>NC_091074.1:67572500-68822500 GCF_032405125.1 Capricornis sumatraensis | reverse complement strand
AGTAATGTCCCTGCTTTTGAATATGCTATCTAGGTTGGTCATAACTTTTCTTCCAAGGAGTAAGCGTCTTTTAACTTCATGGCTGCAGTCACTATTTGCGGTGATTTTGGAGCCCCCCAAAATAAAGTCTGACAGTGTTTCCACTGTTTCCCCGTCTATTTCCCATGAAGTGAGATAGTTAGATATTAATAGCATCCCCGGCTCAATGGACATGAACCGGAACAAACTCCGGGAGACGGTGGAGGACAGAGGAGCCTGGCACACTATAGTCCATGGGGTCGCAAAGAGACGGACACGACAGAACTGAACAACAACAAAACAAATCCAAGGTCATATTTAATCCTGTATTTTTAAAGCATTTTTATCATTTTAGCTTTCACATTTAAGTCACTGATACACTTTATTTCTTATATGGTGTGAGGTAGGATCCAACTTCATCTTTACATGTGAGTATCAAGTTATCTGAGCACTGTTTGTCAAAAATGCTGTCCTTTCCTCATCAAATTGTCTTGACTTCTTTGTCAAAAATCAGTTGACCATTGTGATAGGCAGAAGAATGCCCTCCAGTCAAAGACATCGCAATCTAATTTCTAGAATATATGAAGATGATATATTACATGTCAAAGGAGAATAAAGCTTTCAGATAAAGTTGCCAAACAGCTGGCCCTATAATAGGAAAATAATCCTGCATTGTCTGGGTAGGCCCAATGTAATCATCTTTGTTTGAAGATGGAGGATGATGGCCACAAACTGAGAATTGCAAGCAGCCGCTAGAAACTGGAAAAGGAAAGGAAGTGGATTCTACTTTTAAGAAAGGCTTTTAAATATATAATTCTACAAGCCTGTATTACACAATAGTCATAATTATAAAAATAAACTCTTTAAAAATACATGAAATCACTGTGGAATCCAGAAGCTGAAAGTCATTCAATTCTTATTCCCTTAGTAGACTGCATTCTCCTTACTCGGGAAGACTTTGCACTCGTTACTTTTACTAAAGAGAATCACGTAACACACTCAACTGTAATACACTTACTACACTGTAATGAAGTCTGAAATAGTGGTGTTTTCCTATGTCTTAACCATTTTGTGTAAAACTGCTGCTATAAGAAAGCAATATTTTAATACATAGCCTATATAATATATGCTTTTATTATATATATGTTATATATATATTTATAATATAATCATGCTTTCCTACATGGTACAATTTCATGCCTGGTTCAAATCCAATGCACTTTTAAGCTTTATACAACCTGAAAAGAGTTACTAATTTGCCTTTCTAAGCCTCAGTGTTCCCCTCTGTGAAAAGGGATACCACCTCCCTTGCAGAGTGAGTGTAAAGCTAAACGAGTTAATGTGTGTAATACATGTTACGATGATTTGAAAACATTGATCTAAATCAGGGGTCAGCAAACTTTTTCTGTAAATACTTTATGATAGTAAATACTTTCTGTTTTCTTGGTCATACATCATAAAAACCAATCAACCTGCCACTGAGAAACAAAAATAGACAATATGAGCTATTTTATATTGGCCATGCTCCCATAAAACTTTGCCAAAAAAGACTGCAGGGTGGCCCACAAGCCTGTTTGCTGACCCCTGATACAAATCATCCAGCATAGCATCTGGCATACAGTGGGCACTCAATACCTGACAGCTCTATCATCTTCACTTTGTTTCTCCCTATCAGTCAACAATCTTTTATTGCTCTTGAGATTCAGTCACCATTCTAACTTCCTAACTTCCAAAATATTCAAAACTACCTATAATGATGCTGCAAAAGCTTCTGGGGGTCTCTCTCTGCTACCAACATCCAAACAACTGACTGATTATCTTCCATGATGTTACTGGACCACAGATGCTAAGGTAGACAGGAACTTCAAGACTCTTGGTTCAGCTCATACTTAACTCCCTTCTATGACCCATCTCACAAATAGCTGTCCAACATGTCTGAATACTTCCAATGAAAGGGCAATAGTCTAAGTGTTTTTCTCTTGTCTGGTAGCTTGGAGTTTTTCTGAAAGCTCTTTATTGTGAGTTTAAGTTCAATATGGTTCAGGGACTTCCCTGGTGGTCCAGCAGTGAAGACTCTACACTTCCACTGCACAGAGAATGGGTTCAATCTTTGGTCCAGGAACTAAGATCCCACATGCCACGCAGTGTGGCCAAAAAAGAGTTCAATACCGTTAAACTTGATAAGCATATATTGAGTCCCTACTATATTCCAGAGACTACCACATGCTGGAGACACAAAGATGAATAAGATATAACCTCTACCTCCAACTCTTCACTGGACTTTCTTTGCCTGTTATTCTCACTAAAACAAGACACATATTCTCTCCCCTTGTGAGTCCTCCAGTTTTCAAACTCCCAATTCCTTCAACAATCCTTTACAAATTCCCTCACCCTCCTTTACACTGCCTTCCTCTGGACATAAAATCACACAGGCCCTACAAAGAAGCCCAGCTATGGCTGGACAATGGAGAATAAAGCCAACTTACAACTACATAGATTTAGTTTAGTGTCAACAATCTAAACCGTATTTGCCTCTTGAGAACTAACCCAGCCTTATTTACTTAACTATACCTATATCCCTTTAATTCTCCAAATGGCTCTACAGAATTAGAGCTAAGTGACAGATTTTTAGATGATATGGCAACTATTAACATTTTTTCTTAAAGAAAAGGAAGATTTTAGCCTAAATAGCAATCAGGGAACCTATTTTAACTTGATCTAGTCTGATGGGTAGCAGAACTAATAACAGCATTTCTAGACTGAATTGATCCCCCAAAAAAGATTTTAAATTTTAAAAAAATTTCAAAGGTAAACATACCAAAAACTCCAATTTAAGGATTGTAATTGTTAGACCAGATGTTTAAAAAAGAAAATAAAATATAAAATATTATTTCTTATATTAAGGTTAAGCAGTGTTTTTAAAATGTGTTTATGTGATGGACCCTAAAGCAACATGTGCTTCTTACTATGGTTCATGGTCAGAAGTTTTTGAGAATCACTGTTCTAGACCATGCCATCTGCTATAGAAACAGAAGAGTAATCCTTCTCTTATGTCTTATAAAAATATATAAATTGGGCTTTAGAAAATTAAAACTTCTGTTCTTCAAAAGACACCATCAAGAAGCACAAAGAAAGACAACCTACACAAAAATTAAAAAATTACAAATCATGTATTTGAAAAGGGACTTATATCTAGAACTATAGAATTCTGACAACAGTAAAAACAGCCCATTTAAAAATGGGCAAAGGATCTAAATAGATATTTTTCAAAAAAAAGATGTATAACTGGCCAATAGGCACATGAAAAAAATGCTCAATATCATTAGTCATTAGGGAAAAGCAAACGAAAACCACAGTGAGATACCACTTCATATTACTTTGCAGGCTAAAATAAAAAAGACAATAAGAAAGGCTAGAATATAAATGTGAAAAAATTAGAACCCTCATACATTGCTGGTGGAATCATAAAATGATTAGCAATTTGTCAGTTTCACAAAATGTTAGATGACTCAGCAATTCCAATCCTAGGTATACACACACGAGAACTGAACACCTATGTCCACACAAAAACTTGTACACAAATATCCAGAGCAGCATTATTTATAATAGTTATGAAGCAGAAACAACCAAAATATCCATCAACTGATAAAGGGATAAATATAATGTGATATATCCATACAATGGAATATTTTCCAGCAGTAAAACAGAAAGAAGTCCTAAAATATGCTACAACATGATGAATCTTAAAAATACTATGCTAAGCTGAAGGAAGCTAGACCCCAAAGGCCACATATAAGATTTCATTTATATCAAATATCCATAGTAGTCAAGTCCATAGAGGCAGAAAGTGGATTAGTGGTTGCCAGGGGCTGTGGGGGTTGGGGGAGGGGTTCAGGAATTGGGAGTTACCACTAATGGTTACAAGGGTTCTCTTTCAGGTGGTGAAAACGTTCTAAAATTAGATTATGGTGATGGTTGCACAAACAGGAATATACTAAGAACCACTGAACTGTACACTTTAAAGGGGTAATTTTATAGGATGTGAACTGTATTTCGGTAAAGCTCCTATAAAAAAATTTTAAACTCCTTGACAGCACTCCTTTATCAAAACAGTTTAGTGGAGGCTTCAAGTTCCTTCAAGTTTTTATCTCTTATTTCCAGCTGAACTTTTGAATCCTCATCCCCTGCTATCCTCCCTATAGCACCTTCCACCTGTACCTTGAACACACAAGCCATTTTATCATTCCATGCCTTTATACATACTATTCATGCTGCCAAGAATGTCATACTGTTTTCTCTTTCTATTGAACTCATGTACGTTTCAAGACCAAATACAGTTTCCTTCAAGAAGTCAACCCTTATTCCTCCAGACAAAGTTGATCATGCCCAAGTACTGGTAGATTTAAGTACTGGTTGATTTACATGCATCTGCCCTTTTAATTGGAGAAGGCAATGGCACCCCATTCTGGTACTCTTGCCTGGAAAATCCCATGGACAGGGGAGCCTGGTAGGCTGCAGTCCATGGGGTCGCTAAGAGTCAGACACGACTGAGCGACTTCACTTTCAGTTTTCACTTTCATGCATTGGAGAAGGAAATGGCAACCCAATCCAATGTTCTTGACTGGAGAATCCCAGGGAATGGGGAGCCTGGTGGGCTGTCATCTATGGGGTCGCACAGAGTCGGACACAACTGAAACGACTTAGCAGCAGCAGCCCTTTTAATGGGCTTCCCAGGTGGCCCTAGTGGTAAAGACCCCACCTGCCAACGCAGAGACATAAGAGATGGGGGTTCGATCCCTGGGTCAGAAAGATCCCCTGGAGCAGGGAAGGGCAACCCACTCTAGTATTCTTGCCTAGAGAATTCCACGGACAGAGAAACCTGCAGAGTTATAGCCCATAGGGTCACAAAGAGATGGAGACGACTGAAGTGACTTACACATACACAACCTGCTAATAGACTGAACTTGAGTTTATTAGACAGTTTGATATTCAGTCCTAGAACCTAATGCTTATAAGCACTTAGCAAATGTTTACTGAACAAATGAATGATAAAACATTTCCTCACTACTGACTAGAAACACTGCTGTTTTTTTCTCCAACTAGTTTAACTTGTAAATCCATACAAATATAACTTTAGTGTTGACCTTTAGAGACCAGTAAAACGGAATAAAAAGACAAGTTTGAGGCCAACCTTGAGACTTATGGAAAATTACTATAAAGTAACATTTCATGGGGGTTCATAGTTCAGATACTTATCATTGTTGACTGAACACACTTACTGAAGTCAACACTCTTTTATTCAACATATTAAATGTGTTGTTTAACTCTGGTAACCACAGCTGTGACTTAGTTAACGATCTCAATAAATCCTACTTAAATCAGAGACAGGAAAAAATTATGCAAATGAATTCTTATCTGTTTTTCTGCCCAAGGCATATTTGATAACAGATAAAACATACTCCAAATAGTCTCTACTTAATAGTCAAGAAGCCATTTGAGGTTTTATTTGGATCAAAATCAAATACAAAGAAGAGGAGAAGCCTGCTATGTTCACAAATGATTTTATTTCAGAAAGAAATTACACATTAAAAAGAAGATATAGTTAAGAGCTTACATTCATGTATGGAAGTGACTCTAAGAAAGTAAACAGTTATTAAATATATAAAGCACATGATTTAAAAAGACAGTAATAGATAATAACAGATGGGCTTGCCTTAGGTTCACCCACAAAATAGTGTCTTTTGTCTAAAAACAAAGATATTGGTCTTTGAGACAGCTCTTTAGACATGAGTTTGTACTTCCAGTGGACTTGAAAAAAATCAAACCAATCACACCAGGCTCCACATAGGCTGTGTCATCAAGTAGGATGGAAAACATCCATCAATTAAACCTTGCAGCTAGATAGGATGTCTTCCACTAATCTCTTGTAAACCCAGGCATCACCCTTAAGCCGCTGCCTCCTGATACCCACCACATCGGGTTTTTGAAGCTGGCACACTTCTAGTTCAAACTGCATTGTCACTTTGCCAAAATCTGACTGTGTTTGACACTTCAGTGTATAGCTGTGAAAAACAAGATAAGAAGCCAGTTAGTAGGAGAATCATGAATATTCTGTATAATACAAGAGATTTCTAAGCCTCTAGGAGGCCAGTGGGGAAAATGAACCATGATTTCATATTAAGCAAGGTAGTACTGTTTACAGTTTCCAGATGACCTAGCTATGCATTAGTGATGGAGTATGACTAGTGTTTTCCCAAAAGCTGAAACAGAATCTTAAAAAAAAAAAAAAAAAAAGCTGAAAAGGCTTTATCAGAATTCTCCCTTGCTCCAAAGAAAAGTGCTTTATTCATAGCTATACAAGCCATTCATGCTTAAGAAATCTTTTGGCATCCTTTATGCAGCTCTTTCAATGGAGTAACCTGTGAACATCAGGCCATTTCCAAAATGTTCACAACAAAAGAAAGCAGAAGGAAGATGAAGAATATTTTATTTTGTGCACTTCATCAGAACTTCTGTCTTTCATATAAATTAAGCTGAAGCCACCAACCTGTTAGTAAGAAACACGTTTTTGAGGTTTTTCTAATAGTGAATGTGAAAGTTGTTCAGTTGTGTCCAACTCTTTGCAACCCCATGGACTATATAGTCTGTGGAATTCTCCAGGAGTGGGTAGCCCTTCCCTTCTCCAGTGGGTGGACCTTCTCAACCCAGGGATAGAACCCAGGTCTCCCACTTTGCAGGCAGATTCTTTACCAGCTGAGCCACAAGGGAAGCCCGATTTTCTAACAGTAATAAGAGGTTATGATCATTATAACACTTTAGGGCAGAGTTATAAAATATATCGCTCTTTTTCTTACTTCTGTCCTTTGGGGCTTGATCTATTAAAAATAAGCAGTCGATACCAGAAATGCCATAAGGTATACGCTGTAGTTAAGGTTCCTGATGGGAAGATGAAGCACAGAGCAATGTAGTCACATCAAAGATAAAATGTGATTCTTCTTCATTGGAAAAAGATAGTAATGGAATATAACAGAGATTAGTGACACCACACCACTGAAAAGTTCGTTATTCTGCTTTGTCACAAAGAAAGTAAAAGCAGGTAAGATAAAAAGAAAAATAAGGGATCAAGGCAGACCTTTGGGTGGATCAGGAAGTTCAAGGAACAGATTATTGGTTAGTAGCCAGTTAGTGATCTGACAGATTATATGCTAAAGGAAAAATAATTGAAAGCTTTCTCATATAGATTCGTTCATGAGAGGTTCTGCAACTGTGAATAAACCCCAAGCATGAAGAGCAAGTCAGGGTTAGATGTGTTCTAATGACATCTGAAGAAAAAAGCCAGGATTCACATAAGGAGTGCTTGCCAACACTTAGAGATAGTGAAAAGTAAAATTACTGTTGCAAAAGATTCTTTCTTAAAATCTTCTCTATTGACTGTTCCATTTAAATATTTTTGTTAATTTATTAGTGGCTCTTCTTTGTCATTGTTCAGTCACTAAGTCATGTCTAACTCTTTTTGACCTACAGCACACCAGGCTTCCCTGTCCATCACTATCTCCCAGAGTTTGCTAAAATTCATGGCCATTGAGTCAGTGATGCTATCCAACCATCTCATCATCTGTTGCCCCCTTCTCCTTTTGCCTTCAGTCTTTCCCAGCATTGGAGCCTTTTCCAATAGGTCAGCTCTTTGCATCAGGTAGCCGAAGTATTGGAGCTTCAGCACCAGTTCTTCCAATGAATATTCAGGGTTGATTTTCTTTAGGATTGACTGGTTTGATCTCCTTGCAGTCCAAGGGACTCTCAAGAGTCTTCTCTAGCACCACAATTTGAATGCATCAATTCTCTGGCACTCAGCCTTCTTTATGGTCCAACTCTCACATCTGTACATGACTACTGGAAAAACCATAGCTCTGTTGGCAAAGTGATATCTCTGCTTTTTAATACACTGTCTAGGTTTATCATAGCTTTCCTTCCAAGGAGCAAGAGTCTTTTAATTTCATGGCTGCAGTCATGTCCACAGTGATTCTGGAGCTCAAGAAAACAAAACCTGTCACTGTTTCAATTTTTTCCCCCCCTTCTATTTGCCATGATTTTAGTATTTTGAATGCTGAGTTTTAAGTCAGTTTTTTCATTCTTCTAGTTTAGTGCTTTCATTCTTCTGTTAGTGCTTTAAAAATGAAATTTTAGAGAGACATAACTAAGTGGAAATGCTTAGAAATATGAACATCTTAAGTAACCAGAAGCGTTCTGGCTGTCCAAACCATGAGATCATGACCCAGGAGGTTTTGATGGCAGTTCACTCAACAGTGGGAAAGAGAAAAAGTGACATACTTTCTAAAGAACTGAAAACCAATCCTATCACATAGACATCATAAAGAGGAGTGTATATATATATATATATCCTTGATTTGTTTGAGGTATCTCATAAATTTAGATTATAATTCAGAAATATTATTGTTAAGCAGAACATTAAAGAAAAATAGAAGAAGCAAAAGAAAACTGGAAGAAATTCAGATTTTTCTATTTTGAAAAGTCTATAACTTTGAAAGCGGTGACAGTATGGTCACTTAAAAAACTTCTAAAGCCCATATAAAACAAGAGAGAATAAATTATAAACACAGACATTATCATAAAAGCTTTTTTGGAAAAAATGAGATGGAAGAAATACATATTTTTAATAAGGGGAGAGGGGACTCAACGTATATTTTCTCAAAGTTCAAAAGACATCAAGTAATAGATACAAACATGCTTCTTACCCCTTCTGTACAAAGTCAACGTGCTTCTTTGGAAGAACAGACATTATTTCATTCAAGAGTTGATCTGGATTCACTAATCTGGTTGTAGTCACATTATAGTGAGGCTTAAAAAAGAAAAAGGAGGGGTGAGAAGTAAATCCTTACATCAACACAAAGACCATCCTACCTGATTTAGAGATCCCCAACTCCTCAATATAGTACCATTTCAAGTGGAAATATTTCAAGACAAACAGAATTTACAATCAACTCTTAGTAAGTTGGACTGAGATGGTACTGGGAGAGCCTAGAGAAATCATGTTTATTAGTAATAACCTCCATATCATCAATTTTTATACTTGCATCTTCCTCTCCTACCAGGTTTTTAAATACGTAAATAAATATTGAATAATGTCTATTTCTCCGAGCTCTACCTATTTCCCCCTTCCTACACTGTGATAAAGATTCCTGCAGTGTAAACTGTGAGAAAACAAATGCCCTAGGAACTTTCACTTGTATATAGTTGGATGTGTTTCCTTAATTCTTTCTTGATTACTTAAGGAATTTTATAGAATCTCAGGACCTGATTCTACGAAAATTCTATGAAGGAATGAATATAACAGGTTTTCCTCATTCACTCACAGCATATTTCTCAGAAATAATTTCATTCCTAATTGGTAACTGTCTATCCATTCATCCAGCAACTATTTACTGAAGGCTTACTAGGTGCCAAGCACTGTTTTAATAGGTCCCAGAGACAGACAAGAATCTCTGCCTTCCTAGTACTACCTTTATTGTCAAACAAAATTATACCTTCTATGTCTTTAAGATTTCAGTTCTTTTTATAAATAACAAAATGCTGACGTTGGAAAAGACCCCACTACCTTACTTTTCAAATGAAGAACCTATGACCCAAAGAAGAAATATAAGTTTCTTAAGATGGGGTTTCCCAAAATGTGATAAAAAAAATTATAACTGGACTTATAACTCTAAGTGGCACATGTATACTTTTTTTGGGTCACACTGCATAGCATGCAGGATCTTAGTTCCCTGACAAGAGTTCAAGACTGTACCCCGTGCAGCAGAAGTACGGAGTCTGAACCACTAGACCACCAGGGAAGTCCCCAGATAAACATTTTTACATATTTGTTCCAATCTGATTTAGAAAAATATAATTAGCAAAAACTAATAACATATGATTTCCTTTTAAATAAATACAAGCTTTTAAAAAGTCATCTTGATTGTGGTGGTTTCGCAAGTGCATTCTGCATGCCAAAGTATATGAATTGTACATTTTTAATATATGCAGATTATTGCATGTCAATTATACCTCTAAATCTATTTTAATTCTGCATCATATAATGCTCACTTTGGCAGCACATATACTAAAATGCATCATATAAAGAAAGTATCAGAAAAATTACAGTGTAGATTATACACTGATATGCCGATATAAAGGTGACTGTCAAATGACTGGAGTTCAGGAACCTCAGTTTCAGGTTATAAGAGGAACAAGAGGCACAGCTATGACAAGCTCCTCTGTCTCTTGGTTTCCAACTCAGGACTTTTTCACCAAATTAACTTGGTCTTTTCAAGATAATAACAAACTACACACTTTCAAATCACAATTCAAGTTATTTCTTTTGTAAAATAAAGAAGTGATCTTATTTTATCTATTTAAAATTCAGATTTTTAAAGACTCCTTCCTAAAAGAGGGCTTAACTACATATGGTTTGTTATCTCAAAAAACTAAGGTGTTCTTCGTACCATCTTTTATCTTTTTTTTGCCCCATCTCACAGCTTGTGGGATCCTAGTTCCCCAAGGGATCAAACCTATGTTCCCTGCAGTGGCACCACTGGACCACCAGGAAAATCCCTTTGTACCATCCTTTTAATTTTCTGTAAGTTTATAATTTTTAACTTAACAACCAGGTGGAAAAATGAGGCTAATCTCTGAAAACAAGTCCTTCAGTTCTGAAAAACTTTAAACATTAGAAAGGGTTAAAGATCCAAAGTTAGATAAAGTTTCAGATGTTCAGATGTGCTAATTAGAACTGTGGTTCTGCTACACTGGGGTTAAAATGCTCAAAACTGACAAAAATAATGATACTTGACACTGGAACACCTTATATCAATAAAGCATTTCACATGCAATGTAGCATTTCATACAGTCTTGTTTACATATCCCAACTCTGTGAAGCTGCCAGAGACATCCTCTCGTTTTTACAAATAAAGACATTGAGAAAGTCAGAGATAAAATGATTTAGCCAAGCTACACTGTATGAAGCTGAGGCTATAACCCAGGTTTCTCATTCCCATCTTGTCATTTTTCTCCTACATTCTGGAAGCACTGGGAAATACCTAGAAAGCCAATATCACAGCAGCTCCTACTGAAAAATGCATTCAAGTTCCAAACAATTTACATAGGTGAACATTTCAAGGATGTTATCCATTAGTATTTGATAACTGCTTAGCATCTCAATAATGTATATAATTGGACAAGTTTCCTTAATCTTCTTTATTTACTGTTCTCATAGAAATGACATGTGATTTTCATAATCCCAGTGTCAGGGTTTGAAATATCTCACAACTGTCTCCATCTAGAGAAATCTCAGAATAAAAGGATAAAATATGCCTAATAAACAGTCATATGAAACATAAAACTCCAGTGAAGTATGTAAGTTCTACCAGGTAACAGATACTAATGGAGAAGTCCTATCTTCTCTCACTTTAAGGCAGAACATAAAGGAGATCTCAACATTCTCCCCTGAAGCACCCAGCCTCCCTTCTGGGCCTGTTGCTATTCTTCTCACACACACCACACTCAAAGTTCAAATTAACTTCCCCTGCATTCAAATATTCTGTGAGGGCCTACAAATGCACCCATGTGTCAGGGACTCTTCTGTGTACCAGAAATAGGACAGCTGAGCACAAGTTCCCACCCTTAAGACAGTTCCTCCTACACGCCCCATGCTTCCTCGTCTCCATGTTGCCTCTGAGATTAATCCCCTACCTGGACTTGAATATTTAAATTTTAGTTATTTGTCCACCCAAAAGACCAACTGTATGTAATCTACCTCTGCATTAAGCCCACTGCATAGTAACATATATACTTTAGGTGCTCAAAAAATATGTACATATTAGCTAAACAGATGAATAAGTAAATTAAAAATACTAATCAATTCACGCATTCAGTACTTTGGAAAAAAAAAATAGTACAATTAGCAGTCAGCTTCTAAAATCCATATTAAAGAATTCCAGTCCACCTACCTTTAGTCTTCTTGGCCCATCTTTGACAGAGCCTTTCCTTTTGCTCCTGGTAAGCACTGTGATAACCTTATCCAACCCCTTCTCGAGGCTCCCAAACACTTTGGTTCCTTTTCTTTTTGGAGTTTCCTCTACATGTACTTGGTTGAGATTGAGTTCTACTGAGCGACACCTAAGGGGAAAAAAACCAAAAACCTCATGAGTAGGAGCTGCACTTCCACCTGTTGGCCCCTCACAGAGGTGCTTTTGTCATGCCTGATAGGTGCCAGGTATGCCCAGGCCAGACCATCTTATTCTTCCTCAGGGAGCACGAAAGCCATCTCCCACCCAAATGCAGCCATCACCTGTCCCCCGAGCCAAATGCCAAAATTATTTTTCCCTCTATCTTTTTTATTTTTAATGTCAAATCTGTAGAATAGTTGAGCAAAATACATAACAACCACCCACATATCCTTCTAGATTAATATTATATTAATATTTTGTCACATTTGCTTTCTTTATGTATCAGTTCAGTTCAGCTGCTCAGTCGTGTCCGACTCTTTGCGACCCCATGAATTGCAGCACGCCAGGCCTCCCTGTCCATCACCATCTCTCGGAGTTCACTCAGACTCACGTCCATCGAGTCAGTGATGCGATCCAGCCATCTCATCCTCTGTCGTCCCCTTCTCCTTCTGCCCCCAATCCCTCCCAGCATCAGAGTCTTTTCCAATGAGTCAACTCTTTGCATGAGGTGGCCAAAGTACTGGAGTTTCAGCTTTAGCATCATTCCTTCCAAAGAACACCCAGGGCTGATCTCCTTTAGAATGGACTGGTTGGATCTCCTTGCAGTCCAAGGGACTCTCAAGAGTCTTCTCCAACACCACAGTTCAAAAGCATCAGTTCTTCGGCGCTCAGCTTTCTTCACAGTCCAACTCTCACATCCATACATGACCACTGGAAAAACCATAGCCTTGACTAGACGGACCTTTGTTGGCAAAGTAATGTCTCTGCTTTTGAATATGCTCTCTAGGTTGGTCATAACTTCTCTTCCAAGGAGTAAGCGTCTTTTAATATCATGGCTGCAGTCACCATCTGCAGTGATTTTGGAGCCCAAAAAGATAAAGTCTGACAGTGTTTCCACTGTTTCCCCATCTATTTGCCATGAAGTGATGGGACCGGATGCCATGATCTTCGTTTTCTGAATGTTGAGCTTTAAGCCAACTTTTTCACTCTCCTCTTTCACTTTCATCAAGAGGCTTTTTAGTTCCTCTTCACTTTCTGCCATAAGGGTGGTGTCATCTGCATATCTGAGGTTATTGATATTCCTCCCGGAAATCTTGATTCCAGCTTGTGCTTCCTCCAGCCCAGCGTTTCTCATGATGTACTCTGCATATAAGTTAAATAAGCAGGGTGACAATATACAGCCTTGATGTACTCCTTTTCCTATTTGGAACCAGTCTTTATGTATATATAATAAATATATTAAAAATAAGCCATCAAAGTAACCCATCTGAAGATATCACAACCCTTTATTCTAAAACACTTCAGTACACATCAATGTGTCAATATTTCCTACATAATCACAATCTCATTATATCAAGAAAGTGAGTAATAATGCCATGCGTGCATGCTCAATCATATCTGACTCTTTGCTTCTGTTAGTAGACATCTATACTCCATTGGCAGAAGTGCAGGGAAAGATGGGCCTCAGCACAGGAACCCCGGCCCCAGCCTCCCAGCCGGCTGTATTTTTTTTACTTTATTTATTTAGTTTTGGCTGTGCTGGGTCCGCACTGCGACACGGGCTTTTCTCTGGTTGTGGCGAGCAGGGGCTACTCTCCAGTTGCAGTGTGCGATCTTCTCATTGAGGTGGCTTCTCTTGTTGGGGAGCACAGGCTCCAGGGCACACCGGCTTCAGTAGGTCCAGTTCCCAGGATCTAGAGCACAAGCTCAACAGTTGTGGTTCACAGGCTTAGCTGCTTTGCAACATGTGGGATCACCCCAGATCAGGGATCAAATCCATGTTCCCTGCACTGGCAGGGGGATGCTTTACCACTGAGTCACCAAAGAAGCCCCTGCTGTATTTTAAGTTAAGGTGTCAATCCTACTGCTGATGAGTCTCACAACTGCCCCCTGAGGAAGGTAGTGTCAACATCCTCAGTAATGACCACAGACTATGTTTATACACACATTCCTACAGTCCCTGACAGAATTCACATGCTGGTTTACTTTAATTGGGTTTATCATATATGAAAAAAGGAAATCTGGTTACTTACACTGAAGAGCAAACGAGTCTTAAAAACTGAACACTTACCGCCTCTCAGGGCTAATGACTCCTGTTATTAACTTCTCTGTTCCTGTTGAATTTACTGGCATTTTAATTGGGGTTTCTTTCAGGAACTGGTTTCCAGCTATTAGAAAAACAACAAATACAAACCATATGTACTTTACATGCTATGGTTTCAAAATTTTTATCAATAATGCATGTATCACCTCATTCACTGGCTCAGAAAATATTGTAATCACTTGCCCAGTGATGTCAACGCGCTAATTCTTTAAAGAAGTGTTTCCATGTGATTTATAATAAAAAAAAATCATTTTGCTTTACAAGTGTGACTCTGCTTTTTCTTCACTGTAAAATTGAGGCCATGCTTATGATTTTGTTATAAATATCACATGAAAAATCTAAATAGAGTATATAAATAATACTTTATGATTACTGATTCTCCTTTCTATAAATAAAAGTCAATCTGTATTTATACCTTTAATTGATATATTACTGAGAGGTGTTAACTCAATTCATAGCCCTTTCAACTCCTGTCAGGCAAAGAGAACAGTCCCCTGTGAAAGCTGACAAGTTATTAAAGAGGTTGTGAGCTTTAGTTATTTTTATACTCCATATTCCAGAATTTGGGGTTTTATTCTAGCAGTGTATTTGTAACTGATATAGTTTGCGACAAACCTGCATTAGTAATCTGGCTACTGTTAATTAGCTAACGTTTTGCTCATGATCTAAAAGTTGTATACTGCTTAGAAATATAAGATACCAAGGTTGTAAGAGATCAGGGGTTTTGTTTTATTTATGACTATATAGCATTACTCTCACTGGTTCCCTAAGAACAAGAAAATAAGATTAATCAACAATACCTATGAAAACAATATTCATCTTTGTGTTCTGAGGGCTTCTACTACCATACATAGTTACCCTTCAACAAACTCTCATTAAATGGATTAGACAGGATTCAGAAAAATAAAACTAATTCTTAGGTCAAAAAATGACTCAGAGGGACTGCCCTTTTGATCCAGTTCCTAAGACTCCATGCTTCCAATGCAGGTGGCTCAGGTTTGATCCCTGGTCAGGGAATTAGATCCCACATGCTGCAATGAGGACCCAGAGCAGCAAAATAGTAATAAAAAATAAATATTAAAAAAATGACTCAGAGCAAAAGTAAAATGCAAAGTGCTGATGGAGGCTATCAGTTGGGGCTTTGGCCACTGCTTCTCTTGGCAGCCCTTATGTTTAAAGAAAAATGGCCAAAAATAGCTTCTGACCAATGTAATCTCTCACAGGGACAAGATATGTAAATTAATGACACTTTAAGATTATAAATTCTAAACTACCTATATTTTCAAAACTTTCAGAATTACATAAATTTTTTATTGAAAGTCAATAATAGAAGGGACTATTTTTTGTTTTTAATAATATTTTTTTAGAAAGCCCTGAATGGGTTATGATGAGTTAAAGGTCCATTCTAGTTCCCTACTCAACCTCACAACTCACAAAGGCCCTTGTAGGTATATTAAGAGAAATAAGAGAAGAGAAAGAGATACAATGCAACAGCAGCAATTACTATGTGCAAATATTATCTCATTAACACTCATAAATAACCACAGGCTTTCACACATCACACCAAACCAGCCTTATGATTTTAGGGAAAGTGTTGATTCAACTGGATAATGCTATCAACAGAACTTCCAGCAAATATTCTCACCAAGTGTTTCATAATATCTTTATGTACAAGAAGTAGACTCTAGAACTGGCTATCAGTTAGTCAGTTAGCAAACTGGAAACACAATGGCAGGATGTGGGCAGCCATTCACAAGACAATGTTTCCCAGTGTAGGTTCATTAAG
Source organism: Capricornis sumatraensis (assembly GCF_032405125.1). NCBI lineage: Eukaryota > Metazoa > Chordata > Mammalia > Artiodactyla > Bovidae > Capricornis > Capricornis sumatraensis. The sequence continues at coordinate 68,806,374 of NC_091074.1, read as the reverse complement.
ATTTTAACGTAACACAGAAGTAGGTCACAATTGCTGGAAAGAAAACTAATAAAGTTTAGGTGTCATTTCTTTAAAGTGACAAAGACTAGATCACAGTAAATAAAATCCCTTCAGGCTGTCTCTAATTTATTCATTTCTTCATTCAACAGAAATGGCCCCCATTATATACCAGGCACTAGGTTTCCCCCAGGTGGCACTAGGGGTAAAGAACCTGCGTGCCAATGCAGAGACATGAAAGACACAGGTTTGATCCCTGGGTCAGGAAGATCCCCTGGAGGAGGGCATGGCAACCCACTCCAGTATTCTTGCCTGGAGAATTCCACAGAGGAGCCTGGAGGGCTACAGACCAGGGGGTCACAAAGAGTCAGGCAGACTGCAGCAACTTGGCATGCATGCAGGCACCTAGTAGGTACAAGATACCAAGTATGGCTGCAGCTAGGTACTATGCCATGTCACAGTAAAGCAAGACAGACGCTACTCTCATGACACTGTCTCACCCTGGTGATACCTCGTACTAGAAAACTGGATTCAGTTCCAGGCACTATGTTTTAAATGGAGTGACAAAGTAGAATGTGCCCAGATAAGATCAGCTTTGAAAACACTGAGATGTCACCAAGGAAACAGCTTGAATAATTGGTGATGATTAAAATGAAGAGGAAATCAAGGTAAATGAGACAGCTGTAATATGGACACAGCTCTAGGTATCCGGAAGGGCATCAGTAATAGAACAGGCAGAACAGGATCAGACACCAGAACTGGAGCTCCAGACGAGTAAGAAGGGCTCAGCAAAGACTTGAACGGAGTCATTCCATTCGGGGGCAGAGGGGCAAGCAAGGTCTCAGCCAACATGTACAACCTTGGGCAGATCCCTTCACTCATCTGAGTCTCAGCTTCCTCCGTTGTAAAAAGGGTACTAAATCGTTTCAGTCATGTCTGACTCTGTGCGACCCCATAGACGGCAGCCTACCAGGCTCCCCCATCCCTGGGATTCTCCAGGCAAGAACACTGGAGTGGGTTGCCACTTCCTTCTCCAATGCATGAAAGGGAAAAGTGAAAGTGAAGACGCTCAGTAGTGTCCAACTCTCAGCGACCCCATGGACTGCAGCCCACCAGGCTCCTCCATCTATGGGATTTTCCAGGCAAGAGTGCTGGAGTGGGTTGCCCTTGCCTTCTCCGTGCGAAAAGCGTAGGGGGATTAAATCAGCTATAACTTGCCTTTCACCTTTGATATTCTATGATGCTATGATTCAACTCTATAAATGTGGGAAAGAGAAAAACTTAATAACATTTGAGAAAAACCTGAAGTTGATTAATATGCTTTCATTCCAGCTAATGCAAATAACATATGCTTAAAAAACAGCCTGGCTTCTCCTATAATTCCTGAGGGCAATGCTAGCCATTTCTGATCTGCTATATGTTTATTTAGCATGGTAAGAAGAAGGAATTTCGAGATATTTTGCTTCTGTTTAATCTAAACAGCAAATACCTTTTGAGGGTGTACTGTAATGATTTGGTGTAGTGAGTATTTCTCTTTTATACTGGTTCTTATTAACTGGAGTCTTTGGCTCAGGAAATACAAAGCACTCTTCATTCTTTACAGCAGACTTAGGAGTATATACATTTTCTTTGTTCTTTAATTTATTGGCAGATGCCCTGCATAATACTGGAGTTAATGATGTAGATTCCAGGCCATTTGATTCTGTCCAATGCTTGGCAAACTGGAAAAAAAAAAGTTACTGGACAAAGCACACTGAAGAAGAAAAGTCAATTTCTTTACAACATGCCTTAATCATTTGCAAATTACCTTGCACCATTTTTATTAAAATGAAACACTATCAAGAGGATATTATTGGTGATACCAGGAAATTTGAAAATGTATATTCAGTTCTCTTTAGTTAGTACATGTAGATCACTTTAGGCTGTTCTATTGACAGGTAATTTTCAACATGTTTCAAGCTGTATTTAATCAAACACACCCAGATTCTAGGCAATTGAGGATGGCCACAAATAAATCCCTAAGAATTGCCTCCCATATCTAAACTGCCAGTTTGCTTCTAATATGTACCAAGAAATAAAAGTTTAGTCAATGACCAGCATAGAAAAACTGTTCAAATGTTGTAACAGAAATGTTGCATAGAAAATATGTCTTAATCCTTTTAAATTTATGGTTGAGCTTGCAGAAAAGATAGGAAAATCCTCAGAGGTCAAATAAAAAACAGGAGCATGAATGTAGAAATGTGATCAAGTCTGAAACTGTCTGCTGCCCTAAGGGCATCTACCCACTCTCTCGCATAATCTACTGCAGGAGAGGAGACCTATGCAAGGTGCTAAGTTAGAGCCAAAGCTTCCAGGTAAAGCCAGGAGGGGCCAAAACAAAAATGAAAGGGTGAATAAATTTAAACATGCCCTGTAAAGGAGTCGGCAAAAACACCTGTCTGTCCTGGTTATGGCTCTGGTTATGTTCCTTTAACAATTGCTAAGTAACCACAGGACAGTCTTCACACAGGTTTGGAGCTCAAATTCATATCCCAGAAATTTCAGCCTTAGAATTTGATTTAAAAGAGTTCTAGTCCTAAATGGTTATATTCCAGGAACATGACAAAAGGAAACACAATTCCTATCTGAAAGAAAAGCTTCAATCCAGCACAACCCAAGACCTCAACCCTTAATCCAAGCCTCAAAGCATTCCCAAAGAGTTCCAAGAAGAATGAGCCTATTAAAAAAAATCACAAATGATACAAACACCATGAGCAAAAGTCAGGAGAAAAAATAAACAAAAGAAACAGACCCAAAAAGATGTAAGATATTAAAATTATCAAGTACAGAACATAAATATGTTCATATGTTTGAAATAATAAAAAATTTAAAACATGAAAAGGAAAATGTTAAAGCAATTTTGAAAAAGAATAAAAATCCATAGAAATAATGCAATGATAAAAATGAAAAATTCAATGGACATGTCAAATAGCAGATAGATAGAAATGAAAAAAGAACATGAATGTGAAATAAATCTGAAACGATCTAGAATACAGCTTAGAGAGAAAGATATGGGATATATGAAAGAGAGTTTAAAATAAATGGAAGACGAAGCTCTATTGTCTGCTGCTGCTAAGTCACTTTAGTTGTGTCCGACTCTGTGCGACTCCTTAGATGGCAGCCCACCAGGCTCCTCCGTCCCTGGGATTCTCCAGGCAAGAATACTGGAGTGGGTTGCCATTTCCTTCTATGGTCTAACATATATCTATTATATGTTCCAGAAATAGATAATAGAGGCAATGAAAGAGCAGTACTCAAGATATTTTCTAAAATTAATTAAAGGTACAAATCCTCAAATACAGGAAACACAATGAATTGCAAACAAAAAGAAATCCATATCTATATTTGCCAAGTTGTACAACTCTAGAAGACACTACTCACCCAGACAGTACACCTAACAATGAGACTGCAGAACACCAAAAGCAAAGAGAAAATCCTAAAAAGAGCCAGGGAGAAAAGACTAACTAGAAAGCAACCTGACTGACACTGATTCAGTACAGTCGCTCAGTCGTGTCCAACTCTTTGTGACCCCATGGACTGCAGTATGCCAGGCCTCCCTGTCCCTCACCAACTCCCAGAGTTTACTCAAACTCATGTGATGCCATGTGATGGCATGCCAGTCGGTGATGCCATCCAACCACCTCATCCTCTGTATTCCCCTTCTCCTCCCACTTTCAATCTTTCCCAGCATTCAGGGTCTTTTCCAATGAGTCAGTTCACATCAGGTGACCAAAGTATTGGAGTTTCAGTTTCAGCATCAGTCCTTCCAATGAATATTCAGGACTGATTTCCTTTAGGATGGACTGGTTGGATCTCCTTGCAGTCCAAGGGACTCTCAAGAGTCTTCTCCAACACCACAGTTTAAAAGCATCAATTCTTCAGCACTCAGCTTTCTTTATAGTCCAATTCTCACATCCAGACATGACTACTGGAAAATCATAGCTTTGACTAGACAGACCTTTGTTGGCAAAGTAATGTCTCTGCTTTTTAATACGCTATCTAGGTTGGTCATAGCTTTTCTTGCAAGGAGCAGGCATCTTTTAATTTCATGGCTGCAGTCACCATCTGCAGTGATTTTGGAGTCCCCCAAAATAGTCTGTCACTGTTTCCATTGTTTCCCCATCTATCTGCCATGAAGTGATGGGACCAGATGTCATGATCTCAGTTTTCTGAATGTTGTAATGAGGAGTTGTAAGCCAACTTTTTTGCTCTCCTCTTTCACTTTCATCAAGAGACTCTTTAGTTCTTCACTTTCTGCCATAAGGGTGGTATCGTCTGCCTATCTGAGGTTACTGATATTTCTCCTGGCAATCTTGATTCCAGCTTGTGCTTCCTCCAGTCCAGCATTTCTCATTATGTACTCTGCATGTAAGTTAAATAAGCAGGGTGACAATATACAGCCTTGACATACTCCTTTCCCTATTTGAACCAGTCTGTTGTTCCATGTCCAGTTCTAACTGTTGCTTCTTGACCTGCATACAGATTTCTCAGAGGCAGGTCAGATGGTCTGGTATTCCCATCTCTTGAAGAATTTTCCAGTTTGTTGTGATCCACATAGTCAAAAGCTTTGGCATAGTCAATAAAGCAGAAGTAGATGTTTTTCTGGAACTCTCTTGCTCTTTTGATAATCCAGCAGATGTTGGCAATTTGATCTCTGGTTCCTCTGCCTTTTCTATATCCAGCTTGAACATCTGGAAGTTCATGGTTCTCCAAGCCTGGCTTGGAGAATTTTGAGCATTACTTTGCTAGCATGTGAGATGAGTGCAATTGTGCAGTAGTTTGAGTATTCTTTGTCATTGCTCTTCTTTGGGATTGGAATGAAACTGACCTTTTCCAGTTCTGTGGCCACTGCTGAGTTTTCCAAATTCGCTGGCAAATTGCTGACACTGATTACTCAATGGTAACCACAGAAGCAGGAAGACAGTGGAGGAGAAGGAAATAGCAACCCACTCCAATATTCTTGCATGGGAAATCCCATGGACAGAGGAGCCTGGTGGGAGACAGTTCACGGGGTTGGACATGACTTAGCAACTAAACAATTCTTTATTAATTAAAAAAAAAACTATCTCTAGGAGAACGGGGTGGGGGGGGGAAGAGTGGAATAATATGTTCAAAATGAAGAGTAAAATAACTGATAAACTAGAAATCAATATACAGAGAAACTACATTCCAAAAATGAAAGTGAAAAAAGACAATTTTAGCTGATTTAGAAAGAGTGTTTGCCATCAATTGTGACTTCCCCTAAAGGAAATTTTAAAGCATACACTTGAGGAAGAAAAAAAAAATAATTTTAGAATGAAGGATTTGAGAGATAAGAAGGGTAAGTAAATGAAGGGAAATGTGAGTCAATCAAAACAAATATCAATAGCATTACATTCTAAAAATGTAATTTATGAAGTTGAAAATGTATAGAACCAAAAAAAATTGTACCACAGTTATGCAAAATTAACTACTGGAGGAAAATGAGTGAAAGGTCCATGGGACCATAGTATCCAGTGATTTTTGCCAAAACATTTTAAAACTTAAATGAAATGGACACTTCTAGAAAAACAAAATTCACCAAACTGACAGAAGAAATTGAAATACTGTGTAGTCCTATAAACACAAAAGAAAACTGAATCAGTAGTTGACTAGCTTCTCACAGAAAAATTCCCGGCCCAGACAGTTACATAAGCTCCATCAAACACTCAAGGAAAATATAATTAATAGCTCTTAAATACCATTTCAGGGAATAAAAAAGACTATGTTCCAAATCATTTTAAAAGACAAACTATAATCTTAGTATCAATCAGATACAATTAATATAAGATGGGATGGGATGTAAGAACAGGGGAAGAAAGACTTTCACTCTTTATTCAAAATAGTTCCATAATGTTTGAATTTTTTTACAAGATGAATATACCCATGTATTACTTATACATAACAAAACTAAAATTTTCAAAAGGAAAAAAAATTCATTTAAGAAAGAATTGGCCAATCTCACTTAAGAACATAGAAGCAAAAATTCTAAATGAAAATTATTAGTAAACTAAGCCCAGCAACGTGTAAAAAAGATAGAAATACATCATGACAAACTGGGCTTATCCAAAGGATGCAAAACTGTTCTAAAATAAAATCTATTAATATAACATATGCTACATTAACAAACGGAAAGAACAAAGCCAGATGATTATCTCAACAGATGAATTCTGTCTAAGCTTTTTTTCTGCAACTGACATTCTTAATTTTTAAGCAAACCAGGATAGATGAGAAAATTTTCTTAGTCTGAAAAATATGGGGTGGGAGGCACAGAGAAGAGAGAGGGAAAAGGGGGATGAGAGGGAAAAGGGGGATGAGAGGGAAAAGGAGGATAACAGGAAAAGGGAAAGAAGAACAGAGAAAGGGAGGGTGAAGGGGAATGAAAGAGAAAAAACAAGCACCATATTTAATGGTAAAATATTAGAAGCATCATTCTACAGTTGGGAAGAACACAGAATGTCTGCTATATTGTTAGGACTACTAAGTACAGTAATAAAATGACACTAAAGGCATGAGAGTCCCTTGGAGTGCAAGGAGATCCAACCAGTCCATTCTGAAGGAGATCAGCCCTGGGTGTTCTCTGCAAGGAATGATGCTGAAGCTGAAACTCCAGTACTTTGGCCACCTCATGCAAAGAGTTGACTCACTAGAAAAGACTCTGATGCTGGGAGGGATTGGGGGGAGGAGGAGAAGGGGACAACAGAGGATGAGATGGCTGGATGGCATCACTGACTCGATGGACATGAGTCTGAGTGAACTCCGGGAGTTAGTGATGGACAGGGAGGCCTGGCGTGCTGCGACTCATGGGGTTGCAAAGAGTCGGACACGACTGAGCAACTGAACTGAACTGAAAGGCATGAGAATTGGAAATAAAGTGACAAAACTATCATTCACAGCTGATTTTTCATAATATGTGAAAGAATATATAAAGTATAAGAATTTAAGAGTTTATGAAAGCTGTTGAATTTAAGATCAATACACAAAAATCAATTTATCTATACACCAGTATTAGACAGTTAGAAAATGTGATAAAAAGCCTAACATTCCCAATAGCAATAAAAAATAAAAGTACTCAGGAATAAATCTAGTAAAAGATGTATAAGATCTTTTGGGAGAAATTTATAAAATTTTATCAAAAGCACTTAACTAAAACCTAATAAAAAGCAAGGTATACTATGTCTACAGATGAGGGGTTTCAGAGTACAGACTTCAATTTTTTCCCAAATTGAATCTTAGAACCAATGTAATTTCAATTTTTAAGTGTATGTAAAGTTATAAATTTATCAAAATGACTCTAATATGTACATAGAAACGCAAAGGAACAAGAAATAGCCAAGATATCCCTATAGAAGCCTAAGATGGGAGGAAACGGGCCATCCAGATAAAAGAAATATTATAAAACTGAAGAGGTAAGACAGATGGTATTGGTGCAAATAAACCAATGAAACAAAATATTTCTCAGAAGCAGACATACATATAACAACTTGATATCTGACAAAAGTGCCACTGTGAATCAGTGCAGAAAGACTGCACTTTATAATGGTGCTGGCACAACTGGTTATAAGAGGAAGAATTGATTCCCGACCTCACACCATATAAGAGAATTAATTCTCCATAGATTAAAGACTTAAATGTGAAAGGAAAAGCTTTAAAACTTGAGAAGCAATATGTGTGAATGCATTTATAACTTTTGGAGAATGATTTCTTTTAAAAGATACAAAAGTTACAAGCCATAAAGAAAAATACTGACAACTCATTAAAATTAATGTCTCCTGCCATCAAAGTAAAAAGACAAGTGACAAACTCAGATAAGATACCTGTAACACCTGCAATACACAACCAACAAAGGGTCAGAATTAAACTTAGAATTGCCTCCATACCACAAGAGAAAAGAAACAATCCAATAGAAAAATAGGCAAAAGATACAAAAAAAATCATTTCATAAAACAGGAAAAAAAGATTGGCTGATCAACATATGAAAAGATACAAACGTAATCAAAAAAGTACAAATTAAAACCACACTGAGTCTGATTTTTGAAAGATTTATCCAAATATATCATCTTTTTAACATTACTCATTTATTAGAAAGATCCTTTATCCTATGATTTGCTTAAACTCTTAAATAAATTGCACTTTAAAAGACTGTAAGTAATCCATCTAAAAAAATCAAGTTATACACATCAGTGTTGGTTACTATGCAGAGAGAATGTCATTGTGTATAGTTTCATGTAATCTGTGATAAATGTTCAGCTGTATTTTTTATTAAAATGAACTGTGTCAAGGAAAAAAAAAAACACACTGAGGTATCACTTCACATTCATCAGATTAGAAAATATTAAATACAAAAAATATCAAGTATTGATAAGTTTGTGGAACAGGGACATTTAAATTATACCTCATTCTGTATCATGCATTGAACCTGGGCTGGCGACTCGTTTCATATATGATATTACACATGTTTCAATGCCATTCTCCCAAATCATCCCACCCTCTTCCTCTCCCAGAGTCCAAAAGACTGTTCTATACATCTGTGTCTCTTTTGCTGTCTCGCATACAGGGTTATAGTTACCATCTTTCTAAATTCCATATATATGTTAGTATACTGTATTGGTGTTTTTCTTTCTGGCTTACTTCACTCTGTATAATAGGTTCCAGTTTCATCCATCTCATTAGAACTGATTCAAATGTATTCTTTTTAATGGCTGAGTAATACTCCATTGTGTGTATATACCACAGCTTTCTTATCCATTCATCTGCTGATGGACATTTAGGTTGCTTCCATGTCCTTATGGCGAAACCAATACAATATTGTAAAGTAATGAACCTCCAATTAAAATTAATATAAATAAATAAATAAATAAATAAAATACAAACAAAAATGAAAGAAAACCAATAAGATAATAAAAATGTCTTCTACCAGAAAAAATAAAAAAATTATACCTCATTCTGTAAACAGGAGGGGAGAGGAAGAAAGGAAAAAAAAGAGAAGTAAAGTACTCCAAAATGAAAAGAATTCAACTTAGAAATAACTGGCTTCCTTTGATTTATACCCCAACAATCTCCTGTTAATATTTTCAATGGTTTAGGAATTCATGAAATTTGCAAGCACAAATTAGATCTCATGTTATATAGCTTAGATATTTTTTATAATTGAGATAACATATTTTACTTTAAATAATAAAAATAACCAACCTGTGGTGTTTGTGGAGTAGCCACACCTCTTGATGAAATGTCTTCACACCAGTCATAGTTTATTAATCCAGCCACATAATTTTCATCACTGGGGATCATATCTTCTAGACTCAGATTCTTCAACTATTCAAAAACAGAAGAACTCAGAAAACAATGCCACCATGATTCAGTTTTTAAGGGTCTATTACAGGCACAGGGCAAGGCCCTGGAAGCAGAAACAAATGAGACAGTATATAGAAGGAGCTCACGTCCAAAACTGAAAACAAGAAGTCAAAAGTCTTTAATTCCAACTATTAGATAGGAGAATCTCTGACTCTCAAACAAGATGCCTTGGAATGTTCTTATGTTATATGGCTAAGTAGCTTATCATTATCAGAAAATCACTGCAACACCAGACAAATGACTCCTTTGCAAATCCACAAATAAGAAGCTCTCCGACAAAGTAGAAAATGGAAGGGACTCTGAAATAGAGGTTTCTTGGTTGAAAGAACATACTGAGTAGTTAGCAATTTCCACTAGGAATAAATTAGCCTTATGAAACATCTCCTGGAGATAAGATATTTGGGATCCTATGCTAATAATACCACCAGAGTCACTTATTTTCCTTCATTCTTCCTCCTCAATAAACTGTCTGTGCTCAGTTGCTCAGGCATGTCTGACTCTTTGCAACCCCATGGACTGCAGCCTGCCTGGTTCCTCTGTCCATGGCATTCCCCAGGCAAGAATAGTAAAGTGGGGATCAAACCTGCATCTCCTGCAGCGGTAGGCAGCTTCTTTACCACTGAGCCACTTGGGAAGCTAAATAAACTAGGAATATACTAGATATACCCTAAATTCTAAGACTATGCAGTATAGCTGGGTTTTTTATTTTTTTTTCCTTCAACATCTATTTAGCCTGGCCAGGCAACTGTACTTGAATTTCTTACACCCCAAAAATCCCTTCTTTTCTAATTCAAGGACAAATTTTCTCATATCTAAACTATTCAGGCAGACAATACAATCCCCACCACTAGTCCTTCTGCCCTCTCAACCAGGGATGACAGAGCTCTCCAGGGTTGTCAGTTACCATCAACTAGACTGAGCGATTTCACTTTCACTTTTCACTTTCATGGATTGGAGAAGGAAATGGCAACCCACTCCAGTATTCTTGCCTGGAGAATCCCAGGGACGGAGGAGCCTGGTGGGCTGCCATCTAAGGAGTCGCACAGAGTCGGACATGACTGAAGCGACTTAGCAGCAGTAGCAGCAGAACTAGTTACATGGAGTGCTAGGCTGAGAAAAACACTAAGTCTAGGCTCAGTGGGGAGAAGCACAGTATTGTATGAATGAGGGCTACAGTAGGGAGTAAAAGCACATACACATCCCTGATTGAATAATCCTATATACAAATGGATGAATTCTGAAAATCAGTCAAGTTGGTGATTTGTCATTGTCATAGCTTGCTCAAAAATCCAGTTTCCCATTACCTAGAGCATAAAGTCTAACCCTCTGATCTGGCCTTTCAAGGTTCTCTACAGTCTAGCTTTCAGCTACCCTTCCAGATCACCCATTCTCTCTCCCTCTCTTACTTTTCCCCATTGAACTCTATTTTAACCAAACAAATCTAATCATTGTCAAAAGAATACATCAAGCACATTTAGGAGACTGAGTTTTTGCTAATTCCATTTATCTTGCCCTAAATTCTGTGTTCCTTCTTTTCCACTTTCCTAAACTTAACAGTGGATCCAGTTTGAATCACCCATAGTGATCACTCCCATGCTCCATAAAGCCCCTATCACACATCTCTAGTGCCTACCTGGCACCCACCATCTGCTATGATGTTGTGTTATTTATACGTGTCTTGCCTCATCTTATCTGTTAGACAGCAAGCACTCTCCTTCATACAGACTGTTTCCTAAGAGCTAGCACAGGGCCTGAAAATGCTAATGATGTTGAAAATATGTGGCCTTTTTGTGGTTCTCAGATCAGATTGTATTATCATTTCACTGAAAGTGTCATCCATTGATTAATAGTGCAGAATTACTTTTTTTATAAAGAACACTCTAGAGGAAAAAAGAGTGATTCTATCAAGGAGGAGAATAGCAGAAAGACTATATAGCTTGCTTCAAGCCTTAGTGAATTGCATAAAAATCAGGGAGAAAAAAAAAACAAAATTTGGTTTCTACTTCATTTCTTGTCATTAAAAACTCTTTATTGGCTATAAAAATTGACTCAATAATATAAATGCCCAAATAATTAAATTATTGGGTAAATGCTCATTAGATGGAAGATTAAATACCTTCCCAGATCATTTTTCCTTGGATACTCTATGACTCATATAAGCACATCAATTGAGACCAGGCCAATCCAGATATAAAAAAATCTAACGGCTCAGGAAAATGTCTAAGACCTTTTAACTAGGGTGTCATAAACTCAAAAACCTAGGGAGTTCCCTGGCAGTCCAGTGTGGTTAGGATTCTGCACTTTCACTGCTGAGGGCCTGGGTTCAATACCTGGTCAGGGAGCTAGGATCCTGCATGCCACACACTACAGCCAAAAAATAAAAAATAAATAAAATTAAGCTGAGGTTTATTCTAAGTATGGAGGTATCTAACATCTCTCTGCAATTACCTTGATCAGAATCAAAGTTTATGTTTTTGCGTCCTCCTGAACCCAAAGGTACCAACTTGAGTGTCAGACTTTAAAGAGTTTGCTCTGTGAGCAGGATGAGGGATGGGACGGTTCATGGAGTCAGAAGGTTAAAGATCTACCTGGGCATGGGATATTCACCAACCCAGTATAACTCTCTGAGAAAAGACTAGAAAAACGGCTCACCCTTTGCTGTCCACCTGAAACTATCACAACATTGTAAATAGGCTATACTCCAATACAAAACTAAAATGTTTTTTAAAAGAAAAACAGCCCAGCAGTAAGATTATCTCACTTCAGAGATTTCTTCACACAACAGCCCCTTATACTAACACTTTTCAGTTTTTAATTTGGTCAAAAGACCAACTAGGGAGAGAAGGGAGACAAGTTAGGTCTCTCAGGGACAAAAGAACCACTATACGTGCGGTACATGATTGACAAGTGCCAAAAGAGAGATCTACATGAGTTGTTAAAGGAACTGCCAGGGCTGGGGATATGGGTGGATTCAACAAAAGATTAGGAAAGGGGTAGCATCTGAAGATTATTAAAACACAGCTTTGATATCTAAAGAAAAAAATATCTGGGACGCAGGAGGGAGACTCAAGAGGGAGGGGACATATGTACACTTACAGCTCATTCACATTGTTGTATGGCAGAAACCAACACAACATTGTAAGGCAATTATCCTCTAATTAAAAAAAAAAAAAATCGCTGCACTCACATAATCATTTGGGCTATACTGGATTCCAGGCTTCCCAGGTGGCACAGTGGTAAAGAATTTGCCTGCCAATGCAGGAGATACGAGACATGCAGGTTCAATCCCGGGGAGAAGAAGATCCCCTGGAAGAGGAAACAGCAACCCACTCCAGTATTCTTGCCCGGGAAATCCCAAGGACAGAGGAGCCTGGCAGGCTACAGTCTACAGGGTCACAAAGAGTCAAACGCAACTGAGAGGCTGAGCAAACATACTGGATTCCACAAAGAGGGCACACTCCCTCTCTCTGAGAATAAAAGAAGTATAGCTTTCTAGTACTAAAATCATTTAAACTGCAACCTGAACTAATGGAAGGAAGATTATATTACAAAGCTCCACATGCATTCAGCAAAGTATTCGGAAGGCAGAATTTTAAGCCATGAGAAATACAGAGAATCACATAGAAAACAGACTGATGTGAGCACTTAGGAATGACACAGTGCTTCCAAATAGGTAAGGCTTCTCCACCATTCTACACAATCATGACGAAGGAAAATGAGACAAAGACTACAAAATAGAAAAGAATAGTTACAAGTCATACAAGAAATTTGAGTTGCATGAGCTGTATCTAGTATTCAAAACATCCTAAACCCCTAACATAAATGAGTATCAAAATATTCACTGAAACACTTCATTTACATAAAACATATATAATTTGTCCTATAATTTGTCCTAACATAAGATATAAACAAGCATACTAAATAAAATAAAAACTATTTTATCTATAGATGGTAGTAGCTTTATAGACAAATTACATTCTCCTTTAGTTTATCTGTGGCTTAAAATTATTCTACAACAATCAGGAGTTACTTTCATGGGAAAAAAAGGAGAAAGGGAGAAATTTTTCTTTTAATGCCAGGCAGACATTCAAAATTTCAGCATTCAAGCTCAGAATTTCTCATTTCCCTTAATAAAAATATTTAAATCATAAAATGCCTTGTCTCCGTGGCCTTGACATCAGCAAAGTTAACCTTCCTGGCGTGTATTCACTCATGAACAGAGGAAGCACATGGCAAGAGCGGATGGCACTCACACAAAAGGTTCTAACATTCACCTTTATGTTTGTGACTGGCGTTGAGTTGGCCTGTCCACAGGAAGAAAGAAGCCTTAAACGAACCGGTCTCCCCCGAGCCTTCTTGGCTAGGAGCAGAAGGTAAGTAGCTGTCAGGTGATCATACTGCCACTGGAGAAAAGAAAATCGAGTTGTTTAGGAGACTAAACTTGCTTCTGACATCATCTCTATTTTAAATTAATATTTTTCCCCAATGTCATGACATTCAGTTTAGAATATTTTTTTAAGCTTTACAAAGCATATAATGAAAAACAGCAATCCCCTACACCATACCCCATACACAATTTCCACTCCCTAAAAGGTACCACTTTTTTAACACTTTCAGTTATTTTCTAAGTATTTCTAAATCAATTGATTATACAGCTTTAAATTTTGGTTTAGTGTCAGATAGTGTCTCTAGCTTTCTTACTATGGAAAAAAGAAATTAGCTCTATTTCAATTCCTTCCTTTTCCCCCAACACATATCCTTCCTGTATCCTCCTACTATAATTTTATCACAGTTTTTAGTTAAATCACATTTATGTTATTATAATCGTGTAAATAGTCCTTACAACTAAGTAAAGGTAATGTCCAAAATATTTAATTGGTACCCTGACATCAATCAGAACAGAGGCCAAAAGGTGAGTAGAGTCCTGGGGAACCCCTGCCATGCCAATTATTAAACTTTTTAATTATTGGATGAACGGGAGGTAAATTTTTTGAGATTTTACATGTCTGGTAAATGACTGTATGCTGTTCACACACTTGATTCTGGTTTGGCTGAGTATGGAATTCTAGGTTGACAATAATTTTCACAGCTTCGAAGGCACTGTCCCATGGTCTTCTCACTTTTAGTACAGTTATCAAAAAATCAAGTCTTTCTGATTCCCAAACCTTTGTGTATGACTTTTTGCTTGCTGTCTCTAGAAAATCTGGATCTCCTTTTTTCACCCCTAGTTTTCTGGAAGTTTACTAAAATAGGCTTTTGTGCAGATTTATTTTCATCCATTTTGCCAAGCCCTAGTTACTTATACTTTCACTTCTGGAATATTTTTTCTCATACTGTTTCTTTGATGGTTCCGTCCCCTCCTCTGTTTTTTCATTTTCCTGCAGCTTCTATTATGTGTATGTTGGACCTTTCTTACCTTCTCTTCTCTTTGTGCATATATTTGTCTTTAGGTTCTACCTTTGAAAGATTTCACATTAACTTCATTTTGAAATATGTCTACTGAGCTTTTCATTTCTCTGGTCATATTTTAAATCTTCAAGAGCTATCTCTTAAAATGTTCTTGTTAAGTCATCTTATTCCTATTTCGAAAAAGAAATAGCTTCTCTTATCTCAAAGAATAGTAATTATTGTTTCTTAGCCATTTTCTCCCACTCCCTGCATTATCTGATTTTTTCTGAGTATCTATACTTTTCTTCACTCTCTCCCTGACCCCATTGTTTTGATCTTTGACTTCCATGTTAGAGGCTATCCTCAAAGGTCTGGTGGTCTCTGGCTGATGGTCTCTATTTAGAAGCAAAGAGCATACTACACAGCTAAAAGAGTATGTGTAGTTTGGCGCAGTTCATTACCTTGGGGGTTTCTCTCTTTCTCCCCAGCCTTTTTCACACCAGGGACTGGTTTTGTGGAAGGCAATTTTTCCCCAGATGGGGGTGAGGGGAGGATGGTTTCTGGATGATTCAAGCAGATTACATTTATTGTGTGCTTTATTTCTATTATTATTACATTGTGATACATAATGAAATAATTATACAACTCACCATAATGCAGAATCAGATTATCAGGTATTAGATTCTAATAGGTACGCAACCTAGATTCCTCACATATGCAGTTCACAGTAGAGTTCACACTCCCATGAGAATCTAATGCTGCTGCTGATCTGACAGGAGGAGCTCGGGCAGTAATGCAAGCGATGGGGAGCAGCTGTAAATACAGATGAAGCTGCAGCCTGCTGCTCACCTCCTGCTGTGTGGGCTGGTTGCTAACAGGCTATGGACCATACCAGTCTGTGGCCCAGGGGTTGGGAAGCCCTGCTTTAAGGTTAACAGGCAGGAAGTTGAACTCCCAACCATTGGTATAATAGGTCTTTTCTCTTAGCTTTTGCCTAGAGATGAGTCTCCCAGTATTTTCCCCAACGCCACTGCATTTAGGATAAAATCCTGACCCCAGCATTCTCAGAGTTGACTAGGGAAGGGAGTTAGAGATGGTGGTTCACTGTTCAGTAAGGGGACTGTGTGTGTCAGTGCGTCCATTTCAGAATGGCTCATCACCCCCACCTGAGCTGCATCTGGTACAAGAGCACATCTTGTTCAGTGTCTCTCCAGTCTTCTGCTGGAGTGGGGGAAACGTTATCACGGAGCACAAGGTAAAGAAAGGGACCTAGAGTCTAATTGCTCCTAATAGGGACTTCCAACCAATCCTCCTGGTTGCCAACCTGCTCACTTCCCTGACTCCAGAGGTTCCTAGGACCTCTGGCTCCTGAGCCCTTCTGGAGATCCAGGGCCCTAACAATTTGCTTACTGCCTTTTCCCACTCCATGCACTTTGCTTTCAGTTTTCTCCAAAATGCTAGGTCAGCTGCCACTTAGCTATTTTATAACTTCTAAAATTTTATCGACATTTCTTTTATCTCCTCTTTCATTGTGAAATGTTTGCCTTTTTATTCCTTTATTACTATTTTAGTGAGGTTTTAGGAGGTGTTGAATATAAACATGTGTGTTCAATCCTCATGAAAAACTAAAAGTTTCTAAATAATGTACTCAAGACTATGAGACTCTCTGCCCTGTGAAAGTGTTAAAATTTAAAACTAAATAGTATTTTATGCTATGTATCTCTCAAAAAGGGGTCATGTCTCACATGTCATCTCTCACATGACCCAAAGAGGTCTACTATCACCTCTGATTTTATTAATAAGTTTTATCTGCTAACATTTGAGATAGCCACAACTGTAGTATATACTTTGAAATTCACATAATGGACGTATCAATCTAGTGGAAGAAGTATAACACTGTGATAAATTATCATGGAACAATGCCTTTCATTCAGATAGGCTGGGGAGAAGAAGGATGGGAAAGGTTTCATGGAGAAGGTACTTGGAAACTGGGTGAAAACTAACTCTCTCCTCTCCAAAGGTTATGTTAAAGGTTTTATTTATTTAACTGTTTATTCATTTATTTATTTGGTCGTGTGGCATAGCTTGTAGGATCTTAGTTCCCTGACCAGGTACTGAATTCTACACCCCAGGAATGAAGCACCAAGTCATAATCACTGGATCGCCAGATAATTCCCATGTTAAAGGTTTTTTTTGCACCTTCCACATCTATGGTCTCATGTGTGATAAATGCCTTTTTGAAACTGATGCCATAAACTGATTAGAAACAATGCCATAAACTGATTAGAAACAATGTTTCAGAAATAAGTTGCCACTTGCTTGTCAACGATGGCATAACGCAGGCATTGTAAACAACAATGGGAAAATGGTGAGTTTTAGGTGGAGTTTTCTAAACATACCTCAGAGCTTAATAATCATCCTGGAAACTATTTCCCTAGGCAAAAAAAGCATCCTTTTAATAACTTTTTTGCCACAGCTATTGCATACCATTTATTATGATAATATGCACAGGGGAGTTCTGTGCTTAATAACAGATAAATCAATGCATTAGTTACGCTTTCCAGGTGATGTCAATCCGCAAGTCTAACACAACCAATGTCTCTCTTATCTTTTAAGCAGCTCCCTCTTTAGAAAGTCAAATGTCTGAGAGTAAAGCAAAAGGTTTACCTGTTATAAAGAAGGTTCTACTTCCAGGAAATGAAAAACATTTTAAAATCCCCACTTATTGTTCAAGCAAACCAAATGTTAAAGGACTGCCTGGGCTGAAGACAGGCAGCTACTGGATCAGAGGGTTTGATAAACTGAGGAGCAGCCCAGTCTCCTTTCCCTGACCTTGCTCCTGGGGTATAGCGGTGTCGTCCTGAATTAATTCTCACAACCACACAGGATTATGAGAGACAGTGCAGGGAGAGCTCACGAAAGAGCAACTGCCCGAGAAAATCCTGAGTGCATATTTATTGAGTCTCCTTCTTGGACGAGGAAGTCATGTCGTAAGGCTTTGAAGATAAGGAAGTTTGTTCTATGTGCAGAACACCACCTGCTGAGGCTGACGTGTCAGCCAAGACATCTGTCTTAAGAGCATGAGAAAGAGCATGTAAGGAAAGGGTAAGACAGAACAGTGTCCAGAAAACAAGGTCTTGAGAAAGGAACGACATTTATATTCCCACAGTAGGGCCCTCAATCTTGAAACCTCCGTCACCAGAATACATGAGGCTTTACACCACAGGGGTGAGGGGAAAGGATCTGTCTTGGTCTGGAGGTCCTTCTGTGCACATGGGACCTTCAGTGAAGTTCCCCAACCAGACAACTGGCTGCTCCACAATCCAGAGCCACTCACAGCTGGAAGACGAGGGGGAAAGTGAGGAAAGCAATGAAGTGGAAGCTCTAGCACCACTGGAGGAAATCTCAAGAGGGTTAAAACAAGATGGCTCAAAATCATGACACACGAGAGATTCTCACTTCCAATACAAAAAACAGTTTAAGAATGCTCAGGTATGTAAGTGGTAGTTCCAAAAGTTGAATGTGAATAATATTGTTTCTCTCTCTTTACACAAAGATCAGTAGCTCCATACCCAGCATGGATCACATTAAACTGATCTCTGTCCTGTCTAGCCAGCCTGAAAAGTAACAGCAGAGTGCCCAAGACACCAGGAAAAAAAAAAAAATTAACAAACCATGGCTGATCTCAAACCTGGTTTTCCCAAGGCTCTTTAAACTGGAAAGTACCTAGAACCAATGTGAATTCTATGAGACTTCCCAGACCAGGATTCCACAACTTCAACACTATTGATAACTGACCTGGGTAATTTGTGGCCAGGGCCTACTTTGTGTACTATAGGATATATAGCAGCATCCCTGGCCTCTACCTACCAGGTGATATTGGCATATACACACACCCTAGCTGTGACAACCAAAAATGTCCCTGGAGGGGCAAAATCACTCCCAGTTGAGAGCCACTGACTCAGACCAGTGCTTCACGATGAATCACATGGGTTCTACTAAGATGCAGATTCTGATTCAGCAGGTCTGAGGTGCACAAAGTGATGCTGATGCTGCTGGTCATAGATCACACTTTGAAGAGCAAGAATCTAGAGTAGTACCTCCCAACCCCCGTCTACCTACTGCAATCATCTGGGAAGCTTTTAAAAATTCTGATGCTTAGGCCACACCCCAAATCAATGAAATAATAATCTCTGGGGTTGGGATTTAGGCATCAAGATTAAAGTTCCTAGGTGATTCCAATGTTCAGCCAAGGTTTTGAAGAGGTTGTCTACTCATCCCTAGGACTGGAAAATAAGTACAAACAGGCATTTAAGAATGAAGGGAAAGTACACAAGAAGAAAACTATTACTCTCCTCACACATTCTTGACGTTCGTCATACCCAGCTTTCAAGACAACTGAGGTATTTAGAGAGATGTAATACCAGAAAACCACCTCTATCATGCTTCGTTATATTGTTTTATAATTCCTATTTCCATTTCAGTTTCAAGTTTGAAAACCATATGTAGAGACCACATAAAGGACACTATTTTAAAGACTTTTCACCCAAAGATTCTTGAAGTTTTGAGTATGTTACTTTTCAGATTCAGGTTTTAAAGTTTGTAAATCTCCTGCCAAAGTTTTTCTGCATAAAACAACATGATACACGGGATTTGCTTTGAAATGTCTTAGCTAAAAAGGGCAGACAGAGGACAGTGCTGGGATATAGATAAAACTGGCAAAATGTTAACACCTGTTAATTAAAGCTAGAAGATGATGCACGGAAAATCATTGTTATTATACTAGTCCCTCTATAGATATTTGAACATTTCTATAATAACAGCTGAAAAAGCAATTTCTTGAATCCAAAATATAGCTTTCAAGATCATCCCAAAGAAAAAGCCATGTTTATATGAAACTCGTCTATGTGAAAACTTCAAACTTTCACTCTAACAGACGAAGGACCTGGGACTTCCCTGGTGGTCCAGCGGCTAGGACTCCTGCTCCTAATGCAGGGGGCCGGGGTTCAATCCCTGGTCAGGGAACTGGATCCCACATGCTACAACTAAGAGTTCGCATGCTGCAACTAAGACCTGGTGTAGCCAAATAAATAAATACTTAAAAAATAAAAAAGAAGGACCTGACTTATCTAGCAGCAGTTCCCAATTCTTGCCATTTCCTTTCATTCCATTGAAAAAGTAAAGTATCACTCTGTTTTCCAGATATGTTCCATTTGTCTGAAATTGTCTTTCAAAAGACTTACTGCGTCATTCAAAAGAATTCTTTCGTATCTCCTCGCTGAAAAAATTTGTGGCTTAGCAAAGCTTTGGTTAGTTCTTTAAAAAAAAATCTGCTTAAGGCCTTTACCTTTCAAGTTAGAAAAGAGGAAAAAGCAAACACAATTCATAGGTGATGAAAGACATGGTACTGAACCAGGAGGTAAGCTGGGTGCGATCCCTGCCCGTCACGTCAGACTGTACTCAGAGAGAGCCTCTGTTTCCAGGAGAAACTACATATAGGATCTAGTGATTAAGCATCTGAAACAGCTAAAAATAATCCAACACCAGAAATCACATGTATCTGGTTCATAAGGTTGGGGGTGATGTGATGCTAGTGGGATGCTCTCAAGTAAAATGAAAACTGCTTTGTGTTTACCTCATTGCTACAGCAGAATCACACTTCTGTGTTAAAGAATTTAAAGTTGTCAGAATTGGAACTCTGAAAATTCTCTGGATTCATTTGATCTGTTTCTTAATATTTTTTCCACTGTAATTCTCTTTGTTCAACCTCATTTCTAAAAAGGATATCTAGCAGACATCAGAAAAGAGTTGAAAATATACACAAACATAAACTAAGTGCAATACAGTGTTTTCACCCAGGATAAAATCTTAGGCCTGAAAAATGCTATACTATTTTTAATGTACTGATGAAACAAAAAAAAAGATGAAACAAAAGATAATACTTTCAAATTCATGCTGTATTTCTTACCAGTGAAATTAAATCCTCCATCGTTTGCCTGTTGTTTCTGTGATGTACAGAAAGTTCTGTTACGCAATCTTCATCAAGGTGAATAAGCTAGAAAAAAATTTTATCGATTTTATTAACATTAATAAAATATTTATGGTTTTAAAACCTTTAAATTATCATAATTACCTTCTAAAATCAAACACCAACATGTAAAAACAACATGAGTTTGTCAAACTCTTAGGTAAGAATAAACATCCTCCACAATTTTTAGAGATATAAGCAAATAACAATAAGCAGTTCAAGAAGGTGATGAGCTCTCTTTCCTATCTTTTCACGTCCCCATCATCATCTGATCGACTGCTACAATTCTGCTGGGCAGCCCAGGGACTCTATGCTCCTCCTCTACTACAAGACAGGGACCAACATTTGCATACAAGAGCAGTCATCTAGACATCGAAAACTAGGGGCTGCACAAGAGACTGGGTAAAGAGTGGGTCAGACTTGTAGCATACAGTCTCCCAGGTTATGTTTGGGTTTAGCACAATCCAAGGAGCCCTTCTGACGGTGCCACAGACGCTGCACAATCATCATTATGATGAAGGCACTGGCCAAGCACAATTGTTAGAAGGAAGAAGTGATACTGCTTCCACACAAACATTATTTTGATTAAGGACAGAAGTGATCCAAGTAGTCTGACCCCTGCAGGATGAGACCTCACCAGAGATGGGACCAAAAATAGGTTCTAAGAACCAAACAAGGATCACTGAGAATGAAAAGGCAGGTAGAGTCCGGCCTGTCCCTGCAACAGGAGTTCAGAAAATCACATAGGAAGAGAATTATAAGGAATGTAATTATGAAGTCATATTTCCAATGTAAGAATTCACTTCACAATAGACCCAGTAAGTGAGGTTTCACTTTCTACTTAGTCTTCATCTCCAGAACAGCTGGGATGGTTAGCTTCTTCCTCCTAAGATTTGTCCCCTGATTCCTATCCACTGTGAATCGCTACAATCCAACAGCTGACAGACTTTAGAAGTAGATGACCTTGGTTTTAATCATTATATCACAAAAGAACTATGTGATCTTGAGCATGTTATTACACCACCCTTAGTCTCAGTTTCATCATCTGTAAAATGATGATGAGATGGCACCTGCCATGTAACATATGCAAGCTATGTGGAATACCTAAACAGAGAGGCCCTCAAAAAATGGTTCACTATTTTTACTAACAGTCTTAATTCTATTTCCTCTTTGGTATAAGAGCCTTTCATAAATTTGAATATTCCTATTATCAACAACCTTTCTTCTCCAAGCATTCTCTTTTCTAGTCCCTTTAACAACTGTTTCAATGATTAACTCCTCCCACCCATTCTGGTCCTTTCTTTCGATCACATAGTTCAGGCTGTCACTGATGCTCAAGATCCAAGAGAGGTTTGCCCGGCAGAAGGCAGAGCACTATCATGACCTTCCCTTGTTCTATGATACCACAGTTGTCACAATAGACTCAAGGGAAAACCATGTTGCCACCATGAAACTACAGGGATGGTACAAACAATGACCTGTATGACTGGCTGGTACCTCACGGGCTATGGAGAACGCGGAGACCACAAAGGTTTATACTGATGGTTCTAGGAAAGTCAACCACAAAGGTTTATACTGATGGTTCTAGGAAAGTCAACAATGCCACAAGTAAGTTTTCCTTGTGATGGTTTGACCTTAGCAGTTCCCCTAACTGTAGATTCCCACTTCAGGAAGAACTCAGAAGCCCAGACACTTTACAACTCAGCTGGGTATCTTCTTGTTGATATCACTGCTCAAGCATGAAAGACAGGATTTCTGGGGTTCCCACCATGATCTTAAGTTACTCTCATAAAAACAAAAACCTCTCCCCCGTAGCCTCTTGCTCTGTACTTTTACCACAGGGTACATGGAGGAAAGCAAGGAGAGTAGGAAGGAGATGCGATCTTCTTTGCTGGGCTCTTGAACTAGAAAGAATGAAAAGAGTGGGCCAAGACACCAAAGTCTGAAAAATACGGTTTCTCAAGTTGGGTTTTTCAAAAAGGTTCAATACTTTAAGTACTCTGAATTCTCAGCCACACACGCTCCAGTTAAATTAAGTACAAAAATGTGTACCAAAAGCTAGCCAATTATTTTGGATTATCCGTGCCTACTACATTTCCTGTTCAGTAGGGCAGAAAATGGAACTGAATATAACTTCTATTTGATATAATACTTGAGTACTACAGCTATGTGTGAAAATGATAGAACATGCATACAGTTACAGAACAACATCTCTACCTTAAATATCCAAGTAAATCTGAATTATTTTTTATAGTTCACCCTTGATGAAAGACAATATTGAGGCAGACAAGTGAATACTTCAAAAAGCAATAATCCCTTATAGCTCTTCTATATGTAACTCATTTGATCCCTGCAATAGCTCAGTAAGGCAGACAAAACGGATGAATGACATTACATTCAAAGCACTCTATAAATGACAAAACAGAATCCAAACATACAGAAGAGACTGACATTAGAATACCCACATTAGAGGTGAGAAAATGAAGACTCAGAAAAATTTATGCCATTTGCCCAAGATGGGCATTTTTCACCCTAGCCTAGGGTTCTTCCTACCACACCACAATGCCACCTCTCTGAGACTCTGTTCCAATAGCTATTCCAACAGAGACCAGACAAGTAACGCTCCTCACAAAGGCTACTGCTACACAGAATACAGGACCTGAGTTTCAACTGTTGACCTGTCAGATCCATTATGTTCTGGAGCCCTTCTGTTTGGGTTAAGATCCTGGTTCTACACTTACTAGTTATTTGACCTTGGGCAAGTTATATTATGATTCTGTGTTCAACTGCTTCATCTGCAAATGGGGACAATAACAGTACCCACTTCAGAGGGTTTGTATGAGGGTTAAATGAATTAAAAGAGTTAAAAACATAAAGCCCATAAGGGTAGTATCCTAAGGGCTCTATTATTATACTACAGTACTATAACAGCACACTTTTCTATTATAGTAAGCATTCAATATATATGAGCAATTATTATACTAATATGTAAGGGAAATCATATACATTTTCAGAACACTGAAAACCTCAAAATTATGTATCCTACTTTATACAACGCCCCAATTTAAAGTAATCTTCGTGCTGTTGAAATCAAGAGATTTTCCTCATTTTGGCATCTATTCTATTGCAAACAGTAGCATATCCTCCCCTGTTAAGGATCACGGCCGAGAAGACATGCAGAGCCCTCCCACACATGGAGAAATGATGACCCCCAATGGCTGAACACAGGCATTGGCACCACACATGGTCACCATCCCACAAGGGGCACAGCATAGCTCCCCGGCCCTGCTGCCACACTGCTAGGAGAGCACACGTTCTGCTGTCTGTAGGCTCTCAGTTATTAGCATTAAGCTGCTGCTCTAATTGTGTTTGCTCAGTAGATACTGAAGATGTCTTAAAGGGTGAAAGGAAAAAGGGAGAAGAGAAATTTCAGAGACTGACAATCACAGGAGAGTCAGGAGGGATTTCAGATCAGGCTGTGTGGTCCTAATAGGGGACAGACTAGTGAGAAGGGGTGAAAAACAAATAGCCTATTTTTCCAAGTATTTATATTTATTGGTGTGATTCTTCCAGAAAGCAAATACCCTACAGCTGTATCAGGTCTACAATGTGGTGTGTTTCCAAACTATTCTGTTGACCATGCACAAACTCCACTTCACTGTAGACATTTTAGATTATCAAAAAATATCCCCAATTATCTGATAAAGCTATTAAAACACTTCTCCTTTAAAGCATTAAAATGTTTTTCTAACTACACACCTGTGTGAGGCTACATTTTCTTCAGATGCTTTAACCAAAGCAATGTATTAAAACAGAGTGTAGAAGCAGATGAATACCCAAGTGTCTTCTATTAAGCTAGACTTTAAAGAAATTTTCAAAGACATAGAGCAGTGCCACTCTTCTCACTATATTTATTTCTTAAATAGTTATGTTTAACTTATTGATTTCCTTGTCTATGAAAAGGGGATAAGAATTGTACCAACTCTGACGCCTACGCCTGCCATACTGGCTCTGGGTTTTGCCTTGTGGCTTGCTTTGGCCAGACATTAGTAAGTACAATGAAAGCAGGGGCTTGAAAAACGCCTGAGTGTTAGGGCTTGCCCACTTTCTTGCTTCTTTTGGAATCCAGCCACCATATCAAGAAGCCCAGAGTAGCCTGCTGGACACAGTGTGACCCAACAAATAACCAGCATAAACAGCTGGGGGGGTTTTTGGCCATGCTATGTCACATGCGGGATCTTAGTTCCTTGACCAGGGATCAAAACCATGCTTCCTGCAATAGAAGCATGGAGTCTTAACCACTGAAGCACCAGGGGAGTCCCAACAGCTGGTCTTTTGAGTGAATCTTACACAATCCAGCCATGTTAGAGTCACCAGTTGACTGCAGCCACACGAGTGACCTCAGGTAAGACCCACACAAGAACAGCCCAGCTGAGCCTCAAATTACTGATCCACAGAAACTGTAAACTATTATTGTTTTAAATCACTAAATTTGTTTTTGTTTAATGTAGCAATAGTTCATTAATATACAAAATGTGGCTACCCCTTACATAAAACAAACTGTAAAGATTTACTGTGTAACACAGGGAACTAACAGTCAATATCTTATAATAACCTATAATGGAAAATAATTTGAAATATATATATATTCATAACTGAATCACTTTGCTGTACATCTAAAACTAACACAATATTTTAAATTAACTATAATTTTTTTAATTACACATTTTTATCAAGTTCAAACTTCATTTGTTAAAAAATATTTTTGTAACAGTAACGTAGGAAAATTTGTTACTCTAATTGCTTAAACTTGCATAGCACTCTGTGTTAAAGTTCTTTCCTATATATATATTAAAGCAGTTCTCAGGGAGTCGTGTGGTCTGCAGACCCCGGAGGATCTCCAATCAAAACAACATAACAAAACAGACAATGCAGAAGCAGGTGAGATCCAAGTGCCTTCCTTTAAGCTAAACTTTAAAGAAACTTGCAACGATGTACAACAATGCTATTCTTCCCACCACATTTATTTTTTAAATAAAAATATTTATTTAAAGTATTTATTTGTGATAAACTGTAACAGGTATAGTACTGTTACTTTTAAGTGAATCAGTTAATAAATATTTTAATACATTAATATTAAGAGCGTAAAGGGGGCCTCAGACTTAAAAGTATGAGAACCACCACAACCTCATAACTACTCTGGGAAGTAGACAAAGAACAAGTTTAACCTACTTTTTACAGACGAACATACAGGTTTGGAAAAGTTAAGCAACCTGCCCAAGATTCTCAGAGCACTGTTCACAATCCTGAATATGTGAGAGACACCTGGGAGCTTTTTAAAATATCCATTAATTGTTGTGGGAGGAGGCACAGGCACTTTTTAAGGTCCTTGTGATTCTCATGTGCCGGCCTGGTTAGGCATCACTGTCTGAGAGATTAACAGGTGAATGTATAATTCAGTTACAGTCTCCCAAACAGCAATCTGACGAATAAGTCTACAAAATATATTTTCTTTTATACTTAGAACACATCACTGTACATCCTGAATCCACACAAAGTTTTTTGTTTGTTTTGTAATTCTACTCACAGGAGCCTTGCTTTGCCACTCAACAGGACAGTTGTAATCGTGCATGATCCAGGGGTGGTTCAAGAGATTTTTCATAGAAATCCGTTTCTTTGGGTCCACCTAGTGGCCATTGAGAGGTAGCTGGAGATTAACATTTCAAATAACATAGAACACATTTTTCTCCTGAGAACTCAAAATTCATCAGAACAGATGTAAACTTTTATCATCACAAAAATACTGTCAAAGACCTTAAAATGGCCTTGGAATAAATTCTTTTAAAAAGGGAATAGAAGCAAGAGAACTATAGCAACCTACACGGCTTAGAAGATAAATGCTTAACAAACATGAACTTCATTGGTATGGACATTATTCATGAAGTTCAGTCAATCTATTGTATGATGTAATAGTCTTTTGCTGGAAAACCTATTCACAGGAAATATCCACCAATTTAATATTCAAGCAGCCACAATGCAGGGCATTCACACTGAATATGCAATCTCTACCTCCGGTGAGTTTACAATCACATAGAACAAGTTGAAAAGCATACCTTTCTTTTCCATTTGTAATTTTCAAATGTGAGGAAAGGAAAATTAATCAACACAGATTAAGTTTTGGGGAGTTTAGAAGAAAGGATGAGGTGTTTTCAATCTCATTATGGAGATTTGGTGGTCTGGCCTACTTAATCAAGGTGGGTGAGCTTGAAGTAAATTTTGAATGAAAAGTAGAGATGGCTTAATAGATGGAAAACTGAAATACATAATCATGAAAAACATACTGCACTAATAAGGTACTCATATTTTCAAAGTGCTTCCTATTAATCTCATTTTATCCACATAACTCTATGAAGCAGTGAGGCCAAGCTCAGAATCCCCATCTTCAGGTCAGAACCAGGTTAGGTAGCATGCCTATTGATCGGTAGGGAGGATAACTAGCCTTCAGCACTCCTAGCTTTCACCTTCAGAGGTCATTACAACAAATCAGTGATTCTTAAATGTGGCCCCCCAAGACCAGCAGCATCAGGGTCATCTGGGAGCTTGTTAGAAATGCAAACTCTTAGTGCTGCTCCAGATCTATAGAATCAGACACTCTCCATTTGAAGCCCAGCAATCTGGGTTTTAATAAGCCCATCTGGCAATTCTGGGACATGCTAAAGTTTGAGAACCACAGCACTAGATCAAGGGACCACTCAGTTGTACATCAGCTCATTCAAGCATTTATTCCATATCCACTATATACCTAACATACAAAGAGTGGGAGCAAGAACACAGAAAACAGTGGAACAAGAGCTGATTAAACTGACAATTCTCAAGAAAAGGGAAGAAAAACCAAATCACCAAAGACATATATTAGCTGTCTTTAAAAAAAAAAATGCAGGTCTTCCCTGGAGGTCCAGTGGTTAAAACTCCACACTTCTACTACAGGGGATGGGGGTTCGATCCCTGATCAGGGAAGATCTCACATGCCATGTGGTATGGCCAAAAAAAAAACTGCATTTGCAAAGAAAGCACCAGTAGAGAATATGAGCAGAATAGATATAATGAATAGAATTTTTTAAAGGTGATGTATAAATGTAGTAACACCACAGACATCTTAAAATCAAATAACTGCAATAGATTTCTATTATTTAAAACTAAATAACAAAGATTACCTGTAGCATTTGCTGAAGAAGTAGAACGCTACTAGGAGAGAGCCACTTTGGAACGTCATATTTCCCTCTCTACAAAAAACAAGAAAAGCATTAAAGAGATTTAGGTTCAATCACCCTTAACAAAAATTTCTACAGTTAACAACATGCTAGAGATTTACTTCCAAGCTTGAAGACGTCACCCAACTTTAAGACATGGCAAACATGTATCTTACAGGCCTTTGGAATCTACAGTATTATTAGTGGACAGAAGTATACAGTGTAATCAATGTTCATATTGCTAAAGCAAATTTTAGTTTATAATCCCAGAAGAATTGTCAGTTGACAAAATTAGGTCACAGAACAGCATATTTGGTAATTGGACACAGGCCGTGGTTACAAACAGGTCACATATCATCTACGAGGCAGAACTCACTATCACCGAAAAACTGCCACTGAATAAAGCCATCCATTTAGGGAATGGAAGAGACTCAGGAGACATATGTTCATAACCTGTTAGACATTACAGTCACTAAGTCAACAACCAAAACAAGACTAGGGGCTCGCTAAACATTAACACATGATGGAATAGTACCTCTTCACACAACCTGTCACACACCCCTCTTTCCCAATTCAAAGGAAATGACAGAATCATTTCTCTTAGCAGAGAACAAATTGTTTAATGATGCTAGGATAACAGGTTAATTGTATGAGAAAATTAAGATTGAACTGTAATTCACAATCTACATCAAAATTAATTCTACCCAGATTAAAGAGTTAAATGCAAATACAAAACCATGAGAATACTGAAAGCATGGTGATTAGCTTTTAGAACCTGTCTAGACATGACAGCAATACCAAAAACCATAAAGATTAGCAGAGGACACAATTAGAAGCTGACATTTCTGTGTGGCAAAACACAACTAACAAAGTTAATTAACAACTGAGTAGGGGAAGAGCCTTTCCACCTAAATGACAAAAAAGTAACCCGCTTTATCAAGTAAAGAGCTCTCACAGATCACCACCAATCCTCTTCTTCCAACATTTCCCCTTCACAGCAAACGGCAACTGCCTTGCCAACTCCTCAGCTCAGAAACCTTGGGTCATGGGCTTCCTTGGAGGTCCAGTGGCTAAGACTTCACACTCCCAGTGCAAGAGGCCTGGGTTCAGTCCCCATCAGGGATCTAGATCCCACATGCTGCAATTAAGAGTTTGCATGCCACTACTAAAGATCCTGCTGGCTGCAACTAAAGAACTTCAATGCCACAGTGAAGATCAAAGATCCTGAGGGTGGCAGCGAAGACCCAGTACAGCCAAACAAATAAACAAATATTTCACAAAAACAAGAAGAAACAACCTTGGACCATCTTTAGCTCCTCCTTCCTTCACACTTCACATCCAAACCATCAGCAAATCGACTGGTTCTATGTTATATATCCAGAAACCCCTGTCACTACCTGCAGGCTCTTTCATCTGATATACTGCAAAAGGCTCCCAGCTAGTATTCCAGAGCCCTTCACTGCTCCCCACAGTCTAGTCTCTACTCATCAGCACCAATGTTCTTTCAAAACATTTGGTCAGGTCATGTTACTTCACTATCCAAAACTCTTTAAAGGCTCCCTATCTCACTCAAAATGAAATCCAAATTTCTTACTCTGGCTCCAGGTCCAACTCCTTGCTACCTCTCAAACTCACCTCCTCACTCTCTCCCTCACTCACCAAACTATGATCACGCCACAAGTCAAACACAGGCCTGCCTTAGGTCCTTTGCACACTTTGCTCCTGCCACGATCATGCTTTCCTCAATATCAGCAGAGCTTGTACCTTTACCTTCTTCAGGTCTCCCCTTAAATACCAGTGGTATCAATGAGGTCTCCCCAAACCACCATTATAAATAGCATCCTCATGCACCATCATCTCTACCACCCTTTCAAGGCACCTTCTGTACAGTCTTTATCTCCACTTGTCATACTACATATTTGTTTTCTACATACTTATTTATTTTCTATTTATTTGTTTATATGTCATACTATATATTTATTTTGTGCACAGACACACACCCAGCATATTTACTGTTTAAATATGTCATACTACATGTTTGTTTATAAGCACATATTTGTTTATAAATGTCATACTACATATTTGTTTATACATTAGAAAATATTCTAATGTATTCTATTTACATTAGAATATTAACTTTAAAAAAATCCCAGGGATTTTTGTCTGTACTGTTCACCTAGAACATCGTCTGGCCCTAACATAAAAGGTGCTCAATTAATATTTGTTGAATAAATGAAGAAATAGGATAAAAGCATATACTCCAAAAGAAAATGGACAGAGTATTCATAATTTCCAAAACAAGAGCTTTTAAATGGTCAATAAACATGATAACATGTTCAACTAAACTAGTAATAAAAAAGTAATTAATTTAAACAAAAATATGATCTAAATTGGTAAACTTCAAGAAAAATTATCCAGTATTAGAGTTCAGGGGCAAGAGCACTTACATATACGAGAGTATAAACGTTTCTGAAGAGTACTGTGGAAATATGTATAAAAAGCATTCAAGATCAAATATCCTTGATCCAGCAATTACACTTCTAGCAATTTATCCTAAGCAAATAATCTGGCATAAAAAAGTTATTATTGTTATGAATAGTAATATTTATCACACAATTGTTTGTGATAACTATGGGGACTAAGGAACATGGTCTGAGAGAATCCAGAGGGTCCCCCAAACTAATCAAAGACAAAATTACCTGAATAAGGATCCTGAGTTAGAAACCTATTACAGGTCCAGGGAGACGAGGGTGTTAGGTAGGTAGAATAGGAAAAAGTAGTCCAGAATGGCGGTGGCTAAAGGACAAAGAAGGGAAAAGCCCGGGAAAATAGAACAAAGGAAGGTCCAAGGACCGGAGAAACAAACAGGTGAAACAAACAGCCCTCCTGGCTAGCCCACTTTACACAGGGCAGGCTCAGGGGGAGGAGAAAAAACAGAAAAAGAGGAGCCAAAACTGAGCCTCTGGCCTCTCTTCTCCTTGCATCTTTTGGGTCGGCAAGCCCTCATGCCTCAAGGATGTATTTGCTTGCCAAATAAAACTGAGCTGTAACACTGGTCCCTCCGTTGCTTCAAATTTTTGCTGCGGTGAGACAGAACCAAGGAAATTACAAACTGCCCCAACAAGGGCAAGCACGCACATGCGCGGACACACACACCCAGCAGTAACTGAACTAGGCTGAACGGTAAAGGCAGGTAGGTGGGGAAGCCAGCAACTAGCAGCAGCACCGCATTCTCTGTCCTCATGAACTGTCTAGGACACAGTTCTCACAGGAACCTGTCCAGCTTCAAGGTGAGGGGAGAAACGGACAGTACAGATCACTCAGAATCTGAGACCTACACGACAGGCTGGACTTTGATTATGTTTAAGAAACAGTCAAAGTTCCAAAGAAATGTTATCAAGCAATTTATCTAAAAAGAAAAGGTGCTAATGTTAAAGCAACTCAACCTCTTACTTAGCCTCTCTGATAAGAGCAGACAGGTTGACCTACAAAGTGTTTCCTAGGAAGGGCAAGAGCTTTCATTTTACAAATGACATTTAATGTTATTAAATTTTTCATTCTCCTTTATCTAAAGCACTCACTACACCCAGAGATCCCATGCCTATTTATGCCTTGCCAGGGCACCTAAACACATGCCAATGTCAGGTGCTGACAGTTTGTTTCTGAATTGTAATGAGAAGCCTCTAATTCACTTTTCCTTACTACCCTTTATCCACCAAGCACTGACGGCTCAGTGCTGCCTAGGCTCAGGCTTATCCCTGGGAAGGGGGGATTTTTAGATGCTTCAGCCACCTTGCTGGGACTCAGCACCAAGTCACATGCAGGACAGGCAGTGACTTGACTGGCCCCACTCTCTTATCTGAGCTTTTCCTTATTTCCATATCTAGATGTTTCTCATGATTCAAACCCTGGGTACCTGACATGTTCTTTCTTGGCAAACTGATCATGTGCCTAGTACCTCAAATACCATAGCTTGCTCTTACCAGAGTCCTGTAGAAAACAGAGACAGCCTGGGGTTAGGACTCTACTATCTACTTACACTGATCGGAGAGTCATGATCTGAGTCTCCAGTCACAACCTGCACAGCCTCAAGTGTCCTTTGTCTTGCTCACGGTCAGAACCTCCATGTACTCCAGGGGGTCTCTGCTCACGCTGACTGGATGCAAAGCCATCTACCGCTTACTCTCTGGATACCAGCCTGCACAGGGTTGAATACTGTCCCCCTAAAACTTACGTCCACCTGAACCTGTGAATGCACCCTTATTTGCAAAAAGGGGCTTTTGCAGAAGTAATCAAGTTAAGATGTACTGGGTTAGGCTGGGCCCTAAATCCAAAATAACTGAGGGGTATTCTTATAAGAAGGGGGGCACTTAGACGCAGAGACACAAAC
Source organism: Capricornis sumatraensis (assembly GCF_032405125.1). NCBI lineage: Eukaryota > Metazoa > Chordata > Mammalia > Artiodactyla > Bovidae > Capricornis > Capricornis sumatraensis. The sequence goes on along the minus strand of NC_091074.1, from coordinate 68,773,910 downwards.
ACACAGGAGAGAAGGCCACACGAAAACAGAGGCAGAGACTGGAGTGACACACCTGTAAACCAAGGACTGCCAAGGATTGCAGGCAAACACAAGAAGCCAGCGAGAGGCAAAAGAGGAGTTTCTCCAGATCCTTCAGAGACCATGGCCTGCTGACACCTTGGTTTTAGACTTCTAGTCTCCAGAACTGGAAGAATAAATATCTGCCATTTTAAGCCACCACCTTGTAGTACTTTGTGCCAACAACTGTAGAAAACTAACAGACCATCTCTATGGGTTTAACTCCCTTGCATTACCTCTCTCCTATCATCACCTACCCACCCAAGGAGAATTCTGGTTCCAGATTCCAGTCCTTTCTGGTCTGTTCCAACACACAAATAACAGTTCCTAACCAGAACTATGATAATAAATGTTATGCCATTAAATCCCCAAACTACCATCCAAAACACAAGTACTCTTAACTAAAAATAGCAGAATTCTACAGAAATCAGATATTAAGATGAATTTTCAGACCAAAGAACTGAATAACAAAAGCCACCAGGCTGATTCCAAGTTTCCCTTTGCCTCTTATTTCTCACCCCTTTGTTCATCCTAACTTGAATTCATGAAGTCTCTTTTAATAGATCCCCTGTGCTGTGCTATAAGCTAGTACTTACAGAAACAATACTACCCACAGGTAGGCAAGGAGGACAAGTGAATGAGATGTATGGTGCTTGGTGCACTGGAAACAGGCAGAGCCTGGAATCATACTCTGTATTTGAATCCCAGTATGCCTCTTATCTGCTCCTTGAACCTGTACAAGTTATGTCATTTTTCTGACCCTGTTTCCTAAGAGTAAGCTCTGGAGACAAACTGTCTATATCCAAATGTAGGACCTACCACTTACTAGCTGTGTGGAGGGGCTATGTAACCTCGCTGTGCCTCAGTTTCCTCATCTGGAAAAGAAATACAATAACAGTATCAACTCTGTAAACTGCTGCTAGCATTCAATGATTTAATACATAAAAAGCACTTAGCACAGGGTTAGGCACAGAATTAAGAACTCAGTATCTGCTAGTTTGTACTATTAAGGCTGCCTTCACTACTATTACCATTACTACTGTTACTGTCTGTGAAACAAGTACAGTGATGCTACTTACAGGGCATTACTGTATGTGGGATTATTCCACTAAAAGGAATAAAAGAGAATGTATGGGAAAACACTTGGCAAAGTGGCTGGCACCAGAGGCAATAAATGTTTGTTCAATCTGAAATAAAAAGAAGTGGGAGATAGGGCTACAAAGGGCAGAGAGATAGGGCAGACCAAATATGGCATGGCAGCCAAAGCCATACATGGCAGGGTGCTAAATATTCAGTACAATAAAAACAGCTCGAGTCATTCTGAGGATGCACCTGCCCCCTCAGTAGTGCTTTGCCCCATCACAGCTGCCTCAGGATCTCAGGACTACTTGGTAAGAACAAATCAACTAGTCAAGTCCTGCTCATATCACCCACCCACTTTCCCTGCTTGGACAGAACAGCTCTGTAGAGCACCATCAACAAAGGAAGCATGAAGCCTGTGCCCCAGCACCATGACCTAACATTCTCAGCTTCATCCTCTACACTGAACTAGAGTCCAGAGCTGAGTTCTGCTGCCAGGCTTACCCCAACCACTTATTTGTACACAGTACTCAAAAACACACAAAGCACTTGTATATATATTTTACCCTGTGCGGTGGGCAGGGATTACCAACCACATCACACAGGTGAGGAAACTATGTCTCAGCCAGGGAAATCAAATACCTATTCAATATTATAAGGCACTGGTTCTCAACCGAGGGTGATGTTGTCCCCCGGGGAACATCTGGCAGTGTCAGGAGACATTTTTGATTGTCGTGATTTGGAGGCCGCTACTGGCATCTAGTGGGTGAAGGCCAGGGATACTGCTAAACACCCCACAATGCCCAGGACAGTTCCCCACTACAAAGAATTATACAGTTCAAAATGTCATTGGTGCCAAAGTTGAGAAACACTGTTACAGAGCAATAAAGGGGCAGAGATAGTAAAGAAAGATATAATACTTATTGTATGGTACTGTGCTGGAAAGTCTAAGGATACCTAGAAGTAGAGAAAAAGGTTCCATCTTTAAATATTCAAAGTATGTATCTATAAATGGTCAAACAGAAAAGGCCTTAAGGAAACAATTTCACCGGGGAAAAGCACCTCCACAAAAGGCCCTGTGTCAACCAAGCCTGTGCCCCTTAACCCTGGTTTATATCCAGTCTTTAGAGAATTCTTGTTTATTTAAGAGCTGATTACCTTGCAAATGAGAGCGAGAAACAGGTAATAGAGGGTGAAACCAGTTGGGAGGAAGGAAAAAAGATCTGTGTGCTAATAAGCAAGATAATCCTGGGAATACTGGTGAGCTTGGAATTGTTCAGTTTCCATACAGTACTAAGAAAAGCAGGTGATCTCTCCAACACATAACAGTACTGGAGTCAGCTCTATAATTGTAAAGTATTATCTCATAAAGAGATAACTCACTCATTTCCCTTAAAATTATAATCCATACTTGTTAGAAAGCAATTTTACTTTCAAGCTACTCAACTTTCATTTACTAAATTAGTTCTATTTCCTTAATGTTTGTGTACCCAGAACTGGAGTACAGTCATGCTTGTCTTTGAATGAAGTGATAGTGAATGAATAGAGGTGACATTAATAACATTAATACTCAGTCTATTAGTAACCATGCTGGAAACTGCAGTTTAGCATTTTGGTTAAAATAGTCAAAAAACACAAAAGCTAAACAAAGTCTGCCTTTTAAACAAGAGTTACATACAGTGTGTCAAATGCTGCTGGGTTTTTCAATCAAACCAAGAACTGAGGGAGTGCTATTCCCAACTGAGGAATTTTTAGAACATTCTAGGCAAAGATACACACTGCATGCAAGTGATACGACACCTTAATTAGATTCAACCAGCAGACTGCATTACACCGTGACTCGGAACAATAGTTCTGAGCCAAGATTACAATAAATTTCAAAATCTATAATGTGTGAAATTAAATTCCACAATAATGCATAAAAGTCCTAATTTGAATCAATTTTCAACTTGCAAATACATGAAAAACTAAAAAATGAAATTCAGAGTAAGAGAAACAAAGTATATACAGTATTAGTAAATAACATTAATTTAAATATTAGTATTAGTATTAATTTAAATGTTAATTTAATATTAGTAAATAATATTAATTAGGAAGGCTAAAGCTCTATTGAACAAGAATTTGACATTTTCTACTCATTGCATGGAATAAATATTTGATTTACCCTAAATATCAAAACTTGGATCTAACAGATACTATTAGGATATAACACTTTTATGTTATCTTAAGGTAAGTTCTCTCCCTCAAAGGATTCACCCAGAATCCACTAGTGCATTCAATAAATAAATAAAAGTAGAGAACACTGAAGTTTGTATGTTAGTACTAAATTTGTAGGTGTTAGATCCAAGTTTTGACTGTGTGGATCACAAAAAACTATGGAAAATTCTGAAAGAGATGGGAATATCAGACCACCTGACCTGCCTCCTGTAAAACCTGTATGCAGGTCAAGATGCAACTGTTAGAGCTGGACATGGAACAACAGACTGGTTCAAAATTGGGAAAGGAGTACGTAAAGGCTGTATATTGTCACCTTACTTATTTAACTTACATGCAGAGTACATCATGTGAAACGCCAGGCTGGATGAAGCACAAGCTGGAATCAAGATTGTAGGGAGAAATTTCAATAACCTCAGATATGCAGATGATGACACCACACTTATGGCAGAAAGCAAAGAGGAACTAAGAGCCTCTTGATGAAGGTGAAAGAGGAGAGCAAAAACACTGGTTTAAAATAAAACTCAACCTTCAAAAAACTAAGATCATGGCATCTGGTCCCATAACTTCATGGCAAATAGATGGGGAAACAATGGAAACAGTGATGTACTTTTATTTTCTCGGGCTCCATAATCACTGTGGATGGTGACTACAGCTATGAAATTAAAATATGCCTGCTCCTTGGAAGAAAAGCAATGACAAACCTAGACAGAGTATTAAAAAACAGAGACATTACTTTGCCAACAAAGGTCTGTACAGTCAAAGCTATGGTTTTTCCAGTAGTCATGTACGGATGTGAGAGCTGGACAATAAAAAGGCTTAGCACCAAAGAACTGATACCTTCGAACTGTGGTGCTGGAGAAGACTCTTGACAGTCTCTTGGACTGCAAGGAGATTAAACCAGTCAACCCTAAAGGAAATCAACCCTGAATATTCACTGGAAGGACTGATGTTGAAGCTGAAACTGCAATATTCTGGCCACCTGATGCGAAGAGCTGACTCACTGGAAAAGACCCTGATGCTGGGAAAGATTGAGGGCAGGAGGAGAAGGGGACGACAGGGGATGAGATGGTTGGATGACATCACCGACTTCAATGGACATGAGTTTGAGCAAACTTTGGGAGTTGGTAAAGGACAGAGAAGCCTGGTATGCTGTAGTCCATGTGGTCGCAAAGAGTGAGATGCGACTACACGACTGAACAACTGACCCATAACTCTTTAAGGAATTTTCTTATATGCACAATGTACAAAATGACTACTTAAAAACTACTTAAATACCCATTAACCTAGGATTGTTTAGATAAATTAAGGTATATAATTTATCTATAAAAATTTTTTAAATTTATATTTCAGATAAAGTACACAATTTAAATTAAGGTACATAAATTAAGGCTGGTTTAGATAAATTAAAGTACACTGCAATTCTAAGAATATATGGAATTTAGAAATATGGTAACGATGACCCTATATGCAAGACAGCAAAAGAGACACAAATATAAAGAACAGACTTTTGGACTCTGTGGGAGAAGGCGAGGGTGGGATGATTTGAGAGAATAGCATTGAAACATGTATATTATCATATGTGAAATAGATCGCCAGCCCAGGTTCGATGCATGAGACAGGGTGCTCAGGGCTGGTGCACCAGGATGACCCTGAGGGATGGGATGGGGAGAGAGGTGGGAGGGAGTACACCCATGGTTGATTCATATGAATGTATGGCAAAAACCACCACAATATTGTAAAGTAATTAGCCTCTAATTAAAATTTTTTTAAAAAAGAAAAAAAATTCTATGAAAAGTTCTGAGCTGGGTATGAAATGGTATGATTTCCAACACATATCGTTAGAAGACAAGATACAGAACAGTGTTTGTGTTATGCTACCATCTGTATGACAAAACTGGGAAAGGGGTAGCATAAAGAGATAAAATAAAAGATTCCTTATATAGATTAATCTGGAAAAAAATACATAAAAATCTGATATACACTTTGTAAGAGGTTAAATAAACAACATTATGCCAATAAACTGAAAAATTTAGACAAAATAGACACATTCGTTATGCTCAAAACTGAACTCCTTATCGTCGGTGCTCTACCAGGAATCTTCTCCATCTCAGTTGATGGCAATTCCAACTTTACAAGTTACTCCCCTCATCCCATCCATCAGCAAATTACACTAGCAATACCTTCAAAAGACAACAGATTAGTCTAAACATATATCCTGACTATGGAGGTGGCTACATGAATCTCTCTGTGTTAAAATCTGTAAATTGTTACACATAAAATTTTTATTTTACTCTGTGTTCATTTTAAAATAATGAAAAAAAAAAAAAAAAGACACCTAGAATCCAACCACTTCTCACTACCTCAATGGCTACCGTCTCGTCTGAAAATTACTGCCACATTCCCCTCACCCATCTCCCTGGTTCTCCTCTTTGCTCTTTATAGCCTATCTCCGCACAGTAGCCACTGTGGTCTTGATAAAATCTGAACAAGACCATGTCTGTTTTCTGCTTAGAACCCTCTGGTGGTTCCCTATTTCACTTAGAGAGAAAGCCAGAATCTTTGAAAGCTACCGAGCCCAGGGCAGTTGGAGCTCCGAGCCTCTGAGACTTCGTTTCTGTGGCTCTCCTTCTCAGCCCCACTCCGGTGGCATGGGCCCTCTGCTCTCCCTTGACTACACCAGGCACGCTTCTACCTACCAGCCTTTGCTCTGCTCTCCTGCCTGAAATATTCTCTGCCTCGATGACCACTTGACTAACATTCTCACCTCCTTCTCACCAAATCTTGCTTAAATCTCACCTCTGACTACCTTATTTAATATTTAATAATTCAACCAGGATCATGGCATCTGATCCCATCACTTCATGGCAAATAGATGGGGAAACAGTGGAAACAGTGGCTGACTTTATTTTTTTGGGTTCCAAAATCACTGCAGATGGTGATTGCAGCCATGAAAAGACACTTACTCCTTGGAAGGAAAGTTCTGACCAACCTAGACAGCATATTCAAAACCAGAGACATTACTTTGCCAACAAAGGTCCGTCTAGTCAAGGCTATGGTTTTTCCAGTAGTCATGGATGGATGTGAGAGTTGGACTATAAAGAAAGCTGAGCATTGAAGGACTGATGCTTTTGAACTGTGGTGTTGGAGAAGACTCTTGAGAGTCCCTTGGACTGCAAGGAGATCCAACCAATCCATCCTAAAGGAGATCAGACCTGGGTGTTCATTGGAAGGACTGATGTTGAAGCTGAAACTCCAATATTTTGGCCACCTGATGCGAAGAGCTTACTCATTTGAAAAGACCCTGATGCTGGGAAAGATTGAGGGCAGGAGAAGAAGGGGACGACAGAGGATGAGATGGTTGGATGGCATCACCGACTCAATGGATATGGGTTTGGGTAGACTCCGACAGTTGGTGATGGACAGGGAGGCCTGGCATGCTGTGGTTCATGGGGTCGCAAAGAGTCGGATCTGACTGAGAGACTGAACTGAACTGAATGCAACCAGCCCTTCTTTTTCCCTTCACACTTCTCCATCTATTCTCCTGATTCCTCTTTACCCTGCTCAATTTTTTCTTTTTTCTAAAGCACGTGAAAGTGAAAGTGAAATGGCTCAGTCGTGTCTGACTCTTTGCGAACCCATGGACTGTAGCCTACCAGGCTTCTCCGTCCATGGGATTTTCCAGGCAAGAGTACTGGAGTGGGTTGCTATTTCCTTCTCCAGGGGATCTTCTCGACCCAGGGATTGAACCTGTGTCTCCCGCATTATAGGCAGACGCTTTTACCGTCCAACACACCAGGGAAGTCGATCATCTTTTAATACAGTTTATTCATTATACCTATTACCTCTTTCTACCACTATCAGTATTTTTTTTCCCTGCCACTGTAATATAAACTCCATGGGGGCAGGGACTTTCCTCTGTTTTACTCACAGATACTGACATATCCCAAGCATCTAGAAAAGTGCCTGGCACAGATAGGTGTATAGAAACTGTTTAAGATTTAAGAATTACCTCCTAAGATGAGTAAGCAGTGAGGACGCTGAGATAATGGAAAGCCAGTTCACCTAGGATGATGCCTACAGCTTACACTCCGGCTTGAGTAAAGTAGGAAAGAAGCCCCTGGAGACCTTTCAGTAAAGTACTGAGATCTTACTATTTTAAAATCTTCCCATAAAGAAGTCACTGTTGGAGATGGATTTTCAAGCATATTCCATAACACCCAAAAATTTCAAGCTTAAACCGCCTCTCCACACTCACGCACACATACACAAAATAAACAGTAAAAGGAAGAATAGTCTCCAATTAACCTTATGTGGCTAGTAAAATCTTGAAGCCAAAAAAACACCAAAAGAATTCTAGAAAGGAAAACTACATATTCATCTCTGAACAAAGTTTAAGTCCTGGACAAAATATTGGCAAACCAAATTTAGAAATGCATGTCAGTCATAAAAGCTAACATTTACTGAACATTACACTAAATGAACTAACTCATTTAATCCTGACAACCATGCGTTGTGAATACTATTACCTATTTTACAGATGAAGCAGCTGACATACAGAGAGGCTGAGTAATTTGCCGAAGACCATAGGCATAAAGTAGAGATCCTAGAGTTTTAAAATATCCATGAGATTCTGATTTAACTTCTCTGGGGGCTGGACCTGATGGTTTTTAAAGCACCCCAAGTGATGCTGTTATGCTGCCAGGGTTGTAAACCAGTGCACTAAGTCCATAGCTAAGGCTTCCCCCACCCTGAGAGAGACTCCATGGACACAGCCAGGGCGAGAGATGTTTTAGTGAAAATTTAAATATGAAACAAGAAGCAGAGAGGAGAACTCTAGGACCATGTGTCCCCACACTGTCTTTCTAAAATTCTAGGAGGTTTAACATTTCAGGCTATTAACACCTAACAGATCCATTTTTCTTCATCTTTGGAGAAATTTGTCTGTCAGTTTATTTCTTTAGCATGGAGTACCCCCAACCCCCAAAAAGAGTATGGTAAAACATACTAGCAGCTTATAATACTAAGGTTATTTTCAGAACAAAAAGCAGAGTGCTACTTTAAAGAAAGAGTAGCAAAAAAAAGGGAATAACTCAAGAGGTCAACCATATATTTTTCAAAAGTATAACTGGAAAATCGTCCCTGAGCTGCCCAAAGACCAAGCCTCCTTCCCACTCCACATATGCTAACTAAAGCTGAAGCTACAAAGGGATCTTAGCACTGTTCTCCTTGTATCCTGCTGCTAACCAGGGGGCTGTGGCTCTGTGAGGCCAGGAACTGCTGTCCCAGGCAGCACTGCTAGTAGAGCCAAGGCAGTACCTGCTACCCCAGGAAGGGTGAGGTGAGGTGAGGTCACTCAGTCGTGTCCGACTCTGCGACCCCGTAAAGTTTAGAGGAGGCTCTGTAAGACGGAATGGGGAGAAACACGTGCTGTCCTGGCTACCCTGGCCGGCTCCAGCCCACTGCCCCATCCATCCCCCTCTCCAGGGAGAAGCACACATGCTCACAGTTCCCCAAAACATGAGCAGCAGCTACTGCTAACACCACTTCTCTTTGATCCTGCAGAATCAGAGCTCCTTAGCCTTCAAGAAACCAGAACTACTACAGCTCCATCACTTCCCAAACCTACTCTTGTAGTTTTGGCACTGATTTTTAAAGCATTTTCCAGGGTAGGATACAGGAAAAACTATTAAGTCTAATAAATAACTGCAGATTGAACTCTGTACCCTTAGCCTTGGTTGTTCTATAGAGCAGGCAATAAGCCAACTGCCTCTGCCACTTTCAACCCTGTGTGGTATTTCCCAGAAATAGGACCTGATGTAGGTAGCCTCCCTACAAAAGGGAGTTAGAGACCTAATGGTCCAGACACAGAAAACTTCTGATCATTTCTCCCCATGCTACTCCCATTATGCCTTTGCTGATACTGTCCACCAGACACACTCTCTCCCACATGGCTTTCTCAAGTGCTTCTTACCTTTCAAAGCCCAGCTCAAACCTCACTTCCTGTAAGATGTTCTCCCAAATCCCACATCCACTCCTGCATTAACTTCACTTACACCTGTTATAAAATGGCATCCCTCACCCTTTCCCCTTTTTATTTTTATTTTTTTGAATTTTTTATTTTGCATTGGGGTATAGCCAATTAACAATGTTTTGACAGTTTCAGGTGAACAGTGAAGGGACTCAGTCACATATACACATGTTAAGGAGTTTGGGATGGTCATGTATGTATACCCTGCTATATTTAAAATGGATAACCAACAAGGGACAGCACAGGGAATTCTGCTCAATGTTATGTGGCAGCCTGCATGGAAGGGGTTTGAAGGGAAAATGGAATACATGTATATGTATGCTGAACTACCAGGGAAGCTCTTTCCCCTTTTTAGATAGCCATATATCTGTCTCCAGCAAGAAATCTGGCCCTGGGGGAAAATGACCAAGTTTCATAGATCTTTGTTCATGCTTTTCAGTATCTCAAAGAAGACCGTCAGGAAATATTTGTTACACAGAACAGAAGTCCAGCTGCACTGAGAAGCTGCTCTGCTGGTCTGACCTTGGTTTGCTATGGACACAATGTGGTGCTCTTCCTCTTTACATGTCTTCTATTGTTAGCGTGCTTTGAATATAACTCATTAAAAAGAATTCTACTACTTTCCTTCCCATGTGATTTCTTATTTTTTTAATTGAATATAGTTCATATAACATAAAATTCACTTTTAAAGGATACACTTTAGTGGTCCTTAATATATTCACCAAGTTGTGTAATCATCACCACTGTCTAATTCTATAATGTTTTCCTCAAAACAAAGATGTTTCCCAAAAAGAAACCCTTTACCCTTAAGTAGTCACCCCCCACTGCCCCATAATCTCAGATCTACTATCTCTAATATATATGATTTTAACAAAACTTACAATGCTCTTCATTGTGGTTGTATTATAACTTAAAGCTAATTCTACCTTCAAAAAAAAAAGCTTCTCTCGTTTTAACATAACTCAAAAGAAAAATGTGATTTAACATAGCAACTTGCTAAGGCATCATTTCAGGATACAAAATAAAAATTCTTACCAGGAAAATCAGCTTACATGTTTACTTTCCCATTTGTTTTTGTTTTGTTAAGCTTCTTATTGAAGAAGTATAATATACATATAGAAAAGGACATCTATCATAGGGTATATCTTGATAAGTTTTCAAAAACTGAATACATAAGTATAATCAGCATTCAGATCAAAAACCAAACATGTCTCTCAGTCACTACCCACCTCCAAAGAGTGACCACTATCCTTACTTCTAACAGCATAGATTACTTCTGCCTGTTTCTGTATTTTTATAAATAGAAGCATATAATTTGCAGTATAATAAACTCTCACAATGAAATTCTATGCCTTGTAATACTCACCATAATCTTTTTGTACAAAGCCATGACATTATCGTCATCAAATGGTAGAAAGCCACACATAAGTACATATAAGAGTATGCCCATGCTCCAAACATCTGCCTGAGGAGAAAAAAATCAAAAGACAAAAAATCAGAACACATTTCAAAACAGCAGTACACAGAATCTTTACAGAGCTGGAAAAGAACTCAGAGATCATCCAGTTCAACCAGCTCATTCTACAATGTGAAGCCCAAAAAAGGAAGGCTCATCCAAAGTCACCCAGCCAATGGCAGGCCACCCGGGCAGGTCTCTCGACTTCCAGTTCAGTGTACTCCCTGCCAATGCTTAATAGAAAATCTTTTCCAGTTGGCTGGATTGGGCATGATAAGGAAGAAGATGAGGCTAAGTCTCTGATTCTGAAAGAGAAAATATAGTGCTACTGAGGGTTTATTACATATGAGGATTATGTAAACATGCATGAGAAAATCAAAACAAGTTTTAAAATTTACAACTGATAATCTGCAAATGTGACTAAGCTGCACTGTAAAGTCCTCTCTATGTAGAGAAACCTTAATAAAGTTCAACAAATGACTTTTCAAGGATCACGGCTAGAAATTAGCCTGCCAGTACAAACAGCCCTACAAATCTCAAAATCCCAGAAATGAGTTAACCTTTACGTAAGATAGCCATTTGACTACTGGCTGAGAAGTCACAGTTCCCACCCTCATTTGAGCCTTGGAAAAACTTTAGTTTTTATACTAAATAACACCAATCTCACACTGAATCCTGCCTACCAAATCACATCATATTATTAGGACTCAACAAGGAAACCCTGGGTGAACAGTGTACTTTCAAGTGAACAACTGATTCTTCTTCCAAGTTGCAGGAGGTCAGAAATTAACCATTTATGCCTGAAAGATGTCAAATGCTTCATCTATACATTGAGTCTTGGTGGCATGGCACTCCTGACTGGGGTGTTAAAGTTAAGGCAGAGAGGCTACACAGGAGAGCACAGGTGGGAAAACTGTATCGGGTACCGTACTATGAGCAGAAGTGGAGAAAGTGCTGAAGCTCTACTACGTGGGGGAGGGGGAGACAGACAGCTGTTCTGCCAGGTGGTAACAGTGCTAAGGAGAAAAATCAAGCAGGCCAAGAGGACAGGAAAGAAGATTCGTGGCAGAAGGAGCAACAGGGATAGAGGTGGAACAGCAGAGGCCAGTGGGGCTGGAGCAGAGTGACCAGGAAGGAAGAAGAAGGAAAGGAAGAGATCAAGCCCTGAGGCTTTGGAGTGGGAGCACTGACCTCAAGACCCTAGACTACCAGAGAACTAACCCTAGGGAGTATCGAATAGTAAGAATGCACACAAAGGAAACCACTTGAATTTAAGAATACAAGACCCGGCATCACCCAAACACCGGTAGAACATCTAAACAACAAACAAAACAAAAATACAAACCCAGTCATCAGCAGACAGGATTACCACCTCACTCAGCCTTGCCCATCAGAGAAAAAACAAACAAAAAACCTCAGCACAAATCTCACCCTATACGAAGCTTACACAAACCAGTGGACCAACCTTAGGAGGGCAGAAACCAAAAGGAAGAAAGAATTCAACCTTGCAGCCTGGGAAGAAGAGACCTCAAACACAGTAAGTTTAAATAAATAATGAAAAGGCAGAGAAATACTATACAAATGAAGGAACAAACCAGAAACATCTAAGTCCAAATAAATGAAGAGGAACTAGGCGAATTCCCTGAAAAAGAATTCAGAATGATAGTAAAGATGATCAAAACCCTTGAAAACAAAATGGAGAAAATGCAAGACTCAATTAACCAAGGCCTAGAAGAATTAAAGAATAAACATACAGAGACAAACAACACAATTACTGTAATTAAAAATACTCTGCTGCTGCTGCTAAGTCGCTTCAGTCGTGTCCGACTCTGTGCCACCCCAGAGATGGCAGCCCACCAGGCTCCCCTGTCCCTGGGATTCTCCAGGCAAGAACACTGGAGTGGATTGCCATTTCCTTCTCCAGTGCATGAAAGTCAAAAGGGAAAGTGAAGTCACTCAGTTGTGTCCGACTCTTAGCGACCCCATGGACTGCAGTCCACCAGAAAAATACTCTAGAAGGAATCAATAGCAGAATATCTGAAGCATAAGAATGAATCAGTAAACTGGAAGACAAAATGGTGGAAATAACTTCTGAAGAGCAGAATAAAGTAAAAAGAATGAAAAGAACTGAGGATAGTCTCAGAGACCTCTGTGACAATATCAAACGCACCAACATTTGAATTATAGGGGTCCCAGAAGAAGAGAAAAACAAAGGGTATGAGAAATTTTTTGAATTGATTATAGTTGAAATTTTCCCCAGCATGGAAAAGGAAATAGTCAATCAAGTCCAAGAGGTGTAAAGAGTCCCATGCAGGATAAACCCAAGGAGAAACACACCCAGACACATACTAATCTAACAAAGACTAAACACAAAGAAAGTGGCTACACAGGAAAGAGTGGGCTAATATGGCCTCATCAAATGCCATAAGAAGAGGTTAACAGAGAGACTTCCTCTGAGAAATTACAAAAGGAATTAGAGATGTTTACCATGGAACATTCCATAAAGCATGATCTGAACCATGAGCAACAGAATAATCTAAATTACTTATTTAAGAAAGAAGATTCCAAAACAACAACAACAAAAAAGAAGATTCCTAGAGCCCCACCTTAGAAAACAAAACTAAAATCTCTAAATATACTGCCCTGAGTTCTGCATATTTTAATAAGTGCCCCTAGACAATACCTTGGTACACTGTCCTTAAGAAGTTATCCTAGAAGGATGGAAAACTGAACTAAAATGGGTAAGAAAGCAAGATCCTGTAGGAAAACCTTGATGCATTCAAACCAGCAGAGCCTCATCACCAGACCTCTAGGACTCTTGTGAGCATCAGGCATGTGATTACCACTCCTAGGAGACTAGAAAGAGTACGGGTGTGAGGTAGAGCCTCACTCAGTTCAAATCTTGACCCACAGCTGCTAGTTGTGATCCTGCAAAGGCACTTAATTTCTGAGCCCCAGTATCTTCATCATCTTTATCTTATGAAACAGAGTAACAGCATTCACTCCAAGGGATTTTTGTGCAGATTAAATGAAAATTATAAAAAGGATCTACCATGTGGAATCCTTGTGCATTATTACAGGAATGTAAAATGCTGCTGCCACTATGGAAAATAGTATGGCAGTTCCTCAAAAAATTAAAAATAGAACTACCATATGATCTAGCAATTCCACATTCGGGTATATATCCGTAAGAACTGAAAGCAAGGTCTCAAAGAGATATTTGTGTCTACCAGCATTATTCACAATAACCAAAAGATAAAAGTAACCCTAAATGTCCATGGATAAATGCATAAATAAAATATGGTGTATACATGTAATGGTATATTACTCAGACTTAAAAAGGAGGGAAATTCTGATACATGCTCCACAATATGGATGAACCTTGAAACTATTACACTAATAAAAGCAGTCACACAAAAAAACAAATACTGTATGAGTCCATAATACAAGGTCCCTAGCCTAGTCAAACTGACACAGATAGAAAGTAAAAGGATAGCTGCCAGCGGAGCAGGGAGTGGCTAACAGAGTTATTATTTAATAGATATAGTCTCAGTTTTGCAAGATTAAAAGAGCTCTGGAGATTGACTGCACCATAATATGAATGTACCTAACACTACTGAATTGTACATTTAAACGTAGTTCAAATAGGAACTGTATCCTTAAAAATGGTAAGATGGCAAATATTATGTCATGTGTATTTTACCACAATTGAAAGAAAAAAAAAAACATCTACCATGATTCCAGGACTATGATAAATATTCAGTAAAAGTTCGTCCATTTCTTATGATGCCCCGAGAAGGCCACAATATCACCTCTGTGGTATTTCTGCCAAAAGTGCATAACCCAAAACTAATCAAACAAATTCAACTTGATGGCCATTTTATAAAATAACCGGCTTCCCCCAAAATTTCAAGGTCATGAAGATGAAAAAAGCCTAAGGAAGTCTTCCAGATTAAAGAACAAAGAAATGCAACAGTGCAACGCATGATCCTGAATGGAATCCTGGACTGGAGGGAAAATACAGCTGTAAAAGACATGACTGGTACAATCAACACCATCTGAACATGAATTGTGGGTTAAATATATTGTACCAATGTTAAACTCTCTGATTTTGATAACTAAAGTGAACTTATTTTGATAACTAAAAGAGGGACATCTTGGGAATTTCCCAGCAGTCCAGTGGTTAGGATTCAGCACTTTCACCACTGCGGCCCAAGTTCAATCAATCCCTGGTGAGTGAACTAAGATCATCCCACAAGCCACACAGCATGGCCAAAAAATAAATAAATAAATAAATAAGAGAGCCCTTCTTTTAGGAAATATATACATAGCATTTAATGATAAAGGGGTATGATGTCTCCAACTTACTCTCAATTGGTTCAAAACATAATTCACATGTATATAAACATAGAGAATACTAAAACAAATAGGGAAAAATGTAAACAGTTGTAAACTTGGCAAAATATATATAGAAGTTTCTCATTCCATATTTGTACCTATTCTGTAAGTTTGAGAATACATCCAAATAAAAGGTCACCAAAAACAAGTTAGTCCTCATCTTCTCATGTTACAAATTAAGTAAACTGGCATATCTCAAAGTTTCTCCCACATAACACCAGTTCCAAAAGATGCTCCACATAAAAAGTGGATTCTGTAGGCGCATGAAACTGAGACCAGCTGCTCTCTGCAATGGTCTCCTCCCAGAGGACATTGTACAGAACATATTAAGATTCAGAAACATCCTGAACTAAAGGAAACTGTCCAACCCAGTATTTCCAGAGCTTTTGACAACTAAACCTTTTCCATTTTACAACAATATCAGCAAAATCGGTACTCCAAAGAGTGTAAGGGGCTAACTAGCATGCGGTAGCCAATAGTTAAGCGGCAATGCCCAGGGCTTTCTGAGCCTAGGCCTCTTACACAGGACTGCAGGCCTTGGATAGCTGGCTGTGGATAAAGTACAGCCAGCTATCCGAGGTCTTCTCTGTGCTAAACACCATCTCTGCAAACTAAGCCTATAATCCTGGCCTCATACTCTACCTGGCTGGACTAATCAGTCTAAATTATGGCACCGTTAAACACAAAACACCAGAAATATATCTTTGTTTCACAAGAATATTATGCATTATTATATTTATTGCAAGCTGTTCATTTCCCTTATTACTGTACATATCTCACTCTCTGACTAGACAACTCTTTGATTAACAAGTTTATTTCTTACCTCATTACATCCTCAACACACAGTGCCTGACTCACTACAGATCACCAGTAAACATATATGGATCATATATTGAATTAATCACTGAACAATTACCTCTGATCCCAGATATGATTTGCCTTGTATTAATTCAGGTGCTGCATAAGCAAGACTCCCACAGCAGGTCTGCAGGTGATAATCCTTGTTACCCTGCCAATAAGATAAAAATGAAACACTTATTAACTACAGCCCTTAAGAGAATTAAAACCCTGATAAACATTCTTCCAATATAAGCAGAGATGCTAGATAAGAGTTACCGCAAATGATAAGAGACATTCTGCCACCGACTCAATACTCAGCCCATGTGCGTGCATGCACGTGTGGCTTCCTCTTCTCTGGATTTCCAACACCACCAAGACCTGGCATGAAAAAAATCCTTCTCCCCTTAGCTCAGTCAAGCTCGTACTTCCCTAGGCATCCATTTGCAGAATAATCAGTTTAGCATACATCCAAGCACCCAAGTCCTCCCACTCCCAAGTACTCAAGAAAAAAGGATTATTTCTCTGAAGGACCCTATCTCCAATAGCAAATCTTTACCAATATATAAGTGTCTTTTCCCCAAGAGGGAAGAGAGCAAACACTACACAAAACAAACCCTTGGGAGTCTGTTTCCTAGACTTGGTTATAACACAGATCATGACCTCAGCCTCCAGATCTGTTCAAATAAGGATCCTCTGGTCTCCCACAGAAATATGGAGACATAATGCAAATGATATCACCGCCTAACACTTCTACAGAGTTCCCCAAATGGCAAATGACTTATGAAATTATAAGATTTCATTTACAACTGCAACAGCACACCCAGAAGTTAGCTCCTCAGCAGAAAGCTGAGGCCACCTTCTCCCAGTCAAGTCTTGCTTTGTGAGATGGAGGCTGTGTGGGTTGAATCCGTGGCAGCCATAAATAAAGGCTGCCAGAGTCTGTCACAAACATTCTCCACTGCCTCCTGTGATGAACATGACTTAAACCAGCTTAACGGCTCAAAGTAAGCTTTATCTTTATTGCTTGTCGATCAGAAAAATGCCTTCTTGCATTTGGTTCCCAGACACAAGACTCGAGTGACAATCTCTGAAGAGCCAAGGGAAGGAGAGGAAAATCAGAAAGAATCAGACATTCAGCCAAAGGGGCAAAATCTGCCTCCCTGTGCACCCAGGTAGTTCTGATTGGGGCAGGAAATAATCATGGGACTCCAAGGGGCTGAGACAAGTCTGAAATTTCAACATTCTTAATGAGGGTAGACAGTTCATTTTAGAGACTGTAAGTACCATCATTAGAGGACTCAAGAGGAAGCCTCCAACAGCAGCCACACAGGAGAAAGTTCAAAGTCACCTCAAAGAGAAGGTATTAACTATGGAGTGCAAATTAAGGAAATAATTCATGGTATAAATTTTAAAGTACATATGGACTTTTTCCTTCTGCTTTTATAAGGAAAAGGGATTGTCTCTCAAAATGTAACTGTCAGTTATATAAACATTTGGATAATAAAGAACAGATTTTCACTAGATTTCCTGAAATGCATATCTAAACAAAGAAAGGCATCATCTAACAGAAACATACTCCAGCTGCAAACACGTGGTCAATTCAGCATTCACACTGTGATGGCTTCCTGACACTTCAGTCCTGCAAATTCCCTCACAGCATACCCATGGGATTTTCAGCAGGACCAACCCTGGACCTAGAGCAGTGGTTTTCAACCTTGGCTACATGTTAAAATCATCAAGAGAACTTATAAAAAGCATGAAATTTAGCATTTTTCTCAATGGATGCAACCAGGCTCACTAAATACTAAATGGAAGTTAGTGTAAGATCACAGGCAAGAGGTGCACTGGCAAAGGAAATAAACTCATTTTTATCTCTGCGCTTACCTTGGGTTTTGCACAGAGACCAAAGTCAATCAGCTTTAATTTATGATATTCGTCAAACAACAAATTTTCCTGAAAAAAAAAAAAAAGACATATTCGTAACTATATAGTTTTCCTTATGTTACATCCCACCTCTAGCTATTCCTAAAAGCACTTTAAGGTTGGGTAAAGAGTAAAAAAATCAATTAAAAAAAAAAAAAAAGAATGAAGTGACAAGAATAGAAGGAAAGAGAAGAGGAGAGGAATGTTGATAACTATCCTGCTTCCCCTCAAGGCACATTAGCATAAACCACTTTCTCCTTGGTACTCTGAGGTTCAACTACAAGCAAACATGATATATGCCAAAGGCAAGTTTGAACACAAAGAGTGAACTCAAATCAAAGAGTTGGATAAAAACAAAGAGAAAAGGACAGAAACCGCCATATCTTGTTAGGGCAATTCTAGATCTCAAACCCTAGTATCAAATTACATTGAAATTCATGTTCACCAGCATGCATATTAGTCAAAGCCTACACATTTAAGGGTATCAAATTTTTATTCTGCCCTTGAAAAGCAGAGTCTGCACATTTTATTGAACTATTCATTTCTGAAGCATAATGGAATTAAAATTAAAGGAAGATGATGTCAGGAAAAGAGTATCAAGAGGAAGATACTCAAAGACAATATTCTCAAAGAAAATACTCAAAACTCTTCTTTCCTAGGAATAAAACCTGAGGTTTATATTCTACAGCTAATTACAAAGACATTTATAATGTCACACAAAATTGGCAAAGAAATAGAATGCCAATAGTAAGTCCATCCAGAAGAGCCCAGCAGGAGTCAAAAGTCAAAAAGGAAAAAGAAAGATACATTAGGAATGGAACAAAAAAATAAGCAAAAGCCCTAATAAATTCTAAACAGAAAGAACATTTGGAAATTGAGTGATGACAGTCAGATGTCAAATTCTCAGGTGAGCATCTGTAATGCAGTCACTTACTGGTTTGAGGTCCCTGTGAGCGTAGCCCTGGCTGTGCACGTAAGCAACTGCAGACACTATCTGACGGAAGACAACGCGGGTCTCCTCCTCTGACAGGCGATCGTGGGAAATTATATAGTCAAACAGCTCTCCTCCAGGGCAATACTGCAAGAGCAGCAGAGTCACATAAATATCATTATTACTTGCAAAAATCAGAGGAATTTAAAATAAAAAATCATACTTAACTCAGAGATGTTGTTAATTCGATTTCTAAGCAAAGGAATGAACTAATTTAGGTATGTTCAAAAATACACTCTCAGTATTCTAGCTTTTGGAATACTTTTGGTCTTGAGCTATTTTTTTAATTAATTTATTTATTATTTTTTAGTTGCACTGGGTCTTTGTTGCTTCACGTGAGTTCTCTCCAGGAACAAATTCTAACCTATTCTGTCCACTAGGAACAAATTCTAACCTATTCTGTCCACTAAAGCACACCATCACATGAGGAGGGTATTACAAAGGATATATTTACAATGTGTCTCCAATTTATTATACATGTCTACTTGGTCTAAATTGTTACAGTTAGAACTTAAACAGGTAAGCCACTTAGCATTTAATCTTGCAAGTGAAATGAATTTAATACCTCTCTCATATAACTATCATAAAATGAAAGAGAATGGCCTGAATAAACGTTTGTGTCCCAAAAAAATTCCTATGTGGAAACTCTAAGCCCTTAAGACGGTGATTTTAGAAGGTGGAACCTTTGGGAGGTGATTAGGACATGAGGGCAGAGTCCTCGTGAATGAAAGCAGTGATCTCATAAAAGAGGCTCCAGAGAGATCCCTAGCCTTTTCTATCATGTAAGCACAAAGCAATAAGGTTCCAGCTATGAACCAGAAAGAGGACCCTCACCCGACCATGCTGGTGCCTTGATCTTGGGATTCCCAGCCTCCAGAACTGTGAGAAATAAATTGCTGTTGTTCATAAGCTACTCAGTCTGTGATACTTATTACAGCAGCCCAAAGAGACTAAGACAGTGACAAAAAACTTAAGGTCTCTGCAACTTACTACTGACCTCGAGAACCATGAATATTTTGTTGGCTGTCTCTATCACATGGTAGAGTTGACATATATGCTGATGTCTCAGGTTCTTCAAGGCATCAATTTCTGTTTTGACCCGAGGCAAATCACTCTGTGACAAAACATTTTATTAAATGAGCAATAAACTTATTTGGAAACTATTCCATGCCCCAATATCAACAACTCTAATACTAAGTAGCAAAAGCAGTCAATGGCCTCAAAACAATTTGCTCAATAATACAGAAATAGAGAAAAAAACTTATCTCTGCGTACATTTTCAAAAGGCCCTGAGGGTTTTACAAAAGAAAAGTTCAATCTGAGGCAAGAGTACAACATGCCCCAAAAATAAAATAATCTCACTCCCTTTAGAAAGTTAGCATTCCAAACAAGGAAAATGACAGGAACACTATCCAGCGTGCATGTCTAGGCTACCACTTCAGTCTCTGCATTAAGAAGCATGATGAAACCTATGGCTGATCCATGTTAATGTTTGATAGAAACCAATGCAATACTGTAAAGCAATTATCCTTCAATCAAAAATAAATTTTTTAAAAAAGAAGCCTGCTGAGCTAAAAATTGGTGAATGTAGATAAAAGGTATTCACTATTTCAGTCTTCCAACTTTTCAAGGAGCTTGAAATTTTTCAAAATAAGAAGTTGGCTGGGAGGAGGATAACCAAGTTGAAAAAATTTTTAAGTTCATAGTAAAGATAAAAATCCAGATATCCATGTAGTAAACAAGTAATATTTTATTATAAAAAGGGACTCAGTCTAATGATCAGTGGTTTAAGATCCAATTAACTTAGGGCCATGCAACCTGATATTAGATCTTAACCCAGAAGTTGTAACTTTAACTATTCTGATATGATGATCTTTTTTTCTTCTTTTTGGGGGGGATGTGGGAATCTGATGACTAAAACCCTATAAGTAATCAAAATATTTTTAAAGTCCAAGAAGTAATTAAAATAAGCGTAATAACAATAGGAAATACAAAAACCAGTTTAGAATTAATGAATTAATACCATCATAATGATGCTTTAGAATAAGTTTTGAGTACTAGTATGTTACATCTTATAATAACAATTCACATTTTATCTGCCATTAAGGTATTTGCTGGGTCAAGTAAATAAGGTACACTAAAGTTATAACAGAAGTTTAAATTGCTTAAGGGAATTAAATTAATTCATTTTGTAACCAATGTTTAAATGATCAGGAAAAATTATTCTTAATATCTTTTTATTAGTTTAATAAACATAATATTGAGCACTGAAAACAAAAATACTGAAGGAGAGCTGAATTATCAGTTGACAGGTTATTTAAAATAATTCTGATATAGATCACTTCGTGATTTTGGCATGTATTTCAGAAGGAGTTCAGAGAACTGAGTGATACTACTGTAACACAACATTCTCTTCAACTTATTTATATATGTTAATCAGCACTTACATCCTTAAAAATAAAATAACAAGTCATATTAAACTCTGCCAGGCTCCTCTATCCATGGAATTTTTCAGGCAAGAGTACTGGAGTGGGTTGCCATTTCCTTCTCCAGGGGATCTTCCCAACCCAGGGATTGAACTTGCATCTCCTGGGTCTCCTGCAGATAAAGAATCTGCCTGCCAATATTCTTTATCTGAGATATTCTTTATCTCAGTGGAGCCACCAGGGAAGCCCTTTTCAAACCACAGATTTATTCATAACTGGCTGTGGAAATGTTATTTTAATAAAAGAGCAATAACTAGAACATTAGAGAAAATTCAGGTTGTAATTCACAAAACTGATCTATAAATATTTTTAAAATAATGTTAAACTTACCCCTAGTGCAATTTTATCCATGATTTTTATAGCTACCATTTCTCCAGTGAGGATATGGCAGGCAAGTTTGACCTTTGCAAAGCCACCTAAGTATAGGAAAATGTATTATGAAGAGATAAGCACACTAACTTAAATATCATCAGCAGAGCAAACTGAGAACTCAAGCACAAATACCTTTCCAAGTACTTTATAAAGCTCTTGAGCTATATTTTCCTGAAGTTTGTGATCCTTTTTTTCTTATTGCTTCCAAAGCATTAGCCATGATCCTAACCTCTCCTTATCCAATGACTGGCTAAAGATTCCCTTTCGCCATTATAGGATATCTTTAATTTTGCAATTAGGAAGTAGAAATTTGTTTTATAATTAACGTTGCAATTAAACCTTTTAATTGACATTGTCAAAAGACAATATAAAGTTGCAGAGACAAAAGACAAATAATATGAAACTTCCATTCAGTTTTAAAACTGAAAAAATAAGCAATTATGTTTCAAAATTGGCTCAAAAGCTGGGTAAATATCTACATTCAGGTATCTGAAAGAAACAAACTTAGTACCTCTAAAAAGAAGTTCCCAAAAGTCCCTCCCATGGTATTCCCCATCTCAGTAAATGGCAAACTCATCTTCTCAGATCATGTCAAAAGCCTGGAGGCCATCTCTAGCCCTTCCCTTTTGTCTCACACCCCATACCCAACGCATCAACATAGCCCATTGGCTCTGTCTTCAAAAATTTTATCAATGTTTATCTTGGGGGAAAGGAGACAGGCACTGAATGGAAACATTTTATGTCCTGATCTGAACATATGGGCATATGTGAGCCAAAACGCCACCAAATGTATTACACTTTGCTTATTTTACTATGTATTATGCCGCAATAAACTATATTTATATATACATACATGTGTGCCTGTATACAGAAGCCCACCGCCTTGTATACACAGAATCCCACTACCTTCAGTTCTATCACCATCCATGTCACCATCATCTCCAGTACCACTCACAAAAAGTATTGCAGTGACTTCCTAACATCTGTCTGCTTCTGCCTTTGCCCTCTCCCAGCCATTGTTTTCACAATCAAGTAGCCAGAGTGACCCTTAAAAGCAAAAGGTCAGATCACTCCTTGGCTCAAAACTCTCGAGTGACTTTTATCCTTAATAAAATGAACTATACGACCTTTCCTACAACTCACCTCTCTCTTGCTCCACTTTTTCCTACTAAAATAAGTTCAAAAAATTTTAAACTATATAAGCTAGGCTAAAAAGCTCATGGTTTGGCAGAAACCAACCCAATATTGTAAAGCAATTATCCTTCAACTAAAACTAAGTAAATTTTTTTTTTCATTTTTAGAGTCTTCACTGATTTTTTTATAATATTGCTTCTGTGTTTTTTTTTTTTTTATTGAAGGATAATTGTTTTACAGAATTTTGTTGTTTGCTGGAGAGGGTGTGGAGAAAAAGAAACACTCCTGCACTGCTGGTGGGAATGTAAATTGATACAGCCACTATAGAAGATGGTATGGAGAGTCCTTAAAAATAAGTAAATTCTAAAAAAAGTAAAAATAGCTCATGGCTGCCCCCATTTCACTCTACTGTCAAATGGATGACCTATTCTCTTCAGGAAAAAATTAATTACCTGTCCCAATAGTTTCATATAATTCATAGTATTTGAGAAGTTCATCATAATCTTTCATAGTCCTTCTGGAACTTTACTCAAAACTATAAAAAGAACCTGTAAGACAAAAACAGTACACAATCAAAAAGGAAACTACGAAGAGATTATCTCCTTCGCTCTTTTAACTACAAATATAAGTAAGTCTCAGGCATATAAATCATATTGAGAAAACTGATTAGCCATAGGAAAAAACAAAACAAGATTCCTCTCACTCCATACATAAAAATCAATTCCAGATCAAATAAAGAAAATATGAAAGGTAAATCTTTGAAAACTTTTAATAGAATACTGTTATTTCAGGATAGAAAAGGGTCCTTTAAATAGACAAAGAAATCATTAATCATAAAAATAATCAGACTGAGATGTTCTCATCAAAACTTGAACGTTTCCCACAGGGCCTGTCCATAACCATGTAAAGAATGTTTCTATGTGAAGCAGTTAAAATTATTTTCTTTTAACATTAATTTTTATTTATTTATTTGGCTGCTCTGGGTCTTAGTTGCTTGCAGGATTTTAAGTTGTTGCAGCATGCCAATTCTTAGTTGCAGCATGTGGGATCTAGTTTCCTGACCAGGGATCAAACCCAGGTCCCCTGCATTGGTAGCAAAGTCTTAACCACTGGACCACCAGCAAAGTTCCTGAAGCAGTTAAAATGATAATGTTCCTTTATTTGACAGACTGCTGTTTTCTCACCAATGACACCCTTAGCGCTACCTCATTGCTCCCACTTCTTCCTCAGATAGACAAAAGCTGAAATGCTCCTGCTCTTTGATAGAATCCATTCCAAAAGTGGTCCTCATTTCCCCAGCACAAGCCCAAACCATATAAGCCTCTTTCAATTCACTCTTATTGAGATGCCCAAGATCCTAGGGAGCAGGGTTCCTCTTGCTGCAGCAAGCTAAGGACACCTAATGTTTTTAAATTACAGATGTGTTCCTAATGGTTTGTGGTTCATAAAGTTAGTTAGTTAAGTCACTCAGTCATCTCCAACTCTTTGCGACCCTGTGGACTGGAGTGGGTTGCCATTTCCTTCTCCAGGGGATCTTCCCAACCCAGGGATCAAACCCAGGTCTCCCGCATTGCAGGCAGACACTTCAACCTCTGAGCCACCGGGGAAGCCTACTTCTATCCATTTCCCTTGTTTTCTACAGAACCGGTCTAATTGTAAAACAGTATTATACTTAAGAAACCCTCCAACCAGCCACCGTTCGCCATCTTCCAATGGATACCGTGGCCATGCAGTATCACATAGGAAGACCATGTGTGTCTTCTTTAAGCCCTGGGGATCAAATCTATCCCAGTTTTTCAGGATACAGTTCAAAGGGGTGAGGCTGGAATTGTTAGCTCCCATCTTGTCCTGAAGAATCCCGGACGAGCCCCCAAGATCAAAGGTTGTTGCTGAACCATGCAAAGACGCCGGGATTCTTGGCCTCCGGAGGAGAAGAATTCAATCTGGGGCCAGAGACAAGGCTTGATCACTCAGAGCTTTTGTGTAATAAAATTTTATTAAAGTATAAAGGAGATAGAGAAAGCTTCTGACATAGACATCAGAAGGGGGTAGAAAAAGTACCGTGAGTCATTTTACTTGGAGATAAAAGGTAGGTTATTTAGCAAGTAAAAAGCCTTCAAAAATTTGGTCAGTAAAATGAACCCTAGAGCAGAAGTTTTCGAGGGAAAAATATCAAAACTCAAGAAAACAATCAGCTTAAAAAATGGTTTTAGTAGCAATGTCAAAATTGAAATAGCAAGAAAGATAAAGATAATGGAAAAAAGACCAAGATCCAATAAACAATATTAGTCATTTTCTAGGAAAAACTGGAGAAAGCAATGGCACCCCACTCCAGTACTCTTGCCTGGAAAATCCCACAGACGGAGGAGCCTGGTGGGCTGCAGTCCATGGAGTCACTAAGAGTCGGACACAACTGAGCAACTTCACTTTCACTTTTCACTTTCTTGCACTGGAGAAGGAAATGGCAACCCACTCCAGTATTCTTGCCTGGAGAATCCCAGGGACTGGGGAGCCTGGTGGGCTGCCGTCTATGGGGTCACAGAGTCAGACATGACTGAAGTGACTTAGCAGCAGCAGCAGGAAGAACTGGCATAGGACCAACTTAATAAGCAGCTGAATCTAGCTGAATCTGCACGAATAGCGTAGGCAAACAAAAGAAGGAAAGTCAGGTTCTGACGCTAATAGAAAGCTGGTGACGTAAAATGAAATATTGCTGCTTCCATTTGAGTGGTAAAAGTTGTTCTAGGCAAGGAGACAGTACAGAGGACATATTTATTCTTCCTGGGCACCTGAGATACAGGATGAGAAATATCCTTAACAGCAGTACTAATTTAGAAACCTTTTAAACAGCAGTTGTCACTGGAGCAAATTGGGAATAAAGTGGAACCACACCCCCAAAGACAGGAATTACAGGACTAAGAATTTTTTAAACAGGTAAAAACAGCAGTAAAATAGAGGTCAATACAAGGCTAAGAAATCTTTGGGATCCTAATGAGGGAGAAGAGAGTGAGCAGGATACTGGAAATGGAGGGGTGTCAGGCTATAAATCTGTTCAGAAAGTTGTCTGATATAAAAGTAGGCTAACACATTCCTTAGAGAGCAGAGCCCCAACTAATGCAATATTGGGGTATTCAGAACACAGGGATTAAAGAGGAAACACAAACAGACATTATGAAGCTTAAAAACCATGAAATGGAAAAAGTTCCCCAGTGGCCTAGTGGTAAGGATTCCAGCCTTTCACTGCTGTGGTCCAGGTTCAATCTCTGATGGGCAACTGAGATCCTGCAAGCCGCGTGGCACAGCCGAAAAACAGACTAACAAAAGACCATGAGATGCAAATAGACAAAGGAAAAGAAACAGGTCTTAGGAAATATAAGACTCTAATTGCCACCATGCACATGCCTAAATTCCATACCAAAGACTGGGCTATTTTAAATTGCCACACTCAGAAAAAGAAAGCAATTGGTATGATGTTGGAAATGATTTTCCCAGATAAGGGATATAAGAGCATCTTAATCAATGTCTTGACGGATTTTTCCCAAATGAGTTTTGAACTTTCAGGCTATGGCCTCCAGTCAACTAGCAGAGATCAACCTGTATCGGTGTAAGACTGAATCACATACCTCCCCTTTTTTCCTTCCTTCCATTTTCTTATCTACTCCCTTCCCTCTGATCATACCATGTCTTCAGAGAAGTAAAACTAATGTGGGCCTAAATTATATCTATTTAATCCAGGTAACATTATTTTTGCTACTGCATAAGAAAACTAGTGTTTATACTGCAAACTGCTATAATGATAGCAGATTTTACTTGGCTTGGGGAAGTACAACTGTTTCTAAATATTGTTAAGTCTCCTCTCTGTTTATCCTCTAGAGTCTGGAAAAATAGAATAAGGACATGCGACTGGAGTTATCCAGCTGCTGCTAAAGGAGGTATATGATTAGTTAAATGTGGAAGGGAACCTCCCATCTGTGGATAAAGAAGAAGGAAACTAGACCCCAATCAGACACCTGATTGTCCTTCTGAATGTGACTAAATAGAACTGGGGCTGTATCAAATTGTGGTCCTGAACTTTTCTGAGGAAACAAGGAATTGCCTAGATAGTGGGAGGAAGTTTATCAGTAAATTTTATAGGATAGCAACAAATTGGGGGCATTTTCTTCCCAACATAGTCTTCTTTGGGCTATGCTATTTCCCGCTGTGTAGTACATTTACGTTATCTAGTGACCTTATCTAGTGACCTTGGTAAGACATTGATGCTGACGATATTTCAAATGAGAAGCAGAATACAGAATGTCTTACAATGTGACCTTCTAATACATTTAATTAACATCCAGTTCCGCTCCCTTGTAGAGGCTTCTGGGAGTACCAACAGAGAGACATTCATTCCCAAAGGCAGTAAGAGATTGATCTGATCATCTCCTTGGTCCACAGTAGATATACTGAAAGGACAGATCCACTGGTGAGACAAGCCCACGAAGGTGCAGTGGGGGCGTTTCTGATTTATCCCACACAGCACAGAAATAGAAACCAAGATATGAACAAAAAAGTAAGGAACACTAATCTCTAAGCAAAACTCCAAGCACCTGTGAGGCTGCCCTACCTTCCCCCTTTCCCTTTCCATTACCAAAGAGAAGCAGCACTGGTGAAGCTCGGTAGTGACTCATCCTAGGAATGAGAGAGGCCGCATCACTCCCCTGGGGCGCCCTCCGTTGGCGTCTCCCTTTCCCTCCTGGTCTTTCGGTGAGGGCCACTTCTTCTACTGCTATAGCATTCGGTGTACCCTCCCTTTTTAGTGTAAGTCTCTTAAGCCACTACTTGGAGAAGGTGAAGGAAGAGGAAGCCTTTGGACTCTGAAAGAGGGGTGATAAGACATAACACGTTTCCTTGTTCACTGAACTGCCCCCAAGAAATTGAGTTGTAGGAACAGAAACAACTTGAAATCCTTCTTTGAATGTTTTTCTCGGAGACCGTCAAGGTCGTGCAAACGCGGAATGGGAATTCACATTTATCTCAGCCTCCCAGGGGGCAAGCGCTTCCACTGCACACCTCATCGATAACCCGGAGGCGGGTACGATCACTCTCCCCACTTACAGCGGAGAAAAACGGGGGTCGGAAAGGCTAATTATCTCATCCAGGGAACCGAACTCGTAAGGCGGGGCCTCCAGGAAGTTCCTCAAAACGCCAGTGAGCCAGCAGCACCCTGGGCTCAAGCCGCTGTCCCCCGCGCTGCGCACTGCCGAGACCTCGGCCCTCACCCACGCGGGACAGACTGACCTGAGGGCGGAGGGCTGGGAGGGACTGAACCAGGCAGAAAGACAGACGCACTGGACTGCAATCCCGAAGAAAGCGACGAGTGCAGAAAGTTCCTAAGAAACTTTGGGATGGTCAGGTTCTGGCCGCTTCCGCCCGCCAAGGCAATCAAACCTCGCGCGCCGGAAGGGGCGGGGGTGCGGCGGGGGCGGGGCTCATCGGGGAGGGTGCGGTCCCTGCGAAGAGGGGCTGGGGTCGCTCGCCGGCCGAGAGGGGGCTTCAAGTCTCGGTAGTCAATCTGGAGTGTGACTCGGGGCACGGAAAGATTTGCCTCGTGGCGTGGACGTACAGAGTTTCCACATACTTCTTAAGTTCTCTTTCCTAAAATTAATCTGCAGAGACGTCACTAGTAGTGAAGGTTCTCATTTTCGTCCTCCTCTTGCCTTATGGCCCTTCTGTCATCCAGCGGAAAAACAAGTATACCTCTGCTCTCTCCACATCTAAAACTGTGTTGTCCGGAGGAATGAAATCCCCAGGAGCCATTAGATAACTCAAGGTACCAGAAACACCAACCTAGCATCACTGTAAAGTCCTTCTAATACGTTTTACCGTTTGGTCGTTATTTATGTGACTTTCACCCGATGTATGAATTACAATTGTAATGATAACTCGATCCTGACGTAAAAAAAATTATAGCAAGAGGAAAGAAAAAGTATTAAGTATAAATTTATACACGTATTTTTAGGGCCTTCCCTGGTGGCTCAGACAGTAAAGAATCCGTCTGCAATGCGGGAGATCCCTGGGTTGGAAAGATCCCCTGAAGGAGGGTATGGCAACCCACTCCAGTATTCTTGCTTGCCAAATCCCATGGACAGAGGAGCCTGGTGGGCTGCAGTCCACAGGGTCACAAAGAGTCGGACACGGAGCGACTAACAGCACAGCATATTACAGTAAAAGATTTTCAAGCAAAAAAAAAAATACACTAAGATAACATGTGTGGAACTGAAATATGAGTTAAAGGAAAAAAAGGGAAAATAAGCAAGTTAAAAAAGAAATCACATATTTTATTTTTTTAATAGTAGGTATCAAATCATCTGGTATTTCTAATCTTGGATATCTCCAAAGGAGTTATTGCTTCACTTTCTGAGGTTTACAGTGAACAGCTGTTCTAAAATACATAAATACAATTAATCCAAAAATTAAAATTTTTGTGGACTATGCAAAATCATGAGGAGAGCATGAGCTTTTCGGTGTTTGCAGCCGAATGACAATACAGTTGAAACCTAAAGGGCTAGGTTTTAAAGATGACACAGCTCTAAAAAGTTTGGAAGCCTTGTAAAGGCAGCTTTACGCAACTTTCGCCAGGAGTTAGGGTTAGCAAGATCGCAGCGATTTAGCGCTGCTAAGAAGGTACAGACGGTCCTGGTCATCCAGCCAAGAGCCAGAACAGACGTTTCTATGGTCCAGTAAACACAGAGCAATGTCACCCCACTCCAGTACTCTTGCCTGGAAAATCCATGGACAGAGGAGCCTGGTAGGCTGCAGTCCATGGGGTCTCGATGAGTCGGACACGACTGAGCGACTTCACTTTCACTTTCATGCATTGGAGAAGGAAATAGCAACCCACTCCAGTGTTCTTGCCTGGAGAATCCCAGGGACGGGGCAGCCTGGTGGGCTGCTGTCTATGGGGTCGCACAGAGTCGGACGCGACTGAAGCGACTTAGCAGCGGCAAACACAGAGCGGTGCCTCGCTTCCCCCACCTGCGCATGAGCAGTAGTCGCAGACTCGGAAAGATGGCAGAAGAGGAGCTAAGAGAGGAGATCCCTTTGGTTCTAGAAAACCTCCTGAAAACGTGGA
This sequence comes from Capricornis sumatraensis, assembly GCF_032405125.1. NCBI lineage: Eukaryota > Metazoa > Chordata > Mammalia > Artiodactyla > Bovidae > Capricornis > Capricornis sumatraensis. Next base: position 68,743,817 of record NC_091074.1, on the reverse strand, counting down.
AGTTTTATCAGGTCCTGAGAGTCATCCAGGCAAAGCTTTTGCAAAAGAAGGAACAGAGGAATGGGAAAGAGGTCAAGTTTTAGCGACTAAAATGGTTCCTCCATGATTCCTGGCCGAAACTGTGTGACAGGGTGCACCGACCACAGACAACTTAAAGTGAAACCTCTTGGCTTGAAAGTGCCGCGTAAACATTCTTTGGCCTTTGTTGTAGTCATCTAGAGAATTAATGGGGTGAGTTTACTGGTGGAGTGGACCATTGCAAGACAGCCTGAATGAGATTTTCAGTGATGTCTTTGTGAAAGTAACCCCTCAAACCATAAAAACTCTTCCTATTGTGGAACCTCATGTGACCTGCTGCTGCTGCTAAGTCGCTTCAGTAGTGTCCGATTCCTAGCGACCCCATGGACTGCAGCCTACCAGGCTCCTCCGTCCATGGTATTTTCCAGGCAAGAGTACTGGAGTGAGTTGCCATTGCCATGTAACCTGGGGATTTCCAAATCTGAAGTCTGTTCAGAAACTCATCTATGGAAGTGAACGCATCAGTCAGCTGAACCAGCAGCTGAACTAAACCCAGAATATCTGAAAGCACAGTGCATTTGGAAGCATGTGTTTTTGTTTTCTGAAATTGTTACCCAATATCTTCAGAGTTTATTTTCTCCTCTATCTTCAGAAACTGGAGGGGGAAAGTTCAGGGAAAAGATGGTGATATTGGCACCCCAGTTCCAAGGAAAAATTCCTGTGTGTTTTCTGAGTTGGTCACTTTCCACCTCTGAGACCAGCCAAAGACTCATGCCATGGAGGAGGGATCCTTTGTCACATTTTCTATCCTGGGGTTAATGAATGAATACCTAAGCATGAATACAAGACAGCAGTGGACCAACCCCAGGGGGCGTACTTGAACCTGTTAAGAATGCCATGGTAGATTACTGAGTCCCTGTGCCATCTATGACTCAGGGAAATGCCCACCGTTTAGTTCTGCTGGGCTTCAAGATGGAATTTTCTGGTTTTCCTGATGGTTTCTTAAAACCCAAGTCAGGAAAGAGTGAGTCATTTTCTTGGTTTGGCATGGATGACATTAGCACCATTTCATCTTTCAGGCCCCAGTCAAGCAGCACAATTGGACCCTTTCCTTATATATTCTAGAATCCAGAAGTATTGCCCTCTACCCTGAAGGTAGACCAACACTCGCGGAGATGTTAGACCTAAAAAGGGGGTCTGATCGTGCTTGTGTTTGTCACTGGTGTCCATCCCTAAATGGGCCTTGCTTCTGCTCCTGTCACACAGTTGCTTCAACTTGCCATCTGAGTAGGTGGCAAGGCTGTGCCAGGCCAAGCTTAAGAGCTAAAAACATGCTTAACTACTGTGTCCCCTGGTCCTTGAAGATTAGCTCTGCTGCAGTTTGGGTTCATGGAGCGCTCAAACGTGTTAGTCATAAGTCATACTGCTAGCTACCTGACAGGTCAATAAATAGATGAGTCGTTGGGACAAGGAATGGGGACTTTATTTAGAAAGCCAATAAACCAAGAAGATGGTGAGCTTGTACCCAAAAAAAACTGTCTTGCCTGAGTTAGAATTCAGGTTTCTTTTATACTGATAGGCAAGGGAGTAAAGTCAAGTATTTTTGGGTTCCTATCAGCCTCCAGAGGGGCTGTGTTAGTTGTTCACAGGTGGGCCTGGTCAGCAAACAAAGGTTTCTTAGCTTAATGCTCATTACCTGGGAGCAGATTCCCAGACATGGGCCATTATGTATAATTTAAGTTTATAGGCAACATCCCTTTAGTGATGAACTTATAATAGAATACAAAATGTTCTTCCCTGTTACACACATAGCTGTGAGATTGAGTTGGAGGTAATAACAGTGCTTTAAAATGTGTCCAATTATGAGGTAATTATGTTGGTTGCCCCAAGAGTTAACCGCCAGGATTACATGTTATAGATGTTACTCTTATACTGTGAAGCATTGTGAAATCAGATTACTTTAAAAATGATGTATCAAAAAGTCATGGGGAAAGAGTAGTTGCGAGTGTGGAAGTCCAGGGTTTATATCCTGGATCTTATACTAAATATGAGAATGTTCCCATTCTTACCTGTAAAATGGGGTTAATATAGTCTAGCCTGTGTCATATGGTTACAAGTACTAAGGGAAATAACCATTTTTAACTTAAAATTCTATATAAGTAAAGGAGGTTATAATTAAAAGTATGGTGTGAGAAATTAGATATCTACTTAAAAGTTTTTCAAAATCATGTTGAGCGTGCATATTCAAAAGCATTTGAGTGTTGCTGAATTAAGGAGAGTAATTATGCTGCAAGAGGAAAGGGTTCAGTGCAGGAAGGCAGGGCCTGAGCTGTGGGACCTGGCCTGAAAGAAGTGCCTGCCCCTCTGTCAACCTGTTTCCTCAAGTGGACAGTAAGAGATTGGATATGATTTTCTGCTCCCTGTTTCTTGAGCCACTAAATGGGTGGGTCAGGCTGTTTGGAGTATAACATCTCTACCAATAATAACACCATTAGCAGCAATAATAAAACCCTCTACAATTTTTTGAATGATTAATATGCATTTATATGCATCATCTCTATAACCAAGTGTCTGTCCTTCCCACATAGGGTAATTCATGCTGTTCATTCTATAATCAGTCACCAGAGTCTACCCTATGCATCACCCTGTACAGGGCAATGCCTGAGGAAAGAAGAAAAGAGAGATGGCTTCTGCACAAGGAAGCTCAAACACAGAATTGCCAGATCCATAGAGCAACCAACTCTAACAAAGGACCAGACAGAAACACTATTAATACAAGTGCACTCGTTCGTGCTGGTTCAAACTCAAAATGGGGAGCAATTATTTCTAACCAAGGGACTGAAATATTTTGTACTGGAATTAGGCCTTGGGGGAAAAAATAGACAATTTTGACGAGGGAAGAGCATTCCCCAGATGGGGAATTCTGTGTGCAGAAGCACAGAGGCAAGAAAACAGAAGTCTCCTGGGAGAAAGTTATGTTGGATGGAGTACAGGAAACGGGTGTGGCAGGAGAGGAAGAGCCAGTAATCAGGGAACTCTTGGTGAAGGGCCAGCCTTGTGTGCTATGCTTGAGTAGGGAGGGGTGCTAACCAGGAAAGAGAGATGAGCAGTTGTGCATTTCAGAGAAAGCCCAGGCAACCACTCTGCCCACATAAGAGTATCCGTAAGGCACAGCAAGAGCTGTGCTTCCCTGGTGGTGGCATGAATGCTTGAATGTCAGCACCATTTGTGGCTGAGTCATCAGTGGGGACGGGAAGCAAAGATCCATTCATTACAGTGCTGTTTCTCTCCTGAAGCGGTTGAGGTTAGCACACCTCAGGCTACAAATCATGCCTTGATTCTTATATCCAATCCAAGAGAAAATGGGAAACCACACAAAATTCAGTTTGGGGCCATCATTCTGCTGGAAGAGGAGGTAGCTCCAAAAAACCTAGTAAAAATTCAGGAATTTGAATGTGAAAACTACTTCTGGAGTTTGTTAAATTTCCTAATTTTGATAAATGTAGGTGTGTATGAGAATGTCTTTGTTCATAGGAAATCATGGTGGGAAGATGATAGTGGTGATAGGACAAAGTGTAGAATTAGTGAATCTGGGGAAAGGGTATATGGGAATTCCTTGCTCTGTTCTATTCTTGCAACTTTCTAATAACTTTAAAATTATTTCAAAATTAAAAGTAACCCCAAAATGTCAACAATGTTTCTTTTTTTTCTTATTGTACCTTTATTTATTTGGCTGCACCAGGTCCTAGTTGCAGCACTCCAGATCTTCAACCTTCATCTGCAGCATGCAGGCTCTTTTTTTTCCCCATGCAGGATCTTTAGTCACAGCATGCAAACTCTTAGTTGCAGCATATAGGATCTGGTTTCCTGACCAAGGATCAAACCTGGGCCCCCTCTGCATTGGCAGTACAGGGTCTTAGCCACTGGACCACCAGGAAAATCCCAGGAATATGTTTCTTAATTATGTGTATCCCTTAGCACTTACCACAGGGTCTTAAAATTACTGTAATTAAAAATGTTTTATCACTTTCTTTTAATATTAAAAAAAATTTAATGTATATATTTATTGATTGATTTGGCTGCATTGAGTCTCCATTGCTGCACAAGGCTTTCTCTAGTTGTGGCAAGTGGGAGTTACTCTTCTTTGTGGTGCTCCAGCTTCTCAACGGAGTGGCTTCTCCTGTAGAACCCGAGTTCTAGGGCACAGGCTTCAGTAGCTATGGCGCATGGGCTTAGCTGCTTTCTGGCATGTGGGATCTTCCTGGACCAGGGATCAAACTTGTGTCCCCTGCATTAGCAGGCAAATTCTTAACCACTGGACTGGACTACCAAGGAACTCCCTACAATGTTTTTAGCTCTTGAATTCCATTCTCTGCTAGACAGTGTACTATAGGTTGTATATACATTATTTCTAATCCTGCAGAATAGGTATTCTTATTCCCATTTTACAAATGAGGACACTAAGGTTCAAGAAGTTTAGATATCTGATAAGAATGAGTCAGGAATCCAAAGCCCAGGATTTTTCGGCTATAATTCTCAGTTAATTTTTGCTGAATGAAATTTGAGAGAAGTTTGAACAATTTCAGGTACCATACAAATACAAGAGACTTTATGAATTACTGAGAATGATAATGAACTCTCTGAACTAAAGAGCACCTTCATCAATAGGCAAAGGCTAAGTATTAGTGGGATACTACATAACCAGTTTTTCAAAAGAATTAGGTAAGTATATTGCAGCCCACTCCAGTTTTCTTGCCTGGAGAATCCCAGGGGAGCCTGGTGGGCTGCCATCTATGGGGTCGCACAGAGTTGGACATGACTGACGTGACTTAGCAGCAGCAGTAGAAGCGTTGCCATTAGGGTCACTAGGTAAAATTGCAACATACTGAAGACATATTTACACTTTAAAAAATCCATTATTTATCCAGAATTCAAATTTAATTGAGCATTTTGTATTTTTATTGGCTCTATCTGGCAACCCTAAATGCCAAGAAATGATGTCTGTTTTTTAAGTAAACAAAACAACCTGCTTACTTAAACAAATTGTACAGTGCCATTTGTGTTTAGAGACATGTGTAAGTATAGGAAAATGTCTGGAAGGTTATACATTATAGTGTTAATGTTCTCTCCAGAAAACAGACTTAGTTTTTCTTTCCATACTACTATATTGAGGCTTACTATATTGCATGTATTTTAATTGAAATCTTTATTGAGATAATTGTAGATTCATATGCAGTAGTAAGAAATAATGCAGCGTTCTTCTTGTATGCTTTGCTCCATTTCTCTCTAAATTGGGAAAAAATCCCTCTTTTTTTTTAGACTGCTACTTATTCTGAACACTTTTGACACCTATTGAGTATCTACAATTCAATTCCATTTTGACACTCTCTACCTGAAATTAGAATTAGCATAAGAGCTTAGTCCCATAAAACTGGTCCCACTTCAGATGCCAGTCCAGAGTTGAGGACTCCTGTATTTCTGACCAAACAGTTGTAAAGGAGGGGTTCCCATGACCCCTTTCTTGAGTTGGATAATCTGATAAAGCAGCTCGCAGAACTCAGAAAAATAGTTTATCTACTACATTACTGACTTATTATTAAAGGATAAAACTCAGGAACAGCCGAACAGAAGACATACATGGAGCAAGATGTGTGGGAAGAGGCATGGAGCTTCCATGCCCCCTCTAGGACCATCAGCCTCCTGGCACCTTGATGTGTTCAGCAGCTTCTGTGAATGCTTCAGCTAGGGTTTTTGATAGAGGATTTTCTATGTAGACATGATTGATTAAATTATTGACCACTAATGATTAGCCCAACCTCCAGCTTCTCGTCCCCTCCCTGGGTGTTAGGAGAGTGGGTCTCAAACTTCCAACCCTCTAATCATGCGGTTGATTTTCCAAGTGGAAACCAGTCCCCTATCCTTAAGAGCTTTTTAGGTGCCTCCACCCACAAGTCTTCTTATTAACATACAAAAATACACTTACCACTTCAGAGATTACAAGGCTTTTAAGAGCTGTGTGCCAGGAAAAGAGGAAATGAGGAAGGCAGACACCAAATATGTATTTCTTATTATGTCACAAACATTGCCCCAGTGGTAATATTTTGCAAAACAAATTCATCCAAGCTGTCACATGTTTCAATGGTACATTCCTTTTTACTGCCAGGTAGCATTCCATGATTGGATGTGCCACAATCTAGTTAACAATTCACCTGTTGAAGGACATCTGGGATGATCACAGTTTGGGGCTATTAGCTCCCTGGTGGCTCAGTGGTAAAGAATAGCTCCCTGGTGGCTCAGCGGTAAAGAATCTGCCTACCAGTGTAGAAGATACAGGTTTGATCCTTGGTCCAGGAAGATCCCACATGCCACAGAACAGCTAAGTCCATGCACCACAACTATTGAAGCCTGTGCACCTACAGCCCATGCTCTGCAACAAGAGAAGCCACTGCAATGAGAAGTCTGTGCCCTGCAACTGGAGAGTAATCCCTCCCCCCGACCAATGACCTCAACTAGAGAAAAGCCAGAGAAGCAGCAAAGACCCAGCACAGCCAAAAATAAAGAAAATTATTTTTTAAATAATTTTATTTTAAAAAATTACAGGGGCTTCCCAGGCGGTGCTAATGGTAAAGAACCTGCATGTCAAGGCAGGAGACATAAGAGACATGGCTCAGCCCCTAGGTCAGGAAGGTCCCTTAGAGGAGGGCATGGCAACCCACTCCAGCAGAGAATCCCATGTACAGAGGAGCCTGGTGGTCTACAGTCCATAGGGTCGTGACTGAAGCGACTTAGTACATATTTTTTTTAAAAAAATTTTAATGTTTATGAATAATCTTCTGTATGAAATAACAGAAAAGTCCCTGTATGTGGACAGTGGTTTCAGAGCTAGATTATCCTCTCTGAATGGTCTGCACTCCCAGAACCTGAGAACCTGGGCAGGAACTGTTGCTCTGATTGGAATTAATAGAATTTATGAAAATCACCAAAATTTAGAAATCTTATCCACTCAAGGCATTAAACTGTGTGTGTTGCCAACAAAATAAAGATGGTTTCCTCAAATCTTTACCAGGAGAACAGAAACCAGCCAACTAAGACGGTCACAATGATCAGAGAAACACTAATCCAGGAAACATAAGTTATCAGTGACAAAAGTGGGAGAGGAGAAACAAAAGTAAAAATAAATGAATGAGACCTAATTAAAATTAAAATCTTTGCACAGCCGAAAAAAAAAAAAAAAAGAATCTATCAACAAAACAAAAAAACAGCTTTTCGAATGGGGGAAAATATTTGTAAATGATATGATCAATAAAGGGTTAAGATCCAAAATATATAAATTACTCATACAACTCAGTATCAAAAAAAACCAACCTGGTTAAAAACATAGGCAGAACACTTGAACAGACATTTTTTCAAAGAAGACATACAGATGGTCCATAAGCACATGAAAAAATGTTCAACATCGGTAATCATCAGAGAAATGAAAATCAAAACTGCAATGAGATATCACCTCACACCTGTGAGAATGGCTATCATCAAAAAAAAAAACAAAAAAACCCACACAAATAGCAAGTGTTGGTGAGGATGCAGAAAAAAGGAAACCCTTGTACACTGTTGGTGGGAGTGTAACTTGGTACAGCCATTGTGGAAAATAGTTTGGAGGCTCCTCAAAAAACTAAAAGTAGAACTACATATGATCTAGCATTTCCACTCCTGGGTAAATATCCAGAGAAAATTAAAACATTACTTCAAAAAGTCACATGAACCCCAATGTTCATAGCAGCATTATTTACAATAGCCAGTATATGGAAGCAACCTAGATGTCCATCAACAGATGAATGGATAAAGATGTGATATATATATATGGTAGAATATTACTGAGCCATAAAAAAGAATGAAAAGTTGCCATTTGCAACAACATAATGGACCTAGAGAGTATTATACTCAGTGAAATGTCAGACAGAGAAGGGCAAATACTGTATAATGTTACCTGTATATGGAATCTAAAAAATAAAATCAGTGGATATAACAAAAAAGAAGCAAACTCACAGATAAAAAGAGCAAACTAGTGGTTACCAGTGAGGAGATGGAAGATAGGGGTAGGGGATTAACAGATACAAACTACTCTATAAAATAGGCTACAAGGGTATATTGTGTAGCAACATGGAATATAGGTAATATTTTCTAATAACTTAAAATGGAGTAGGATCTATGAAAATTTTGAATCACTACATTGCATACCTAAAACTATATAATATTGTAAATAACACATCAATTTTCTTTTAAAAGTGGAGAAGGAAAGGGACCTGAGTGTAGCATCAAGGAAAGAAAACCAACTTTTAAGAAATAAAGACTGTGTATCCAGTCCCTGTGGTTGGAAGACTTGTCACCGGAGGAGAGACTGAGCAGGGCAGCTGGGAGAATTCTGAGCCCTTTCAGAGCCGGAAGGGACCACCCCACAGCAGCCTCCTGTCCCCTTGCCTCTCTCAAAACCTGCACTCTCTGAGCAGTTTCCTGGCAGCTGAGAGTGGTCAGTCCTCAGATACCTACTGTCCTGTGAAGGAATCTGCAAGCTCTGGCTTTCTCTAGTAGTCTTCTAGGAGTTTGGTGACTGCTGTCAGTACCCCAAAACTGGGGTCTTCTGAGTCTGTGGAGTCAGAGTTGTAGTTCCCAGGAGAATGCACACTCTTGTCTCCGTGGTCATACAGCCTTATGCACACATCTCCAGTAGTGCACTTAGCGGCAACGCTCAAGGTCAGCCGGTTGAATGGTGCTCCCCCAGAGAGACTGTCTAACTCTAGAGACCAGGATCCATGTCTGTGTGGCTTATGCATCTTGATACACGGTAGAAGCTTAGTAAACTTTCTTTTTTAAATAGTGTATGTGTGTGTGAAAGAGAACTTAGCTTAATTTTGAATTTAAATCTCCATTCTGCCAAAGTAGCAGAAACATAGTCTTTTAGAATCCACCCTTCAGTTTCTCCCCATCCCATCAAGATGATGGAGGTGAGCATCTGACCTTTGGTCACCAGGACAGCCCTGGTCATCATAGTGACAGCCCATGCCAGTGACTGTCACTACTGCTCTCCTTCCTGAGAGCCAGGACCTTCACCCCAGAAGCTCTTTTCCCCTCTGTGCCATCTAACAGTATGGGAATCAGGCTGCTCCCTCCTCCCAGACTTCAGCTTTGCCTCTTGGGGCTCTGTCCAGAAGGCAGGTCTTGTCTCTTGGAATGCCACCAAGATCTGAGTCATCAGGACTTCCCCTTTGTCTTTTCTTCCTTCCAGCCTTAGGGAAACCTCTTCTCTGCTTGAGGGAGGGTTTTGCAAAGCCCTGCTGTCTCCTGCAGAGGTTTTAATCAATTCTTGAAGTCTTCTTTATGGAAAGGCACACATTTTTGGACACAAAAGCAAGAGACTCCTTTGATTTTTCTTTCATATCTATCACATTCCTTCCCTAGGGACATAAACAACAAAAAGGGGCAGCACTTTGAATGAAGGAGGGTGTTGGGGGGATGAGTTAAGGGGAGAATAGTAAACCACATGGAGAAAGGAATATTGTTGAACATCACAAAAATGTTCAGTTCAGCTGCTCAGTCGTGTCCGACTCTTTGCGACCCCATGGACTGCAGCACACTAAGCTTCCCTGTCTATCACCAATTCCCAGAGCTTACTCAAACTCATGTCCATCATGTCGGTGATACCATCCAACCATCTCATCCTCTGTAACCCCCTTCTCCTCCCGCCTCCAGTCTTTCCCAGCATCAGGGTCTTTTCAAATGAGTCGGTTCTTCGCATCCAGTAGCCAAAGTATTGGAGTATCAGCTTCAGCATCAGTCCTTCCAATGAATATTCAGGACTGATTTCCTTTAGGATGGACTGGTTGGATCTCCTTGCTGTCCAAGGAACTCTCAAGAGTCTTCTCCAACACCACAGTTCAAAAGCATCAATTCTTTGGCGCTCAGCTTTCTTTTTAATCCAACTTTCACATCCACACACAACTACTGGAAAAACCATAGCTTTGACCAGATGGACCTTTATTGGTAAAGTAATGTCTCTGCTTTTTAATATGCTGTCTCAGTTGGCCATAGCTTTTCTCCTAAAAGGAGAAAGAATCTTTTAATTTCATGGCTGCAGTCATCATCTGCAGTGTTAGCTCGTAACAATTCAATACATAAATCATAATGGAAGAGAATATAAGAAGAATATATATATGTGTATACCTGAAGTCACTTTGCTGTACAATAGAAATTAAGTCGACATTGTAAAACAACTGTACTTCAATTTTTTAAATAATTTTTTAAAAAACCTCAATGCATTTTAAATGACATGGAAATGAGTGAACATCCACACCTACCAAGGAAAGCGTGATCTTGCATTGCCTCCCAGCTCCAGTTCAGCTGCAGTACTGTGTGTGCCTGCGATCGTGACCATCAGAAGAACAGATCACCTGGAGGGTCATCTTCAGTAACCAGAGCCCACAGAGCAGCCTTCTCAAAAGAGCTTTAACTCTCCATTCAGAAACTATTCATGCCAGCCAAGATTCCCAGAATGCCTGAAACTGGGCTATAGTGTGGAAAGCCCAACCTGTTCATCCCGAGGAATATTTCCAGGTTCAGGCGAGGCAGCAGGTCCAAGGGCAGAAAGATTCCGACCAGAACACTGGGACCAGATGGGCTGCAGCTGGGGCACTTAGGCCTGCCTTCTTGGCCTCTATTGTGCACTCAGTCCTCTGCAACAGTTACTGTGGACCCTCCTTGTCATGAGTTCAGCACAGCAGAGCTTCCTTCACTCTGCCTCCTCTGGGATGTATGTAGATCTGAACCGAAGGACAGAGAGAAGGGCTGTGACTAAGAAATTGCCATGGCTGCACCAAGAAGGCTCATTGACAGTCTTTTTAAACCTCCAATCCCGTAGTCATGATACTCACCCTGCCTTTGAGAAGGCCATGCAGAGCCCTCAGGGGATCCTAGTGAGCTCACACACCATCAACCCCCAAGTCCAGAAGGGGCTGCACCAGGCCTGCAGCCTTCCAAATCAGGGCCTGGACTCTAAGACTCTGCAGTGGGCCAGGCATGTGCCGAGTGCTCGCTGTGTACAGAGACAGAGGTGGAAGTGCAACTGCTCACTCATTAACACACTCAGCAAATACTGCAGAGAACACATAAATAAGTGATTTCATTTCAGATTGTGACATTCGGTGACTAAGAAGACTAAGTAGGGAGAGGGAATAGAAAGTGATGCAAAGAGAGATGATGCTCTTTTCTTTTTATTGAGATATAGTTGATTTACAATGTTAGTTTCAGGTGTTCAACATAGTGATTTAGTATTTTCACAGATTATACTCCATTAAAAGTCATTATAAGATAGCGGCTCTAATTCCCTGTGCTATACAGTATATCCTTGTTGCTCATCTGTTTTATACCTAGTAGTTTGTGTCTCTTCATCTCACATCCCTATCTTGCCCCTCCCTCCTTCCTGCTCTTCATTGGTAGTCACTGGTTTACTTTCTGTATCTTGAACCTATTTCTGTTTTGCCACATGTTGCAGCACTGTTTGCTATAGCCAAGGAATGGAAGCAACCCAAGCGTCCATCAACAGACAAATGGATAAAGAAGATATGGTGGCGACTTACCTGGTGGTCTAGTGGTTAAGATTCCAAGCTTCCAGTACTAGGGGTGCAGCTGTGATCCCTGGTCAGGGAACTAAGATCCTACATGCCTCACAGTGTGGCTGAAAAAATAAGATGTGCTATATACATATACAATGGAATATTAGCTGTAAAGTAATAATGAAATGTTGCCATTTGCAGCAGTGTGGATAGACCCAGAAAATAGTATCCTTAGTTAAATAAGTCAGAGAAACACTGTGTGGTATCACATGTGGAATCTAAAAAATAAAAGAAACGAATGTGTTTAGCGAAACAGAGAGCTGCTGCTTTTGATAAGGCCATCCAGAAAGTCCCCTCTGAGGAGATGGCAAGAGAGTGGAGATGAGAAGGGGAAGAAATAGAGAGAGCCATGTGAAGATGGGAAAGAACATTCCACACAGAGGGAACAACAGAGACAGGCTCCGAGCAGGACCAGGCTCAGCACGTTCAAAGGCCCGTGCGGCTGGAGTCAACAAGAGCAGAGAGGCTGGCAGTTAGGTGGTGAGGTGGGGCCACCAGGTTGCATAAGGCCCTGAAGCCCAGTGAAGTACTTCAGACTTCACTGCAAGTGTGATGTAAAGTCATGCTTGGGGAGTGATCTGACCTGATTTACATTTTTTTAAAAATCAGAAGGCAGCTGTGCAGGCAATCAACTGGATATATTTTTAATATATCCAGCGTCCCAAAAGCTTTTCACCGTCCATTAATGTCGCTCAGATCCAAGCCACTATCATCCACTTGGACAGCAGCAGTGGTGTTTCTTGCTTGGTCTTACTCTTAAACTCTTACCCCTTCCAGTTGATCGCCTGCACAGCTGCCTTCTGATTTGGGGATGCTGGCTGTATTTTGAAGGACTTCCCTAGTGGCTCAGACAATAAAGTGTCTGCCTACAATGCGGGAGACCTGGGTTCGGGTCTCCCTGGATCGGGAAGATCTCCTGGAGAAGGAAACGGCAACCCACTCCAGTATTCCTGGAAAATCCCATGGACGGAAGAGCCTGGTAGGCTATAGTCCATGGGATTGCAAAGAGTCGGACACGACTGAGTGACTTCACTTTCACTTCCTATATTTTGAAAGAGGAAACTTTTTGAAGAATGAGGAAATAAGAAGAATCAAGGATAACTCCGAGGTTTTTGAGCTGAGCAACTGGGTGAATCGTGATACCATCAACTGAGATGGTTATATATAGGGGCGGGGTGGGAGGAGGTCTGGAATCAAGAATTCTATCTGAGGCTTGTTAATTTTGGAACGACAAGTAGGCAGCTAGATACGTGATTCTGGAGCTCGGGAGATAGGTTGAGACTACACACAGGCTGGAGTCATTGTGCAGAGGTGGTATTTAAGCTCCAGGGCTAGGTGAGATGAGTAGGAAGACTGTGGGGATGGAGAAGAGGCTTGTGGATTGCACACCAGGACATGCCACCACGATGTGGTCAGAAAGACAAGAAGTGGCTGAGAAGGTACCAGGACAAGCATATGGTGACCGGGAAGCCTGGGGAGGAAGTGCTTCAAGGAGTGCATCAAAAGCTGCTAGGAGATAAAAATAAGATGGGAATGGAGAGTTAACCATTCACTAGGGAAGGTGGAAACGGTGGTAACCTTTCAGAGAAGCGCTAGGGAGCTTGCCTCACTGAAGTGAACTGAGAAGAAAACGAAAGGTGAGGGTGTCAATGAGTATGATAGAGTCCCAGCAGGAAGCACAGTCCCACCAGCTGGGGGGGTTGTAATGAAGATGCTCTTTACTGAGGCAGGTGGAGTAAGCGTATTAAAGGGGAGGCTGGGACTCCCAGCAAATAGAATAGTGAGAAGCGGAAGCCTAAGGAGCAGGAGAAGACTGCACTAACTGAAGGTGGGTGAAGAGCCATGGAAGAGGGGCCACCTGGCGCAGAAGCTGTAGCTGAGGGCAGCAGCCCTTGGAACCCATGAGGTGGGGGAGGAGCACGAAGAATAAGTTGGGGTGAGTTCAGTTGGAAGCCATTGGAAGCCAGCCTGGTGACCAAATCCACAGAAACCAGCTTCCTGGGGCAGGGATGGGCAGAGAGAGAATGGAGGAGAGGGTGGGAGGGGAGCTGGAAAAGAATTAGCAGAGGGGTAAGTTGGGGGGGGAGGACAGCAAGTACAGGTGACTCCAGCACAAACCAAAAGAGACTGTAGCAAAGCACAGAAGTGTTAAAGAGAACAGTGTAGACATCAAATCCCAGCCTCGCCACTGTTCTGCTACTGACACAGTGATGGACTTTCCTGGCCGTTGTGAAAAGTAAATGAGATCGTAGATGTAAGGTTCTTGGGTTGAATGAAGTGTAGCTATTATGACATGCTATAAACATGCTACAAAGATAAAGCATTAGTGTCATGTTTTAAAATCACAGTGATTTAATGTAGGTTCAAAAGGAGGAAGTCGTGCACTGCCTCAGGGATCGCTGCCTAAAGGTGTCTCTTGTTCTGCGGCTATGTGTGCTGCGACCACCTGGTGGCAGCATGCCCCAACCGTGGTTGCATTATTTGAAGAGCCGACTCCTTTTAAAAGGTTTGAAACCGGACAGCCAGGCTTTATGGATCTCCTGATGCAGTGCACAGCGCCACCTCTGAAGCAGCCTTGCCAAAAAAGCAAACCTGAGTCCAAATCAGGCTCTAGATCCAACTACCAATTTCACAGAAAATACAGGAAAGAAAGAGCCATGTCAATCAACCTCATGAGGATGCAGAGCAGCAAAACGAGAGTATGGAAATCTCTTTGGGACAAACACCTTGGTTTCCTTAAAGGGAAAACAAGTGAGGAAAGAGCAAGACTGGAAGAGGAATCTGCCAATTAAAATAGACTGAAGAGACAAACTTAACATGTCACAATAAAGAAGCACTAAGGCAGATATGAATGCTGACTGGATTTTGGGTGATATTCAGTAATCACTGTTAATTTTTTTGGGAGGGAGAGTGTTGATTTGGTAGTTATATTTTTTTAAAGGGAGTATTTTCATCTCTCTCTCTTTTTAGAGATACATAATGAAATATAGGTGTAATGATAGAATGTCTGTATATACTTCAGAATAATCTGTAGAGGGCAAGGGGAAGAAGAGATGGATGGGAAAGTGAAAACAAAATTGGCCATGAGTTAATTGCTGTTGAAGTTAAGCAGTGTACCTGGGGGTTCATTATATCCTTGTGTAATGGACTGTATGTCTGTGTCTCCCCAATATTCTTATGTTGAAGCCCTAAGCTTTATGATATAATAATTAAGAAGTATTAGGGCATCATGAGGATGGAGCTCCTATGATGGTATTAGTGCTCTTACAAGAACAGGAAGAAATACCAGATCTCCCTCTAGTGAGGGTACACAAAGAAGACAGCCGTCTGCAAGCCAGGAAGAGGGCTTTCACCATAGCCTAACGATGCTGGTGCCCTGATCTGCCAGACTAGCCTCCAAAACTAAATGTCTGTTGTCTACGCCACCCAGTCTATGGTGTTTTGTTAGGGCAGTGCAAACAGGCGGTAGTTGCAGTCAGCAACATGTCAGTTACAGGGAAGCTTTGTAAAATGCAGAGTCTTAGGCCCCACTCCAGACCGCTGAATCAGAATTGCAGTTTAACAAGCTCCCCAGGTGAATCATAGGGACACTTAATGCTTAAGAAGCATCAAATTACATTCTTCTTTCTACTCTGTGTATGTTTGAGATTTCCAGGTAAAAATATAAAAACTAAGAAATTATAAGAAAATGTGTACTGTATAGCAAGTATTACATCAAAGATGCTCATTAAATATTGGTTGGGGCGAGCCAGATGCTGCTCATATTTCTAATTTTCTTATAAAAAATAAATATGTCACAATTTCAGTGTGTTATGGTTAAAAATACAGCACATATCAGTATATTTAACCTGTGCAAAAAACCTCTAAAGTAACCTTTTTGCTACAGATTTCAGCTGTGAGTAAAATAAAATTTAGAGAGATCAAGTGACTCATCCAAGATCTCACAGGTTCTAAGTGGGAAAAACCAGGACTTCTAACTCCAAAACCCTTTCTCTTTCTACCACTACACCATAATTCTAGGAATTGAAATGTTTCCGGGGCTTTTGTAGTTTGTTTTTATATAATTTGATTTGGGTTTTGGTCTTTTATATGTCTGTTTTTGAAGTTTTCTCTTATAATAGGGCTTGTTGGGCCACAGTTATTTTTACTCCCCCCCCCCCCCCTTTGCTTTCTACTGACACTCTGCTGGGAATATAATGCAGCTCTGGCTTTTCAATCTTTCTTTATTCAAGAGACAATTACCTCAATCCTTAAATTTATCTCATTCACTTTAGGATTAAAATGACTAAGTTATGAGAATAACATCAATGTTTCATGAATTTCTCTGTGTGTTGAAATCCCTTGGGGAACTTTAAAAATTCCCGATGGAATTAGTCTCTGAGGGAAGGACTCAAGCATAAGTTCCCCAGGCAATCCCAGTGGGCAGTCTAGTTTGAGAACCAGTGACCTAGCTATTCTCATTTGAACCAGTGCTACCTAAGAAACATCTCAGAAATTTGTGGAGAAATTTTGACTGCCAAAATATTAAAAATGGCTAAAATTTAAAGTAAGTGATGGTGAGGATACAGAGAAAATGGATCACTCACTCATACATTGCTGGTGAGAATGTAAAATGTTGCAGCTGCTCTGAAAAATAGTTGGACAGTGTCTTTTAAAATAAAAAATAGACTTAACATGTGACCCAGCAATTTCACTCTTAGGCATTTATCTCAGAGAAATGATTATTTATTTTCACACAAAATCATGTCCGTGAATGTTCAAATGTTCATAGCAGCTTTATTCACAATAGCCCTAAATTGGAAACTGCCCAAGTGTCTTTCAACAGATGAATGGTTAAATAAACTGTGGTACATCCATACCATGTGGGATGGCTAATTTTATGTGTCAACTTGATGAGCCACAGGGTGCCCAGATTAAATGTTATTTCTGGATGTGTCTGGATGAGTTAGCATTTGAATTGGTGGACTCAAAGCAGATTACACCTCCCCCCAAACTCCCCTGATTTGGGTGGGCATCATCCAATCCACTGAAAGCCTAGACAGAACAAAGGCTGCAGGAAAACAAATTTGCCCTTTTTTCCTGCCTCACTGCTTGAACTGCTGAGCTGTCTCATCTCATCTTCCACCCCTGGACTAGGATTTACACCACCAGCTCACTTCTCAGGCTTTGGGCCTCTGACTGAATTACACCTCTGGCTTTCCTGGGTCTCCAGTTTGCAGACTGCAGATTATGTGCCTTCTCAGCCATCATAATTGCATGAGCCAATTCCTCAGAATAAATCACTCTCTTTCCATACATATATCTTTTTTTTTTTTCTTTCTGTATCTCTCTGCTGCTAAGTCACTTCAGTCGTGTCTGACACTGTGCGACCCCATAGAAGGAAGCCCACCAGGCTCCCCTGTCCCTGGGATTCTCCAGGCAAGAACACTGGAGTGGGTTGCCATTTCCTTCTCCAATGCATGGAAGTGAAAAGTGAAAGTGAAGTCGCTCAGTCGTGTCCGACTCATCAAGACCCCATGGACTGCAGCCTACCAGGCTCCTCCGTCCATGGGATTTTCCGGACAAGAGTACTGGAGTGGGGTGCCATTGCCTTCTCCGCTGTATCTCTCTATCTGTATGTATAGAGAGAGAGAATGAGAGAGAGTGTGTTCTGGGGGATCTGGAGATGTGTGTCCTGGCTGGATTTCAGGATTGATGTGAACCAGCAACTGCTATGTACTGATCCCTGGCTCTATGAAGGATGGGGTCTAATGTGGTTATCTTATCCCTCTTATCCCCACCTCACCACTCCGTGTTTCACATCTCACAGCTAGACCTGATTTAAAGGATAACCTCCTAGACTTCAAACCGAAGTCTTAATGGAATGAGACTTCGGGGAGGGTGTGAGTCTGTTTTACGTGTGGGAGAGATATGAATTGTTGTGATCAGAGGAGTGACTGGTAGATTCTCTCTGAACATGGCTTTCATTCATTCTTTTCCTCCCTGTCCATGCATGCCATTCCTCTATCAAGAGGTAAATTCTGCTTCCTCACCCCTTTAATCTAGGCTGGTCTTCAGACTTGCTTTGGCCAAAAGAATATGGCAGAAGTGTGTCACTGGGCCAATACTTTAACAGAACTGGCTTGATGCCCTCTTATAAGCCAGCCACCATGTAAGAATGAGATTCACCTGAGACCACCATCCTGTGAAGAAACTTTTTCTCACAGGAAACCCAAGGAAACCTGGAGAAAGACTGTGTGGAGGAACACTGAAGCTGCTTCAGCTGCCCAACTGCCAACTATTGTCATGCAAAACAGAAGCACCACCCAGCCAAGCCTGGACTTAATTCCCGACCCATAGACTCATGAGAATAATTTTTTTTTTTTACTTTTTAATGTAATAAACTGGAAGTCTTACAATTGGAAGCAGAGTGGGTTTTTCTTCCCCTCCAAGAGTCTCTTGGAGGGAGATCTCCACTCACACTCACTCATACCCTCACACACTGACACTGACTCACTCACAGTTTCTGGCCAGAACCCAGGGACGGGAGGTGGAGACCTGTTCACTCGCCACCTCGAGGTGGCCTTGAGTAGGTCCCTATAGTGTCTTCCACTTCCTCGACGCCACCTCGCCCAGCCCTTGGCGATATTCAGAGCATGTCCTCATCCTCATGGACCATCACTATGAAATGGGTAGGGATTAATGTGTCCATTTTGTAGATAAATAAAACTGAGTCTCTGAGAGTCACCTGCTCAAAGCAGCTGAGGATAGAAAAGAGAGTCTGGACAAAGCAAGATGGGGATGGGAAGATTTAGAAGTGTAAAGGTGAGGAAAGGAGTGGGAGAGTGTCATTGCTAATCCTCTGGTGGACTGTGATCTCAGACCTCAGAATAATATATTATTGTTTTAATCATTGTGTTTTGGAGTGTTAGGTAGCAAGACATAGCTATTCTCAATGGCTTGAGGCCTCCCCTGCTGAAAAGCAAGTACTATTACTTTAATAAAAAAGAGACGGGTAAAAATTTTCCAACATACAATATATATGTGATAATATAATATATATACATTATTGGGAGGCATATAATATATTGGGAGGCTTCCAGGTCAAGATTGAACTCCGTATCAACAGATTCATTCCAGAGTGGGAAACCAGGAACACAACTGGAATTCTTGAGAAAAACCTGCCAGGGCGATTTGTTCCACCTTATGAAATTCTTTTGGCCACTTTGTACCAGACCACCCATGTGGATATGCGCATCTCTTTGCAAGCCTGCTTGGAGACTGGAGACAAGCCACCGCCACATCAAAAGTATTAAGAGCTCTTAAGTGCCACAGCCACATCAAAAAGCTCTGAAAACTAAGTACTCCTGAGTCCTCTCCAAATCACTGTACCATCCAGGACTATGATAACCAGAAAGGGAATTCCTCAGTTTTCACTCCTCTGTGGTAGCTTTCACCTGGAAAGAGAAGTGACATCCATAACTAACTAAGAAATAGCCACTGTGAAGTGTTCTTGGAGGATATGCAGATAAATAACCCAAGGATTAGCTGTGTGAACTGGGAGACCTCAGAGAGAATCCTGCCTATAGGATTCTTTGCAGTCTTTACCTTACTTGTGATGGTAGTTTGCTGCTGCCTACGTGGAAGGTCTTCCTTCCCCCTCACTCACCTTCTCCATCATACAGTGATAGTGAACAGCAGTTATCCCTAGAAAGGCACACCCACAGCCCAGTGAATGCACAGATACGAATTCGTGGATTGATCTATTCCAAGAGGGGAGAAAATGATGAGGAAAGCAGCCCTTCCCTAATGAAACGTTGGAAAATATAAGGCTGGCAAAACTCGTGTCAAAAATATCTCTAATGTTTTACTCACCTGCACAATTACTGTAATGCTTTTATAGAAATTCTAAATATTTTTGGGGGGGCAAATGACTGTGACTTCTTTCAAGTTAATGTTATTGCTACTCTTTCAAAAATGATTTTAAGAAAACAAAGCTAGACTATTTATATTGGAAAATTTGAAATCTATGCAACAATGGACCAGAATAGTATAATGAACCCATACACTCATCAACAAGCTACAACACTTACCAGCTTGTGGTCAGTCTGGTTTCGTCTGTACACCTGCCTAGTACCCTTGCCTGGATATTATATCTTTTCATATAAATATTTTAGATGTCTCTAAAAATGAGAATTATTTTTAAACCATAACCACAATGCTATTCTCACATGTAAAAAAGTTTATAAAACTTACTTAATATAATCAAATATTCAGAGTATTCCCTCAATTGTCTTATTTTTACCAATTTGTTCAGATCAGGATTCAAAGTATAAAGATCTATACTTTGTAATTGGTGGCAAGTTTCTTAAATCTCTTTTAATATATAGGATCTTTCTTATTATTTTTCTCTTGTGATTTTTTATAAGAAATAGGACCAATTATCTATAGTGTTTGTAATCAAATAGTCTTTTTGAAATTGGCTAACTTATGACGATTTTTGAAATGGGCTGACTTTTGGCTATATGTTCACCACGGAGAGTCATAATGCCTCATCTGCCCTGCTTATGTCACAAGGGTCCTCCTGCAGTTCGATACTACAGTCACAAGGTGCTTTTTGGAGGAGAATCTGAGGTTTTACTGATGGATAAAAGAGAAGTCTCTATTTTGGTGGGTTAGGGAATTAAAACTTCATAGTCCTAACCTTTGTCTGGTAAGCATTCCCTTCTTCCCTCCCTTCTTGCAGTGTAGGTGCTACAAATAGCAAGGTCTTGGTTTTCAATTCAGAGTCTGGGATCCGAGTTCCAAAACAGTTCACTACCAGCCAACTGCATAGGATCTTGAACTTTCCCCCAGAGTTGTCCTCATATCCCCACATTTCCCCTAAACAACCAAACAACATTTATTAAGGAGAGGGCAAGAAGAAACCTCAGTTCTCAAATTTACGTTTCAAGAAGTGAAACTTTATTCCAAAGAAGACATACAAAGGGCTAATAGGTCAATGAAAAGGTATTCAACGTCACTAATCGTCAGGGAAATGCAAGTCAAAACCTCAGTGAGATACCACCTCACACCTGTTAGGATGGCAACAGGGAGGCCTGGCATGCTGCAGTCCATGGGGTTGCAAAGAGTCAGACACGACTGAGTGACTGAACTGAAAGTGAAGTGAGGGTGTGGAGAAAAGAGAAAACTTATATACTGTTAGTGGGAATGTAAATTAGCACAGTCATTAAGAAGTTCCCTAAAGCATTAAAAATTGAGAATTCTCTGTGGGTCCAGTTGTTGGGACTCGGCACTTTCACTGCAGGGGCCCAGGTTCAATCAATAATGGGGAACTAAGATCCTTCAAGCTGTGTAGGATGGCCAAAAAAATAATTAATTAAAAATAGAATTACCATATGATCCATAATCCCACTTCTGAGTATATAGTCAAAAAATTGAAATCAGGATCTAAAAGTGATATCTACAGTCCTATGTTCATTGTAGCATTATTCACAATACGCAAGATATGGGACCAATTTTAATATTTAGGATTTTTCTTATTCTTTTTCTCTTGTGATTTTTAAAAAGAAACAGGTCAACAGACAAATGAATAAAGAAAATGTGAGATATATACATATATGTTTAGTTATACATATAAGTTAACCCTTAAACTTAGATTATTTTTTTTAATAAATATGTTCCACAGTACTGGACTTTCCTGGTGGCTCAGTGGTAAAGAATCCACCTGCCAATGCAGGAGAGGTGGGTTCAATCCCTGGGTTGGGAAGGAAATGGCAACACACTCTATTATTCTTGCCTGGGAAATTCCAAGGACAGAGGAGCCTGGTGGGCTCCGGTCAATGGGGTCACTAAAGAGGGGTTGCTAAAGAGTTGGACAGAACTGAGCGACTAAGCAACAGCAGTCACAGTACTACCTGATATGTGGTGGTTTGAATCCGAATGGACTCACAAGGAGGGCTGACTGTAAAGCTATATGCATGTTCTCAACAGCAAGAGGGTTGGTGTCCTTAATATATGCATGGTTCAAGTCCACTCTATAAAAGGAAGTATTATTCATCCATGAAAAGAAAGAAATCCTGCCGTTTGTGACAACATGGATGAACCTGGGAAGACATATGCCTAGTGAAGAGAGCCAGACACAGAAAGACAAGTACTATATGACCTCATTTCTACTGAAATCTAAAAAGTTCAACTCAGAGAAGCAGAGAGTTGAATGGCTGCTGTCAGGGACTAGGGGTAGAGAAAATGGGGAGTTATTGGTCAAAGGGTACTAACTTTCATAACTGATGAGTAAGATGAGTAAGTTATGGCAGTCTACTCTACAGCATGGTGACTATAGCTAATAATACTGTAATACTATGAGGAGGGCTTGGCAACCAACTCCACTATTCTTGCCTGGAGAATCCTGTTGGGCTACAGTTCACAGGGTTGCAAAAAGTTGGACACGACTGAAGCAACTTAGCACGCACACACGCACTATATTACTATATTGTATATTTGAAATTTGTTGAGTAGCTCTTAAGTGTTCTTACCAGAACAAAAAAAGCTAACTATGTGAGGTGATGAATGGGTTAATTAGCTTAATTGTGGTAAGTGTTTTACAATGAATACATAAATCAAATTATCACATTATATACCTTAAATATATATAATTTTAATTTGTCAGTTATACCTCAGCAAGGCTTAGAGAAGAGAAGGAATTTATTTTTTCTGGATATAAGTTCTGTTTTTTTCTGTTGTTTGGCAAAAGCCACTCTGTCACCTGGGAATCCTGCATCTTTCCTTTTCTAAATGTTGCCATCACTGAGATGTGTTTCTCCCCAGCTGAGCTTCAGTCCTTGTCCCATGTTTGCTATCACATCTTCCTTTGATCCCAATCATGTGACTTTGAACTCAACTCTCCTTCAGCTACCTCTGTGCCCCTCTCAGATCCATGGGGATCAGTCAGCATCTCAAGGCCATGCAGAGTCACAGGTACATTGAGCTGCTGGCTGAAGCCCTGCCTACCTAGCTTCTCAAATTCTTTGGTGCTTTAGTACCACCAAAAGGGCTTCTGAGTCAGTGGGTCTAGAGTAAGGCTTTACAGTAAGAATTTACAGTTCGAACAAGCTTCCAGGGGATGTTGATGCTATACATATGAAGATAAGGCTTTGAGAACCAGGGGCCTGGACTTACTATGCAGTGACTTATTCTCTAATTTTACCCCTTTCTGGGGCTCTAACCTGTAATGGGGTCAACCCTCTGCATTCAGATTACCCAAACTGAAAGTTCTGTTATTTGCTACTCTTTAGTCCTTACCTCCCCGGGTTTGGTCTAGCAGGGAGGTAGGGAGACTCGGGTCACTCTTTGTGAAAGACCCAAAAGTCTACACTTTTCTCACTTCTCCAGCTGTCCTCCTCTCTCATCCAGAGAATCTTTATCTAGACCAAGAATCAGTAGATTTCTTCTGTAAAAGGCCAGATAATAAATATTTAGGCTCTGTGGGCTACACAGTTTCTGTTGTAATTACTCAATTCTGCTATTGGAGGGCAAAAGCAGCCATTAAGACTACGTAGATGAACAGTTGTGATTTTACATTTCAAAAAACTCTATGGAGCATGATTAATTCTTTTAAATATAATTTTATTTATTTTTGGCTGCACTGGGTCTTCGTTACTGCACAGGCTTTTCTCTAGTTGCGAGACCAGGGGCTATGCTCTAGTTCTACTACCCAGGTTTTTCACTGCACTGGCCTCTCTTGTTGCAGAGCACGGACTCCAGGGTACGCGAGCTTCGGTAGTTGCTGCACCATGTGGGCTCAGTAGTTGCAGCTCCTGGGGTCTGGAGCACAAGCTCAGTAGTTGTGGCGCCCGGGCTTAGTTGCTCTGCAGCATGTAGGATCTTCCTGGATCAGAAATCAAAGTCATGTCTCCTTAGTAGTCTCATTTTGAGTTTTTTTAATAATTTAAAGTTGTAAAAATCATTCTTAGCTCACAGACTTTACAAAAACAGGCATTGGATTGGATTTAGGCCACGAGAAGAACTTGGCCTACTGGACATAATTTGCTGACCACTAACCTTGGATCGTAACTTCTGCACAACATTTCCCAAATTTGAAATCTGGCTTTTTTAGGGATGGAACTTGAACTTGATAGTAAGTTACAAATACATGGGATTGTTGCAGAGAAGAAGCCAGTTCTGACTTCATGTCCAAAATTGTTTCTTTGGCTTGCTTTTCATTGTTTTTGTTATTATAATCATATATAATAGCCTGCTTCAGAGGACCCTGCCCCTCTGCCTGACTGTAAAGTGTCTTTGTTCTGCTCATAGAGAGATAATCTGACCCTGCTCACCTGTGACCATCTACAACAGAAAGAATAGATTAACACCCCCTTCCAAAGCCTGGCCATTCCCAGAGAAACTTTAGAAGACTGAAGATCCTTTCACTTTACTTCCCCACTGCCCCTCCCTCTCTATTCTACCTTTTGACTTTAGTTCTTCATTGCTTTTATCTCTCTGACTGTATAAAAGAACCTGGCCTCCAGACCCTGACAAGATGGTTAGTTACTCTGAGACATTAGTCTGCTATCTTCTTGGTCAGCCAGTTTTCCGAATAAAGTCATATTCCTTGCCTCAACACTTCATCTCTTGGATTCATTGGCCTGTTGTGCGACGAGCAGAGTGAGCTTGGACTCAGTAACAGGATGTGTCCACTTGAGCTTTATTGTTGTCCAGTTGCTCAGTCATATCCAACTGTTTGCGACCCCGTAGACTGCAGCACGCCAGGCTTCCCCCTCGTTCACCAGCTTAGGACAGGAAATAAAGCTGACTCTTTCATTTCACTTTAACTGTTGGGTGGAGAATGTATCTAGAACTGAGGGCTAAATCCTCACTTTATTCCAAGCATGATTATTATAGATGAGATGCATTTTTGAGAGAATTACGAAGCGAGGAAAGAAAAGTAACTGACCATGATCTGCAGTTTGATACTTGACATTTATAAACGAATAGACATCTCCAGCTTCTCTGAATAACTTACCTATGTGAAAAAGACACCTAATAGACTGTTTAAATGAGCTTGATGGTTTAACAAAGTAACATATAAGATGTCCCATAGTGAATGAATGTCATTCCTCTTAGAGAAGCGATTCTCAACCTTAGCTGCATTTTAGTCACCTAGAAAAAGTTTACAGCTCCAAATTCCATGGCTACACCACCATCATTGAACCAGAATCTTGAGATGAAGACTCATCAGAATTTTGGAGAATTTGTATCCAATGTTGGGAACCATTACTGTAGCATAATATTGAGAATTTCTTCTCTTTTACCAGGTGCACTGTGTCATGTCTAATATCAAAAGACACAATTTGCAATGCTTACACGATCCTGTGTAGTCTAACTCCTAAGTAGACTCAGATTCTTTGATTATAAACACTTACCTTTCTGCCCTTGAACCTGTGTTCCAGCTCCCGGTGAACTTCAGGCGGGCTTCTGGATTATGCGTAACCTTGGCAACAAAGAATTCTGCATGTACAAATCAATTTAAAAAATAGCAGAAGACTTGAACAGACACTTCACAAAAAAGGGTATATGAATAAGTACATAAGAAGTTTCCCAACATTTTTAGTCATCAGGGAAATACATTTTAAAGCCAAAATGAGATATACTTTCACAACTACTGACAATACCAAAAGACTAACATTGCTAATTATTGGCAAGGACAGAGCAACTGGAACTCTCGTACAATGGTGATGAGAGTATAAAATGGTACAACTACTTAGATAAACTGCTTAGCAGTTCCTTATAAACTTAAACCCTCACTTATCCCATAACCCAGCAATTCCACTCCTAAGAAATCAAAACAAATATTCACTAGAAATATTTAAGAATGTTCATAGTAATTTTATTCATGATAGTCCAAAACTGCAAGCAACTCTGATATCCCCCAACAGGGAAATGGAGAAACAAATTGTGCTATATTTGTACAATGGAATACTACACAGCAATAAGAAAGAATGAAAAATTAATGCAAGCAAAAACACAGGTGAAACTCAGAAACATTATGTTGAGTGAAAGAAGCATGACACAGAATATGTACTGTGTGATTCTATTTATATGAGGTTCAAAGAAAGGAAAAACTAATCTATGGTAACAGAAACCAAAACAGTTGTTTTCTGGGAGATGGGAGGTGCACAAGATTGACTGGAAAGGAGCAGGAGAATGAGGGAAATTTTTGGAGTGATAGAAAAATTCTAAAGCTTCATTGGACTGGTAGTTACCATGTGAATACAATTGTCAAAACTCATAGAACTGTACACTTGAGATACATGCATTTTATTGTATATACATTGTACCTCAAGTGAAAAATCATGTAAGAAGAAGGCTGGAGTCCCTAAGACCACATATCATTGATTCCTCTCTTCAGGAGGCTTCTAGACCTTAGCTGAGGTGAGGATGGGCACAGGCTCTGAACAACACTCTGGGCAAGGCTGGGGTCCCAAGTCTTCCTCCACATAAGGGCAAGAGCCCAGAGGTGGCACAGTGAAGGGGCAATCAGAATATCAAGTAGTGCCATTCTGCAGTTCTGCTGGAGGTTGGGGTGTGCAAAGGAGAGGCTGGGAAACAGAAATGGCCGTTGAATGCCAGGCTGGAGAACTTGATCTTAACCATAGGTGATGGAGTCTGCTGGAGATTTTGAGCAGAGAGCTTCTCAAATAAGTGCCTTCTTCTTGAAGGTTTCACTGATTCACCTTTCATTTCTTCTTAATGACTTTTTGAATTCAGAGGAATTCATGAAACTTATTAGCTAAAGTTCCTCCTCCTGGATTCTATCAAACTCAACTTTAGTCTTCTGATGATGAGCAAAAGCATGAAGGTTTTTGTTTACTTTGGATTCAGACTTGTTTAATCCTTTCTTAGTACCAGGGAGATGCTTTCATGGAAATTTTCCTGAGAAGCTGATGCTCTGACTCCATTTTCCTCATCTCCAATTCATTCCGCACACTCTGCAATCTTATTTCTCTTTCCACTATTCTTAAACCACTCTCATAGAATGCTAACCCTGTTAATTAGGACTCTGTAATAGTTTATCTAGCACAGCAGAACAAATTACCCCAAATTCAGTTTCATTAAAACTATGATCATCATTTATTATCTTTCATGTTTTTTGTGGGTCAGGATATCAGACAGGGCACCACCAGAGTGGCTTGTCTCTGCCCTTTGATGTCTCGAGTTGCAGCTAGAAGACTTGAAGACTAGAGGCTGGAATCAGTTGAAGGCGCATTCACTCATGTCTAGTGATTCAGTCTGACTGTCAGCTGAGAACTTAGCTGGGATTGTTGGCAAGAATATCTACACATGGCCTCTCCAAGTGGCTTAGGTTCTCTTACGATATAGTTAGGTGAGTTGCAGAGGCAAACAGAGAAAGAGAGGGGGAATCTTTTCCTTTTCATACTTTACTATAGGATTTCACATAGCATCACCATGCCCGACTCCACTGGTTGGGGCAGTTACAAGCCCCACCCAGACTCAAGGGATGGGAACACAGACACAGCCACATTGCATGTAGGGAATGTACAGTAAGCTATAAATACACTGATGCAGCCATCTCTGAGAAAACAATCTGCTACACTCTTTAGCTTTTGTGTTGTAGAAAATCCAAGACTAACTGGCTTAAGCAATGTAAAAATGTATTGAGTCACATATGTGAAAACCCCAGGGGTGGGCCTGACTCCAGATAAGGCTTGACTAAATCTTAAGCTGTCATCTGAACCTGGTTTCTCTTTCTTCATCTCTGGGCTCAGCATCTTCTGTACTAGCTTTTGTCTCAGAATCTCTCCACATAATGACAAGATGCTGCCACATATCCTCCATCCACATATCCTCTCTTGCTCACCTACTTCAGGAAAAGAAAAGTCTGCTTTTCCGATATTTCACACAAATACCCAGGAAATTGCATTTCTTTGGCTCTAATTGTCCTGAGGACTTGGCTTGTGCCCATCCCTGAACAATTTACTGTTGTCAAGGAAATGTTCTGTATGAACCAGCTCAGACTTGAGTCACACATCCACCTCTGGAGCTAGGGGCAAGGTCAGCATCACCCAAAGTCACAAGTCTTCTACAGAGATTAAATCATCCCTACCCCTGGAGTTTTCACATATGTGAGTCAATACATTTCTTCTTTGTTTAAGCCAGTTAATCTTGGGGTTTTTGTAACATGAAACTGATAGAGTCTGCAGCAGACTGGTTTTTTTCCAAAGATGGCTGCATCCATCTATTTATCTCATTGCACACTTTCCTCTTCCAATGTGACTGATATTGATACACCACCCACTGAAAAGTGAGGTTATACTTCTCAGACATCAGGAGTTTATATTTCTCACGTCATAAAAAGCCTAGAGTCACGACTTCCCTGGTGCTCTAGTGGCTAAGACTCTGTACTGCCAGTGCAGGGGGGCATGGGTTTGAGACTTGATTGGGGAACTAAGATCCTGTAAGCCATGCGGCATGACCCAAAGATTAAAAATAAAAAGCCTAGAGTCATACAGCTACTGGTGTCCATCCAGTGGGTAATAATTCAGGGCTGGTAGAGCTGTGACTCTCTTGATCTTTCTATGTTTTCTCAAAAGATAGATGCCCCAGCTCTAGTCATCATGTCTGACTAGACATTATGACTCCTTTGTGTCTCACATCACATTGGCACTGCTTGCTGTAAAAGTAATCAGGAAAGTGAGTATAGGGTAGGGGGTAGGTAAGGGAGAAGAGGGACGGGAATGATGTTAGATTATCCAACCCACATCAGTCCCAGACATGTCACCTTCATCTGAATCACAGGGCTCCAATAAGAAGGGCTGTGTCATCTGTAACAAAATTGGAGTCCACTTACTGTAAGAAGGCTAATAAAATGCTGGATGGCTAGTGTGAAAAATGACCACTAACTCCATATCTTTTTAAATTCCTCAAGTCTTTTATTTCTGTGAGAAACTCGATGAAACTCTCACAGACTCTTACTGGTAATTGCCAAATTCTGTAGGTTTAAGTAATTTTATTATTGGATCTCTTTTTCGTGTTTGATGCTGCTGGTTTCTCTCCTTCTTGTAACTCATTGCTTCTTCACTAAAGCTATGTTTCCCTTGCTTTTGTGACACTGAGCTCTTTCGGTTGTCTTGAACCCCTCTGGTCATATGATTTTATGCATTTGAGTGGCCCTTATTCCTTTTCCTGCCCCTTTCCATGGACCTGACTGCAGTCAAACACCTTTCTTATTCCATCTATTCCCTTCTCTTTGTCGAGTTTCTTAACTTGATTGCTCAGTTCAGCTATCTCCTTATTTCTATAATAAGGAAATTTAAGATTGTTAATCTTCCTGTAAGTAGAGATTTGGCCCATTCTCATAAGCTTTGCTATGTAGTGCTCTCCTTTTGGTAAATATCTAAATAGATTTTGCTTTCCTTGAATTTATTTTGTAATATGAATTATGCATATTCTGCTTTCTTTTTTGTTTGCACTTGCCTGTTGTCTTTTCCTAAAGGTTATGTTTAATGTTTCTGCTCATTCATATGTTGCACACACTTGACTTAAACACACACTTAACTTTCATCTAGCACACATATGGACCCTGTTTATCCTCTATGTTGATTAATTCAAATGCCACTGGCACATGCCCAGGGATTTCTGAACCTATGGCCCACTATTGAAAGCACTTTGGACATCCTTGATATACTTCATGGAAGAAATGTTGAGAGAGCTGAACCAGGCAGGATTTTTTGGTTGCCAACAACAGAAATCAGTTCCGGCTAACTTAAGAAAAAAATTATATGGGCTAGCTCACAGCAGAAAAGGAAAGGCTGAAGAATTGAACTCACCCATCATCCACAGGCCAGGTGGCACTAAGTGGTAAAGAACCATTTGCTAACGCAGGAAATCAGGAGACACAGGTTTGATTGATCCCTGGTTCAGGAAGATCTCCTGGAGAAGAGAATGGCTACCCACTCCAGTATTCTTGCGTAGAGAATCCCATGGACAGAGGAGCCTGGCTGGGCTGTAGTCCATAGGGTCACAGAGTAGGACACAACTGAAACGACTTAGCACAGCACACAGCACGTCATCCACAGGGAACGTTTCCCACCACCTCTTATGGAAATACTCAAATTCATTAAACATAGGAGAAAACAATCTTTATTCCTTCCCCTGAGCAGACACTGCTCTAGGCAGCAGTCAGTCAATGGAGAATATGATGATGGCCTGCTTTCAAGACACAGATGTTTAGCATTGATCTAGACCCAATACGATGGCTCAACAGCCTCATTTCCTGACACTTTTCAGCATACACCCTAAATTACCTGCCATGCACTTCCCTGACGCACCAGGTTCTTTAATGCTTCCAAAACTTTGATTATGCTTCTTCCTCTATTAATACCTGTAATGCCCTCTCCCACATCTTTACTTGGCAATTTTCTATTCAGTCTTCAAAAATCAACAAAATGTCACTACTATTGGGAAGTCAATAAATGACTCTCCCCTTTCCCCTGCACAGTTCAGAACTATTTGAGATGTAGACAGAGGGACTGGCTGATTGAGATTAAAATGTCATTTTTATTATTAATAAAGTCTAGGTTGGAGAATATAGCTTATGTTTGAGGTCAAATGACTTTGTTAATATCTGGCCATGGAATTAGTCAGACATTTAAAAAAAATTTTATCTGTTAAAAGTACTATTCCAAACATTATTTTAAAAATGAGTTTTACCTTATTTTATCTATTAGGTATATTAAAAAGTATTTTTTTACCAATGATAATATTTTAGTGAATATCTTATGATTGAATGTATTTTAGTGTTTTAAAAATAATTTATGATATAGAAATTTGAAGATCTATGCTCATGTCAGCTTTTTTAAATGTTTGTTTTGAAGCTGTCCTAGCTGAAAAAGATGCCTCACAGTGATATGTAGATCCAAGACTCTGTTATGTATATCAAAACCTGATTTCCTCTTTTAACTATACACTCCTATTGCTTTTTCTTAAACTTTGAAGTGAAGCGAAGTTGCTCAGTCGTGTCCGAGTCTTTGCGACCCCATGGACTGTAGCCTACAAGGCTTCTCTGTCCATCCCCATGGACTATAGCCTACAAGCCTTCTCTGTCCATGGAATTTTCCAGGCAAGATTACTGGAGTGGGTTGCCATTTCCTTCTCCAGGGGATCTTCCCAACCCAGGGATCGAACCCAAGTCTCCCACATTGCAGGCAGACGCTTTATCATCTGAGCCACCAGGGAAGTCCCTTAAACTTTAGCTAGTAAATTTCCATTTTCCTTTATGTTAATCAATTTTTTCCTGCAAACTACTTGCAAGATGTAGCATTATAATAATTTTAACAAATGAGTTTTTAAAAAATCCACTGATGCTCTTTATCTTGAAGATTTTCAAACTGGTTAATAATTTTTTTCCATTTGCTATCTGTGCATACATAAATTTTATAGGTGACTCTCACTGATTTTTTACAATATAATCATGTTATTATAGAAAATGCTTTTTCACAATTCCCCCTGCATTTACTATTTAGTTTTTCCCCAGCTTTATTGAGATATAATAAACTGTACATATTTAGAGTGTACAGTCTGACATTCCTGTACACCTATGAAACTATCAACAAAATCAAGGCAATGAACATATCCATCACCTCTGAAAGCATTCTATACTCTTTTCTAACACGTCCCCTGGCCCTCTCCTCATTCATCTCCCAGCAGTCATTGACTTCCTGTAATACATGAGGTATAAAGGAACAGTTCAGAATGTCTGGCAGCTCCCTGTCGTCTTGTCCCAGAGAAAAAGCCCTGTATGCGCTGTTGCTTCCTCTAGATTCATCAGACACCGCTCATAAGCCACTACGTCTCCATTTAAGGTGTTCCTTCCATGAGAATGCATGAAACCTGGCATGAGGAGGTTCCTTCCTCAACAATCCCTGCGGTGCTTTATTCTCACGTTCATACAGAGTTCAAAACTCTTCTGGACTCCCACCTTATAAACACCTCTGTAAGAAGATGTCAATAATTATACTCAGAATTCCTGGAAGATTAGGAAAGGATATGTTAAGACTGCTCTGTGCTTGTAGAAGGTGGTGGGATGTCAGATGGAGTTTCAGAGACAGATTAAAATTGCATTTTATGTGTTAGCATCTGTCTCCATTTCCTAATCCAGGAATCAAACTCCTGGATTACAGGAGATCCTTCTGGATTACAGGCAGATTCTTTGCCATCTGAGGCACCAGGTAAGCCCTTCATTTCCATTTCCTCTATGACAATGTCTAAATGAATTTTTAAAAACATTCTATTTATTTGGCTCCATCAGGTCTTGGCTGTGGCACGGGGCTCTTTGCTGCCGGACCCAGGCTTCTCCCTAGTAGTGGCATGCAGACTCCAGAGAGTCTGCAGTTGTGGCTCATAGGCTGAGTTGCCCCATGGCACGTGGAATCTTAGTTGCCCAACCAGAGATAGAACCCATGTCCCCTTCATTGGAAGGCGGATTCTTAACCACTGGACCACCTGAGAAGTCCCAGCCCTAACTGGATTTTTATATATGTGTAAAAATGGTGACGGCCAGCGAGCCAAGATCAGGTTTGATGAGGAGCAGAATAGAGGCAGTGTACCAATGCTGAGAGAACACACAAATTTAGATATCCAAAGGTTTTTCCAAGGGGCATTGTGGTAATTAGCCTCCAAGATGGTCCCCAGTGATTCTCCTCTCCCGGCCTTCACTCCCTTCTACAAAGAATAGCAACCTGTGTAATCCATAGGATGTTATGCTAGTGATGGAGAGTGACTTCCAAGATGAAGTCATAAAAGATAGTGTGACTTTTGCCCTGCTCTTTCTTGGATCACTCTCTCCAGAGAAAGCCAGCTACCATGCTGTGAGGACACTCAAGCAGCGCTATAAAGAGGTCTACATGGTGAGAAGCTAAAGCCTTCTGAGTCCATTTTGGAAGTGGATCCTCCAGCCTCCAGACCAACATCTTGACTGCCATTTCACAAAAAATCTAATACCATTGACCTTATCTCATGCATTGCAGGCTGTCTGGTTACTCAGCTGCCTCTCTGATGGGCTGTGAGCTCCTAGAATCCTGAGCCTTGAACTTGGTCATTTAACTCTGTCCCAACACAGCAGACAGATGAAAGACTCAAAGAGAGTGCGTTGGATGAATGATGACTGCCTTCTACCCAAATGAATGAATGCTGGAGTGAAAGTGTGAGGGAGATTCCCAGGGTTCTTAAGTCAAAAAGCAGAGACTTCATCTAAGGGTCTTTCTGAAAAACCAGACCTAGGTCTCATAATAGCAACATCCAAGGGACAGACTACTTTCACTTGGACAGACTGCCAACACCGCCTCCCCCCCTCCACCTCCACCAACCTCCGCCCCAAATAATGGACAGAGGGGAGGAGTCTTCAAGTGTCACTGCAAGAAGAAATGTCACTTTGGGTAACTGTGTGTGGCAAAGCAGGATTAGAGCAAGGAGATAATAACTACCCTATTAACACCTCACTTCATATCTTACTCTTCCAACCGTTTTCTGAGGGATTCAGAGATAGGACTGTAGTTTCATTTTGTTGAAGAGAAAACTGAGAATTAGAGAAAGAGAGCAATGAGCCCAAATTCACATGGAAAGGAAATAATCCTTGTATTTCAAACAGAATTGTTACAAGACTCTCCAATGTCCTTCTCAAAAGACTCTTGTTTCCTGAGACTCACTCACCGAAGACTCCTAGGCAGAGATAAAGTAAAAAGTAGTTTCTTTCTTGCTGAGAACACTTTCAGCCTATTTGCAAAGAAATCCCAACAAACCAAGTGTGAAGGGAGAGGGGTGCAAGACTTGTGAAATGGAAGGGAAAGGATTGAAGAAGTTTCTGGATGGCAGAATTCAGCTGTAGTTCATTAGAGTCCCTTCCTCCTCTTGGAAGCCAGCTTGGGATGATGTTCTGAGCCTGAAATCCCTATCCTTTTCGCTGAGCTCATTATGAACGTTGGGGAGTGATGTGTTGGGGGAGCAGTGTTGTGGGAGGGAGGAGGACATTGTCTGGATTTCGCCAGTTGACATCACTTATGCCCCCTTCTCTATGCTTGTGATGCACTTTATACAGGCTTCTATCATGTGTCTTTAACAACCCACCTCTGTCTAAATCTTAAGAACTCTTTTCTGGGATATTTGACAAAGAATGAATGATTTCTGCAGTTTCTCAGGAACCATCTGATAAACATTAATAATTGAGATGAGGATGAAAGAAGAGAATATTGAATGTCAGTATTTACAAATGCTTCTGCCTCCTCTCTTTACCCTCTCACCAGGAGAGTAACAAAAGCTGAGAGGAGACTGGACTGCTTTTCAGGAAAAAGAATGGGAGCAGGGAAGGAGGAGGAGGGAAATCAGTAGAGGTTGAGGATGTAAAGAGATGGAGACTGTCAAATGAACTGTCACCCTAAAGAGTGGAACTGTAGGAGCAGAGCTTTGTAAGAAGGATTTTCAGAAAATAGCTGTATGTTTTGTGATATAATTCCTCTCTGTTTTCAAGGATATTTCGCAAAGATTTATACTACTTTTCAATGCTTTTCAGAAGTTGCATTTCTTTAACGCATCACTAACCTAATTTCGTCCTCAAAGCAATAAGATACATTTAAGTATTAATACTCTTTTTTTCTTTTTTCGGTGACACCACACTGCTTGCAGGATCTTAGTTCCTTGACAAGGGATTGGATCCAGGTCACAGCACTGTAAGCACCAAGTCCTAACCTCTGAACCACCAGGGATGTCTCATAACACTTTTGATATTATTACTACTAATTGCAACTACTCTTTATTGAATGCCTAGAATATGCCAGGTCTAGACATTCTGTAGAATGATCTGCAGAATGATCACAGAGAATCACTCATTCACTGCCTTTAAATTTTTTTCTAATTGACTGCAAATAATTTCATATGATTATTGATTCAGACATAGAGAATTGCGGTTATACTCTATTCCTGGAGTCATAAACTCACATGTCTACGGGGACCAGAATTGATATTGGCCATGGGAGTCAAGCGATCTAAAGGAGGAACAGAGACTGATCAGATGGAGATTTCATGCCCCTAGGAGGGAACTTCTGCTTAGTCTTAGTCAATTTTATCCTGAGAAAATGTGGTCTCATTGTTACTGGACTTTGTGTAATTTTTCCCAGAGAAGCTAGAAATGCCTTTTGTATATTCCTGATTTTTAAATGTTGTGTTCTTTGAAACATTTAAATATAAATCTTTAGGGTAACTACCTTATGTCCCCTATTAAAATAGGCCAAAGAACAAAATAAAATTAGTGTCATTGATAAGAAAAGCTTAAGCCACTTGGCTCTTGAGGAAAAATGGAGACCAGAATGAGGACAGGGTTTATGCAAAGTTTCCGTAGAAACTACGTTTCTTTATTACACAGTTTGTGTACTTTAAGTCTGTACTTTTATAACTGAACCCTGGTTTTCTTACAGGAACTGTGATTCAAGATAAGAATAATATAGTGAAATCATGAAGCAGAGCACTCAAATTTAAAAGAGGCTATATTCCTGCTGCTGCTAAGCTGCTACTAAGTCACTTCAGTCGTGTCCGACTCTTCGCGACCCCATGGACTGCAGCCTACCAGGCTCCTCCGTCCACAGGATTTTCCAGGCAAGAGTACTGGAGTGGGTTGCCATTGCCTTCTCCTAAATCAAGTGCTACATACCATCATTATCAACAAAGGGAGAATAAGGTTTAAATTAACTGACTCTTGCGATCCCATGGACTGCAGCCTGTCAGGATCCTCTGTCCATGGGATTTTCTAGGCAAGAATACTGGAGTGGTTTGCCGCTTCCTTCTCCAGCTAGGGGAGACAATCAGATCTGTTCTAGGCTTCTCTCCACTTCCAACTACAGTGATTTCTGGGACTAGATCCTATCGGTAGTCCAGAGGCGAAATCCGTTTCTTAATCCTTCCACCTGCATGGTGCACTCTAGCTGAGTTCTGTGTCCTCAAGCTAGAGAAAAGAGTAAGAATGGATAAAAAGAGTGGGGGTGGGAGAAAGAGAGGGAGGTGTAGATTCTCAGGCTCAAATGATGTCAGAGCAATGAGGAACCTTAGATAGCAGTCCAGTCCAATTTTCAAAAATCCTTTATTTTTTTTAATATTGTGAAATTAAGATATTCTGTTCTGCCTTCATTTATAGATGAAAGAACAAGCTCATAAAGCGGCTATGAATGTCATAGTGAAGTGCAGGGACAGCTTTCACAGAGACAGATGCTAGGATTGAACCAGATTATTACCAATAGAAAGGGAAGGGGCTGGAATGTTGGGAAGTTTCATTCAATTATCTCTTTTTATGTCTGGTAAGAGACTGGAAAGAAAAAGACAAGGACTGTGTTTAAGTATATGTGTGTGCTCAGGCTCAGCCACTTCAGTTTTGTCTGACTCTTGGTAACCCTATGGACTATAGCCCACCAGGCTCCTCTCTCCACATGGTTCTCCAGGCAAGAATATTAGAGTGAGTTGCCACGCCCTCCTCCAGGGGATCTTCCAGACTTACTATGATTCTGTGCTCAGAGTTCTATATTGCTATTTTACTTAAGTATTACCACTCCCCTGGGGAGGCGGTATAGTTATTCTCATATTAGAAATAAGGAAATTGGGGGTCAGAGGGGTAATTAACTTATCCAGTGTCACACTACTAGAAATGTGGAGTAAGTATCAATAGAACTCAGGTCTCTCTGACCCTCAAGTTTCAATCCCATGTCCACTTAAGCTCTATGCAATAATAGTTTATGAAAAGAATGATGATATTTTCATTATGACGGCTGTATTTTTTCTTTTTTTTTTTTTTTACAACTTTGCAAGCTTGCTTTCTATTTACAACTACTACAAAATATTGGCTATATTCCCTGTGTTGTACCTTACATCCTTGAGCCTATTTTACATTCAGTACTTTGTACCTCCCACTCTCTTACCCCTATATTGCCCCTTTCTACCCATCTCCATGGGCTTCCCAGGTGGCCCTAGTGGTGAAGAACCCATTTGCCAATTCAGGAAATGCAAGGGATTCAGTTCCATCCCTGGGTCGGGAAGATCCCCTGCAGGAGGGCAACACACTCCAGTATTCTTGCCTGGAGAATCCCATGGACAGAGGAGCCTGGCAGGATATGGTCCATAGGGTCGCAAAGAGTTGGACACATCTAAACCGACTTAGCACGCATCCCTCCCCATGCTAACCACTAGTTTGCTCTCCATGTCTGTGAATCTGCTTCTTTTTTGTTATATTCACTAGTTTGCTGTATTTTTTTAAATTCCATATTTAAGTGATATCATATAGCATTTGTCTTTGTCTTATTTCAGGTTAAGTGTGTATTAATTACGTAATTTTCCAATCTTTATTCTGAAGTGGGAGAATGGGAAATAAGTACCTACCGTGCTGCAGCCCATGGAGTCACAGAGTCAGACACAACTGAGCAACTGAACAACAACAACAACCCACTGACGAACTACAAGGAAAGAGAAAAGAGTCCTACTGCTCAGACACAGTGGCACCATATTTTGGTAACCAATGAAGAAAACCCAACAGAATTGGGTTCTAAGGCTATCTTCCACCATAATCTAGTCGTTTGACTTGGTCTTGGTTTTCTCATATGTGGAATGGTACAAAAAAAGGATTAGGTCAAATGAATTATGAGTTTCCTTCCAACCCTACGGTCTATATTTCTAAGGCTAGATAGAGGTGCCCAGTGGGAAGATGTTTTTAAATCAGCAAGAACGCTAACAAGCAAAAAAAAAAAAAAGAGAGAGTAGAAGACAGGTAGACTACAGAGAATATCTAATCCAGTATCTAAAACATTGAAAAGAGGTATCTAGTCTGTAGAAATGAGCCCTTGCTCCAGTGAGATAAGCCATGGCATTTTTGGCCAGTTCTGATGGCTAGAATTCCTTATAATGAGTCGAGGTTGCTTTCTTAGTCCTAGCTGTGCCATCGGGACCACACAGCCTATTTCAAATACAGTTCCCCGAGTTAGTGCTACAAATATTGGAAAATAATGAGTATATCCCCTGAGTTATCTCTTCTCCAGGTTAAATATCCTCTGGGCTGCCATTTATCTTTCAACACACAAGGTGTCAAGTCCCTTGACCCAGGCTTATTCATTCAACAAACGTTAGTCAAGCAATACACATGTGCCAGATTCTATGGGTTGTTGCTGTTGCTGAGTCACTAAGTTGTGTCCAGACTCTTTGCAGCTGCATGGACTTTAGCCCGCCAGCATCTATATCCATGGGACTTCCCAGTCAAGAATACTGGAGTGGTTTGCCATTTCCTTTTCCAGGGGATCTTCACAACCCAGGGACCGATCTAGTACTTCTTGCATTGACAGGTGGATTCTTTACCTCTGAGCCACCATGGAAGTGTAACTTAGAATACAGAAGAGTGGCTTAGAGTAACTTAGAATGCAGAAGGTGAATAAGATGTAGTCCCAGTACCCAAGCGGCTTAAATATGGACCCAGTTCGCAGAATCCCTGAAAATTTACATCAGTAACATCAAAGATCACTGATCACAAGCTGGCATAATGAGTATAGTAATAATGAAAATTTTTGAAGTATTACAAGAATTACCAAAACAGATACTAACTGAGCTGTTGGTAAAATGGCCCCAATAGATTTCCTCAATGTACAGTTGCCACAAGCCTTCAATTTGTAAAAAAAAGAAAACTTCAGTGTCTGCAATGCACAATAAAGTGAAGTCCAATAAAATAAGCCTTGCCTGTATTATCTAATGGGAATGACAGACAAACAGAGAACCTCCTAAACCACTGTAACAACCCTAGTAGAAAGTGTGCAAGTCTAGGGGGAGTCCAAGAGGAAATAGTTCCGCCTAGGAGGTCAGGAAGGCTCGAGGAGGAGGTAAGACTTCTAAAGCCTCCATAGGTCCATGCATAAATCATTTTATCTTCCTCTCATCCAAGGACTTTACCTCCTTCTGTCTTCTTTTCTTGGCATTTCTCTAACACATCCTGTTGGAGTGTTATGTTTCAAGAAAAAAATTTAAAAATATATTCATCTGCCACCTTAGAAATGTTTTCATAAGAAAAAAATTTAGCAGCTTGTGACAAGAATGACTATTTCAGCACATAAAGTCTGAGATAATTTCACCAGCTCCCATTCTTCTGACAGTCCATCCAACCTGGCTTCCTCTCTTTCATCATTTACTTTTTCTTCCTGTCTCTTTCAGTCTTTCTCTCAATCTCCCTTTCAAGGCATTTTTATATTCTCATGGTTCTTCCTCACAACACAGCCCTTTTTTTAAAGAAATAAACGAAAAGGGGTTTAGCAAGGGGAACAAGCTCGGAAGTCACAGAAGTAGGATTTGAACCTATCTCCTCTGGTAAATATTCATATTCAGTTGTAAGAAATAAGTCACAAGATTTCTACCTAACCCTTTGCTAATCCATTACATTTGAAAATATAATCGTTTCCATAACACACCAAAACTCAGACTTAACTCTCCTTTCTAGTTGCCCTCTAACTTTCTTGAATAGAATATCTTCTCCTAACTGCTTTTAACCTGTTTCTACTAAAGGTACATATGTCCAAACATTCCATCATCACTTTCACATCAAAAACTCAATACTGAGGAGGTAGATTTGTAAAAGTACTTTATTTTATCTTGGAGGGATGTAGCATGGTATAATAAACACAGTGTTTCCTAAACTTTAGTAATTTGTATACTTCTTTCATGATTTTCATCACATTCTTATACCAGTTGAACATCTTTTAAAAAATAATTCATTCACCTTTAAACTTAAATTTTTTGTTAATATTTGTTTGTCTATATTTATTTATTTTATTTATTTGGATGTGCCAGTTCTTAGTTGCAGCATGAGAGATCTTCAATCTTCGTTGTGGCATGAGAATTCTTAGTTGTGGCATATGGGGTCTAGGTCCCTGACCAGGGATCAAACCTGAGCCCCCTGCATTGGGAGCCAGAGTCTTAGCCACTGGAACACCAGGGAAATTCCTCAACTTAAATTTTAAAAGAAGCTTTAGATTACTATATAATATCCCTATCCATAAAATCAAAGTGCCTTTTATGTTTCCTAAACATTAAAATAAAGGCATAACTATTAGTATCTTTAAATATTTGTCTTGAACTACTTCAAATAATCTCAGGAGCACATTGGTGAAACCAGGGCTGTGGCCATTAACATCATGGTCATGTCAGAGCTGTTCAGGGCACAGCCTGTGGCTGTACACATTAACCCTGAGTAAACCTTCAGTTCAGTTCAGTTCAGTTCAGTCGCTCAGTCGTGTCCGACTCTGCAACCCCATGAATCGCAGCACACCAGGCCTCCCTGTCCATCACCAACTCCCGGAGTTAAGAGCATCGAGTCGGTGATGCCATCCAGCCATCTCATCCTCTGTCATCCCCTTCTCCTCCTGCCCCCAATCCCTCCCAGCATCAGGGTCTTTTCCAATGAGTCAATTCTTCGCATCAGGTGGCCAAAGTATTGGAGTTTCAGCCTCAGTATCAGTCCTTCCAATCGACACCCAGGACTGGTGTCTCCTTTAGGATGGACTGGTTGGATCTCCTTGCAGTCCAAAGGACTCTCAAGAGTCTTCTCCAACACCACAGTTCAAAAGCAATCCAAAAGTTCAATTCTTTGGCACTCAGCTTTCTTCACAGTTCAACTCTCACATCCATACATGACTGCTGGAAAAACCATAGCCTTGACTAGACGGACCTTTGTTGGCAAAGTAATGTCTCTGCTTTTTAATATGCTATCTAGGTTGGTCATAACTTCTCTTCCAAGGAGTAAGTGTCTTTTAATTTCATGGCTGCAGTCACCATCTGCAGTGATTTTGGAGCCCCCCAAAATAATGTCTGACACTGTTTCCACTGTTTCCCCATCTATTTCCCATGAAATGATGGGAACTTTAAAAATAGTGGAAAATAAAGTGGGTATTTGGTGGGAGCCTGTAAACCTGTGCTCCAGGTGTGCACTGCCACTGATTTGTTGTGTGACTGCAGGCAATCCTCCCACCTCTCCGGACTCCAGCTTCCAGATCTAAAAAATAAGGTGGTTGAATTGGAAGAGCTATGAAATCCTCTTTTAGTCACTATGATCCTTTTTTGGATATCATTCTGTGGCTTTTAATCCCAAAGGAAAGCCTTGCTATTATTGTAATCCATTCAGATACAAATGAGTACTTATTAATAGATACTGAGGAAAATAATTTTCTTTGTCCTTTGCTCTGGAGGTAAGATCAGGTAAATCTTCCCAGATAGGGTTCATGTTGGGCAAGAGGACAGCTCCAGGCAAAACTGTGGATTTGACATTATTGTTCAGAATCAGATATTATCACTATGGTTGCTATTTGTGAACTTTCCCCCCTCTAGACTAGAGAGTAAACTCTTTGAAGGCAAGGGTTGGAATCCTTACGGTACATTAATGTGGCAGGATCTCAGTGAATGTTTGAATATGGGAACAGAAAGGAAAGGAGAGAGGGGAGAAATTCGAGGGAAAGCAAGGAGATGGGACTGAAGGGCTTACCCTTTAATTTCTCAGAATAAGAGAACTACCCTTACTCAGAATATTCTGAGAAAAGGTAGTCTCAGAATACCCTTTTATTTCTCAGATTTATTTCTCTAAATCATTTTGGTTCAATATGGAATTGACACCTACATGTGAAGGGAATTTTTTCACTATTCCTGTTTCCTGTCTTAATTTTCAATGATGCATTGTTTCATACAGTGGAAATATCATGTAGGATGTTTTTCTAATACTTCACCATAGTTAAGACTATTTTGAGATTTCCCTTATGTATCTTTCTTTTCCCTAATGTACCTTTGACTTATTATTCATAAATGCGCCCTATATAAATGATTTAAATGCAATGCTAATGCTTATATATTTCTGCTAATTCTTTCATCTATTACAGAAATATTTTTGAACCCCTACTATGTGTCAGAACCATGCTAGATATTGTTGAAAATATGATGATGAATAAGAAATTGTTCACGACTTTAAAGGTTTCATAGGCTATTTTGGGAGACAGGTAAATTAGAACAGTCCCTTGACACTTGAGATTTACTATTCTTTGTTTCAGCTATTCAGTTCACAAACAGCCTCAAAGATCCATGACATGAATTTAATTGTATTGAGAATAATTATTCTGATATTATGGGCTGTTGAAAGGATTAACTGAGATAATGCATTTTTAAACACCTAGGATGAATTTAAATCAAGAGCACTGTAAAAATATTGTATAAGAGGGACTCAGTTGGCTAGCCAAGCCAAAGAGAGGGTAAGTAACTGGGATGAGTTGCAAGGAGGAGGGAATCTGGGCAGAATATCCCATTCTCCAAGTTTGGGTGAGAGATAACATTGCTAATAACCAAGAAAAATATGGTAGACCATGAAAAAAATATTAATTGATCATAGGAACTGTAAAACATAAGTCATGGTCCAACTTCCTGGGTGGCACTATCTTTAAAAATCACAAAGTACTTATCAAGGTTGAAAAGAAGAACCATGAGCACATGGTGTAAATACAGTGAAGATCATTCCTCCTGCCATCTCCACCTAGGTGAAGTTTTGCTTCTCTGTCTGCATAAGTATAGTTGTTCATATCAATACTTGCACAACTTTGCATCACTTAGAACACATATTTATAACTCTTCCTAACAATATTTGTAAACTCTGATGACATTATTTGAAATTGTCAAAAGGAAAAAAATTTTTTTTCTGTTTTTGTTTGCTCTCTGGCTTTCTTTCATTAGCAATGTTCTGAGCAACCTCTGTTCTCTGTCCATTTCTTTCTTTCTCTTTTTGCCCTGTTTTTTTCTTGCTGTTGCTTCTCTCTTGCTTCATCAGAATTGTTTAGTGAGTTGGTCAGATAGAATTGGTGTCTCAGAGACTGGAAAGAACAACCGTGTCCTAGTGTGCTTGAAGGTTCAGGACCTTGGACAGCAACACAAGCGCCCTCCCCATTTAAACATTCTCCTCATACTCTGCGTATACACTTAATAACGAGCAGGAATCATAAAGGTGTGTGTCAGGGGCCTGTTATAAGACTCAACTAGGTAAGTGTTATCTTAGCAGAGTAAAGAAAGTGCTGCAGGAGAACCAAAGAGGGAGAGATTTAACCTTATAAAGAATTTGGAAAAGTTTCATATAGAAAGGTGACACCATATTGGAACCTCAGAGAATAAAAGTCATAATATACAGCTGTTGGAACTAAAAGGAATCTCAGTTGTCCTTTTATACAATTTTGTTTTTTTAAAAAGTTTTTCTTAGTGTATCAATAGAACTGGCTGCATACAACAGAAAACCTAAATAAATAGCTTAAAAGCAAGGTAGAAGTTTGTAAGAGAAGTCAACAGACAGTCAATACAGAGCTGATATGGAGACTTCACAGTCATTGGGAACCCAAGATCTTTATGTCTTTCTCTTCCACGTCCTTAGTGGATTCAGTTCTGAAGGGGAACTCAGGACCCAAGATGGCAGTTCAAACTTCAGCCATTTTCTAGGCAGAAAAAAAAGAAGAGGGTGATAATGTTATTGCCCTGTTATCTAAGTTAGCCTCTTTTAAGGTGATATCCTAGAAGTTCACCTGCAACTTCCATTCACATCTCACTGGTCATCTCTAGCCACAAGAGAGATTGGACAATGTAATATTTTCGGTGGACATATTAAAGTCCATAACAAAATTAGAATTTTGTCAGTAAGGGAGAAGAGGAGAGGAAATATGAGATAGGCAATCTTCAGTCTCTGACACATTTAGTAAACTCCATAAGGGGCCTTGGGGGTCATGTTCCCTGTATCCCAGAGCCTAGCACAGTAAATGAAAATGTGCATGAATAAATTTCACTTGGGGAAAATTGTGAGGCCTCTAGTTCTTCACAGAAGGTTCTCCTCACTGCACTCTATTTCTCAGAATTTCCACTCACTCGTCCTGGTTCCTCTCTGAGTCATTCTGAGCAGGTTGACCTTTTCCTTTCATGGCAAGCATTTAGAAATCTGGAGACACTTCTCATGTCCTGTCCTCTTCCCCCATATCTTTACTTTGCCAGGACCATTTCTCATAAGACATGATTCCTGGATTCTCCCTTTTAATTTTTTTTAACATAATTTTTAGCAATTCTTTACCTTTTTTGTTTTGTTTGAATTTTTGTTTGTTTGTTTTTGGCTGCTCTAAGTCTTCCTTGCATGCGGTACATGGTTTCTCTGTTGCAGCATGAGGGATCTTTAGTTGTGGCCTAATCAGGGATTGAACCTGGGTCCCTGCATTGGGACCTCAGAGTCTTAACAACTGGACCACTATGCAAGTTCCTCAGTTTGT
This sequence comes from Capricornis sumatraensis, assembly GCF_032405125.1. Classification (NCBI taxonomy): domain Eukaryota; kingdom Metazoa; phylum Chordata; class Mammalia; order Artiodactyla; family Bovidae; genus Capricornis; species Capricornis sumatraensis. The sequence goes on along the minus strand of NC_091074.1, from coordinate 68,699,809 downwards.
TTTTACAGCAGTTTTGTCCCAGCCTGAAGCCAGGAATGAATGAATCCATTACAACCACGGGCAAGACTTAATTTCAGGTACTGTCTGGGCTCCAAATTGACTGACATGAGGCCTTATAAATTATGCTATTAAATTTCCTTGCAATTAAAACTCTTACAAAATAGATGGGGGGAAAAGAGAGACACATGAAAAGTGAAACACCATCAAGAGTAAAAGCTGTTACTTGATATTCATAAGCTATTATCTCCCTGTGTTTTCTACAAACAGTGCCTGGCACGGTGGAGGTTTGCCTTTTGGTTCCAGCCCCAGACTCTGCTTCCCTGTTTCCTTGGGAGTTGGACATCCAGGTCATGTACCTCTATTTCTCCTCTCTTCAAAGTCTTGGGTCTCTCTGATCAAAATACTATTCACACACTGTAACATGGGGCTTGCATTCTCTACCCTGCAGAATCAGTGGGATCTTTTATAGGAGATACAGCCTCTAACCCAAGGCCTCAAATTTGCCTGATTTCCCATTAAACATCCCACCCAGCTTTGAGTCCAGTTTATCATTCTGCTTCTGAATTCCTGGGTTAACTTTGCTTCACATATTTTATGAATATATACACTCACTCATGTAACCACCACAGACCAAGACATAGAATATTTATTGCTCCTTAGAAGTTTCCTCTGTGGGCTTCCCTGGTGGCTCAGCAGTAAAGAATCCACCTGCAATGCAGGAGACATAGGAGATGAGGGTTTGATCCCTGGGTGGGGAATATCCCCTGAAAAAGGAAATGGAAACCCATTCCAGTATTCTTGCTGGGAAGTCCCACAGACAGAGGAGACTAGCAGGCTACAGACCATAGGGACACAAAGAATTGGACACAACTGAGCATGAGCACAAATAGGCTCCTTTGTACTTCCTTCTAATCAATACCCACTCCTCAACAATTGGCACTATTCTGGGTAGTTTTGCTAGCTTTTGAACTTCAGATCAGTGGAATTAGCCTGTAGGTGCTTTTCTGCTTCACCATTATGTCAGAGAGATTCATCTATGTCGTGTGTAACAGTGTTTTGCTCTTTTCCATTGCTGTGTCCACTGTGGCAAGTGATTCAAAGATTTCAATTTGATCTAAGGCTTCCCTGGTGGCTCAGTGGTAAAGAATCCACCTGTCAATTCGGGAGACATGGGTTTGATCCCTAATCCGGGAAGATCCCACATGCTGCAGAGCAACTAAGCCTGTGTGCTACAACTGCTGAGTCTGTGCTCTAGAGCCCAGGAGCCACAACTTCTGAGCCCACGTGCCACAGTTACTAAAGTCTGCTTGCCTAGAGCCCATGCTCTGCAACAAGAGACGCCACCACAATGAGAAGCCCACACTAGAGAGAAGCTCCCACTCACCACAATTAGAAAAAAGCCCACACAGCAACAAAGATCCAGCACAGCCAAAAATAAATGAATAAAATAAAATAATTTTTTTCTGAGTCTAGAATGTGGTCAAGATCGAGAACCACGGCTCTAGAGTCAGAAAAAAAAACAAGATTGGACTCCTATCTCCACGACCTGGTTTTGTTCCTGAAATGTCCCATCATCAGATGCTCTTTGGGCTCAACTAGAAATTTAGCTTCACTCAGCTACACTCACTTGGCATCAGATTAATTTACAATGGGCCTGGATCAGAAACAGCATGCTGACAAGACAGCACCTGGTACTTCTCTTTATCAGGAGTTCCTGCAGTTATCCAGTAATCCAGCCCCCCAGGCCAAAGGAGACAAAAATCACATCAGTGAATGTTGTGACAACTTAAGCTTAGAAATGCCCTTGCCCCTGGACTTTCCTGGTAATCCAGTGGTTAAGAGTCTGCCTGCCATTGCAGAGGCCACAGGTACAATCCCTGCTCTGGGAAGATTCCACATTCCGTGGGCAAGTAAGCCTATGCATCACAACTACTGAGCCTGTGCTCTAGAGCCCGAGAGAGGTAACTGCTGAGCTCACATGACACAACTTCTGATGCCCACGTGCCCAAGAGCCCGTGCTTGGCAACAAGACGAGCCACTGCAACGAGAAATCCACACACAAGTGAAGAGTAGCCCCTGCTTGCCGCAACCAGACAAAGCCTAGGAGCAGCAAAAAGACCCAGTGCAGCCAAAAATAATAAATAAATAGATAATCTTTTTTTTTTTTTTAAAAAGAAACACCCTGTCCCATATAGGAATCAATATCTTGTGTCACACAGGCATAACTTTCAGGTTCTCTGTGGGAGATGAACCTAGTTACTAGAGTCACTGTGCTTAGGGAGGCCCAAAGCCTTGGCTTCACATCAGGTACTTATATATCCTGGCCCAGATGCATTTTACCAACCAGGGATTATTTTTACCATAATCAATGCTGCCTAATACTATAGCTTACATTTCACCTTTATTACATTTCCAGGGGGATAGAGCTATAAAGTTAGCCCAAACTGGTCCTAAGAGAAGGAGACAGTAAATTCTCTATTCATACCCCACTTTAGCTAACACATTAACCCTTATAGAAAACCCAGCAAGTTCAGATTAGGTCTGAAAATGTCCTCTTTCCTTGAGTTTGAAACAGTATCTGGCATATAAAGGTGCTTAATAGATGTTTGTCAATGAGTAAATTAATGATAAATAACAACAAACTGCCTGACTAAATAATAAAACTACTTGACTTCTGTGTTATATTGGGCAAGTCTTACTTTCTGTTAAACCGTTGCTACCTCATTTGTAAAATGAGAATAATAATATTTCTTATCTCTATAAGATTGCCATAAGGATTAAATCGATGAAGTATAGAAAAGATATTACAAACAGCTACATTTAAACTCTATTATTATCGATGGCGAGAGGAAGCTTAGGGAGAGCAAGGGATTTGCACCGCATCACAAATGGTGGCAGAACCACTTAGGTTTCCTGACTCCCAGCCCAGTGTCTGTCTGTAGTACCACAAGGCTCCTTATCCAGTTTACATGTAAAAAATCATAAATCTCAAACCAATTAGAATTTTCGTCCAGGAGAAAAAACATCTGTGAAAGTCCACTTTGCAGACTTAGCACCCATCCTTTACAGAACACAGTCCATTAAGGGTACTTCGCCTAGTGTTAAGGGTGAAATCAAAATTTTTCTCAAGGGCATGAGAAGTGAAAATTATGTTCTTAGCTTGCTGCTTATGTTCTTCGCTTGTTGTTCTTAGCAGACAAACAGCAAACAGAACCTCTAAGCATTCATTCTTGAAAGTTCTGGTTCCTTTTTCCTTTCCAACAACCACTGCAGGGAGGGGAATATGAAAAGCAATATGATCAGAATGCAATGAAGGAACAAATCTCACTAGGAGTCAAATACCATTGTTTAAAAAAAAAAAAAAAAGCTACCATGGCAGAAGCCCAAAAATCAGAGGCTTCCCCCAGTGTTCTTTGAATCCGTTTTTTTAAGCTGTTAAAAACAGCCCTAAAATAAACCTGCCATCTTGTGAGGACAGGAAGAAGGTTGCCGGTCTTTCCACCACCATCTGCAGGGCTAGCTCAGCTTTAGGCTTCCTTGAGCCACACTCCCCCGCTTCTAGCCTGTTCATTACAACACATCAGGGTGAGGTTGGTTATAGTCTTTTTCCCTAACTTAGCAAAATTTAGTTACAGTTAAAATTTGAGGTGAACCAAGAAGAGACCATAGAGGTTGTAACCCATTTCACAATGCATTTTTTCTTATAATTTCACTTTCTCTAATACAGTTGACCTGGGAGCAACACAGGAGTTAGGAGTGCCCACCCACCACACAACTGAAAATCCCTCTATAACTTATAGTCAGTGCTCCTTACCTGGGGTTCCTTCATACTCCCAATTACTTCATAACTGATTCAACTAACCACTCATTCAACAAACAGTGAATCTGATGCAACTAACCATGCATTCAACAAACAGTGGATCCTACAGTATTTGAGAAAAAATATGTCATAAGATCTGTGTGGAGAAGGCGATGGCAACCCACTCCAGTACTCTTGCCTGGAAAATCCCATGGGTGGAGGACCCTGATAGGCTGCAGTCCATGGGGTCGCTAAGAGTTGGACACGACTGAGCGACTTCACTTTCACTCTTCATTTTCATGCAGTGGAGAAGGACACAGCAACCCACTCCAGCGTTCTTGCCTGGAGAATCCCAGGGACGGAGGAGCCTGGTGGGCTGCAGTCTATGGGGTCGCACAGAGTCGGACACGACTGAAGTGACTTAGCAGCAGCAGCAGCAGCAAGATCGTGCAGCTCAAACCTGTGTTGTTCAAATGTCAACTGTAAGTTCTAACACTGTGCTTGATCTATTTTTATTTATCAGTCTGAGTTTGGGTCAGGTTAGTCTGAGTAGGTTCAGGGCTCAGGCCACATCTGACCTTAGAGGTTGGTCTGCTACTGGGGTCATGGCTCAGACTGTGATTGGTATCAGGATTCACCGCATAGCTGTGATGAGACTCAGTCTGTGCTGGGCTATGAGTATAGTCTGTGATTAGGGAAGAGACCTGTCTGTGATCAACATTAGGGCTCAGACTGTACCAGCATTAGGTCTCAGCCTGTGGCAGAGATCAGATTTGTTTGTGGTAACCACTATGATTCAACCCATAGCGGGGCTTATAGCAGGAGAGGGCTCTCTTCCAGGAAAGAAGGCCTGGACGCATTGATCAGGAGTCAGAAAAGTCCACTGAGGGGTGGTTAGACCAGGTGACTGAGCAGAAAGAGGACCAGAGAACTGAGGCTGGGAGGGTGAGGCGAGATCAAGATAGAGTCAGTGACCCCCATCAAAATAGCTTATATTAAAAGAACTGATGATATCAAGTGTTGGGGAGGATGTGGAACACCTAAAACATTCTCATATTACTGGTAAGAGTATAAACTGTACAACACCCAACAGCTGTTTGTCAGTATATATAAAGTTAGGTGTGTGTATACCCTGTGGTTCAGCACTTTCATTCCTGGAATGAACAAACAGCTGCTACCTACCATGTGGATAGGTCTCACAAAACAGTGTTAAGCAAAAGAAGCTAGACACTAAAGAGCAGAAATTTTATGAGTTCATTTGTGTGAAGTTCAAAAACAGACAAAATTAATCTATGGTGGCTAGGAGCCAGAATAGGGGTTACATTTAGGGGGTGGTATGAGCAGGAGGCGCCTTCTAGAAAGGTGGTATGGTGTTTGTTTTGAACTGGGATGGTACACAGTTGAACATATTTAAAAATTCACTGAGATGAACATTTAATATGTGCACATTTTATCCCACGTGAGTTATTTCTCATCGTGAAAAAAAGAAACAATATGGAAGTGTGATTGATAAAGACTAGTTGGGGAGTTAACTTCACAGTCCTGACTCTTCTGCCATGATAATTGTGATGTTACTGCCATGGTTTCTGGAGCCTGGGAGTTGGGCCTTAGGGGTTTGAGGAATGGCAGGGTGCAGCCCTTAAAGCAACCAGTTCAGTTTAGTCGCTCAGTCGTGTCTGATTCTTTGCAATCCGTGGACTGTAGCACATCAGGCTTCCCTGTCCATCACTAACTCCTGGAGACTGCTCAAACTCATGTCCATTGAGTCGGTGATGTCATCCAACCATCTCATCCTCTGTTGTCCCATTTTCTTCCTGGTATATAAACAGTCACAGACTTGGTATCAGGAGCCCTGAGTTTGGATCTTAACACTCTGCTCAGTATCTAACCCAGGAGGAAGCACTGGTGTGTGGTAATTGGTCCTGAGGTGAGTTACAAATTATTCATTGGTAATTATAAATCACTGAAGCTTTTAGTAATTTTCTCTTAATTCATTTGAATTCATAATACATGTATTTGGTTAAAAAACAAATTAAATTTTATAGAAGAGTATACAGTGAAAAGTCCATTTTCCTCTCATCCCTGAGTCCAAACACTGGTCCCTCATTCCTCCTCTTGAGAGGCAACTACTGTCACCAGTTTTTAAAATACCCTTCCGGAGATAGCCTATGCATATTCATGAATGATTTCCTTGAAGAAAATTAGAGCAGTTTCAAGGTACGCATATAATAACGTTGCTTTGCATACTGAATATTTTCAAAATGAAATTAGGTTTTCATTATAAAAATAATACAGAATTATTTAAAAATTATATAAAGTAAAAGTGAATGCTCCCTCCATTCACTCTGCCCACTTTTTTACTCCTCAATTACAGAGTTAACCACTGTGAACTCTCCTATATGGACTCACTGATAACTTGATACATGTGTAAACATACATAGAATATTACAGTAAGTAGTAAATTTACAATCTGATTTTTTCATCAATAATGTATCAAATATATAGTTCCACATGAATTGCATATAGTTCTTATTACCCTTCTTTTAAGGCTGTGTGACATAAAATACTTTACAATAGGTGAGAAAGGGATAAAGATATGGCAAGAATTACAGTGGGAAGTGTGTGCACCTGAAAACATCATCTCTCAAAATGTCCCAGAAGAGAAAAAATTAAAAGCAGCTGATTCATTCCATCTTGGTCTCAGTTTCTCATCTGCAAAATGGGGACAACAATGGAGCCCTGACTGTCTCACAAGACTGTCACAAAGATCACACAGGGAGAGAAAGAATGCAGAGTACTTCGAAACCTGAAAGGTGCTGTGTAGACATGCTGCTGCTGCTGCTAAGTCACTTCAGTCGTGTCCGACTCTGTGCAACCCTGTAGACGGCAGCCCACCAGGCTCCCCCGTCCCTGGGATTCTCCAGGCAAGAACACTGGGAGACTGTTCTTCCTGGAAGAGAGAAGGAATGGTAGTTCCAGGGTCTAAAGTCTACAACCAGCACTACTAAAAATTGTTTTCCTGCCTTTCTTCACCAAATGAACTGTCCATGTTTGCATAATTGTGAACATTTATTGAGTTCTTACTTTGCCAGACATTCTTCTAAGATATGATTACAAATATATGTAAATATACATATTGGGCTTCGCAGGTGGCTCACTGGGGAAAGAATTCACCTACAATGCAAGAGACACAGAAGACTCAGATTTGATCCCTGGGTCAGGAAATCTCCTGTAGCAGGGCATGGCAACCCACTCCAGTACTCTTGCTTGGAAAATCCCATGGACAGAGGATCTTAGCGGGCTACAGTCCATAGGGTTGAATAGAGTCAGACATGAATGAAGCAACTTAGCATGCACGCACGCATGATATATATTGTGAGATAGATACTCGTATTATCTTCATTTGACTATCAGGCAATCGAGGCTGACATGGTTGGCAAATGGCACTCTTATTTCTGAATTGTGCCAAGTGAAAGTCACTCAGTCGTGTCCCACTCTTTGTAACCCCATGGACTGCATAGCCCATGGAATTCTTCAGGCCAGAATACTGGAGTGGGTAGCCGTACCCTTCTCCAGGGGATCTTCCCAACCCACGGATCGAACCCCAATCTCCTGCATTGCAAGCTGAGCCACCAGGGAAGAAGACCAAAAGTGCACGTCTCAAACTGTGTGCTATTCACTTTGAAGGCTTATCCATGCTTCAACTACATATAATTAGGTTGAGACTTAGACAGGGAATATGACTATGCACTGAAGAAAGAAGGGGCTCATTCCACTGGTACTAAAAAATAAAAAGCAACTAAGGACTCAAAATCTCGAGTCTCATAGGTAGTCACATAGGTGGTTACACTGCTACTTGCTCTGAAACCCTTCATGATTCCTCTCTGCTAAATAAAAGCCAAGTTCCTCAGCTTGGTGTTCCTTAGCTCAGTCAAATAACCTTTCTAGGTCTTTGTTTTATAAGACAGAAACTTCTAAGCCCATCGTTTACACCTGTCTGGGGAAGTCACGAGAGGTTGAATTGTGTCCCCTAAGAAAATGTATGTTGAAGTCGTAACCCCCCAAACCTCAGAATGTGACTTTGTTTGGGAATAGCATTGTTCCAGATGTAATTCATTGTGATGAAGTCTTAGAAAAGTAGAGTGGACTCCTAGCCCAATATAACTGATGTCCTTGTAAGAAGATGGCCACATGAAGAGACAGTCAGGGAGAATGCCATGTGACCAGGAAGGCAGAGGTTGGAGTTATTGAGTTGCAAGCCAAGGAATGCCAAAGATTGGCAGGAAAGGTGGCGCTAGATGTAAAGAAACTGCCTGCCAATGCAGGAGACACAAGAGATTCAGGTTCGATACCTATGTTGGGAAAATCCCCTGGAGGAAGGCATGGCAACCCACTCCAGTACTCTTGCCTGGAGAATCTCATGGTGAGAGGAGCCTGGCAGGTTACAGTCTGTACGGTTGCAAAGAATCAGACACAACTGAAGCAACTTAGCATGCACTCATACATCAGCAACTAGGAAAATGCAAGGAAGGGTGCCCTTACAGGTTTTGCAGGGAGAGTGGTCCATCTAATACCTTGATTTGGGACTTCTAGCCTCCAGAACAGTGAGACAATATTTTTCTGTTTGTAATACAGAAATGGTTTGTAATACTTTTTACCACAGCTCCAGTAAGCTATTGCAAGCCTCAGCCTTTTTACCCCCTGATACTGCATCAGGCCAAGATGTGTCAGGCCTTCTTTTTTCCTGTCGCATTCCTGTTCTCTCAGTCAGCCGTAGCATCCTCAGCGGTTTGCTTGTATAACACAATCACACCCATGACATTCCCCATCTCTTCTGGTAGCAGCACACCAATGTTCTGTTTACTTCCCAACACACTCTGTGCAGGGCCAGTTGGGTCCCCTGCCCCCTGCTTCTTTCTGGCTCAGGGCCAGCCCAGCCCCTCTGGGGAGACAGGAGATTGAAGCCCCTTCCTGCGTTGCCTAGGCAACAGTGCCGTCTGAGTGCCCTGGAGCCAGGCAGCTGTGGCTGCAGGGAAGGGAGGGACCAAGGGAAGGGGGAAGGGAGAGAAGAGGACTACCGGAAAGACCCAAGGAGAGTCCTTAAAAGTGGCTCTAGTATAAACCCAGAAGGTAAAATTAAAACTGCCTCACCAGTATTATAAAGCAACAGGCAAGACCTGAGCTGGAGAGGAAAGACTTTACTCAGAGCATTCTATAAGGAGCTCAGTTCTGTGGGTCTTTCAATCCAAACTCCATTCAAACCTATGCTTGAGACCTTTTGACAGCATAAGAGATCAAAAGATAACAACATTCAGGCAAATGGGGACTGGCACTTTGCACACCAAGGGCAAGTCTTCTGTAAATTGCCTTAAGATGCGCAGTAAATGAAGAAAAAGATGAATGCAATTTTTAGTTCACCATAAGTAATGACTGCTGTATTCAGAAGAACAGGCAAGGTGCTGGTTAGTTGGGGAGGGAATACAGGGAGGAACAAGAAGTTTTACTTGCCCTCAAGCAACACATCGTCCTTCCTTCAATCATTCCCGCAAGGGTGGACTTCTATAGTTGCATGCTGGAACATTTGAAGGCAATTTTTCTTATTCCATGGGGTTAGGCTGGGTTTCTAGGGAACCTAAGCAATCACGTTAATACATTGCCCTGGCCACAAATTGGTTCGGGGTGGGCACATACCCAACCTTAGCCAGTGACGAGTAGTGAGTGTTGGTGGGATTGCTGAGAGGAACACATGATTTCTCGTCCGTACTAGGAGCCGCCATTACCATCTTGCCCCCACATGGAATCTTGCATGAAGCCAACTGGTGGCTCTCGACAGAGGATGCGATGGTTAGACGGCATCACCAACTCAAAGGACATGAGTTTGAGCAAGCTCCAGAAGTTGGTGATGGACAGGAAAGCCTGGTGTGCTGCAGTCCATGGGGTAGCAAACAGTCAGACATGACTGTGTGACTGAACTGACTGAACTGAACATGGTGCCAAGCACAGCTGAGAGATGGAGAAATATTGGGAGCTGGTGACACCATTTGAGCCCCCAACTCAAGCCAATAAATTCTGCATGTTTCTTAAATGTGGTGTGTGTTACTTCCAATCCAAAAAGTTCAATAAAAGATAAATTAGGAACCCTTTTAACTGATTGACCAGCCTAACCAATGTTTCTCATTCCCTACGTAAAATACACTGATTTGTGCCCTTGTATATTGAACACTCAGAGCCAATAGACTGTTCTGGTACTTTGTTCCCCAAACTGTTTATGTTAGCTATATTTATTACTGAAATTATGTTATTTAATTAACTATTAAGTAACTGCAGAAGCACAATGCTAAAGAAACGACTTCCTGGTTGTATGAAAACTAATTTATAAAATGCTTTGGAAAGACTTGATATAAAGTGAGTATTTCAAAATTGCTTTGGGGTTAGATATGGATACACACATAGTTAAAAACGAAACAATAAAAATAAGGATGAGTTTTACACTCCACTTTGGAAGGGTCTTTAGTTCTTTTCCCTCTGAAGAGCCCAGTGCTGGACATAATGGATGATACATACTGGATGAGAAAGAAACCATTAATTGTCTCATAAGAAGCCTTGCAGTTTTGACCTGGGACACTTGGAATACTAACTGTAGGGGGAGCCAGGCACTATGTAAGAAGCGGATCTATCCTGAGACCAACTAGCTATTAGGAAGCCCAGGCTAGCCACACTGAGAGAAAAAGAGACACCGTGCTAACCCCCAGCTGTTTCAGCCATCTCAGATTAGGGACCAGATGAGTAAGGAAGCCATCTTGGATATCTATCCTAGTTGAACTTTCAGATGACTCTAGCCCTAGCTAGAATCTGACTGCAACCTTAAAAGAGATCCCGAGGGAGAAACACCCAACTGAACCCAGTCCACCCACAGAACCATGAGAAATAATAACTTACTATTTTAAACCATTTAATACAAAGTGGGTTTGTTATATAGCAACAGATAACCAGGCTTTTGTGGATGAAAGGAGAGAGTTACAAGAAAAAGGTGGCTTCCAATGTCAAATACCATAAAGAGATCATGGAGGATGAGAAAAGACCATTGTGGTTAGCAATTGAGAAGTCACCGTTGTCTTTCAAGCATTTCAGTTTCAACAGAATGGTGGGAGAAGCAGGCAAATTGGAACTGTTCTAGGCCAAGTGAGTGGAAGGAAACTGATGCAAAGGTAGATTGGTCTTTTTTCTTTTTTCCTTTTTCTAATAGTTTCATTCACTGATGATCCTTGCCTGAATCAATTATCTTATTGGAGATTGCAAAATGGTGATTTTCTAATTTTATCAGTCCTACATTTATTAGTTGACATTGTTCTATAAAGGAGAGTTTTCCCTCATCAATTGGGACTGAGCCTAGTTTCTTCCAAAAATGGCAGATTAAATGCTTCATTCTTTCTCTTTAATTATCAATTTCCTGACAAAAGAGTTGGTGTTATAGTATTTCCATTGGTGACAAATGAATTTTTTTTCTCCGTTCTCTCTTTGAGTATCATTATGAATTCATGTGTGGACTCATGTATCACATTTATTCAATGTGTTATAATCAATTACAAAGTAAATTAGCCTTCAAAGAAGCAATGGAGGATAGGGCTAAGGATGTGGTAAGAAAACTCCTGGAAGTACACAGTGGTTAAAAAATACACACACACGCACAATTTATCCTTATCAATAATCAAAAAATGAAAATCAAAGGTATATAAAGGAGAAGAAAACTATAAAATATTCAATTCTGCTACTGACTATATAACACCTCCCAAATTCTCACAGGTCCCAATAATGGCATATAAAGGTATTCATACAGGTATCAGGTGGCTCAGCGGTAAAGAATCCGTCTGCCAGTGCAGTGGACACAGGAGATGCAGGAGACGCAGGAGACACAGGAGACGTGGGTTCAAATCCTGGGTCGGGAAGATCCCCTGGAGGAGGAAATGGCAACCCAGTCCATTATTCTTGCCTGGAGAATCCCATGGACAGAGGAGCCTGGTGGACTAGTCCGTGGGGTCACAAACAGTCAGACATGACTGAGCCCACATGGAAGGAAAATATGAAGATATTCACAGCAGTATTGTTTTTGGTTGTGGGGAGTTGGGAGATAATTTGCATGTCCATAACTGAAATTATGGGCAAAATGTGGTGGATGGAGTATAATGCAGTAATTATAAGCAGTGGACTAGATCATAAAAACATATTACTGCAAGGAAGAAAAAAAAGGAAAAAATTATACTATTACTTATATAAGGAAAAAACATATGTGTCTAAAACAATGATACACATTACAAATAGATATCTTCAGACAAAACGAGGTACACTAAACAGACTGGAATGATTTCCTATGGTGAGAAAGGGGGATGAGATTGGAAAATATGGAAAAAAGAGAATAATAACTAAATAAAGCAATGTGAGAGGCTTTGCAAGTGAGGAATAGGATTGAGTCAACCCCCTCCATTTAAGTAAAAATAAATAAAAGACTATATAAACAAATTGCCACTACAATCATTCTGGAAAGTGAAATTTTAAAAACACTGACCTAACAATTCTACTTTTAGAAATCTAGCCTAAGGAAATAGAAACTAACACATATTCGTGTTATAACAGTGAGAAAAATACTCGACATGTATTCTTTTGCTCTCGCCCATACCTTGCAATACACATCCCCAGGTGCTTCAGGGCAACCTCAGAGGTGTTTCACAGGTATTTGTCTTGTGTCTGTGAACAGGTATAGTCATGTGGTATTCATGTTTAAATTCATCATCTCATGCTCAAGCCCTTTCCACTTGGTGTTGCTATTTCCACTGCCTTTACTGGATATGGTTATGACTGTCACTGTCACTCATCTGGAATCCTTCAGCTGCTAAAGCTGCAGAATGTTATTCTGCATTGTAGCCAAGACTGTCTTGCTCTTCTCTTTGTTTTACGTACTATTAGAAGTCTATCGTTTCCAAGAAATAACTCTTTCACTATTTTCTTACCATCTCCCTCCTTTGTTGATATCCTCACCCCAAACTTTTGCAAACCAAGTTGGAAAACAAATACAAGTAATAGACATGCTGGCCTTGAAAGTGAAATGGAAAATTCAAATCAAAACCACAATGAGATACCACTTCACATCCATTAGGATGGCTAGGCTAATATAAGAAAGAAAAAATGGAAAATAACAAGTGTCGATGAGGATGTAGAGAAATTGGAAACTTTGTGCATTGCTGATGGGAATGTAAAATGGTGTAGCCACTGTAGAAAACAGTTTGGTGGTTCCTCAAAGAGTTAAATATAGAATTACCATATGACGCAGCAATTCCACTCTAATGTGGAATTCAACAGAATGGAAAGTAGGGACTCAGCAAACCCTTGTACATCAATGTTCATAGCAATATTATTCACAATAGCCAAAGGTGAAAGCAACATAAATATCCACTGATGGATGACTGCATAAAGAAAACGTGAAGCATACATACAATATAGTATTATTCAGCTTTAAAAAGAAATGAAATTCTGATACATCCTGTATCAGGATTGAACTGTGAAACATTACACTAAGTGGAATAAGCCAGACCCCAAAGGACAAATATTGTATAAGGTATTTAGAATAGGTAAATTCATAGAGACAGAAAGTAGAATAGAGGTACCAGGGACTGGGGGAAGGGAGAATTGGAAAGTTACTCTTTAACAGAGGCAGAGATCCTGCTTGGGATGATGGGAAAGTTCTGGAAATGGATGGTGGTGATGTTTGAAAAATATTATGAATGTAGTTGCTATGAACTGAATTATGCATTCCCCTATTCATATATTGAAGTCCTAACCTCTCAATGAGATAGCATTTGTAGACGGGGCCTTGGGGAGATTTTAGGTTTTGAGGTCTTGAGGGTAGGACCCTCAAGATGAGATTAATGCCCTTATAAAAAGGGATACAGGGGCTTCCCTGGTGGCTCAGCGGTAAAGAATCTGCCTGTCAGCAGTGGAGAAACAGATACAGAGAACAGACTCATGGACACAGGGTCAGGCAGGGGGTGGGGGCGGGCGGCGCGGAGGAGAGGGTGAGATGTATGGAGACAGTAACATGGAAACTTATATTACCATATGTAAGATAGCCAATGGGAATTTGCTTTGTGACTCAGGGAACTCAAACAGGGGCTTTGTATCAACCTAGAGGGGTGGGATGGGGAGGGAGATGGGAGGGAGGTTCAAGAGGGAGGGGACATATGTACACCTTTGGCTGATTCATCTTGATGTTTGACAGAAAACAACAAAATTCTGTAAAGCAATTATCCTTCAACTAAAATAATAATAATAAAAGAATCCGCCTGCCAATGCAGGAGGTGCAGGTTCAATCTCTAGGTTGGGAAGATCCCCTGGAGGAGGAAATGGCAACCTACTCCAGTATTCTTGCCTGGGAAATCCCATGGACAGAAGAACCTGGCAGGCTACGGTCCATGGGGTTGCAAAGAGTTGGACATGACTGAGTGACTGACCAATAACAACAACAAGAAGGGACAACAGGGAGTTTACTCTCTTTCTCTCCCCACCATGTAAGGACACAGTGGGAAGTCAGCCATCTACAAGCTACGAAGGGAGCTCTCACCAGAAACTAACCATGACGGCATGTTGATCTTGAATGTTTAGCCTCCAGAATTGTGAGAAAATAAGTTTCTATTGTTTGAACCACCCGCCTATGGTATTTTTTAAAGGATTTTTAAAAGGATTTATTTAGTTAGTTCTTGGCCATGATGGATCTTCGTTGCTGCATTTGGGCTTTCTCCAGTTGCGGAGAGTAGGGCTGCTCTTCGTTGTGGTGCTTGGGCTTCTCATTGTGGTGGCTTCTCTTGTTGCAGAGCATGAGCTCTAGGCACACGGACTCCAGTACTTTTGGCTCATGGACTTAGTTGCTCTAAGGCATGTGGGATCCTGGACCAGGAATCGAACTGGTGTCCCTCGTATTCCAAGGTGGATTCTTAACCACTGGATCACCATGGAAGCCCTGAGCCTGTGGTATTTTGCAATGGCAGCTCAAACTAAGATATTAATAGTAGCTAACGCCACTGAATTGTACACCTGAAAATTATTAAAATGATAAACATGCTAATAAAGTCACGCTCAAAATTCTCCAAGCCAGGCTTCAGCAATACGTGAACCGTGAACTCCCTGATGTTCAAGCTGGTTTCAGAAAAGGCAGAGGAACGAGAGATCAAATTGCCAACATCCGCTGGATCACGGAAAAAGCAAGAGAGTTCCAGAAAAACATCTACTTCTGCTTTATTGACTATGCCAAAGGCTTTGACTGTGTGGATCACAATAAACTGTGGAAAATTCTGAAAGAGATGGGAATACCAGACCACCTGACCTGCCTCTTGAGAAATCTGTATGCAGGTTAGGAAGCAGCAGTTAGAACTGGACATGGAACAACAGACTGGTTCCAAATAGGAGAAGGAGTACGTCAAGGCTGTATATTGTCACCCTGCTTATTTAACTTCTATGCAGAGTACATCATGAGAAACGCTGGGCTGGAGGAAGCACAAGCTGGAATCAAGATTGCCGGGAGAAATATCAATAACCTCAGATATGCAGATGACACCACCCTTATGGCAGAAAGTGAAGAGGAACTAAAAAGCCTCTTGATGAAAGTGAAACAGGAGAGTGAAAAAGTTGGCTTAAAGCTCAACATTCAGAAAATGAAGACCATGGCATCCAGTCCCATCACTTCATGGGAAACAGATGGGGAAACAGTGGAAACAGTGTCAGACTTTATTTTGGGGGGCTCCAAAATCACTGCAGATGGTGACTGCAACCATGAAATTAAAAGATGCTTACTCCTTGGAAGAAAAGTTATGACCAACCTAGATAGTATATTCAAAAGCAGACATTACTTTGCCAACTAAGGTCCTGTCTAGTCAAGGCTATGGTTTTTCCTGTGGTCATGTATGGATGTGAGAGTTGGAGTGTGAAGAAGGCTGAGCGCCAAAGAATTGATGCTTTTGAACTGTGGTATTGGAGAAGACTCTTGAGAGTCCCTTGGACTGCAAGGAGATCCAACCAGTCCATTCTGAAGGAGATTAGCCCTGGGATTTCTTTGGAAGGAATGATGCTAAAGCTGAAACTCTGATACTTTGGCCACCTCATGCGAAGAGTTGACTCATTGGAAAAGACTCTGATGCTGGGAGGGATTGGGGGCAGGAGGAGAAGGGGACGACCGAGGATGAGATGGCTGGATGGCATCACCGACTCGATGGACGTGAGTCTGAGTGAACTCCGGGAGTTGCTGATGGACAGGGTGGTCTGGCGTTCTGCGATTCATGGGGTTGCAAAGAGTTGGACATGACTGAGCAACTGAACTGAACTGAACTGAAAGTTACATATATATATATTTTTTTACCATAATAAAACAAAATGGAAATAAAAAGTGAAAACGGCAATTCTGCTATCTTGCCTCTCTTTGTAAGTTTCTGGGTACCAATCTTAGTAGGACTTTAGTAATAGTATAGTAGTGAGTCTAGATAAATTTCCTCAGCCCTTCTGCCTTATATGAATAGGAGAGTGAGGGTTAGAAAAATAAACTGATTTAACCAAGTTTATAGTTCTCTGTTCCCCATCCAGGACTCCCCACCTTCAGGAATGGCACCACTCTCACCCAGTTGCCCAAGCCAAAAATCTCTGTCATCTTTGATTCTCTTTCACCTTTTTCAACAGCTATCTATATCTTGATGAATTTACCACCTTTGCTGTTGCTGTTGCTGAGTCGCTTCAGTCGTTTCCGACTCTGTGCGATCCCATAGACGGCAGCCCACCAGTCTCCCCCATCCCTGGGTTTCTCCAGGCAAGAACACTGGAGTGGGTTGCCATTTCCTTCTCCAATGCATGAAAGTGAAAAGTGAAAGTGAAGTCGCTCAGTCGTTTTGGACTCTTAGTGACCCCATGGACCGTAGCCTACCAGGCTCCTTCACCCATGGGATTTCCCAGGCGAGAGTACTGGAGTGGGTTGCCATCACCTTCTCCGATACCACCATAATATCTCTCTTTTCCTATCATCTCTGCCTCAGTTTGGGTCACTTTCATCTTTTGTCCGATAGGATAACTTTTTAGTTGGTTTTATCACCTCTCTTCTTATTGCCTTCCAACCTATTTTGTACACAGCAGCCAGAGTCTTTCCAAAATTGAATTTGACCACGTCACTCTCACTAAACCCTTCAATAAGTGAACTGAAGTCGCTCAGTCATGTCCGACTCTTTGCGACCCCATAGACTGTAGCCTATCAGGCTTCTCCATCCATGGGATTTTCCAGGCAAGAGTACTGGAGTGGATTGCCATTTCCTTCTCCAGGGGATCTTCCCGACCCAGGAATTGAACCCAGGTCTCCTGCATTGCGGGCAGACACTTTACCGTCTGAGCCACCAGGGAAGCCCAATTATTAAATGAAGTTGCTCAGTCATGTCCAACTCTTTGCAAGTCCATGGACTGTAGCCTACTAGGCTCCTCTGTCCATGGGATTTTCCAGGCAATAGTACTGGAGTGGATTGCCATTTCCTCTTCTAGAGGATCTTCCCAACTCAGGGATCGAACCTGTGTCTCCCGCATTGTAGACAGACGCTTTGCCGTCTCTTTAGTTACTTGGGTTAAGTTCAGATGCATTCAAGATTTTTTATGGTCTTCTGGCCTCCTGTTAATTCTCTTGTCTGATCTCTCTCTCAACTCTCTACCCAGGCTGTGTTCCAGCCCTATAAAACTTGTGGTTTCCTGAATACATCATACTCATCTCCTTTCCCCATCATTGCTGGAGGACAGAAATTTTCAGAGATAAAGGTCACAGAACACATGGATGTCATCCATTTTCTTTTGCATCCCTTAACTGGCAAGATGAGGAGGCCCAGGGCCTAGCCTGGCCCTCTCCCTTGTTTCTTCTTGGCCTGCAATGAAGCCTCAATGGGCGCCTTTGATTACTGGGTTAAACTGCTTTCCTGCCTTTTTTCTTCTAGGGATAGTGTACAAAACATTTGACCAACTGAAGTTGTAAGAGTTGCAACTGGAGCTTGGGCTTTGGTGGAAATAGGCCTGATTTCATGCAAGGCTGTGAGATCTATCAAAGGTGATAAAAGAGACTTCCCTGGAGGTCCACTGGCTAAGAATCAGTTCCCCGACTGGGTAACTAAGATCCCACGTGCCTTGGAACAACTAAGCCCAGGTGCTGCAATCACTGAGTCTCCACAACTAGAGAGTCCATGTGGCACGACGAAAGATTCAAAGATCCCTCGTGCAATAACTAAGACCCGATGCAGCCAAATAAATATTTTTTAAAAACTTTAAAAACGAGAGAGATAAGAATGCTATAGCTTACGGGCATTCTACAGTAGACATTGGGACCAAACCCAGCTAGTAATACGTTACCTGCCTCCTGGATGACCAGAAAGTTAAGGATGGGATTCAGATAATACTAAGTCCTTGAGCTAATTGTAACTTTAACATCTTCCCAGTCCACTTTCCTCCAATCTGCTCCACCTGGTAAATTCCTACTCATCCTTACATACTTTACTTCTCAGAATGTGTCTCATCAACCTCCAAGGAGACTGTAAACTCTTTAAAGGCCTGGACTGTATCTTTATCCTTACATCTTTAGAGTCTAGCATTTGTCATGATTGTATAAATGAAAAGATCACACACTTCATTAAGTGTTAGGGTGGAATTCGAAATGTCTGTTGCCAAAGATTCATCTGCACTTCTCTCACCCAGCCAGCCGCCACTGTAGCACTGTGCCTTGTCAACTTGCAGCTCTCTCTCTCCCTGCTCAGTCCCCAGTTGGTGGCTGCACGTGAAGAAAGGCTGAGGACAACACAGAAATGATCTATTCAGCAGTTTAGCTGCACCCTCACCCACATGGCTGTACTTAGAGGCACTCCTAGTACATGACTGAGATTATTTTGCTCCCCTATGGCTTTGATAGGAAAGTCAGAGAAACATGAAAGGAAAATGGGTTCAGTAACTAACATCACATCCAAGAAGAGGAGGGAGCAAGGGGGCATGAATCTGCGGAATTCTTCTCTAATAAAAAAAAGCTCTCAGCACAACTCAAAAGCCTTTCTGCACCGCACAGCCTCTCCTTCTTTTGAGACTAGGCCCAGCCGAGTTGGATGGCTTCCTGCAAGTCTTTTAACAACAAGGGCGTTTAAAGTAGGAAAGAGGAAGAGAAAGTCAGAAAAGGGGCGAGGGGCCAGGGCTGAGCCAGATTTTTGGCTTCTGTTCATAATTCAAGATGGGTCTCTAGATTCAAAGAAGGCAGCACACCTCTATCCGTTTCGTTTCTGCGTCTGCTACCCTCTCTGGGTCCGCAGAGATTGATTCATCACTGAGATACACAGCTCAAGAAGAGAAGGGAGAGTTTCTGTCCTAAGTGTCTGAAAACGAAAAACTTTGAGAAAACACCCAAGAGAGAGAGGAGAGGAGGCTGTGCTCTAGTGTGGGAAGAGGTTGAGGAAGGAGGCCAAGGCGGCACAACCCATGGAATGGGAGCCTGCGGGCGGGCGCGCTGGCGGGCAGCAGCTACCCTGGCCAAGCCCCGGGCAAACTCGCAGGAGCCAACACCGGCGCCAGAGGCAGCCGCGACGGAGCCCAGGTGCACCCGGGCCTGGGTCTCTAGAGGCCTGGCCCCGGAGGCCCGCGGCCGCGCCCCGGAGGCGGACCGGGGGCGGAGCAGCCCCCGAAGCTGGGCTCTCCCGGCAGGCGGCCCTCAGCCTCCCCGCCTCAGCGAGCGGCAGCGGCAGAGGATGCCCCACGGCGGCGCCCGCCCAGCCCCAGAACCTCGGTCTGCGGAGAAGCCCGCCGCCCATTGGCGGCTGCGGCGCTGCGTCCCCGCCCCCCTCCGCGTCCCCGCCCCCTCCGCCGCCGCTGCCGCTTCCCGGCTCCTCCTCCTCCCCCTCCGGGAGCCGCCTCTGTCGCCGCCACCGCCACTGCCGCTGCCGGCCGGGGCCCAGCCAGTGCCTGCCGCGCCGGAGTCGAGTCGCAGCCGGAGCCGCTGCCCGCGGCCCCGCCATGAGCGGAAGCGCCGCCGCCGCGGTCGCCGCCGCAGCCGCCTCAGCAGCCGCGGCCGCCGCGCACTTCCAGCCTCAGTCGTCGTCTCCCAGGCCGGGCCCCGCCGAGCTCGGGCCCCCGCGCCGCCTGCGCGCCCCGCCGCCCCGGCTCGAGCCCCCTGCCGCCGGCCGCCTCAGCCCTCCGGGCCACGGGCCTCTCCGGCCGGGCGCCCAGGGTGGCGGCGCCTGCGGCCGAGCGCCGGGAGCAGGTACGGGGTCCAGCAGCGGGCCAGGCGGGGAGGGGCGTGGGTTGATCCCGGGGATGGGGGTGGGCAGAGGCGTGCGGTCCAGCAGCCCGGCCCCACGGAGGGGGTGGAGCGTTGTCCGGGTCAGGTTTGTCCGGCCCCGGAGCCCCTGGGAGTCCTGCGTCCTCGCTGTGCCGAGCGGCTCACAAAGCGTTTTCCCACCCAGTTGCTAACCGCCCCCTTCCTCCCCCCCGCCCCCCGAAGAGTGGGCAGGGCAGGACCTCTCCAGGTCTCCGCTGGGCGGAGGAGGAAACTGAGGCTTACTGGGGGAAGTGACTTGCCCAAGGTCACATAGCCGGCGAGAGTCGTAGCCTGGCTGGGACCCAGGGCCCCTCTGGGCTGGCCCGGGCCCCGAGTAGGGGGCGCTGGAAGGAGGAAGAGCCCCCAGCCCCGAAGAACTGAGGTTGATCGCGGAGGAGGGGGCGCTAGGCCCGTCCCCAGGCACGCCCACCCGGCGCTTTGGGGCTAGTTTAGGAGGAAGCATCTGTTGCGGGCTGGGACCGCGGAGCGGCGGCGGATTTGAGGGCTTGGTGGTGTGCTGGGATTTCGATTTGGGGATCCGCAGAAGGAGAGACTCCTGTAAGGTTGTGCTCTCGGGGAAGAGGGCTTTCTTGAGTGAGTGGGTCAGAGCTTCGGAAACTTCTGATCGCGGGGACCATTTGGTCTCTGCCAGGCCACCTTCCCCACCACTGCACGGATTAAACCAATCCAGCTGGAATTAATAGGAGGGAGGCCTGCTTGCTTTTGTGGAGACGCTGGTAAGGTGTCTTTTCCACGAATTTCGTTCATGCCCCAAATAAGTGTATATATGACCCTCGTAAAGGAGTTTCTGCTACAGAAAAACCAAGTGAGGTTTTCCCTGGTGGTCTGGACTTGTCACACTTGGGTAACCCTCAGAGAAAGAACAGCTGTCCTGGGCATGAAAAGGGGGAAGGAAGTGAGAGGATCGGGACTAGGTACACCCGCCTGCCTGGTATGGAACTGGGCCGTGTACCCCTTGGGATTCCCGTTTTTCTTTCGAGTAGGTTGTTTTTATTGTAGATACATCTTGGAAAGGAACTTGGGGTTCTAGAGGTGACAAAGATAGAGGAGGGTCCCGTGGAGCGAGAAAAATGGAAGCTGTGGAATAGGGGGAACGGAGAGGGTATTTTGTCATTGTGGGGGAAGGGAGATGAAAGGGTTGCTGAAGGGAGGGAGACAGTGTCTAGTGTCGAGAAAAAGATTGGACTGTTTCAGAGAGGGAGCCAAAGGTATAGAGCTTGAAAGGAGTCCTAGAGGAGGATGGTGTCTTACAGGGTTGAGTAATAGGTATTGGTCGGCAATCACTTCGTTTTCTTTGAGTAAAGACTGTTGTAAGTACTTTTACATAAATGTTTTAGCTGTTCTGCTCCCCACCCCCATTCTCTGTCGGCTTCTAAGGCAGGCCCATAGTATTGTCTTGGAAGTAAGGCTTGACAAAAGAGGGAAGGGAAAGGCTAATTAGCAAATGCATTAATTAGGGCCCTTTGTCCAGGATGATTCCTTGTTTAAGTCAGCTGTTTTCTTGCTGCCCTCCTGCACCTCAGCTTTCCAGTTGTAGTGGCTGTCGGCAAGGTTCTTTGGAACAGCTCCCCTGATTCAGATAAGATGGTTACATTTTTTTAGAAAACTGAGAAAAACCTATTTGACAGATACACATAAAAGCATCAAAATTTACTTGTCAAAAACTTAAAATCAGGGAAATGCAAATTGAAACATCATTGAGATGCCATTTCACACTTATCAGATTGGCAAAAATTAAATGCTGTGATAATAAAATATTAGGTTATGAGGAAATCATCTATATACTGCTAATGGGGATGTAAATAGATACAGCCATCATGGAGAGTAACATGATGTCTGGTTGAAGGAGGGCAGTCAAACCTTTTTACCTAAAAGGCCCATTTCTGGGTATATACTTTAAGAAATCTTTGCACACTTGTCCAAGAAAATAAGTACAAGAATGTTCATTGCTGCTTAAATGTCCACCAACAGGGAAATACATAAATTGTTAGATAGTCCCACACAATTGAGTATTATAGCACTGTGAAAAATAAACTGTAGCCGCATGCATTAAAATGGTTGAATCTTAACATAATATGGAGTGGGCGAGCAAGTAACAGAAGAGTTATTAGCGAATGTTTCCACTTGCATAAAATCTGAAAACATGCACAGTAATATTTTCTGTGTCTGTGTGCGCTCAGTCGTGTCCAACTCTTCGACCCCATGGACTGCAGCCTGCCAGGCTGCTCTGTCCATGGGAGGAATACTGGAGTGAGTTGCCACCTCCTCCTCCAGGAGATCTTCCCAACCCAAGAATTGAACCCGTGTCTTTTGCATTGGCAAGCGGATTCTTTATCACTGAGCCACCTGGGAAGCTCCCTGTATGTGTACATATGTAGTAATAATATAAAAACATTCATGGTAGCAACACCAAATTCAGAGAAGTGGTTATCTCATAAGAGTGGATAAGGAATGGAATTGGTCAGGAGTACACAGAGGGACACACAGAGGGCTTTAATTATATCTAGTATTCTGTTATTAAATCTGAATCAGACAATTGCAAATTAAGATTTGCGTATCTTTAATGTAGGGTACAGGGATATTCATTATATTATTTTAAATTTTTTTCAGATGTTTGAAATATTTCTCACATGCAAAACAATTTCTTGTTTACATAGCACAGGGGTTTTGTGCCATAATAATGAAAGTCTGGCTGCAGGCTCTAGCCCTGCGCAGCCGGTTAGGCATGCTGGCTGGTGATCTTTTTCACACCCGTTTTTGACCTGCAAAGCCTAGATTTGTGATGGATGACTTTTATTTTGGAACAGCTGATAAGGCACGTGGAGGATTTCCCAGTCTTTCTAAACTTTCTGGGTAGACCTAGGTCAGCAGTTTGAGCTTTGTCAGAATATGAGTGTGCCAGGACATTTTCATCCATCAGATAGATGTAGGGAGGGACCCAGAAATCTGATTCTGAACATGTTCCCTTGTAGATTCTGATGCACACTGGAGTTTGAGACCACTGCCTTAGGTTTCTTCTGACTCTGGGCTGTGGTCTTTCTCAGCTTTGCCCAGTCTATCCCCTGGACTGCCTTCTGTTGCTGCTCCTGCATGACTGGGACTAATTTGGACTCATGAGATATTTAGCTCTTTTGCAGGGCATAAAAGAATGATAGGGTTGGAAGCCATTGGATATTAAACCCTTCATAATCTGGGTTGTCTATTCCTCTTACTTTCATGCAGGTATCCAAGAGGCCCACCACCTACTAGGGCTCTTTATTGGGTTTTACAAACTTTAACCACACGTATCACTATATATAGTTTTATAGTTAGTGCAGAGGCAAAATAGTGTCTGACTGAGAAGGAAAACTAGCAAATTGGAGAAAGTAAGCCCCCAGAGGTAAATGTATGTGATCTTGCCTTTCTCTGTAGATAATAGTGATTGAGTGTTTTAACTTAGCACATGCATTTGAAGTTCAGTTATTTGAACCTGTAGTCAAAGATTAAGGGCTTCAGGAACAACTCATTATTGCTCTGGACAGAAGAGTTTCCTTTCTCCCAAATTTGCTACTTTTCCTTCTTTCTAGACCCTTTTCCTCTAGTCCTAATATGTTTATGAATGAATTTATATTAACGTGTGAGGATTTCTGGTGATGGAATATGTGAAATGCCTGTTTGCCATTGGTGAGGTTCTTCCTGGAAACCTATTTTAGAGGTGCAGTTTTGCCCCAGGTACGCTTTTGTAGGGCTGCTGATAAAGGGTTGTATAACTTATGCTCAGCCCAGGACAATTGTTTTGTTTCTCAAGTGGGAGTACAAACCCATTTTGTGCTCCTCTTACCAAGATGCACATGTGTGGAACTGTCCCCTTAGTTGGACACCCTTTTCTAATCTTCATAAAGGTGCTCTCTGAACTAGCATGGCCTTGTGGCTTTGGAACTGTTGTTCAAGCTGTTACCTGTCTATACTCATCACAGGCTCTGCAGATAGGGCTGGTCACTGTTGGTCCTGGCTCTCCGCAAGAGTTTTCTTCTTGTGAACTTCTCATGGGAAGGGACTTACCCCTGCCTCTTCATTACCAAGCTCAGTTGAACCAAAGAGTTCAGCACAAAATTGTAAAATTTGTTATGGGTGTAGAGAAATGTGTACAGAATAAACAGTTTGAAAAATACCATTATTTGTGGGAAGACAATGAGAAAGAAAGAAATTGAAGACAGAAGCGTCTGGTAAGCGAAGGAGAGAAAGTAGCTGTGTGCCACATTTGCTCTTGCATTCATATAGTGCTCATTTTGAGGGGGAAATTCAATGCTATTTTTTTCTCTTCCTATTTCTCTCTACACTAGCATTCCTGAATTTCTTAGGACCTGAGGCTTTTTAGCCAGTTTGGAAAATATTTACCCATTTGTATTTTCCATTAAGTGGTTGTTTACGTTTCCTGCTGTTTCATTTTTTCTTGGAGAGAGAGGAAGGGGGAGTGCTGAACCAAGGACAAGACTGGACTTCCTACTGCTTCTGCAAATAATGGCAGTGTGTTTTTCAGGGCAGTTGTCATGGAAGAGTGCTGTTCTGCGGGCTCGAGAGGTACAATTTGAAATGGTTTCTGTTGCTGTTTTTATTATTATTTTTAAACATGATCGAGGGTAATGGATAGAGGGTACCATTGTGCTTTTGCTGCTGTCTTAAAGAAATTTTTTAAAAAATGTATGCAAATAAAACTGAAAATGTTTAACAAAAGTAGTCTTCTGTCCATACAAGGAGAATAAACAATTCTTACCCGAAGCAGTTTCAGGTTTTTTTTTTTTTTTCCTGTTTTTATTTTAAATGGATATTAGTGCTATTCTAGGGACTGGCTTTGGCAGTTAACCAGAGTGATGTTGGACAGATGGAGGAGAATGGTGGGATTATTGTGTTAGCCTTTAACAGCAGCTCCTTCCAGTCATGATATGGAAAGCTATCACTGCATTGTCTGCTTTTGTGATAAAATATGCATAGAAATGAGGGAGAGTGTGTAAGTTTTGATATGACCATTTGACCCTGTTGATAGAAGGGAAGAAATGATAAAGAGGAAGAAGTACATACATGGAAGAGAGAGCTGCAAGCAGTCAAGTAATAGAATATTTTGTAGTGCTTCTGGGATGTTCCTTGAGTCGAAAGTTACCTGTCAGTATCTGTTCTGCCTCAGCACCTTTGATTTCAATGTTTGCAGATGGTGCTCACTGATCTTCAGTTAAAGTCTGTTTTATTGTTACAGAGCTGGAAAGTGAGTGGTTTTGAAGACTTAGACTGAAGTAGTAGGGTGGGCATCATTTCATAATCACTTTTGCAATTAGGAGCTAGGACTCATAATTAACAAAAATATTTTTGTTTGGCTTTTGGGCTACCTGTTTTTTTTTTCTTTTTAATAGATTTGTCTTCCTGTGTAGATTTCTGTTGATGCCTGAATACATGTTTGAATGAGCACTTATTGGGTGGTTGCCAGTGATTCATGGGATGGTGGCGTCACTGTCAGAGACTTCATTACCTGAAGTACTGAGAACAGCACAGAGGAGGATATTGCAGCCACAGCTTTCTTTTCTCCTGCTTTTCATGCTTCCTTCTGGGGTTGGTGGTGATCTCTCTGTCTGTCAGGATAGGCCCGGTCCTTTACTCTCCTCATGGGAGGGGTACAGAGGCTTTGCAGAACCTTTGGGCTGGACACCCATGAGTAAAACCCCTCAAACAATATTGAACCAGACCCGAGGGCCACCAGAATGGCCCCAGCTCCTCTTCTTTCCTTGCTGCTTATGTTGCCACCACCGACCCTTTGTTGTGGAGCCTGGAAGGTGCCCCCCTTCACCCCTAATCATACAAAAAGGCTTTGTGCTTGGAGGATGTTTTAAAGGAAGGATCACTGTAACTATAATTCCCTAAGCAGAACCAAGTAATGGGGGCATGCAGGGTAAAGATGGTATCCAAGTACTTGTTGGTAGGGAGAAGTCAGGAGCGGGTTAAAATCATCTGGAGACAGTACCAAAATGATGGATAATGGAGCGTTGTTGGTAATGCTGATGGGAATGTGTTTAAGTGAATACTTTTCAGGGTTTTAAATTCTAATACTTACAAGATACTTGAAGCTTTAAAAAGCACAAGACAGCCAGAACTTTTAGCCCCTAGTCTAAAATTGTAACTGAAAAGTACTTTAGAAGAAGGTATGTAGAAATCCAGGCCTACTTTGCTTTACGTTTGTGTTGCCAGAATGATTGATTGCCCAGGAAAGCCAAATAGATAACTTACTTACTATCCAGGGGGACTCTTGCTAATCTGTTTGTTTTTAAGTTTCTAAAAGTTAGCACTGACTGACATTTTGGGAAGCTGATTTTCCCCTACCACCACCAGAAAAAAAAAATCAATTAATATAGGGATATGTGCTTAGTAGGTCTTCCTTTGTGGCTTAGTGGTAAAGAATTGCCTGCCAGTGCAGGAGATGTGGGTCCGATCTCTGGGTTGGGAAGATCCCCTGGAGGAGGAGATGGCAACCCACTCCAGTATTCTTGCCTTGGAAATTTCACAGACAGAGGGCCTGGTGGGCTACAGTCCATGGGGTCGCCAAAGAGTCTGACACACCTTAGCGACTAAACAACAAAATGTGCTTAGTAACCTCTTACGTCAACCATCCTGTCATGGTCAGCTTCTGAGCTCTGTTGGCACTCAGTCTTCTGGAGAACCCTGTTTACTATGTTAGCTATTAGTGTATTACTTTAACTAGTTTCTTATACTTCTTTCTTTCTCCTCCTCCCTCCCTCCCTCTCTTTCTCTTCTCCTTCCCCATTTTTATTGACAAATAAAATTGTGAGTATTTAAACTGTGCAACATGATGGTTTGGTATTTGTCTACACCGTGAAATGATTACAATGGTCAGGTTAATTAACACATTCATTACCTCACATAGGTACCTTTTTTTTTTTGGTGAGAATGCTTAAAATCTATTCTCTTGGCAAATTTCAGGCAAAGTACTATTAACTATAGTCACCATACCATACATTAGAGCCTCAGAACTTACCTATGTTAATAACTAAAGGCTTGTGCCCTTTAGCCAGCATCTCATTTCCTCCACTCCTAAGGCCCTGGTAACCACCATCCTACTCTTTGTTTCGATCAGTTTGACTTTTTGAATTTAAAAATAACAACAACAACAACAAAATAAAAACAAATATTTTTTATTCTGCATATAAGTGAAATCTTATGGTATTTGTCTTTCTCTGTTTGGCTTATTTCACTTTACATTATTTCCTCCAGTTATATCTATGTTTTTGCAAATGGAAGGATTTCCTTCTTTCTTTATGGCTGAATAATATTCCATTGTATCCATTTACCCAACTTCTTCATCCATTCATTCATTCATCAGACACTTGGGGTCTTTATCTTAGCTGTTGTGAATAATGCTGTGATGAACATGGGAGTACAGACATCTTGAGGAAATCTGCCTTAAATTTATTATCGCTTAAGAATACTGGGTAGTCCATACAAAGATATTGCCCAAATAATCCTTAAAAACACTGTACCTATTTAACAGCTAAATTTTCTGAGATTTGAAAATATACAGGGTTCCATTTTATCTACTTTTAATGAAATGTAAGGTTGATTTCTTCCATCCCTCACCCCCACCAGTTTTAGGTACATAAATTGCTCAGCAGTGACTTATATTTTACCACTGTTACTCAGTTACTTCATTTGCTTAATTGATAATCATATTTCTTACAGTATATATACAAATAGCCTCTGATGGTTTACTTCACTGCTCTCTGGTGGCCAGTAAAAGTAATGATAAAACATTTATTGAATGCCTACTATATACCAGGCACAGTGAGAATTTCAGATTTGATTCAGATATGCCACAGTTTAGCAGTAGACTCTGACTGTGTGTTAGCTGACCAAACAAAGTTTTTGGATCTGCTAACCCCTAATAAGAGGGCAGGGAACATCAAAATTGCATAAATAATAGTGATATGATATAATCATAAAATTAATATTGCTAAAGCACAGATCTAATCAAATCACAAACTTAAGTGATGGCCTTATAAGAGAAAGAAATATTTTTTGGTTTTGCATTTGAGGCCAGCATAATTGGGTCTTCATTATTCCAGTTGCTGCTGTTCTTCATGGATATTCTACAGGGAAGTTTAATACCCCGTTGTCCATATATTTGTGTTATCACTTTTTCACCTCTATTCCTTTGTTGCTTCAGCTTGGAATGCCTGTCTTCCTCCAGTTTTTCCAAATCATACTAGTTTTTTAATATCTAGTGGTCATTTACTGTGTGCTTATTATGTGCAAGGCTCTGTTCTAAGTGGTTTACCTGGATTAATTCATTTAATTTTCACTACAGTCCTCTAAGATTGATGTTTTTATTATCCTTGTTGTGCAGATGAAGAAACAAGATTGATATAAGCAAAGGTGATTGCTGCCTTGGCCACTAAAGGGAACTTGCTGTCCTGTTTCACCTTTGCTCCTCCTGAGAAATATGCCCCTCCCCCCTTTTTTAAGTTCTAAATTTTTGTGTTGGGATTATTTATTATAATTAATTTCCTTTTCAGTCATTTATTACTTTCCCACATAACATGGAGTAGGAGTACGTACATTGGAGTGGGTTCACTTCAGATCAGGCATGTTTAAATTGCTTCTTAGAAAATCTCCCATGTTCTGTGATTCTGAACCCTGGCTTTAACTTGGTGCTTGTTTGGTCACTTAAGCAGATACAAAACTTTTCATGGAGAAATTTGGCCCTACTCAGAATCCCACCTTTTTGTGGGATTTCCGTCTCTGAAATTAGTACAAGAATGGATGTTAGACTTCTTTTTAACCTTCTTAATTTCCATAATAAACTTTGATTTGTCACAAGCTAAACAATTCTAAACCATTCAGTGGTATAGAATATGAATATTTCAGGTGTCAGCTGGAGAGGCTGGTGCTGTGTTGATGCTGTCTGACATAGTAGATTATTTGGGGAAGATAATGTAGGATGGTGCGGTGTGGTTAAGTCCTGTCCAGCTCTTGCAACCCCAGGGACTGTAGCCTGCCAGGCTCCTCTGTCCATGGGATTCTCCAGGCAAGAATACTGGAGTGAGTTGCCATTTCCTTCTCCACTGGATCTTCCTGACCCAGGAATAGAACCCTGGTCTCCTGCATTGCAGTAGATTCTTTACCTACTGAGCTATGAGGGAAGCCCTAATGTAAGATGCTGCTGCTGCTCAGTTGCTTCAGTCGTGTCCGACTCTGTGTGATCCCATAGACGGCAGCCCACCAGGCTCCACTGTCCTTGGGATTCTCCAGGCAAGAACACTGGAGTGGGTTGCCATTTCCTTCTCCACTAATGTAAGATAGTGGTTCCCAAATGAACTACTTAACTTAGTTGGTATGCCTGTTAAAAATATTCTTTAGGTGGCCTACACTTGGAATCTGAGATTAAATTTTTTCAAGCAGTTACAGCGTTTCTAATATTATTTCATCTGTATTGTGGGCTTAATAGGCACTGGTGAGCCATCCATCTAGAAAATGTTCTGTGGGAAGGTGGGATTCTGAGGTCACAACCAGGTAGGATAGTTACAGACATTTGGAACGTGTCATTTTTTTTTTTTTTCTCATGTCATGTTTTTGAGTTGAGCACTGCCAACTCAGTCTTTTTCTTCTACTTCATTTATGGATACCTGGAAAGGAAAATGAATTCTCCTTTCAAATTACTAAGCAATATGAAAATTCATAGGAGTAAGATAGTGTTTCTATTGTTGAAAGTCACTTAGTCATGTCTGACTGACTCTTTGTGACCCTATGGACTGTAGCCCACCAGGCTCCTCTGGCCATGGAATTCTCCAGGCAAGAATACTGGAGTGGGTTGCCATTTTAAGGCAGAATAAAAGCTAATTAAATCCAGATAATTGAGGGATTTCCACCCACTTTCTGGTTTGCGTTTCTTTAAGAAACTTAGCATCAGAACATATCAGAACATAGTTACAGTATGTTTGCGGTTCTAATGAAAGACATTGTTGACTGTCTTTGCTATATATGAAGAGTATGAGTCATGATATCTTGTGATCTGATCATCCAATGTTTCTTTTAAATGCATATATTGTTGAAAACAGAAATTACTATTCCATGATATTTTTAAGTTTTAACTTTAAATAAAAGCTACCATTGTGTGCTTAACAGCAACTAACAACAACAAATAAACCCAAAACTAACAAAGGCAACAAGTAAAAAGATATGCCTTCTTAAAGTGAATCTGTGTAGAATGCATGTGGTTATTAATGTCTGTGAAATTAAAACTAAAGTACGAATTTGACTCTAGAATATTTTATATACTTTGAGTCTAGCTTTTGGTAGAACAAAGTCTTTAAAAAAAAAAGAATTCTCTCTCAGTTGACATAAATGGTATCAACAAACATCTGTGTGAGGTGGGGTTAGAAATCAAACTAGTTTTACCATACCAAAATCATTTTATAGCACTTTTGAGATGTAAGCGTGTTTCCTTTCAAAATAGAATTGTTTGATGGAATAGTTATATAATTTTTCCTGATCCTGTGTAATTAAAAACCCAAGGCCCAAATTCCATTCAAGAAACTTCCTTTCTATGGATGAAGAATTATCAAATTGAAAAGGGGCTTTAGAAATTTTGATTCTGAGATTTCTTTAAGACGGGAGAGGCCAGTCAAATTGGGTTTCAGCCCCACAGAATTGACCGTGTGACTTCCTAGGTCTGATGAGGTGGGGACTGTGTTACATTGGGGTGGGGCTTAAGCCTGGTAGGAACTAGAAGTGAAACTGGAAGTGCCTTAAAAAAGCAGATCCTTGTGTTAGCCCGAGTTTGGCTGCCATAAACAGTGAGACAGAATGATTCTCAAGCACAAATGTATATGTAGTTACTTTGGCAGATTTCCTGAGAGAGTCAACATGTTTGCCTGTGACTCAGGACAGACCTGAGACTCAGTGGAGGAAAATGAGAGAAGAGCAAAGAAGAAGCTGAGTGAAATAGGGCCTTTAGGGTGCAGGTTTTGCAAGAAACTTTCTGAACCTTTGAGGGTGGCAGCAGGAAATTAAAGGTGGAATTCTGGGGACATTTTACCTCCCTACAAGCTCTGTGGAGGTGGAGGCTGCAGCATGGAATGGAAGGTAGATAAATTTGTAAATGTTGATGACGTTATCCTTGTTACAGCAGAAAAGGTATATCCCTCCACCCTGTGCTTGTTTTAAAAGGATGGATTCCCACTATATAGTATTAGTGTTACAAGCAAAGGTTAGCTAGTCGTATAATTTTATTATGCCTGGGGTTATTAACTTATTGACATTATTAATATGTTATTAACAACATTATTAACATTAACATTCACTTATTTTAAAAGAAAAATGAGAACTTAACAATATAATATTGACTCTTAAGAGCAATACATTTCCAGGGTGGTTTAATGGTAGTTACGTGCTATCCATCACGCACCAGAGATGACACTGCTAACATGCTCTACCTAACTAGAGCATGCTGTGCTGATGTTTTTCCCACAGGAGTGGTAGATTTAAATTCACAGAGGTTAAAAACCACTGCTCTTTCTGCTGGCCTCCCTGCTTCCCATCCCCAGAAACACTGTTAGATACCTTGTGTGCAGATAGGTGCAGGTAATATGGATGAGGGTTAGGTTTATGACCCAGGACACTTTAATTTACTTATGCATCATGCTGGGATCTAGTTAAAAAGCAATTCCTAGCAAGGGCACAGGTGATGGAGTAGTGGAACTCAAACTTTAGCCTGCGTAGTAGTCATATGGAAGGCTGGTTAAAAGGAAGATTACTGGACCCCACTTCCTGATTCACTGGCGTCAGAAACTAGGGAGGGTGTTTCAAACAAATTCCTAGGTGATGCTAATGCAGCTGTTGGAGGGGGGTTGTGGTTATTTTGAGAGCCATTGAGGATGAGTATAAATAACCCTGAGGAGACTCAAACTGTTCCTCTTGGTTTCTTGAGTATTATTTTATACTGAACTGAAAATGGTGAAGGAAAAAAGGTTGCAGAAAGTAATAGAGTAATTAATACTCTTCATGTTAAGCAAATAACGCTTAATAAAACAATTCTACATGTTTTGTTGTGGTGACTATGTGTCTCTCTATCTAGAAAAAAGTCAGTGACAGACCCCATCAAAATGATGAGAATAAAGATGATCACTTTTGGAGAAGGATCCAGGATTAATGGAGGGTGGGATTTTAACTTTCTGTGTAAGGTTTTCATTTTTTAATGATGATATTGTACTTCTATTTATGTAGTTAATTTTACAGAAAGGTAAAATAAATCTGGGCCAGATACCTTGCATTTACTTCTTCAGGCCTGTCCTTCACCCATTTCCACCTGGCTCTTTGCCACAGAGAGAGTTCCCAGATCTTCTGGTTTCTGGTTGGGTTCAGCCTTAAGAGGAGATTGAAAAGGAGAAGAATGAGGTCAGAAGGTTTATTCTCTCTCCTCTCAGAATAGTTGGTCTTGTATTACCTGGGTTCTGGTGCTGTGTCCTGTCTTTTTTGGGGGCTGGAGCAATAATTGTTCTGCTATTGCTAGCAGGTTCCTGTTCCTCCCCTGTGCTATCTATAGGCCTAACCTCCCAACTTCATAATTATTCCTTTTATAAACAGACCCCCTTCAGATTATCCTAATTTGAGTTTGCCATCTCTGCACTGTTAGGGTAATAACTGATGGACTCTCCCCTGTTATTCCTCTCCTTACTATAATCCCAGAGGTAGTATCAGTGCGATTTTGATGTGTGTTTCTTTCCAGATATTTGCTATACACAGCATGGCTCTCAAACAAATGAGTAAATAAAACACAAGGGATCATATTATACTTCCTGTTCTTTACATTGGTGGTTTTTATTTTTAACATCATACTATATATAGTGTGATTATCTTTCTACATCAGTGTAATCTACCTCATTTTTAATAACTGTGCAGTACTCCATTGTACTTGATAATGGATGTACCACAATGTAATCAGGTCCTTATATATTTAACATGACATTTTAAATTGTATACTGAATTTTCCTTAATACTTTAAATCTGTTTCTCACTCTCTTCTGTTGATCTGTCAGTATTCTGGCACCAATATTGCATGTTTTACTTATTGTGGTTTTATATGGGTATTGGCTTTGTAGGGCAACTCCTTGTAGTATTCTTATTTTGGAAAAAGACCTTTGCCTTTCATTACATGCTTTTCCCTCATCCAGGTATATTTTTTAAATGTTTTTGTCAGAGTTACTACAAAGTTTCCACTGGTGTACATATTGGAAAAGCATTAAATTTATTAAGTTGGAAATAATTGATCTCATCACACTGTTGTGCCTTTTCATCCATTAATATGATTTTCCACCCCCAATTTTTTTTTGATGGTTCTGTGGCTTTACTGAACTACCAGCAGTTAGTTCTCATCCACATTGTAGATTTTTGAAAGTGGTAACAGGCACATAGGTACTGACATGTAGACTTGTTTGGTGAATCTTCATTATGTTTTCTGGACAACTGCACATGGGTCAGGTATGGGACGTTCTTTTTCCCTTTGGCCTAAACAGCTTTGTTGAGCCTAGTGTCCGTGCACGCATTTGGCGTTCCCATCTCCTTCGTGGAAAATTGCTGGATTTCTTTTGAGTGCCTGAGGGGCATGCTTCTTGAAACCTACTTCAGGGATGCTGCCTGGAAATGTTGATAGTGTATTATCTGGTCACCACCTTGGTGATGCTGACCCACCCTTTTTTGTGAGAGGGGTTGGAGAAGAAGTTTCCAACAATTAAAAAAAAGTATTTTTATTTATTGTAAGTTTGTCAAATGCCATTAGTGGAGTTTTGTAGTTTAATTCACATGTCATTTCCATAGTATTTTATATTCTTCCTGCTTTTGACAGTGGGGTGTTTTTCATCATGTTTTTTGAGATTTGCTGATGTTAGGGAAAGCTGTTAACTTTGTATTTATTTAGAAACCTGCCAATTTCTTGAGCTCTTTTAGCCATTTTAATAATTTTTCATAGGTTTTTCTTGGGCATTCCAATTGGACAACTCTGTTATTGGCAAACTTGCTAATTTAGACTCCTCTTCAATACTTCCCTCTGTTATTTTTGTCATTTCAACTGGCTAGACTGTAACATCCAGAAAATGTCATGTACTTGATTGTTGTCTAATGAGGCTGCCTCAGATGTGTTTCACTGTTCATTGTGGGGTTGACTATGGGTCTAAAACCTAGCAAGTTAAAGAAGTAGTATTTTTATTTATTATAAGTTTGTCAAATGCTTGCCAAACCTGTTATCTACCCTTAGAGGTTATGTCTTCTTTTTATTTATTTATGCACTGAATTAACATTAATCCATTTTTATTTTTATTTTATTTTCAATTTTTCTATAATCCATTTTTAGTATGGAATTATCTGTAAATTTCTGTAATGGATCTCATAGTACTCGATTGACTTGTTCATATTTAAGGCTTTGGTATATATTCAAGGAAGAAAAGGCTTGTAAATTTCCTTCCTTGTATCATCCTTGATATCAGGAGTTTGGAAGCATGGACAACCAGCCTTTTAGGAGGAGGGGCAGTAACCATTTTTATCTTGTTTTTTTAGCTTGTTCCATTTAGTTTTCGGTTTTTGTTTTATTGTATGTGGTGGGGAGGTAGTCAATTTTGATAAAAATTTTTTTAAGAAAAATTCTTTTCAAGCTTTGAAAAAGTATGAATGGATTCATTGTTGTCTTTTACTTTTTAGAATTTTCTCTGTAAATGATTTTTTGAGCTGTATTTTGTTCTATTTTGATGGGTTAAAATCTCCTGACGTATTTCCTCATCTGTAAAATAGGTGTAATACAGGTATAATGAAAATGTGCTGATGTATGTGCCAACTATATACTAAGCAATCAAATGATGGTTGCTGTTATTTTTTTAAGAAATGATTAACTTTTAGTCTTGGATCTATTCTATATTTTTGTATACTGATTGAGGAATTTTTGTTCTTTATTAAGTTCTTTTTGTATACCTTAAAATATTTTTTTAAATGTATGGGCTTCCTTGGTGGCTGAATCAGTAAAGAATCTTCCTGTAGTGCAGGAGACCTGGGTCCAATCCCAGGGTGGGGAGGATCTGCTGGAGAAGGAAATAGCAACCACTTCAGTATTTTAGCCTGGAAAATCCCATGAATAGAGGAACCTGGCAGGCTATAATCCATGGGGTCTTGGAGTCGGATACAACTTAGAGCCTAAACCACCACGATACATGTATTGTCTTCTAATTATAAAAATGCAGATTGCAAAAAATTCAAATGTTACAGAAATATGTATTAAGAGAAAATAAAGTCCCTTTATTTGAATTCTTCAGGGATTAATGAGAATGGCTTGTTGTATATAATCGTTGTGTGTGTGTTTACTGTGTACATACATATATGTGTATGTGTGTAAATGTATTTAAAAATGGGGCCATCCTATATATATATTGTTCTGAAACTTGTTTCTGCTTTATATCTTGGATCTCTTTCCAAGTCAGTATTTATAGGTCTAGTTATTCTTTGAGAAAAGCTTTATTTGACATGTGATAATATGCATAAAACATGCACATTTTGTAAGTTTACCACTTAGTGAGTCATCACAGTGTGAATACACTTGTGTAACCAATAGTCAGATAATGAAATAATGTTATTACAGGGACTCCCAGGCACCTTCCATTGGGCTCCCTATCTCATTGTTCATAAAATTTAACAGGCTTGTTGAAATATCACTCATATATCATGCAATTCACCCATACTAATTATACAATTCAATGGCTTCTGACATTTTGATATATTCATAATTGTGCAGCCATCACCATTGTCTGATTCTAGAACCTTCTCATTCCCTGAAAAAGAAACCATGTACCCATTGGCAGTCGCTCTTCATTTTCTCCCACCTCAAGCCTAGGAAACAGCTATCTTCTTTTTCTATAGATTTGCCTATTCTGGACCTTTTATAGTGGAATCATACGATATATAGTCTTTTATGACTGGCTGCTTTCATTTAGCATAGTGTTTTCAGGTTCATCCATATTGTAACATATATCAAAGCTTCATTCCTTTTCATGACCAAATAATATTCACTGTATGTATGTACTGCATGTTATTCATCCATTTGTCAATTAATGGACATTTGGGTTGCATTCATTTCTGGACTGTTATGAGTAATGCTGCTGTGAATATTTGCATACTAGATTTTGTTTTTACGTTGGTTTATATTTCTTTTAGGTACACAGACTCACAGACACACACACACACACAGACACACACACACACAGACACACACACAGACACACACAGACACACAGACACACAGACACACACACACACACACACACACACACACACACACACACACACCCACACCCACACCCAGGAGTGAAATTACTGGGTCAGACTGTAACGATGTTTAACATTTTGAGGAATTGCAAACTATTTTCCAAGGTGGTTGTACCATTTCATTTTACTAGCAATGTATGAGAGTCCTGACTTCATATTCTCATCAGAATCTGTTACGTCTTTTTTATTATAATCATCCTTCTGGGGGTGCATTGGTAGTTCATTGTGGTTTTGATTTGCATTTCCCTAGTGATTAATAATATTGAGCATCTTTTCATGCATTATTGATCCATGTAGATTTTAGAAAAAGCTTTAAAACTTTTTCTAATTGTCAGAGGCAGAGCTTAGTAGTATCTTTAGTGTCCTCATAATTTTTATACAAGCATTTCAGTACATCTTTATTTCTCTACTCTCTTTACTGTTTCTTTATAATCCATAGTTTTATTTGTTTGTATATATTGCATATTTTCTTTTGAGAATGATTTTTTAAATGTTTCAGTGTAATTATATAGCCAGATTTAGAATAGAATTTTACATTGTTTTCCTGTTGCTTTCCTTTCTTAGCTATACAGTAACTGTAAATCAATTGATGGATGAATACTGTAGTTTCCAGGATCCATGTTTTCATAGATTATGTATAGGATTACATGAATTGATGACCTTTGTTGTTGTTCAGTCTCTTAATTTGTGTCCAGGTCTTTGTGATTCCATGGACTATAGCACGCCAGGCTTCCCTGTCCTTCACCATCTCCTGGAGTTTGTTCAAACTCATGTACATCGAGTTGGTGATGCCATCCAACCATCTCATCCTCTGTTGTCCCCTTCTCCTCCTGCCTTCAGTCTTTCCCAGCATCAGGGTCTTTTCCAGTGAGTCAGTTCTTTGCATCAGGTGGCCGAAGTATTGGAGCTTCAGCATCAGTCCTTCCAATGAATATTCAGGACTGATTTCCTTTAGGATTGAGTGGTTTGATCTCCTTGCAGTTCAAAGGACTCTCAAGAGTCTTCTCCAGCACCACAGTTCAAAGGCATCAATTCTTCGGCGCTTAGTCTTCTTTATGGTCCAACTCTCACATCCGTACATGGCTACTGGAAGAACCATAGCTTTGACTATACTATCTTCTTGGCAAACTGATGTCTTTGCTTTTTAATATGCTGTCTAGGTTTGTCGTAGCTTTCCTTCCAAGAAACAAGCATCTTGTAATTTCGAGGCTGTAGTCACAGTCCACAGGGATTTTGGAGCCCAAGAAAATAAAATCCGTCACTGCTTCCATTTTTTCCCCCATCTATTTGCCATGAAGTGATGGGACCAGATTCTATGATCTTAGTTTTTTGAATGTTGAGTTTTAAGCCAGCTTTTTCACTCTCCTCTTTAACTTTCATCAAGAGGCTCTTTAGTTCTTCACTTTTCTGCCATTAGAGTGGTATCATCTGCATATCTGAGGTTGTTGGTATTTCTCCTGGGAGTCTTGATTCCACCTTGTGATTCATCCAGCCTGGCATTTCACATGATGTACTCTGCATATAAGTTAGTTAAACACGGTTGCAATATACAGCCTTGTCGTACTTCTTTCCCAATTTTGAGCTAGTCTATTTTTCCTTGTAAGGTTGTAACTGTTGCTTCTTGACCCGCATACAGGTTTCTCAGGAGACAGGTAAGATGGTCTGGTATTCCCATCTCTTTAAGAATTTTTCAGTTTGTTGTGATCCATACAGACAAAGGCTTGGTGTAGTCAATGAAGCAGATGTTTTTATGTAATTCCCTTTATTTCTCTAAGATCCAACGAATGTGGGCAATTTGACCTCTGGTTCCTCTGCCTTTTCTAAAACCCAGCTTGTACATCTGGAAGTTCTTGATTCACATACTGCTGAAGCCTAGCTTGAAGGATTTTGAGCATAACCTTATTAGCATGTGAAATGAGTATAGTTGTGGGGTAGTTTGAACATACTTTGGCACTGCCCTTCTTTGGGACTAGAATAAAAACTGAACTTTTCCAGACCTGTGGCCACTGCTAAGTTTTCCAAATTTGTTGACATATGAAGTGCAGCACTATAACTGCATCATCTTTTAGTATTTGAAATAGCTCAGCTGGAATTCCACCACTTCCACTCGTCTTGTTTGTGGTAATGCTTCCTAATACCCACTTGACTTCAGACTCCAGGATGTCAAGCTTTAGGTGAGTGACCACACCATCATGGTTATCTGGGTCATTAAGATTTTTTTTGTGTGTGTAGTCCTTCTGTGTATTCTTGCCACCCCTTTTTAATCTCTTCTGATTCTGTTAGGTCCTTGCTCTTTCTGTCCTTTATTGTGCCCATCCTGGCATGAAATGTTCCCTTGATATCTCCAATTTTCTTGAAGATAGCACTAGTCCTTCCCATTCTGTTGTTTTCCTCTACTTCTTTGCATTGTTCATTGAAGAAGGCCCTTACCTCTCATTGCTATTCTGTGGAACTCTGCATTCAGTTGGATATATCTTTCTCTTTCTCCCTTGCTTTTTGCTCTCTTCTTTCATCAGCTATGTGTGAAGCCTCCTCAGGCGACCGCTTTGCCTTCTTGCATTTCTTTTGCTTTGTGATGGTTTTGGTCACTGCCTCCTGTAGAATGTTACAGACCTCTGTCCGTAGTTCTTCAGGCACTCTGTCTACTAGTTCTAATCCCTTGAATTTATTTGTCATCTCCACTGTACAATTATAAGGGATTTGATTTAGGTTATACCTGAATGGCCTAGTGGTTTTCTCTACTTTCTTTGATTTAAGCCTGAATTTTGCAATAAGGAGCTGATGATCTGAGCCACAGTCACCTCCAGGTCTTCTTTTTGCTGACTGTGTAGAGCTTCTCCATCTTCGGCTGCAAAGAATGTAATCAGTCTGATTTTGGTATTGACCATTTGGTGATGTCTGTGTGTAGAGTTGTTTCTTGTGTTGATGGAAAAGGATGTTTGCTATGACCAGTGTGTTCTCTTGGCAAAACTTTGTTAACCTTTGCTCTGCTTCATTTTGTACTCCAGGGCCAAACTTGCCTGTTACTTGCCTGTTCAAGGTATCTCTTGAATTCCTATTTTGCATTCCAATCCCTTGTGATGGAAAGGACATCTTTTTTTGGTGTTAGTTCTAGAAGGTCTTGTAGGTCTTCAAAGAACCGTTCAACTTCAGCTTCATCAGTGATTGGGGCATAGACTTGGATTACTGTGATGTTGAATGGTTTGCCTTGGAAACAACCAGATAATTCAGTTATTTTTGAGAATGCATCCAAGTACTGCACTTTGAACTCTTTTGTTGAGTATAAGGGCTATTCCATTTCTTCTAAGGGATTCTTGCCCAAGTAGTAGATATAAGGGGTCATGTGAATTAAATTTGCCCCATTCCAGTCCACTTTCGTCTGATTCCGAAGATGTTGATGTTCACTCTAGCCATCTCCTACTTGACCACATCTTATTCACCTTCATTCATGGACCTAACATTCCAGGTTCCTATGTGATATTGTTCTTCACAGCATCGGACTTTACTTTTATCACCAGACACATCCACAGCTGAACATTGTTTCCACTTTGGCCTAGCTGCTTCATTCTGTCTAGAGCTGTTGGTGACTGCCTTCTGCTCATCCCCAGTAACATACTGGACACCTTCTGATCTGGGGGCGGCTCGTCTCCCACTGTCGTATCTTTCTGCCTTATCATGGTTTTCACGGGGTTCTCTTGGCAAGAAGACTGGAGTGGTTTGCCTTTCGCTCCTTCGGTGGATCACGTTTTGTCGGAATTCTCCACCGAGACCTGTCCATCTTGGGTGGCCCTGCGTGGCATGGCATGTAGCTTCAGTGAGTTACACAAGCCCCTCTGCCATGACAGGAATGTGATCTGCGAAGCAGTGATGATCTTAATGACTGATTCAGACATTTTAAAGGTATAGTTCAGTTCAGTTCAGTCGCTCAGTCGTGTCCGACTCCTTGTGACCCCCATGGACTGGAGCACGCCAGGCCTCTCTGTCCATCACCAACTCCTGAAGTTTACCCAAACTCATGCCCATTGAGTCGGTGATGCCATCCAACCATCTTATCCTCTGTCATCCCCTTTTCCTTCCTCCTTCAATCTTTCCCAGCATCACGGTGTTTTCAAATGAGTCAGCTCTTCCCATCAGATGGCCAGAGTATTGGAGTTTCAGCTTCAGCATCAGTCCTTCCAGTGAATATTCAGGACTGATTTCCTTTAGGATGGACTGATTGGATCTCCTTGCTGTCCAAGGGACTCTCAAGAGTTTTCTCCAACACCACACTTTAAAAGCATCAATTCTTCAGCACTCAGCTGAAGCACTCCAACTCTCACATCCATATATGACTACTGGAGAAACCATAGCCTTGACTAGACAGACCTTTGTTGGCAAAGAAATGTCTCTGCTTTAAGGTTTTCATTTCCTTGTTGTAACTCGGAGCTTTTTGTTTGTTCTTAATTCATCAGGAGTTTCAAGGTAATATTTTTAGTCAGTTACCCTTCCAGGGAGAACAGCCTAAGATAGGAGGTTTGCAGAGAAAAATGATATAGTCTGTTTCTTCATTATCAGCGAGATGAATAGAGAAACCAGATGGACAGACTGGAGGGCATGGTTCCATTATTTGGAAGAATCAACTAATCCCAGAGCGTCATACCTACTTGGCTTTGTTCAAATATAATCTGTATGTATCTCCATATTTGTGTGATTCATCAGTACCACTCTTGCCTCTATGGCCCCTTTTCTGAGTTATTACAGATAGTTTATATCCAGTGTATTTTGCCTTAGCCAGAAGTTCATATTGAGAACAGTTCATATTCAAATCTAAATGGAAATACTCCTTGAAGAGTCTATAAGGGATGGCCCACAGGGTGATATTACAGTGAGCTTTCCAAGGCATAGGGACTAGTATTCAATTTTATGGGCTCAGAAACTAGGCTTTTTTTGGCATGTCTCCAGGTGATCAGACTTACACTGTCCAAGTAACAAAAGGCTTACATCCAAACTGAAAGCACAAGTTTATTAATTTGTAAAGTGAAAGGGCCTTTTTAACAGCTTGGTGGTGATGGTTTATTCGCTAAGTTGTGTCCGACTGCTCGCAACCTCATGGACTGTGGCCTGTCAGGCTCCTTTGTCTATGGGATTCTCCAGGCAAGAATACTGGAGTGGCTTGTCATTTCCTTCTCCAGGGGATCTTCCCAACCCAAGAATCGAACCCAGGTTTCCTGCATTGCAGGCAGATTCTGATGATTACTGACTGAGCTACAATGCAACAGATAAATATGAGTTTCTACTGTGTACCAGGCCTACTTACTGGGTATACAGCAGTGAACAGAAACAGTTAAAACTTCTGCTCTTACGATGAAGCTTGCATTCTGACGATGTGAGACAGACATTAATAAACACATAATATGTCATAGAAATGGTAAGTTCTAAGAAGATAAATGGAGTAGGGTAAGGAAAGATGAGCAAAGAAGGAAAGGATTGAGTGCTGTTTAAGTCCATTGGCCAAAGAAGGCCAGAGGAGTGCTTGCTGTCAAGGAGCAGAAGGGAATTCTGAGCGGCTAGAGAAGAAGGGTGACAGGAAGTAGGATGGTGATCTTCTAGGCCATTATAAAGACTTTCTTTTTGACTTTTGTTCTGAGTGAGATGAGATCACTGAGCAGAGGAATGATGAATGATGTGACCTTCTTTTTAGCTGTGTTTCTGGCTGCTGTGCTGAGGAGTGTAGGGAGGGAAAGCAGTTAAAAGGCTGTTTTGGTTGAGCAGGAGGTGAGGCGGTTTGCCTGCTTCTTGGTTATAGCTAGGAAGTCAGCCCTTGTCTATGTAACTATTTTTCCTGCTTTCTGAAACTGCTCTTGCCAAGATCAGTGATAGTGAGTTGGTAAACCAATGGACATTCAGGTCACATCTCACTGTGTGTCTTATCAGAATTCTCCATAGAATTCTCCCTCTTTCTTGAATTATTACCTCTTGACTTCTTGGGTAACCATGGTTTTCCTCTTCCTTTTACGTGTAATTTTTGTTAGCCCCTTCCCCTCAGTCGCTGCAGGTTTGAGTTGCTTACGGTTTGGTTTTGTACCCTCATCTCTTCTGTTCTCTCTTGATGATATCATTTGTTCCCAAAGATTTTATATATCATTTATATGCTGAGAATTTCCAAATTTATATTTTACAAGGAACTCATATTTTACATGCCAAAATCTAAACTTATTATCCAGCCAAAACTGAAGAGGAACTGATCTTCCCCTGACCCCCCATTTTCCCTCTCAGATAATGACATCCAATTGCTTAACCTGGGAACCTAAGAGTCATTTCAGGCACCTTTGTTTCCCCCTGCCGCGCCCCCTGCCCCCCATCCTTCACCGAGTCCTTTTCAACTCACCTCCAAAGTGTTTCTTGTAGCTTTCCATTTCTCTCCATAGAGTCCATCTCGCCTTTTTCCTTTCATTTGGTCCTCACACTTCTCTGGCTTTTCTCCCATTTTCTCTGCACAGCAGCCAGAGAGCTTTTAAAAGAATAGGCCGCACGGTTACTTAAAACAATTCATTGGCTTCCTGTTGCACTTGAACTTATCCAGTTTTTCCTTTCCCTCTCACAAGCTGTTTTCTCTGCATAGACTTCTCATTCTGCCCTTTGCTTGGTTCCTCCTCATCCGTTAGCACTCAGCTTTCCTCTGAGGCCTTCCTTGGCTACCCTGTTCAAAGGAGGTTCTACTTCTCTGCTCTCTCATTACACTGTTTTTTCTTCTATAGCACTTAACCACAATTTACAATTACTCATTCATGGGTTTACATATGTGGCCCAGATACTTGTCCCTCTAAGTCTGGTGGAAGAGGTGAGTTTGTAGTTGCATTCAGAAGAAGCTGCAAATAATTTTTCACTTTGTCTTAGGTGAGTTCCCAGAAGCCCATTCTCTGATCTTCCTTTCTATGACGTCCCCCCCAATCCCCAAGAGTGGGGAGATCTTTGACAGCTGGTGTTCAAGCCTTGGTTGTCTTGTTCCTGGGTCCGTCCCATAAGGTGGTTTTGATCATCATGTTCTTCACAAATGAACATTTATAGGACAGACCAAGACCTTCCTCTTATTTGGCTATCTCTCCTGATTTAACTTTGGTATATCCCCGAGTACTTCCTTCTGATCACCAGTTTGGCATTGGGAACAATGGAAGGAATGAAGGGTATCAGGTCCCTTTATCCTTCCCCCCAACCCCTTTAGAAATTGTCTTCCCTACTAGGCTGCAAGCAGCATAAGAGTTACTCTCTCCTGTTTTCACCATCATGATGTACCCAGCGCTTATGTAGTGCTTGGCACTTGGTAGCACTTATTGGCACATATTCTCTGTATAGAATATGCACAGAATGGAAGTAGAGCAAAAACAGGTAGCTCCTTTTGTGAGAATTCCATCTAAGTGATAGGAGGCTTGATGGAAAATCTTCCTCTTATCAGTAAATGCCTCTGGTATCCGGAATATTTGTCCGTGTCCTCTCCTCCCTGTCTGTCTCCTGGGCAGGGCTGGACATGACAAGAGTGGTTTTAGAATCTGTTTCTCATTGCTGATTGCCACTTTCAGGGAGCCTTTTGTTTCTTTATATGTGTTCATGTCACTGATTAAGTTAGTTCTTCTCCCAGTCCATTCAGTGTTCTGGGCCTAGGAAAAACCTACTTCTTACCACTGCATTTTGGAGAAGGAAATGGCAACCGACTCCAGTACTTTTGCCTGGAAAATTCCATGGATGGAGGAGCCTGGTAGGTAGGGTACAGTCCGTAGGGTTGCAGCGAGTCGGACACAACTGAGCGACTTCACTTTCTTTCTTTCTGTAGTTCATTTCGGAGAAGGAAATGGCAACCCACTCCAGCGTTCTTGCCTGGAGAATCCCATGGACGGAGGGGCCTGGTGGGCTACAGTCTATGGGGTTGCAAAGAGTCGGACACGACTAAGCAACTAACACACATACACACACGCACACCACTGCATTTTAATTTACTTCACCATCTGAATCAACCCAGTTTTTGTCATAGTGAGTAGTGTGGGGCAGGCAATTGGACCCCCATACTTTGTTGCTACTCTATTTAATTTTACTCCAGGATGTGTGTGTACTTGATAATTTGACTAAACCAGTAGAGATGGAAGAAAGTTCTTTTTATTCCTGAATTTTCTGTTTGGTTCCTTAAGCTTTGAGTTAGTTTCTTCCTACTTCTGGTCACT
This sequence comes from Capricornis sumatraensis, assembly GCF_032405125.1. Lineage (NCBI taxonomy): Eukaryota > Metazoa > Chordata > Mammalia > Artiodactyla > Bovidae > Capricornis > Capricornis sumatraensis. The sequence goes on along the minus strand of NC_091074.1, from coordinate 68,655,111 downwards.
TATGCTGGAAAAGTAAACTATGAGGTTTACAACTAATACAACCTATTCTTCCTTTCTTCCCTCATTTATTTAGAGGTGTCATGTCTTATTTATTTTGGTTTGTAATGTCATGTAAGTCTCATGTTATAGCATTATATTTCTACTAATATATATACTATGGCATACCACCAAAAATTTAGTTTCCATCCATCATCATACAGTTGATACCCTTTGTCCCTTTCACCCTTCATCCCACTCCTTCCTCTCTGCTAATCGCTAAGAACAACCTATGTTTAATACTCTCCAGTACCTTCTATGGAGAAGGCAGTGGCAACCCACTCCAGTACTCTTGCCTGGAAAATCCCATGGATGGAGGAGCCTGGTAGGCTGCAGTCCATGGGGTCGCTAAGAGTTGGACTCGACTGAGTGACTTCACTTTCACTTTTCACTTTCCTGCATTGGAGAAGGAAATGCCAACCCACTCCAGTGTTCTTGCCTGGAGAATCCCAGGGACGGGGGAGCCTGGTGGGCTGCCGTCTCTGGGGTCACACAGAGTCGGATACGACTGAAGTGACTTAGCAGCAGTAGCAGCAGCAGTACCTTCTATGTTTGTCAGACACCTGTATGGAGTTGTGGAGAAGGTGTACAGATAATTAATGGTGTGTGCTTATATCAAACAGTTATGCTATGCCTTTACATAGGATAATTGATATTTCTAATGTATTTATTCATCATTACAATTTTTAATTTTCAATGTCCTTTTGTAGGCAGTTGATCATGATCTTAAGAAACCACAAGAAAAATGATTTTTTAATTACATGTGTGATCTTTAATTGAAAGCATTGATTTTGGCCTTGAATATAGTTTTCATGTATTAAGAGACATGATTTCAGTGAATGAATGGAATTTCTCTTCCTTGTAAGTTAAAAAAAATTTTTTTGCATGAAGATAAAAAATTTTTCCTCTAAAGTGTTGGCTAGCAGTAGCCTAAAAACACATAGGTATAAAAGAGTACTTGTGCTGACTTTACCAATCACTGGAGAATCTTGTGTTTACAGATTTCCTGACTGAAAAATTCTGTTTTCTTTTGAAGGAACTGTGAAATCAGTTAAAACTCATTCTTAGCATTTTACATGGTAGTAGAAGATGAATATGAAAATAAAAATTTCAGAAATTCACAACCCTCTAAAGTGAACAATTTTTATTTAGTGGTAGTGGAAGGAAAGGATTTCTGTGTAAGCAGCATAGAGTATTTAGAGTTAATGTTTTATGTGATCTGTATGTGATGGAGTATTTATACGTACTCTCTAATACACACATATATATTCTTCCCTTCCTCCTTCCCTCCCTCTCTCATATACATCCAAGGTGTTAAATATAAAAGAATTCTTTTAACTCTTAAGAGGGTTTGTGATCACAACTTAATAAAATCATGATAATAGATTTATTCTCATAATACTAAGTATTCAAAATGCCAAATGAGGACAGTATTCCATTCCCGATGTTTGACAAAGAGGTTTTATTTTTGGGCCATGACAGTGAAAATGCCAAATCCTAACCACTAGACCACTGGGGAGCTTCCTGTTTGGTTTATACAGCCCCTCCATGTTCTGGGAGAAAGCAAATACCTGTAATCAAGCTGGTCTTATCTTAATACAAGTTCCCCCAGCAGAAGTCAGGTTTTAGGATTTTGTTGTCTTATTCCTAGAAGGACTAGTGTCTCTGAATTTAAAGAATTTGGGTAAAATTTGTCCCTCTCAATGGTTTTGTCAGCTTGTGCCTTATCATATGATAATCTTGGAGAATGTGAATATTCATGTAAGTAGTGCAGAAAGCACTTGGACTAGAAATCAGCAGTTCTGACTATTACTGTCTTTATGCCTCTAAATAATCCTGCGACCTTGGCTGGGTCACTCCATCTTCCTTGGCTTTATTCATCTGTAAAACAGGAAGATTGAACTCTTATTGCTAAGATTCCCTTACCTTGTAATACTAAAATACATCCATCATTAAATAGATCAACACAGTGGTCAAAACAGCCCAGTCTGTTGGTCTCCATACCTGGCACAATGTGGATATAGCTGTTCTGGACCCATGGAGGTGTGGGGCATTTGAGCTAGCCAGGAGCAGAAGCAATGGGCGTTTGTTAGATTGACTGAGTTCAGTAGGTGGGGAGCTGAATTGCTGGAAGAGGCCAAGAGAAACCCTCAGCTCAGAAGGGAAGGCAGTTTTCCTTGCAAGTCAGAGCTTAGGATAGGTCATTGAAGAGAAAACCCAAGAGCCTGGCATTCAGGAAGGGAAATGTCTAATTCTCCTTTGATTTTACAGAGCAGACATCAGAAGTTGAAAATTGATGTCAGTGATGCCTGTGTATCCTGACAACTTTTAAATTAGTTTTAATGTTTTGCAAAGCAGAAGAATGCATATTATATTTTGAAATAATATCAGTAAATATGGTTGAAAAAAATTGTTTTAACTCAGCCGAATATCAAGAAAATTTACCCAGGTGTAGCTTCTACTCTATACTGATGTTAGAAAAATAAAAAATTCCTGGGTTGACTTTTCTGTGATCTGATCAACTGGCAATTTTGGAAAGAAAGCAAGAATTAAGGAAAATGAGTGCAAGTTTAAATTGACTTGTTTGCCTCCTAGCTTCGTTCCTCTGGAGATGATTAAGAGTCTCCTTTTAATTTGTGCTTATTATTAAAGAAACAAAATCTTCTTAATAGAGATTAAAGTCCAGTTTTGCACTTGCAGTTTCTCATAAATTTATTTCTGCATATATGTGGAAGTTGAATACTAATACGTTTGATTTTTCACATTTGTAGCAATGAGGCTTCGTTGGTTATAACACAAAGTTTTTGTTAACTAGTATAAAGATGTAACCTTGGAAATCTGTCTAATTATAAGATTTAATATTAATGCATAATCAATACTTAGGTATAAAATATTTTCCCAGGTTTTAAAAATACCTGGGAAATATATATGTATAAAAATATATGTAACAGATATATTTTGTTTTCAAGGGTTAAAAAAGGTGTGAAATCTCTATATTTGTAATATTATAGGCACACTTTTTATATTTATTATAGTAAATTTCAAACATGTATAGATTTAGAGAGACTAGTGTAACAAATCCCTGTATAACCATCACCTGGTTTCAACAGTTACCAGACTGACAGTTTTATTTCGTCTACACTTCTGCTTACTCCCCCTGTACCTGACTTGAATTATTTTGAAACCATTCCCCATCTTGAGCAGCCATGATTCTCTCTTGCCACCTGGTGGCAGCATACCATAGTTTGAAAGTTATTAAGGCTTTTGAGGTTATAATTATAAAAAAAACAAAGGATAGGAGAATGAGGAACTATTGCTTAATGGTTATAGGATTTCTGTTTGTGGAAGTGAAAAAGTTTTGGAAGTAGATAGTGGTGATGGTTGCACAACACTATGAATATAACTTCTCCCACTGAATTCTACACTAGAAAATGGTAAATTTTACATCATGTATATTTCACTATAATACAGAAAAAACAAAAAAGGGGGAGATAACCTCATGACTGTATTTGCTAGCATATAAATACATAAAGGGATTCAGTAGTATGCTTCTTGTGAAAAGAACTAGTATGTGTTTGTTATGCTGTCTTCTTTTTGAGGAGAAAGACCTAGTGAGCTTCCAGAATTTGAATAGCAAAACCATGATAAGTAACACACAAAATTCGAACTCCTTGGATATAGTGAGGGGTCTGGAAAGCTTCTTCCATCTAGTTGAACAACTTCCCCCACTCCCACCCCATTATATGGCCCAAAATGTTTTAAACCATGGCAGATCTCTGAATAGTTCCTTTATGAACCCAAACCATTATTCATTAGAGTTAAAAGTATTTGTAGAGATCAGGTATTGGGTGTTTTAAGCGGTTTACTGTTTAGGTCTAGTTCAACCTGAGATAATCTTACACTAAAAATTTTTATGGGAGGAAGGTATGGATGTAGGTGCTTTCTGGAGAACATTGCAGATGCTAAGAAAACATGTTTAGTATTCTAGATGCTCTTTTTTAAACATGTGCAAATAAATTCCAGAGAGATTGGCTGGAACACTGCCTCACAGCTAGTCAGTCATTGGTAGGGCTGGGCTCTTTGTGGTTTACCATCACTACTTTATAGCACATCAAGAGCAAGATAGTGTTCATTCTGCTTTTTCCCTTTTCTTGTGTTCTTTTTCCTGATAATTGAGAGGTTTGGTTATCGAAGCCAATTTTTGGTAACCAGAAAACTAAGTCAACTAGAATATGCAGTTTTTCTGAGAAGTCTGCTTGGAGAGGTTTTACTATATTTGATCATTGCAGTTAGCATTTGCATAATACTTTGATACAATTTATCACAATAAATACACATTTAGGAGCTGCAGAGAGGTTTGGGGTAGTGAATCACTGACCTTAGTCAGCTTTAAGACCTGTTCTGCCCTTGCTCTGGCGTTAGCTCTCTGTATGCCTCAAGCCAAGTGATGCTCAGTGGAACTGGTAGAGGAGGATTTTTTTTTTTTTTTTCTTGTCACATCACGCAGCTTGCAGGATCTTAGTTCCCCAACCAGGAAGTAAACCCATGATCCTTGCAGTGGAAGTGCAGATTCTTATCCACTAGACCACCAGGGAATTTCCTAGATTTGATGAGCTTTAAAGGCTCCTTTCAGCAGTGCCATCCAGAGCTGTTAAGCTGAATGTGGGCTTCAGTATTGCAGTGAAGAATCACTCTCTTCCATGCTTTTAGTTAAAAAGAATTCACAGGGTAGAAGCAGCTACTTTAGGATGCTCATGACAGTAATTATGCACATAGTGAAAACAAACCCAGTTTTGAAGTTAACATGAATAAATTTTTGTTTAGGGCTCAATACAGTTATTAAATTTTTTGAATGTTGAAATCTTGGGCTTCTTCTTGGTGGAGGTCCTAAGGTTACTAGGTTTGAAAGAAAACAGAAAGTAAAAAAGGTAGTTGGCAAGACCATTTCCTTTCTGGGTTGACATTTCTGTTCCTTATACAATAGTTTTAAATCTCAAGCATGCTAAGAGGGCTCAAAACTTCAGAGTCTGTAAAGTACTTGTATTTTCTTTGCTTCTCTAGGGGCTTATTCCTTTCCTTGGTTATCTGTTTCAACAGGTCATTGGTTACTCAACCTTACATCACATTACCAAATGGCCACACATCTAGGGCTAATTATTAGTAGTTATTACTACTTAATAATGATTGCCTGTGGCTCAGATGGTAAAGAATCTGCCTGCAGTGCAGAACACTTGGGTTTGATCCCTGGGTTGGGAAGATCCACTGGAGAAGGGAATGGTTACCCACTTCCAGTATTCTTGCCTGGAGAATTCCAAGGACAGAGTAGTAGCCTGGCGGTCTACAGTCTGTGGGGTAATAAAGGGTCAGACATGACTGAGCAACTGATCACAATAATAACTTACTTAGTAGTTATTACTAATTTAGCCAAAGTGGGGAAGATTTACGTCTCGCCTTGGTGTCCCAGGTGGCACAGTGGTAAAGAATCCCCCTGCCAATGCAGGAAACACAGGAGACTCGGGTTAATCCCTGGGTCAGGAAGATCCCCTGGAGAAGGAAATGGCAACCCACTCCAGTATTCTTGGCCTGGAGAATTTCATGGACAGAGGAGCCTGGTGGGCTACAGTCCATGGGGTCGCAAAGAGTCAGCTACGACTGAACGACTGAGCACATAGATAGCAGAATTTGTCTTCTGAATTCAGATTGAGTATCATGTCTTTCCATTCAGAAGTGTTTCTTTAATATTTATTATGTGCCCAGCGCTGTGTTTGACTTAGTGTAGCAGAACATTAAGTCCTGTTCTTAAGCAGTTCTTGGTCTAGAAGGAGAAGCAAGCGTTGTGATGTGTTTTGACATGTTATGCGGGGGTCTGTGCAGCACAAGGGTATCTAGATCATGCTGTTCAGGCACCATGATGAGACTCTAGAGTCAAAATTTTTAACCACACATGGTCACAAGAGCTTAATCAGTTTAATGTCCATGTATTTAAACTTAATCGTTTTTAGATTGCATTTTTATTTTAATGCAAAGAAATACAGTCGTTTCCAAACCATGTCCTTGTTCCAAATTTTCTTAACAAGAAGCATAAGAAAAAAAAAAGCACTTCATATAAACTGTTATATTGGACTTACATTGTTCTCAACTCTTGAGAAATTGCTGGGAAAATCTCACTGTGTTTATGAGCCCTTTATATTAACTCCTTGCCCTCAAACTCCAGGAAAAGAAAATAACACTTCATGTGATAAAAATCAGCATAACATTGCCAGAGCCTGTGCTCGAAGGGCCAGAGGTCCTGCCTGGAGGCTGTTAGCGTTATTAGGGCTCTGCAGGGCTGGCTTACTGGGAAACTCCCCGACCTGAGTGAGGTCCAGTTGTGCATGTGGGCCACACAGAACAGCGTGTGAGTTTTTAGTGCATCGTAGACTTTCCTATGCAAGAGCCAAAACTTTGTGGAGAGGGGAAGAAGAAAAACAAGGGCTAGAGGAGAGGCAGAATGAGTGTAGGACTAGACAAAGCAAGTTGTAAACGATGGCTGTGTAGGATTGGCTCTTGTGTGCTGCTTCAAGGTGATGTGTTTCAAGCCCAGATGAGAGCTGAAAGGGAGGATTTCAGTACATCTTTTCCTAGGCTGTCACTTCAGGAGACATGTTAGAGCTGTGAGTTGTTTCTGTAGAGGAACATGTTCACTGCTGGTGTTGGTTGTTTAGTGACAGTCCTCGAGTGCAGCTGATGCTCAGAAGTACTGAGTTGGAAACCTGGATTAAGGAGCTGTAGCTTGGCTTTCCGGAGAAGGCAATGGCAACCCACTCCAGTACTCTTGCCTGGAAAATCCCATGGATGGAGGAGCCTGGTAGGCTGCGGTCCATGGGGTCACGAAGAGTCGGACACGACTTCACTTTCTCTTTCACTTTTTACTTTCATGCACTGGAAAAGGAAATGGCAACCCACTCCAGAGTTCTTGCCTGGAGAATCCCAGGAACAGAGAAGCCTGGTGGGCTGCCGTCTGTGGGGTCTCACACAGTCGGACATGACTGAGGTGTCTTAGCAGCAGCAGCTTGGCTTTCAGACAGCCGTGTGCCTCTGTGCTTTAGGAGACTCTCTCACTCACCTGGTTCTGTCTCTCACCCTCCCCAGGTATTTTCTGGTCTGTGGTTTGACTTCCTGCCTTAGCGTGAACTGTTCGCTTACACGTTGTCTCATCCCAACTCCATAATTTATTTGTAAGTGTCTCTATACCAGTGTTATAGCCTCCATTGCTTTGATACATATGGCAGCCAGTTATCCAATCTCAAATTGTGTACGTGGCTGACAAAGATTTCTCGATTTATAAAAACCATTAATATGAAAGAGAATGGAACAAATGATGATTAAGTTCATTTAGTTATACAACTAACAAGTTAAGAGTTATTAGAAAGCAAAAATTACATGAAATCATATTCTCTCGAAGTTGGAGACATGGCCATGAAATCAACTTGTCTTAATATGTCCATTGTCTTTTTCGCTGACCATGTTCAATTTCTCTGCCACTTTCAGATTTTCTCAGAGAGCATCTCACAATTAATTTCTTCCCACCTGGAATTTATCATTGTTGTTCTTTGCTTCTATTTAAGATTCTTGTTGTTAGGTTGTCTTTGAGTGTCCCTAAGTCACATCGTTTGTGGGTCTCTGTCATTCAAGGCGGGGAGCATAATCAGAACATGCTGCCCCACGGTGAGAAGGAGTGAGATGGTCCACCCTTGTGTCAGGTGCTGAACCCTGGTGAGGATCGTGTATGCTGAGTCAGCCAGTGTACTTTAGGAGATTTGAGCCTTTGTGGTCTCTGCAGAATCTGCTGAGGCCTAAGGGATACTGCAAGATTTTCTGAACTACCCATTCTGTGAGTTCTCAAAAATGACATTTTACTGAAGTATTTTGCTGCAAAGTAGCTAGCTGCCAGTTTATTGTCTCTTCCAGGCCTTTATTTCGTCAGTAACTTTCTAGTGAATTGAATTCTTTGGATACTTTTCAGCCTTGATTTTTAGTTGAAATTCCTCTTTATCACTATTGAAATCCTTCTGCCTTTGCTTCAGTGAACTGTTCTGTCATGATCATTCAGTCTTTCCTTTTAGGTGCTTTGGTGGCTTTTTCTTTGTTCATGCCTCAAATCAGCAATGGCAAACTGGCAATCTGTGGTTCAGATCTGGTTTGCTGACATGTTTTATTTAGTCCTTGAAGTGTTTTGAAAATGTTTATAGTAGTTGCCAATAATAAAAGGGTAATATTCTATATTAAGAATCTGAATGTAGCTTTTTTCAGGGGAATGAGCTGGCTGCGCTGGGTGGCCAGTCCCTTGTGGCAGTGTTCGTGAGATCACTGGGAGGGGCGTGTGTCTGCTTCAGGGGCTGTGGCTCCATGCAGTGCACGTCACTCATTTGTTCATTGCCTAGTCTCTGTACATTTGCATTTGCAAGTCATGTTTCACAGCATCTGAAATCTGTTGTCTTCTCTCCATGTGCTGTCCCTGAGCACCTCTGCCTCATCGGCCACAAAAGCCAGGTGGACGAGTCTGTCTGCCATCTTAAGGAATGGTTTTTCAGTTCAGTTTGTGCCTGCTTTGCCTTTTAATCACGTTATTTTTGTTGTTTTCAGGTCTATAAGGTTTGATAGCTTGAAATAATTTTCCAGTTCTATATATTAATTGAAACCTTTTATCTGCTTGTAAGTAAGTAAGTAAAGTCGCTCAGTCATGTCCGACTCTTTGCGACCCCATGGACTGTAGCCTACCAGGCTCCTCCCTCCATGGGATTCTCCAGGCAAGAGTACTGGAGTGGGTTGCCATTTCCTTCTCCAGGGGATCTTCCCAACCCAGGGATCGAACCCAGGTCTCCCGCATTCCAGACAGACACTTTAACCTCTGAGCCACCAGGGAAGTCCTTATCTGCTTGTAGTGATTCCTAATTGCCATTCAAGAGTCCTATGTCCCAACAACTGGGTGGATGCTTTATTGTGCATAAAAATGATACAAAGATTGAGTCGCTTTGCTTTGACTTTTTTAACGTATGTATATAGTAGCATTGTCATTTTTCTTACCCTTGTGACTTTCATACCTTTGCTCTAACACCTTCGTGTGAAAACCTGTCTTTGAGGTTTATACCACACTGTCCTTTACTCCTCTTTGTGATCATCCACTGAGACTCCTGGCACCGACGTTCCTCTCATCCCACTCCCCTCAGTTCATGAGGGATTTTGTCATCTGGTTCATAGTGTTGCTCTCCTCACGCTGAAATCTTACTGCCTCTGTGGCTGTGGACAATCCATTTAACATGCTGCCCTCTAGGAGCTTAAAATCTACTTGGAGATAATATACATAGTATGTAAAAACAGTAAAAGTCTTACATAAAAATAACATTTTAAGGCATCTACAGAAGAAGTGGCATAGGTCTTTGTTTGATAAATTGCTGATAAAGTTATGTAAGCAGTTTTTTGAAGGGTTGAAGTCTCTTTCAGCCTAGACTCAGGTTTCTGTGCAGAGGTATTTCACTCCATGTAATTCCCTCGGTGGGTCTTTTTCTGGGGAGGAGTAGCTGATCTCATTAGAGAATATGGGCAAGGAACTAGTCAGGGCCAACCTCTCATTCTCTCTCCTCTCCCCTTTGCTGAACAGCCAGCCACTGGTAGCCTGTTCCTCTGACTTTTCCATAAGCAGACCTCCCTGTGGGGAAACCTGTGGTTTTCTATGACTGTGATGGAGCCAGTAAATTAGTTCAATTCAGTAGTGAAGTTTTAAAAACATGGGCTTTACGTATAATAAAACCGACAGTTTGATCTCCATCTGTTTGGCTTTTCTGTCTTATTTCTTAATTATTCCAGAAGTGGGTAGGATAGGTAGCTGGGAGGAAGGGATTTTGTTTAATGATCCCCTAAACCACTGTGGTAACAATTGCTAAAATGTTCTTAGGGAACATGATTCTAGCTTTCTTGAGGTTTGAATTGAGTATTGAGAGAGAGCAGAATTCAGGTGGGATTTTGTTGTTGTTTTATCGTTTTATTTATTTACTTTTGGCTGTGTGGGCTCTTCTCTAGTTGCGGTGAGCGAGGGCTGCTCTCTAGTTGTGGTGTGCGGGCTTCTCGTTAGGTGCTTCTCTTGTTGTGGAACATGGGCTCTGGAGCACAGGTCCTTCCGGAGTTGCTGTTCCTGGGCTCTAGAGCACAGGCTCGGTAGTTGCGGTGCACGGCTTAGTTGTCCCACAGCATGTGGGATCTTCCTGGGTCAGGGATCAAACCCATGTCTCCTGTATTGGCAGGCAGATTCTTTACTACTGAGCTACTAGGGAAGCCCTCAGGTAGGATTTTGGAAGTGTGTTGACTTGAGAAAATGCAGGGAGATAAAGGTGAGTTCAAAGAACAGGAAGTTGATAGCTGGCTTGAGCAAAAGGCTTCAAAAGATGTTGGTAGTGATGATTGGCCAGGACAGATTGTATAGGACTTGGAATGCCTGATTGAGAAATTTGACTTTTAAATCTTTTAAGTAGCAGAAAGCAATTGATGGATCCTGTGTAGGGGAATGATAATGTTAAAGTGACACATTAGGAAAGAATTTTTTGAATTGATGTTTCAATATAATATAATACATAAAAGAATATATTATCATTAGTATCTAAGAGCCGGCTAACATTCAGTGGTAACACGTAATGTTCACTGTAAATCATTTTGGAAGCACAAATGATTTAATATACTAGGGAATAATCTTTTTTGAAGATAGTCATTCCTTAAGTAGCTGTGATTTCTTTGAACAGAAGGCTGCTTCACAAGTTGATTTAGATGGACTTGGTGTCATCTTTTAGTGTTAGAATTAACTTCCCAAAGCAAGCCTTTTTGAAGGAGGTGTACCTTTTTTTTTTTTTTTTAAACTGAGGGATGTTTTTATTAAAGTGTGTTGGACTGTTTGTAGTCTCTGGCAAAATAAAATGAGATGAGAAAAATAGTTTTGGAATCTGTCCAAGGTAATATAATTCAGTATTAAGAAAGATTTGGCAGAGTAACCCTGAACAGGTAAAAAGCCTGCTAAATGAAATTACATAAATTACATCCTTACTTAGCAGCTGACATTCATGGAGTGGTTGGGTGTATGGCATAAATAAATGGCTGAGGTCACAATGGGTGCCTACCAATGTGGGCAGAGACCGTTTTGTAACCTCAACAGTACAGTATGAAATAGAGAAGGGTGCTCCTTTTCCGCTGAGCTTTCTGTTTTTCTTTATTTCTTCTGCCGCTTTCTCCTCTACCCACTCCAGCACCCCATTCCCCTACTTCCTAGCCACTATTGTGGTTACAGGGGCCATGCCCAGCTTTGCCTTGGCTGTGTTAGATTGGCTGGCAGATGAAACCAAAAATAAGTCTGTCTGTGGGATTTTCAGGACTGTCAGACCATGAGCTACTTTAGGAAGATAGGGTAGAAAGGTTAAATCAGTATCTGGGGTGCTTTGTGTGAGTAATTTTTATTTTGATTATACAGGTAATACTTTTTTCTCTTTTATTATTGGTTTTCAATTATGCAAGTAGTGCTTGAAGATGCAGACAATATAAAATATGTAAATACCTCCAGTCCCATTATCCTTTTCATGAATAACTACTGTTAACAGTTTGTATATATTCCTGGATAAATGGGACCTTTTTGTATTTGTTTATTGTTTTGCACCTTGCTTTTTTTCACTTTATGTATATTTGTGGTCTTTCTATGTCAGTAACTTTCATGAGGTCTGCATAATAAGTAGATCATAGGAAGGAATAGCAATGATTTATTTAACCACTTTCATATTGATGAATGCTGGTAAGATTATCCCAGTTACAGGCTATGCCAGTTTCTGGAGGTTTTCTTTGATATGTTTTAAGAATAGCCACTTATTAACTTTTTAGTGCCAGACAATGCAAAGTTTTCTATATACATCATATAAACTTTGCAATAACCTATATCATAGGTGTTACACCCCTTTCCAGATAAGGAAAAAAATTAAAGCTCACTTGGCCAAGGTCTCATGGTCCATGAATGGAAGAACAGGGGTTAAAACCCAAGCCTGTCCCATCACATAACCTTGCTTCTTTTCCACTTTTCATTTCTAAGACTATATTAACAAGTAAAAAAAAAATTTTTTTTCCAACAGTGCTGATGTTAGACTTAGCTTGAATATAATTTTTGTGTTCTAATTTAAATTTCATTTTTTTAATTTGTAGTTTTCCTCTCTGTTGCTTTTCATGCATAGCTCTGTTCTGCATAGATTTGAAATATGGCAATATGAAGTGGCCCTTGTGACTCATCATATCTGTTTCTTTCACTTTGTGGGTTAGAGAATAACAGTATACTGTGTAGCAGTATTCAAGACTGAGAGAAATGTGTAGTAGTAATTTTTTTTAAAATTCAAGTATAGTTGATTTACAGTGCTGTGTTAATTACTACTCTACAGCAAAGTGATTCAGTTATATATACATTCTTTTTTTGAAATTCTTTTCCCTTATGGTTTATGATAGAATATTGAATATAGTTCTCTGTGCTATACAGTAGGACTTTATTGTTGATTCTTTCTGGATATAAAAGCTCACATCTGCTAACCTCAACCTCCCACTCCATCCCTTCCCCAAGTCCCTCCCCCTTGGCAACTACTAGTCTTTTCTCTATGTCTGTGATTCCATTCCTGTTTCATAGATAGGTTCATTTGTGTCTCCGCTTAGATTCCACATGTGAGTGATATCACATGGTATTTGTCTTTCTCTTTCTGACTTATTTCACTGAGTATGATAAACTGTAGTTGCATCCATGTTGCTGCAAATGGCGTTATTTTGTTCTTTTATTATGGCCGAGTAGTATTTCATTGTATATATGTACCATATCTTCTTTATCCATTCATCTGTTGATGGACATTTAAGTTGTTTCCATGTCTTGGCTATTGTGAATAGTGCTGCTATGAATGAAGGGATGAGCAGAAAACGTAAGTAGACATTTCTCCAAACAGGAAATACGCATGGCCGATAGGCACATGAAAAGATGCTCAGCATCGCTAATTATTGTTCAGTCGCTCAGTCGTGTCTGACTCTTTGCGACTCCATGGACTATAGCACGCCTTGCTTCTGTGTCCTTCACTATCTCCTGGAGTTTGTTCAAACTTGTGTCCATCATGAGTTGATGATGCCATCCAGCCATCTCATCCTCTGTCGCCCCCTTCTCCTCCTGCCGTCAATCTCTCCCAGCATCAGGGTCTTTACTATACCTATGGCTGATTCATGTTGAGGTTTGACAGAAACAGCAAAATTCTGTGAAGCAATTATCCTTCAGTAATAAATGAAAAACAACTATATGGCCAGAATGAGGTGCCCCCTTACACCAGTCAGAATGACCATCATTAAGTCTATAAATAACAAATGCTGGAGAGGGTGTGGAGAAAAGGGGACCCGACAGTTCCCCCTCCTGTTAGTGGGAATGTAAGTTGGTGCAGCCACTCAGGAAGACAGTATGGAGGCTCCTCAGAAAACTAAAAATAGAATTACCATGTGATCCAGCAGTTCCACTCCTGAGCATATATCCAGACAAAACTATAATTTAAAAATTCTAAAAGACACATGCACCTGATAATAATTCTTAAGCTTCTGATTTCTGCATTATGAAGCTTTTTACCTTGGGTGTTGCTTTGCCCTTCCCTGGAGATGCTCAACATTGCTAATGACTGTTGTTCTAATAATTATCATATGAAGAGAGCAAGAGAGGGCATCTCTCCCCAAGCAGGGGAAGATGTCAGGCCTCATACCTAGCCAGTTGAGTAGAGAGAACTTTTTTCCTTCCAGTTAGGAATGGCGTTGACAGTTCCCCCACCTCCCTACCTCTTTGACTTTGTGGAAGTAAATGTATCCGAGAATGAGCGTGCTTTCCTATCTCCAGGCCTTTGCCCTAGCTGAATGAAAGCTTTGTACTGTACTGTTCTGTATTGACTGTCTTGAAACTCTTCCTGCTTGTAAGTGGATTGGGGTGAAGTATGGAGAGAGGAATCTTGAATACTTGGTTTAGAGCAGTGAATCTAATTGAGAATCCTGGACTACTTTGAAGATCTGTTTTGAAAAAAAAAAACCACTCACTGGATTGCCTTTGCACTTAAGGTCTTAAGTTAACCATCTTGACAGGCTATTTTAGGCTTTGTTTTCCCTTCGTGGGTTGAAAGTTGACTGAAGCTAGGACCCATGTTTTTGATGCTTTTACCCTCCTTCCAGCACCAAGCTCAGTCTGACAGCGGCATTAATTGTCTTATCACTCATCATATGATAAGTGGACACTATTTTTTAGGTTGTTGCCCTTAGAAAGCTTTGAATTTGAGTGGAAAAGTTTAGTTACCTAGATGGAGGATAAACATTTTACAACCAAGGATGTGTGAATAATTTTAGGAGAGATAGCAACAGTAACTGACCCAAGTTTAGGTAGATTTTCCTCTGAGTTGGTTTTATGTACTGGCATTTATATTTGGTCTCAGTAACATATATGAGCCATCTGCTGCTGGGTGAGAAATGGCATCTTGGATAGTAAGGTTGACAGGTGAATTCTCTCATTCTTCTTGCCTTACTCAGCTGAAATGCCAGGAGAGGGAGGGAAGGGCTGGCCACGTGCCACTGCAGCCTGAGTGGCCTTTTAAGTAGCCAGTCCTATCCTGTTTGCTTCTTCAATGTTCATCTGTGTAGGGGCAGCAAAAAGGGAAGAGGAAGAGCCTGACTTTTTGCTCCTCTGGTGGTAGAAACTGCTTTCGCTCAGAACTAGCAAGTCAGGAAACAAACTTCAAAGATCAGTGACCCAGGTTGCCATGGCAAGGCTGAAAGATGGATGGCTATTCATTTTTATAATATTTATTCTTATGTTCCTATTCTTTAGAGCTAATCTTACTGTGTCTTTTCCTGCTATTGATTGTGCTTCTGTAAATTAGAATATTTCCCAAACATTACAGAAGAAAAAAAAATGGATGTAAATGAATCTAAGATGATTTTTTATCTATCATTACTATTTTAATAATGGGCAGTCATCTTTTAGAAAAGGAGCTGAGTGGTTTAACCCTTTCCAAATTGAATTGAGCATTCTTTTCATTTGGATTACCAGTTTAATGTCAGCTTTCCCATGGAGATCGTTTGGTGCATCCCCAGATACTTTACAATGAACTTAACACAGGTTTTTACTTTTCTACTCACTCTTAACATTTTGGTACCTTCCTCATAAAAACAAAACAGAACACCCTGCTACCACTCGGGAGCAAGAAAAGCCTAATTTTAGTGGAAGATTCATCTATAAAACGTTATTACACAATTATGAATATACACATAGAAGGCTGTCTTTAGCATTAAGAGCTGACAGCATTATATGGGAAGCTTAATATTTAAATGAGTTGTTTTGTGATTTGAAACAGGTGTTTTTTTTTTAAAGGCAATTCAGAGAAGTTTTTAAAATTTTAGTTGATTTACAATGTTGGGCTAATTTCTACTGTATAGCTTATACACATATATACATTCTTTTGTATATTCTTTTCCATTATGGTTTGTCCCGGGAGATTGGATATAGTTCTCTGTGTTTAACCGTAGGCCCTTGTTGTTTGTCCATTTTCTATATTAAACTTCGCATCTACTAACCCCAGACTCCTAGCCCATCCCTTTCCTACCCCTTTCTACCTTCGCAGATCTGTTCTCTGTGTCTGTGAGTCTATTTCTGAAACAGGTGATATTTTTTAAGAACTAAAAACCTGTAAGCCCCAGTATATAAGAAAACACAGAAACCTAGCAAGAAACGAGGTTATATTTGTTGCCTAGAAAACTCTACTCTCTTTGGGAGAGCTTACTTATTTCTGAAATTTCTATAACTTATCATTTTGATCCAAACACAAAATGTGACATAATTGTGTTGGAGGACTGGATGAGATAGGAAGTGGAACAGGAGGAATGGAAGAGTTTAGTTGTCTGATAGTACTATGACCGAAATTAAATAGTGAAAGTGTTAGTCGCTCAGTTGTGTCCAGCTCTTTATGACCCCATGGACTGTAGCCCTCTTGGCTCCCCTGTCCATGGAATTGTGCAGACAAGAATACTGGAGTGGATTGCCATTTCCTTCTACAGGGCGTCTCCCTGACCCAGTGATTGAACCCAGGTCTCCTACACTGCAGGCATGTTCTTCATGGTCTGAGCCACCCGTTCAGTTCAGTCGTTCAGTCGTGTCCAACAAGGAAGCCCTATAAATAACATAAAATTTGATAGCCAAGCAGTAGTCATATATGCATATTATGTAGGAAAATTGAGGCCAGTACTGGAAGGAATGCCTAAGAGATTTGATCATGCTTGCCTCTGGGAGGGGAGACTAGAGACTTGGGTGGGGTTGGTAGTAGAGTTCTATTTTCATCATAAACCACTTCATTCTTTTTTATTTTTTAAACTTAAATACATGACTAGGCTTACATTTACAAGATGACATTTCACAGAATTGACTGGGAAATGCGTCTTTATAGAATTTGTTAAAATACAAGATAAGTGAAAGGCAGAGAGAGACCTTTACTTATATATACCATGTCCCTAGTGCCTAGGATAGATCTGACACAGTGGGGTTTGATAAATATTTATTGAATGAATAAAGCAATTGCAGAAATGAAACTTCTGGAGTATGAATGAGATTAGAACCTTCAGGAGAGAAGGCAAATGCTGTCTGCTGAGCTGTAAACTCCATAGAGCAAGGGAGTTTTTTGCTTGCTTTTTGCTGTGTCTTCTACATGGGTGTCTGCTACAGAGTAGGTACTCAGCAGATGCTCAGGGCGCGCTTTAAAATGGATTATTCAAGAATTATAGCCTTGAGGGCTAGAAGTAAGGGTACTTCCCTCAGCTTGTGTCTTGTTGCATCTATTCAGTTGAAGCATACTCCTTCCCTCACTTGATGGATCCTTTGTTAGGCATAAAATCAGAGCTAATCAATTGTGCAAAGTCTTTGTATTCAGTAAACTTTTTTAGTAGCGCTTTCTATGACCAAAACTTGGCATTAGGTTCTGCAGAGGTTATAAAGATGAATAAGGCTCAGTCTCTTGACTCCAAAGAAAATATAATCCAGAAGGGAAATCGAATTTCTATGCATTTAACTGTTATATACAAAACGTATTATGAGGCTTGAGCAGCTTGTGTGGGAGAAAGGATGATGATTCAGGAAGGCTTCCTTTCCTTTCTCTCCCCGTCTATTGCTACCACCCTGACTTTCACTCTTTTATTTCATTTCTACCTAACTTTGTTTCTGCGTTTACTTAGTGCCTGCCATGAGCCAGGAATTGTGCTCCATGCTAGAATATGAAAAGATAAATTAAGGATCTTATGGTCTGGTTGGAGAGACATGTAACCAAAAAATGACAGTATGATCAGTGCAGTTGAAGAGTTCTAGTGAAAAATTAAGGAATTAGACAGTGTTTCACAGGCACATCAGCAGCCTTGGTTTGAATAGAAGTGTTATTCATAGCACCATTTCTTGAATTCCTATGTGCCAGGCACTGTGCTGTGAGCATTTTCATATATTTAACCTTAATAATGATCCTCAGAACAACTCTGAAGTAGATGTAAGTAGATACAACTATTCCCACTTTAGAGCTGAGGAAGGCATGTAATATGTTGAATGACTTGCCTTAGATCACGTATTCAGTAGATGACTAAACTGTATCTAGGTCTGACCCCAAAGTTCATTCTATTCAAGAAAGAAATAGAAATGTGTAATGATGTTAGCCACTTTGGAAAACAGTTCCTTAAAAGGCTGAGAAGAGGTCCCTGTGACCCAACAGTTCCACTCAAGAGAAGTAAAGCAAACATCAGTGCAAAAATGAATGGCATAACAGCACTATCGACAATAGTACCGAAGTGGAAACAACCCAGATGTCCAGCAGTTGATGAATGGTTATCCACACACTGGAGTATTATTTTGTCATAAAAAGGAAATGAATTGATACATGTTATAACATGGGTGAACCTTGCAAACGAACATTAAGCTAAGTGAAAGAAGTCAGTTATTGTACAAAAGCCACATTTTATGAGTTCTTTTATATGAAGTATCCAGAATAGGCACATACACAAGCTAGACTGGTGATTGTCCGGGGCTCATGGAAGGGAAAAATGAGGTGTAATGGCCTTAGGTTTCTTTTTAGAGTAATGAAAATGTTCCAGAATTGATTGTGATGATGGTTGCACAACTTTGTGAATATACTTAAAAAAAAAAAAAAAAACAACCTTTGGGACTTGCACTGCAGGGGCCTGAGGTTCAATCCCTGGTTGGAAACTAAGATCCTGCCTGCTGGGACTTCCCTGATGGTTCAGTGGTTAAGAAGTTGCCTTGAAATGCGGGGTAAGTGGGTTCGAACCCTGGTCAGAGAACTAAGATCCCACATGCAGTGGAACAAATGAACCCTCGAGCCACAGCTAGAGAATCCATGCACTACAACAAAAGACCCTGCATGCTGCAACTAAAATCTGACACAATCAAATAAGTATTTTTTTAAAAAAGATCCTGCATGTTATGTGGTACAGCCAAAAAAAACCCCAACTTTAAACTTTATACTTTAAATCGATTAATTGCATAGTATGTGAATTATATCTCAACAGAATTGTTTAAAACAAAATATCTTGGAACTCTGAAATTGAGTTTTCTGCTCTTGGTAGCTAGAAGTATCATTAAGATCTTATTGTAAAAGTAATTAAGCAACTGAGTCACTTACAGAGTAAAACTGGCTTTTTCCTCACATGTTATTTATCAAAATTTACCTTACATTAAAATTACCTTACATTACCTGGGCTTCCCAGATGACACAAGTGATAAAGAACCTGCCTGCCAATGCAGGAGATGTAAGAGATGTGGGTCCCATCCCTAGGTAGGGAAGATTCCCTAGAGGAAGGCATGGCAACCCACTCCAGTTTTCTTACCTGGAGAGTCCCATGGACAGAGGAGCCTGGTGGGCTACAGTCCATAGGGTCACAAGGAATCAGACATGACTGAAGCGACTTAGCAAGCACACAGTTTATATTAGTAATGTCTTAAAGTGTATTAGTTAGTAGAGTTTGTCTAATAAGCTTTTTTTCTTTTTTGGTGGTCCTTTGTTCTTTTTTATTTTCTTATTTCTGTTCGACTGTGCTGAGTCTTCGTGGCTGCTCAGGCTTACACTCTAGTTCTGAGAGTGAGGGCTGTTCTCTGGTGTCAGTGCATGGGCTTCCCATTGCAGCGGCTTCTCTTGCTGTGGAGCACGGGCTCTAGGGCGCGCAGGCTTCACTAGCTGCGGCTCCTGGGTGCCGGAGCACAGGCTTGATAGTTGCAGTGCAGGGGCTTAGCTGCTCTGTGGCGTGTGGGATCTTCTGGATCAGGGATTGAGCCCGTATCTCCTGCATTGGCAAGTGAGTTCTTTACCACTGAGTCACCAGAGAAGCCCTGTCTAGTAAGTTTTAAATAAGTTTTCTAAAAATAGTGCAGTCTGTTCTGCAAGTTCATTTGGAGAAAACTTGAAACATCAAGGACAGATGAGTAAGTAAAGTTGGATTTTAACAACTGGGTGATACTAAATCTTTGGAGCAGATATCTTTTGGAAGTTATTAGTTGGTTGTTAAAACCTGGAACCTTTGTGACACTTTTCTTTGCAGCTGTGTTGTAGACTCTGGTTTCCCAGTACCAGTTGTGAAGGCTACTGCAAGTGATATGACTAAAACCCAGCAAGATCATGTTCTAGAGTGGAGCAGTCTCCTGGCCAAGGATTGGATATGGCTCAATATGTTTTCCTGTCCTACTATAAAATCAGTCACTTTTACTCTTCTGCCAGAGTGAAAGAAGAGCCCTAAAAAAAGCAGTATATGGGAGCAGACCCCAAAAATCAGACTCAAGTGCTGAGAGGATCTTTTAGACAGTAATTACAGTGACAGTAAGTCACAGTGACACTTTTCTTTGCAGCTGTGCTGTAGACTCTGGTTTCCCAGTACCAGTTGTGAAGGCTACTGGAAGTGATATGACTAAAACCCAGCAAGATCATGTTCTAGAGTGTAGCAGTCTCCAGGCTACGGGCAAAGTGCTAGGGCTGGCTTTTATAAAGTCTACCTGTCTCTCTCAGTATAGAGTGAACAAGACGTAGCTTAGGGTTTTGTTTTGTTTTGTTTTGTTTTATTGAGTTTAAATGCTTTTTAGTATCTATGCCAATTATTTGAATTGTGGTGGTTGGTAGGCTAATGAAGTTTTCAGAAGACTGATTTGGAAGGGTTGTTAATACCTCAGAAAACAGGACCAAATTTCAGAATAATTAAGTTGTATAGAATACCAACTATGTGAAGGACCTGTACTGGTGTCCTAAAGAATCTAGAAGCTGTGTAAGACCTAGCATCGTTTATCTAAATTTCACTGCCTCCTTGTGAGAACTTACAAATCCATCTGCCACAATCAAAGAATGAATTCTGCCTTGCTATCCTATCTTCGGATTATCAAGGAAATTCTGTCAGGACATGACTTCCATCATAGCCCACTTCTGACCCAAGTTAATCACTTGACATCCTTGGGACGTATGGGAAATAACTGTTCCAAGCCTTGATCATAACCTTGTGTACTTAAATGAAGTGAAAGTTACTCAGTCGTGTCCGACTTTTTGTGACCCCATGGACTGTATAGTCTACAGAGTTCTCCAGGTCAGAATACTGGAGTGGGTAGCCTTTCCCTTCTCTAAGGGACCTTCCCAACCCAGAGGTTGAACCCAGGTCTCCCGCATTGCGGGGGGATTCTTTACCACCAGGAGCCTTTGTGAACTTAATTGGTGTAATAAAAGCCCTGGTTAGATCACTGAAACATGAGGTTCAGTCCTTACCTGCCCATTGTTGGCCTCAGGTCAGGCCAGGTCAGTGATTCTATGTCTGTACTCCTAGTTCTTGGTATGTTAGAGAGACATCACCTTTGAGGAGTTTCATGAATGCGACAGGCAGGCACTCATAGGTTGGTCTCAGCGGCTTTCTCCAAGGTATTTTTGTCACAAGTCATTATGGATTTGGACTAGAACTTAATAACAAAATGAGTGGAGTAAAAATATCCCTGCCTGCACGTAGACTAACAATTGCATCTTAGCAGAGATGCAGCAATTGCCACCAAGATCATTTTGTAGACAGGGTCTCAAAGGAGAGAGAAGGTAAAGGATAGTTCAACTCAAGAATCCTGCTTGTAGTCATGGGGGTGCTGTTGGAGCCCCCTGTATTGAATGGCTCCACTGTATGTCTTGTGGGAGCTTAGCTCCCCAACCAGAGATCCAACCTGTGTCTCCTGAAGTGGAAGTGCAGAGTCCTAACCACTGACCGCCAGAGAATTCCATCTTTTTTTTTTTTTTTTGTCTTTTTTTCTTGAGTTTGTTTGTTCTGTTTGGTCTAGTATTCCTAGGGATACTTGAAGCTAGGCCCCTCTTTTTAACAGATATCATGGAAAATCAGAATATATGGATGAACAAAGATAAGAAAAAATTTCCTCCTGTCACCCAAGGACTATCATTGTTATATCATAGTGTGCATTCTTCTGAATGTTTCCTTCACATATCTGTGTATGCATGTATTTGTTTAACCACCATGAAATCATACTATTCATATTCTTCTTTACTCTGTTTCTTTTAAACATTTTTATTTCAGTAAATTTTCATCTCATCTACTTTTACCATATTCAGATTTTTCCAATTATCTCCCAAATACCTTTTTAACTGGTTTATTTAAACTAATATGCAGTTTGGTATGCACATTGTATCTGATTATTTCCTTTAACTTCTTTTAATCTAGCACAGTTCCTATCTTTTCTTTTTCCTTTTAGAATAATAATAACACTGACTTACTGAGAACTCCTGCAGAACCAACTTTTGGATGAGCTGATTGCTTCCTGTGATGTCTATCCCCTGTGTTTCCTGTAAACTGGCAATCACATCCAATAGTTTGATGGAGCCAAGGAAAGTATTTTTTGCTTGATTACCAAGCAGAGGTGATGTCTGAATTTCACAGTGTATCACATCAGAAGTCACATCTGGTTGGCCCACTGTTAATGATGCCAAAATGGGTGATTGGATTAAGATGATGGGATTTTATATCTTTATGGTGTCCTTAGGTTCTCCCTGCAATGTCAGATAGTGTTTCTTTGGCAGTTTACAAACTCCCATCAGCCATTCACCTAACGATTTTAGCCCTTGGTGATCCTTGCTGGAATCAACCATTTTGTGCAAAATGATGTTTTCTAATTTTGAAATTCCTTCTTTATGTGTCGGCACTCTTCTATAATATAGAACTAGGGCTGTTCATTTAGTCTAAAAGGTAGGATAAATGCATGCTTTTTAAAAAGGAACTATTAAGGAACTCCTAGATTTTCATGAATATGAAGTGTTTGGGTTAGTTACAGTCTTTTCTTATTTTTGTGTGTGTGTGTGTTTTTTTTTTCAATACTTAAACTGATAAAACTTTGGCCAGTGGGAGCTGCTGCTTTTGGTCCTGTAGAACAGGAATCAGAAAGCAGGTGGTGCTTTGGTTGGTTCTGTTGCTCTTGCCATTGTCCACTTTTGTAGCTCAAAACCTTCACTTTTAAACACCTAAATCTTTGGAAATTCCTTGGTGATCTAGTGGTTAGGATTCTGCGCTCTTACTGCCAAGGGCCCAGGTTCAATCCCTGGTCAGGGAACCAAGATCCTGCAAGCTGTGTAGTGTGGCAAACAAACAAACAAAAGCACAGAAATCTTTGTTTATGAGGTGACAACTGCTAGCTATTGAGTCTAGGCAATGCTTAAGAGAGGCCCACTTCATACTGCTAGATTAACACACTACCATTACAGTGCATTGAGGAATGATTCTAACTGTTCAGAATGCAGCATTCTCATGACAGCTTAAAGATCCCTAACCATTTTTAAAGAGCTGTGCACATTTTGCCCAGGCCTCTGCAGTTCAGTTTTGTGGTTTAATGCCTCTTCTTTTTTATACTCAGATTTCAAGGAATTTGCATGTATCTCAATGTTTTTTCTGCTGATGTTTATTTAAGAAGATTATATGTTTGTTTCGCAAACTTAATACAACATTTTTCTCTTCAAAGCAATGTGCTGAAGAGTTTCAGTTACATTCCAACTATCCTTGAGAGAAGATGACATTTGGAAAACCATGCTACATGACAGCAAAGGAGATGTGAGTTCTAGATGGGCCTGGCATTAGGAGACAATATTGCTGCGTATAAAGAACTGTTAATGGTCTTGTTTGACAATGTTTAAAGTATATAGTGGTGATAATTGACAGTGTTTCAAGTATATAGCATACTAGCATGATAATTTGCTACAAGTTTGTATTTATTGTGTTTTTAGCTCCCTTTTAGGGAAGAAAAAGCAGTAGGAGATATGATCAGAAAGATCTAGGATACCCAGGTCATATGAGACCTTGTAGATGAAGGAGTAAGGACTTTGGATTTTATTTTGAGTGGGAGAAGTAACCAAGGGTTTCAGAGGAGGAGTGACATGATCCATCTGAACCTCGAAAAGCGTCATTCATGCTACAACATGGAGAACAGACTTGGGAGGGGGTAGGAAAAGTTCATGGGGAAAAGCAGAACTAAGGAGACTAGTCAGGACACTATCACATTCGTCCAGGTGTTAGCTTAGGTAGCAGCGGTGAATGATGCTGAGTAGTTATAGTTCAGGCATATTTTTGAAATGGGACCAACAGGATTTGCCAGATCATCAAATGTGGGATGTGAATTAAAGAGAGACGTTGAGGGAGGTGCCAGGGGTTTTGACCAGAGATGCTGGTGAATAGTTATGCCATGTCCTGAAACTGGAGGTAGGCTTAGAGGACAAGATCAAGAGCTCAGTTTTGGACATGTTATGTTTGAGATGATGCTTAGATATCTAAGTGATATCAAATAGGTAGCAGGGTATAGAAGTCTGGATTTCCTTGGGGTGGGAGGGGGGAGAGCTTGGAAGTTAAAATTTTGGTGTCATCAGCCATGGGACTAGTTGGGATCACTAAAGGAGTCAATATAGATAGAAAAGAGAAGTCTGAGGACTTACCCTTGGGACATTCCAACCTTTATAAATTGGGGAGATGAGAATTGAGCAAAGGGGACACAGTCAGTGATGTAGGAAGCTTTCCTGAGGCCAAGTGAAGAAAGGGTTTCACGAAAGAGAGTAGGGTCAGCTGTTAACCTTCTAGAAGTCTTACACTTTTATGTTTTACATTTAGGTCTGTGCTCCATTTTGTGAAAAATATGGTCAGTGTCTAGGTTCTTTTTTTTTCCCCTTTGGTATGTGGATGTCTGTTCATTTACTTTTTTTGTTGTTGTTCATTTACTTTTAATGCTCTCTTTTGGAGGAGGTTTTTAAGTTGCTAAATTAGGTATCTTAACCTTCATTTTTCCAGGTTCATGGAGTCCAACTTTTTGACAATGGTCCCAAATGGTGGTCTCCCCCACAGTTGTTAGATGGTATTATGTGAACTATTTCCAGCACAGTTTTGTTCTTCTTAGACTATGTCCAGCAGAAACACACATAACATCATACCTTAAATACAAGGGTTTTGCATAAGGATAAGATAAGTGTCTGTTTTGGTACCTCATTGAAAGGTATCTAATGTATGCTTATATTTCATCAGTTCTTAGGATTCTTTTCACCAGTCTAATTTTAGTATTGCATGGTATTAGACTAATAGGAGACAGAAAGTATGATTTTTACCAACTTCTGGAGACACATCTACCAAATCTTTGACAGAATAGTTTGTTGTGACTAAATTTGTCATTCTGTATTCTCCCAGGAGATTTTAGTATTTGGAGATATTGTTGTGTATATATATTCTTTCTTCCAAATCATGGTTGTTGACTATTAAATGTGTTAACTGTTATTATTAGTACCCGTGGGAACTCTATGGTTTATATGATTCTTATCCGTAATTGAACCTTTTTGGCAACTGGACCTTCTCCCACCTTATCCTTCCCAGAATTGTCATCCAGTGGCAAAAACTTGTTAAGCTTATTAATGTTTCTTTCTTTCTTTTTTTTTTTAATTGGAGGATAATTTCTTTACAATGTTGTGTTGGTGTCTGCTGTACAACAATGCAAATCAGTCATAACTCTCTCTATATGTATCCCCTCCCTCTTGAGACTCCCTCATACCCCCAATAAGTTTATTTCTGAAAAATAGAAATTGATAATAAATATTTGCAAATGCTTTTTCAGCATCTTTTGATGTGATCAAACTTTCTGAGATTGATTCTTATGCTAATACTTTGTTGATAAATTTTGTTGAATTAATTAAGGAATCAGGCTTTTCTTAAGACAGACGAGTAGATCATGGTGACATACTTACTATATCATATGCAGTTAGTGTGCTCTCATATATACGCTTAACTGTGTTTATCATTTTTATTCTTGTGTTTGAGGTTAATTTGTTTTCTTATTTTAATCCTGTTTGTATTTTATAATCAGTATCATATAAAATGGGAGACAGTGGTTTATATTAGGAAGTTAGGAATGCCACTGTCACTGGGATTATTGAATCTGTACATTTGAAGAAATTATGTTACATTTATCTAGTAAGGACTTTTTTGGCCATACTGCGCTTGTGGGATATTAGATCC
Organism: Capricornis sumatraensis; assembly: GCF_032405125.1. Lineage (NCBI taxonomy): Eukaryota > Metazoa > Chordata > Mammalia > Artiodactyla > Bovidae > Capricornis > Capricornis sumatraensis. Next base: position 68,629,482 of record NC_091074.1, on the reverse strand, counting down.
TTGACCAGGGATTGAGCCTGGGCCCCTGGAACTGAAAGTGCTGAGTCCTAACCACTGTGCCACAAGGGAATTCCCTTAAGACTTTTTATCCTTTATAACTTTTAATAATTTTCTCTGTTATTGCCAATTATATTCTCATTTTCTTTTATGAATATATAAGGCTAATATATGATAAAAGTCTATCTTTAAAGTCTAAAGAGTTATTTCAGTAAGTGCAAAATAAAAATTTTTAGTATTAAGAAAATGTGTCAGTTTAGTTGGTAGCATTCTTTCTCAAGGATGTGGAATACTAGGACATCTGAAATGATGACATTGTCAGTTTTATAAAATATGGTACCTATCAGTGTAACGTCCACAGGAATGACAGTGGGGTATCTTCTTAGGTTCAGCTAAACACTTGCACATTCAGACTGCTGAAGCCACCATAGTTCTCACTTGGCAACACTATTCAGAAGGATATAGGACAGAAACTGTAACTCGTCTATTAGATAAACTGTCAGACAGTGGGAGTCTGTGCAGCAGTTCATTCTTTCTGAAGTACTCTCCTCACAGCTAAGGCTCCAAGAGATAAGATCCACGTGGGGTGGTGCAGGGAACTCCGTGGGCATGGTTTCCAGGGTCTTTTGCCAGGGACATACGTGCCTAATTAATTACATATCGCCACACTCAGAAGTTCAAGAACATGGCTTCCTACATTCCGTCTGCTTCCAGTCCAGATGCAGTTTACTAATTTGGCAGTTTCTGTCATAAACACTGTTGCCAGATAACATAGGTGGCGTGCTATCTTAATCAGGTTCACAAGGATTAACCCAAGGTTAAATTCTTACATATGAGGAGAAGGGGTTTTGCTCCTTCTGGTCCACAGTCATGCTTGCTGACTTTTTCACTTATGCCTTCTTGTTTTATACAGTATCATCTTTTCTTACTCCAAGATTATTTTTTAAATCGGCATTTTCTTTTAAAATTGGTTTTACATAGATCTTGAGCCATCATTTTCTGTATGGTGAGGTAGAAACTAAAACTTTTTGTTCCAGTCATTTATTGCGTGGTCATTTGTTTTCCTGTTGGTTAGAAATGTCACTGTTGTCATAGAGCAGTTACTAGGAGATAGTTCTTCAAGTTAACAAATGGTTGGGTATATTAAAAATGTATATTTTTTAAAGTAATAAAAACCTGCTTATAATCGTGTGATTGTGTATTAGATTGTGTTACTAGTATGCTGAGAATTTATATTGTCAGTTTTTTTCCTTAAAGCAAGTATATGTAGTCTAAAAATCAGTATTCTTTTTTCTAAACAGAAGTTTGCCTTATTGAAGGCTGTTTTGCTTATTTAGATGGCCTTACTCAGAAAATTAACCACTCAGTGTAGTGGAAAGTGGTGAATTAAGGGTTTGAATAATGGGGTTCTGGTTTCAGACCTGCTGTTTCACTGACTGCTCCTTTGTGCAAGTCAGCCTGTCTATGTTTTGTTTTGCTAAAACTGCACGAATAACAATCCCTATCCTGCCTGTTTCCGAGTATTGTTGAGAATTAGATGGGATGATGGATATAAAAGCACATGTAATTGGTAAAGCAGGTTAAATGTAAGGAATTATTGCATCTTAACTTTTCCTCCCTTTCTCTTGTAGGTAGTGTTGGTGCTTCTTTTCAGTGCCAGTCCATCCATCACGACCACATTTGTCATGATGACAGTGACAAGGTGAGGTCCGTGTTGATGTCTACAATGTTGAAAATGCATGCTGCCCTGTATCACTGAATTCACTTGCATAACTCGGGATGTAGAGGCAGGAGAGTGTGACTTGGGGGGCACAGTGTTGAGATACAGAGGGCCTTTCTGGTTTGTTGCTGTGTTGTTAGACTGCTCCAGAAAACTTGCAGGTAATTCCAGGAGGTGGGCTGGACTCCTGATAACCCTTCCATTTCCTTACCCCCATTCCTGTCTCTGTCACTGCACGTCCTCTTTTCCTGAACAGCCTGGATGGATTATCTTAATATCCGAACAGGTGTTTCCAAAACTGATAACTATCTCAGCAATTTGTGTGTGTTTCCAATTTGAAATATCTTCCACATTCCAGTTTGGTCTGTTTTGTAGTTGACTATATTATGGCTTCTTCTTATACTTACTTTTTTTTTTTTTCCGCTCCGTTTCCAAAGCCCAATTTAAATGTTGAGGATTGAGAATGGAACCTGTCTGACTCACGCCAAAAAAACGTGCTTTAGGCTTGTTTTGTTTATTTTTAAATCAGGTCCAGTCTTTTGGTATTTTGCTTCTGTTCTTTTATCTCTAAAGAAACTGATCTTTGGGGGCTTTTCAGTACTCACGAGCACCCGTGATGGCCCAGGCCTTGACGTGGATACTAACGTGGGCTTGGTGTTTGGAACCTCTGGCTGCTGATATTGGAAGGGCTTAAATTCAGTCTTTTCCATCATCAGTTTCCAGTGGTTTTCCCTCCCATTTCCTGTGTCTTGTGTACAGGAATGTATTGCTCCCTTGGTAGTTTCCCCCGGCAGACCAATCCAAGTGATGTTTTTCTCTGCTGTTTTAATCAAGATCCTCCTCCCTCATCCTGTTGGAGCTTGATCAAGAACTTGGTTGAACATTGGGATTTTCCAAATGGCCTTTGTTCTGTGTGTTGATCTCTCTATGAGCTTTGCTCAGTCAGATTTTGGTCTGTTTATGGAGAGAGTGGTATACTTTTAGTATTCCAGATTCTCTCTTATTATGATAGTAATCCAGAGGCATGGGGTTAACTTTTAACTTCTTTCAGCAGCAAGCCTCTGAAAGAGACTTGTAGACTATATCGTTAGCTCCCTAAAATGTAGTATATCACAGATTTTAGAAATAAGCGTCTGAAAATAAGACCAGTGATAGAGACAAAAGGCAAAGTCACTTTAGGTCAGTAATACTATGAGCCATTGTGTTACGTAATTGTAAAGATGTGTGGGGTTTACATTTTCTTTCCCCTACTCAGTATGATAAGCCTGTATCCATGGTTCACCTGCAGTGGAGAAGCCAGGTTTAGAGTCTCGAGATGAGATTTCTGTCCACCTCTGCCACATGCTCTTCAGCTACTTTAAAATGATTTCCTTCCTAATTTCTGAACCTTTGTATAATTGATTTTGTGCTTTTAGGATGGGGTCTCTCCTGAAATACATGGGGAAAGGGAAGAGAAATTTGAGGGATTTTGTCACTTGATCAGCCTATCAAAGAACTGTCAGAAACTGCTCTGCTCTCCTCTCTCTCCTGCCTACCACGCATATATTTATGATTGTCTCCCAGAGGGAAATGGAGAGAATGGATCAGGGTCTCTTGAATATATTTATAATTTATTCAACTGAGTCAGTCAGCAAATAATATTTGTTGATTGGCAGCTATGTTTCTAGGCACTTAGGGAATACATCCGGATACAAAACAAATAAAGGTTGCTGTTTTTTCATGGATGTGCAGTCTGACTGGGAGGGGGGCAGGCAGTTAAACTTAATATGTTGTACAGTATGTTACAGTAAGCACAGTGGGTTGCAGAAAATGTACAGCAGAATAAGTGGGATGAGGACCACCAAGAATTGGATGGTACAGATTGCAGCTTTGAATGGGATCATTAGATATCATTCTGGGAAGGAGAGTGGTAGATAGGATAAGAATCAGATCATTATGTTTGTAGCAGCTTCTGACTTCTTTCTTTCTATAATAAATGGATATTGGTTTTGCAAAGCAGCAATGAAACATGCTCCCTGATACATGCCACCTGGATTATGTGTTCTTTTCTCTCTCTCTCTCTCTCTGAAAATTGACAGGATTATAGAGCACAGCTAATTCAACCTTGTTTTTAAAATAAATTTGGAAGCTGTAATCCCAGCAGAGAAAAGACTCCCATTCCAGGGAGTCACCCTGGAGTGCTGGGGCTAGACCAGTTCTTCTATCCTTGATATAAGCCATGTAAAATAATTGGTTATTTCTGAACACATTTTCAAAACACATTGATGCTTACTATCCTCACTTAACTTTCAGGCATGGTTCATTTCTCAGATTTGGAAACAAAAGTTGATGTTTTTAAAAGTTGTCTGAATTTTAACTAATGCATGTGTGATGGAGGTGAAACCAAGGAGTAAAAGGGCCATTTGTTGAACGTCCCTTCTATAGCCTTGCAAGTGGCAAGCCCTCAAATTCCATGATTGAGCTTGTTTCCCAACTTAAATTTCTCTGCTGCTGTACCTCAGCTTGACAGAGCTGGAAGGAGCTGACTGCAGCTCTGAGGTTTACTGTTGAATACTGTGAGTTACATACTTTCATGTTCAGTTTATATTGGGCATAACAATTCACACAAAGCCCTCTAGGAATATTTTTATATTCATTTGTAATGTCATATCCCATAACTTCCAAGTAGCAAACATCAATTATATATTTGAGTACCTACTGTGAACTAAGCATTGTTTTAGGCATTGGAGACAAGTATAGTGAACAAAACAGACAGGAGTCCGTGCTCTTAAGGAGCTTGCTTTCTCTGTAAATGGTTAGGGAGATGGCAGAACATAATTAAAGGTACTGTTAGTTCATTTGTGTTATGAATAATAATAAATCAGGTAAGGGATATAGAAGTATTTGGAGAAGATTGCCTTCCAAACACCCTTTGAAATAGGGATTGTTTTATTCCCATTTGTAGGTGAGGAATGTGAGACAGATTAAGTAATTTGCCCAAGATCACCCAGTTAGTAAGTAGTAAACAGGGATTCAGACCCAAGCTCCTTAATTCCAGTGTCTGTATTTGACCAACTGAAGAAATCTGTTCCTAACGTCGTTTTACATACTCAACTCTGACAGGCTCAGAGAAAAACGTATCTTCTAGTGAAGGCCCTGGAGAACCACAGGGAACCAAGTCAGTTGGCAGGCAGTTTGGGCCTGTCGGCTTTTTCTTGTCCAGCTCTTTTGACATCCGAAAGGATTCATGACTGTTTGTTTCTCCAGGCCTCTAACCTGACAGCCCTGCTTCACACTCAGAAACCCCCTCACACTGTGTGTTGCTCTATTGCACTGGTCAGATGTGATGGTTACGACAAAGTACTTTAAAAGTATAAAGAATAGGGGAAATATGTGATTGTGATAGCATATGTGTGTCTCACTTAGGTATTGAAATTGACCTAACTCAGCTAATGTACCTGAGATATGTGGAATTAAGTAGTCATCTTCACAGTGAGAACAAGCCTGGCATGGGGGGATAGGTCTGTCCTGAGGATGAGGTAAAACATTGAATAGTCTGACAAGAGGAGACTTCAGGTGGGAGGAATTCATTTGTAGCCTCAATGGTACACTTTTCCTGCGTGCCTGGCAATATGTCTGGGAAAGCTGGCCATTTGAGAGAAGGAAATGGGAGACTTCTTTCAAAACTGCATGTATGTAAATGGCTGGTCAGAGCAGAAGTCCTTTCTGGACAAAACTTCCTTGTGCTGGCCTTCAGTCCTTTGGTCACGGAAGAAGGCGCCAATCCGATTTGTGTACAGTCATCCTACACACACCGCCTTCAGAAAGGTGGGAGATGTGCTGTTCTCTTTCATGACTGCATACTTCCTTTTATCTTTTAAATATTCAGTTTTCTTTAGATACGTGGTGATTAAAAAAATACGCAGCACTATGTTCAATCCCTTTCCCCAGAAGTTCGTAGCGATTGGAATTTTAGTATTAACAGGGTTTTTAAAGTTATATAGAGTATTTTTCATCCTTGCAAACAGTGGTTTTTTAGTATATTCAAAGAGTTGTTCCTCTATCTCCACCATCTAATTTTAGAACACTTAGCATCACTACCCCCCAAGAGACCCATACCCTTTAGCAGTCATTCCCCATTATTCCTTCCCCTCAGCTCCTGGCAACCACTAATCTTTCTGTCTCTGTGGATTTGCCTGTTCTGCACATTTCATATAAATAGAATTACCAAAAAATGTGGCCTTTTGTGTCTGGCTTCTTTCACTTAGCGTGATGATTTCATGGTTTGTCTATGTTGCAGCATGAATCAGCACTTCATTCCTTTTTATGGGTAAGTAATATTCCATTGCGTGGAGCTAGCACATTTTGTCTGTCAGTTCCCTAGTTAGTGGATATTTGTTTCTGTGTTTTGGTTATTATGAATAACACTTTTATGAACATTTGCCTTTAAGTATGTTTTTGTTTTTACATGATTTTAACATTTTGAGGAGCTGTCAAACTCTTCCAAAGTGGCTGAACCATTTTGCATTCCAACAAATGCCTGAGGGTTCCAGTTTCTCCACATACTTGCCAATACTCCTTTTTCCTGATTGTCTTTTAAACTACAGCCACTCTAGTGAGTGTGAAGTAGCATCTCATTGTGGTTTTAATTTTCATTTCTCTAGTGACTAACTATGCTGAGCATCTTTTTATATGTTTATTGGCCATTCTTAAATGTCTTCTGGTCAGTTAAAAAATGTCAGTTAAAAGTCTTTTTATTCCTCTTGCCCCTTGTGCTTTAAAACAAAAGAGAGGAAAAACAAAACCAAATCTCCCTGTGCCCCATATTATATAGTTACACGTTTATTAGGGAAATAGAAATAGATTGTTATAAGTAGATAGATACACCATCTTTCAGTAGATAACGCTCTTAACATGCTTTTTTTTTCCTTTAAATTTTTCTTTGCATTCTTTGCACAGTTAAAACTAAACTGCACTGATTATCTATGGTTGTATAATTAATTATCCTAAAACTTAGTGGTGCAAAGCATATCTCTTAGTTTCTTTCATGGCTCTTGGGCTTTCTGTGCTCAGCTAGGTGGCTCTTGCATGGAATTTCTCATGCATTTGCTGTCAGATGGTGGCTAAGGCTGGAGTCATCTCAGTGTCTTCACTCACATGTCTGATGGTTGATGCTGATTGTTAGGTGGGACTTCAGCTGGGGTCCTCAGCATGAGCACCTGTAGGTAGCATGGGCTTCCTCACAGTATGGCAGCTTGATTCTAAGAGTGACCAAGAGAACGAGGCAGGTGCTGTATGGCCCTTTATGCCTAACTTCAGAAGTCATAAAGCTTCACTTCTACCATAGTCACAGACCTGCCCAAATTTAAAAGGAGGGAGCATCGATCCCACCACTGGGGAAGAATGTCTACATAATGAGAGAATGAAGGATGGGAGAACTTATGGTCCTCTTGAAAAGTATAATCTGCACATTATATACACATGAAATATTAATTGGCTGCATAATGTTGCACTGTAAGGATACATGGTAGTTTACTTAACTTGTCTATAACTGTGGAGCTTTAGGTCATTTTTTAAAAATTGTGCATTTATTCAGTTTAGTTCAGTTGCTCAGTCGTGTCCGACTCTTTGCGACCCCATGAACCGCAACACGCCCAGCCTCCCTGTCCATCACCAACTCCCGGAGTCCACTGAAACCCATGTCCATTGAGTCGGTGGTGCCATCCAACTATCTCATCCTCTGTCGTCCCCTTCTCCTCCTGCTCTCAATCTTTCCCAGCATCAGGTCTTTTCAAATGAGGCAGCTCTCCGCATCAGCTGGCCAAAGTATTGGAGTTTCAGCTTCAACATCAGTCCCTCCAATGAACATCCAGGACTGATCTCCTTTAGGATGGACTGGTTGAATCTCCCTGGAGTCCAAGGGACTCTCAAGAGTCTTCTCCAACACTACAGTTCAAAAGCATCAGTTCTTTGGTGCTCAGCTTTCTTTATAGTCCAGCTCTCACATCCATACATGACTACTGGAAAAACCATAGCTTTGACTAGATAGAACTTTGTTGGCAAAGTAATGTCTCTGCTGTTGAATATGCTATCTAGGTTGGTCATAACTTTCCTTCTAAGAAGAATGTGTCTTTTAATTTCATGGCTGCAATCACCATCCACAGTGATTTTGGAGCCCAAAAAAATAAACTCTGACACTGTTTCCCCATCTATTTGCCAGGAATTGATGGTACCGGATGTCATGATCTTAGTTTTCTGAATGTTGAGCTTTAAGCCAACTTTCTCACTCTCCTCTTTCACTTTCATCAAGAGGCTCTAGTTCTTCTTCACTTTGTGCCATAAGGTGGTGTCATCTGCATATCTGAGGTTATTGATATTTCTCCTGGCAGTCTTGATTCCAGCTTGTGCTTCTTCCAGCCCAGCGTTTCTCATGATGTACTCTGCATAGAAGTTAAATAAGCAGGGTGACAATGTACAGCCTTGATGTACTCCTTTTCCTATTTGGAACCAGTCTGTTGTTCTATGTCCAGTTCTAACTGTTCCTTCCTGACCTGTATACAGGTTTCTCAAGAGGCAGGTCAGGTGGTCTGGTATTCCCATCTCTTGAAGAATTTTACACAGTTTATTGTGACCCACACAGTCAAAGGCTTTGGCATAGTGAATAAAGCAGAAATAGATGTTTTTTGGAACTTTCTTGCTTTTTCGATGATCCAGTGGATGTTGTTAATTTGATCTCTGGTTCCTCTGCCTTTTCTAAAACCAGCTTGAACATCTGGAAGTTCATGTATTGCTGAAGCCTGGCTTGGAGAATTTTGAGCATTACTTTACTAGCCTGTGAGATGAGTGCAATTGTGTGGTAGTTTGAGCATTCTTTGGCATTGCCTTTCTTTGGGATTGGAATGAAAACTGGCCTTTTCCAGCCCTATGGCCACTACTGAGTTTTCCAAATTTGCTGGCATATTGAGTGCAGCACTTTGACAGCATCATCTTTCAGGATTTGAAACAGCTCAATTGGAATTCCATCACCTCCACTAGCTTTGTTTGTAGTGCTGCTTCCTAAGGCCCACTTGACTTCACATTCCAGGATGTCCAGCTCTAGGTGAGTGTGAGTGATCACACCTTCGTGATTATCTGGGTGGTGAAGATCTTTTTTATACAGTTCTTCCGTGTATTCTTGCCACCTCTTCTTAATATCTTCTGCTTGTTAGGTCCATACCATTTCTGTCCTTTATTGACCCCGTCTTTGCATGAAATGTTCCCTTGGTATCTCTAATTTTCTTGAAGAGATCTGTAGTCTTTCCCATTCTATTGTTTTCCTCAATTTCTTTGCATTGATTGCTGAGGAAGGCTTTCTTATCTCTCCTTGCTATTCTTTGGAACTCTGCATTTAAATGGGTATATCTTTCCTTTTCTCCTGTGGCTTTCGCCTCTCTCCTTTTCACAGCTATTTGTAAGGCCTCCTCAGACAGCCATTTTGCCTTTTTGCATTTCTTTTTCTTGGGGATGGTCTTGTTCCCTGTCTCCTGTACAATGTCATGAACCTCATTCCATAGTTCATCAGGCACTCTATCTATCAGATCTAGTCTCTTAAATCTATTTGTCACTTCCACCGAATAAGCATAAGGGATTTGATTTAGGTCATACCTGAATGGTCTAGTGATCTTCCCCACTTTCTTCAATTTAAGTCTGAATTTGGCAATAAGGAGTTTATGATCTGAGCCACAGTCAGCTCCCAGTCTTGTTTTTGCTGACTGTATAGAGCTTCTCCATCTTTGGCTGCAAAGGATATAATCAGTCTGATTTCGGTGTTGACCATCTAGTGATGTCCATGTGTAGAGTCTTCTCTTGTGTTGTTGGAAGAGGATATTTGCTATGACCAGTGCATTCTCTTGGGAGAACTCTGTTTATTCATTTAGCAAACATTTATAAGTGCCTACTCTATGCCAGGCATACCTGTGTCAACAGAGTACCATGGTGAAAAGACTGACAAAGAAGGTCCTTCTTCATAGGGCGCTCTTTGTGGAAGGAGCAAAAAATGAACTGTGTATTTAAACAAGTAAATAATCAGATACTGTAAAGTACTGTGCAATTAGTTGAGCAGTTGGCTATTCTAGTTAGGTATTGCTGCTGCTGCTGTTAAGTTGCTTCAGTCGTGTCCTTCTCTGTGCGACTCCAGAGATGGCAGCCCACCAGGCTCCCCGTCCCTGGGATTCTTCAGGCAAGATCACTGGAGTGGGTTGCCATTCCTTCTCCAATGTGTGAAAGTGAAGTCACTTAGTTGTGTCCGACTCGTAGCGACCCCATGGACTGCAGCCCACCAGGCTCTGCCATCCATGGGGTTTTCCAGGCAAGAGTACTGGAGTGGGTTGCCACTACCTTCTCTGAGTTAGGTATTAGGGAAGGCCTTTAAGAAGGTGACACTTAGGCTAAGATCTGACAGAAAAGAACAAATCAAGAAAATCTGGGCCATAGAACATTCTAGGGAGTGGAAACAGCTAGTGTAAAAGTCCTGATAGAAACAAACAGAAGGAGAGCTTATGTGCTCCAGCAGGGCGCACGAGGGTAGAAGTGGTTGAAATGAGGTTGAAGGGATGGGTACAGACGAAACTAGTGGATCTTGGTGAGCCAGGGAAAGAAGTGTAGATTTTATTTTGCCTATATGGGAAGCCTTTGGAAGGTTTTAAGCAAAGGAGTGACATTATATATTCTTTTACAGTATCCCTTTTGCTGCTGTGATAAGAATTTTAAAAAATTATTGTAAAATCTGCAACACAAAATTTACCTTCTTAACCATTCATTTAGGTGTACAGCTCAGCAGTGTTAAGTACATTCACATTGTGCAGCCAATCCCTAGAACTCTTTTACATTGCAAAATGAAAGCTATATTCATTACACAATAACTTACTCTTCTCCTCCTAAGCTCTGGCAATCACTCTTCGACTTTGTCTCAATTTGAGTGCTCTATGTCCCTAATATAAGTGAAGTGATATAATAGTTGTCTTTTTGTGACTGACTTAGCATAATGTTGTCAACATTCATCCATGTTGTAGCATGCTTCAGAACTTCCTTCCTTTTAAGGGCTGAATAATATTCCCCTGTATGTGTATAGCACATTTTTAAAATTCATCCATGGATGGCCACTTGGGTTACTTCCATGTTTTGGCTATTGTGAATAATGCTGCTAGGACCCTAGGTGTACAGATACCTCTTTTAGACTCTGTTTTCAACTCTTTGGGGTATATGCCTAGAAGTGGAATTGCTGGATCTTTTTTCCCGCTATTTTTAATGTTGTGGCGAACCACTATTCCATTTCCTGAAATGACTGCACCATTTTACATTCCCACCAACAGTGTACAAGGATTCCAGTTTGTCCACATCCTTGTGAACATTTTTCTGTTTTTGTTTTTTGTTTAATAGTAGCCTCCTAATGAGTGTGAGGTAGTATCTCATTTTGATTTGCATTTTCCTCCTGACTAGTGATGTTGAACATATTTTCATGTGCTTATTGGACATTTGAACTTCTTTGGAAAAACACCTATTTCAATCCTTTGTCAATTTTATTATCAGGGTTTGGTTTTTTGCTTGGTTGTAGTTCTTCATGTATGTGTGCTTGTGTGCTAAATCGCTTCAGTCGTGTCCAAGTCTGCAACCCTGCAGACTGTAGCCTGCCAGGCTGCTCTGTCCATGGGATTCTCCAGGCGAGAACTCTGGAGTGGGTTGCCATGCCCTCCTCCAGGGGATCTTCCCAACCCAGGGATCAAACCTACCTCTGTTTTGTCTCCTGCATTGGCAGCAGGTTCTTCACCACTGGCGCCACCTATAGTTCTTTATATATTCTGGATATTAACCTCTTATCAGATATGACTTGACAATATTTTCTCCTTTTCCATAGGTTCCCTTTTCACTCTGTTGCACTGATGTTTTTATTTTGAAGTAATCCAAATTTATCTGTTTTTTTCTCTTGTTACCTATGAGTTTCAGAATGAGATCTTCCTTATATATATTCTAAGATTATACTGGTTTTCTTTTGTTAGAATAAGGAAAAGGGACTTCCTGGTCATCCAGTGGTTAAGATTCTCCACTTCCAATGCAGGAATCATGGATTGGATCCCTGGTTGAAGAACTAAGATCCTGAATGCTGCAGGGTGGCCAAAAAACAAACAACAAAAGATTTAAGGAAAAGGCAGAAAATCTGATGAGAAATTGATAATTACTAAAGAAATATAATTTCCAAGTTCAGTTGGCTAGCGAGCAAATTCTACCAAACATTTAAAGAAGGCACATCACCAATCTTACAGAAACTCTTGTAGAGAACAGAAAAAGAATACTCCAGGATTCATTTTCTGAGGCTAGCATAATATCTGTGACAAGACTTGATAAGGATGTTACAAAGATGAAAAGTAACAGCTAATCTCACTTAAGAACACAGATGTAAAGATTGGAAGCAAAATATTAGCAAAGCAAATCCAACAGTGTATAAAAAGAGTAGCACAATATGATGATGGTTTCATAGGAATGTAAAATCGGTTTAACCTCCAAAAAGCAATGTAATTCACCCAGCAACAGAAATTCTGTGATTATCTAACAGATACAGAAAATTTTGATAAAATTAAATATCCATTTTATGGTAAACTTTTAACAAATTTAAAATAAAATAAACCTCCCTTGATTTGCTAAAGGGATCTACCAAAAACCTACTGCCAACATCATACCTAAAGATGAAATGTTGGAAGCTTTCTAGTTTTGGAATAAGACAAAAATGCATGTTCTCACTGTATCTATTCAGCATTGTACCGGGAGTCCTAGCCAGTGCAGTAAGACAAGATAAGAGGAAAACACGTTGAAAAGATAGAAATTGAATGGTTATCTTGTGCCAATGGGATTATATGTGTAGGAAAGGCAAAAAAAATTAAGAAAACTATTAGAATCAATAATCATGTATAAAACTTAGAATAAACCCAAGAACAAATGTGCAAGATCTTTCCAGAAATCTGTGAAGCATTATTGAAAAAATTAACAACTCAGGTAAATAAATGATGCATCTTACTTGCAGTTTGAAGATTTAATAATATAAAGATATCAATACCATCTAATTCATCTAATTCATCTCGAGTACAATGTGAAAGTCGCTCAGTCGTGTCCTACTCTTTGTGACCCCATGGACTATACAGTCCATGGAATTCTCCAGGCCAGAATACTAGAGTGGGTACCCTTTCTCTTTTCCAGGGGATCTTCCTAACACAGAGCGATACCTGCATGGCAGGTGGATACTTTACCAGCTGAGCCACAAGGGAAAGCCCAATAAAAAATTCTCAGCAGTTATTTCCATGTATTAGAATGTTAGGACACCAGGGTAGACCAATGACCACACACATTTGAAGTAACTGCAATATTTTCCTCTTTGGTAAGCAACATATATTGGTATATTTTTATTTTAGAAGTTGAGGGGACTTAAATGACCTAGATAACCCAGGAGGAACTTTTTAGTAGTCATTTACGGTTTTCACTTCTGTCATAAAAACCAATTTTTTAAAAAGGGCAGTCTTGGAGTCAGAATTCTCAAAAAGCGCTTACTACAAGCAACTACTTTTCCTGCAAGTGCTGTACTGTTCCCTAGCCACATGTGGCTGTTTATGCAATCCTGGTTAATTCATCAGTTGCACTAGCCCCATTTCAAGTCCTCATTCAGTGGCCATGTATATGTAGATAATGGCTACCTTTTGGATGCTGCTGCAGATGTTGAACATTTCTATCATTGCAGAAAAATCCACTGGACACCTCTCCAACAAGGTTCCCTACCTTTTTGTACAGACTCCAAGTAAAATTTTAGGTGGACCAGGGATGAGCAACTGCTCCAGTATAATTTATTCCCTACCACACTAGGTGGTCGGTTGCCCACCTTAAACCTTAACCCACTCATTGGGTGTTTTCTGGTTTAGAAAATCAGTTAGAAAAAAAATTGCAGTACAAATTTCAAACTATTCGACCTTGAGGTGTGGGAGCATTGTTTACCAGTGGACAGACTTCCTAGATCAAGTCCTCATACCCGGGTTAAGTAAGATCTCAACCATTTAAGAAGGGTTTTCAAGAGTTTGCCTGACAAAGGATTGGCTGAAGCCCAAGGGAAATGCATATACATTTAAGGATTAGGAACCCTGAAGGACTGTAATAGGTTTTTGCCACTGAGATTCAACACTTAAGGAACCTGACTCTTACAACTGGGCAACTTCCGGATGGTAATTTCCCTCCTTGTCCCCCCCCAACCCTTTTTTTCTTTCTTTTTTTCCTGTACTTCCCCCTCTCATTACATACCTGTATACAGTTAAACAAGAAAAGCTGTTTTGGGGTAGTCTGTATTATGTAAGGAAGCTTGTATGACAGATTCTGTTGGAAGATCTGTAATGCCAGGTGAATCCACAGCAGGAGACAGAGGTTAGAAATGGATTACATTGGATGCACCTAAAGGTGTGGTTGGGATTTATGCGTCTGTACTATGAAATGAGAGGCGGGGACCTTAAAAGTTTTGATGTAAACATCTCCAAATTGGCTTGCTTTGGAAGACTGGCAGAGAGGGCTTTGAGGGGGAAGAGTGGCTAGATAACAGGGCTACATAATAGGGGTGTGGGGCTGGGGGAGGGGATGTGTTCATGGGGGCCTATTATCTCATTCTAGCTTTTCTCTGGAGAAGGCAGTGGCACCCCACTCCAGTACTCTTGCCTGGAAAATCCCATGGACAGAGGAGCCTGGTAGGCTGCAGTTCATGGGGTCGCTATGAGTCGGACACGACTGAGCGACTTCACTTTTGCTTTTCACTTTCATGCATTGGAGAAGGAAATGGCAACCCACTCCAGTGTTCTTGCCTGGAGAATCCCAGGGACAGGGGAGCCTGGTGGGCTGCCGTCTATGGGGTCGCACAGAGTCGGACACGACTGAAGCGACTTAGCAGCAGCAGCAGCAGCAGCAGCTTTTCTTTGTTAAGAGTTGTAAAAGCCTATGATATGATTGCTGGAACTTTGAGTTCAGCAGTTGCTAAGTACCTGCTGCTGTGTTTCATGCTGTAGGTCTGGACTTTAGGGTTATAGTCAGATCAGTCTGATCGCTGAGTCTGACACGGGAGACAAATGTATTCAAATAATTGCCATTTTGTGTTATTCATACATAGAGGTTCAGAGGATCCTGGAACATCATTTTAGTCTGGTTCCCTAATTTTCTATCGGAAGCAGCTTTGACCCAGGGTAGACTGGTTTGAGTAATGCCAAAAGAACTAGAACCTGGTTTTTTTTGATGATTGGCCTGAAATATGGTCTCTGTCTATCCTTGAAGACATATAATTCCTATCTACTTGAAACCCACTTCTTTGGTGATGTTCCCTTGACCTCCCTCTTTCCTTCGATATCACTTAAACTATTTTGTCCTTGTATTTACTGCGCTTTATGGATGATCTTACATCCTCTTTTAGATCTTGAATGTGATTATCAGGACAGGCACCATGCCAGCTTCTGTCTCCGTACCTGTCTCATTTCCTGTTCTCAGCACAATATAAATGTCAGGTTTAATTGAGCCTTACAGTAGGACAAATTAAGGTTGACTCTGGCTCTCCAGAGATACATTGGACAAAGACGCCCGGACAAATCACCTGTCTCTACATCAATAAAAATTCCTAACATTTAGGCCACGTGGATACATATACTGTATTTGGAATCTGAATGAAGTCAGGTACAATTTGATGGCTAAGTTTTGGAGGCGCTAGGCACGCACTTGCAACAACATTCTGGGAGAAATTGTACGAATCGGGAGGCTCGGCCCGCCCGCTGCCCCGCGTAGCGGCGGCCTTTCTGTGCGCGGGGGGGCGGGACGGGGCGGGGCTGCGCAGGGGCGCTGCGCGACGGCTCTGTTGCCGGAACTAGTCCGAGTCGCGCGCCGGGACGCGCGCAGCCCGCCCCGCGACGCGCGCAGCCCGCCCCGCCCCCTCCCCGCGGGTGGAAACAAAAGGGTATCCGCGCGCAGAGACCAGCCGAGGGGGCGAGGGGCGGAGCGTCTGGAGGTCTTGCACCCTGGGCTCGCTAGGTTCGTTCCTGCGAGGGGTCGGAGTGGGCAGGTGGGCGACCCAGAGCCGAGAGTGGGAGGGCCGCGTGCTCGCGCATCTTGCGGCCTGGCGCCGGGGGGCGTCGCCTGCGCGCGCAGCGGAGCGTAGTGCGCCGGCGCGCGGCGAGTCCTGTCTTTGAGCACCGGGGCGGGGCGTGGCGGGGCGGGGCCCCTCGTGCAGCGGTGCGGGGCCGTGCGGCGGCCCGGGCGGTTAGGGCGCGGGGGCGGAGAGGATGGAGCCCCCGAGGCGTTAGCCGACTCTGTCAGCTCTGGGCGTGCAGCCGTAGTTTTGTGGCGCGGCCCGTGTGATGGTGCCGGGAGGAAGGAAGCGCCGTGATAGCGCCTGGGTCGGAGTTCGGGTTCCGGGGTTGAGAAGGCCCGGGAACGGAAGATCTGGCGAGCTGGCCGCTGGCTGGGCGAGCGGTCACAATAGGAGGCGGCGGCCCAGCGAGGAGCCGCGGGAGTAGCCCCGCAGGGCGGAGCCTCCCCTCGCAGGTACTGGCTGCCGCAGCCGTTGATTCCCGCGCGAGGGCGGGACTGACCGAGCCTCGGGCGGTTAGGAGCCTGCGGGGCCGCGCTAGGGATGTGGTTGCTTGGTGTTCAGCGGGGCGCGGCCGGGCCGCCCGGCGCTCTTTGTTCCCCGGGCAGCGACGAGGAGGTGCGGGCACAGCCCGAGGGAGCGCCAGCCCACCGCCGTCTGGTGATGGCCTGGCTCTTTTGCTCCCTCCCTGTTTGCCCAGGCGCAGGTGAAATGATGTCACTCAGGAGAACGCAGAACCCGGTCCGAAGGGTCCTCTCTCGCGTCCTTCTGCAGCCGCGGGTTTCTGAACAGGGTGCGTTTTGTTCTAGGGGATGGAAGTTCTTCCTTTCAGGGCTGAGGAATGAAAGAGGTTGGTTTTGAGCCGAGAGTTTTTCACATTATTGAGGGATAAAGAGAATAAAGTTTTCATTTGCGTGTGCAGGACTTGTAAGACCGTGCTGTTTATTTGTGCTGCAAAAATGATGTATTAAGTTGGGTGTGTTAATTTTCCACTGTAAGTAGAAACAAAATGTAATCTTTAATTGCCTTTTCTGATTTCTTACGAGGCGTACTTAACACAGGAAGATTTAAGTGTATGCAACTCATTCACAATGGTTTATTACCTTAAAATTGCAAGACTTTTTGGATCCTGTTTGGCCTTGATTGCAGGTACTGTTAACACAATTACCGCAGAATTCCTTTAAATAGCTCCCAGCCTTGGTAACTAGGCTTAAAAAATTTTTTTTAATCCATTCCCTCAGTTTTTAAGAAATCAAAACAATGAGCATCTAGAGACAGTTGGGATCAAATTAAAATTGTTTCTGCCTTCCATTAGGAAGAAATTTTGGGCTTCCTACAGAAGTAACAATACAAGACCAAATATAGGGATCAGATTATTTGCATTGCAGCAGGCATGTGCTTGTAATAAGATTAAATGGATTTTTAAGTAGAAATTGTATCCAGCTCTTGCTCGCTCATAAAAGTATTCCTGTAATATATTTGACTTTTTGAAGATCTGTTGAGCCTTGAATCTGTTAATTATAGGGGTTCAATTTTAAGTTGATATCTATAATTTTCTTTAAGGCTTGTTTCTAAAAGACTTGGTGGCCTTTAGAGGCTGTAGTTGAATAAATTTTGCCGGAAATGAGCTGTGTGGGCCTCAGGTTCTTATCTGTAAAATAGGAGTTGGATTTAAATTATCTTTGTGGTCCCTCCCCTTCTGATACCTTCTGTGGCTCTGAAAGGTAGTGTGTTCCTATACTTGTTGAATTTCATATACTCATCCTGTTTTTATAGTTAAACTAAGTTGGAAGTTATTAATTTGAATAAATATTGAGGATTTTCTATACTAAAGTAACCTGATTTTTGAGGAGTGGATGGACAGAGGGTGACACAGTTAGATATACTTGAATATGTTAGCATCATAATGTGGAGTGTAGGCTTATTGTGTCTCTGCCAACTGCTTTGGATGAGGCTTAGTTACATCACTGGTCTGTTTTTATTTGTGCTCATTTTTTACTTTTCCCTGCAAGGCTGAGAGTGAGAAATATGAGTGAGAAATCCTCAGATAAAAGTCTCTGAAATAATTGATCAGCATGGGAAGATGATTGATCTTTGCCTTCTACTTCCAGTCTATCCCATCTCTTTCTCGCTATGCTGCCCCAGTTTTGTTTAAGCCAGCACCATTTTGTAATTCATTTTGCTGGTAAGGCAGCTCTTAATTAGGCCTGTGATTGTTGTGCAGTGTCTAGGTCTGCTTACTAGTTTTCTAGTTGTTTTTCTACTAACCGCATATATCAGACATCCGTTTTCATGTTGTCTTGCTTAAATCATAGCTTGCTTACTTTATTCTCTGGACAGAGTATATAGATTGTAAACACACGTTTGAACTCTGTAGTTGTAGTCTAGTTCATTTGTTCAACAAATGTGAAATTCTTAACATCACATTGTCTATCTGGAAATCAGGCAAATGCTTGAACTCTATAATAATAAACAAGTAAGAAATTGGGACAAGTAGACAAAGAGGGGCCATATACACAGCCTTGTCTTTCCCCCTGCTCTAATGTCATTTCATGTTCCTTTTTAAAGGATCTGAACACTTTTCCTTCTCCCCTCTAAGTTAGGGGACCCTGTTACCCTCATTTATTTCTGCTGAATTTACACCTTAGTAGACTGAATCTCTTTGAGGGCGAGAAATATTTCTTTTGTTTTCTTAGTATCTAGCATATGATAGATAGGCAATAAATATTTGAATTATTATTTTTATTTAGTAAGATTTATGAAGAGCTCAGTCATACTTCATCTTTTCGAATGTTTATGTGTGTAAGTTTTTACTGATTTGGACTGTTCCTGGTTTAGGTTTTCCAAATCCATATAATTCTTAGAAATCTTGAAGAGATGGTTTAGAACAATTTACAAAGCGACAACAACTTTGAGGTTACCAGCTTAAGTAAAATGGTTTAGAAACACTTGCTTAAGGGGAGAATAATCCGTGTGCTGGTAAATCCTGGATTGTGAAAGTGAACGAAATAAAAACTTAATAGTAGAATGTATAACTCTTATTTTTCCTAACGTTTATGTTCACCAGTTGAGTACATGGAGTGGTTAGAGACTTAGTTGCACCTTCTTCACCCCTCCCCATTAATTTGTGTGACTAAGGGGTGAGAAAGAAGGGTGGAGCCTTTCAGCTATTTTCACCAACCCTGATTTTGCTCTGCTCCCCTAAAGACATGGATCCAATTTGTTGTTGCCCTGACTCAAGAATGGGAATAATAATTTTTTTTTTTTTGAAAGTATCCCAGTGCTGGAAAGTAATGATTCTTCTCAGGTAAGTAGTACCAGTTCTTAAATGGTTTAACAACTGCATAATAACACATACCATAAACTGACTTAATAAATACTTACTTGTTAAATGTTTAGATTACTTCTAGTTCCCTTTGAAATTGTTGCTTTGATGTGATCAACATACTTATGCATATAACTTTTCTCGTATTTTGGAATATAACCTGAGAATTTATCAGATGAAAGAACAATGATTTGAACTGTTAAATAAAATCTCCCTGATTACTTTCCAGGAGAGTAGCATTTGCCATCGTGGAAGCAGTGAAAATATTTGGATTTTTGTATAATTTGGATTTGACCTCTTCATTTTTTAGGTACCCAGACTTTGACCAAAAGGAGTAAGGGACTTGTTAGAGTCAACAACCAAGCACCTAACTCATCATCTTTTGTTCTTGCCTTTTTCCTGTTAGCCTATGATTTTACTGCCTTTGAGCAGTTGGTATGCAACTTGTAACAGTGAACAGTTGTGGTGTTTTTTTTTTTCTGGAGAGTACTGACCATTTTGGAGAAGGAGGTTTGGCCTTTTGAGCAATTTATTTTGTGGAAAGTACACATTATTTAATACTGGCTAGAGGTCATCATACACTTGTATAATCTCTACTTTTATGAGAAAAATGTAAATGAACAAAGAAGGAAGCTGTCATCAAAAGTGATTTTTGCCTGTGGCTGATTCACATTGTTGTATGGGCAGAAGCCAACACAATATTGTAAAGCAGTTACCTTCCAATTAAAAAAAAAAAATACCATACGGGATTTTGTTAGTTTTAAAGGAGTCATACATAGTAAGCTTCTAGCACAGTAATCAACCAACATTGGAGGAAGCTGGTTCTGGGACTATGTGGACCTAAGTCCTATGTTATTTTTAACACAATAACTACTGTAATTTACCACAGTGATGATAATAATAGTACACTCTCTTAACACTGAGGTTAAGTTGTTGGTAGTATGGCTACCAGGCTGGGGAAAGGCCACATTAAATAGAAGATGGCCTTAAAATAGTAATGTGTTGTTGCTTAAAAGGTTAAAGTGTTTTTTGTAATTTCAGTCTTATAAAACAGGAAACAGTTATGCTGGATGAACTAATCATATTGTTATATGTAACATTAAAAATGCAAAGTGTGTGGAGTTACAGGCTCAATCCCATCTCAGGGATGTTTCATGGCAGGACTTCTAAAATACGGTTGCATCCTGAGAGAAGGCTGAAGTTACCATGTCTTTGTAATGCTCGGCAGTTGGTATGTTAGGGGAAAGTAGAACTGTATTGATTTTCAGATACTGTATAACCTGACTAATTTTAACTGAGGGAGAGTTAGGGAAGTAGTAGAAGTCAGAAACAATTTCCAAGGAAACATTAATTTTTAAGTACTTAAAATAGCTTTAAGTAAATAGGCATTGTGGAATAGTTGCTAGTTACCAATCCAACTAGATAGATTACAAAGAAGAATGTTACTTTAAAAATTCTGCAATTAGAAGGTGGTTTAGTGGGTTGAGTCTGAGTCTTAGAACCAGATTATGGCTCTGGTATTTATGTTTCACTTTAAGCAAACAAGTTGGTTAACCCTAACTTGTACCATATAAAGATCAGAAAGCCCAGTTTGATTCCTGGTGTGAAGTTTACTATTACCGAATTGAGGTTTTAAAAACTGCTGTATTGCTTAGGTTGTTGTTTTTTTTTTTTTTAAGTTTTAATTTATGTCTTTCATAAATTAATACAGAATTTTTCTCCAGAATTCTGGAGAAGAAACTTTGTTTGAGTATGGTACCCAGTTTTTATTCTGTTATGTACATATTTGTTGTGCTGGTTTTCTGTTGTGTGTAACAAATTGCCACAAGTTTAGTAGCGTAAAGCAAATCTTGTTGCCTTACAGTTTCTGTGGATCAAAGTCCTGGTATGGGTTAGCTCTAGAGCCTCTGTCAGGGTCTTATTTGGCTGGGCTCTGATTTTATTAGGGACTTACTGTCCTCTTCCAAGCTCATTGTTGTTGTTATAACGTGGTTCTTGTGATTATAGGACTGAGGCCCCCCGTTTTCTTTGAGGGGATCTTGATCTTAGCTAGCTATCAACTGATGACCACTTTTAGCTTGTAGCTGCCCTCAGCTCTCTACCATTCACATGCCTTCTCAGCACATAGCAACTTCGTCTGTAGGGTTGGCAGGAGAATCTCTTTAAGAAGTGCTCAACTTCTCTTTTGAGAGCTTTCTCTGATTAACTCAGGCCTACCCAGGATAACCTCCCCTTTGATTAACTTAAAATTCACAGGAATCTTAATTATATCTGAAAATCCTTTCACTTCCGTGAAGGGGTTTGTATAATTTAGATCATCTAACTGAACCCAATCAGGGGAATGAAATTCACTGTGTTTACAGTCCTCCCCACATACCACGCAGGGTTGGAGGTACACCCCAGAGGTGGCAATCTTGGAGGCCGTCTTAGAATTCCCTCTTCCCTTCTCTCTCCTTTTCTCTCCCCTTTCCCCTCTCCCCCTATGTCTGCAAGGACCAGGGTTTGTCAGTTTTTTTATGTATTAACTGAAATTTGTTTTCCCAGCCAGCTTTTGTACTAGCAGTTTGTAAGCGTGCTGCTCACACTTTTTAAGTTTGTAAGACTGCTTAAGTGATAGTTGATGGTATGTCACCTTATTAAAACACTCTTCAGATGTACTTATTGTGCAGATTATAAACTTGTAGAAAGAACATGAAGCCTGCATAAAGGAACAGGCCATTTTGAGAGAGAATTTCTTTAAAGTGGTAAAAGCACTCCTTAGATTGAATGAAGTCAGGAATGTGAAAAATACTTGTTCCTGTGAAATATTTTCTTACTCCTGCCCTCAGATAAACCCGTGGCTCCTACCTCTATTTTTTTTTTTTTTAAACAAGAATAAGCTCCTTGCGGGTGGGATCCTTGTTTTCTTTTCTAACATAACTCTTTGCTTATAGGAGGCAGTCAGTAAATATTCCTTGATTCAGTCATTCCTGCTTCATCACAATGGTAAAGGACATTAACACATGCATGTTTATAGTACAGAGGTGAGCTTTAGTTCATGTCCAAAGCATTTTGTGGAGCAGTACTAATAAATTCTAAAATTACTGCCTTCAGTCCTAGGAAGGTCTTTGGAAGTAGTTATTTTCTTATCAACAGGCCTAGTTATCTGTTGATCAGGCTCATAGCAAGCCAGAAAGAAAAATTTCTAAAGGGGCTGATGAAGTTTATTATAGCAGCATTATTCATATAATTAGCCTGCCACTTTATGATCTGTCTATTCCTTCCTCTCTGGCTACTTCCTTACTGACCAGTTACGCTGATCATTTCATAGTTTTCTTGACAACACAGTTTCTTACCAATTACCTCTGCATTGCACTAAAATGGACCATTACCACAGAAAGGTACTTTTTTATACTGTATGGTGATTTGCTTTTCTTTTTATTGCATATACTTCTTGAAGGTAGAAAATCATGACTGTGTTTTTGTTTAGTGCCTGTTACAGGATAGACACTTACATGTAAGGGAATGATTGTAGCAATGAAACGAAAAAACAAGACAGCCTTAAAGCACATGGTCTTTAAGGGGCAAGCAGGTCCACAGATCTTAATCCCAAAAGGCAGTTCACTCCACAGCACAGTGGAATTGTGATACTCATGTCTGATCAAAAATGCTACAGGTCAAGTATATTTACGTATGAGTTTAGGGCATTAACTCACAGTCTAGTCAAGCATTTAAAACATGCAGGCATTTACTTTGAGGCTTATGATCTTGTCCTTTATTCATTAAGTAGGTTCCTAGGTTTGTGTTGAATAAAGCTGAGGTCTCCACAATATAAATCTTGTTTTTTATACCTGTGATCGCTATAGAAATTTGGCCATAGATGTTCTAAAATCTCTCTCCCCTTGCCTGATAATTTGGAAGGTTAACTAAAAAAGAGAATGAAAAATTAATCATAGCCAGGTTAGACACTAATCTTTCTGTACTTAAGTGATTTTTACTTCTGGTTTTCTTGACATGAAATCTTATCTGTCATTTAAGATTTCAGAATTAATGCCAGCAAGAAAGATATCGATAGGTACTACATGGGAAACATAGGAAGGACTTGGCATTCTTGAGCAGTGCTGTTTTGCCTTTAAAGAAAGTTTTTATGAGAGATCCATTGCCAGAGGCAGTCTTTGTCTTCCTTATGTTTGTTTTGATGTTTAAGATTAATTTTTTATTTCTTTTGCTCTGCTAACAAAATCATCAAATACCTAGAAAATCCAGACTGTCCTTCATAGGCATGATTCTCCACATTGGTGCAGCTAGCCATGAACTATCCTTTTCTTCTCCCTCTTTTTCCCAGATATCTCCCGGGGCCAATTCAGCACCTCTACCTGGCCATCCTAACAAGGTGATTTGTGAAAGGGTGAGACTTCAGAGCCTGTTCCCTCTCCTCCCAAGTGATCAGAACACTACCGTTCAAGAGGATGCTCACTTCAAAGCTTTCTTCCAGGTTCTTATATATTTACCCTTTGCCTTCGTAGGGCTGAAAGTCACAAGATACATAACTAGGTTGTCTCTAGGAAGGCTTGAACCAACATTCTTGGTATCTTCCTACTTCTTATTTTCTGTTGTTTGTGGGAATAAGTATTCTTCTTAGAGGACATCTTTAACTTATCAGCCAGCTTTTCTGAAGAATGTTTGTCTTCTCTTGAGCTGCTGTTACTATTTGACCACTTAATATTCTTGTTTTTTAATCTTTTGGTCTTAATCATGTGTCCTAATAGGTCAAGTTCTGTAGGAAAGTAGAAGACATTACAGAATATGTGAAATAATAGAAGCATGTAAGATATTTTTTAAAGCCATCACTGCTTTGATAGTAATGCACATTACAGACTTTGATAGATAATGCATATTTTAAAGAGAAAATATGGTAACTTGCCTTCTATGACTTTTGATATCTGTGGGTAAATGTGTTTAAAATTTCATTACATGTGAAATGAAAACAAATTAAGGTATAAATGGATTTAAACTATCATTAGGTTATTAATAAGATTAATAGGATGTGCTCACAGAAATCATTGACTACTGTATTTAAAATCCATTACTCCCCGGTTCAGTAACGGAAGTCATCATTACCAGAAAGGAGACTTAAGTTACAGAATTGCTTCTGGATACTAGGGTTGTGGGCCAAGACATGTAATTGTACATGCTGAGGTAGTGAGAGTTGCTGATGAAAGCTAGGACTTCTGGATAGAGCCGGCTTAGTTTCTGTTCATGTGGGAGTGGTAGGTTGGGACTTGAGACTCCTTCTGGAAGAGAAGTGTTTGTGACACATTGGAGAGGTAGGATTTAGAAGTTGATGCAGATGAGGGTAGGTGTATAGGTGATCTAGGGCTCTTCAGTCGGTTAGTCCTTGTTGATACTGTGTGACAGGTTCTCTGCTTCGCATGTGTGGTCTCCTTTTGTTTCTAGCCATCATAATAAAGTTCATCTGGATGGTTTTCTAGATGAAGAAAGAGCCTCAGAGAATCTCACTGAGATGCCCGATTTATATATCTAGTTATTAACAGAATAGAGACTCAAATCCAACTTCAGTTATTTCTTATCTCTGTCATACCACCTCATGGGTATTTCTGTCAACACAGTTCACTGTATGTTAAAAGACGTCGTTTATTGAATTGCATGACATATTGACTGCTGTTTTGAATACGGCATTAGCTGCAAGAACTTGATCTTTAGTAGTAACTAATGAAATTGACTTCATACCTTCACTACTGCCTCCAGTAAACAGTTATTTGACACTTTCTGTGTTCTCTGTACTTCCTCTGAGTCTTTAAGCATTAAGGTAACATTAACTAAACTCAAAGAATAGCTGCCAAATGCAGTAGATTAAAACCGTATTTTGAAAATAAAACCAAAAGTTTAGCCAGTTCCACTTGAGTGTTAGCAGAAAAGTGAAAGGTATTATTTTTTTATTTATAGTCGTAATTTAACTTAAACCTTACTTTGCTCTAACTTAAAAATCAGGCCCTCAGTGTACTTTGCTCCCATGAGAGACTGGAGATTTTCTTTGTCCACTTATTACCCCTACTACCACTGTTCCACGTGAAGAAAAGTAAATCCTTCTCACATCCCCTTTGAGATATTGTCAGGTACTTTTAACTAATTCTGACACCAAAATAGAGTGTGGTTTCCTAGTTGCTGTTATGGTTCTCATCATTATAAAACCTAGTTGCTATATGAAAAGGAGAGCCTGTGCAGCCCTATCCTGTCCTGAGAGCCACTGCCTTAACGCATTGTTTTCCCACAGCTTTGCTCCAAGCTGTTTTCCCTCGCAGCTCATTCTACTTTTACTTTCCCTTTTTACTCCATCCATTCCAAACAGAATCACCTTACCTTTTCCATTTTTCCCCCTAAAACACCCCCTCTACTTCATATTTTAGCTGAAACTATTCTCTTTTGTAAGGACATCATTTCTCCTATAGCCGTCTCTAGGAGTTAAAGAAATGATGGGCTTTCGAGCTTCAAGCGTGGAATTGGATGTGTAACGAGTAAGTAGGATGGTCACAGAGGTGAAGGCAAGTGTTGACACTCTCCTGGATCCTTGTTTGTAACCATCAGTCTTTGAACAAAAAGCTCATCCTCTTTTTGATCTCTTTTTTTGGTCCTTTTATCTTCACTACTTAACCGAGTTTGTATCACTATCCTTGTTTATTACTTTTTCACTCTGCTCTTTTTTTGCTTATTTTTCTAGTCAAAATATTTCAAATTTTACATGCTTTTTAATTTTTTAAAATTATGAAATATTTCACATATGCATGTTGTAAAGTATGAAGATGTATGTATAATTTTCAAAAATCTACCATCCAGCTTAAGAAATCACCTATTAACCAATATTTTTGAACATTTCTATAAAAATGATGGGTTTGTTTTTCTTGCTTTGAATTTTTTTTTTTACCAAAAGGTTTAAGAAGCACATTTACATCTCTATAAAAATAAGCCTATATTTAAAATTAGCATCAAAGTGTTTCTTGTCATTTTTTAAATTAAAATTAAGGCATAATTATAGTGGAATTCACCTTTTTTGGGTACAGCTCTGTGAGTTTTGACAAAAGCATACAGATGTGGAACCAATACAATCAAGATATGCTAGTTTCAGTACCCACCCCCACCCCCCCCGAAATTCTGTCACATCTGTTTGCCATTCAACCCCCTACAGTTTTAAAATTAGCAGTTTCATATAACACAGGGAGCTCGACTCTGTGCTCTGTGAGGTGGGATGAAGGGGGATGGGAGGAGGTTCAAGAAGGAGGGGATATATGTATACATATAGTTGATTCACTTCATTGTACAGCAGAAATTAACATAGTAAAGCAGTTACAATCCAACAAAAGTAAAATGAACAGTTACTGTACTACCAACCAATTCAGTGATTGTGAGTGAAGATCGTATGCTTTTATTAAAAAGTCAGGTGCATTGTGGAGAACGTGAATTTCAGATGTGGCACAGCCCTTGATTTCAGGAATGTGTGTGTGTATGTGTGTGTGTATTTAACATATATATGTTATTTTTAATATCCTTTTCCATTATGGTTTATCATAGGATAGCGAATATAGTTATTTGTGCTATACGGTAGGAGCTTGTTTATCCATTCTGTATATAAAAACTTACACCAGCTCACCCCAGCCTCCCATTTCATCCTCCAGCCCTCTCCCCCTTGGCAACCACAAGTCTGTTCTCTGTGCCCGTGGGTCTATTTCTGTTTTGTAGATAGGTTTGTTTGTGTCGTACTTTAGATTCCACATATAAGTGGTATCATATGGTATTTGTCTTTCTCTGACTTTACTTATTATGGTAATCTCTAGTTGCACCCATGTTACTGCAAGTTGCATTATTATTATTAATCTGAGTAGTATTTCATTTTATTTATATATTTTATATATATATATATATATATATATATATATAAATCACATCTTCCTGATTCATTCGTCTGTCAGTGGATAAGTTGTTTCCATGTCTTGGCTATTGTCTGTAGTGTTCCTATGAACATAGGGGTGAATGTATCATTTTAAGAATTTTGCTGGATATAGGCCTATATGCCT
Source organism: Capricornis sumatraensis (assembly GCF_032405125.1). Taxonomy (NCBI): domain Eukaryota; kingdom Metazoa; phylum Chordata; class Mammalia; order Artiodactyla; family Bovidae; genus Capricornis; species Capricornis sumatraensis. The sequence goes on along the minus strand of NC_091074.1, from coordinate 68,602,267 downwards.
CAGAGTGGAAATGCTGGATTGTATGGTAATTTTAGTTTTCTGAGGAAACTCAATAGTGTTTTCAATAGTGGCTGTACCAACTTAGAGTCCCACCAGTACTGTAAGAGTTTCCCTTTTCTCAGGTGTGCATCTTAATACAGCTAGATAACAACTTTAATCTGTATATTTACTGAAGTTAGGTGATTGAAATTTGTTGATTTATACAAATAAATACATTGTTTCTGAAAGAGAAGACTAATTATTGTAAAAATGTCCATCAACAAGTTCATTGACATAATAAAAATTTCAGCCAAAAAATTAAATTTTTATTTTAGAACTTTACAATTATCCTTAAATTCATAAGGAAAATTAACAAAGGAAGCACAGGAACATTTCCCAAAATTGTCATAAAGGGAAATATGCCATAATGATACTAAATCATATTGTAAAGAAATAGTTCCATGTTGTTTAAATACAGTGGCTATTTTTCAACCCTCATTCTATATGACCTCTTAATTAGGTTGGTGAAAAAGTAATTGAGGTTTTGGACCGTGAATTTTAAATCATTGTAGCTAGGCTCAAACACATCTTTATTGATGAAAATGGGAATCATTACAATCAACAGATTTTTGCCAACGAGAAATAAGTTTGTTTATTCCCATAGCATAAAGATCTGTGCCTTGGGATTTGACTGACTCTTGGAAAGCATTTTCTGCCTCCTCCTGGTTGTGGAAGCATTTTCCCTGCAAAAAGATGTTGAGATGCTTGAAGGACGTGGCAGTCAGTTGACGAGAAGTCAGGTGAATATGGTGGATGAGGCAAAGCTTCGTAGTCCCAATTCATTCAACTTTTGAAGTGTCGCTTGTAAGATGTGCAATCAGATGTTGTTGTGGAGAAGAGTTGGGCCTGTTCTGTTGATGAGTGTTGGCTGCAGGCATTGCAGTTTTCAGTGCATCTCATTGATTTGCTGAGCATACTTTTCAAATGTAACAATTTCACCAGGATTCAGAAAGCTATCATGGATCAGAGTGGCAGCAGACCACCAAACATTGACCATGACCTTTTTTGGTGCAAGTTTGGCTTTGGGAAGTGCTTTGGAGCTTCTTGGTCCAAGCACTGAGCTGGTTGTGTAAAACCCGCTTTCTGTCACACATCACAGTATGATGAAAAATGATTTGTTGTGGTGGTGTAGAATAAGAGAAGACGACTCTTTCAAACAATATTTTTGATTTTTCAATCAGCTCATGAGGCACCACCCACTTACCAAGGTTTTTCACCTTTTCAGTTTGCTTCAAATGCCAAACAACTGTAGAATGGTTGATGTTGAGTTCTTTGGCAACTTCTCGACTTCCCTGGTGGCTCAGACGGTAAAAGCATCTGCCTACAATGCGGGAGACCCAGGTTCGATCCCTGGGTTGGGAAGATCCACTGGAGAAGGAAATGACAACCCACTCCAGTGTTCTTGCCTGGAAAATCCCATGGACAGAGGAGCCTGGCAGGCTACAGTCCACAGGTCACAGAGTCGGACACGACTGAGCGACTTCACTTCACTTCATGTAGCTGTAAGAGAATCAGCTTCAGTGATCCTCTGAATTGGTCGTTGTCAACTTGCAACTTCCATTGTGCTCGTTATCGTCAGGGCTCTCGTCTCCTTTGCAGAACAAGAACCACCACTGCACTGTGTGTTCGTTAGCAGTTCCTGGGCCAAATGTGTTGATGTTGTGCATTGTCTCTGCTACTTTACGACCCATTTTGAACTTGAATAAGAAAATCACTCCAATTTGCTTTTTGTCTAACATCATTTCCCTAGTCTGAAATAAATATAAACAGCAAGTTACAAGTTATTAGCAAAAAATTTAGAAATATGCCTTAAAATGATATATAACATAACCACATTTATTTAAGAATGTGTCTCAGTATCAAACAGAAAAGTGCAGCGTTGCAATTATTATTGCATCAACTATTAGGTTGATGCAATTCCTTTTGCATCAACCTAATAGTTGACTCCTTGAAACTCCATTCCACTGGCTTTTACCTTCACACTCCATGCTCCTTTCATCAGCTACTCAACATAAAATGTTGGAGCTTCTTAGGGTTTAGCATTGGACCTCTTTTTCACTATATAAATCATTGATATTTTGAGCAATTTGTCACTGCCTGCAACTTCTTTGACATACCATCTATCTGTTATACCAAAAACTCCTGAATTAACATTTCTAATTTGAGCTTCAGTTGTCTGCACAACTCCATGTGGATAATTCAGAGAGATCCCTTGATTTCAGGTTGTTCTTAATAGCTTTTCTGTTTTTGTTGGTTTCATATTTATGCTTCAGATTATTTTATCCTTGTTTATAGCTTCTATGGAAGTAAATACAGCATTTGAACACAGTACATTTACAGCATCAAGATAAATCAGTTTGTGAACCAGTGGTGTTTTGTGTAATTAAAAATTAAGAAAAATCTAGGACTTAGGTTGTTAATGATTATTCAGAAGTTAGCCACACAGGCCTCCCTAAACTCAGGAAGCCACTGCTGGCCTAGTAGTTATGGCCAATGATACAGTAATTTAATATTTTCACACAGTATTTTATCCTCTTCATTATGGTGGGGACCGCATTAGTTATACCACTAGAGTCCCTTTGTAAGCACTCATTGCACTCACAGTCATTCTGTTCTTTGGCCTTTTATGAAAAAAAAAAAAAAAAAAAAACTTGAGCCATATCAGAAGCAAAGTCCTGATTTTTTTTTTAAAAATGTCTGCTGCAGTAACTTTTGAAAACAGAACAGTAAAAGCCTCCCTCTCCCCCATATCTTTAAGTAAAATAAAATTCCAGGAGGATGGAATGGTTTAGAGTGGTTATGAAGTTGGATTTTGTTCTGAAACATTTTGAGCTGAGAACTATCAAAGCTGTACTAAGAAAATTAAAGTCCTGTGTGAATCATGCAAGACAGGACTGTATATAACTTGTGTAGTTCAAAGGCAGTATTTCACTGACTTGTCTTTGGTACATCTTCACTAATAGAAACACATTTTACATAAATTTGAATATGGTTTAAGTCAGGACTTCGGTTTGTGGAGAGTTAAGTGAGAATGTGTAGAGATGATTTTGTAAATCACATTGTGTGGTTCAAATGTAAAGTTATTCATCTCCAGCGTTCCCCCTGCTTATTGTTTACAGAAAGGGAATTGTCTTTGGGTTTATTCTTTATTAGTTGCTTTATGTAGCGTGAGTGTTTCAGTTTTCTAATTGCTTTCACGTCTCTCAGTCTTTTAAGGAACCTCCATACTGTATACTCCATAGTGGCTGTATCAGCTTCCATTCCCACCAACGGTGCAAGAGGGTTCCCCTTTCTCCACAACCTCTTGAGCATTTGTTGTTTATAGACTTTTAAATGATGGCTATCGTCATGTCTTTTATTCTTAATTAATAGAATTCAGTGAGTGTTTTTTCTGCATGCTTGCATGCTAAGTCGCTTCAGTCTTGTCTGACTTTTTGTGACCCCCGTGGACAGTAGTCCACCAGTCTCATCTGTCCATCGGATTCTCCAGGCAAGAATACTGGAATGGGCTGCCATGCCCTCCTCCCAGGGATCTTCCCTACCCAGGGATCTAACCCGCATCTCTTGAGTCTCAAGCATTGGCAGGTGGGTTCTTTACCACTAGCACCACATGCGGAATGAGAAATTTAGTCTTTTGTCAAAAATGTAAGGCAAGTAGAGAAAGTCTGGAAGTTTAAAAGAGGGTTGGAAACGCATAAATCATGCTGTATTTACTTACTTGTGAGTCTGAGATGAATGGTGGTCCTAATTAAGGCCCAGGTGGATAGAGGACCAGGTTTCTGGAGATGTTACCTCTTGATTCTAGCTGCCCCCTTGTTCCCTTGAGAAGGAAGTCCTCAGGGCTCACTAGCAGTTGCTGAAGTTGGAGGCACATTTCAATCACCATTTTAAATCTGAAACTTGGAACCTGGTTCTGCGTTGTGGAAGGTTTCCATTATCTTCCAAAGCTTCCTGATTGAGATATATAAATATATTTTATGTGTGTTTATATATGTACATATGCACGTGTGTTTGTGTGTATTTTTTCCACCATGGCATTGAGCATTTAACAATTTCTGATTTGTTATTTTTGAAACCATGCAATACTTTCTTATGGGTTTTTTTCACTTTTAATAAGAATGTTTGGTTATAGAGATTTGGGGTTAGATAGATGTAATCCTCTACGCATTTTATTAGATACTAAATACTGAGTTAGAGTTTCAAAGAGTACTCAAATTGATAAGGAATATGAAACAACATTGCATGTAATAAACTCTTTAATAATTCCCTGTCCCTAAATATCAATTTGTGGTTTCCTGTTACTTTGACTGAAAAAGTAAGGCTTATTACCATAGTGAATGAGCTCACTTCCATGTTATTTCCTAGTCTTTATCTCTTATACACTGAGAACCTTTTACAACAGAAGGAGAAGGGATGGGAGATTTTCTCAGTCATCTCCATTCTTAAAAGTAATAGCTTTGTTGTAAAATAAGAATATGCTAACACACAACTTGAACGTCACTGAAAATATGATAGCCTAAGTTTTTTAAGGTTATTTTTGTGAATCTGTAGCATTCTCCTCAGTATCAATAACCTCAGATATGCAGATGACATCACCCTTAGGGCAGAAAGCAAAGAGGAATTGAAGAGCCTCTTGATGGAGGTGAAAGAGGAGAGTGAAAAAGCTGGCTTAAAACTCAATATTCAAAAAACTACGATCATGGCACTCAGTCCCATCACTTCATGGTAAATACATAGGGAAACAGTGAAAAGAGTGAGAGACTTTGTTGTCCGTGGGCTCCAAAATCACCATAGATGGTGACTGCAGCCATTAAATTAAAAGACGTTTTGCTCCTTGTAAGCAAAGCTGTGACTAACCTTGACTGCTAATATGCTAATTAGACAGCATATTTAAAAGCAGAAACATTACTTTGCCAACAGAGGTCCGTCTAGTCAAAGCTATGGTTTTTCCAGTAGTCATGTGTGGATGTGAGAGTTGGACTGTGAAGAAAGCTGAGCCCCGAAGAATTGATGCTTTTGAACTGTAGTGTTGAAGAAGACTCTTGAGAGTCCCTTGGACTGCAAGGAGATCCAACCAGTCCATCCTAAAGGAGATCAGTCCTGAATGTTCATTGGAAGGACTGATGTTGAAGCTGAAACTCCAGTACTTTGGCCACCTGATGGGAAGAACTGCCTCGTTTGAAAAGACCCTGATGCTGGGAAAGATGGAAGGCCGGAGGAGAAGGGAACGACAGAGAATGAGATGGTTGGATGGCATCACTGACGCAATGGACATGAGTTTGGGTAAACTCCAGAAGTTGGTGATGGGCAGGGAGGCCTGGTTTGCTGCAGTCCATGGGGTTGCAAAGAGTTAGACACGACTGAGCAACTGAACTGAACTGTGGTTGGGGAAGACTCTTGGGAGTCCCTTGGAGAACAAGGAGATCAAACCAGTCAATCCTAAAGGAAATCCTGAATATTCATTGGAAGGACGGATGGCTGAAGCTGAAATTCCAGTACTTTGGCCACCTGATGCAAAGAGCCAACTCATTAGAAAAACCCTGATGCTGGGAAAGATCGAAGGCAGGAGCAGAAGGGGATAACAGAGGACGAGATGTTGGATGGCATCACCGACTCAATGGACACGAGTTTGAGCGAGTTCTGGGACATGCAACAGTCCACAGGGTCACAAAGAGCCAAACACAACTGAACAACAACATTCTCCTCCATTTGGGCAATGGATTTTTAGAATTCAGAGTTCCATGTCTTAGTTCGCATTAAGCTTTGAGGTACAGGTTATACATATGAGGGATCAGATAGTAAAGAATCTGCCTGCAATGCAGAAGACCCAGATTCAATCCCTGGGTTGGGAAGATCCCCTGGTGGAGAGAATAGCAACCTCCTCCAGTATTCTTGCCTGGAGAATTCCATGGATAGAGGACCCCGGGGGCTACAGTCCGTGGGGTTGCAAAGAGTTGAACACAACTGAGCAACTGACACTTTCACCTTTTACACATATTGAAAGCCAGTGATGATACATCACTAGTATTTTGTACCTTAAAAAGTCAATGTTAATGAAGTCTGTTTTATGAAATTTGGCTATCACTTACTTCTAATATGTGCAGTTCATGTTTGAGTTTGTGAAGTCTTAGTTGTTTTGTCATTTTGTTTTAATCAGAATATCTAAATTTCAATGGTTATTTTTCAATTTTTAGGATTATCAAAACATAGCTTATTAAAATCAGGGGTTAAAACAAGTATACTTTTAATAGCATCATTAAGGATAGGGTTTCCCTGATAGCTCAGTTGGTAAAGAATCCACCTGCAACTCAGGAGACCCCGGTTCAATTCCTGGGTTGGGAAGATCCTCTGGAGAAGGGATAGGCTACCCACTCCAGTATCCTTGGGCTCCCTTGTGTCTTAGCTGGTAAAGAGTTTGCCTGCAATGCGGGAGACCCGAGTTCTATCCCTGAGTTGGGAAGATCCTCTGGAGAAGGGAAAGGCTACCCACCCAGTATTCTGGCCTGGAGAATTCCATATATAGTCCATGGGGTCACAAAGAGTCGGACATGACTGAGCGACTTTCACTTAAGTATAGGAAGAAATAAGGTTAGTGTGGTGAGGAAAATTACAAGAAACTTGTATATGGTTCTGAAAACTACTTCCTATTTTTGTTATAATGACAAATTTGAATTATATAGATTGGAAATGGCATGATTTTGTGAATATGTCAGCTAAATAATTTAGAATGATCCAAAGCAGTTTGCTTCATTCCTATCAGTTTAATTGTTTTATATGCTTTATATCTTAAAATCTAATGTTGTAGTATGTAGCCTCAGGTATTCTTTAGCTAATATTAACATGATATTTGTTCTAGCAGCAGGTGCCAATCAGAAGTGCTCTAGGGACTTCCCTGGTGAGCCAGTGGTTAAACCCCTTCACCTCCAATGCAGGAGGTGTGGTTTTGATCCCTGGTCAGGGAACTAAGATCCCACATCCTCATGGCACAGTTCCCTGCCCCAAAGTGCTCTGATACCCAAATAGAATTTGCATGAGTAGACTGGAGACAGGAGAGGCTCTTATTAGAAAACACATGGCCCTCATCAGACTTTGTTAACTTGCAATTTTGACAGTTTTGGTGAGACTCAATCGGAAGATTGAGTTGTGTGAGGAATCCTGGAGAGTTAATAATTCATTTAAGTTATCCATACCAATTTTGTAGATAGTAAGCAAGAAAGCTTGAGACTATGTTTCAACATTGACAGGTATAAGTTTTGAATTGTCCACCTCTCCCATGATCTACCTGAAATGTCTTTCCCTAAGATACCCTTTTACGATATTTTAGTTAAGAACTGATGAAACAAATCGATTGACTGTTTTTTAATGTTTTAAGTAAATCTTACTTTGTCCACATAATTGCTTTAAAGAATAGATGTAATCACCTTAAACAGTGGGAATAAGGAGGTAGACAAGTGTGATTTAGAATCAAATCACAGGCCTACTTAAATTATACCTTCTCTTAAATGGATCTCTCAGCTGCAAATTAATGTCTAAAAAAGTAACAAGTAACTGATGGGAAGGCATAGTAGAATTTCAGTTAAAATTGGAGTTTCAAAGAGGTGGTCAGGTACCATTTGTTGTTTTTGGTTACTAAGTTCTGTCCAACTCTTTTGTGACCCCACGGACTGTAGCTCGCCAGGTTCCTCTGTCCATGGGATTTCCCAGGCAAGAATACTGGGGTGAGTTGCCATCTCCTTCTCCAGGGGATCTTCTAGACCCAGGGGATCTTCTCAACCCAGGAAACAAACCTGCATCTCCTGCATTGGCAGGTGGCTTCTTTACCACTGAGCCACCTGGGATGCTCAGTCAAGTACAATACAAATTGCGGATTACCCTATCATGTATGTTTGTTCTTACCTGATTGTTTTATGATGAATTTAAATAAAGAATTACGTTTTCATTTGATCTTTCCTTCCTACCCCACCCCTCACATCTTTTAAAAAGATACTTAATTCAAGTTAATAGTGTATCTTTTCCCTCCTTTACACTTGGAGGTAAACGTACTTAAACATCTATGCATGTAAATAGTAATGCAAAAATCCTTTAAAACTCTTATTCTGTTGATTGATTTTGTTGCATTGGCAGAGTGAAGATAGTCCAAGTCCCAAGAGACAGCGCCTCTCTCATTCAGTCTTCGATTATACATCAGCGTCACCAGCTCCCTCACCACCAATGCGACCATGGGAGATGACATCAAATAGGCAGCCCCCTTCAGTTCGACCAAGCCAACATCACTTCTCAGGGGAACGATGCAACACACCTGCACGCAACAGAAGAAGGTGAGTTGGTCATATTACTTACTAAATTTTTGGTCATTGGTAGAGTATTTTTAAACATCAGAAAGCATTTTTTCTGTAGGCATTTTATAAATATATCAACACTTTTGTCTCTGTACACTCGCACACAAACAACATTACAAGTTGTTTGAACTACCACACTACCTCATGAGAATTCATTTAGCTTGGGATTGACAGACGTAGAAATTGTATAATAAGAGGCTAAAGTGATTTACTTAAAATCAATCCATACCATTATATATGAATTCAACTACCTCAAGGTTTAAGACATTTTGTGTGCTGACCTTCAATCCATATTACCAAAAAATACATTTTATAATTTACAGTGGTACTCCAGAATCCCTGTAGATGATGACTGCAGCCATGAAATTAAAAGATGCTTGCTCCTTACAAGAAAAGCTATGACAGACCTAGACAGTGTATTAAAAAGCAGAGACATTATTTTGCCAACAAGTCTGTATAGTCAAAGCTATTGTTTTTCCAGTAGTCATGTATGGATGTGAGAGTTGGACCATAAAGAAGGCTGAGCACCAAAGAATTGATGCTTTTGAATTGTGGTGCTGGAGAATACTAAGGAGAGGCCCTTGGACAGCAAGGGATCAAACCAGTCAATCCTAAAGGAGAAGAGTCCTGAATATTCATTGGAAGGACTGATGCTGAAGCTCCAATACTTAGACCACCTGATGCAAAGAGCCAGCTCATTGGAAAAGACACTGATGCTGGGAAAGATTGAAGGCAGGAGGAGAAGGGGAAAACAGAGAATGAGATGGTTAGATGGCATCACTGACTCAATGAACAACAGTTTGAGCAAATTCCAGGAGATGTTGAAGGATAGGGAAGCCTGTTGTGCTGCAGTCCATGGGGTTACAAAAAGTCGGAACTGAACAGCAACAGCAGTGGAGATATGGAAGTCTTAGGAATGAGCAGTCTCTTCTTCACTCCATTATTATCCATTCCATTCTTAAAAATGAATAACCTCTCTCCACAGATACTCCTTTTGTATTCTCTAAGGCAGCTGTAGCTTCATTAAGTTTCTTTTTAAACTGCGGACCCTGTGATATGAGGCGTGACTGAAGTTTAGTACAACTTTCAGTCCTCTCTTCTGTGTGGGACTTGGCTCTTGCTTTTTCTTCTCCAGGGAATATGTTTCCTGAGCTGCTTCCTGTTAAGTAGTGGCCTGAGGTCATACCTTTCCTCTTCCAAGGAAAGAGAGCATCCTTGAAGTGAGACAGCTGTTTATATTTCCAGGATGTTGATAATCTAAGAAGTACTGATGATCTCAAAGTAGTAAGGTGTTACGGACTGAATATGTTTCCTGAATATCCATAGGCTGACGCCTTAGAGATGGGGCCTCTAAGGAAGTAATTAAGGCTAATTGAAATTATCAGGACAGGTCCTTGATCCAAGAGGATCAGTGTCCTTACAAAACTCCAGGGAGAGAGCTTTCACCAGAAAGCATGCTGGCACCTTGATCTTGGACATTAAGTCTCTAGAACTTGAGAAAATAAATTTCTGTTGTTTAAGCCAGTCTGTGATATGTTGTTAGGGCAGCCTTAGGGCACTTAATTTTGGCTCAGATGGTAAAGAATCTTCCTGTAATGTGGGAGACCCGGGTTTGATCCCTGAATTGTGAAGATCCCCTAGAGTAGGGAATAGCTACCCATTTCAGTATTCTTGCTTGGAGAATTCCATGGACAGAGGAGTCTGACAGGCTATAGTCAATGGGGTTGAAAGAGTCGGACACAATTGAGTGACCAACAGACAGGTAACTTAATACTGAAGAGATCTTAAAAACCCATCATTCGTTGTTCCAGATCAGACAGGATAAACCTGTTCCTGAGGTATATTCTGTGGAGACCAGTAAACTTTCACATTTCTGGTGCATTATTACCAATTAAATGGGAATGTTTAAGTAAAATAATGTTATGCCAACCAGGTAAAATATTTCTTAGCTGTTAAATTAAATAACATGAGGAAATAACGTCTGAGTACCTGCTGTAATATTTCCTATTCTTTTATGGTGAAATGTGCCATACATTCAGGAGAACTTGTAAAACAAGTGTACATTTGAAAAGGATAACACACAAGTGTGCCCTACACTTAGGTTAAAATAGAACATCAAAATCCCTCCTTCCTGGAAGATAAACCCTTTCCTGTGATTTGTTGTAACTCCCTTGGTACATGTTTTAAATAATTCTAAAACACTGTAAATACATTCTAAAAACACAGTTTTGCGTTTTGTTTTGTAAGTGTATTCTTTGTTTACTAAGCAGTCTTTTTTAATGTGGGGAGCAGTAGTTCATTTATTGTGATATAATCTTCCATTGAATTAATGTGCCATAATTTATGTACCCACCTACTGTTGGGTAATAGTTATGCCCAGTTTGGGTAATGAAAAGAGTTCTTTTAGGACCCTTTGTGTACACAACTCCTAGTGTGCATGTGCAAGCATTTCATTAAGATAAAAGCCTAGGAGTACAATTGTAGGTCATCAAATGTGTTCTGGACCAGAAAGGGCATGACAGTATCTGTTGCTGGATGGCAGAAGCTAGTTTTCAGGTTGAAAAGAAACATCAATCTCCATGTTCGTCGAACACGAAGGGGAAATAGGGAGCACTTACCTAGAAAACAAGCTACAAATTCGTTAATGCCCAGCATTGTGTGTTATTTGTTACTTCCTTCTCACTTTAGTACTATACTTATGCTGCTGCTGCTAAGTTGCTTCAGTCGCGTCTTACTCTGTGCGACCCCACAGCTGGCAGCCCAGCAGGCTCCTCCATCCCTGGGATTCTCCAGGCAAGAGTACTGGAGTGGGTTGCCATTTCCTTCTCCAATACATGCATGCTTGCTAAGTTGCTTCAGTCGTGTCCGACTCTGTGCAACCCTATGGACAGCAGGCCACCAGGCTCCTCCATCCATAAGATTCTCCAGGCAAGAATACTGGAGTGGGTTGCCCTTTCCTTCTCCTTAGTACTTACAGGCTAGCTATTAGTTTAACTGTCAGTTTTTCTGCCAAAAGTAGGGTTTATAAGCAGATGCAGTATTCAGCAACAATCTGATATAATTTCAGATACAAAGATGAGCACACTGGGAAGTTAGCAAACATTTGAAGAAAGCCAACAAAGTGAAAAAATGTCTCTGAAACTCAAAAGAAAGAACTTGAAGTAACAGTTAATAAAATAACTAAAACAGTTAAGAAACAAGTGGAAACAGTGTCAGACTTTTATTTTGGGGGGCTCCAAAATCACTGCAGATGGTGACTGCAGCCATGAAATTAAAAGACGCTTACTCCTTGGAAGAAAAGTTATGACCAACCTAGATAGCATATTGAAAAGCAGAGATATTACTTTGCCAACAAAGGTCCATCTAGTCAAGGCTATGGTTTTTCCTGTGGTCATGTATGGATGTGAGAGTTGGACTGTGAAGAAAGCTGAGCACCGAAGAATTGATGGTTTTGAACTGTGTTGTTGGAGAAGACTCCTGCGAGTCCCTTGGACTGCAAGGAGATCCAACCAGTCCATTTTAAGGGAGATCAGTCCTGGGTGTTCTTTGGAAGGAATGATGCTGAAGCTGAAACTCCAGTACTTTGGCCACCTCATGTAAAGAATTGACTCACTGGAAAAGACCCTGATGCTGGGAGGGATTGGGGACAGGAGAAGGGGACAACAGAGAATGAGATGGCTGGATGGCATCACCGACTCGATGGACATGAGTTTGGGTGAACTCTGGGAGTTGGTGATGGATAGGGAGGCCTGGCGTGCTGCGATTCATGGGGTTGCAAAGAGTCGGACACAGCTGAGCGACTGAACTGAACTGAAGTGTAACATGAGAGAAGTATAAGAGATTGTATCCCTAAAAATCAACTGGAAATCTTAGTTGGTAAAATTAAAGAACAGGCAGAAAAAGCATCTTGGTCCCTGGAAGATCAAGTAAAGAGCTTTCCCAGAATGTAATGTGAAAAGGGGAAAATGGAAAAATGGGAAAGAAATTTAAATATATTGACAGTCATCAGTTCTAAATACATCTAATCATATTTTCAGATGGAAACAATAGAAGGGAACAGTTTTTACAGAAATAGTATAAAAATCATTTTCAAGAATTAGAGAATGGGTGTTGAGCAAGATCTTGGTGAAATTCAAGAATGTGCATAAACATTCAGAGAGAAAGAAAGTTGAGCAATAAGAGATCTTCCCTGAATCATAACACCTTGATCAAGAGGGATTTATCCCAGCGTTGCAAGGATTTTTCAAAATTTGCAATTTAGTCTGTGATATACCACATTAACAAATGGAAGAATAAAAACCATATAATCACCTCAGTAGATACAGAGAGACAGCTTTTGATAAAATTTGACACCATTTATGACTTTAAAACTTTTCAGAAGGTAGGCATAGAGGGAACATACCTCAATGTAATAAAGGTCATATATGACAAATTCGCAGCTAATGTCATACTCAACAATGAAAAGCTGAAAGCCTTCCCTCCAAGATCAGGCATAAGACAAAAATGTCCACTCTTGCCACTTTTATTTAGTATGGTTTTGGACATCCTACCCAAAGCAGTTAGATGGAAAAAAGAAATAAAAAGAATCTAAATTGGAAAGGAAGAAATAAAACCATCACTGTTTGCAGGTGATATAATACTATACATAGAAAATCCTAAAGAAGCCACCAGGAAACTAGTTGCTAGAGCTCATCAATGAATTCAGTAAACTTGCAGGATACAGAATTAATATACTGAAATCTGTTGCATTTCTACACATGAGCAACAAACTATCAGAAAGAAATTAAGGAAATAATCTAACTTACCATTGCATCAAAAACAATAAAATATCTAAAAATGAATCTGCCTAAGGAGGTAGAAAATCTTGTACTTGGAAAACTCTTAAGACACTGATGGAAAAAATAGTAGGTGACAAAAACAGATAGAAAGATACACCATGTTCTTGGATTGGAAGTATTAATATTGTTAAAAGGACTGTATTGTGCAAGGCAGTCTACAGATTCAGTGCAATCTCTATCAAAATACCAATGACATTTTTCACAGAACTAGAACAAATAATTTTAGAATTTCTATGGAAACACAAAATACCCAAATAGCCAAAAAAATCTTGAGAAGAAACAACAGAGCTGGAAGAATCAGTTACTCCCTAACTTTCAGATTATATTGCAAAGCTATAAGCATCAAAAAAACATGGTACTGGCATAAAAAGAGAAACATAGATAACTGGAACAGGATAGAAAACCCAGAAATAAACCCGCCTACTATGGTCAATCTATGACCAAGGAGACAATATATAGTGGAGAAAAAAGCCTCTTCGGTGATGTTAAAAATATTGGACAGGTACATGGAAAAAAATGAAATTAGAACATTCCCAAACACCATATAAAGAAATAAACTCAATATGGATTAAAGGCTTAAATGTAAGACCAGATAACTATAACAACTCCTAGAGGAAAACATGGCAAACTCTTTGACATAAATTGCAACAGTACTTTTTTGGACCTGGTTCCTAAAGCAAAGAAAATAAAATCAAAAATAAGCAATTGAGACCTAATCTAACTTAAAAGCTTTTGCACAGCAGAGGAAATCATCAACAAAATGAAAAGACAGCATACTGAATGGGAAAAGGTATATGCAAATAATAGAACTGAAAAGGAGTTAACTGTCATACATATATAAACAGCTCATAACAGAAAAACAATTTGATTTTAAAAATAGGCAGAAGACCTGAATAGATGTATTTCCAGAGAGGAAATGTGATGGGCCACAGGCACCTGGAAAGATACTCAGTATCACTAATCATCAGGTTAATGCAAATTAAAACCACTGTGAGGTAGCATCTCACCCCTGTTAGAACAGCTATTATCAAAAAGAACATAAAAAGCAAATGTGAGCGAGGCTGTGGAAAAAAGAGAACCCTTGCACACTGTTCTTGGGAATGTAAATTCGTGTACCCATTGTGGAAAATAGTATATATGTTTCTCAATGAAACTAAAAATAGAACTACCATATGATCCAGCAGTTCCACTCCTGGGTACACATTTTTAAAAAAGAAAACAAACTAATTCAGAAAGATATGCACCTTGATGTTCATAGTAGCACTGTTTACAATTGCCGAGGTATAGAAACAGCCTAAGTGTCTAACAACAGATGATGGATAAAGAATACGTAGGAGAAGGCAGTGGCAACCCACTCCAGTACTCTTGCCTGGAAAATCCCATGGACGGAGGAGCCTGGTGGGCTGCAGTCCATGGGGTCATGAAGAGTCAAACACAACCGAGCAACTTCACTTTCCACTTCTCATGCATTGGAGAAGGAAATGGCAGCCCACTCCAGTGTTCTTGCCTGGAGAATCCCAGGGACGGAGGAGCCTGGTGGGCTGCCGTCTATGGGGTCGCAGAGAGTCAGACATGACTGAAGTGACTTAGCAGCAGCAGCAGTAGAATACTACTCACCCATATAAAGGCTGAAGTTCTGCCATTTGCAGCAGAATGGATGGACTTGGCATCATGCTAAGTGAAATAAGTCAAGAGAAAGACAAATACTGTATGTTATCACTTATATGTGAAATCTAGAAAGTACAACAAACTAGTGAATATAGCAAAAAACAGATTCACAGATAAAACAAGCTAATGGTTAACCAGTAGGGAGAGGGAAAAAAGGTGAGGACCAATATAGGAATAAGGGATTAAGAGGTACAAACTATTAAGTATAAAATAAGCTACAAGAATATATTGTACAACAGGGGCAACATAGCCAATATTTTTTAATGATTGTAAAGAGAGTATAGCCTTTTAAAATTGTGAGACACTATGTTGTATATTTCTAACTTATATAATATTGTATGGCAACTATACTTCTGATTAAAACAGAAAACCTTTTTGAAAGAATTATTAAAAACTGTATTCTATCTAGGAAGTAGAAGAATAAATGCAGAAAGGATGATTTAATATGATTTGGTTAGGGAAGGAAAAAAGACATTACTAAGTCTGAATAAAAGTCTCTTTAAAAAAAGATTAAAATTTTTTAAAAAAATCTGAACATAAAATGGGGACAGAGCAGAGAGAAGTAAAAATGTGCAATCCAGATTTTTTTTTAAAAATGTATGTGTTTAAAAATATAAGTGTAGTCACTGGAAGAATAAAACTGGCATATATAGCTTCCACACAGTGAAACAGATAAACAGCATATAGTCTAGAAAACTCAATCCAGCAAGGTATGTAAGTGAGCCAGGAGGGAATAGCCTTGTGCTGTTTACAAATGATATGTCTGAAACAAAGTGACAAAGTAGTATCTATCACTGATATAAAAGTCAACTGAGAAATATTTGTCCATCTGTTATCACTGTTTCTTATTTCTAGATTTTTAAATAATTATGGTTACTAAATGTTCTACCACAAAGTCATATATATAACATTTAATTAGAGGAAATTCAGGAAAGATAGGGACCAAAATTGTCAAGGAATTTACATTTCAGCACGAGGACTTGGGTCTTAATTTGTGTGTGTTTTGAGTTTCTGAAATTATGTTTGAGTAGGGAAGTAAGAGCAAGAAGCAACAATGGAATCAAATAATAATAAAAGGGGGCCTTAAAGTTTTTGAACAGGATGAGTGTTTTTCAGGAGATGATCTGGGCATGTATTTTGTATTTTGATTTTAAAGTGCACATTTTTTCACATCATAATATCCACATTGATGATATGAAGTGAAGTGTTAGTTGCTCAGTCGTGTCCGACTCTTTTCAAGCCCATGGACGGTGGCCTGCCAGGCTCCTCTGTCCATGGAATTCTCCAGGCAAGAATACTGGAATGGGTTGCCATTCCCTTCTCCAGGGAATCTTCTTGACTCAAGGATTGAACCCGTCTCCCACATTACAGGGAAATTCTTTACCACCTGAGCCACCAGGGAAGCCTGTAGCATAGTCTAATTGGCAGCTCTCTCCCTCTTTTTAGTGATACATTAAACGGTCCTTTAAAATAGTTGTACAGATACAGATATGTGCATATATGTAGATAAATTTTCTTGTTCTTTTCTCTTAGAGAGGCTAGAAACAGTCTAGCAGTCAGCACACTTAGCTTTTAAATACCATTCTACAGTTAAAGGAACCAGGACTCTTTGGAGTCTCTTTTGGAGAACTGGCTAATTCCAGAGTCAGTGTAGGGAAAATACTAGATGAGCCTAGAGCATATTGTGGTCCATATATTAAGGAAGTGCTCAAAAGCATAAAGACAATAGTAGAAGGTCACAGGAGCCCAAATGCTCCCATTGAACAGAGTTAAAATAATTTGAACAACAAAATAAAATGACTGTGGATTATCACCTAAAGAATAAAATAAATGTCCATTAGCCCCTACTCATAAATAACTAAGTGAGAGAGAAGGAGCAACTCTTCTTTATAGAATTGCAGTTGATTTATATGGAAGAAATGAAGGGAGTAGAAAATCACCATTAGAATATCATAATAGAGTGATTGCTGAAGATCCATTCATGCAATTTAAAGTTATATGCAAACTTTTAGCAAAAGCAGAATATTTGCATGAATCAGAGTATCTCCCCAAGAAAATAAAATCTATCACTGCTTCCATTTTCCCCTTCTGTTTGTTTGCCATGAAGTGATGGGACTGGATGCCATGATCTTAGTTTTTTTATTGTTGAGTTTCAAGCCAGCCATTTTACTCTCCTCTTTTACCTTCATCAAGAGGCTTTTCAGTTCCTTTTCACTTGTTGCTATTAGAGTGGTATCATCTGCATATCTAAGGTTGTTGATATTTCTCCTGGCAACCAACTCCATGGACCGTAAGAAAATAGTGTCTTGGCAGAAACCTGTTTAGCCAAGTGATTGGTAATACATACGTAAGCATGCGTGATGCATATCAGTGTCATGGGGCCCTTTATACAGTGCACTGAAAAGGGCCTGTCCACCCTGTGCTATCCTTTCCAGTAATACATAAGCCATGCAAGTCATGAGAAAACATCAGACAAGCCTGGATTAAAGGGCATTCTGCAGAGTTAAGTGTGTCTTCAGAGGTATCAAGGTCATGGAAGACTGAGCTGCGTGGATTGGAGAAGACTAAAGAAGCATGACCACTCTGCAGTAATGGGATCCTGTATCGGATTCTGAAACAGTGAGGGAACATTGTTAGAAAACTTGGGTGAAATCTGAATACATTCTGTTGTTTAATAGTATGATACCAAGGTTCATTTCTTAATTTTGATAATTGTTTTTTCTAATGGAAGATATTAACATGAGGGAAAGCTGTAAGGGTTATGCAAAGACTATATGAAAAGTATCTCAAAATAAAACATTAAAGTAAATTCTAAGGTAGATGGCACCTGAAAATCAATGAAATATAGTTTGTCGGTTTTGAAGCAGAAATGCAAAAAAGTTATGCTGAACATAAAGATAGAGGAAGCAATGAATGGAGCAGGAACCTTGAGGGTTAGTATTAAGAGCACTGGAGAAATTGACATTACAAAAGTGTCCCTTGTTCTTTTTAAGATTGGGCAATTGAGAGAAAGAAGAAACAGATTTAGAGGTGCAGAGTGCAACAATTAAGGGAAAAGTGACCTGTCCTCAGTAAAGACTGCTGGGATGGCTGTGTGCAGCTGTGTCTAGAAGGGGGCTGTTTTGCCTCTTGTGCCTGACGTGGAGTACATTTTTATTGAGGCCTGCTGTTGTTTCAAATTGCTACCCATGCTGAGCCCTTATAAAAAGCAGTGGAGCTGAATTGTGGAATTAAGGGATGTGGAAAATAGAAGTCTACTTATGATAACAACTGTTATTTGTGTTTAACTATGTAGATGACAAGTGCATAGAGAGTGAAAGTGATTTCTTTCAGTAGCCAGTTCAATTCAGTCACTCAGTTGTGTCCGACTCTTTGCGACCCCATGAATCACAGCACGCCAGTCCTCCCTGTCCATCACCAACTCCCGGAGTTCACTCAAACTCATGTCCATTGAGTCGGTGATGCCATCCAGCCATCTCATCCTCTGTCGTCCCCTTCTCCTCCTGACCCCAATCCCTCCCAGCATCAGGGTCTTTTCCAGTGAGTCAGCTCTTCGCATGAGGTGGCCAAAGTATTGGAGTTTCAGCTTCAGCATCAGTCCTTCCAATGAACACCCAGGACTGATCTCCTTTAGGATGGACTGGTTGGATCTCCTTGCAGTCTAAGGGCCTCTCAAGAGTCTTCTCCAACACCATGGTTCAAAAGCATCATTCTTCAGTGCTCAGCTTTCTTCACAGTCCATGACCACTGGAAAAACCATAGCCTTGACTAGACGGACCTTTGTTGTCAAAGTAATGTCTCTGCTTTTCAATACGCTATCTAGGTTGGTCATAACTTTCCTTCCAAGGAGTAAGGGTCTTTTAATTTCATGGCTGCAGTCACCATCTACAGTGATTTTTGAGCCCCCCCCCAAATAAAGTCTGACACTGTAGCCAAATTCTATCTAAAAATTCTGTATATCACTAGAGTATTTATGCTGAAACCATCTCACAGTCATTTTCATTCTCAGTATTTATTGTTACTCAGTTATTTGCAATTGTAAATAGATTAAATGTTTTTTAGTTATTACTCATTTTTTTAAATTGTCATTTTGGGCATGTGGGAACTGTGTTTTCTATATGCCTTAGCCAGTAGACAAATATAAAATGCCCATTAGGCATAATGGGATTACTGCCAAGATATATGCAGATTAAAATTTGTTTTATAATGTTTATAAAATAAAAGAAACAAATAGTAGGTTAAATCATAAGAACTTACTGATATTTGTCTATAAAAAGGGCAGTTTTATACAATTAAACCCCCACCCCCAAAATGACAGTGATTGGCTGTTGATTTCTAAATAACTCTCAGAGCCGATTATCAATTTTGTTTTCTTCTGTTATTTTTTTAAAAAACATGCATTCTATTTTGTGTTTAGAGCTGGTGATGAAACAGCAATTCTTTAATACTATACTGCTAATGGATTACAAAGAGAGACAGTGCAGAATCCTGATGGATCACAGCAGTAAACATTATAACAACCTCTTTGACATTTTTACTATATTACAGTCCTCCTGTCAGGCGTCAGAGAGGAAGAAGGGATCGTCAGTCTCGACTTAATTCCATTAGTCAAGATGAAAATTATCACCATCTCCCTTATGCACAGCAGCAAGCAATAGAAGAACCTCGAGCCTTCCACCCTCCGAATGTATCTCCCCGTCTGTTACACCCTGCTGCTCATCCACCCCAGCAGAATGCAGTAATGGTTGACATACATGATCAGGTATAGTAACAGAATATCCAGGAAATACAGATGCTCAAAGTTGGTAGCAGTTTATTTAGGTTGATTGTTTTTTGTTGTAGATTACTTTTACCTGAAAGGAAATAGTTTTACCTAAAATGAATCTATTTTGGATAAGTTCATCATTCTTCATTGAAGATTAAAATTTAAATTCTACACAGCTTCCTTAATGTTGAACTTAAAAAAAATTAAGATCAGGGTTATAAAAGCTCAGAATGATTCATTGTAATAATTGATTTGAAATGACTGATAGAGAATTTAATAGCAATGTCAGTCAGTCAGCTAGTGGTTTAAGGACATACTCCTGTTTTCTGCTTCCTTCCAGTTTCTTCTAGAGTAATCCAGTAGGCAAGACAGTTGGGTGCAGCTTTGCTTACAAGTGTTCCTAGGTCTCCACTGAGATGACAAGTACTGAGCTTTCTTTCCCTTTGTTCCTGCCAGAAACTGAGGAACTAACTGAGAAGAGGGTTTGCCAGACCAAAAATTGACCAAAATTGTATGATTTTCTGAGGTCAGAGATACAAATCTAGACATATTCTTACAAAGTTCCCGGATTTTAAGGGTTAGGAAAAAAAATCTTCCAAGTTTATAGACAGCAGAAATTACAATGGAAAGAAACTCAGACTAGCATTCAGTTTTTCTTTTCTTAAAAAAATTACAGCACTGGAAGATAAAAAACAATGAAACTACCATATAGTGACAATTGAAAGAAAATATGATCTTGCACATACTGTGTAAAAGAAACCAGTCACAGAAAGCCCCAGTTTGTATAATTTCTTTTATATGAAATGTCTAAATTAGGCAAATCCATAGAAACAAAGAATGAAGTGATTGCTTATCATTAGTAGAATAATAGGATAAATTATGATACCTTCATGCCATGGACTATAACTATTAGAAAGAATTACTTAGAATTATGCCAGGAATACCTACACACTATTGCTGAGCAAGAAAAGCAAAATTGAATTAAGTGTTACGTTCAGTTTTGTAAAACATAACAATTAAATATTTGTATACATAGGACACTGAACATAGAGGAAAATATGGAGAAAATATGGAGAAAGATACACTAGGGTTGGGGGGTTGGTAAGTAAAGAAGTATAGGGAAAGAGAAGGTAGGTAGAGGTGGAATCAAAGAAGGAAAAGGTGAAGTCTTCAGAAGAGGTGGTATCTCATTTGTGTCATATTGCCGGAGTCGGTCATGCTCAGTTGTGTCAGTCATGTCCAACTCTTTGTGACCCTTTGAACTGTAGCCCACCAGGCTTTTCTGTCCATGGAATTTTCCTGGCAAGAATACTGGAGTGGGTTGCCATGCCATCCTCCAAGGGATCTTCCTACCCAGGGATCAAACCTGTTTCCAGCATTGCAGGTGGATTGTTTACTGTCTGAGCCTTCATCTGTATAACGTATACCACAAAGCTTGATGCAAACTAAGACACGGAATGCTGAGCCACCAGGGAAGCCCCTGAGTCTACGTATTGAAATAGTTGCATGTGTAAATACTGGAAGAATGCAAGATACAGAAAACCTGAACAGACCAACAGCTATGGAAGAAATTGAAGGCATAATTAAAAACCTGTTTATAGACTACATCTGAATTCTCATTTCTATAAAGAACTGAAAGTTCCAGTTTAAACTGTCCTAAATCATAGCCACAGGTAGAAATTTTCCAAGTATATTATGTGAAGCTCCTTAATAATAAAACCTCATAGACAGTACAGGAAATGAAACCTTTCAACTACTTTCCCTCTTAAGTATAGATGCAGATGTTTAAATAATAAATGATAGCTAGTGTTATAGTAAAGTAGTCTATCCTGATGGTGCAGGATAAATGCAACATTAGGAAATCTTCAATATAAAGGGAAAATGTTTTATTTTGTTAATAGATGCAAAGATATAAAATTTTGCCATCATATCCAATAAAAGATCTTAAAATGAAAAAAGGGAACTTTATTTTCTAGAGCTGTCAGTCAGGATTATTGAGAGCATTCCCCCTGATTAAGGACAAACACCATCTCCCAGAGTTTCCTCAGTTTCATGTCCATTGAGTTAATGATGCCATCCAACCATCTCATCCTCTGTTACCCCTTCTGCCTTCAGTCTTTCCCAGCATCAGGGTCTTTTCCAGTGGGTCAGGTCTTCATATCAGGTGGCCAAAGTGTTGGAGCTTCAGCTTCAGCAGAATAAGAGTAACTGGCACCAGATGTAATTTGCAGTCAAATTCACATCAACTGTAAAGTTAGTCAAAGTATTTGGGACTGCAGGTGCCTAGAAGACATGCATGTTCTCTTTGGAGGATGAAATCTTCCTTCTAGTTTTCAAAGAATTTCCTCAACTAAATTTTCAAGGACAGTAAACATTAAACAAAGTTAACCAAATACATGAGGAAATAAAGACTATAAATGAAAACCAATAGAAATAGATCCACAGTGAGTTCACGTAACATTTCAAGCAACATAAGTAACGGTAAAACTTAAGAGTGCTTTCTTGCTGGTACCTGGACTAAGCCAGGGTGATGACTATCACTGCATCTATTCAGTATCCTGGAATCTAAGCCAGGACTGGGGGCTTCCTAGGTGGCTCAGTGGTAAGAGTCCGCCTGCAATCGCAGGTTCGATCCCTGGGTGGGGAAGATACCCTAGAGGAAGGGAATGGCAGCCCATTCCAGTATTCTTGCCTGGGAAATCCCATGGACAGAGAAGCCTGGCAGGCTACAGTCCATGGGGTTGTGAAAGAGTCAGACCTGACTAAACAACAACAGGCCAGGACTGACGTTATAGGGTAAGAATAAGAAAAGAGCAAATAGCGTCATAAGTAATTGCAGATGAGATAATCATACAGGTAGAAAATCCCAAATTATTAAAGCAACAATACAGCAAATCAGTTGTATTTCTTTATACTAGTCAGCATAATTAAACCATATATATACTTACACTAAACAACTCAGTTTTTTCAACATATAAGCTGGGGCACTGAGGGTAAGGAGAAGAGATGAAAGTGGCAATTATAAATTTAAAGAGACGTTCTCTTTGTTTGTAATATGTAAACTATTCTTGGATACTGATTGAGAAAAAGTAAAAAAAAGTTAAGTCATGTATAACTTTGATTATACAATTGAAGTTTTGAACACTGACTTCATTTTTTTTTTTTAAGGAACTTTCGTTAAGATATGTTGACATTGGCTGTGGTGGTTATTTTAAGTGTTGTCTTTTAGAAATAAGTACTGAAGTATTTGTGAAGCAATAGGTTCATAAAATTCAATAAAGTATAGAAAGGGAGGAGTTGATAGGATATATGGTCTTGTGGTTTTGGAGACTATGTGATAGATACAGGGGTTCATTATACTATATGCATAGTACATATATATGTATAGTACATTATACTATACATACATTGAGCATGTTTGAAATTCTCCATATCAAATATGCAAATAAGAAAGTACAACTGAAATCAGAATAACATGAAGGAAGTTAAGAGTCTTAACAAAAGATGTTCGAGTCCTTTTTGATTACAAAACTGTCTAAATAGATATTTGGCTTGAAAGATCCAAACTTGTAAAAACTGTCTGCTTTCAGAACTCACATACATAGAATTAGTATATTCCAAGTAAATTTCCAGTAAGCTTTTGGTGTAACCTGAGAAACTGATTCTGCTATTTCTACAGCACTTTAAAGGACCAGGGATTATCTAGAGCAGGTAAAAGCAAACTACTGCTGGCTGTTTTTTTGTAGAGTTCTGTTGGAATACAGCTATGCTTGTTTGCTCATCTGTCATTTGTGGGTGCTTTGTGCGGGGACCAGGATGGCCCACAAACTTAAAATACTTACTTTTCTGGCCCTCAGTGAAATAGCTGGCCAACTGACACTTTGGTCTTGGGTCTCTGAGGCCAGGTGGTTCTCAAAGTATGTCTTGAATTAGCTGATCAGCAGCAGCAGCACCTGGACATTTATTAAAAATGCAGATTCTCAAACTATACACTAGACTTATCAGGTGTGGGACCCAACAGTGTGTTTTAAGCCAATTAAGAGAACTTTTGGTGTATAATTCTGAAGTAAAGCAAGTTGGGCAGAGTAGCTCTTCCAATTATTAGGATTAATTATAAAGCTGTATGAAGGCATTTTTGCGAGAATAATTAACCAGTTTGGTTTGGAAATAGGTAACCTATCAGCAGTATAACAAAGCCTCCAAACTTACAAAAGAATTTTGAGTAATAAATTTAGTAAGTGGTATTATTTATGAAGAAACCTAATTTCTTGGAGGTATAGTACTATAGTAGTGATCATGTAGTGACATGATATTTTAACAAAAAGCCTGAATATAAAATTGTTCTTTGTAAAATAACATTTAATACAGTTAATATAAATTAGGATTCCAGTGGATTTTGAAACTGAGTAAAATTATTTGAGGTTATTTACATAAGAATAAATGTATAAAAATGGCCCAAAAATAAAATGAGAAGAAAGTATGATAATGAGAAGAACTTGTCTTACTAAATACTGACTTTTCTAGTAAGAGACTATAATTGAGACAACACAAATTTGGCACAAAATAGATCTAGGTATGTTTGGG
The DNA here is from genome assembly GCF_032405125.1 of Capricornis sumatraensis. Classification (NCBI taxonomy): domain Eukaryota; kingdom Metazoa; phylum Chordata; class Mammalia; order Artiodactyla; family Bovidae; genus Capricornis; species Capricornis sumatraensis. Next base: position 68,578,034 of record NC_091074.1, on the reverse strand, counting down.
AAGTTACTGAATAGAAAGAAAGAGGTAGTTCAGTTTAGAGGAAAGGGGAGTGTTGATTTACCATTAAATAAAAGATTTATCAAAAGAGAGATCATAGACTGAGAAAATATTGCATGTATCTCTAAGTAAAGAGCCAAACTATAAGTTAATGTGAATGGACAGCCTTGTAGAAAGTGGGCAGTGAACAAAGGATATAGATTATTTACATAAAAGGAAATCTAGATGATAATAAGCATATTAAAAGATGTTCAACCTCTCTAATCTGAGAAATAAAAATTTAAACCGGGTAGATACTGGTTTTTCCCCCTTCCCCCATTGTAGTATTTGTATAACAAGCAAGCATGCTTGTTATGCAAATATTGTACATCTGCCTTGAGTGGAGGTGCTGAGAGTCTTGTTACTACCATTGGGATTGTGATTTAATCCATCCAGACTTTTGCTAAAGTTTAAAATATATTTACCCCTTTACCCAGTAATCCCTGTGAAATAAATGAAACTAATGTGTAAGGATATATGTTCAGTGATGTTTTTTATGGTTGTTTTCGGTATTGGTAAAAGGTGAATACAACTTAAAGTCCTTTATGAATGATAGGATTGTGTTAAAATGATGACTGTATTTGAAATATCTTGTTAGTGTCAAAAAGAATGCATTGGCCTTAATTTCTTTAAAGAGATATCTACAATATTAATTGGAAAAAGTAAGTTGCAAGGTAATATCTCATTTCTGTTAAGAACAAAAACAAGCATGACAGTGGTTCATGCTTATGTTTATATGCTCATGGAGAATGATACAGGAGGATGCATTTTTAAATGTTGTTTGCTTCCAGACAGGATGGGAATAAAACTAACCAGGGGAGAAGGGAATTATTTAATTTTTTAAAATGCTACTTAACATTTCACTAGTTGCAATTAAACAAATGGTTTTTTCCCTCCTGTTGAATGTGAGCAGGTTATTAGAAGACATGTTTCTTTTTTCCAGATTTCCTCCTCAGAAAAGTTTTCTGCTCTGTAGAGCAGGCTTGAAGAGTTAATATAGCAGTTCATTATCTCCTGGACTTTTCAAGTTTTTTTGAGCGAAGAGTCAGGCCCAGTTCAGTGGATATCATATACTGCTCTTGAAACAGTTTTTCTCTACAGTAACAAGAATATTTTGGTTGAAACTGTTGCAGAAGTACATTGTGAACAATCTGTGCAGTTAAGAGTAGAATCAATAAATGCCCAGATTTTAATTTTTAATAATTGATGTTTTATCCAAACTGTTAAAAGTTTATCCAAACTCACACTCAAGTCTTTCTGTTCTGTTTCTCTCTTCTAATAGCTCCATCAGGGCACTGTCCCTGTTTCTTACACAGTAACAACAGTGGCACCACATGGGATTCCCCTCTGCACAGGCCAGCACATCCCTGCTTGCAGTACACAACAGGTCCCAGGATGCTCTGTGGTTTTCAGTGGACAGCACCTCCCTGTCTGTAGTGTGCCTCCTCCAGTAAGTCTGTGCAGTGCTTCTATAGAGTGGCTAAATATGTTATATCAACAAAACACAAGAAACTTGGAGCTTTTCACTTTCAAGTAAAAAAATGCAATTTTATTGCAACAGTGATCTCAGTTGCACCTGTACAGTAACAGTTCAGTAGAATTAGCTTTAAAACTTGGTATGTTTTTACATTGATTAAATTACACATATTTTAACATTCTTTGAAGGTCAAAGCATGTTCCTTCACATGTCTGCACTGTTTATAATTAAACCTTAATAAAGATTGTCCTTCAGGTTTTAACTTAGGATATTGAACTGATTAGTAATAAAGTCTCAGAGAATTTGGTGATCAACATCAGTAGTCTCAGCACTTGCTGGGTTTTTAATAGGCACTTTGAGTTGCTTAGACTTACTTATTCCATACTATAGGGAGCCTGTGATGAAAATAGTACCCTCATTTTCTAAATGATGAAATTGAAAATGGTGTGCTTAATATCATAGAAGCAATTAGCATGAGAAAACAAGAGTTCATACTCAATTCTTTGCCTCTTATAAGCTTATACTTTATCCTTTACCAGCCCCTAGTTCAGCCCTCTTATTTGAAAAATAGGTTGCTGAAAACCAAAGAATTTAAATGACTTGTTAAGGTCAATAAAGTCTTCAAAGTAAAGCACTTTGCTAAATCTTAATATAATCCTAATAATCTTGTCTGAATTTGGGATTAAAACAAACACATACATACAAATACTAACACCAATTTAATAGATTAATTTACCCATGCATGGTTTCTCGTTAATAGATTATAGAACCAGTGTGCTAAATTAGCAAACTAAAATATTGAGAGATCATAAAGCATTTAGTTGTGAATTGCACTCTTAGAAATAAAAAAATCTACAAGATTGAAAAGGACAGCTTCTTGGAAAGTAGTAATGTCTGCTACATTTTAAGCCAAGTGGGAAGAGATTCCTTCTCTGGCACTTTCCCTTTATTTTCTTAGGTATTACAAAAGCTTAAGTAAAAGAGAAGTGTTTTGACTGATTTGTAAGAGCTACGTAAAATCCAGAATAATTACTAGTTACCATTTATTTTACTAATAAATGCAAAAATGCACAAGTATCTCATTGTTACTATAGGTTATTAAGACATTTTTATGATTCTGGGAGGACTGTGGCAGTAACATTTCGATCTGATTGTATAGTATTTTTTAAAATTACTATATTCTGATACTCTCAACAAAAAATAATGATTTCTTTTACAGATGCTTCAAGCATGTTCTGTTCAGCACTTACCAGTACCGTATGCTGCGTTTCCACCCCTTATTTCCAGTGATCCGTTTATTTTACATCCTCCCCATCTTTCTCCTCATCATCCTCCTCATTTGCCACCTCCAAGCCAGTTTGTCCCTTTCCAAACACAGCAGTCACGATCGGTACGTATCTTTTTTGTCTTTTAACTTTTACAGAATGTTTAGACATAAAAGACAGATTAATTTAATAGATGTTTAAGTTATCATTTAAAAATTGTAACTATGACACTTTCCTGGTTCTTAAAAGAACTAAGAATCCCCACACATAGAAATATATATAAGCAATAATTGTACCTACAGTTACTTGGTTTATTAAGTTTTTCTAGTTATTTTATATGAAACTTGTCTAATCAAATTTATTCTTTTGTATCTGCAATCCTTTGGAAATTGAATCTGGAAAAAAAAACAGTTCTAGTTTTTCCTTTCATACGTTTCTAAAGTGGGAAAATGAAAATATTATAAAAATGTTTATACTTGTTAGAATAATATTTATATTACTTTAAGCAAGTAAGTAATTGTTTTTTTCCAAAGTCTGGCTTTATGCTGTGTTCTGATGAAAAGTAGATGAGATACTCTGTTAGCATAGTTCACTCTGTCCTGGAGCTGGAATATAGCTGAGAAGCATAATATTTCCAGGGCCTGGAGGGATCAGTTGGAGGAAACACACAGGAAGAAGACTCCATTGTATTCTAGACAGGCCAAGTCGAACATCTGAACCATGATTAAAGGAGAATAAGGGAGAGAACATATGGAAATGCTTTGAGTGGAAATGGCCTTGTGAATGGAGCTTGATGGTTTACCCTAACAGAGCCTCACCATGCTTTACTTAGGATTTATACACCATGCTTAGTCTCAAGAAGAGGTGAGATACGAGCTTACTTGGCTGCTTTCCTGAAAACTAGGAGCCAATTATGACAGAAGTTTGGCTAATCTGAAAAGTTGAAACTACTCCCACAAGAAAATCTTTTATTAGAATCAGGACAGGATTCATGCCAGGATGTTCCTTAGGAAGCTTCCAGTACCTGGGAATTCAAGGTTAAAACTAAATTTAGCCATCATACAAGCATGCATAAGCTTCCAAAGTAACTGTTAGCAGTTGCTTGTATTTGAATAATGTGTTGCTGTTCTCTTAACTGTGGGAAGAAGTTAGACTAACATTTAAGAATACATGTTCCCAAGAGATCAGATTGAAAACATCAGCCCCAAAATGTGTACACAAATGTTCATAGCAGCATTATTCCTAATAGCCATAAGTAGAAACATTCCAGTGTCCATTAACTGATGAGTGGATAAACAAGGCATGGTATATGTATCCAGTAGATGATCATCCAACTCCAAAAAGAACAAAGTACTAATATACAAACTACAAGATGGATGAACCTTGAAACCATGCTAAGTGAAAGAAGCCAGATACAAGGGCCACATCCTGTGTGATTCCATATATATGAGATGTCCAAAATAAGCAAAGGTATAGAAATGTAAAGTACATTAGCAGTTGTCTAGAACTTGGGAAGGACTGAGGGAAATTAGATAGTGGTGATGATTGTACAACTCTTGTGAATATACTAAAATCCACTGAATTGTACCCCTTAGCAGGGTGAATTTTATCTCAAGCTTTTTTTTTTTTTTTAAGATTGGGGGGAGGGGGCAACATAGGCTACGTGCTTTGCAAAGCACTGTGTGCTTTCTGAACATTGTCTTGGTGTTCAAATCACACTTTGGAAGTAGGCTGTGAACATGTCAGTTCTACAGATGACAGATTAAGTAAGGTTCAGATTAAGTAATTTCTGTAAGAGCCACAGGGCTCATTATTTACAGCACCGAGAGTTTGTCTAGTGCCAAAGCCCATAAGGTTTCTACTATAAAATAACTTCCTGCTGTGTTCTAAACTATTTAGCCCTAGTTCCCATTTACAGTGTACACCATCTTTGATTTCATCTGTTAAAAGTTGTGTCTGAAATTGATGTAGTTCAGTGTGCTATGACTTAAGTAACTTCAACTTTTATGTAACTGGCTTACTACATGACTTTTTGTCTTTCCTTATATCATTTTTAAGGGAAAGTTCAAATAGTGAAAGAAATGTATCCATTAGTGAATAGTGGAAATGTGTAATAACATGTTTTGAGAGATTTTCTTATTGAAATTCAGTTAAAGGCAGTAAGATTTTACTGTAGGCTATATGTCCACATGTATGAATTTAGATTGATGTGAACATCAGGAAATGCATGACCCAAAAGATATCTTTGGGTTTTTTTAATTTTTGTTATAAAGCACAGTCTGTCTGTCTGAACACTGGAAGTATATTTGTTTGCTTTTTCCCCCACTCAGCCTCTGCAGAGGATAGAAAACGAAGTGGAACTCTTAGGAGAACATCTTCCTGTGGGAGGTTTTACTTACCCTCCATCTGCCCATCCCCCGACATTACCTCCATCAGCTCCTTTGCAGTTCCTAACACATGATCCTTTGCATCAGGAGGTTTCGTATGGAGTAGTAAGTTTTCATTCATTGTTATTAATTTATTGCTTGCTTTGGTAACTAACTTGTTTTGAGTTCTGCTTCAGTATAACTCTACATGTTTCAAATTTTAAAATTGTGTGTAGAAGCACACTTAAGAGTATTCTTGTTTTAAACTAGTTGCTGCACCTTTGTTAACATTTAAGAAATACTAAATACCCTTGAACAATAAATAACTTCCTAGGTTTTTGAAAAAGAAGAGCCTTTATTCAGCACCTGAAAAAGTTGTGGATATAGAATGATCTTAAATTGTCTTAACATTCTTTCTCTACAGCCTTATCCTCCATTTATGCCTCGGAGGCTCACAGGACGCAGTAGATACAGATCCCAGCAGCCCATACCACCACCCCCCTACCATCCCAGCTTACTACCATATGTGTTGTAAGTTCTGTCTTATTTTTTAATGAGTTCTGAGTTTTGACACCCTTGAGATACTCTTCCCTTTATGAACAGTTTTATGTGTCTTAGATACTTGTTTTTATTTGATGTTAAGTGGTTGGGGTGGGGGTCCATTGAGCAAGGTCAGGGGAGAAGTAGGGGCAGGGGTGCACCAGAAGTCAGGTAGAGAAGCTTAAATGGTTTGCCTCTTTCACAGCAGGCATCACTTGCCACTTTCCATGGTTATCTAGCACTTAATGCTGCCACTTCTCTCAAGGGAAGTGAGAGAGAGAAGTTATATCTGTGCCTTAGAAATACTCTGCTAGGATTAGATTTGTAACAGACACACCCATAGGTGAAACATCATAGTTCTTTTTATCTTTCTCGTGAAGTGAAGTCTAGAATTAGGTGATTCAGACATGGTCTGTTAGCTCCATAGCTCAGGAATGGGTCTGCCATCCTCAAAATTTTATGGCTTCCTTGCCTGGAAAATCCCATGGACGGAAGAGCCTGGTGGGCTGGAGTCCATGGGGTCGCTAAGAGTCGGACATGACTGACCGACTTCACTTTCACTTTTCACTTTCATGCATTGGAGAAGGAAGTGGCAACCCACTCCAATGTTCTTGCCTGGAGAATCCCAGGGATGGGGGAGGCTGGTGGGCTGTGGTCTTTGGGGTCGCACAGAGTCGGACATGACTGAAGTGACTTAGCAGCAGCAGCAGCTGCATGATATAAGATGACTTCTCAGGCTCTGGCCATCACATCCACATTCTAACTAGCAAAAATGAAACCGAATCTCTCTGCCTACCTGCTTCCTCTCAAGGATAATTCCTAGAAGTTGCATGTATGACTCCTGCTGAGATCCTAATGGTTAGAATCTAGGCCCATGTCTGTAAGTACTTCTAGAAAGGCTAGGGAATGTTGTTTTTATACCAGAGGGCTATATGCCTATATCATAGTATTTTGAAAATTGTATCTTTATTATCTTAAAATCAGATACTATAAATCTCCCAATGTTGTTCTTAAACTGATTTTATTTAAAGTCTTTTGCATGTCCATATAAATTTTAAAATCAGTTTCTACTTGAAAAAAGCTGGAATTTGGTAGGGATTACGTGAAATCTGTAGATGAGTTTTGAAAGGGAATTGACATCTTTAACAATATTGAATCTTCTGACCTACTTATATGGTATATTTCTCTCTCTATTACCTTCTCAAATTTGTCGTAGCAGTATTTTTACAATTTTTATTTTACAGGTCTTGCACATGTTTTGTTAAATTCATCTGTAATATTTCATGTTTTTTTATGCTGTTGCAAATGATATTTTTTTAATGTCAGTTTTTAATTGTTTATTGCTAGTAAAATCAGTTTCTTTAAAGGGTTGTCACTGATCAACACTGACCATTCTTTATCTCTGTAGCACTGGCCATGTTCTTCTCATCCTATTCATTGATATAATTCATTAATGTATCAATCCTTGTGTTGGTTATTTTCACTGCAGATCAATGCTTCCAGTGCCACCTGCAGTGGGCCCAACTTTCAGCTTTGAATTGGATGTGGAAGATGGAGAAGTAGAAAATTACGAGGTTAGTAGATGAACTGTGAGTTGATTTGGGGAACTTTGTATGCATAAAAATACTGTATTACTCAACTCATTCATCTAATTAAACACTAGGTAAATCCATTGTATATTTCAAGATACAAATATGTCAAAAATTATTTCAACATGTACCACATAGTTATGATAACAAGATAGACTGGTGTTCTCTATTAGAATTTACATACAATGCCTGTGAGAGAATGTAAATGAGAAAATGATGAATTATGATTGGATGTTCTGAAAACATTTTGCGGCCACAGAAGTGTGAACAGTCAGTTCCTGAGGGATGGGAAAGCTTTTTCATGCCTAAGATTGAGGCAGGGAAATGCTGGGTATTCTTGAGGAAGAACATAATATCTGGCTAAAGTGAGAGGAGAAACTGGAGATTTGATTGAAAAACTCAGCTCGTTGTATTTGAGTGCCCTGTGCTTTCACCTGGTACAGAATGAACATAATTTTGAATATTGTGAGAGGAAGGAGCCACTAAATATTTTGGTGTTTATCGATCAGATTGCTGTCTTAAAGAGTCAGAATTATAATTCGTAGCATGAAGAAATAGATGAAGTGGTTCAGAGTTGGTGGCGGGGTAACCAATTTTTACCAGACAGTAAATTATAAAACCATGCAAGTTTTGAACTATGAAAACTTGAAGTAGAAAAGAATACACTTTGAAAAACATTTTAACACTAGAATCAACAGGATTTGATCATTGAATGGTTTATGGTACTGTCAGGGTTGTGAGTGGGAGGGTTGCAAGAGAAGATGGTCTGCAAAAGGACTGCAATAGCTCATGAAGAGGGCTGACTCCAAGATGCCAGGGCAAATAGACAGTACCACTTAATGTAGATGATGTTGACATTGTTATATTATTTGAGGTTTGGAGTACAGTGGTCAGTTAAAGGGTTGGAAGACATGTTTGGATCTGGGAATGTTGAATGTGAGTGACTGTGACTTTGTCTGGGTACTGCTGGCTGGCTGCTGCTTAGCCCAGCCTCACTCAATCTCTATACAATATAAATATTGGAACAGGTTTTTTGTTATTTGTTTTTAGGTAAATGGAATCTGGGTACAGAGAGGAAAGACACACACAGTCTCACAGCATCCCTCCCCCTTTTTAATGCACGTGGAAGAAATCAGGCCAAATGCTATATTCTTTTGTCATTTTTAAAATGCTATTATGTTACTTTCTGCATGTACAGTCACACTTCAGTGTCCTTTGGATTCCAGTCTCAGATTTCTTGAGAAATGGGCTATAATAATTTTATGTTTCTACACTGTTTATGCTAGTTTTGAACAGAGTAGTAAGAAAAGGAGTTGGTGATCCTTTAGGCATTCTGTACTAAAATTATCATAAGTCATATTGCTGAAAGCAAGACAGCTCTCTTGTTAAACAGATCATATACATATCAGTGGTAAAAACAGTGATACCATCCCAGTAAAAGAAAAATATTTTGTGTTTGGCGTTAGAGTCTCTTTCTGAATTATATTTAGGGATGACTATGTTTAATCTTCTGCAAAGTCGTACTTTAATCCAGTCAAGAAAGTATTTGCTGTCTGTGGTTTTATTGCATAGTGTGCATGCCTCCAGCATTCCCTATTCCAGAGTACTCATCATTTTTTGAGTCTCTCCTGTGCATCCTTGCTTCAGTGCCTTTACTCCCCTTGATTCTTCTTAAGAACTCTGCCCACTTCTTGCACATGGCTGTCTTTCAAGACCCAGCTAACGCTGCCTCTGTGATAGGCATTTCTGGTCTATCCCCAGGTCTGTATGAGTCTCTCTCCTTCTTGCCCTCATAGGTGTTATACAACTATGCCTAATTATTATGTCCTGCCTTCAGTTGTCTTGCCTTCTGATCATGTAGATTTGTTAAGGGCTCAATATCATTTTACTCTCCATCCAATAAGGCCTTAACATAGTAGTCATAAATTGTATTAGTTGACCTAAGTGTCCTGTAGAATATAAAATAGAGGTATAAAAGATATATCACCTATATCATAAATTTTATAGCTAATTGTAGTCAGCATTGATAAAATTTAACAAGTTACCATCTATTTAGCATTTAGAGACACTGAGGGGCATGCATGGGGAATGGGGACAGGGTCTTTTAGGTGACCCATTTCTCCAAATAAAGCTGTACCAGAAGTAGCAGCAGTTACTACAGCACTGATTATTGAGTCTACAGAAAGTTCAGCTTATTCCTCTCATTGTCCATCAATGTTTCTTTGTTACCTATTCTCTTTCCCAGTGGTAGCCTTAAAAGAGGGGGTGGGGGGCAAGCGACCTGTACATGGCTGCCTGATTATAGAAAGCAAACGAACAGTTAGAACTATGGAAAACCAGGAAAATGGAGGGACTAGGGTAAAATCAATAAACATAATAGCTACAATGTGTTGAAACTTACCACCTGAGTTAAAATCCATGAGTTCATCAGTGATACTTCAAAAAAAAAAAAATAGAAAATAAATTCGTTGGTCTTATCCTTCCTATTTCATATAAATTATGCAACTAAGTATAGTTTGATATGAGGCAGTTGATCAATATAAGAAGCATTTTATCTAATAAAGAGGAATAGAATATTACAATTTTTAATGAATTAATGGATCCTAGGCAGTGTTCATCAGTGCTAACTAACATAAAAACAAGACATGCTGAGCTGTATGATGGAAATAGTAAAACCTTCCAAATTTTAGGAAGTAGAGAGGACAAGGAATGTATTAAACCACAGGAATAGGTGTGGGGAGGTTCAGTCAGTAAAATTCAGACTGGGAACTTCTACAGGCCGTTGACCTGGTTTCTGTAACAAATATAAGAGTAAAAATAGATACTTGAGACATCAGGCATTGGTAACATGGGTTTATTTGGATCCTAATTTGAATAAACTATTTCAAAGAGTATTGAAAATAATTGAAACAATCAAAGATATTTAACATTAAGGAATTACTAGTTTGGAGAGTGTAATGATGTTACTGTTGTTATATTTTAAATAGTCTTTTAGTTTTTAAAGTGCTGGTGGTTCTCAACCTGGGGACAGTTTTATCCCTTAAAAGGTATTTAGCAAAGTCTGGAGATACTTTCGTATCGACCATCACACATGGGCTAAGTTGCTTCAGTCATATCTGACTCTTGGCGATCCTCCTTGCCAGGCTCCTCAGTCCATGCAATTCTCCAGGCAAGAATACTGGAGTGGATTGCCATTCCCTCCTCCAGGGGATCTTCCAGATCCAGGGATTGAATCCGCGGCTCCTGCATTACAGGCAGATTCTTCAGTGCTGAGCCACTGCAGATATTGTAAAGACGAGTGTTACTGCTAAACATCCTACAGTGCATAGGACAACCCCCTACAACAAAACTGTACCCAAGCCTCAAGTGTCCAAGATACTGAGGTTGACAGACTGCCTTAAACATAAAAGCAGAACTATTTTACCAGTGAAATACGATGTTTTAGGTTTCTTTAAAATAATGTGGGTGTAGGAGTGGACAGTGAAAAATGAAATAAAATTAGCCATGAACTGTTGAGCCTGGGTAATGGGCATATGGAATTAATTTCTTTATACTATTTTTCTACTTCAGTATATATTTAAAATTTTTTCCATAATAAAGCTAGTTTTAGAAATATATATGTTGGAATATAAAATTCAAAGAAGGATATGCAGATATGTCTTTCTTTCCCTTTGTAGGCCCTGTTAAACCTAGCAGAGCGACTGGGAGAGGCAAAGCCTCGAGGACTAACTAAAGCAGATATTGAACAACTTCCTTCTTACCGGTTCAATCCTAACAACCACCAGTCAGAACAGACTTTGTAAGTACATTTTTCTGACATCTTTCTGTATTAAATTTCCTTTTCCACCTTCATGAAATAAAAGCTTGGAAGTCAAAGATAACTTGATGAAGGTAAGTTATGACTGTTTTCATAGTCTAGGCTTGTGCTGTCCAATAAGATAGCTGTTAAAGTTAAAATTTTTAGTTGTGCTAGCCAGTGATGCTATATCAGAAGATATAGGTATATGGCATTTCTGTCACCTGAGAAGGTTCTAGACAGTGCTGTTCTGGATTTTTATGTTGCCTACAAATCTTACGGGTTTTAACTCTAGAATGTTTTATATTAGGTCGAAAAGTCTCATACCTGTAAAATTTGAGGGATTTACCTAAAGATTCTGCTTATTATAGCATCTTTCTTAATAGCAACTACTGAGATACAGTTCACATGTAAAGTGTACAATCCAGGGGGCGGTCCTAAGATGGCAGAGGAATAGGACGGGGAGACCACTTTCTCCCCCACAAATTCATCAAAAGAACATTTAAACGCTGAGTAAATTCCACAAAACAACTTGTGAATGCTGGCAGAGGACATCAGGCACCCAGAAAAGCAGCCCATTGTCTTCGAAAGGAGGTAGGAAGAAATATAAAAGACAAAAAACAGAGAAAAGAGGTAGGGACGGAGCTCTGTCCCGGGAAGGGAGTCTTACAAAGAGACAAGTTCCCAACACCAGGGAACACTCTCACTGCCGAGTGTGTGGCAAGCCTTAGAAGCACAGAGGGCAACATAACAGGGAGGAAAAATAAATAAATAATTAAAACCCACAGATTACGAGCCCAGTGGTAACTCCTCCAGCAGAGAAGCAGCGCAAATGCCTGCACCTGCCACTAGCAAGTGGGGGCTGGGCAGGGAGGCCTGGGCTGCATTGCTTAGAGTAAGGATCTGGCCTGAATGCCCCGAGGGCAATCTGAGCAAACTAACTTGGGCTAGCAAACCAGACTGTGGGATAGCTACCACGTGAAAAGCCCTAAGACACAGCCAGGCCTGCGCACAAAATAAAGGACTGAACAGAACTAGCCAGCTGCAGACCATCCCCCTCCGGTGGCAGGCAGCCAGAGCCGGAAGGGGGGCAATCGCAGCCCCACAGAGACATTATCTACCAAACTGCAAGCAGGCTTCTTTGCTAACTAAGACATCTTGGGGTCCTGGATAGTCAACATCCGCCTGAGAAGGTGTGCCGGTTGTACACCCAGCAAACCGAGTGGCAGGGACGGGGGAGGCGATAAGTCGCACTGGCTGTGCTTGCCAAACACCTCATCACCTGAGCTGCTCAGACCTGGGAAGGGCACAAAACACAGGCCCAACCAAGTCTGCGCCTCTGAGGACTACCCAAGTGCCTGAACCTGAGTGGCTTAGACCTGGGAGGTACATGCAGCCCAGGGCCAGCCTTGGACAGTTCCCGGCAGAGCAACCTAGAGCCTGAGCAGTGTGGGTAGGGAGGGCACACGCGCCGTGAGCGGGGGCAGGCCCAGTGTGGCTGAGGCACTGCGAGCACTCCGCCAGTGTTATTTGTTTGCAGCATCCCTCCCTCCCCACAGCGTGACTGAACAAGTGAGCCTAAAAAAGTGTCCACCACCTCCCCCTTTTTATCAGGGAGGAAGTCAGGCACTGAATAGACCAGCAAACAGAAGAAGCTAAAACAGAGGGAACCGCCTTGGAAGTGACAGGTGCAGTAGGTTAAAACCCTGTCGTTAGTACCGACTACATAGGAAGGGGCCTATAGATCTCGAGAAATATAAGCCGGACCAAGGAACTATCCGAAAATGAACTGACCCCACACTGCCCACAACACCACCAGAGAAAGTTCTAGATATATTTTTACTATTTTTATGATCATTCTTTTTTTTTTTAATTTTTAAGTCCTCTATTACTCCTTTAATTTTCACTTTTATAACCTACTGTGACTTTGCAAGAAAAAAAAAGACCCTGTTTTTTAAAGTAAACTTCATATATATATATATTTGACTGTTTTTTTCTTTCTTCTTTTCTTTAATATTGTATTTTTGAAATTCCAAACTCTAGATGTTTAATCTTTGCTTTTTGGTATTTGTTATCAATTTTGTACCTTTAAGAACCCAATCTTCAGTACCCATTTTTACTTGGGAGCGAGATTACTGGCTTGACTGCTCTCTCCCCCTTTGGACTCTCCTTTTTCTCCACCAGGTCACCTGTGTCTCCTCCCTACCCCCTCTCTTCTCTACCCAACTCTGTGAATCTCTGTGTGTTCAGATGGTGGAGAACACTTAGGGAACTGATCACTGGCTGGATCTGGCTCTCTGCTTTTGATTCCCCCCTTTTATCCTCCTGGCCACCTCTGTCTCCTTCCTCCCTCTTCTCTTCTCTGTATAACTCCGTGAACATCTCTGAGCAGACCAGTTGTGGAGTGCACATAAGGAAATGATTACTGGCTAGCTTGCTCTCTTGTCTGTTGATTCCACCTCATCTCATTTGGGTCACCTCTGACTCCCTCCTCTTCGCTTCTCCATGTAACTCTATGAACCTCTCTGGGTGTCCCTCACTGTGGAGAAACTTTTCATCTTTAACCTAGATGTTTTATCAACAGTGCTGTATAGAAGGAGAAGTCTTGAGACTACTGTAAAAATAAGACTGAAAACCAGAAGCAGGAGGCTTAAGTCCAGATCTTGAGAACACCAGAGAACTCCTGACTCCAGGGAACATTAATTGACACGAGCTCATCAAACGCCTCCATACCTACTCTGAAACCAAGCACCACCCAAGGGCCAACAAATTCCAGAGCAAGACATACCATGCAAATTCTCCAACAACACAGGAACACAGCCCTGAGCTCCAATATACAGACTGCCCAAAGTCACTCCAAAACCATTGACATCTCATAACTCATTACTGGACACTTCATTGCACTCCAGAGAGAAGAAATCCAGCTCCACCCACCAGAACACCGACACAAGCTTCCCTAACTAAGAAACCTTGACAAGCCACCCGTTCACGAGGAAACTCCACAATAAAGATAACTCCACAAACTGCCAGAATACGGAAAGCCCACACCAAACACAGAAATATAAACAAGATGAAGAGAAAGAGGAATACCCAGCAGATAAAGGAACAGGATAAGTGCCCACCAAACCAAACCAAAGAGGAGGAGATAGGAAATCTACCTGATAGAGAATTCCAAATAATGATAGTGAAAATGATCCAAAATCTTGAAATAAAAATGGAATCACAGATAAATAGCCTAGAGACAAGGATTGAGAAGATGCAAGAAAGTTTTAACAAGGACCTAGAAGAAATAAAAAAGAGTCAGTATATAATGAATAATGCAATAAATGAGATCAAAAAAACTCTGGAGGCAACAAATAGTAGAATAACAGAGGCAGAAGATAGGACTAGTGAAGTAGAAGATAGAATGGTAGAAATAAATGAATCAGAGAGGAAAAAAGAAAAACGAATTAAATGAGGACAATCTCAGAGACCTCCAGGACAGTGTTACACGCCCCAACATTCAAATCATAGGAGTCCCAGAAGAAGAAGACAAAAAGAAAAGACCATGAGAAATTACTTGAGGAGATAATAGTTGAAAACTTCCCTAAAATGGGAAAGGAAATAATCACCCAAGTCCAAGAAACCCAGAGAGTCCCAAACAGGATAAACCCAAGGTGAAACACCCCAAGACACATATTAATCAAATTAACAAAGATCAAACACAAAGAACAAATATTAAAAGCAGCAAGGGAAAAACAGCAAATAACACACAAGGGGATTCCCATAAGGATAACAGCTGATCTTTCAATAGAAACTCTTCAGTCCAGGAGGGAATGGCAAGACATACTTAAAGTGATGAAAGAAAATAACCTACAGCCCAGATTACTGTACCCAGCAAGGATTTCATTCAGATATGAAGGAGAAATCAGAAGCTTTACAGACAAGCAAAAGCTGAGTGAATTCAGCACCACCAAACCAGCTCTCCAACAAATGCTAAAGGATCTTCTGTAGACAGGAAACACAAAAAGGGTGTATAAACTCCAACCCAAAACAATAAAGTAAATGGCAGCGGGATCATACTTATCAATAATTACCTTAAACGTAAATGGGTTGAATGCCCCAACCAAAAGACAAAGACTGGCTGAATGGATACCAAAACAAGACCCCTATATATGTTGTCTACAAGAGACCCACCTCACAACAGGGGACACATACAGACTGAAAGTGAAGGGCTGGAAAAATATATTCCATGCAAATAGAGACCAAAAGAAAGCAGGAGTAGCAATACTCATATCCAATAAAATAGACTTTAAAACAAAGGCTGTGAAAAGAGACAAAGAAGGCCACTACATAATGTTCAAAGGATCAATCCAAGAAGATATAACAATTATAAATACATATGCACCCAACATAAGAGCACCACAATATGTAAGACAAATGCTAACAAGTATGAAAGGGGAAATTAACAATAACACAATAATAGTGGGAGACTTTAATACCCCACTCACACTTATGGATAGATCAACTAAACAGAAAGCTAACAAGGAAACACAAACTTTAAATGATACAATAGACCAGTTAGACCTAATTGATAGCTATAGGACATTTCACCCCAAGACAATAAATTTCACCCTTTTCTCAAGTGCACACAGAACCTTCTCCAGGATAGATCACATCTTGGGCTATAAATCTAGCCTTGGTAAATTCAAAAAAATTGAAATCATTCCAAGCATCATTTCTGACCACAATGCAGTAAGATTAGATCTCAATTACAGGAGAAAAACTATTGAAAATTCCACCATATGGAGGCTGAACAACACGCTGCTGAATAACCAACAAATCACAGAAGAATTCAAAAAAGAAGTCAAAATATGCATAGAAACAAATGGAAATGAAAACAACCCAAAACCTGTGGGACACTATAAAAGCTGTGCTAAGGAGAAAGTTCATAGCAATACAGGCATATCTCAAGAAACAAGCAAAAAGTCAAATAAATAACGTAAAGCAACTAGAAAAGGAAGAAATGAAGAACCCCAGGGTTAGTAGAAGGAAAGAAATCTTAAAAAATTTGGGCAGAAATAAATGCAAAAGAAACAAAAGAGACCATAGCAAAAATCAACAAAGCCAAAAGCTGGTTCTTTGAAAGGATAAATAAAATTGACAAACCATTAGCCAGACTCATCAAGAAACAAAGGGAGAAAAATCAATAAAATTAGAAATGAAAATGGAGAGATCACAACAGACAACACAGAAATACAAAGGATCATGAGAGACTATTGTCAGCAATTATAGGCCAATAAAATGGACACCGTGGAAGAAATGGACAAATTCTTAGAAAAGTACGACTTTCTAAAACTGAACTGTGAAGAAATAGAAAATCTTAACAGACCCATCACAAGCACAGAAATTGAAACTGTAATCAGAAATCTTCCAGCAAACAAAAGCCCAGGTCCACACAGCTTCACAGCTGAATTCTACCAAAAATTTAGAGAAGAGCTAACACCTATCCTACTCAAACTCTTCCAGAAAATTGCAGAGGAAGGTAAACTTCCAAACTCATTCTATGAAGCCACCATCACCCTAATTCCAAAACCTGACAAAGATGCCACAAAAAAAGAAAACCACAGGCCAATATCATTGATGAACATAGATGCAAAAATCCTTAACAAAATTCTAGCAATCAGAATCCAACAACACATTAAAAAGATCATACACCATGACCAAGTGGGCTTTATCCCAGGGATGCAAGGATTCTTCAGTATCCACAAATCAATCAACGTAATACACCACATTAACAAATTGAAAAATAAAATCCATATGATTACCTCAGTAGATGTAGAGAAAGCCTTTGACAAAATTCAACATCCATTTATGATTAAAAACTCTCCAGAAAGCAGGAATAGAAGGAACATACTTCAACATAATAAAAGCTATATATCACAAACCCACACCAAACATTATCCTCAATGGTGAAAAATTGAAAGCATTTCCCCTAAAGTCAGGAACAAGACAAGGGTGCCCACCTTCACCACTACTATTCAGCATAGTTCTGGAAGTTTTGGCCACAGCAATCAGAGCCAAAAAAATAATAATAAAAGGAATCCAAATTGGGAAAGAAGTAAAACTCTCACTGTTTGCAGATGACATGATCCTCTACATAGAAAACCCTAAAGACTCCACCAGAAAATTACTAGAGCTAATCAATGAATATAGTAAAGTTGCAGGATATAAAATCAACACACAGAAATCCCTTGCATTCCTATACACTAATAATGAGAAAATAGAATGAGAAGAAAACAATTCCATTCACCATTGCAACGAAAAGAATAAGATATTTAGGAATATATCTACCTAAAGAAACTAAAGACCTATATATAGAAAACTATAACACTGGTGAAAGAAATCAAAGAGGACACTAATAGATGGAGAAATATACCGTGTTCATGGATCGGAAGAATCAATATAGTGAAAATGAGTATACTACCCAAAGCAATCTATAGATTCAATGCAATCCCTATCAAGCTACCAATGGTATTTTTCATAGAGCTAGAACAAATAATTTCACAATTTGTATGGAAATACAAAAAACCTCAAATAGCCAAAGCAATCTTGAGAAAGAAGAATGAAACTGGAGGAATCAACCTGCCTGACTTCAGGCTCTACTACAAAGCCACAGTCATCAAGACAGTATGGTACTGGCACAAAGACAGAAATATAGATCAATGGAACAAAATAGAAAGCCCAGAGACAAATCCACACACCTATGGACACCTTATCTTTGACAAAGGAGGCAAGAATATACAATGGATTAAAGACCATCTCTTTAACAAGTGGTGCTGGGAAAAGTAGTCAACCACTTGTTAAAAAATGAAACTAGAACACTTTATAACACCATACACAAAAATGAACTCCAAATGGATTAAAGATATAAATGTAAGACCAGAAACTATAAAACTCCTAGAGGAGAACATAGGCAAAACACTCTCTGACATAAATCACAGCAGGATCCTCTATGACCCATCTCCCAGAATACTGGAAATAAAAGCAAAAATAAACAAATGGGGCCTAATTAAAATTTAAAGTTTCTGCACAACAAAGGAAACTATAAGCAAGGTGAAACGACAGCCTTTGGAATGGGAGAAAATAATAGCAAATAAAGCAACTGACAAACAGCTAATCTCAAAAATATACAGGCAAGTCCTCCAGCTCAATTCCAGAAAAATAAACCACCCAATCAAAAAATGGGCCAAAGAACTAGACATTTCTCCAAAGAAGATGTACAGATGGCTAACAAACACACGAAAAGATCCTCAACATCACTCATTATCAGAGAAATGCAAATCAAAACCACAATGAGGTACCATTTCACGCCAGTCAGAATGGCTGCGATCCAAAAGTCTACAAGCAATAAATGCTGGAGAGGGTGTGGTGAAAAGGGAACCCTCTTACACTGTTGGTGGGAATGCAAACTAGTACAGCCACTATCGAAAACAGTGTAGAGATTCCTTTAAAAACTGGAAATAGAACTGCTTTATGACCCAGCAGTCCCACTGCTGGGCATACACACTGAGGAAACCAGAATTGAAAGAGACACGTGTACCCCAATGTTCATTGCAGCACTCAGTGTTCATTGCAGCACTGTTTATAATAGCCAGGACATGGAAGCAACCTAGATGTCCATCAGCAGATGAATGGATAAGAAAGTTGTGGTACATATACACAATGGAGTATTACTCAGCCATTAAAAAGAATACATTTGAATCAGTTCTAATGAGGTGGATGAAACTGGAGCCTATTATACAGAGTGAAGTAAGCCAGAAAGAAAAACACCAATACAGTATACTAATGCATATATATGGAATTTAGAAAGATAGTAACGATAACCCTGTGTGCGAGACAGCAAGAGACACAGATGTGTAGAACAGTCTTTTGGACTCTGTGGGAGAAGGAGAGGGTGGGATGATTTGGGAGAATGGCATTGAAACATGTATAATATCATATATGAAATGAATTTCCAGTCCAGGTTCAATGCGTGATACTGGATGCTTGGGGCTGGTGCACTGGGACGATCCAGAGGGATGGTACGGAGAGGGAGGAGGGAGGGGGGTTCAGGATGGGGAACAGGTGTATACCTGTGGCGGATTCATGTTGATGTATGGCAAAACCAATACAATATTGTAAAGTAATTAACCTCCAATTAAAATAATATTAAAAATAAAGTGTACAATCCAGTGGTTTTTAAGTATATTAATAAGAGTTTTGCAGCCATCATCACAGTCAAATTGATATCATTTTCATCATCCCCAGTAGAAATACCTTGTCAATTAATAGCCACTCCCCATTTCTCCCCAACCCTCCAAAGCCCTGACTCAGCCCCCCACTAATTAACTTTTATCTCTATAGATTGGCCTGTTCTTGACATTTCATATAAATGGAACCAGTATAACATGGGGTCTTTTGGGTCTGGCTTCTTTGATTTAGCATAATGTTTTCAAGGACCACCATATTGTAGCTTGTATCGTTTCATTCCTAATGGGCTACACCATTTTACATTCCCACCAGCAGTGCACAGAAGTTTCCTTCTCTCCACATCCTCACCAGTGCTTGTTATTGTCTGTCTTGATTTTAGCAGCCCTAGTGGGAGTGAAGTGTTATCTCTTAAGGTTTTGGTTTTCATTTTCCAGCTGGGCTAGTGATGTTGAGCTCTTACTATACTTACTGGCCATTTATGTATCTTCTTTGGAGAAATGTGTATTCACATTTGTTTTTTTTATTGAGTTGTAGGAGTTACTTATATTTTATATATATAGGTTCTTGTAAGACACATGATTTTCAAAAATATCTGTAATTCTATGAGTTGGTTGTCTTTTCACTTTAGATTTATAAAGCATCTTTAGTACCCCCTTTATTTTAAAGGATAAAGTTCAATTTATCTGCCTTTTTTGGTTGTTGTTTCTTACGCTTTTGAACAATAGAATGGGAAAGACTAGAGATCTTGTCAAGAAAATTAGAGATACCAAGGGAACATTTCATGCAAAGATGGACTCAATAAAGGACAGAAATGGTAGGGACCTAACAGAAGCAGAAGATATTAAGAAGAGGTTGCAAGAATACACAGAAGAGCTGTACAAAAACGATCTTCACGACCCAGATAATCACAATGGTGTGATCACTTACCTAGAGCCAGACATCCTGGAATGTGAAGTCAAGTGGGTCTTAGAAAGCATCACTACAAACAAAGCTAGTGGAGGTGATGGAATTCCAGCTGAGCTATTTCAAATCTTAAAAGAAGATGGTGTGAAAGTGCTGCACTCAATATGCCAGCAAATTTGGAAAACTCAGCAGTGGCCACAAGACTAGAGAAAGGTCAGTTTTCATTCTAATCCCAAAGAAAGACAATGCCAAAAAAATGCTCAAACTGCCACACAATTGCACTCATCTCACATGCTAGTAAAGTAATGCTCAAAATTCTCCAAGCCAGGCTTCAACAGTACATGAACCGTGAACTTTCAGATGTTCAAGATGGATTTAGAAAAGGCAGAGGAACCAGAGATCAAATTCCCAACATCTGTTGGATTATTGAAAAGGCAAGAGAGTTCCAGAAAACCATTTACTTCTGCTTTATTGACTGCGCGAAAGCCTTTGACTGTGTGGATCATAACAAACTGTAAAATTCTTCAAGAGATGGGACTACCAGACCACCTGAGCTGCCTCCTGAGAAATCTGTATGCAGGTCAGGAAGGAACAGTTAGAACTGGACATGGAACAACAGACTGCTTCCAAGTCAGGAAAGGAGTGTGTCAAGGCTGTATATTGTCACCCTGCTTATTTAACTTATATGCAGAGTACATCATGAGAAACGCTGGGCTGGATGAAGCACAAGCTGGAATCAAGATTGCCAGGAGAAGTATCAATAACCCCAGGTACGCTGATGACACCATCCTTATGGCAGAAAGTGAAGAAGAATTAAAGAGCCTCTTGATGAAAATGAAAGAGGAGAGTGAAAAAGTTGGCTTAAAGCTCAACATTCAGAAAACTAAGATCATGGCATCTGGTCCCATCATTTTATGGCAAATAGACGGTGAAACAGTGGAAACCGTGAGAGACTTTATTTTGGGGGCCTCCAAAATCACTGCAGATGGTGACTGCAGCCATGAAATTAAAGACGCTTACTCCTTGGAAGAAAAGTTATGACCAACCTAGAAAGCTTATTCAAAAGCAGAGACGTTACTTTGCCAACAAAGGTCCGTCTAGTCAAAGCTATGGTTTTTCCAGAAGTCATGTATGGATGTCAAAGTTGACCATAAAGAAGGCTGAGCACCAAAGAATTGATGCTTTTGAACTTTGGTGTTGGAGAAGACTCTTGAGAGTCCCTTGGACAGCAAGGAGATTCAGCCAGTCCATCCTAAAGGAAATCAGTCCTGAATATTCATTGGAAGAACTGATGCTGAAGCTGAAACTCCAATACTTTGGCCAGCTGATGTGAAGAACTGACTCATTGGAAAAGACCCTGATGCTGGGAAAGATTGAAGGCAGGAGGAGAAGGGGACGACAGAAGATGAGATGGTTGGATGGCATCACCGACTCAATGGGCTTGAGTTTGAGTAAACTCTGGGAGTTGGTGATGGACAGGGAGACCTGGTGTGCTGCAGTCCATGGGGTCACAAAGAGTTGGACACGACTGAGCAACTGAACTGAACTGCCTATTCCAAGGTCATGAATATCTACACTTGTATTTTCTTTAAGAGCTTAATAGTTTTTAGCTCTTACTTTTAATGGTTTTTCATTTTTTAGTTAATTTCATATATTGTGTGAGGTAGGAGTCCAACTAACATTCTTTTGCATATGAATGTCCAGCTGTTTCAACACTGTTGAATATAATAGTAGCTTCAGTATTACGGCTGGGTTGGATGTTAAACCAGAAATTTTCTTGATGATCTCTCACTAAGCAAAACAAAGCACTCTTACTAAATGTCTTAACATCATGCTTTTTTAAAGGTATTTGATAGATTATTTTAGTTTTAAAATTTAGATGGTATTTTGATAAGTGAGATAGTAAATGGCTTTATGGTTTCTATAGTTGTAACAAAATAGAAACTACTTGGTTTTATGGTTAAACAATCTTTCTGGTTTATTTCAGGTGTGTAGTATGCATGTGTGATTTTGAGTCAAGGCAGCTACTTAGAGTTTTACCCTGTAACCATGAGTTCCATGCCAAGTGTGTCGACAAATGGCTTAAGGTAAAATGATGGCATCTGAAAAGAATGATGTTGAATTTTCTCTTACTGATCATAGTCTGTGGTTTGGTGGAGGGTGATTAAATTCAAACACAGCTTTGATAATTCTGACCATTTTCTCCTTTGTGTATATGGGAGGGGAAATTCCAAAGACACAAATTCTGATAGTATGCCAGAGTGAAATTATTTCAAGGCCTTCTTATTTTCTTCTTCTTTTTTAATAGTAGGATAAAGGGACTTCACTGGAAGTCTAGGGTTAAGACTGCCTTCCAATGCAGGGGGCGCAGGTTCAATCCCTGGTTGGAGAGCTAAACACATGCCGTGGGGTGTAGCCAAAAAAAAATTTTTTAATAGTAGGATGAAAATGTGATACAGTAAAATATCTTAAGTCAACTTTAGGGTGGGTTTGTTTTAGATTATTCTGAGTAGATGATAATACTGGCTTAGATAACTTGACAGTTGGTGAGGAAGACAGATGAGTTAAAATAGAATCAGTCTTCCATATGAGCAGATTAACGGTACCTAGTTTTGTCCAAACTGAATCCTAAAGGTAAAGAATCTAAGCTTTCTAGAAAACGGAACTTATTATATATGCATAGCCCTGACATGTGAGAACAGGATGACCGGAAAAGCATGGGTTCCATGTGGCTGATGGCTAGAGTGTGAGGGAGAGTAGCAAGAGAAGGGGATTCAGAGGTAAAACCAGGAGTCAGCTTTTTGCGAAGTCACTGTGGAGTGTGCGAGAGTTTGGATTGGATCCTGAAAGCACGTTTTAGAAAGATCACGGCTACTCTGGAGAAGGTAATAGAGGAGGTTGGTGAAATAAGGACGTACTGGGCCAGATGGAGAACAAATAGTAGAAGCTGGATGAAAAGAAGAGTACTTGACTCGAGAGCTATCATAATGTAGAAATGAGAGCATTTGATAAAAAATGCTTTGTAGAACATGAGAGCAGGTGTTGCCTATGTTTCTGATTTTAGCAGCATGACGAATGGTAGTGCCATTTGTTGAGATGGAGTTTTAATTTTAAGCCAGTTATTACATTTGTCTGAAGTGGTGATGGATAGTCTTGTCTATGTTAAAACAAACCGAATAAAGAATTATTCATAGGCTATTATTGTTTTAGAGGTTTGTGGAGTATTTTTAAGAGATTAAATAATTGTACTTTCTTAAAGGAACAAAGAATGTAAAAACTATGTGGAAAGTAAAATAGCTCTGTTGCTTTTAATATGTTTCACAGTGTAAGTCAAAATTCAGACAAGTGCTCTCTTTTTTGTTTTAGGCAAATCGTACTTGCCCAATCTGCCGAGCTGATGCTTCAGAAGTGCATCGGGATTCAGAATGACCAACCTAAGAGCACAAATTTAGTTTGGGTGTTCCTCATCACATGTATATACGGACTATCCATTGAACTTAATCTGTGTGGCTTCCAGCCCTCCCTTTACCAAAAGGGTCAATGGACCTTTCTTTGCACTGTGTGACTTAATCAACTATAAAAGCTTACAATTAGTCTTCACAATTATGGGATTGTTATACTAACCGTGTGATTGGAACTCCAAAGACTTTTTCTTTAGCTTAATTTTGTGTGTGCACTAACATTCCCTGGTTTTTGTGTGATCATTCCGAGTGTTGCTGCAAGATTACAGTGGACGTGATCTTTTAGCATGTGCTTTCATAAAAAGTGGTAGCTCCAGATGATATAGCAATCTACCTTATATAGAGCCTTCAGAAACTGTGAGTGGAAATGAGTGCAGCGTATGACTGTTGATGGTAAATGTATCTGTGTGTGTGTGAGAGAGAGAACGTGTGAAACTACTTGTGTGAGGGCATGGTAGCTAACGTGTGTATGAGATCCTATATACCAGCATGTACCAAGAATGTGTGTGTAGTTTTAATTATGCTGCAATGTATAATCTGGTGTGTTATTTAAACAGCACTAGTACTGTACACTGGTTTTTCCCCTTGTGTTTGCTGTTGCACACTGATTGCTAAGGGTGCATCAACTATAAGCATTGAATACTCCATCCCCCTCCCTCCCAGTGAATGGAATGAGAAAAGCCTTCTTCCTTTGCTTCAGGCAGCTGTCACCTTCTCTTTGTTGGTGGTCCCAACTGGGTCACTTAAGGAAAAAGTGTAATAGATTCTCACTCCATGAACCTGAAATTTTGATTTTTGTCGTGAAAAAAAAATTTTTAAATCTCCAACTTGCTGTTTCCAAAAAGAAGGTGCAATATCATACATCATCAGTTAGCAATATTAGCATTTCAATCAGTGATTTGAATGTTGATACTCTCTTGGTTTTCCTTTACATTTTCAGTAAGCTTCTTAGCCGGATGTGCTTGTGATTTTTTTTTTTCTTTTAATGTTTAGGTTTGTAGTCTATTCTGAAGATATTTGAGTAATATATTTCTAAGAATACCACTGGTCCCATGAAGTCTCACCTCCTCTACTTCCACCAGAAAAAAATCTGTTAACTCAGCTTGACTTCTGATATGTTATTTGTTCAAGCTCCCATAGGCAACTAAATTGTTTTAAGAAAACTGTTTCTGTTCTGCCCAAGCTCCAATTCTGAAAGTTGTCTAGTTCTTCTCCCCTCAGTAAACGTGCTTCTCATTGAAACCCTCATTTCCAGGATGGATCAAGTGCTGTGACAGCTCGAGCTCCTTAGACCTGGTGTGCTTTGATGTATTACCACTTTTCTTTTTTGTTGAATGAGAAAAAATTAATATAACAGGTGTCCAGAATACTTGCAGTATAAATGAAGATTTGATTTTTGTATAAAAAGTAACGCTGTAAAACAGGAATTGACCTGCATTTAGTTGCTCTGAAAAGAATACATAGCTGTGTGGGTTTCTTTGTTTTTTTTTAATAGGTTCCTTGAGCATAATTCAGATCGTTTCAAGTCATTTTTCTAGCAGTGTTTGAATTCCCCTCTCATTCTTCTAGTGTCTTCACCATTGTCTGCCTTTTCCTGCAGTTGATGTCCTTGTTCTGTTTGCAGTAGCACAAGCTGCAATTCTCCAGTCAGG
Source organism: Capricornis sumatraensis (assembly GCF_032405125.1). Lineage (NCBI taxonomy): Eukaryota > Metazoa > Chordata > Mammalia > Artiodactyla > Bovidae > Capricornis > Capricornis sumatraensis. The sequence continues at coordinate 68,552,717 of NC_091074.1, read as the reverse complement.
ACTGTGATGACTTGCTGCCAACCTCAGCTTTCATTTGGCTCTGTGTCCGTTTTCTACTCAGACAGTGTTAACTACTTGTTACTGCCATGCTACTTGCCTTCCCTTGAAGACTATAAGCTCATCACAGCTTAGAGTTCAGTAAAGTCAATTCACACAGAAGCACAATTTTGCCCTTTTTCAGACACTGTTGCCTCTATCTAGTCCTACAAGTAGGATTTTGCATACTTTGTTTGCCCCTGTATTTGTCAGTGCATCAGAAATACATCTAAACAGTGGTAAAATGCACATGTTACTTTTAAATCATTAGAGTATTCCCTACCTGTTCTAATAAATAAAGTGTGTTAAAGACCAAAATTACTGGCGTAATAATCAACTACATTACAAATCACGTATAGTTTAATCTTTATTTTTTTTAATTAAAAAATCATGTTTAAAATGGCAAAAGCCCATCTTATACATAGACTCTTTTATATAGCTGCAAAAAGTTTATATCTGTACAGATCTAACATAACATTACTACACTCAGTATTCATTTTATTGAAGCATGCAAGTAAAGCACTTTTTCTAATTTATATAGATACTTAATTAACAAGGCACACTGTACTAATGACTAGGAAAAGTAGCTCTTTCTTCCCTCTCTGGGATGGTGAATTCTTGTCATACTACCCCTTTTCCATTAAATTTTTGAGAGGCCGTTGGCAATTTAGGAGGCAGCAGGGTCTATTTTGGTAAAATCCAGAATTGTTGCACTCTTGTGGCTGATTTCTCTTTGGGAATGTCTTTTCTTCGCATGGGGCTCTTAGAGATGTGTGCAGATTTGCTTATTAAGTAGTTAGTGTGTGTTAGGAGCGTACATGCATGTGTTCCAAACCAGCTCAACCTAGCCACATTTAGCAACTGTGTGGCTAGCAGAAGAGAAAGAACAGTTGATTTGTACCCAGCTGTTGACTCCTTAGGTGATGCACCAGATAGCAGGCAGATGTTGGTTTCTTGCCTTCTTCCCCTTTCCTCCTAAAACAATATTGGCTTTACCACCTTAACTCTGCTGTGTTTTTTTTTGTTTGTTTTCCTTTGCATGAAATACCACCTTTGTTTGTTTTTAGCACCCCCTCTTCCCCAAAAAGAAAAAAAACAAAAAATAAGGCCTCCAGGTATCAAGATCTCATTAGGATTTTCTGTCCTGAATTTTTTCGAGCAAAATCTAGAAAATGTGAAAGCCTATTTAGATTTTATACACTCTCTGAAATGTGATTTGTTAAGATTCTTATATTTGGGCCTCTTATAATATTTTAAATGAGATCTGCCAACTCACTTATGAGAATATTTTTCACAGATATCTTTAGGCCTTTATTAGAAAGCTATTTTCCCCCTGTTGGTACATTTGGTTACCTCATTTTGCTGTTTGTTTCAGATTATGGAAAGCTCACAGGGGTATATTTTGGAATCATTTGCTGAGTCATTTCCTCAAATCATACTCCATTGTATCAGTTAACATATAGTTTTAAATGTACGTATTATAAATATCTGTAACCAAATCATTTGAAGGCTTGATAAATTTTTAACAAAGTTTGTACATTTTTTATGAAAGTTACTAGTAATGCTTTACTAAGTAGTGCAATGAATTTTTATTTTTAATCCCTGTGCCCAATTTTGGAGTTGAGAGGGTTGTTGGTAATAAATGTATGATGTACACTTAAAATATTGGGTTGTGTTTGGTGTTACTGTGTTAGGGAAGGGTAGGGGTCATGTGTGTTTGGAGGGAGGGATATAGGGGACTTTGAGCAGGAAGATAGAGCTCTTGAGCTCCGAGCAGCCAAACTTAACTTTGAGGCAGTAATTCAGATTTTGTTTCTGTGTTTGTGTCAACAACTTAGAAACATAAAAGCAACTTGCTTTATAACTCATGTGGCACATATTTATATCTTTAAAAAGGCCAAGAAGATAGCTTGAGTGTAGGCACATGTACCATGGTATAAGCTCATTGAACAGTAAAGTTACATTAAGTGGGTGCCTGGAGTTCTTTCTATTTGTGTCAACCATAAGATGCAAAAGATAGTTGGGCAGATTGGTTCACATTAGCTATAGTATGTTATGTCTAACTTGTCCACAGAATATGGAAAGAGGAGCTCATCATTTTCCATACGTGTTTGTGTAATTGCTTTCCTTTGACTAAAAAAGGAAGAGAGTAAAGCCACCTACTTTATATATTATTACATGCTGAAAGTGGAAATAAAATGCCAAAAAAATGAGGCTAAGTGATAGAACCCAGTTCTCCCTCTTTGAGGAAGCAGTACTTCCTTGACAGAAGCATTCAGAACAGTGACCAATCAGGGTCACTGATTGTGTCCCTCAGTTTTCCAGCATACTTGAAAGAATGTTTGCATTTGAACTGTGAATGTCTCAAAACTTGTTCTGTCTTATATTACAGAGGCATTTGCTGCTCAGTCGGTACCTGTGCCTTCTCTCCCACCTCCCTGCCTGCTGCTGTGGGCAGCGAGTCCCATGCGGCTGGTTCTGACCAGGGGACCATAAGGGTAGGCCATGCAGCTGTCTCTTCTGCCGTGGTTGATGGCAGCCCTGGATCCTGAGTCACTACCTGGAAGAGCCACTGGATTCCATGGGTTTTCTGTTAACAATAAACTGAGGTCCTTAGACTACTCTTTGTCAGGATTTTGTCTTTGCCAATTTATTCCCCCCATTTAAAAGACTTAAGTCTGTTTAGTCTTATTCTAACTACACTTTGATAATACTAGTCCTCAAGTGTACCAGTTAAACACCACTGGCTACAGTTAACTTTTAATAGGTCACAAGGTCAGATTTGCACCACATGATAGAATTCTTCCGAATGTTTGCAGTCAGATCGGTACCAAGTATCTCAGGTCTCTGTGTGCTTCAGGCTAATGATAATGGAGCATCACCTTTGATATCCCTAGACTTGTCAATTTCTTCATTGCATGCCTTAATATACTACAGTATGATTAGAAATATTTTACTGTTTGTATAGTTGAACATAATTTATTTCTATATCAATACATAAATACATTAAAAAGCAGACTTAGTTTCTGTGAACATCATATATAGCTTCCCTGGCTAACATTTGAGAACAGAATTTCCTGTTTGTTAGTAAATTCCCAAATTAAACATTTGTTTATAGCACCCTCTAGATCCATACCTATTTAGAAAATTAACTTGCCAATCAGAGAATTGGGCATTCTGAAGAGAGCCACAAACTCTGAACCCATACAAAGTGTGTGGGGTAGACTCCTACTAAAATTGCTCTAAAGTGCACGTGCTCTTAACCTTTTTCATGTGGTTCTTCTGCCTCCCAAACTGGAAGGAACTGTAGGAATGAGAAAGATTGAAGGGGAAAAAAAGAATATAGTGACAGCCAGGGATACTGAATGTCACCTTACTGTTTGGAAATGGGCTGTAGGGTCAGTATAGATGTTTCCTCACTAGAAGGATGAGGAGAATTAACTCAGGATGAAGGAACCCATGTTCCCTTCAAACCTCTGTTTCTTGGTCTACACATGGAAAGTTTAGTGGCTGCTCAACAAAAGGACCTACAGCCTACGCACAGCACCCTGCATTGTATACAGTCGACATGTTCACCAGCTGCTTTCTTGGCCTCCCTTTCAGTGTTAGAATCCCCTTCCCACAACCCTTCTGTAATAGTAAACTTAAGAGATCCTAAGGCAGCCTCCCTCTTCCCACTACCCTAGCACCTTCAGGTTTAGATGAGAGTAAGTTTTATATTGGACTTCCCTGGTGGCTCAGACGGTAAAGTGTCTGTCTACAATGCAGGAGAGCTGGGTTCGATCCCCGGGAAGATCCCCTCAAGAAGGAAAATTATCCATCCTTGGTAGTAAATATAGACATTTCTGCAGTCAGTGTAAGCAATGTGGTATCCACATGTTTTAGTTGGTTCTTTTTCTCCCCTTTTACTCTTGGATATGTTCACACTGAACTTCAGCTAAATCAGAAGACTATGACCTTAACTCCATTACCAAAACAAGGCCAGCCTTGCCAAGAGAAAATGGATCACTGGCTATTCAGGCTTGCTGCTACTGCTACTGCTAAGTCGCTTCAGTCATGTCCGACTGTGCGACCCCATAGACAGCAGCCCACCAGGCTCCCCCGTCCCTGGGATTCTCCAGGCAAGAACACGAGTGGGTTTAATTGCAGTAAGGAAGAGCATAGATTGTGTTTACTCTAATTCCAGAATATATAAAGGAAACTTGGATCCTCTGTCTAATCCCAGTTGCTAAATTTTAGTCAGGGAAGCAAATCAGAATGGAAAAATTGAGTTCAAGTTCAGTAAATTTCTGTTTCCCATGAAATGAGAGATCCAGGTCCTTCCTAAGGAATGTTCACAGCACAAATGTGTAGCAGCACAAATGTTCGCAGCACAGCAGTGTAGGCCAGGAAGCCTTCAGAATCAGGAGTTCAAATACTATGTGTATTTGTTTCCTCTGAGTGCCTCAACAGATTACCCCAAGTTCAGTGATTCAGAGCAATTTTAATCTTTCAACTTCTGGAACAGAATTTCAAAATCATTGTTGCTTTTCGTTGGAGGCACTGGGTGAGAACCATCCATGCCTCTGTCTCCTTGGAGTTCTTTGGCTCGTGTAGACACAGAACTTCAGTCTCTGCCTGTCTACACATGGGTCTTCACATCTCCCTTGCATCTCTTATGTATCTTCAAGCGAATGGAAGTCCCCACTCCTCTGCATAGAAGCCAGCTATGGAGGTGCTTTAAGGAAAGCCAGGTTTGTCCGATCTCAGTAAATTGTTTGAATGTTTCAATGAGTGAACTCAAGATTCCAGAATTTCTTATCAAAATGACCAAAATAAGTAAACTGTGAAATGTACCATCAGGTAAGTGAGCAAATTAGCAATTGTTTTAAGGGTAATAAATAGGAACAAGCCTGGTAACCTGTGCCCCAGGTGTGTGGTTTGATCCAAGATGGCTCCTTTGTTGAATCAAAATCTGATGAATCTTGAAAACATGGTAAGTGAAAGAAGCTGGATGAAAGGCCACATATCAAGATACTCCACATCCAAGGTCAGGAGTGGCAGCAGTGAGGAGATAGCCCACGTTCAAGGTAAGGAGCAGCGGCTGTGCTTTGCTGGAGCAGCCATGAAGAGATACCCCACGTCCAAGGTAAGAGAAACCCGACGGTAGGCACTGACAGAAGGCATCAGAAGGCAGATAGACCGAAACCACAATCACAGAAAACTAGCCAATCTAACCACATGGACCATAGCCTTGACTAACTCAATGAAATTAAGCCATGCTGTCATCCCACTCCAGTACTCTCACTTGGAAAATCCCATGGACAGAGGAGCCTGGTAAGCTGCAGTCCATGGGGTCGCTAAGAGTAGAACATGACTGAGCGACTTCACTTTCAGTTTTCACTTTCATGCACTGGAGAAGAAAACGGCAACCCATTCCAGTATTCTTGCCTGGAGAATCCCAGGGACAGGGGAGCCTGGTGGGCTGCTGTCTGGGGTTGCACAGAGTCGGACATGACTGACGCGACTTAGCAGCAGGAAGCCATGCTGTATATAGGGCCACCCAAGACGGTCGGGTCATGGTGGAGAGTTCTGACAAAATGTGGTCCACTGGAGAAGGGAATGGAAAACCACTTTAGTATCCTTGCCTTGAGAACCCCATGAACTGTATGAAAAGGCAAAAAGATAGGACACTGAAAGATGAACTCCCCAGGTTGCTAGGTGCCCAATATGCTACTGGAGATCAGTGGACAAATAACTCCAGAAAGAATGAAGGGATGGAGCCAAAGCAAAAACAACACCCAGTTGTGGATGTGACTGGTGATAAAAGCAAGGTCCGATGCTGTAAAAAGCAATATTGCACAGGAACCTGGAATGTTAGGTCCATGAATCAAGGCAAATTGGAAGTGGTCAAACAGGAGATGGCAAGACTTGGAATCAGTGATCTAAAATGGACTGGAATGGGTGAATTTAACTCAGATGACCATTATATCTACTACTGTGGGCAAGAAGCCCTTAGAAGAAATGGAGTAGCTTCATAGTCAGCTAGAGTCCAAAATGCAGTACTTGGATTCAATCTCAAAAACGACAGAATGATCTCTGTTTCCAAGGCAAACCATTCAACATTACGGTAATCCAAGTCTATGCCCTGATCAGTAATGCTGAAGAAGTTGAAGTTGAATGGTTCGGTGAAGACCTGCAATACCTTTTAGAACTTACACCCAAAAAAGATGTCCTTTGCATTATAGGGGACTGGAATGCAAAAGTAGGAAGTCAAGAAACACCTCGAGTAACAGGCAAATTTGGCCTTGGAGTACAGAATGAAGCAGGGCAAAAAGGCTAATAAAGTTTTGCCAAGAGACCACACTTGTCATAGCAAGCACCCTCTTTCAACAACACAAGAGAAGACTCTACACATGGACATCACCAGATGGCCAACACCGAAATCAGATTGATTATATTTTTTGCAGCCAATGATGGAGAAGCTCTATACAGTCAGCAAAAACAGGACTGGGAGTTGACTGTGGCTCAGATCACGAATTCCTTATTGCCAAATTCAGACTTAAATTGAAAAAAGTGGGGAAGACCACTAGACTATTCAGGTATGACCTAAATCAAATCCCTTATGCTTATACAGTGGAAGTGACAAATAGATTTAAGGGACTAGATCTGATAGAGTGCCTGATGAACTATGGATGGAGGTTCATGACATTGTACAGGAGACAGGGATCAAGACCATCCCCAGGAAAAAGAAATGCAAAAAAAGTGAAATGGCTGTCTGAGGAGGCCTTACAAATAGCTGTGAAAAGAAGAGAGGTGAAAAGCAAAGGAGAGAAGAAAAGATACATCCACTTGAATGCAGAGTTCCAAAGAATAACAAGGAGAGAGAAGAAAGCCTTAGTGATCAGTGCAAAGAAATAGAGGAAAATAATAGAATGGGAAAGACTGGACATCTCTTCAAGATAATTAAGAGATACCAAGGGAACATTTCATGCAAAGATGGGCTTGGTAAAGGACAGAAATGGTATGGACCTAACAGAAGCAGAAGATATTGAGGTGGCAAGAATACACAGAAGAACTGTATAAAAAAGATCTTCACGACCTGATTATCTTCAGATAATCACGAGGATATGATCACTCACCTAGAGCCAGACATCCTGGAATGTGAAGTCAAGTTGGCCTTAGGAAGCAGCACTACAAACAAAGCTAGTGGAGGTGATGTAATTCCCGTTGAGCTGTTTCAAATCCTGGAAGATGATGCTGTGAAAGTGCTGCACTCAATATGCCAGCAGATTTGGAAAACTCAGCAGTGGCCATGGCACTGGAAAAGGTCAGTTTTCATTCCAATCCCAAAGAAAGGCAATGCCAAAGAATGCTCAAACTACCACACAATTGCACTCATCTCACAGGCTAGTAAAGTAATGCTCAAAATTCTCCAAGCCAGGCTTCAACAGTACATGAACTGTGAACTTCCAGATGTTCAAGCTGGATTTGGAAAAGGCAGAGGAACCAGAGATCAAATTGCCAACATCCTCTGGATTGTTGAAAAAGCAAAAGAGTTCCAGAAAAACATCTCTGCTTTATTGACTATGCCAAAGCCTTTGACTGTGTGGATCACTGCAAACTGAAAAATTCTTCAAGAGATGGGAATACCAGACCACCTGACCTGCCTCCTGAGAAACCTGTATGCAGGTCTGGAAGCAACAGTTAGAACTGGATGTAGAACAACAGACTGCTTCCAAATCGGAAAGGAGTACGTCAAGGCTGTATCTTGTCACCCTGCTTATTTAACTTATATGCAGAGTACATCATGAGAAATGCTGGGCTGGATGAAGCACAAGCTGGAAACAAGATTGCCAGGAGAAATATTAATAACCTCAGATATGCAGATGACACCACCCTTATGGCAGAAAGTGAAGAACTTAAGAGCCTGTTGATGAAAGTGAGAGAGGAGAGTGAACAAGTTGGCTTAAAGCTCAACATTCAGAAAACTAAGATCATGGTATCCGGTCCCATCACTTCCTGGCAAATAGATGGGGAAACAGAGGCTGACTTTATTTTGGGGGGCTCCAAAATCACTGCAGATGATGACTGCAGCCATGAAATTAAAAGACGCATTCTCTTTGGAAGGAAAGTTATGACCAACTTAGACAACATATTAAAAAGCAGAGACATTACTTTGCCAACAAAGGTCCATCTAGTCAAGGCTATGGTTTTTCCAGGAGTCATGTATGGATGTGAGAGTTGGACTATAAAGTGAGCTGAGCACTGAAGAACTGATGCTTTTGAACTGTGGTGTTGGAGAAGACTCTTGAGAGTCCCTCGGACTGCAAGGAGATTCAACTAGTCCATCCTAAAGGAGATCAGTCCTGAGTATTCATTGGAAAGACTGATGCTGAAGCTGAAACTCCAATACTTTGGCCACCTGATGCGAAGAGCTGACTCATTTGAAAAGACCCTAATGCTGGGAAAGATTGAAGGCAGGAGGAGAAGGGGATGACAGAGGATGAGATGGTGGATGGCATCGCCCACTTGATGGACATGAGTTTGGGTAAACTCCGGGAGCTGGAGATAGGCAGGCCTGGGGTGCTGTGGTCCATGGAGCAGCAAAGAGTTGGACACGACTGAGCAACTGAACTGAACTGAACTGATCACATGATTCCATCTATGTGAAATGTCAAAAGCAAATCTGTAGATAAAGGAAGTAGATTAGTGGTTGACTACAGCTGACTTAGGTTTGGGAGTGACCGCCAAGGAGTGTGGGTTTCTTTTAGGAGTAATAAAAGTATTCTGAAATTGCGATGGATGCAAAATTCTGTGGATGTATTGGCAGCCACTGAATTGTACAGTTTCAATTGGTGACTTCTATGGTATGTGAATTACATCTCAATAAAGCTGTTCTTTTAAAAAACACAACATAATACCTGTCAGAATGTCTATCATTAAAAAGATTAACAATACCATGTGTTGGTGAGGACATGAAACAAACAGAATTCTCATACACTTGTTTTTTTTTTTTAATTTATTGATTTTGATTGGAGGCTAATTACTTCACAATATTGTAGTGGTTTTTGCCATACATTGACATGAGTCAGCCATGGGTGTACATGTGTCCCCCATCCCGAACCCCCCTCCCCATCCCATCCCTCTGGGTTGTCCCAGTGCACCGACTTTGAGTGTGCTATTTCATGCATCAAACTCAGACTGGTCATCTGTCTCACATATGGTAATATACATGTTTCAATGCTATTCTCTCAAATCGTCCCACTGTCGCCTTCTCCCAGAGTCCAAAAGTCTGTTCTTTATATCTGTGTCTCTTTTGCTGTCTTCTGTATAGGGTTGATGTTACCATCTTTCTAAATTTTGTAAATATGTGTTAATATACTGTATTGATGTTTTCTTTTTTACTTACTTCACTGTGTATAACAGGCTCCAGTTTCATCTACCTCATTAAAACTTATTCAAATGCATTCTTTTTAATAGCTGAGTAATACTCCATTGTGTATATGTACCACAGCTTTCTTATCCATCGTCTGCCAGTGGACATCTAGGTTGTTTGCATGTCCTAGCTATTGTAAACAGTGCTTCAGTGAACATTGGGGTACACGTGTCTCTTTCAGTTCTGGTTTCCTCAGGGTCTGTGCCCAGCAGTGGGATTGCTGGGTTGTATGGCAGTTCTATTTTCAGTTTTTAAAGGAATCTCCACACTCTTCTGCATAGTGCCTGTACTAGTTTGCATTCCCACCAACAGTGTAAGAGGGTTCCCTTTTCTCCACACTCTCTCCAGCATTTATTATTTGTAGACTTTTTGATTGCAGCCATTCTGACCAGCATGAGATGGTACCTCATTGTGGTTTTGATTAGCATTTCTCTGATAATGACTGATGTTGAGCATCTTTTCATATGTTTGTTAGCCATTTGTATGTCTTCTTTGGAGATATGTCTGTTTAGTTCTTTGACCCATTTTTTGATTGGGTCATTTATTTTTCTGGAATTGAGCTTCAGGAGTTGCTTGTATATTTTTGAGATTAATTCTTTGTCAGTTGTTTCATTTGCTATTATTTTCTCCCATTCTGAAGGCTGTCTTTTCACCTTGCTTAGTTTCCTTCGTTGTGAAAAAGCTTTTAAGTTTAATTAGGTCCCATTTGTTTATTTTTGCTTTTATTTCCATTACTCTGGGAGGTGGGTCATAGAGGATCTTGGTATGATTTATGTCAGAGAGTGTTTTGCCTATGTTTTCCTCTAGGAATTTTATAGTTTCTGGCCTTACATGTAGATCTTTAACCCATTTTGAGTTTATTTTTGTGTATGGTGTTAGAAAATGTTCTAATTTCATTCTTTTACAGGTGGTTGACCAGTTTTCCCAGCACCACTTGTTAAAGAGATTGTCTTTTCACTGTTGTATATTCTTGCCTCCTTTGTCAAAGATAAGGTGTCCATAGGTGTGTGGATTTATCTCTGGGCTTTCTACTTTGTTCCATTGATCTATATTTCTGCCTTTGTGCCCATACCATAATGTCTTGATGACTGTAGCTTTATAGTATAGTCTGAATTCAGGCAGATTGATTCCTCCAGTTCTGTTCTTCTTTCTCAAGATTGCTTTGGCTATTTGAGGATATAACAATTATAAATATATAGGCACCCAGCATAGGAGCACCTCAATACATAAGGCAAATGGTAACAAGTATGAAACTGGAAATTAACGGTAACACAGTAATAGTGGGATACTTTAATATACCCCACTCACACCTATGGATAGATCAACCAAAGAGAAAATTAGCAAGGAAACACAAGCTCTAAAGGATACAATGGACCAGTTAGACCTAATTGATATCTATAGGACATTTCACCCCAAAATAATTAATTTCACCTTTTTCTCAACTGGACACAGAACATTCTCCAGGATGGTTCACATCCTGGGCAATAAATCTAACCTTGGTAAATTTTTAAAAAATGAAATCATTTCAAGCATCTTTTCTGATCACAAAGTGATCAGATTAGATGTCAACTATGGGAAAAAAACTATTAAAAATACAAACATATGGAGGCTAAACAACACACTTTTGAATAACCAACAAATCCTGGAAGAAATAAAAAAGGAAATCAAAATATGCATAGAAAAAAATGAAAATACGACAACCCCAAACCTATGGGATTCAGTAAGAGCAGTGCCAAGGGGAAGGTTCATAGCAATACAAGCTTACCTCAAGAAACAAGAGAAAAATCAAATAAACAACCTAACTTTATACCGAAAGCAACTAGAAAGAGAAGAAGAACCCCAGGATGAGTAGAAGGAATGAAATCATTAAAATTAGAGCATGAATAAATGAAAAATAAACAAAGGCTATAGCAAAAATCAACAAAACTAAAGCTGGTTCTTTGAGAAGATAAATAAAATAGACAAACCATTAGCCAGACTCATCAAGAGAAAGGAGAAGAATCAAATCAAAATTAGAAATGAAAATGGAGAAATCGCGACAGACAATACAGAAATACAAAGGATCATAAGATACTACTATCAGCAACTATATGCCAATAAAATGGACAACTTGGAAGAAATGGATGACTTCTTAGAAAAGTACAACCTTCCAAAACTGAACCAGGAGGAAATAGAAAATCTTAAGAGACCCATCACAAGCATGGAAATTGAAACTAATAAACAGTCTCATACACTGTTGATGAGAATATAATTGGGATAACCAAGTTAGAAAACTGATAGCTATCTACTAAAGCTAAGCATACCCTGTAACCCAGGAATTTCTCTCCCAAGTCTTTACCCAACAGAAACACATGCTCAAAAAGGCATGTACAAGGGTGTTCATAGCAGACTCCTAATAGCTCAAAACCTAAACAACCCAAATTTTTACCAGCTACTGAACTGATAAATTATGGTTGATTTTTACAATGGTATTTTAAACAGCAGAGAGAATAAACTACAAATACACAGAGCAACATGGCTGAATCCCAACAAATATAGTGAATAAGACAGAAAAGAATATTTCTGATTATTCCAATGATTGAAAGTTCAAAAATAAAATGTGAGCAGTCATTCTTACCGTTGTTCTTGGCAGCAGTGGTGGCAACCAGAAGGAGCAGAGAGTGAGGGACACCTGGGCTGTGAGGAATTTTCTCTTTGTTAATCTATGTGCTTCATTACACAGTGGTTCAATCTGATAAATTCATTGTAATCTATACTTAGGATATTTTCTTTTTATGTTTTGTTCTAGACTTTTGCCTTTTCAAATAGTTTTATTTTTAATTGAAGGACAATTGCTTTACAGTATAGTGTTGGTTTCTGCCAAAAATCAACGTATTTTTGATTTTCAACATTTAACTCAATTTTCTGTATATATAATTTTATGAACTTTATTTTTAAAATAAATGGTAAGTCTCATTCTGACCCTTTGAGAGAAGCACAGCTATACAGTGCACATGGGCAAATAAATTCTTCTTTATTGGGAGTATAATTGCTTTACAATGTTGTGCTTCTGCTGTACAAGAAAGTGAATCAGCTATATATACATATACATACGTATATACAGAAATTCCCTCCCTCTGGAGCCTCCCTCCCACTGCTCCTACCCCCCATCCCCCGTTCTTTGTCTTCACAGAGCAGAGAGCTGAGCTCCCTGCGCTATACAGCAGCTTCTCACTATGAATTTTTATCATTGGGTTTTGTTTTTTGTGTTTTAGGCCACGCAGCTTGCAAGATCTTAGTTCCCCATCCAGAGATTGAATCTGGGCCTAGCTATTGAATCTGGGCCTAGCTAACACCTGGACTGCCAGGGAACTCCCAATTTTTATCATCTTAAATGAGCCATACTAGCCACATCAATACTCCCAATGTTGCATCACATAAAACTTAAGCTCTCTAGGTTGAGCACTTCCCCCATGTAAAACATCTGTACTTTAAACTTGTTTTCAAGTTAAAGTTGACAGCAGCAACAATATTTCCAGAATATTGCCTCCATGCTAATAATGAGAAAGTGTTGAAGCATAATATTCACACCAGGGGGCACTGTTGTACAAAAGCAGGTTCCAAACAAAAGCCATGTCAACATTGCTGTCCATACAAGCATCCAAATGTAGTTTAATGTTGCTTCTATTAACAGAGAGCATAATATTTAAAAAAAAAACCTGTTTCCCAGAATAATACAGGATCACTACAGCCCAGAGACTCCTCTCTTCCTAAGCAGTGTTGTGTTTATTCCACGCAAAAACAGAGCTGAAAGTTTAAATGGTTTTTTAATATTTAACTTACAGCCGTTTTAGTTTTTCTTTCTCTTTTTTAAGCTGTATTCTAAAATGTAGCTTTGTTTAGCTCTCAAGTTAAGTGCTTTTGATGTTGATCAAGACTGATTTCTGTGTGTGATTTCTGTGAACTTGACTCCTGTGCTGCTTCCATAACCACACAGGTCAGTGAGATCGGGGCTATACTATCTGCCAAAGCTGCCCTTACCAGTCCCAAGCTTACCAGTGTTTCCTAAACCTCCAGTCGAATGAGTAGTTTCCAGTCTCACTGGGCTTCGCTATGGTTCCTGACACCACTGTGGATCCTCGCTTCTTTAAGTGCCCTTGTCTATTACTGTCCTCTTCTGGCTCCACCCTCCTGTTTCTCTCTGAGTGTCCTCTCTCCCCTGGCTCTCTGTTTTTTTGGCCTGCCGCTCTATTAGTAGGGCTCCCTAGAATGCGTTCCTCACCCTCTGGTTTTCTCGTTCTGCACCCTTGCTCTGGAGTGACCATATCCTCCTACTGATCCAACTGTTGGCTCAGTCCTCCTGATCCAGAGGCTCACATCTCAGATCCCAGCTTCGCCCCAGAGCTTCTGCCCCCTGGGCTTGGTTCTGGCCTCAGTGCTTGACCCCCTTGCCTTGTAGTTTACCCTCTAACAGCAATAAAATTGCTTACGGTTTTCCAGACACAACATTTTTCCAGCTGCCTGCTGGACACTTCTTCCTGAACTCCCCTGCCCCGAACAGCCCATAGGTACTCCGGTTCAGTGCATCCAAATATGATCTCATCCAGTTTCCCTCAAACTTGTGTCTCCTTCTGCATCCTCTTTATTTCCACTGCTGACCTCACCACCCACCCAAACGGCACAGCCAGAAACAGGGAAGTCAGCTTTACCCATCTGTCTTCCGCCTCCATGACATCTCGTCAATTTCCCTTTGTCTCCTCCCCTTCCTCCATAGCCCCCAGTTCAGGTTCCATCACCAGCCTGTTTAAGATCTCTTCTAGCTTCGCACCCCACGCCAGTCATATTCAGACCCCTCCACAGCCTCCAAAATGAGTCATTCAAAATATCAATCTAACTCCCTTCACCCCCATCCCCACCCATGGCCTCAGACCCTTAAACAGCTATCACTGCCTACAGGTCAAAGTCCAAGCTTACAGCATGAGTCCCTCTCCAACAAAAGCCCCATTTGGTCTGCTGCTAACTGCGATTTCAGCCTCAATGCTCCAGATCTCTTTCCCTTGTATTTTACCCTCTAACAGCATCAGTCTGCCAAAGGTTTCCCAGACACATTGTGTTCTTTCTCTCTACATTTTTTCAGGCAGACTCCTCTGCCTGGAAGGTACTTCCTCCCCTGCTCTCTCCTCTCCTGACTCAGATCAGGTATCATCAGGAGATCTTTCCTTATCCTGTGAGTCAGATCAGATGCTCTAATTGCTTCTGTAATAGCCTTTGATGAACCATTTCCCTCCCCCGGGGTGTGGTCAGCACTTGTTCCTGTGGGGTTTCCACTGGCCTGTCAGTATCTGGAGCCTGCACTGAGGCATGTCTTTACCTCTGGGACCTAGCTCAGAACATGGCACAGAGTAGAGGTTCAAGGAATGTTTCCTGGGTGAAAGAATGGAGACTGGCTCCTGGCTTGAACAGTTGGGTGGCTGGTGGGAACGAACAGTCACCCAAGGGAAGAACCTGCAGGAGGAGCAGATTTTGGCCAAGTGAGGATGGAGAGCAGAGTGTGTGTGTGAAGGGTGCGGTCCTGGCCTGTAGATTCCTGGTGAGGAGCACACACAGGGGGCAGATGTCCAGTGGGCAACGCAATGACCAGGTCTGGAGCTCCCAGGAGAAGCCTGGGACATTGGGAGTTGGAAGTATTTAATTGTGTCCCCTAAGAAGACGGGGCTGACTTCAGGAGGGAGTCTGTTTGGGGCTGGCTGGGGGGCCCCTACACTGACACTCCTTTACTGAAATGTGTCAGGAAAAGGCTGCTCCAGCTGCCCAAGACTCTCTTAGTTCAGAGTGAGCTACCCTTCCTGGATCTGTGTGTGGGGGTGAAGTGGCTCAGGTCACCATTAACTTGGCAGGGGGAGCCACGCCTTCATACTTGCCTCACTCGCTTGAAGACTGTGATCAGGAGTGTGCCTTGTCCTGGGCACTCAACACAGAGGCCATCAGCTCTTTGACCATGCAGGGTCCAGCAAGGCTGACTCTCCAGAGAGGGCCTTGCTCGTGCCCTGGGGGCTGGAGTGTTATGAGCCCGCCTACATACAACCTGGAACCAGAGGCCATGCTGGAGGAAAGGCCTCAGAATTTCTTCACAAGGCAATGTGGCAGGAAACTCTGAGGTCCCAAGTGACTGTTTGTTCACAGTCTCTCAGTCCACTTTGTGAACTGCACAATGAACAGCCGCAGGGGCGGCTTGGACCAAATGCCCACAGAGAGAGAAAGGAGGCAACCAGCAGAAGCTGTGAGCTCCAAGCCCCTTTCTCAGCAACTCACTAGCCGGAAGTTAGGCTCCTTGGAACTGGTCTAGAGAAGATTCTGATTCCAGGTTATCCACTGGCCTCACCATGGCCTCGCTTAGTGGACATCCATCCAGAAGGAGGCCAGGGGAGCGGCCCTTTCTTATAATGCCACTCACTCCCTGTGTCAGGGGGTGTGCCTTCTCCAGGATTCACAGAGGAAGGAACGGACAGTACCTTAATGGCCACCTCTCCTCCCTCAAGGCCTGGAGAAGCAGAGGACGTGTCTTCCAGAGTAGAGCAGAGGAGAATGAAGCAGAAACACAGAATGAGCAGAGATGGGAGAAGAGATCCTTGATGGCTCTTCAGCCCCTGGTTCTTGTCCCACCTGTGTCTCAGCCCGCTCCATGAGATGCCCGTGGATCTTTACAACAAACTTCCAGGGGTTTGACTCTGCTAAGTCCACTCCAACTCACTGGGAATCCTAAATAGTCCTGGGAATGTGCCAAATGAACTCTGTGCCCATGGGTAATTGGCTTAACCTCTTCGGGCATCAGTTCCTCATCTTTCAACTGAGGATAATAAGATTCTTCACAGAATGAAAGGAACTAAATTTTAAAATGTAGCTCAAGGGAAAGTGCTCACGATGGTACCACCCACATGGCAGGCTCGTGACTGACAATTTCCCATTGACTCCTTCTCTAAGAGACCACAGGCCCCGAAAAGTTCTGGAGCAAAGATTCCAGATCATACACTTACTGGTGATGGTTGGTTGGAACCCAGAATTGGATAAAAAGGTCAATCCTTTCTCCCCCTAAAGTAGGACCAGTGCACTGAGTGTCTTCTGAACTGAAAAGGCAGCGTCTTCTCTGGCTGTGTTCTTACAGTGGCAGATGTACATGCTTGTCTAACAGATATTTGTCATTTCCTACCGTTCCCTCTTCTTCCCCAAAGTCCCCAGCACCCTCCCCACTCACCACACATTCTCAGGAGGAAATGGACTTGAGTCCCGGCTCTGGGTGCCCACTGGGTTGTTAAAGCCAATGAGAACATATATTTCCCTGGGCAGTTAGGGCTTTGAGGGGCAAGTTATGATGAACTTCCAGCTTATTTGGAATGTTGGTTCAGAAATGCCCTCTGTCCCCTGGATGTAAACATGGATGTATGTGTCCCTCCTAGCTACCCAGAGTCATCCTATAGGAATTAGCCGCAGAATGAAGCTGACCCCATGAATGCAAAGGAGATTCGGAAAGAAATGGGCCCAAAGTTCACCTTGGTCTGACTTCTGGCCATATGAGCCAGCAAAGTGCCTGTTCAATTTGGCTTTTCCATAACTGGCAAAATAGGATTCTAACTGAAAGAACCACGCAGACATCTAGGGTTTGTGATTTCAAAAAGATGCCATGAACAGAGTCAGTGTTTAAACTGAAGCAGCAATGGTATTTGAGATGAAAGATTATTTATTCAAATTTCTCCCCAAACACTGGAATTCTCCACCCAGACAATTCCTCTAATCACACAGATTTGGCTATTGCTCATGTGTCAAATATCTCTGGTGGCTCAGCAGTAAAAGAATCTGCCTGCAATGCAGGAGACCCAGGTTTGATCCCTGGGTCAGGAAGGCCCCCTGGAGAAGTAAATGGCAACCCACTCCAGTATTCTTGCCTGGGAAATCCTATAGACAGAGGAATCTGGAAGGCTACAGTCCATTGAGTCACAAAAGAGTCAAACAGGACTTAGCAACTAAAAAACAACAACATATGTCAATAATGAATAGATCTGCATCGCTCCTAAATCTCAGACTGGATATCCCTCAGGCAACTCTGAGAAAGAAGAGAGGTGCTCACGTGTTAATAGGCTGGAGAGTTGATACAGTTGAAAGGCCTGGGCTATTGATCAGGTCATCCTTCCTGAAGTTAACCCTTTCAGGTTGCAGTTGTCAGCAACAGGAATCCTGAATTTCTGACCTTATGTTAAAACCACATAGAAATATTTGGATAATATGGAGGCCCACAGCTGCCATGTTTACTTAAGTATAAAGTAGGAGAGATCAAGAGAGACAACCTATAGTCAAGCTGTTTTATAAAAAAAAAAAGAAAAAAGAAAAACTGTGTTATAAGGCAGGGCATTATTTCTCCCCTGCATAACAGATTATTCCAAAACTTAGAAGCGTAAAATAGTGTACATGTGTTGGGCTGACCAAAAAGTCTGTTCAGGTCTTTCCATATGGAAACCTCCTCATTATGGAAAAACCTGACGAATTTTTGGGCCAACCCAATATTATATCACACAGTTTCTGAGGGTCAGGAATCCTGGAGTGGCTTCCCTGGTTCTGCTCCGACCAGAACCTGGTCTCTAATGAAGACATGATTGAGCTGTTAGCTAGGTCTGCAGTCTCTGGAGACTTGACTGAAACTGGAGGGTCTGCCTCCAAGCTCATTTTTGTGGTTGATGGAAGCCCTCAGTTCCTCACTTAGGGCCTTTCCATAGGGCTGGTTAACATGGTAGCTTGCTTCCCCTAAAACAAGTGATGCAAGAAAGAGTTCAGACCGTTCATGACCCGGTAACCTCATAACCTCATCTTAGAAGTAACATGCCATCTCTTTTGCCATATGCTATTGGTTACACAGAGCAGCCCTGGCATGGTGTGGGAAAGGGCTTCTTAAAGGTGTGCATACTGGGAGGCAAGGATTAGAGGGGGCCTGCTTGGAGGTGGCACATTTCAAGATGTCCCTTGAGGCACCTCTAGGGGCACAGGAGGATAACTGCATCCCCTGAGGTCTGACATCAAAGTCTTAAGTGGCTCACTGCAAAGGAGGAATGTTTTTGATGTCTCCTGATTTATCTCTCTTGTATTAAATCCTGAATAATTATGTTATATCACCTCTTCCACCAAAACTTTTACATATATGAAGTGCTCTCAAAAACCCCACGGCATACATGGGGAATGTCCAGTGCTAAGCTTCTCCCAGTGTGAGAAACAGGGCAGGGAGATCTGTTTCAGGACTGGCAAGATGGCCTGGGGAGGCTAAAATGACAATCATTTAGATGAGTCAGCAGCTAAATTAAAAGCCTGACTGCAGTAGCTCGTAAGCATATATACACATACACACACGTACCTGGCAACAACCCAATGCCCACCAGTGAAAACTGGTTAAATAAATGATGGTATATATGGCTGGACATTAACATGAGATTCTTTCTTTGTTTCAGCTGAGACCCCAAAGGCTGAGAATACATGATAGAGGCTTAATTTCCTTGTTTACCAAGAGAGGAGCCAGACCACACATACAGGATATGCCAAGGTAGTGCAAAACCACCCTTGCTGGCATTAATGCTCTCCCCATCCACCCCACAAAGGGACAAAGGGCTGGAGAGTTACCGGAGTGCTGAGGCTCTCCTGCCTGCACCCCCCTCACACCTCCTGCTTCCTTCTCACCTAAAGCTGTGTGAGGAAGTGTAGGGGTTGCGTGAAGAGGCTAAGAGCTGACTCATTTGAAAAGACCTTGATGCTGGGAAAGATTGAGGGCAGGAGGAGAAGGGGACCACAGAGGGTGATATGGTTGGATGGCATCAGTGACACAATGGATATGGGTTTGAGCGGACTCTGGCAGTTGGTGATGGACAGGGAGGCCTGGCGTGCTGTGGTTCACGCATTCGCAAAGAGTCGACACGACTGAGCAACTGAACTGAACTGAACTGAACTGAAGAGGCTGGGCAGGGCTGCAGACCTGAAAACCTGCCTTCCCACTGATGGTGCTGAACAGCAAGCCTGGGAGCAGACTCCCTACATTTGGAGGTCTAGAAGGACAGACACCAGAACTTCAGCAGTGACTCTCTCTGTAGTTGAGACTGGAATTAAGGATCAAGGAATGGAAAGAAACTGATGTTTCAATTCAAATTCTTCTGTAATGTTCCAAATAAACATGTTTGTATATTACCAAAAAAGGAGATCAGGGCTTACTTGGCAGTCCAGTGGTTAGTGCTCCACACTTCCACTGCAGAAGGGCATGAGTTTGATCCCCGGTCAAGGAACTAAGATCCTGCATGCCAAGAGGTGCTGCTAAAATAAAATATAAAAATAAAATAAAATTTTTTTAAAAGGAGAAATTGAAATTTAAAAAAGGACATGTAATGAACACATAATAATAAATTGCTTGCTCTTGGGGGTAGTACTAGGAAACATTATTTCTAGTGATTTCAGATTTTCATTATATTGAGTTATTTTATAATAAGCGCATTTTATTTTTAGAAGCAGAAAAAATATCCAGAGACAGCATTGAATGATTGGATGAATGAAAGCTTGGACCAGAAAGAACAGCTTGGCATCCCTCTTCTCTCTCGTTGAACGCAGGACTCTGACTAGTTGGTAGGACGACCACTGGTCAGTCCAGTCTCTGCCTCGGGAGAGCTGCTAGCCCCAGAGAACTCTTTTCTCTGGCTGCCCACACCGAGGAGGGGACTTCCAGCCAGCACTGGGAACAGGGGTTCAGGACCAGTTACCATAAGGACACAAGTACCTTGAGAGTCCTGTCCGCCTCTGGCTGGGACTCTGCCACCTGCCCAGACCTCAATGCTCCCTCGGTTCTCCCTGTGTGAGCCTGGCCCCCCAGACCCCCACCCACCTGCCCGCTTGCCCTTCTTCCCTCTTTCTCGTCCACTTATCTTCAACCTTGGTTAACTTTCTGACAGGGAAACTGAGGAACCCTGAGACAAGGGAGTCACCCAGGGTCAAGCAAGGGGTGATAGGCAGGGTGGGGCTAGGATCCAGGTCCCCTTGTGGCTGCCAGCATGTTCATTCCATGAGCGGCTGTCTTGTATGTGGTGGGAGCAAGGGAACTTTTTCTTCCTTCCCTCTCCTTCAACCAGTAGTACACTTACTTTTTCTTCAACAAGTAAATGGGTTCGGCAGGGTTTGGGGGTTTTGGTTTTATTTTAAACACTGGATTCCTAGGGGAACTGAAGAGAACAGTCTTTACTTAGTCTGCCCTGTGTAAACCTCAGCTTCATCAGATGAGAAGCCCAGAGCTCTGTCACACAGCAATTATTTTCCTACACCCCTGCTCCTCCTTTATCCACACATTAGCTGGGGTGACCGGGGAAATATTCCTGGTGCAATAAACCCAAGGAAAGAGCTCTGCAGCCCAGAGCTTGGCATCCCCAAGAGTCGCCCCCCACCCCTAGAGCTGTACACACCAGCCCTAGGACTAGTAACTGCCAGCAGAGCCTCTCCCCTCTGCTCCACATCCCTCCCTGTTACCTCGTGGCCACACTCTTCCAGCCCCTATTCGAGGAGCGACTTAGAAAAATAGGGTGGCCCCAGAGTCGTGTCCCTGACGCATGGCCAGAATAGCCTCTTAAGGAAATGAGGAAACTGTAAAGTTCAAGTGGGTGTTTACTACTGAGCTCTGGCTCATACAGCCAGTGATCAAACAGCAGGAGTCTCATCAAACAAAGACCGTAAAGTTCATCTCAGCCTTCTTGAGGAAAAGATGGGTGGGATCTGGGGGTTTTCAGGAGGCAGGGCAGGTGTTAGGAGCTGCTGCATGGTGAGAGGTACCCAAGGCTGCAGGCTCAGAGCCTCTGCTGGCTCAGTCCTGACTCACAAGCTTGGATTTGGCCGTGCGGTGTGCTGGGGGGTGGCAGTGGGGAGTGTCAGCCGTGACCTTCCCTTTCTGTGTGTCTCCTGGGCTTACCACCCACTCTGCTCCCAACATCTCCATCCTGTTCTCATTTGGGCCTTGATCAACTTTGGAGGCAAAAGACATGAGCAACAAAGGGCTTTGTGTTTTCTGAAAAGGATGTTGATACGGAAGTCAACAAATCAAATATCTTGTGTTTTCAGAACCTCTCCTTTTCTGGCAGCTGTTCTTGGCTCTAAATCCTTCTGTGTGCCCTGACTCACCCCCTCTGGCAGCAGTGAGTCTACGGACTGAGTCTCACAATGCTGATTCTAGTGGAGAATAAGCACAATACAGGGAACCAAGCATATTAGAAATATAGTTATTAAAATACAAACAAATTTGTGATATGGAAAAAATGCTAGTTTACTAATGCATTAAATGACAAGATCTAGCAATAGGTCTAATTATGGCTGAGATTTTGAAGAAGTGATGGATGTAAGTGATATTTGAGGGTCTCTGTGATGACCAGAGTGTGATGGTGAAAATATTCAGTTGTGACAAAGTCCTAGGTTCTCTGAAGCATGTGGTTTGTTGCCTACATGCTCACCTGAAGGGAAATGTAAACTGCAGTTAGAGGTTAATGAAAATCAGAGTGTAATTTTTTCCGTTAATGGTCAATACCAAAATCAGATTGATTATATTCTTCCCAGCCAAAGATGGAGAAGCTCTAAACAGTGAGCAAACTGGAGCTGACTGTGCCACACATCATTAGCTCCTTATTGCAAAATTCAGGCTTAAATTGAAGAAAGTAGGGAAAACCACTAGGCTATTCAAGTATGACCTAAATCAAGTCCCTTATGACTGATTATACAGTGGAGGTAACGAATAGATTCAAGAGATTAGATCTGGTAGGCAGAGTACCTGAAGAATAATGGACAGAGGTTCATAAAATGGTACAGGAGGCAGAGACCAAAACCATCCCAAAGCAAAGAAATGCAAGAAGGCAAACCAGTTGTCTGGGGAGGCTTTACAAATAGCTGAGAAAAGAAGAGAAGCAAAAAAAACAAGGGAGAAAGGGAAAGATATGCCCAACTGAATGCAGAGTTCCAGAGAATAGCAAGGAGAGATAAGAAGGTTCTTAATAAACAGTGCAAAGAAATAGAGGAAAACAATAGAATAGGAAACAGTAGAGATTTCTTCAAGAAAATTGGAGATATCGAAGGAATATTTCATGAAAGGATGGGCATGCTAAAGGACAGAAACAGTATGGACCTAACAGAAGCAGAAGATATTAAGAAGAGGTGGCAAGAATATACAGAACTGTACAAAAAAGGTCTTAATGATGCGGATAACCACAAAGATGTGATCACTCACCTAGAGCCAGATGTCCTGGAGTGTGAAGTCAAGTGGACCTTAGGAAGCATCACTGCAAACAAAGCTAGTGGAGGTGATGGAATTCCAGTTAGCCAATTCAAACCCTAAAAGATGATGCTATTAAAGTGCTGCACTCAATATGCCAGCAAATTTGGAAAACTCAGAAGTGGCCACAGGACTGGAAAAGGTCGGCTTTCATCCCAATCCCAAAGAAGGGCAGTGCTAAAGAATGTTCAGACTGGACAATCGGACTGGACTGGACAATTGCATTCATTTCCCATGCTAGTAAGGTTATGCTCAAAATCCTTTGAGATAGACTTTTAGCTGTACTTGAATCGAAAATTTCCAGATGTAGAAGCTGAGTTTAGAAAACGCAGAGGAATCAGAAATCTAATTGCCAATATTTGTTGGATCATAGAGAAAGCAAGGGAATTCTAGAAAAATGTCTACTTCTGCTTAATTGACTAAGCCAAAGCCTTTGACTATGTGGATCACAACAAAGTGTGGAAAATTCTTAAAGAGATGGGAATACCAGACCATCTTACCTGTCTCCTGAGAAACCCATACGCGAGTCAAGTAGCAACAGTTGGAACCAGACATGGAACTACAGACTGGTTCCAAATAGGGAAAGGAGTACCTTAAGGCTATATATTGTCACCCTGCTTATTTAACTTATATGCAGAGTACATCATACGAAATGCCAGGCTGAATGAGTTACAAGCTGATATCAAGATTGCCAGGAGAAATATCAACAACTTCAGATATGCACATGATACCACTCTAACAGCAGAAAGTGAAGAGGAACTAAAGACTAAAGAGCCTCTTGATAAGGCTGAAAGAGAAGAATGAAAAATCCAGCTTGAAACTCAACATTCAAAAAACTAAGATCATGGCATCTGGTCCCATCATTTCATGGCAAATAGAAGAGGGAAAAGTGGAAACAGTGACAGATTTTCTCTTCTTGGGCTTCAGAATCACTGCAGATGGTGACTGCAGCCATGAAATTAGAAGATGTTTGCTTCTTGGAAGAAAGGCTATGAATGACAAACCTAGACAGCATGTTACAGCATGTTAAAAGGCAAAGACATCATTCTGCTGACAAATGTCTGTCTAGTCAAAGCTATGGTTTTTCCAGTAGTCATGTATAGATGTGAGAGTTGGACTATAAAGAAAGCTGAGCACCCAAGAATTGATGCTTTTGAACTGTGGTGTTGGAGGAGACTCTTGAGAGTCTCTTGGACTGCAAGGAGATCCAAAGAGTCCATCCTAAAGGAAATCAGTCCTGAATATTCATTGGAAGGACTGATACTTAACCTGAAACTCCATTACTTTGGCCACCTGATGCGAAGAACTGACTCATTAGAAAAGACCCTGATGCTGGGAAAGATTGAGGGCAGGAGGAGAAGGGGATGACAGAGGATGAGACGGTTGGATGGCATCACTGACTTGATAGACATGAGTTTGAGAAAGCTCTGGGAGTTGGTGATGGATAGGGAATCCTGACGTGCTGCAGTCCATGGGGTCGAAAAAGTGACTGAACTGAACTGAACTGATGGTCTTTCTAGCAGTCATGTATAGATGTGAGAGTGAGACCATAAAGAAGGTTGAGTGCAGAAGAATTGATGATTTTGAACTGTGGTGTTGGAGAAGACTCTTGAGAGTCCCTTGGACAGCAAGGAGATTAAACCAGTCAATCCTAAAGGAAAATCAATACTCATTGGAAGAACTGATGCTGAAGCTGAAACTCCAATACTTTGGCCACCTGATGCGAAGAGCCAGCTCAATGGAAAAGACCCTGATGCTGGGAAAGATTGAAGGCAGAAGGAGAAGAGAGCAGCAGAGGATGAGATGGTTGGATAGCATCAATGACTCAATGAACAAGAACTTGGGCAAACTCTGGGAGATATTGAGGGACAGGGAGGCCTGGTGTGCCACAGTCCATGGGGTCACAAAGAGTCAGACATGACTTAGTGACTGAACAACAAGGAAAAACAGACCCTCTCAGTTCTCTCTGTGGGTCTCTGACTGTGAGTAGCCAGGTCAAGGCTTTTGCCTGTAGAGGTTCCTTGCCTGGCTATGCTGGCCTGGGTCTCACAGCCTGGCCCCCAGTGTGTTCTTACCTCCCACTTTCTCTCTCTCCCCTCCTTTGGCCTCTCTTGGGTGCTATTCATGCAGGGCTGAGGGTTAACATTTTCAGATTAAGATTTACTTGGCAAGGGGCAGGAGTTGTATATATCATAACTCACCTGATGACCCCTGTAACATGGACAGGTAGTGAGTGTCAGACATTATTTTGTCGGTGTCCAAAATCAAGTTCTTCCCACTAGGCCTGGTGCTCTTTTCCCCAGGAAAGCAATGATGTCCCTGCCTCCCTCTGGCTCTAGAAAGTGTTCATCTAAACCAAGAGCTGGGCCTACGATCGTGGGATTTTCAAGGCTGCCAGTGTACCTCGGGCAGCAGAACGCTCCCTTGGCCTTGCCTATATTTTCAAGGACTCTGGCCTGGCACACCCCAACAAGTGGGGGGTTCTAAATGTCACTTTGCAAAGATTTAAAAGTGCCTTCCCCTTCAAGGTCACTACCAAAACTGAAAAAAAGGATTCAACCCCAAACCTCCCACTCCCAAGGCCAGACTTGCTTGTGTTTATCGTCTCTGTGTCCTGTAAGCATTAATCAGAAAGCCTCTTTGGCTGGACACAGGGGAAATAAAGGTCGCACTGTCTCCCACACGCAGAGCTCTGAGGCTGAACAAAGGCAGGACCACAAAGGCACACGTCTGCTTCTGTTCTCTTTGCCTGGAATTTAAAAACCTGTTCATTAGACCTTTTGCTAGATGGCTCACCAACCCCCTATGCATTTTATCTGAAGATGGTCACATGAGTTTTATGATATTTTTGCATTCTTGCCTTGCATGCTTTTCATTTTGCTAAGTTATTTAATTCAGCCATGCCTAGGTCGTCTCTCCAAGTTCTGAAGGTGCTTCCTTGTAACATTTCTTACATCTGAACCTGGTTTTCAGTTAGCTCACACCTTGTCTCTTCCTCCCTGAGTATAACCATTTATTTAGCATCAAGTGCCTAAATAAACTGAGTGCCACGGGACCCATATGGTTTTCATTTGCCATAGTCTTGGGAGTCTTGTGGACACTGGCCCCATTGGCTTTCAGATCTAGGTGTTCTGGGGACCTGTCCCTCAGGTGGGAGTCTTAAAATTTGTGGGACTGGATACCTTGTTTCTAACCCAGTGGGACCCATTTTGGACTTCCAGCCTCCAGAACCCTGAGATGATAAGTTTGTGTTATTTTAAGCCACTAAGTTTGTGGTAATTTGTTGCAGCAGCAATTGGAGAATGATACAGAGAAGTGAAGGGGTGTTATGGAAACAGTTTGGAGGGGGCATGATGGCAGTCTGGAGAGGGCCCACTTGGCTCACAGCTTCTGTTCAGCCCTAGCCAGTATTTCTTAGAGGGAATAGAGGGACAGAATTGTCAGCTTCTTCAATTTTCGAAATAAGGTGAAAATACAATTTCCATGTAAAAAAAAAAAGTTGTGGGGAAGGGGCTAGATGTGTGGTCCAAATTATTCACTCCTCAAAAACAGTGAAATCACCCCCCTTTTAAAACTGAAGAACTAGAACATCAGCTTGTGGAAGCGAATCGCTCAAGGTCACATAACTTGCCAGCAGTAATATTCCTTCCTTCCAACCTGAGTTGCAATAGGAAAAAATTAACTATATATGTGAATTTCAGAAGGCAAGACAAATTAACTTTCAAGTTACTACTCTCAATTACACCCAGAAAACAAATATGCCCAAGATAGTTTATGCCAGAAAGATCCTGGTGCCCCAGAATGTGTCAGGGCCATTCAAACATTGCACTTGAGCAAACAGAGGCCTGAAATTACAAAAGAAGCTCAAAAGCTCTGTTGGTTTAAAAAAAAGTTCCACATACCATAACCAAAACGTCTGCTTTTAGAGAGTTATTTACTGAAAGTCAGGACAGCCTTTACCCACTCATTTATTCTTTAATTTGTTCATTCATTCAGCAGAGTTCCACAGACATCCCTTAGGGAGCTTACTTCAGCCATGGAGACAGGGGAGTAACCAGTAAATAAAAGCTATGTGAGATGGACTGAACTGGAAGAGGCCCCAGTAAAGAATTAGGAGAGGATCCAAAATGAATAATAATAAATAATCTTCCTGGGCACTCATTATGTTCCAGGCGTTTTCTAAGTGCTTTACACGTATTTGTTTATTTAATCTTCACAAAACCTTTGAGGAGAGCAGTAGCCTTCTCCCTACGTTTACCTAAGAAAATTCAGGCACAGAATGGTTTTATCACTCACCGAAGATCACAGAACTAATAAATGGGTTTAGACTGTCTGGCTCCATAGCCTGTATCTTTCATCATCTCACTCCAGCTGTTGGGAAGACAAGGCAAGTGTTGAGGCTGCTTCTAACCAGAGGGAGTGGTGAAGGCTTCGTGGAAGAGGTGGTATTTGGGTTAAGCCCTGAAGGTGAAGGGAAAGAGCATTCCAGGTTGAGAGGGGAAATATAGAGATGCAAAAAGAAAAAATTGTATTGGGGGTAAGCAGTTGCTAGCAGGAGTAGGTGGACAGAGTGGATGGGGAGGGTGAGATCTCTGATAAGTTTCATATTATTCTGAAGGTGTTAGGAAGTCAGAGTTTTTCTGAGCAGGGAAGGGCTCCATTCTAACACTTTCTATGTATCCTTTCAATTAATACTTACTTAACATCTAATTAAACACCTGTTTGAACAGTTAATTTAACACCTAATATTGAGTGCTGATAGAGGGGAATTGTTTCTGCCATCAAAGAAGTACACCTTAATTGAAGGCACAGGAAATAATACTTCAAAAAACTGTACCACATTAAAAAATATGACAACAGGTGTTCCAAGGCAGTACATAAGGAATTGTTCAACAAACCATTTTGTGAAATTTGGCAAATTTCAGGGTCTGTTAGTTCTCTCTCTGGCTTGGGCTGAGGGTTTGCAAGGGCAAAGTAGGGGAGCAGTCTGGGGAGCCAGCTGGAGAAGTTCGTGGTGCCACATACACGGCTAGCCCTTGAGATACCAAACATGGGAACAAAATGGTTAATGTTGGATCTGGCTCCCTAGCACCTTCTTCCTAATCCGCATCATGGCTAGGGAGAGGAGAGTTCCCTGTAATCAGAGGCTAGGAGGAAGGCACTAGCTAGAAATAGGAGCCTATTGATTTCCTTGATTCAGAGTGAGAAAATTCCAACGCCTCTCTTCTAGACTGCAGTCTGCTGCTGCTGCTGCTGCTGCTAAGTCGCGTCAGTCGTGTCCGACTCTGTGCGACCCCATAGACGGAAGCCCACCAGGCTCCTCTGTCCCTGGGATTCTCCAGGCAAGAACACTGGAGAGGGTTGCCATTTCCTTCTCCAATGCATGGAAGTGAAGAGTGAAAGTGAAGTCGCTCAGTCGTGTCCGACTCTTAGCGACCCCATGGACTATAGCCTACGAGGCTCCTCCGTCCATGGGATTTCCCAGGCAAGAGCAGTGGAATGGTGTGCCATTGCCTTCTCCAAGACTGCAGTCTAATGATCTACATATCACTGGGGAAAACTGTCCAAGATTTGGAAATGGACAGGGGAGATTACTAGGTTTCCTTTCAGTGGAATGCTTATTACTGCCTATTGTAATCGCTGTGATTTTCTGATTCTACAGGTTTATGCAATTTGATTTCTTATTGGCCAGGCTATTTTTCTATCTCTGGAGGAGTTGAAGTAAATTTGTAGAAAAAATTATAATAATGCAAAAGTTTCTTGTTTATAGCAATGCAAGTGAATTTTATTTGGTGAAGGTACAACTGATTTCTCCTCTGTAGAAAAGGTAACCCCAAACATTATGCTTTATTGCATGAAGATATTAACCAGTTTTACATGTATTAGCAGAACCATTTTATCTTTCCTCATTACCTCTTCCTCAAATTCTCCTTTGAAACAGTCTTAACATCTTTCTGGTGCCTTCATTCATAACCCTAACCTTAACCCCCTAATTAATCTTTACTGTGGGACCATTGTATTTTTCCATTAAAAAAATGATTAAAAATCATGCTTTAACACTGTTAATTCATGTAGGTTTTCCAGCATCTAGGATAATCAGAAGAAAGGAAATGCCACAGTTTCCATTAGTGAGCCAAAAGTTGTTTCCAGAAATTCTAACTGAGACGCTTGTTGGCAATTCTTTGAGAATTCTAAATGGAGTTTTAAAACAAATGCTTTATGAGAATTTAGAAAGAAAAAGGAAAAAACATTTACTATTATATTGCCAATTACTGCATTAGCTGATTTATCTATATTATCGTAACCCTTGGGAAATCTTTGAAATATGTATTATTGTCCTAATTTTGTAGGTGAATAAACGGGAGATATTTGATTAAGTATTGTAGCGCCTATCTGCAGATCAAATCACATAAGTGGAAAATTATAGTAATGGTTCATAAACCACAGCAGTTAAAAGGGTACATGGTAAATAAGGGTATAAAATTCAATAAAGGTGAGTGAAAGGACAACCAGCAAGACTAACGTCCTAAACAAGAAAAACTGGTGGCGGTGCTTGGGCGGGAGCTCTTAAATACATGAGTACGGCTTGAAAGCTTCTTTAGATATCCTGTTTCTTTAGACCTCACCTCACGACAGACCTGCCCACACATCCGCCCTCTGCTGTCTGCTGGCCTTCCTGAGCAAGAGAGAGGGAACTTAGGACCACGTCAATGCCTGCCTTCCTACGTCACTTTCAAAGGGATTGTGTGGTCCACGCCCGCAAGGCAGCCCCACTGACCGCGTGGCTGATGGAGATGAAGCAGCTTCTTAGGAAGGCTGGATCCACAGACCCACTGCATCAGCGATATTTCCTCTCTCAACTGCAAGATCTGATGCAAAATGGCATAATGCTAAAACTGTAAACCTGGGTTGGTGCATTCTTCTATACTTGCCTCTTATATCTCATACCAAATAAGTTTATCATTAAGTAAAAAAGGAAAATCTGGAGGGAAAAAGGTTTATTAGTTTTGGTTTTGAAGTGAAAGTTGCTCAGTTGTGTCTGACTCTTTTTGACCCCATGGACTATATAGTCCATGGAATTCTCCAGGCCAGAATACTGGAATCAGTAGCCTTTCCCTTCTCCAGGAGATCTTCCCAACCAAGGGATCGAACCCAGGTCTCCTGCATTGCAGGCGGATTCTTTACCAGCTGAGCCACCAGGAAAGCCCAGTTTTGATCTGGAGCCATCCCTTATGAGCAGAGACAGAGGCAGAAGGAAAGCAAGGACGGGTCCAGGTGTGCCTAACAAACCTAATTAGCTGAACCATATCACTGCCCTGCTGCTGCCAGACCTCAGGCTCTTCTCATCCGTGTGGCCTCCTGATCAACAGTGCTTTTTACTTCTACTTTATCAACACTCCTGTTTTTGGACACCATCTCCTCAAAATGCAGGACAACTTTTTGGGAGAACTTTCAAGCATAAGATCTGGGACGTCAGGCCCCTAGAGTCTCTTCAGTCCTCCTCTGACTCTCGAGTCCTGCCCCTAGGTGTCACCCACCCTACCGTCCAGCTCTTCTATCCCTCCTCTCTGTGCCTGCGTCCTGCGTGCTTTATTTTATATTCTCATGAACGTGTCCCCCATCAAAGGCACGCACACATACATACAGCCCAGACTAGTGTGTTAGGGGTTCTGCAACTTATTGACATATATTTGTTAATAGAAACCAAAGCCTGGGGCGGGAATTTTGCCTGACGCTAACACAGCTCCTCTGCCTCTGGAAGCTGCCACTGTAATCAGGTAGATGGGAGCCACCTGTTCCTACTCCCTCATTACATTCTAGGGCGTCTGCTCAGGTGTTTGAAGGAATTTGGGCCTCCTGTTCCAGTGGCACTGGGACACAGCTCTGGGAAAGCACCCTTTGTTCCTCCCCAGGACGCCTGTTTTCTGAAGAGTGGAGAACCTTCTACTGGTTGCATTCAGAACCCGCTGCTATTTAAAGCAGGTATTGCCACTGTTTGATAAAAGGAGCGTGTGTGTAAAGGCCTCTAATCTGGTGCAGTGTGGATGGCTGGGGGAGCCAGAAGCGGCGGCGGGGAGAAGGCCCTGCCCACGGGCTGTTCCTGGAACACTTTCCGGGGCCTCTGTCTCCCTGTCACTGTTGCTGGGCGAGCCTCACCCAGGTCGTCTGACACAGTCTGGTGCCTCAGGAGCCCTGCTTCCTCCCTGTGTTCCCTCCATGGGTGCTTAAGCTGAAGGCTTGACTTCACTCTCACCTGGCACCCAGGTTGCCTTCCCTTCCATAGTTTATGATGATAAGCTGTGACTGTCACCTCCTCAGCCCTGACCTAGGCACCCAAGTCTGCGCTTGGCCCTGGCAGCTCCTCAGTTGGCTCCCTGTCAACAGAGGCAGCGTGGCCGGTCTGCCGCCCTGTTCTTTGTGAATCTCCTCATTCCTTGGGCCACCTGCTCCCAAGGCTCACACTTCTTTTCTGAAACTCTGAGCTGTTCCCGCCAGCCTTCCCAGAGGCCTGGTCATGAGGCTCTGGGCAATTCTGTTTTTAGTTCTGGGCTCTGAGAGGGGAGGGGAAGGCAGACTTTCTCTCTTGCTGAGGCCAAGGGCTGATGCTGGGCAGAAAGAGGGACACAGAGGGGCAGGAGAATATGAGTGTGGGCAACGGGAGGGCCAGACGGCCCGGGTCTCTGCGTGCCCTGGGCCTGCAGGCAGGAGGAGATGGGTTGGGAAGCCTTGAGATGGGGCAGCTCGTGGCCGTCTGGTGCTGGTGGCTGGGGAGGGTCCACACATCCCAGGCTACTGGGGTCAGCGAGGCTCCTGGGAAGGCCACTGCTGGCTCTTAAGAGAGCCGTTTCAGGCAGGGCCTGAAGACAGATGGGGAAAGTCAGCAACGAGTGGGCAGTTGGCAGGCGGAGACCCTATGTGTACCTCATTCTCCCAATATGCTTTCATGAGGAGCGGTGCTGACATGCAGGGGACATTAACAGGGAGAACTGGTTTGCATTGGTTGTGTTTGTTTTTGCCCTAGCTGCTAAGTCGCTTCAGTCATGTCCGACTCTGTGCGACCCCATAGACAGCAGCCCACCAGGCTCCCCCATCCCTGGAATTCTCCAGGCAAGAACACTGGAGTGGGTTGCCATTTCCTTCTCCAATGCATGAAAGTGAAAAGTGAAAGTGAAGTCGCTCAATCGTGTCTGACTCTAGCGACCCCATGGACTGCAGCCTACCAGGCTCCTCCATCCATGGGGTTTTCCAGGCAAGAGTACTGGAGTGGGGTGCCATTTCCTTCGCCATTTGCCCTAGAGACACATGCAGATACTCAGAGAGGAAGCCCTTGGAGAAAGGGACAGGCTGAAAAGGTGTTACAAAGGACATATTGACAAAGCCCAGTCCCCAGATCACACTGCAGGTGGGAGGGAGGCAGCCTGTGGAACCACCGGTGTGACTGACGGGCTCAGGTAAGGCCCACTAAGGCCCTTGGCTTAGAGTCTAAAGGTGGCACCTTCTATGCTCTCCCCAAAGCTAAGTCTCCCCCAAAGTTGAGTCTAACAGGGCCTTGCCTGAAGCCCAGGGCAGCCTTGTGAGAAGAATATGGGCCCCTCAGGGGAAGGAAGAGGGTGAGTCACACACACACACGTATGACGGCCAAACCCACAGAGCAGACATGAGTCATGAATTTTTCTTTCAGTCACCTATAAGGAAGAATTAGATGGGAAATAAGAAAACACCCAGGGTTAAAATAGACCCCTGTCCTTTCTAACCCCCCTCCCATTGCACAGGGGCAAATGCAGAGCAGAAGAAAGCCTCCAGTCTGGACTTTAGTGCACCCTGACTAGGTGTCTTGGTAAACACACGACAGAGCTTCCTAACCGGTGCAGCAGGTCATCCACTGACCCTCTCAGCCCTGGGAACGAGTGGGGTCTGAGGTCAACTGCCTTGCCTGCTGCTCAGAGCTTAGAGTTCTGCCAGGCTGTTTATACACATTGGATCGACCCAAAAGTTTGTTCAGGTTTTTCCATTAGATGTTATGGAAAAACCTGAATGAATTTTTGGGTCAACCCAATAAAAAGACACTCTAATACCTGCTGAATGAATGACTGCTTGAATGTATTCATTTTGATGCATATTAGAAAAAAGATCTATAATTAGCATGTTAATCCTATTAAGATCATAAAAGGCACCACTGAATGAGTAACAAAGTGTATTTACTGTGCACTGGAAACTATGTATAATTAGCAAGTTAAACCTATGGTTTCACAAATATTATCTAGGACAAGGCTATGTTTAGAAAAAGAATTGATTTAAAGTTGATTTCAGGAGAAACAAAACAGCATAATTACAAGCAGATCGGACGGGCAGTCATCAGACAACATACACTGTCTCCACCACTGCCTGTATCACTCACGAGGGCCTTGCCATCATTCTGTCTGGGTCTGGGGAGAGCAAGGAAACTCACTGAGTGTCAGAGGCTGCACGTACATTTTGCGTAGGTATCTCCTTCCACCTGGTACCAGCCTTCTGAATATTACCTCTTCAGAAGTACTATCAGCCTTAGAAAAGTTAAATAACTTGTCCAAGATCAGTCAACTGTAAGTGACAGAGCCAGAATTCAAGCTTGGCTCCCGCTGACTTCACAGCCCCACTCCTGTCACTGTGTTCCAGGCACGAAGAAGAGTGAGTCAGTCTACAGCACATGTTCAGTCTAGGGTAGGAAGAAGGAGGGAGTTTCCTTGGAAGGTTCTCTCTCTCCATGAAGTCAGTGATGAGTCCATCTGCTGAGCCACGGTGGGGGATTTGAAAAGAAAACACCCTAACTGATAGAAAATGAAAAGAAATAAAAGAACTGGGAAAGGAAGACCCTTAGAGAGGGTAGAACACCCATGGCGCCCCATGTCAGGAACTAATACTTGTGGATTTGTTCTCTGCAAGATACCTTTACACTTATCCCCACATTCAGGGGGAAGTCTCAAGTTTTCACAAGTCCCCTCCTTTCCTAGAGTAGGTACTCGTGTGGCAGGTTGAACGGTGGCCCCTGTGTTGGTCAGGGTTCTCCAGAGAAACAGAGCCAATAGGATGTATTATTTATAAAGAGAGAAAGAGGTTTATTTTAAGGAATTGGAAAATGTGATTGTTGGGGCTTGGCAAGTCCAGAATCTGATGGGGGAAGTGCCAGGCAGAGACTCGGGGAAGAATTGCAGTTGAGTCCAAAGGCAGTTAGGCTGGAGACTCAGGAAGAGCAAATACTGCAGATGAAGTCCAAAGGCTGTCTGCTGGCAGAAGTGTCCCTCCTGCTCTGGGGAGGTCAGCCTTTGTTTTATTCAGGCGTTCAACTGATTGAGTGAGGCCCAATCATGGAGCATGGAGGACAATCCCTGAATAATGTTTGAGCACATATCTAGGCACCATGGACCAGAGAAACTGACACATAAAATCTACCCCATCATATCCCCCAAAAGATATGTCCACGTCAAATCCTTGGAATCAGTGGGTATTACCCTATCTGAAAAAAGAGTTTTGGGAATTAGGTATTTGGAGATAAGGAGATCATCCTGGACCATCCAGGCAAGCCTTTAATCCAGTGACAAGGGTCCTTACAGGAGACACACAGAGGAGAAAATGCACAGGAGGGAAAAAGGCCACGTGGAGACAGGAGACGGGAGTGACAAAACCACAGTCCAATCAGCCCCTAGAAGTAAGACGAGACTAAGAAACGTTACTCCGCCAGAGCCTGCAGAGGGGGTGCAACCCTGCCAGCCCTCAGATTTTGGACTTACAGCCTCTAGACTGAGGGATATACTTATGTAGTTTGAAACCACCCAGTCTGCAGTGATTCCTTACAGCTGCCTCGGAAAACAAATTCAGCAGGGCAATGGTGAGTGCCCCCCTCCCTTGCTTGCGTGTTGTGGTTCCTCAACCTCAAACTTGCACACACAGAAGGAAGGCGAGAGGCAGTCTTTCTCCACTCCTTGTTCTTTTTGGGTACTTCAACTCCAGGCCCCCAGTCCCCTAACAGGACCCTTAGCCTCTCTTCTCCATCTCCTGCCCAGGCCTCACTCTGCCAAAACAGCTCAGTTCTGCTTCCCCACTGCTAGCTGGCATCTCTTGCCTGCTCAGCACCCCAATCCCCTGTGCCTGCTTCTTCCTAGACTGCCTGTCCCCAAGGACATGGTTCTGATTATCTCATTGGACCCAGGAGGATGTTCTACTCAGCCTTGGACCCACCTGCTATTACCGTCACTCAGGTCAGCAGCATTTGTCCTGTGTAATCCAGGAATCAGACCTCCTTCATATTTCTAGAGGTACCTTAAAGTCCCTGCCCTCTGTAAGTTTACCGTCTGCTCAATAACTTCCCATCTCCTTCTTTCCTGGAACACATAGCCTGTGGCCACCCGTTTCTAGCAGTCTGCTTTGTACCTGCTCCCCTTCTGACTTTCTAGGGGCAAGGATCTAATCATGGGCCCTCTTTGAAGTGTCATTTGTTGATCTTTGCCATGGAAGAAGCCATAGGCCAAACGGAAGTAAGGCAGGGGCTAAATTTAACACAAAGAGTTACGAATTGTTATTTCATCAAAGCTGTGTGTTATTTCATCAACACAATGCTTACCTATGTTTGTATAAGAAAAGATAAGAAACAACGATGTAATGTTTCCCAACCTAGAGTAGTTAAAATTGACATAAGTGTTAACAGGGTCACCAGAAAAACAGGAAGTGAGGCCTGATTTTAAATCTTATATCTTAAAAAAAAAAATTACATTGCAAAAGCCACTGTAATAATCAAGATATTTCATCAGTATAGATTTGTATTTATTTATTAATATATCATATTCTTTGAGTACAAGTATGCTTTCTCTACATCTGAATTTCTTAAACAAAAAAATCCTCTTTCATATCTTTGGTATAGTCATTCTCACTTTCAGTAATCTAAAACATGTTGAATCACTTTCAATAGTTCAAATAATCTACCCTAGACATAAATCATGAAGATTAAAACTGAACTGGAAAATTCCCTGGCAGCCCAGTAGTTAGGACATGGTGGTTTCACTGCGAAGTGCCTAGGTCCAACCCCTGATCAGGGAACTAAATTAAGATTCCTGATCTAAGAGAGCTAAGCCACCCAGTACAGCCAAAAACACAGAAACAAACAAATAAAAAGACTGAACTGAACTTCAGCTCCAAAAAGTCCATTCTGTCTGTCTCAGCTTTCTTTTGCCATCTCATAAATACTTTATCCTAGCCCATTTTAATTTAATTCACAATTCATTGAATGCTACTATATTCATTGAGTGCTTCTATGTACTTGGGGCTCCCTTTGTGGCTCAGCTGATAAAGAATCCGCCTGCGATGCAAGAGACCTGGGTTTGATCCCTGGGCTGGAAAGATCCCCTAGAGAAGGGAAAGGTTACCCACTCCAGCATTCTGGCCTGGAGAATGCCATGGACTGTATAGTCCACGGGGTCGCAAAGAGTCGGACATGACTGAGCAACTTCATTTTCACTTTCACTTTCATGTGCTTGGCACTATGCGAGATTCTGGAAATACAAAGATGAACAAAATAGCTGTGGTGCTCCTAATGGGGCCTACTCCCGGGGTCATCCTGTTGAACTGCTGGGTACTGGAGCAGCAGTTTTCAAAGTGGTCTCAGGACCCTTGGTAAGGGAGGAGCGGTCCCTGAGACCAGCTGTGTGTGAAGCCCAAATATATTTCTGTGTTCATCATAATACAGATTATTCTCTTTTTTGGTAGTACTTAGGGTCCATACAGTTGCTGTGAAGGCCAAGGTAGTGAATACCAAACTGTTTATTGCATCTAAGAGAAGCAAAAGATTAGGTTCCTGCAAACCTCTGGTCACAACATTCTTGTCAACTGATTGATATATAACCTTGTTTGGTGTGTGTTTCTGTTTAAAAGACAACTTACTGCGAGAGAATGGGAAACTTCTAGGGCATCTCCCATCTACTTCCCTACCTTCCCTGGGAGGATATCATGGTATGATTTCTCAGGCCTTCCAGGTTCTGAGGAGGAAGGGGCTTCTGCCCCAGTCCCCTTAAAATAGGGCTTCAGAGTGTGAAACTCCTTGCTGCAGCCTAGAGCAGGCTTCAGCAGTAAGATGTCCCACATTCCACATTGCAGTCAACGGGCCCTTTTTGTCTCTGTGTTGTCATTTTTGGTGTCTGTACAGGGACAAAGGGAGTTGGCACCCAAAAAGTAACTTGTTGTATATTCACTCTTCAACCAGCCAGGCCCATCTTTGGCCTGATGTGTGTTTAACAAATATGAGCAACCGAAGGGCAGCTGTCGCCTGAGTGGCCTCTCAGGGACACTGCTCACAGCTGAGCCATGGGGCCCCCAGAGCCGCAGCCTGAAAACCAGCCATGAGACTATTTCCCAGGTCAGCTCTCAGTGCTGGGCTTTACTGATAGAGACTAGAAAAGAAGGGAGAGGACTTTTTAAAACAAAATTTTTATGTGAGAAAAAGCAAACTGGATGTGAAGAGATGAATGGGAATGAAGAGTGGACATTAATCAGAAAATGCTGCTGAGGGTTATGTATACCCTTCATCATATTTGGGAAATGTAAGAAAATTTTTGAGCTATTTTAGAATTACTCTTTGGTGGTCCAGCTGGTTTCTCTGGTTGCAGCACTGCTTCAAGACCAGACCATGGTTTGCTTCAGAGTCCATAAATACTAATATGTAATGATTAACTAGGAATTTCTGTGCCTGGGGGGGAATCCATGATGCCTAACACTCCTGAACTTCCCAACAAAATTGCAGGAGACAATTCTATTATTTTTTATGTAATTATAAATTCCATAAGCTTTCTACATGTAAATATTTCAGTGGAATTTCTTAGTAGAAATATTCCCATCATTTGATATTGTGCTCAGTCATGTCTGACTCTTTGCAACCCTTTGGACTGTAGTCCGCCGGGCTCCTCTGTCCGGGGGTTTTCCAGGCAAGAATACTGGAGTGGGTTGCCATTTCCTCCTCCAGGGGTTCTTCCTGACCCAGGAGTCGAACCTGCAACTCTTGTGTCTCCTGCATTGGAGGCAGATTTTTAACTGGTGAGCCATCAAGGAATCCCATCATTTGGGGCAGAAGAAATTTTTATCATGCAGAACAATTTCTGACATTGCAAAAAAGTTCTTATCCAGTAAAACTAAAAGCATCTGTTGCTCATTGTCTCCCAGTACACATTTTGTAATATATCCCTTTGGGTATGGAACTGCCTCCCTTGAGAATGATTGCCACCCAGCAGTAGACGGAGAATACCGGGGAATTTCAGCTCCAGCCTCCCTCAGCCTAACCCTGTCGTAAGGTTTATTTCACTCCTGCAGTCATCTTGATGGGCTGAGTAAAGGGGCCCCATCCTGAGAGGCGTTGTTATGAACTAAACGTTTGTGCCCCCTAAACTCATATGTTAAACTCCCCCCAAATATGATGTCTTGGGAAGTGGGACCTTCACTGGGAAGTGGCAGTAGCATAAGAGGTTTTTGGTTTCACTGTCACATGTGATGCTTGCTCTGGATTTTGGTTGTTGTACTTTAATGAGTCAAGGAAGTTTCCAGATATCCTACATGACAAAAAGAGCTTTTCTCTTGGTTTCAGTTTTTTAAAATTGGAAACAGGTGTAGCAAACACTTTTTCAAAATCTAATTTTTGCAATTTTTATCTTTTGTTAATGTAACAGATCATATCAAAAGACCTCTAAAGCTGGATCATCCTCACAGTCCAGAGACAAACATTTGGTCATTTGGTATTATTCTTTTCATACATAGTTAGATTTTATTTACTATTCTTTAAGTCAATCTCATTTCTCAGTTTGTGCCTGCCTGTGATAGTTCGGTAAATGTGCTAGCCTATGCTCAGCTATATGCTCCCCATTCCATTCATTCGTTTTTAAAAATAGCAGTATAGAGTGTTCTCTTCTTAAAAACTGATTATTTTTTTTGGCTGTGCAGCTTGCAGGATCTTATCTTCTCAACCAAGGATAGAACCCCAAGCCCCCACAGTGAAAGCCCCAGACCACCAGGAAATTCCCCCAAACAGATTACTTCTAATCTTAGCTTTCCTTAAGTAGAATGTACAGTTATGTGGTAGATAAGGCTAGGACGGTGATGTGTTCAAATGAACATATACCAGTGAAATTAAAATAAGCAAATCATCAGCCTATATCCCTTGCCACCAATCTGGCTATGGGGCGTCCCTGAGCCCCTCAAATATAAGATTCCCCCCTTATACAATGTGTTAACAGTTTTCAGTCCTAATGCAGCTTAGATAAAGTGCAACAGGATTGATTTTCCTTCAGTCTCAGGAAATTAAGGGTTTTAAGTATCTTGAGGCCTGTGACTGTGAAGGAACCTTAAATCCTCTTGTTTAATCTCTTTATTTTCCTTCTTTGCTCTAAACAATACATCAGTAAATGTTTTGCCTGTGTATGAAACCAATATGAAGAACACTACTGAGATTTTGATCGTAGATTTTTGTTTGTACCTTTAAGAAACTCAGAAGAAAATAATTTTTCTAGTGGAAAATAAAATCATCAGGTAGAATAGTGCATCCAAAACAGGAAACTAACACTCAGACACTGACTGTCCTACTTTTAAGCTACTGTCCAGGCAGACAGGAAGAGTTGAGAGTCACATTTTTTTTTTCTTCCTTTTCAGAGAGGCGGAGCTCGAGATTTAGTTTGGAATTCAGACGTCTATTTAAGACTGCTCTGTGGTAGTTAAACCAAGAAAACAAACAGCTGCTCTGCTCACTGATTCAAACACCAGGTACAGAGCTCCAGGATGGAAATTAACGTGTATCCTCACCATGCCTTGGGGTTTCCAGGCCCCCATGTAAGTAACTTAGCGATTTGACAGACTTTTATCATTGAAAATGCAATCAGGAAAAAAAGGAGAAAATGGCCAGGAGGAAGAGGAAAAGCTTTGGTTTTAAATCTATCACACCTAGCAGTTTTTTCTAATGTCTTTTTTTTTTTTAAACTGCTGACTCCTGGTAGCAGTAATTCTCTGGTTGCTAGTTGTCTCTAAGCTCCTGTGTCGAAACTCACAGCCTCTTAACAATTCCAAACACAAAACCGAAAATGAAATCTTTCCATAAGATTCTTGATGCTTTCATCACATAAAGAGGATAAGCTTTTACTTTTTGAAATATCTGCTTCATAAATGTAGTTTTTTTTTTCTATAAGTGCAGTGTTTACTGCAGTTACTTTTATTTTTTCCTTTGCTTTTAAAACATGGTATATAGAGCTGCCTGATTTATAGTTCTTTTTCTCCCAGCTATATACCTATTGACTGACTATACTGGTGAGGGAAGTACATTTATTTTTAATTTAATTAGTATCTGAGC
Organism: Capricornis sumatraensis; assembly: GCF_032405125.1. Lineage (NCBI taxonomy): Eukaryota > Metazoa > Chordata > Mammalia > Artiodactyla > Bovidae > Capricornis > Capricornis sumatraensis. The sequence continues at coordinate 68,512,616 of NC_091074.1, read as the reverse complement.
CAAATTAAATGGAAATTACTTATGTTTATCAATATATAATATATCATATTATAACATAGCTTATTTAACCTCAAATTTTTACTGAGAAATACGGAAATGCAGATGTTTCAGAAAATCATCATCACAATTCAATTTGGTGATTTATTAAAAAATATGTTTATATATATTCAATTTAAAGATCATTTATAGTTAAGGAATTGATTTATAAGCACCTTTTAATCAAATTATGTCATTCTTGCAATTATTTTCAACACAGTCTACTAGTTACATCGCTAATGCCTAATTTCAATTTATCTTCTGAGAATTTATTATTTTTTATTTTTTAGAAGCACTTCCCTTTAAATTCACGGTCAGATTTTCTGACCTTCTAGCTGGAAATTTGTAGGGTTTTTTTTTCCTCACGTCATCAATGAAATGTGAGAAATGGTTGCCTCTGGTTATAAAGTTACTCCTATTTTTCAAGTAACTGCTATTTTAAAATGCACTTTGAAATGACCATTTCATCCATCTGCTTAATGTGTGGTCGCTCTACAACCACGTCAGTTGTGAAATACTCCGTGTCTTTCACGTGGAGTGTGGCCTCTTTCAAGTCACTCTCCCACTTGATAGTCCAACCACGTTTTCCAATATTTCTCAACAAAACTTCTGTCAGGACTAGTCTCAATCCCTCCTTATTATCTTCAACCACAACGTATTCTCATCTAGGAAAATGCTCATTTAAACTGTAAAATGGGTAGGATTTCATGGCAGACTGAGTTTGAGAAAGAAAAAAGAAGTCAGGAGCAGCTCCCAGGTTACTGGGAGGGTGACTACTATCACTGAAAATTAGAATGGAGAAAGGCCACGTGTGGGGGGAAGAGGAAAACTCCACTGCGGCAAACTGAATTGAAATGCCCGTGGAACACATGCAGAAAAAGGTATCCTAAAAGGAGTTGGATACTTGGATTTGGACTGAGAAGACTGGGCCACAAATTCCGTCTAGTCAAGGCTATGGTTTGTCCTGTGGTCATGTATGGATGTGAGAGTTGGACTGTGAAGAAGGCTGAGCGCCGAAGAATTGATGCCTTTGAACTGTGGTGTTGGAGCAGACTCTTGAGAGTCCCTTGGACTGCAAGGAGATCCAACCAGTCCATTCTGAAGGAGATCAGTCCTGGGATGTCTTTGGAAGGAATGATGCCAAAGCTGAAACTGCAGTACTTTGGCCACCTCATGTGAAGAGTTGCCTCAATGGAAAAGACTCTGATGCTGGGAGGGATTGGGGGCAGGAGGAGAAGGGGATGACAGAGGATGAGGTGGCTGGATGGCATCACTGACTCGATGGACATGTCTGAGTGAACTCCGGGAGATGGTGATGGACAGGGAGGCCTGGCGTGCTACAATTCATGGGGTTGCAAAGTCGGACACGACTGAGCAACTGAACTGAAATGAAAAGGAGTTGGATATTTGGATTTGGACTGAGAAGACTGGGCCACAAATTCAGATTTAGAAATAATGTTAATGGTTGTTTTTTAAGCCCCGTAAGTGGATGAGATCACATTTGCACTAAAATGAGATGAAAGGAAGGCTAAATAGGGAAGCCTAGGAAACTTTAAGAAGGGGTTTGGTGACATATAGCAGCCAGAGAAATTGGAGGGAGGTGGAACATCAGGAGATATCATGAACCCAGGAAGAAGAAAGCTTTGAGAATAAAGCAGTGGGGACTTCCCTCCTGTTCCAATGGCTAAAACTCTGAGCTCCCAATGCAGGGGGGCATGGGTTCAATCTCTGGTCAGGGAAGTAGATCCCACATCCCACAAATATAGATCCCGCATGCTGCAACAAGGACTGAAAAGCCTGTGTGCCGCAACTAATACTCGGCACAGTTGAATAAACTAACAACCACAACAAAAAAAGATAAAGCTGTGACCATAGTGTAAAGAAGGGGTTAAGGGAATAGAAAGAGGGCAGAGAAGATTCTGTGCCTAGGCAGTTGGATGAAGTGAGCTGGAAAAGAGGGAACCTGGCCAGGAAACACCACGGTTTATTGTAACATAAGGTGCAATAAACTGGGTTTCCACGGAACTTTACTCCTCATGAAATTAAACAATGTCAAAGAGCCTATTTAAGACTTATATAACTACTCTATATAATATAGTACAGAAAGAGTTCTGAACTGGCCAAGAGTAAAAGTATAACAAACTGGGAGCCAGGAACATAATAAAAATCTGGTGAAACAGGTAGGACAAGAAATGTAGTTGGCTGCATTGGGCTAAGAGTGAACAGTGTATTTCAAGACAGATACACATTTTATTGGGTGAGTTGTGCCTATCACAGGTCTGTCTCTCCAACCCATCTCTCGCTTCAGGCCCTCAGTCACAAATTCAACATATCCAAATCAGATCTCACTGTCTTCTCACCCCCTCCAGCCCATCCCCACCCTGCTTCTCTACTTCGGGGAAGAGCACTGCCAGCTACCCCACTGCTCAAAGTGGAAACCTGTGCCATTCGCCCCTTCCCACTGTCTTCTTCTCCGTCTCATCTCTGCCGTCAAGTTATGTCCATTTTCTCTTCACATTCTTTTTTCTGGACAGGAAAGTAGGATTTATTGGTGGGCATGAGTCAGGAGGCAACAGTGTCAAGGCTCTCATGACTGCAGGCCCGCTGTTTGTCCAGAGGGCCACGATTAGGAATGTGTTTGACCCCACAGTCATCCAAGATGAGCTGCTTTTCTGCCACCATGTTTTCAAATCCATCCGCATTAAACTGAGTAAATCCCCACTTCTTGGAGATGCAGGTCTCCTGGCAGCCCAGGAACTTGAATTTGGCCCTGTGTAGGGCCTCAGTTGGGCTTCCCTGGTGGATCAGACAGTAAAGAATCTACCGACAAGGTGGAAGACCTAGGTTTGATCCCTGGATTGGGAAGATCCCCTGGAGGAGGGCATGGCAACCCCCTCCAGTATTCTTGCCTGAAGAATCCCCGTGGACAGAGGAGCCTGGAGGGCTACAGTCCATGGGGTCACAAAGAGTTGAACATGCTGCTGCTAAGTTGCATCAGTAGTGTCCAACTCTGTGATCCCATAGACGGCAGCCCACTAGGCTCCTCTGTCCCTGGGATTCTCCAGGCAAGAACACTGGAGTGGGTTGCCATTTCCTTCTCCAATGCATGAAAGTGAAAAGTTAAAGTGAAGTTGCTCAGTCATGTCAGGCTCTTCGCGACCCCATGGACTGTAGCCTACCAGGCCCTTCTGTCCATGGGATTTTCCAGGCAAGAGTACTGGAGTGGGTTGCCATTGCCTTCTCCCAGTTGGACATGACTGAGCGACTAAGCACAGCACAGGGCCTCAATCACGTACACCTTGTTCTGCAACTTGGACATTATGATTTGGCCAATTTGGACCCTGGCCACTCTGCCCTAGGGCTTTCCAAAGGCACTACACACACCTGTCTGGAACCTAGATTGGGGACAGCATGCCAATCATAAATGTCTACTGGAAAGGGCTGTCTCCAAGGTACCTTAGGGCAACCTGTACAGGCTACAGGCTTCCGACACTACTAAGGAGGCTGCTGTTTGCAGCCCTTGCACACTAGGCCCCCATGGGGAAAAGAGAACAGTTGGCTCAATGGGCTGCAAATCGCCACATTCTTTTTACTCCATTCTCTTGCTTTTCAGTCCCACCACCACCACTACCGTACTGAAATAGTGTTCTTAACTGGCCTACATTCTCCTGGTTCTTCCTCCTCTTCCCTATCCATCTCCCACAACTCTAATGAAGTAAATCTGATCAGGTCCCTCCATGACATAGCTGGCTGATTAATAAAACCTCCCAGTTCCAGTGATGAGAAAGAAGGTCTGACCTCCTTAGCATGACATCATGCTAACCAGCCCTGCCCTACATCTTACCTGACCCAGCCTAACGTGCTGACCCAGCCTTGCCCTATATCTTAGCTGCATCTCAAGACTTTCTGCCTCCTCACATCCACCTTAACTCATCATGTTCCTTTATATTTGATTTATGCTAAAGCCTGAGCAATAGTATTGTTCTGCTAAGATCATTATCTTGGGTGCTGGAGGAGGGCAGAATGGGAGAAGCTGAATATAAGTGATTAGGACCGGCCATAGAGAAAAGAATAGAGGTGGCCATGACCTTTGTTAATAGATGTGATCCCGTATTGAACTCAGCACTTATTAGACTGTATTTCTTAAATAAATCACAATTCAAGGGAAACAAGTATATCTAATAGAAATAACTTCAAAGACTTTGTAATTTGATGAGAGAAATAAGACATAGAATGAGGCAACTAATGTGACTGCTTTTTCCTGGGTTCATTATAAACCATCAGATTACTTGCTTTACACTCATAAATATATCACTGACTCAATGGACATGAATTTGAAAAAAGTCCAGGAGACAGTGAAGGACAAGTAAGCCTGGCATGCTGCAGTCCACGGCGTTGCAAAGAGTTGGACATGACTTAGCAACTGAACAACAACAACATACATATATACAGACATTCAAAGATACTAGATAACTAATAATATATTAGTATAATAATAGTATAATTAATTGATCAATATACTAATTAATTAATTAGTACAACTAATTATAATTAGTATAATAATATAATATTAGTATTAGTATAATAATAATATAATATTAGTATTAGTATAATAATAATATAATATTAGTATTAGTATAATAATAATATATGTGAAACATGGTGGCAGAAAAATGGATCATCCTGGATGGCTGTGGGATCAAGACAAGTCCTACAGGAATTTGGAGGAAGACGAGTATTTGGGGATAGAGTGTTCAGGTTACGTTTACAACAGAGAGAGAACTTGCAGTCTGAGTAGGGCATACGTAGCAGGAGGAATAACCTTCTAATTATGGGAAATGACACAAACAGAAGTAGAAGAGGATGTGTTCAGGGCAGAAGAATCTGGGTAGGGCAATTATACTGATAAGGACAGGAAGAGGTCAGGGTGTGATTGTGGGGTCCCTTCAATGTGTACTTTGACCCCCTAGGCATACCTACATACTTTACCTAGCAGAGAATGGGTACCACTGAAGTTGGTTTTTTTTTTTGGAGGGGGGTCACACCTTGTTCCCTGGCAATGGATGAACCTGTGCCCTGCAGTGGAAGCACAGAGTCTTAACCACTAGACATAGTGAATGCAGTCTTTTAAGGAGATTAATCAGACAGTAGTGTGCAGGACAGATTAGAAAAGAAAGGGAATTCAGGCTGAAAGAGTGGTAGCACAGTAATCTAGGTCTGAGATGTCATAGTTTTTTATTCTAAGACACTATTGAATAATAGGTTTTTGTAATAAAAAGGTCTACATTAAATGTCTACACTGATTATACAATTTTAGGTATATAAAATTATTAAAATGCTGGCATCTCAGAATTAAGAACATAAGATAAAGACCTGAACTAAGATGATAATGAAAGGAATGAGAAGAGTAGATGCAAAAAAGAAAAAATCTTGAAGAATTTGGATATTAAAAGTCAGAGGAAGTTAAAATCAGACTCCATTGTTTTGAGTCTGAATGAAAGTGACCAATTGTTACCATTAAATAAGCAGGACGGTCAAGAAGTAAAAAACCAAACTAAATTTTATGTAGAGTTGGAGGTGAGGAAATATCTAGCAGACAGTTGAAGATATCGACTTAGGACTAGGAAGAAAAATCAGGCCAGAGTATTATCCAAGGAACTACCTATACACAAGTCATAGTCAGAATGGAAAGTCAGAGTGAATGACATTCTGAAAGACCAAGTGTGCAGAAGACCAGTGGGAAAAGGTGTCATTGCAAGGGAGTGCCCACATTTCAGGACAGAAAGGAGGGTAGGGGGAAAAATTATTTGAAAGTTTCACTTAGATCCAGAGTAGGAGCATGGAAAACATGAGGAGAGGTTGAGGTCTTCTTTTCATGCTTAGAATTTATTGTCGTTCACCATGTATATTTGAGTGTGTCTTAAGTATTCACAGTCTGGGCTTCCCCGGTGATGCAGTGGTAAAGAATCTGCCTGACAGTGTAGGAGATGCAGGAGACATTGGTCTGATCCCTGGGTCAGGAAGATCCCCTGGAGGAGGAAATGGCAACCCACTCCAGTATTCCTGCTTGGAGAATTCCATGGACAGAGGAACATGGTGGGCTACAGTCTATGAGGGTCACAAACAGTTGGACATGACTAAGCATGCACGCCTCTAAGTATTCACACAGGTATGAAGAAGCCCACAGTGGCATTCCAAAGGAACATCCATGTGGGCCTGCGCCTTCATCTTAGCTGGATGCCGAGTATTAACTGTGGGCTGTTCCTCAGCTCCAGAGGTTCTGGACATATACCTGGGCTGGTTCCTCAGCTGTTGTGGAGAAATCATGAGATTTTTCCTAACGTTTATTGCTTAGCAGATCCTTTAAAGTCCAAAAGAACATACTTCCCACATTACTCTTTGATGAGCAGTTATTTAAGAATGTAATTTTGTTAATCCAACTTTTTATAACAGGGTCAAAGTTAAAAACGAACTAGTTTCGAACACTTTTCCAGTTCAGCTGGAGTAACTGTGCCAGTTCAGCTTTCTGGATCCTGCTGGTCAGGGATGACTGAGCTCTCTCTGGGTTAGCTCATTGCCCTAGCAAGACAGATAAGAAATAAAAGTATTTATCAGTGCAAAACATGATACTTTCACAACCCACAAAAATACATTAAATTGTCCAATGAAGGGCAATATTTCACAAAACCACACACATGGTCATTGTATTTATTTGTACTTTTCTTCTATCATTGGGAAAACTAGCACAGGCGTGGCTCACCGTGGCAGGCACTCTAAAATGCTAATTGGCTGACATGATTAGTAACTGGGGATATGAACAGTGATGATATTGTCCCGAAATATGAACCCCAAAAAAGGCTTCTCTTCTTGTCACAAATATTTTAATCAGGATGTGTGTAAGCATGTCTTATAGTCTTATAGACTATAGTCTTATAGTCTCTTACAAACCTGAAGTTGACCCATACAGTTCGTTCACATGTTACCGAATTATTTTCAGCCAGTATAAACTTAACCCTCACATGACTTTCCCAAGAGGAAAAGAAGTGCTTTCTCCTCTATATAGGGAAGCCTCATCAGTGTCACAGAAGTAATTCTCTCTTGTGAGGAGGTACTCACATGACTTGGTTAGGCTGTAAGCAATCTGGCTTATGTAGTGATACTTGCTTTGTAAGCTGTGCTTTATCTCTTCATATACTCAAGAGACTCTGACAGTTAAAAGGTCATGGCTGAAATACAGAGTTGGGTAGAGGGAATGGCTAAGGCAAGGATTATTAAACAGAAACATCCAGATGATATGGTGATTAATTACTCAGCTTTTCCTATCTGAGGTTGATTTCTTCATGATACGGGCCAAGAGCAGGAATGGCAAGTTCATGTCACCATTCCTGCCTCTCTTCCACAACCCCCCACCCACCCCTACCCTCCCCCACCAAAAACCCACGTGGCAGACACCACAATTTTCTTTTCCATTGGACTAAGTCTCGGAGTTTGGTGTTAGTATCTTCTGACTACGAGGAATAGGGAACCTTCAGAAAAAGAGGATTTATTTTAAGGATACACAGTTTGAAGTCAGAGAGTTGTTCAGGATCCAAGGCAAGTCAGAGACAGGATTCTTGCCCTATGGCCCCCCTGTTCAACCTCTTGTAACATATCTGTGCTCTCATTCCTTGACTGACCAATCTTCTTTGTACTCCACAGTCTAATTTCTTCAGAGAGTCAGTTTAACATGCTTACCATTGTATCTATTACTAAGCATAGCTTTGGTTCCAGGTTTTGTCATGGGTCATGGATAGGCAGCTCTTGGTTAGGCAGCCCATGGATACTGGTACTTTTTGTCTTTATCTTAGCGGTAGTTATCCAAGTGTGTTCACTTCATGAAAACCCAAAATTCAACACATGCTTGTTCTGTGCAACTTTCTTTGTTATATTTTAATAAGTTTATTTTTTAATTATGCCAAACTGACCTCATTTTCTTTTTTGAAGCCCATCAGGAGAATGTCATAGGCATATATGTTGATTTTAAAGATATCTTTTAAAATTTTCTAAGACCATTATGTGCAATTCAGAGAGATATGGGCTGTATAGCAGTTATGTGAATTCTTAACAACTTACCCAAAAATTGACAATTAAGATCACCCTGAAGACAGGTTTCTGTCATGATGTATGTGGGTTCTGCAGTACAGAGAGGAAATGTAGGTTGAGCATGTGGGATCAAGGGCTGGGGTTTCCTACTTAATAGCTGTTTGACCTTAAGGAATTTTTGCTTCTATGCTTCAGTCTTTCTATCTATGAAATAGAGTTGATAGAGTCTACATCTTAAGATGGTTAGGAGTACTGAGTGAACATAAAGTGTTCAGAACAGCAGGCTACTAACATGTATGCAGACAGGCTTTATCATTAAGGTAGAGTAGAGGTAGAGGTAGGTAGAGTACTTTGGCATTAAGTTACCAAGTTAAAGAGCAAGACAAGTCCCAGTTAGAATAAATGTGCCCAAAGTGGCCAGGGGAACGTCTGTCAGGGATGCTGTAGAGAGATCTCTTCTGTTAATGAGAAGGCTGAATTAGATGATCTCTCAAGGATTCTTTGACGATCTAATTGTGCCCTGAATCCTAAATTCTGTTTACGGAGTAATTCTATAGAGTTACTCACTAAGAAGGGCTGGAGTCACCCATAACAAAATGGGTGTGCTTTGGAAACATCTGAGAACCCGGAGAACCGGTAGCTCATCTTTCTAACGTTAGGTGAAAACATGAGAAAGTTCAATAGCCACAAGCTTGTGAAAAACACCTACCTGTAAAACTGAAGAATCAAGAAAGAAACAGAGAGGTCTGTCTGCTTCATTTTTTCTTTAAAATGACCATCTGGCTTTAGCCATCATCTGGAATGTACTTTAGGTTCAAAAGGAACAAACATACACCTTCGGTGATTTGCCAAGAGTATCAAGGTAACTGCCTTGCTTTGTTTGCAAGAAATGTTTCCTAAATTTTTAAAACTCTGATTTTATTACACTACAAAGCCATCAGTACTTTTTTGCAGTTTGTAGAGCCCTCAGATTACAGCCAAAGGAAATCAAACCACACAAAACATGTGACTTGAGGAGTGGCCGAGAAGATGGAGCAGGAAGACCTGGTGTTCACCTCCTCCCAGAGGCACCCCAAAATTGCAGTTATTTACAGACAAAGTGTGCATAAGAGCACCCTGAGGACGAACGGAAAAGGTCTTCTACAAGCTAAAGTTACAAAGAAGGAGCCACAGTGGGAAGGGGAGGGGGCAGAGATGCGGCTGGCCAAGACTCGTGTCCCCCAGTAAGTGATGCACAGCTGGCAGGATAATTACAGTTGCGGAGGTTCTCCCCCAAAATCAGGGGGTCCAAGCCCTGCATTGGGCTTCCCATCCCAGGGATCCTGTACTGGGGAGACCAGCCCCCAGAACATGTAACTTTGAAGGCCAGTGGCACTTTCTTTAGGGAGATCCAGAGAGTTATGGGAAATTGAGACTCCACTCAAAGTGCACACACAAAATCTCACACGCTCCAAGATGCATGGCAGAAGCAATCATTGGAAAGGAGCTTGGATCAAACCCACTTGCTGATCTTGGAGAGCCTCTTGTAGAGGCAGGAGGCAACTGAAACTCACCCTGGGGACATAGATGCAGCCATTTCGGGGAGGTCAACCCACCAGGAGGGCACTGGCACTGGCAAGCACCACTTTAGAGTCTTCCCTGTAGCTTATTAGTGCTGGAAACTACTTGCCCACCAGCCAGTCAGCACCAGTCCAGGGATGCCCCAGGCCAGGTGCCCCAGATGAGCAGGGTCTTGACCTCACCCACTAGCAGAAAGGACTCCTTGAGGCTCCAGCCTTGTGCCAGGACACACCCTCACCTACCAGATGGCCCAGGACCCAGCCCCACCCACCTAGTGGGTCTACATCAACTATAGAACCTTCAGCCCCTCAGTCAGAGATCCCAGGACTCAGCTCCACCTGTGGGTTGACACTAGTCTTAGAAAGAGGCCTCACCCACCTCTGGTAGACACCAGCTCCATGAACACCAAGACCCTGCAGCCAACTGTGTCAGGACCTGGTGCACTAACCATTAGACTAACACCAACTCCAGGAGCAGCAGGACCTGGCCTCATCCACTAGTGGATGGGCACCAGCCCTGGGAGCCCTGGGCCCAAACCCCACACACTGATGGGCTGACCCACCCTGGGGTCACACGGACCACTGCCAGCCGTGTCAAGACCAGGCCCATCTGTTAGCAGGCCAGTGCCACTTCAGGGTAGATTAAAGACTTAAACGTAAGACCTGAAGCCATAAACTCTGGAAAGAAAATAGGCACTACACTTTGACACTGGCTTTAGCAATTTTTTTTTTTTTTTTGGATGTATCTCCTCAGGCAAGGGCAACAAAAGCCAAAATAAACAAGTGCGACTACATCAAACTATAAAGTTTTGCACAGTGAAGGAAACTATCAACAAAATGAAAAGGCTGCCTACTGAAAGGGAGAACATATGTTCAAGTGATACATGCAATAAGCAATTAATGCCCCAAACACATAATGAACTCATACAACTCAACATCAAAAGACAATTTTTAAATGGCAAGAGATCCTAAATGGACATTTTCCCAAAGAAGACATACAGATGGCCAACAGGCATGTGAAAAGATGCTGAATGTCACCAAACATCAAGGAAATTCAAATCAAAACCACAATAAAATAGCACCTCACATCTGTCAAAATGGTTAGCATGCGTTGTCAAAAAGATAACAACAGCTGTTGTTGAGGACTTGGAGAAAAAAGAAACTTTGTGTATTGTTGGTGAGAATATATACTGGCATAGCCACTATAGAAAACAGTAAGGAGGTTTCTCAAAAAATTAAAAATTGAACTACCATACCATCCAGAAATTCCACTTCTGGGTATTTATCCACAGAAAATGAAAACACTAATTATTAGAAAAGATAATGCTCCCCTATAGCAGAGACCCAGAAATCCAGAATGGTAATCTTTACCCATAGAAAAGTGATCTTAAAAAGCCAAGAGAAAATGCTTCCTACAGCTTCTTGCTGCAACTTCATCTCAAGAGAACATAGGAGAAAATCCTAAAAAGGGATAATTTAGGGTTAAATGATTCTATGAACACAGAACTATTCAACTATATATGAAACTATAAAATTCTCAATATTGGTCAAAAAACCACAAAATCTATGAGTGGCTTAATAAGTGTACAAATTCTCAAAATTGTATTTCCTATTACTACAAGTATTTATATTTCTAGTTACATTTTCCCCAGCTATCATCTTAAGCATTAAGTATTTTAGAAACATATTGTACTTACAATATAAACACAAAAAGTGCACATACCTTAAGTGTACAATATGAAATTTTACAAACTAAACACATCCATGTAATAAGCCACCAGATAAAAGCTGAACATTAACAGTTTTGATATAAATTTTTATTCAGGAAAAGAAAACTCTTGTTCTGTTCTGGATAGGGTCTTCTCCAGCCAATTTGAAAGCATCAATTCTTCAGAGCTCAGCCTTCTTTATAGTCCAACTCTCACATCCATACATGACTACTGGAAAAAAAAATTGCTTTGACTATGCAGACCTTTCTTGGCAAAGTGATATCTCTGCTTTTTAATATGCTGTCTAGGTTTGTCATATCTTTCTTTCCAAGGAACAAGCATCTTTTACTTTCAAGGCTGCAGTCACCATCCACAGTGATTTTGGAGCCCAAGAAAGTCAGGTCTGTCACTGTTTCCATTTTTCCCCCATCTATTTGCCATGACGTGATAGGAATAGGTGCAACAATGATCTTAGGTTTTGAATGCTGAGTTTTAAGCATCAAGAGGCCCTTCAGTTCCTCTTCTGCTTTCTGTCATTAGGATTGTACTGCTTGCATATTATCTACTACTATCTGCATATCTGAGGTTATTGATATTTCTCCCAGCAATCTTAATTCCAGCTTGAGCTTCATCCAGCCCAGCATTTCTCATGATGTACTCTGCATATGTTAAATAAACAGGGTGACGATATACAGCCCTGATGTACTCCTTTCCCAACTTTGAACCAGTCCGTTTTTCCATGTCTGGTTCTAACTTGCTTCTTGATCTGCATACAGGTTTCTCAGGAGACAGATAAGGTGGTCTGGTATTCCCATCTCTTGAAGAATTTTCCACAGTTTGTTGTGATCCACACAGTCAAGGGCTTTAGCATAGTCAATGAAGCAGAAGTAGATGTTTTTCTGGAATTCCTTTGTTTCTTCTATGATCCAACAAATGTTGGCAATTTGTTCTCTGGTTCCTCTGCCTTTTCTAAATCCAGCTTGTACAACTGGTAGTTCTCAGTTCATGTACTATCAAAGCCTAGCTTGAAGGATTTAAGCATTACCTTGCTAGCATGTGAAATAAGCGCAGTTGTGCAGCGGTTTGAACATTCTTTGGCATTGCCCTTATTTTGGACTGGAATAAAAACTGACCTTTTCCAATCCTGTGCCCACTGCTGAGTTTTCCAAATTTGCTGGCATATTGACTGCAGCACTTTAATAACATCATCTTTTAGGATCTCAAATAGCTCAGCTGGAATTTCATCCCCTCCAGTTCGTATTAATGCCTCCTAAGGCCTACTTGATTTCACCCTCCAGGATATCTGGCTCTAGGTGAATGATCACACTATCATGGTTATCCCGGTCATTAAGACCTTTTCGTACAGCTCTTCTGTGTATTTTTGCCACCTCTTCTTAATCTCTTCTGCTTCTGTTAGGTCTTTGCCTTCTGTTAGGTTGTTGTTGTTTAGTCGCTAAGTTCTGTTCAACTCTTTTGCGACCGCCATGGATTGTAGCCTGCCAGGCTCCTCTGTCCATGGAATTTCCCAGGCAAGAATAATGGAGAGGGTTGCCTTTTCCTTCTCCAGGGGATCTTCCCAACCCAGGTATTGAACCCACATCTTGTGCATTGCCAGGCAGATTCTTTGCCACTGAGCCCCATCAGGGAAGTCTGAAGGTAGCCTTTAGAAATTGGAAAAGGCAAAGATACAGATTCTCCCCTGCAGCCTAAGGAAGACAAAACTACTGATATCTTTTTTTTTTTAATTGAGCTATATTTGACATATAACTTCACATTAGGTTCAGGTGTAAAACACAAGGATCTTGTGAAATGATCACCATGATAAATCTAGTTAACACTGATCACTACACAGTTATAAATTTTTTTCTTGTGATGATATCTATACTGCTTCTTTTATTTTAGCCCCTCAAAAACCCGTTTCAGACTTCTAACCTCCAGATTGGAAGTTATAATTATATTTTTAAGCTACTAAGTTTTGTGTAACTTGTTATAGCAGCAGTAGAGTCCATCTAGAGTCCAGTGAATCTGTGTGTTCAGATTCATATATCTTTTGTATACATAATTTTATTTATTTTTGGCTGCACTAGGTCTTTGTTGCTATGCAGGCTTTTCTCCAGTTGCAGTGAGTAGGGGCTTCTCATTGTGGTGGTTTCTCTTCTGGAGCATGGGATCTAGATGCACGTGAGTTTCAGTATTTGCAACTCCCGGGCTCCAGAGCACAAGCTCAACAGTTGTGGTACTTGGGCTTCGCTGCTCCTTGGCATGTGAGATCTTCCTGGACCAGGGATCGAACTTGTGTATCCTGCATTGGTAGGCAGATTCTTTACCACTGAGCCACCAGGGAAGCCCTAGATTCATGCATCTTATTGCCTTTATAATACTTTCCTGTGGCTGTCTCATAGGCATCTCAAATCTAACACATCACAAATTACACCTTTACTTTTAAATCCCTAAACCTGACCGCTCCCCCAGCTTTTCATCTTGGTAAATGGCACCAATCACCCAATTACTAATACAAGACATCTGGAAGTCAACATTTCTTTTCTCTGTCATCCTTGCATGTATACTAAGTCACTTCAGTCATGTCCAACTCGTGACCGTGTGCACTGTTGCCCGCCAGGCTCCTCTGTCCATGGAATTCTTCAGGCAAGAATACTGGAGTGGGTTGCCATGCCCTTCTTCAGGGGATCTTCCCATGTCTCTTATGTCTCCTACATTGGCAGGTGGGTTTTTACCACTGAGCCACCTGGGAAACCCCATCCTTTCATACCTAATTCATAATTAAGTTTCATCAGTTCTACTTCCAAACTAAACATCATATCCAACCATTTCAATCGAGTTTCACTGCCACCATTTTTTTTTACCATCAATTTTCTTTTCTTTGATATGGAATGTATGCATATACTACAAAATACAAAAGATATTATAAAAATAAATTCAGTGAAAAGTCTATCTCTTCCCAGTTCTGCCAAATGCAATTAGTGGTATGGGTTTTGTGTGTATATGTGTGTGTGTGTGTGTTTCCTTTCAGAGATTTTTTTCCCACTACCACCATTCTCAACTTTCAACCAGTCCATTCTCCACAGAATAGCAAAAGTGATATTTAAAAAAGAAATCTTCTGGTACTTGCTTGCAGGAAATCCCCTAATATCTGTCCTTTTGTAGCTGATGTGACCTTTTGGTGACAACAAGCTAGCTGCAGGGGAACTAACGGTTCACAAATATTCTGTAAATTAGAGCATCATTAACTGAAATAAATTAAGTGCAAAAGTTTATTGGGCTTGAAATTCACTTTAGCAAAACTGACAGTGAATCATTAGGCTGTTTAAACAGTTTCACTTGCGGTAAGTTATTTACTAGCTGTAAAAAATATTTTAATATACTGTATCACCAACTCAAAGCTTGTCAGTGGTGACTAAGGAATTTGAAACAATCATTAGAAACTGTTCATCAGGAGCTGTGTGAGGCCTTTCCCGCCACTTTCTCTGCCACCTCTGTGTTCCTCTCTGTAAGTCTCTGGGGCAGGACGGCCTGGGGGTTCCGCGCATCATAAGGATCAGCAGGTCTCCGCCTTGCCTTGGTCATCAGCATCCACAGATCCTTCTAGTAGACGCGATTCTGGAGGGGCACGGCTTCACTCGGGAGAGAGCTCTGGGTGGACCGCCACACGACCGTATTGTTTTGGTCCTGCCTATGAAATGACTGCGTGAGAAGCCTTCAGACATTGCCTCTAGGGCGCAAGGCCAAAACAACTACCCGTAAGGCGCTCGGGTTCCGAACTTGCACTTGACAGGCGGAGAAGCTGTCCAGGGGCGGGAACACCGGCTGAGAACAAGAGCTGGTCGCCTGGGGGCTACGCCACGTTCACGGAAGGCGCCGCCCCGGCCTGTCCTCCTCGCTCAGCCAATCGCAGAATTCCTCGCCGCTGACGTAGGGCGCGTCGGCCGATTTGGCGCTCGGGTGGGTGTGCAGGGCGCGCGGGGTGCGCTAGGAGCGGGTCGAGGCGAGTCATCGCTTGCGGTGCAGGGTGGCGGAAGCCGAAGGGGCGGTCTCGCGCCGGCCTACGTTCCGGATCGGCCCTCCGTTCTCACCCGCGAGGTCTGACTGCGGCGACGCGGGAGAAACAGCGGACCCGCTACTGGTGAGACCTGCGTGCCCGCCAGGGACTTGGGGAAGGGGGACGCGGGCTCGGGGAACGCCACCTGTCGGCCCGCAGGGCCTTCCTCTTTCGGCCTCCACCCGGAGGCCTCAGATCCCCGGCCGGCGGCTCCGCACCTCATCACGCCGCAGGTCCGCACCCGGCCCGGGCCTCGCTGTCTCCCGTGGGCCTGCACGTCAGGGCCGCTCCTTAGTCCAGTTGTGGGCTCAGCTGTTGGCTGGTGCAGCAGTTTTGAGTGCGGACCCCGGGTGAGTAACCCCGGAGTGGGGTTCGGGGTCTCAGAGGAAGGCCGGCTGCACTCTGTTCCTCCGGCTATCCTGAAAGACAGCGAGCAGCCGCTCACAGAGAAGTGCAGGAGAAGGCAGGGGGCTCCTTGAAGATGAGTGGCCCTGGGATGTAGTGTCTGACGAAAGATGATCTTCAAGGTCTGCGCCTAACCCTGACTGTACTCGGAGTCTGAGCTTCCCTGGAAGCTTGATATGCATTTATTTCACTATCCCCCTCCCCCACGTCCCCACCGCGCGCCGCAGCACAACACTTGTAAAATTGTTAGAGCACGAAAGTTTTTTTTTTTTTGAATCCTGATGGAGAAGCGGCGTAGGGTACAGCTTGACATTTAGAGATAACTGTTCGAGTCGACTGTGGAAGCTCTGGAAGGAGTCACACCCGAGTATAGCTCAAGATAGTGTTCTGAATTTCAGACCACTTTCGATAGACCTCTCCTGATTCTTGTGAGCCTCATCCGGTCTGCACTGAGGGAAGGGAGGGATTCATCATATGTGCCCTTCACTGCCGCGGTGCCTGGCAGGAAGGTTCTCACTCATGAGTGCTTATAAAATGAACAGACAGGCAAACACTGGATATGAGCACTATCTTGAATGCTGATTTGGTGTTTGGTTTTGGCAGTTATTAGCCAATGGCATCCCACTCCAGTACTCTTGCCTGGAAAATCCCATGGACAGAGGAGCCTGGGAGGCTGCAGTCCATGGGGTCGCGAACGGTCAGACACGACTGAGCGACTTCACTTTCACTTTTCATGCACTGGAGAAGGAAATGGCATCCCACTCCAGTGTTCTTGCCTGGAGAATCCCAGGGTCGGGGGAGCCTGGTGGGCTGCCATCTATGGGGTCGCACAGAGTCGGACACGACTGAAGCAACAGCAGCAGCAGCAGCTATGATTTGGGGCAAGTAAATTGGTTTTCACTGAGGTATGCCCATTTGTAAAACAGGGCTAATAAGATAGGGCTGTGAGGATGAAGTGAATTAATGCTTGTAAAGCTCTTAACATGTGCTTGGCAATTGTTTACTTTGATGGTGTCTTCTGCTCAGAAGGACTTCCCTTGTGGCTCAGCTGGTAAAGAATCTGCCTACAATGTGGGAGATCTGGGTTTGATCCCTGGGTTGGGAAGATCCCCTGGAGAAGGGAAAGGCTACCCACTCCAGGATTCTGGCCTGGAGAATTCCATGGACTATAGTCCATGGGGTTTCAAAGTCCATGGGGTCGAAAAGTTACTCAACTGAGCAACTTTCACTTCACTTCTGCTCAGAAACTGCTTGAGCCAAGTGTCTTTTTAGATAGTTGAATGGGACCACAGTATTTATTTCCCTGGAAGGGGTCACTCACCTTTTTGTCAGTATTTGTAATAGTCTTGAGAGAATGTAGGTTTCTCAGATTGCCAGTGAGTTCGAGGTGAAGGCTTATTTTCATACCAGTATCTATGTTTTAGTGGCTCTGGTTACTCTCATGGAATTGAGTGAAATGAATGTAAATATCCAGTCTATCTGCTTTCTGAGCTTTAGGCTTTAAGGACTGTGGACAGTGCATCTTTGTTGATCATTTAAAAGATTTCTCGTTTTCCATACAATATTTTATATATGCTGAAAAGGACAGCAGACAACATGACACCCTCTACCAATCCTCAAGATTTAACACATATTAATATGTTACCATGTTTATTTCAGATCTCTACTTAAACGATTTTTTAAAAAATGTTTACACAGACAACAGAAACCTTCTAAGCCCTCTTTTCCTTTACCTTCCCTCCTCCTTCAGAGGTAACTACTTTCTTGAGTTGCTGTATAATTTTACTATAAATCAGTAAACAACATATAGTAATGTTTTACATATTTTTAGATGGTGCCCTGTTGTATCTTTTTAGAATATGCTGTTTTCATCTAACATTATATTTTAGATGTTTATTAATATTGACACATTTCAACGTAGTCCATTTGTTTTCATTACTCTCTGGGAGTCCACTGTGTAAATAAAAAAGTTTTATCCTGTTTTACATTGCACTTTATGCAACTTTAAAACTCCTGGTATAGTTTAAGTCCATTATGTCACATTTATTCATTTCATACTGGTCATGGAGACTCTGATCACAGTTCTTAGTGTAAAAATGGATGCTTGGACATGACATTTTATCCAGAACAAATAATAATTATACTGGGCAGTGAAAGAAAATTTGTTACTTTTGTTTCTCATGCTTCTGTTGGGAAGGTGATCTGTTAATGTGGCTTGGTGGCATGTACTGGATTCTAAGCTCCTAAAAACTAGAGGTGAGATCTTCCTCGGCTCCGCATCTCTGCTTTCCATTGCTCTGCACAGAGTCAGTTCTCAATAACTGTTTGTGACACTTTCACTCTCAGGGCTCTCATATATTTGAAAAGTTGATGGCCAGCAATTTTCAAAATTGCACTGTAAAAAATACAATTTTATTTATTTATTTTGGCTGTGCTGGATCTCCACTGCTGTGCAGGCTTTTCTCTAGGTGTGGAGAGTGGGGGCTACTGTTCACTTGGGGTGTGCAGGCTTCTCATTGTGGTGGCTTCTCTTCTTGTGGAGCACTGGCTCTGTGGGACGTGGGCTTCAGTATTTGTGGCATGTGGGCTCCGTAGTTGCAGTTCCCAGGCTCTAGAGCACAGGTTCGATAGTTGTGGTCCACAGGCTTAGTTGCTCTGCAGCATGTGGGATCTTCCCAGACCAGGGATCAAACCCACATCTCCCGCATGGGCAGGCAGATCATTGAGCCACCAGGGAAGCCCAGACTTGCACTTTTAGATTTCATATCTCTGACCTGCCTCTTGAGAAACCTATATTCAGGTCAGGAAGGAACAGTTAGAACTGGACATGGAACAACAGACTGGTTCCAAATAGGAAAAGGAGTACGTCA
This sequence comes from Capricornis sumatraensis, assembly GCF_032405125.1. NCBI lineage: Eukaryota > Metazoa > Chordata > Mammalia > Artiodactyla > Bovidae > Capricornis > Capricornis sumatraensis. Next base: position 68,493,898 of record NC_091074.1, on the reverse strand, counting down.
AGGCTGTACATTGTCACCCTGCTTATTTAACTTCTATGCAGAGTGCATCATGAGAAACGCTGGGCTGGAAGAAGCACAAGCTGGAATCAAGATTGCCAGGAGAAATATCAATAACCTCAGATATGCAGATGACACCACCCTGATGGCAGAAAGTAAAGAGGAACTTTTTAAAAAGCCTCTTGATGAAAATGAAAGAGGAGAGTGAAAAAGTTGGCTTAAAGCTCAACATTCAGAAAACGAAGATCATGGCATCTGGTCCCATCACTTCATGGCAGATAAGTGGGGAAACAGTGGAAACAGTGTCAGAGTTTATTTTTTTGGGCTCCAAAATCACTGCAGATTGTGATTGCAGCCATGAAATTAAAAGATGCTTACTCCTTGGAAGGAAAGTTATGACCAACTTAGACAGCATATTCAAAAGCAGAGACATTACTTTGTCAACAAAGGTCCATCTATTCAAGGCTATGGTTTTTCCTGTGGTCATGTATGGATGTGAGAGTTGGACTGTGAAGAAAGCTGAGCGCCGAAGAATTGATGCTTTTGAAGTATGGTGTTGAAGAAGACTCTTGAGAGTCCCTTGGACTGCAAGGAGCTCCAAATTCCAAATTCTCCACATTCTAAAGGAGATCAGCCCTGGGTGTTCTTTGGAAGGCCTGATGCTAAAGCTGAAACTCCAATACTTTGGCCACCTCATGTGAAGAGTTGACTCATTGGAAAAGACTCTGATGCTGGGAGGGATTGGGGGCAGGAAGAGAAGGGGAGGATGAGATGGCTGGATGGCATTACCGACTCGATGGACGTGAGTTTGGGTGAACTCTGGGAGTTGGTGATGGACAGGGAGACCTGGCGTGCTGCAATTCATGGGGTCGCAAAGAGTCGGACATGACTGAGCAACTGAACTGAACTGAATGCCTTTAAGGGCTTCCCTGGTGGCTCAGTGGTTAAAGAATCCCTCTGCCGATACAGGAGATATGAGTTTGATCCCTGGGTCAGGAAGATTCCCTGGAGAAGGAAATGGCAACCCACTCCAGTGTTCTTGTCTGGGAAATCCCGTGGACAGAGGAGCCTGGCGGCTACAGTCCATGGGAGTCACCAGAGTTGGACATGACTTAGTGACTAAAACACTACAACAACAACGTCTTTAAACTTTCCCATTTTACCACTTGATTCAGAAACGTAATTAAGAACAATTAAAAAGCAAGGTATGTGACAGTAGTTTGTAGAATATATTGCTAATTGCATAATACACTCTCTATATTGTATTTATATATGTGAAGAAATATATGTGTATTTTTTGTATATATAGTTTATGTAGGAGGATGGATAAGTGACTAGCAACTCTAAGCTCCCAGGGAGAACTCCACGTCTGAGGACACAGATGAGAAGACTTTTAGAGCCTCTTGTGCCTTTTCAGTTTTAAACTGTGTGAATGTACTATCTAATCAAAAGTTAGTTAAATTAAAACTATTTTTTAAAAAGAATTCTCCCCTTAAAGAAGGATTTTTACCATTATTACACTTTTAAAAAAAAGATTTAGCTTTTTTCTTTAAAAAAACTTTTGGTCTTAGTAACATTATTGTATTTTTCATAGTTTGTGTAATATGGCTACTTTCACTTTTGGTAGAATAACCTTTGAATTACCTGCTAAGCACTAAGTGTTTTAGAATTGCCAGATAGAAAGTTTACTATTCTAAAATAAATACAAATTTACCAACCATTTGGTCGGTAACAAAATCCATTTGCTTTGCCTCACCTAGCAAATTAAATATCATCAGCAATTTATTCAGCTCAATTTTAATGAGTGGAAGAAGGTTTATGTACAAGAACACTTAGGCCAGCTGGTTTTGGAAAAATATCTTTGTCTCTTTGGTTAGGTAGTGCTTCTGGGAAAAGAAAATGTGAAAGTGTTAGTTGCTCAGTTGTGTCTGACTCTTTGTGACACCATGGACTGTAGCCCACCAGGCTCCTCTGTCCATGGGATTCTTCAGGCAAGAAAACTGGAGTGGATAGCCATTCCCTTCTCCAGAGGATCTTCCCTGCTCAGGAATTGAAGCCTGGTCTCCTTCATTGTAGGCAGGTTCTTCACCGTCTGAGCCATAGCTAGTGCTTAGACCTCACAAATACAACTCTCTTGACAGAATGTTCATTACACGATCTTATAAATGCTTTCCATTGGGTGGAATTAGTTCTAACTGGAGATTATAAATTCTGAGTGGGCCTAATGATGGGCAGTTTGTGTGATTATAGAAGTTCCAGCATAAGAGAGATGAGGTATCAACAGCAGAAGGTTACTGGCAGCATTTCCACCAAGTCTGGGTCTACCTTGATTGAAAAGGCAGCTCCCCTTTTATTGGCACCCTTACTCAAGCTTCTCTGGATTCCTGATCACAAATTCTAAATGTCGATACACTTCCTGAGACCTAAGCATTGAGATTAGTCCATGAAGTTAAACTTTACATTGATATAAGGAAGTGTTAAAAACTCCATGAAACATAACTCTTACACCTTGTCCCTGGTTTTTACTTTTTGAACAGAGAGTACAGGATGGTGGGGGATAGGGGTGCAGAGGAGTTGAGCAGTAGTAGGTAGCTCAGTGGTAAAGAATCCACCTGCCAAGCAGGAGTCTCGTGTTTGATCCCTGGGTTGAGGTGGTTGCCTGGAGAAGGAAATGGCAACCCACTCCAGTATTCTTGCCTGGAGAATCCCAGGGGCAGAGGAGCCTGGCAGGCTACAGTCCATAGGGTCACAAAAGAGTCGGACACAACTTAGACTAAACAACAATCCACGTTGACAGCTGTTAGAATAGTTCTGACCTGAGGTCAGGTATTGGACTAGGAGATGTCCTGGTTGAGGGGGATGGAGAGGAGATAGATTTGAAAGATATTCAGAAGGTAGAATTGACAGGGGTGAGGAAGAACAGGGTGAGGAACAGAGAAGACAAGGATGTCAAGGCATTTGGATGAATGGGAGTTCATAACGCAGTTAGAGAATAGGAAGGAGGAACAGGTTTGGAAAAGAAAATGAGTTCCATTTGGGACAGTGACTTTGAGGTGCCTATGGGGCAGGAGATAGCTGGTAGGCATTTGGAGTTGTCAAGTTTGTAGGCACTGGCTAGGGATGTGAATGAGGCCTTGAAGGTAGGGGGTTTTGTTTCATCTTGCTCATCTTTTCCTCAGCACTAATCACAGTGCTTTGTGTGTAGTGTGAGAGTGAGTAACTCATTTGTTATAGGATGTGATCTTGAATCGTGGGGAAGTAATTTCCTCCCCCAAGGCTTGTCTTTCTCTTTCTGTAAGTGGGGAAGCTGAACTAGATCAATGGCTCTCAACCAAACTTCTTAGTCTGGTATGTTGGGATTAATTGTGAGGAATGGCAAGTAATTTTTAATTAATAATAAAGAGCTGATGTTTGCTTACTTTTTAAATGAGAGTTGATTTGTTACTCTTTTTTTAAGTAACAAACAATATTTTACTAAAACATAAGATTTACAAAAATTTGCAGACAAACCATACAAAATGGTCACAAGCTTTTGCTTAAAGGGAGAAGTCTACACTTGACAGTTAAATCACAGTGTTGTTAGTGAGTTTGTTTAATGTTCCCATTTTAGTTCAATCAAGCTTGTCCAGCTATAGTGTCTAAATAAAGTTAGACTTGATTAGAGACCATATTCTAAAGAACTGATTAGTTGCTTTTAACCAGTGCAATTAGATCACCATAAAAGGGGGGAAAGGAGCCCATAAAATTAAACTAAAACTATCTTTCCCTCACAAAAAAAAAAAGAAGAGAAAGAGATACAGTCACACCCTGCAACTAACCCTGACGACTACCTTCATTCACAGTGGTGGTGGTTCAGTCACCAAGTTGGACTCTTCCGACCCCGTGGACTGTAGTCCACCGGGTTCCTCTGTCCGAGGGACTTCCAGGCAGGAATGCTGGAGTGGGTTGCCATTTGCTTCTCCAGGAGCTTTATACTTAAACCATGATGGGGAAAATGAATAAAAGCAGAAAGAGGCTATTGCTTTTAAACATTTCACCACAATCCAGATGATACTTCTAGCCTCTGCTCATGCTAATTTACAACAGTGAATGAGGACAAGACATAAATTTGCTAATGTGCATTTAATCAGCAAAGGACTGGCAGTCTGGGCTTTTATTCTGTAATGTTTCTAAGACTTTATCCATTAAATGCAAACAAAAAAGGAAGAAGTCTTGGCAGAACAGGGGAAGTGATGCGTACTTGATGATCGAGGGATCTGAATATTATCTGGGGCAGACAGCCTGGTCCCTGCTTCAGCTGTTTCTATGGCTGGGGCTCCGCCGGTCCTCCGCTGCTCCGCCACATCATTTGTTAGTGGATCATCTGGACTGGGAGCACTTAACCAAGTCTGGATTGATAACAGAACTATGCACATCTGCAGTGCTGGGGACTGCTTGTCTTTCAAAATATCTAAACATTCTTCCCAACTTGTCTACATTAGGGTGATAGATTCTGGTCATGAAACATACTTTGGGGGCTGCTATTGGGTATTCTTCTGAAGGAATGGTTCAGGTTTAAAAGTCCCTCCCTTTATCGCTATACTTAATGATGGTTAAAGATGTAAGACTGCAAAATTTTATGTTTATATCTTGGATCTATCATTCTGATTATAAATAAACTTTTTGTCTCTGTAATGTCTTATTATTGAAGTATAGTTGAACTATAATGTTAATTACTGTTGTACAGCAAAGTGACTCAGTTATACATACATACGTTCTTTTCATATTTTCTTCCATTATGGCTTATCACAGGATATTAATTTTTATTTTTGCAACTTCAGGAACTCTATTTTCAGAACCTCTCAAAAAGAAAACAAATCATGGAGAAGAAAGAGAATAACCGGAAGCTTCGGGTTTGTGTTGCCACTTGCAACCGTGCTGATTATTCTAAACTTGCCCCCATCATGTTTGGCATTAAAATGGAACCTGAGTTCTTTGAACTTGACGTGGTGGTACTTGGCTCTCACCTGATAGATGACTATGGGTAAGATGAAAGCGTTTTCTTATGATATTCTTCATTGCAACGTGGTGTACTACTGAGAACTTGGGTCCTGGAGCCATGTGGACCCAGCTTCAAATGCCAGTTCTACCACTTAGTTTTTAGGTGGCCTTGGAGAAGTTGCCTAGCACTTCTGAGCTTCAGGTTCCTCAGTTATAAAACGAAGTGGAAACTTGTATTGCAGGTTACTGTGAGGAATGGAGATAGTGACATAAAATGTCTATATAGGGATGCTGCCTATTAGATGCTTGGTAAATTACAGCCATTATTATTACTATTATTTGCTACTACATTCAGAAATTCCATTTACAAATGAATATTGTGTGACTATAATGTGATTCTATATAATGTTTTGTGAGTTCTAATGCTAATCCTACATGAAAAAACTGTATAAAGTAGTAGACACTGAACAAGATTTTAAAAATCTAATCTATAAGATAAAGTAGAATTACCATTACCATTGATACTTATTTTGATGACATTAGGTTTGTTATTGATCACAGTCTAAATATTAAAGATGAAACTTGGGAAATCTTTGAGGGACAGAAAGAATGTATATACCAAAGATAGAACATTTCATTTTGTTATGTGTTAATAATAAAGTGGCTTTAGTGCACCCTTGTGGCATGAAAACATTAATGCAGCCTCTGAAGAAGGTAAAAAATACAATATGAAAGAAGCTTGTGTTAAGGTAAAATTGTCTTTTTCAGACTGTCCTTTAACAATAAGATAATGACAGCAAAAACAAAAACATGCTTCCAAAAAAAAATTTGGCAATTTACGATAAGAAAACACTTTTAATGACTAGAGAAGAAACTTATGGATAGCTTAAAAGTTCATAGATTTTTAAAATGTGAAATGAATTTTGGCTATCTAAGAAAATCCGCTTGAGTGTTCTTACATTATTGAACAGAAATTGGACAAAGTAAAAGAGTTTTAGTTACAAACTGAGGTAAAAATCTAAGTGTGTTCTTTTACTTCTTTGAAAAAAGTCTGGCAGAAGACTGGTAGGGGAGGGGCTTTCAAAGAGAAGGTGGTAGGTTTCTTACCTGCCTGCCACAGTAATTAAGGGGGAAAGTAGTGTTTGTCAGGTGAGACTGTTAAAATGGAAACGTGACTGGTACTGGGAATACTTGTCTGTAGTGCGTTCTCACACAAGAAACTGGTTGCTTATGGGGAGAAGCACTGGATGACTGGAAAACAAAAGTGAGAAGTAGCCTTTTCACTTATAACCTTTTGTATCTTGCATTTTAAACCATGGGATTGTATTATTTAAGAAGACATTAGGGCTTCCCTGGTGTCTCAGTGGTAAAGAATTCACCTGCCACTGCAGGAGAGGTGGGTTTGATCCCTGGTCAGGGAAGATCCCACCTGCCATGGAGCAGCTAAGCCTTTGTGCCACAACTGTTGAGCCTGTGCTTAGAGCCGGGGAACTGCAACTACTGAACCCTCGCACTGCGACTAGTGAAGCCCGAGCACCCCGGAGCCCACGCTCACAGAAGAAGCCACCAGTGAGAGAAGCCTGAGCACGGCAGCTAGAGGAGAGCCCACGCAGCAACGAAGGCCCCGCACAGCCAGAAACTAATGCACAAGCGAGACTGTAGGAGAAAAGAAGACATTAGATATACAGAGCCAATCAGCTACCTTTCTACCTCAACCAGTTGAATTTTTTTAAAAACATCATTTTTATACTCTTAAGAATTGGGCAAAACAATTAAAATGAATAACAGACTCCTTAGGAATTCATCGGTTCATTTATTCAGCACATTTTTTTTTCAGATTGGTGTTACAGGTTTTGTTGTTTTTTGAAGTATAGTTGGTTACAATGTTGTGCTAATTTCTGCTATATAGCAAAGTGACTCAGTTATATGCACATATACATTCTTTTTTGTATTCTTTTCCATTATCCCAGGAAATTGGATTTCGTTCCCTGTGCTATATATACAGTAGGATCTTGTTGTTTATCCATTCTAAATGCGATAGTTTGCATTTACTAACCCCAACCTCCCAGTCCATCCCTCTCCCTTCCCTGATCGCCCTGGTAACCACAAGTCTATTCTGAATGTCTGTGAGTCTGGTTTTTGTAGATAAGTTCATTTGTGCCATATTTCATTTCATTTATTAATTTGACCACGCCAGGTGGGCTTAATCCCTGACTAGGGATTGAATCCTGACCCTCAGCAGTGAAAGCACCAAGTTCTAACCACTTGACTGCCCAGAAATTCCCTGAATTACCTATTTCTTCTTGATTCAGTTTTGGTGGGCTGTATGCTTTGTCTGTTTCTAGAAAGTTGCCCATTTCTTCTGAGTTGTCAAATTTGTTGGTATGTAATTGTTTATAGTATTCTCTTAGGGGTTTTTGTATTTTGTGGTATCAGTTGAGATTTCTCCTTTTATATTTCTAATTTTTCAAAAATTTGAGTTCCTGTCTTTCTTTTTGGTGAGCCTGGCTAAAGGTTTGTCAGTTTTGTTTGCCCTTTCAAAGAATCAGCTCTTGGTTTTACTGATTTTTATTTCTATTGTTTTTTTAAATCTCTATTTTATTCCCTCTCTGATAAATTTATATTTTATTTCCTTCTTCTGACTTTAGGTTTTGTTTGGTCTTTTTCTGATTATTTTAGGTGGTAGGTTAGGTTGTTTGTTTGAGCTTTTTCTTTTTTTTTGAGGAAGCCCTGTATTGTATGAACTTTCCTCTAAGAACTACTTTTGCTGCATCCCATAGACGTTTGTATAGCTGTGTTTTCATTGTCATTTGTCTCAAGGTATTTTTAAATTCTGTTTCGATTTTCTCACTCACCCCCCCCTTTTTTTTTACTAGCATGTCATTTAGTATCCATGTAATCATTTTTTTCCCTCTTTTCTCGTAATTGATTTCTAGTTTTGTGCTTTATTTCAAAGGGATTTTGATTATGGTTCCTGATTCAGATGGTTATGTATGAACATTCTGTAGGTAGGACAGTCTCAGAATTAAAGCTGTGTTGCAATTTTAGAAGACATACCTGCCAGAGGCTTCCAAATTTAGTATTAAAAAAAAAAAACCCAGAAAAACCCAACATTGATGTACATATACAAAAAGGTCAACAACTCTCAGTAAATAAATACAAAGAAAACTACATGTAGACATAGCATAGTCAATTTGCTGAAGACAAGAAAATCTTGAAAGCAACAAGACCAAAAATTATATTTCTTACAGGGGAACTAATGATAAGAATAATTAACTCACTGACAGTGGAGGCCAGAAGACAATGGAACATCTTTAATGTGCTCAGAAAAGGGGAAAAAAACCTCTGCTAACCCAGAATTTTTTTATCCAGTGAAAGTGCCTTTTAAAAATAAAGTTGAAGTAAAGATACTTTCAAGAAAAGCTAAGCAAATTATCACCAGCAGGTATGTGCTGCTAAAAATGCTAAGGGAGATTCTTGAAACTGAAGAGAAATGATACCTGTTGGGAACTTACATCTACAGGAAGGAGTAACTACAAATGGTAAAATACATGCGTATATATAAAAGAAAGAATGCCTTTAAAAATAGATTTATTTTTAGAATAGTGTTAAGTCCTGCGGCAAAACTGAGCAGAAGGTACAGAAGTCACTCATATACCTCTCTTCCTCTATACAGGCATAACACCCCCCACTATCGGCATCCCCTACCATACCTCATTAGTACATATTGTTCAAACGATGCACCTCCACTGACACATGATTATCACTCAGTCATAGTTTAATTGGGTTCAACTTGGTGGGATAAGTTCTGTGGGTTTGGACAAATGTATATTGACATGTATCTACCATTATAGTATCACAGAGTCATCTCACTGTTCAGTTCAGTCAGTCAGTCATGTCCAACTCTTTGTGAACCCATGGACTGCAGCATGCCAGTCCTCCTTGTCCATCACCAGCTCCCAGAGTTTACTCAAACTCATATCCATTGAGTCGGTGATGCTATCCAACCATCTCATCCTCTGTCATCCCCTTCTCCTCCTGCCTTCAATCTTTCCCAGCATCAGGGTCTTTTCAAATGAGTCAGTTCTTTGCATCACCTAGCCAGAGTATTGGAGTTTCAGCTTCAGCATCCGTCCTTCCAATGAATATTCAGGACTGATTTCCTTTAGGATGGACTGGTTGGATCTCCTTGCAGTCCGAGGGACTCTCAAGAGTCTTCTCCAACACCACAGTTCAAAAGCATCAATTCTTCAGTGCTCATTTCACTGTTCACTGCCTCCCAGATCTTCTCTTCTACCCATTCATCCCTTCCTCTCCCCCCAACCCATTTCCTGGCAGTAACTGATCTTTTTACCATTTCCATAGATTTTTTGCCTTTTCCAGAATGTCATATTGTTGGAATATCCTACATTATGTAGCCTCTTCTTTCATTTAGTAATATGCTTTTGAGTTTCCTTTATGTATTTTCATAGCTTGAGTCATTTCTTTTCAGTGCTGAATAATATTGCATTGTGTGGATGTATGGTAGTTTATTTCTGCATTCTCTTACTGAAGGATATTTTGATTGCTTCCAAGTATTGGCAGTTATGAATAAAGCATATTTTTGTAGATTTTTGTGTAATGTAAGTTTTCAGCTCCTTTAGGTAGATCAAGGAGCATGATTGCTCCTTGTAAAAAAGTATGTTTAGTATTGCAAGAAACTGACAAACTATCTTCCAAAATGGCTGCTGTATCATTTTGTATTCCCCCAAGAGTAAATGAGAATTCCTGTTGCTCCATATCGTTGCCAGAATTTAGTGTTGTCTGTGTTCTGGATTTTGTCCATTCTAATAGGTGTGTAGCAGTATCCCTTTTAATTTGCGTTTCTTTGATGACACATGATGTGGAGCATCTTTTCATATGCTTATTTGCCATCTTTATATCATCTTTGGTTTAACCCATTTTTAAATTGGGTTGTTTATTGTTGAGTTTTAAGCTCAGGGGCCAAACAAGAAATCCTAAAGGAAATTAGAAAATATTTTGACCTAAATAAATATTACAGTGTATCAAAATTTGTGGGTATAGATTAATCAGAGCTTATGGGGAAATTTATCATTTTAAATATTAATACTTAAGTGAAAAAAGAGGTGAGAGTCAAGGATCCATTTCCACTTTAATGAACAAGAAAGAAAATGAAGCCCAAAATAAGTAGAAGGGAGGACCAAGGGCCAATAGAGTCAAAATCAATGAAATGTAAAAGTAGACTAAACAATAAAGAAAGTTATTTGAGCTAAAAGTTATTTGTTTAAAATAAGAAAATCAGCATGCTTCTGCAGAACAAGGATGGGGTAGCACAGAAATTACCAACATAGGATAACAAAGAGGATGTCACTACTGATCTCAGCATTAAAAGAATAAAAGGAGGATATTAGGCCAGTAAACTGACAATCAATTTAGATGAAATGGACAAGCTTTTGAAAAATACAGCTTACGGAATTTTTTTCTACAGAAAAGATAGAAAATCTCAATAGCTCTATATTAAAGAAATTTGGTTCATTGTCAAACCCTATAAAAATAACTTCCTACAGAGATACCTTCACTTTTGAATCCTGTCAAACATTGAAGATCCCATTAAATTCCTATGGGAATTCTCACAGGATTTTCTTTATTTACAATGTCATAGCTTTTGTAGGAAAATCCAGAGAAATCTATAAAATGACTGCTAAGCCATCTATATGATGTATGTAAAAAATCCTTCATAATCTGAGAAAATATCATAGTGTTAAGTGGGTTAAATAGATTACAAAGTTGTACTATGATGTATTCTCAACCATTTAAAAATATTATGGGAAAAAAGTATGAATAAAGTGGTTAGAAAGGAGGACTTCACTGGTGGTACAGTGGTTAAGACTCCATGCTCCCATGTAGAGGGTGCAGGTTTGATTCCTGGTCAGGGAACCAAGATCCCACATGCCGCATGGTGTGGCAACAAAAAAAAAAAAAGGAAGAAATCATGGTAATACTGATGGTGCTGAGTGGTAGGTTTATGCATGATAATTTTCTGTATTTTTCTAATTTTTAAGTAATGTTTTATATATTTCCAGAAACAAAGTCAGATCTTTTAAAATCTAGTCATAACAAACAGGAAACTTTAAAGCATTGAGAATTGCTGTTGCTGTTGAAGCATGAAACAGACTTGAAACTGCATTTTACAGCCAATTTAAGCCTACATTTTCACCCTAGTCAGAATTATGCTGCATGAATGGTACCATACGAAAAGAATTCAGGAGATAATTTCCATCATTCAGAATTTATAATATAGTACCATATCAGGTATCCCAGTTCCATACTACTTTTTTAGGAGCATTTATAAGTAACATTTTTTCTATTAAGTAGCATGATTTCTTTTAAAAAATTTATATATAAGTTTCAGTTCAGTTCAGTCCGTCAGTCGTGTCCAACTCTTTGCGACACCGTGGACTGTAGCACGCCAGGCCTCCCTGTCCATTGCCAACTCCTGGAGTTTACTCAAATGAGTAAACTCATGTTTCTTGAGTAGACTCATGAATTTACTCATGTCCATTGAGTCAGTGATGCCATCCAACCATCTCATCCTCTGTTGTCCCCTTCTCCTCCTGCCCCCAATCCTTCCCAGCATCAGGGTCTTTTCCAATGAGTCTGTTCTTCACATGAGGTGGCCAAAGTATTGGAGCTTCAGCTTTAGCATCAGTCCTTCCAATGAATATTCAGGACTGATCTCCTTCAGAATGGACTGGTTGGATCTCCTTGCAGTCCAAGGGACTCTAAAGAGTCTTCTCCAACACCACACTTCAAAAGCATTAATTCTTCGGCGCTAAGCTTTCTTTATAGTCCAACGCTCACATCCATACATGACCACTGGAAGAACCATAGCCTTGACTAGATGGACCTTTGTTGGCATATAATATTTTTAAAAGGAAAGAAAAAGTCGTGATCACTGTAAAATTTAGTCTCTTTTTTCCTAATAAAAACATTCTCCCTCCAAAGTTCTCCCTCCGGGTGCTCACTGAAGCGGGGCATGGGTGAGACCTACAAAGTGTGGGAGGTGTTGATCTAGGTGGTGACTACAGGGGTGTTTGTGTAGAAAAAGTAATCAAGTGATCTGTATATTTATGGCCTATGCTTTTAATTTTTGTGTGTAAGTTATACTTCAGTTTAACAAGGAAATTTTGTGAAATATTTCTCCCTTCACAGTTGATGTTTTTATAGCCCTATATTTAAGAACATGCTCTCACATTTTAATTTCTCCCTGCTTTAGAAACACGTATCGCATGATTGAACAAGATGACTTTGACATTAACACCAGGTTACACACGATTGTCAGAGGGGAAGATGAGGCAGCCATGGTGGAGTCAGTAGGCCTGGCCCTTGTGAAGCTACCAGATGTCCTTAATCGCCTGAAGCCTGATATCATGATTGTTCATGGAGACAGGTTTGATGCCCTGGCTCTGGCTACATCTGCTGCCTTGATGAACATCCGAATCCTTCACATTGAAGGGGGAGAAGTCAGTGGGACCATTGATGACTCTATCAGACACGCCATAACGAAACTGGCTCATTATCACGTGTGCTGCACCCGAAGTGCAGAGCAACACCTGATATCCATGTGTGAGGACCATGACCGCATCCTGCTGGCAGGCTGCCCTTCCTACGACAAGCTGCTCTCTGCTAAGAACAAGGACTACATGAGCATCATTCGGATGTGGTTAGGTGTGTGCCAGACTTTATTCAGTCTAATGGTTGCTTTTGTGCCAAAGTATGTTTATGTCTCAGTCCTTTTGGTAACTGTTGTATAGAGAAGGTACCATTAGCAGTCAGAAGGCTAAATTTTAGTTCATGAATCTTGCCCTGTAGTATGACTTCACCTCTCTGAGACTCATCTTTTCTAAAAGATGGGCTTAATGGACTGGATTTTTTAAATCTCTGCTATTTTTATATAACAGAATGCTTTTCATCTGTTAAATACAACGTTACAGGTGAATATTTAGTGACAGGGACAGATCCTGCCATATCAAAAAGGGAAAAAAAGGAAGCTACAAATTGTATACAAATTGTATAATGTGATGCTATTTTTATAAAAAAACAACAGCATAATAGAAAAGTTGGTAAGTATGTACACCATTTATAATATTTACTTCTGGTTAGTAGAATTATGGGTATATTTTTTCCTTTGTTTTTTTAGCACAATGAAAACAATTAGTTTTAATGCCTTATGGGCCTGTTGAAATATTCAGATGAGATAATGTTGAAAGCAGTAAGCCATAAGTACTTATAAGGGATTATGATTATTGTTAAAAAGCAGAAGTCATAGTTCTACGATTAGAGTTTGTTAGCCCTGTAAGTAAGCCTTAAGGAAGGTTGTTTATTTATCTTCAGATCAATGATCTAGATTCCTGGAAGTCACTTTTTGCTAATCAGAGGCAAAGAAAAAAGGTTTGCAAACAATGTCAGTTGGTTAATTTATAATGAGTGTACTATCTTGAGGATAAATCAGAACTAATTATCTGTTTGGGTATTTAGGACTCTCTGTGAAAAGGTAGATCAGTTGAATAATGAAGTTAATAAATAGTAAATTGATCTAGTGGTTGTATAATTTAAGATTTTAAATCCAGATCATATTAGAACAGGAAAGAAATTGGATTTTTTTTTACTCTATAGTTTAGCCCATTCTGTGTATTTCTTACCTCTGGACAGATTCATAGTTGTCAGGGAACCTGTCGAGATAATCCTGATGTAACAGACTTCCGTCTCTCAGTCTCCCCATCCTGCATGCTTCTAAGCAAGCATTCTTGCACTCTGTTCTGGTTATACTGTTAGCTCTGTATGTCTTCTGAAAAACTTGTAATGAAAGAAAATAACCCTTATAAAGCAGAATACAACAAATTTGTAATTGCAGGGCTTCAGGTTCTATTTGGAACCATTTAAGCAGTTTCTCCTACAGAAGCAGAAGATACTAACAAGAGGTGGCAAGAACACACAGAACCATTTAAGCAGTTTCTCTTAAAGAAGCAGAAGATATTAAGAAGAGGTGGTAAGAACACACAGAAGAACTGTACAAAAAAGATCTTCACGACCCAGATAATCACAAGTGTGTGATCACTCACCTAGAGCCAGACATCCTGGAATGTGAAGTCAAGTGGGCCTTAGGAAGCATCACTGCGAACAAACCTAATAGAGGTGATGGAATTCCAGCTGAGCTATTTCAAATCCTAAAAGATGATGCTATGAAAGTGCTGCACTCAATATGTCAGCAAATTTGGGAAACTCAGCAGTGGCCACAGGACTGGAAAATGTCCATTTTCATTCCAATCCCAAAGAAAGGCAATGCCAAAGAATGCTCAAACTACTGCACAATTGTACTCATCTCACACGCTAGTAAAGTAATACTCAAAATTCTCCAAGCCAGGCTTCAGCAATACGTGAACCGTGAACTTCCAGATATTCAAGCTGGATTTAGAAAAGGCAGAGGAACCAGAGATCAAATTGCCAGCATCCTCTGGATCATCAAAAAAGTAAGAGAGTTCCAGAAAAACATCTATTTCTGCTTTATTGACTATGCCAAAGCTGTTGACTGTGTGGATCACAAGAAACTGGAAAATTCTGAGAGACAGGAATACCAGACCACCTGACCTGCCTCCTGAGAAACCTATATGCAGGTCTGGAAGCAACAGTTAGAACTGGACATGAACAACAGACTGGTTCCAAATAGGAAAAGGAGTATATCAAGGCTGTATATTATCAGCCTGCTTTTTAAACTTATATGCAGAGTACATCATGAGAAATGCTGGGCTGGATGAAGCACAAGCTAGAATCAAGATTGCTGGGGGAAATGTCAATAACCTCAGATATGCAGATGACACCACCTTTATGGCAGAAAGTGAAGAAGAACTAAGGAGCCTCTTGATGAAAGTGAAAGTGGAGAGTGAAAAAGTTGGCTAAAGCTCAACATTCAGAAAACTGAGATCATGGCACCTGGGCCCATCACTTCCTGGCAAATAGATGGGGAAACAGTGGCTGGCTTTATTTTTTGGGGCTCCAAAATCACTGCAGATTGTGATTGCAGCCATGAAATTAAAAGATGCTTACTCCTTGGAAGGAAAGTTATGACCAACCTAGACAGCATATTAAAAAGAAGAGACATTACTTTGTCAACAAAGGTCTGTCTAGTCAAGGCTGTGGTTTTTCCAGTATGGATGTGAGAGTTGGACTATAAAGAGAGCTGAGCGCCAAAGAATTGATGCTTTTGAAGTATGGTGTTGGAGAAGACTCTTGAGAGTCCCTTGGACTGCAAGGAGATCCAACCAGTCCATCCTAAAGGAGATCAGTCCTGAGTGTTCACTGGAAGAACTGATGTTGAAGCTGAAACTCCAATATTTTGGCCATCTGATGTGAAAAGCTAACTGTTTTGAAAAGACCCTGATGCTGGGAGGGGTTGGGGGCAGGAGGAGAAGGGGATGACAGAGGATGAGATGGTTGGATAGCATCACTATCCAATGGACAAACTACCCAAACTCAATGGACATGAGTTTGGGTAGACTCTGGGAGTTGGTGATGGACAGGGAGGCTTGGCGTGCTGCGGTTCATGGGGTCGCAAAGAGTCGGAGATGACTGAGCGACTGAACTGAAGCAGTTTCTCTGTGAAAAGAAGAATGACAAAATAGCAAAAACTGGATTTTTTTTTTTAAGCCAGTGAGGGAAAAGAAGACATTTTCTCCAAAGCTTTTACCTGCTTCTTGACCTACAATTTCTGATGTTATCGTTCTCCTTATAGGAAAAATAGCATTGGGTAAGCCACTCAAACATGCAGCTTTGTAACCAGAATAGTAATAATAAGAGCCCTAATAAAAATGTTAGCAAAGTTGAAAAGACATGTTAACATTTCTAATAATGAAAAAAATACCATAGTAAATATAGAACTTTTGACACAAAACCAAATAATGGTACCATAATAGAAAGGCTTTAAATAAATGCTTTAAATGTGTGGAAGGACTGAAGCTGCTGAGTTCTGGAGACAAAGGCAGATAATGTCAAAGTCCTACATCACATTGAGGAACCAGTGTGGGATTTGCACAGAATATGTTGTTGCTAGGGATGGGTAGCTCCAGCTCATTGTCCTGTGTTTTTTCATTTTTTTTTTAAAGATGTCTAGTTTTTGCTCTTCTGTTTTCCTTTTTTAATGAAGAAACTGCTTAAATGGCTCCATATAGAGCCTTAAGTTACAAAGTACAGTCCTGCTGCATTCTGCATTATAGGGTTATTTTCTGTATTCTACAAATATTTCTCAGTCACACTTAAAGTAGAAGATAAATGAGGTGTGGAAAACTCTCATGGGGTAAACTGCCAGAATTTTTCTTCCTCTTCGCCTTCCACTTGCCCCTTAGCAGTAAGTTGTGTAGAATGATCCTCTGCGTGGGACCACAAAAGCTCCGTTCATCCCCACTCTCAAAGAACAGTTGCCACCAAAAAAGAAAGGCACAAAGATCAAAGAGACTTGCCCAATAAGTGTTCTCAAGACAGAGTAAATGGGCAGAGTGAACTCCAAGAAAGACCATGGGGTGCGGGAGCCTTGTGACAATCACACTATTTCACCACAGCTTGTTGTCTATGTTTCCTTTAAGGTTCTTAGCCATCAGCCTTGGGGAATCATGAACGAATAACTTGACTACTGCATTAAAGGTTGACATCATTCCTCTGTTTGCCAGTCACAGATGAGCTAATTCACATTGTAGCAGTCACACACCATAGTGGGACTAACTTGTACCTGTGGCCAGATTGCAGCATATACATAATGTTTCCAGATCTGTTACAGCAGACACCGCTTTTGTTGGTTTGCTTCTCCTCAAGTTTTTAATTCTCTTTGAACTAGTTTCTTTCTAATGGCCCTGATCTATATCTGATATATTGCCTGAGTTTGTGTTGACGGCATCTTTATGTTTTTGATAGTCTTTTAGGCCTTTAGACCTTTTTTCTGCTTTGTACCAAAATGTAATGATGATATCCCCATGCCACCCCCAGTTTAGAACATGATGGGTCCAATAATTTTTTTAAATAAAATTTTGGAGCCTGTAGTCTTTTGAATAATACTGTAGATTCTTAGGAACAACTCTCTGTTACTATTACATCATAAACAATAACTGCTACTGGTTGAATTTGGATTAATGATACACATAGTTCATGATAAAGTTGTTCATTGAAATTAATATCACAAAGATATATATTCTTTCATTAAAACTTAGTGAGTAGGAACTTCCCTGGTGGCTTAATGGTAAAGAACCGGCCTGCCAATGCAGGAGAAACAGGTTTGATCCCAGGTCTGGGAAGAGCCCACGTGCCACAGAGCAGCCTAGCCTCTGCACCACAGCTCCTGAGCCTGTGCTGTAGAGCCCAGGAGCTGCAATGACTGAAATCCGAGTGCCTTAGAGCCTGTGCTCCACAACAGGAGAAGCCTGAGTACCACAATGAAGAGTAGCCCCCGCTCGCTGCAACAAGAGAAAGCCTGCTGAAACAATAGCAGTTGCTGCCCAGCGCAGCCAAAAATAAATAATTTTTAAAAATTAGCAAGTAGAACTAATTTCCAGTTCTATGGGATAATATAGGCACTGTTGCAAAATGGTTTGTATTATTTGACATAGCACTCTTCATCCAAATTTTTACACTTTACATTTTTGCTGAGGAACTGTCCTTGAGATCCCTGAGGATGAGTGAAGCCTTTCTTTTGAACAGAGTTAGAAACACTGGCATTCTATTGAATCTGGTGAGTGAGAGTGGGGAAGCTCCTGTGTATTACATGAAATTTATTTAATGCTCAGTCAGTCTCTGAACCCTCTGATTTGCAACACATTATTACTCATTGACGATAAGTCATTAGAAACACCAGTTAGAAACTGGGAAGAGGCGCATTTTTCTAACACTTTAAAATATTTTGGATTTTAAAACAATGAAGTGTAGTGTCTGCTATTTAAAGTTTTATATTTTGTTTGTGGTAGCAAGCACCTTTGTAAAATGTTAAGTGCTGAAGAATCCTTGGACTTGTTGCTAAAAGTTCTTATTGTTAGATCCTAATTTGGATTCCCTGCTTAGATTGTGACAAACTGTTTTTTCCTTAGAATTTTTAAAAGCATAGACCTGGGGGTCCTGCTGTTCAGAATTTGCTTCTTCCTCCTGTAAGATTCTTAATTAATGAAGCCATGTAATTTGATTTTCTTTAAACAGGTGATGATGTAAAACCTAAAGATTACATTGTTGCACTTCAGCACCCTGTGACCACTGACATTAAGCATTCCATAAAAATGTTTGAATTAACATTGGATGCACTTATCTCATTTAACAAGCGGACCCTAGTTCTGTTTCCAAATATTGATGCAGGTAATTGAACTTGAAAATATGCCACCTACCTTTCCAGTTTTTTGTTTCTATCATGTCTTCTTTGACTGACATTCCTGTCCTGCTCATCTTATCATTGAAGGCCATTCTATTCTGAAAGTATTCTGTTTTCAAAGGGTCATGACCAATTTTTCAGTAGATTGAAGAGTTTGTGATATTATTGTCAAGTCTAGTAGAAACTTAATAGGAAAGAAATACTTCTAAATCTCCACTCTATTTTCATGTTTAGTCTCTTCCCTCCAGAGAAAATGCAGTAGCCAAGAGATATAAACCTTAGAAGTTAAGTGTCTCTTGGAAACTAGTGATCCCACTGACCACAGTAGAATAGCCATTAGTTATTTCTTGTGAAAAATTTTCCTTTATCTTGTAAACCATTTAACAGTTGGTTCTTTCCATAGGGAGCAAAGAGATGGTTCGAGTGATGCGGAAGAAGGGCATTGAGCATCATCCCAATTTTCGTGCAGTTAAACATGTCCCATTTGACCAGTTTATACAGCTGGTTGCCCATGCTGGTTGTATGATTGGGAACAGCAGCTGTGGGGTACGAGAAGTTGGAGCTTTTGGAACACCTGTGATCAACTTAGGAACACGTCAGATTGGAAGAGAAACAGGTATTTACCTTTATCTTCAACTGACTAGGCTTACTACGTTTGTTTGCATTGTTACAGGTATGCATGTATCAGTGCTGTCATATGTGTTTATGAATAAATGAGTAAATGAGGTTAATGACCAACTGTAGCCTGAAACCTGTAGATAGCACACATACTACCAAAGTTTTAGGGCCCTACTTGTATTTTTATTGTCTTTGTAAGAGCAGAACTAAAAGTTTCTTAGTTAATTATGGTCTTTAACAGTTGTGTTTGAGAATGTGATTGAATGTTTAAGTATATGAATGCTAGCCTTTCATCTTCCTGGGTCCAGTAAAATGAAGGGAATCAACAATACCCTTACACTCTTGGTTTGAGCCATGGGGGTTCTCTCTCCTGATACGGAGGACCCTGAGGAAGGAACAGTTTGGGAGGGCGTAGAATTAAGAGTTCTCTGCGCTGTGCTTAGTTGTGTCTGACTCTTTGCGACCCCATGGCCTGTAGCCCTCCAGGCTCCTCTGTCTGTGGGGATTCTCCAAGAATACTGGAGTGGGTTGCCATGCCCTCCTCTAAGGGATCTTCCCAACCCAGGTCTCTCGCACTGCAGGTGGATTCTTTACTATCTGAGTCACCAGGGAAGCCCAAGAATACTGGAGTGGGTAGCCTATTCCTTCTCCAGGGAAACTCCCCGACCCAGGAATTGAACCAGGGTCTTCTGCATTACAGACGGATTCTTTACCAGCTAAACCACCAGGCAAGCCCAAGAGTTCTCTGATGGCCATGTTAAGTCTGAAATGCCTTTTAGATATTGGAGTGGAGATGGTGGGCTAGCACCTATATTGTTCCAGGAAGAGCTGAAATTGAAGATACAAATTTGAAAGTGATTGGCAAATGGGTGGTGTTAGGATATCAGTTCAGCTGCTATAACAGACACAAGAAAATAGTGCTTCAAACAGATTTTCTTTGTTTCTCACTGGTAAGTCATCAGAGACTTAACTTCCATCTCTTTTTTTTTTTTTTTTCTGTCTTCTTGATGGTTGCTCCAGCTCTTGCTCTCACTTGACACACTGGCACATTTTACCCATTGGGGAAGGAGGAGAGGGGAAGACACCCTTCCCCCTAAAAGCACAACTTGGAAGTTGCAAGTATTTCTTCCTACAGCTTAGAATGTTGTCACGTGGCCACATCCAAGGGAAGCTGAAAAATGTGTATAATCTTTAGCTGGGTGATCAGATGTCAGACTAAAAATTCTGCTACTGGTACAAAGGATATTGAGGATAATGGCACACTCTGCCAGGAATGATACTGACATTTAAAACCAAGGGATGAAATGAGATTACCCAGGGGGGAACATGTAAATAGAGAAGAGAATGGAGCCCAAGACCAACCTCTGGAGTCTTTCTGATGAGGAGGGAAGAGCCAGGAAGAAAGACTGAAAAGGAACTGTCAGAAAATCAGGAGTGTGATCTCATTAAGGCCCAGAAAAGAAAGAGTTTCAAGGAGATGGTGTTGAATGATGCTGAAAGTTCAAATTAAGACATGAATAGGGAATTGAACACTGGATTTGGCACCAGGGTCGTCTAGCAAAAGCAGTGTGTCCTTTCTGCCACCACGCTTACACAAACACATGCCCTCCATCCTTTCCTTCTTACCTTCTTTACACTGGAGTATGTGGGGTATGGGGTCACCCCTGCCTGTCCATTGCTTAGCCTTCTGTGTTCTAAAGCCCCACCCTCCTGTCTTCGCAAGGACTATCAGTCATCCTTTCTCTTCCATGTTGCTTCCTTAGCATTTAAACATGCCTAAACCTCTGTTATGTTAAAACTACAAAACAACCCCTTCTCTGACCCCACACCTCTCCCCAGCCACCACCCTTCTGCTCTGCTCTTCCTCATAGCCAAGTCTGTTGAAAAACATGTCATTGTCACTGTATTTACTTCCTCAAATTGGTCGGAAAATGTATGGAGAGAATGTGACTGCATCAACAGCTGACTGGCTAACTGACTGATACCCTGGCCTGACCAGATCCAGCAACTGGCTGAGTAGATGGAAGTCAGGGCAGATGGAGAGAGTGGATGTGCTGGATGACTTTATGAGTGACAAGTGGATACTGGATTAATTACCTTATTTATTTCAATAAAGAAACCAAAGTTTTATTTATTCTCTTTGGGAATAAAGGAATCTATGCCCCTCAAGTATTTGATATATGGAAATATTGCTGAGAGTGCTTGCAAAGGTATAAAGTAGAAAAGTTCATTTCTCTAATAGAAGACGACTTGTTTGAAGCCTTCTGGGTTCAGGACTAATGATGAGCACGACACACTGCTCATTTCTGTCTTCTCTTGTTTCTCCCACTTCTGAATCACCATGACATCACTGGACTTACCTAGGCGAGAATGTCCTTCACGTCCGGGATGCTGATACCCAAGACAAAATATTGCAAGCATTGCACCTTCAGTTTGGTAAACAGTACCCTTGGTGAGTGTACACTTTTAAAGTGATTTAAAAGGGGAGTTGCCTTGGGCACTATTTTCAAGCTGTTTATCCTAACAGCATTCTCATTCTGCATTCTTAGGGGTCCCTGTCTGCTGGTGAGATAGGGCTTGTTAATACCCGCTATGACTCTACCAAGGGTTCCAGTGGAGAATAATTTATTTGTCTTAGTTAATTAATGTAGCACTTCTACCAGGAAATATTGCTTTAGCCTATTTTGAATTTATGTAAGTATTAGAAAATAATGTAACTGATTTTCTTTAAAAATATTACATTTCAGTATTTTAATTTAGACTATCCTTTCTGTTTCAAATTAAAGATGTTTTCCTTTACTTGAAACTGTTTTTCTGAAAATAACTTTTTCGCCATAGAAGTAAAGATAAAAAGAAAAAAAGTACTTTTTTATTATCCCAAACTATGATATATTGGCTTAAAAGAGGTAATTTTCCTTTGATCTTATTGGCATTTTATTAATGATATCTCAGGCTAGAAACAGTTGTATTTCAATCAACAGTAGTTTTAGATATTCCATTGATAATATGAAGGTACTTAATTAAGTGCTGCTGAAGAGATCCAGGTATTATTTTATATTTTAAAGGGAAAAAGCCCAAATTATGAATTACCTGAAGTTTCAGATTCCAATAATACCATGTCCTCCATATAATTTAATATGTGCAAGAGAAACATTTAATTTAGTTGACTTTTTGGACATTGCAGTTCAAAGATATATGGGGATGGAAATGCTGTTCCAAGGATTTTGAAGTTTCTCAAATCTATTGATCTTCAAGAGCCACTACAAAAGAAATTTTGTTTTCCTCCTGTGAAGGATAACATCTCTCAAGATATTGACCATATTCTTGAAACTCTAAGTGCCTTGGCTGTTGATCTTGGCGGGACGAACCTCCGAG
Organism: Capricornis sumatraensis; assembly: GCF_032405125.1. Classification (NCBI taxonomy): domain Eukaryota; kingdom Metazoa; phylum Chordata; class Mammalia; order Artiodactyla; family Bovidae; genus Capricornis; species Capricornis sumatraensis. The sequence continues at coordinate 68,471,532 of NC_091074.1, read as the reverse complement.
TTGCAATAGTCAGCATGAAGGTAAAATAACACCTAAGGTTATAACTTTATATCCCACGAGTAGTTGATTTTCTTAAAATATGGTTGGAAGGTGGAACTATAAACATACATAAGAGCTTGTAATCATTTGCCAGTAGTATTGACTTACAGGTCCATTACAATGCTTGTCTTACTATTTACTAATCACTAACATTTTAAAGAGGTAAAATTCTCAAGGAATTCAAGTTTGTAGATTTGAGCTGACAATGGGAGACCCATTAGACACCAGAGAGGGCATCTACCATGCAGGAGACCTGAAATTCTATACTCAGTAACAGCTTGGAGCATGGAGCATGTTGATTACTCTCACTGCCCTGGGGAGGGTATCTTCAGATGGTGAGGGGAGTTGCTTCTCCTCTAGATCATGATTTTAGTTGAGTTCAGCATACATTCAGTCTCTTAAGCAAACCAGCACCATAACGTTGACAGAGCCTTTATAAAACACCAAAACGTCCGTGATAAAATAATCTTTGATGATGTGACAAGGAAGAATAGTTACCAGAAAAATCTTTGAAACATTATAGGTGTATGACGTTTCAGGAGTCCATGAGAAATATAAAGGACTTTAAACACAAAGTCATTTAGATCAATTTTTAAAAAGGCAAAACAAAACATGATTTTATCTAGTGAAGCCAAAGGGCCTCCTTTATAAAAATTTTTTTGGGGGGCCACACTGCGTGGCTTGTGGGATCTCATTTCCCTGACTAGGAATTGAATCCAGGACCTTGGCAGTAAGAGTATGGAATCCTGATCACTGAACTGCCAGGGAATTCCCTATAAAAGTATTAATAGGGAACTTCCTTGGTGATTCCTTCCAAGAATATGCCTGCCAATGCAGGGGACATGGGTTCAGTCCCTGCTCGAGGAAAATTCCACATGCATTAGGAGCAGCTAAGCCTGTGCACAACTGCTGAGCCCAAGTGCCACAGCATCAAAGACCCAGAGCAGCCAAAAACTAAATAAATTAGTTTAAAAATATTACTAGAAAAATGTTTTCTTAACATATGATGGTGATGATGATGTGAAGTCGCTCAGTCGTGTCTGACTCTTTGCAACCCCATGGACTGTAGCCTACCAGGTTCCTCCATCCGTGGGATTTTCCAGGCAAGAGTACTAGAGTGGGTTGCCATTGCCTTCTCCAGGGTTCTTCACATACATTCCATATCAATGACCAACACCCTCAATAGTGGCAGGTCTAAAGATAGTCTCATTAAAATCACATGGAAAAGAAGGATATTTTCTGGAACATTATTTAACATAATTCTCAGAGTTAGGAAGGGAGTAAAGCAGGAATGAACAGCAAAAATGGCGACTGTGCACAGGATAAAAAAAAATTATAGATAATACGAATAAACCAACAAGCTTGTAGAATAACACAATTGAGTAAAATGGTTAGATATTATGATAAATATGTAAGTATCAATAACTTTTACTTATATGAAATTGCAGATAAAGATTTGAGTTTTTCTGTAGGTGAGTATTTGTCAACCCTGATTGCACATTATTAGTGTTACATGGAAGCTTTAAAAAATTATGTGGATGCCTAGCCCCCACACCAGACTAGATAGATGCCAGTCTCTGGGGGTAGGGACCAGGCATCAATATTTGTTCAAAGCTGTCCAGGTGATTCTGATGCACAGTGAAGGTCAAGAAGCACAATGAGGTTTATTTTTAATGACAATCATTAGTGACAGTTTTAACCCTTGTAAATGGATAAAAAGCCATTAATTGGCCTCCCTGGTTGCTCAGTGGATAAGAATCCACCTGCCAATGCAGGAGACATGGGTTTGATCCCTGCTTTGGGAAGACCCCACATGCCAGAGCAGCTAAGCCTGTGCACCACAACTATTTAGACTGTGCTCTAGAGCCCGGGAGCTGCAACTACTGAAGCCCTTATAGCGCCCTAGAGCCTGTGTTCTGCAGCAAGCCACCGCAACGAGAAGCCCCTGCACCACAACTAGGGAAAAAGCCCACTCAGCCATGAAGACCCAGCACAGCCAAAAATAAAAAAAAAATTTTTTTTAAGTCATTAGTAACAGAAGAATGGAAAAAGAGATCATATTTAGAACAACATAACCTCTAAGAAAAATCTAAACCAGAAAACTATGTGACCTATATAAAGAACATCTAAAAACTATAAAATAGAAAGCCTTGAAAAATCTCCTGGATGGGAGTGCTGAGTATTTTTTAAATGCCAGGAGTTTCCAAATTGAATTGAGTTTAACATAATTTTAGTCAACATTTCAGTGAGGCTTTTTAAAGTTTAACAACATTATTCTGAAATTTACTTAGAAGACACAAGTGGGAAGAGCACAGAAAAAAAAAATTTAAAAACAAGAATAATTAGGAGGGACTATGCCTGATTGGTATTGAAACATGTCACCAAGCACTGTAATTTAATAAACACCATGGTTCGATACCATTATTGGCTTCAGTTATAGGAGATGATTAAAGTTTACTTGGCATTTTTATTTAATTGCTTCAGTATTTAAACAAGGGAATTTTATCAACCTGAAAGAGTAAAATATGACCTTTCAGTGAAGATGCGGATTAGCCAGAAGAGAGGGCCCATCTGGTTGGCTGTGGAGTTGTCACTGCTTCAGTGGCCATATGCCAGGTTGGCTTCCTGGAAACTAGTTGGGTGTAACCAAGGGCTGGCCCAAGCCAGCAGGGGCTCTCTTCCCAAGCAGTCATCTGAGTCTGCAGTACTATGCTAAAGCAATGTCTGATTTATCATGATAATGGTCAGAGATTCACTGTATACTCCTCAGCTAAGACCAGTGAGACAGATCTGGTTTTTCTCTTTCAGGGTGAAATAGTTAAGAAGTATACTCAGTTCAACCCTAGAACGTATGAAGAGAGGATTAATTTAATCCTACAGATGTGTGTAGAAGCCGCAGCAGAAGCTGTAAAACTGAACTGCAGAATTTTGGGAGTAGGTGAGATTGTGAATTACATATCCAAGCATGTTCATTCCCATATACAAAGTTTGCTAAGTTCTGATGCATGACACGGAACATCAGGTCACTGTTGTGTGTGTAGATGGCTCCAGTCCTGTTTGTGGGCCCTCAGCAAACACTGTGAAAAGTATTGATGGAACTGTCAGTCTATGGGGAGGCACAGGTTTAGCCTTACATTACCTTGCAGTCCTTGGTAATGTTTGTTTTAGGAGATCTTGGGTGAATAGTTTGTGTTCTAAGCCCAGAAAGCTAGCATAGTCTTCTGAGATTGCTCAACAGAATTATTTTCCTTGTGTTTGTCGTGGAGCTCAGGCATTTCCACAGGTGGCCGTGTAAATCCTCGGGAAGGAATTGTGCTGCATTCAACCAAACTGATTCAAGAATGGAACTCCGTGGACCTCAGAAGCCCCCTGTCTGACACTTTGCATCTCCCTGTGTGGGTAGACAATGATGGCAACTGTGCTGCCCTGGCAGAAAGGAAATTTGGCCAAGGAAAAGGCCTTGAAAACTTTGTGACACTTATCACAGGCACAGGTAAGAATAGAGAAGGCTGCTTCGGATCTCGGTGTGTGTTGGGCACGTGCCTTTACCTTCAGGCAGTTTTCACCTTCCCTTCCTGCTTCAGTAAGGCCTGAAGGTGAGAGCTGAGAATACCCAGGTCTTTTCTGAGCATGTGCCCGGCCCTGGGCGTGAATGTGACCTTCTAAATTGCCAGGAACTGTCAGAGCTCTTCAAAGCCCTTATTCCGCAGAGCTTCTCATTGCTAGTTCCCCAGCCTTTCTTCCCACTCTCTTTGGTTAGTATATTGTTTGTCACAACTATCATCCATTGCCTTAAGCAGTAGAAACTAGTAAGTATATCTTGCCTTTAAATGTCTTTGACAAGTGCCCCCCGGGTAGCCTCTCAGCCCTTTGAGCTAGAGAGTTCTGAGGAGGATGAGATAAAGACCAGCCCTTTGAGCTAGTCCTCCAGGAACCACCAAGCAGGTCTAAACAAACCACCACAGTGTTTTGAGAATAGTTCATTCTCCTCCCTCCAGTTACTCATGGCCATCACCAAGCTGGGAGGTGAAGGGTAGGGGTGATGGGACCAGAAAATGCCAGAAATCTCTAAGATTCAGCTGTTTTCTCTCAATTCCCATTTGCTGTAAATGTTTGGTTAGTTTCCAGAGTTCCAAAAAAAGTTGATTCTGACAGTTTTTGCTGGTTTATCACTGCTTTAGTGGAGGGGTGGACTTCTGGACTTCCTTCTTTGTCACTTCTGCTGATGTTCCAATTCATTTTTTAAATGAGGAAACGGATTCAGCGAGTCAGTGTTGGAGGCAACACTTGGTCTCACATTTCTCCCTTCAAACCCTGTGTGCTCTTCAACTCCACGTCAGACTCCCTCCACGTCAGACTCCCTCCCTAAACGGATCACACACTTAGTCTCAGCCACAGTTTAACAGCTTGGATATCATTTCCTAGTTCAGAGGAGTACAAGCTTAGTCACTTCAGTCGTGTCCGACTCTGCGACCCTAGGGGCCATGGCCTGCCAGGCTCCTCTGTCCATGGGATTCTCCAGGGAAGAATACTCGAGTGGGTTGCCATTTCCTTCTCCAGTAATAACCTGCAAATTAGAGGAGTGCAGATTGAGGAGTAGGTGCTACAGAAAGTAAGAGAGGGCAGCTCTAAAATGCAACACCTATTAAGGCCAAATGCCCTTTCTAACTCCTCAGCTCCATGACAAAAAAAATTCACTGATATTCATAATTATTGAATCATACATTTTTAGACAAGGTGGCATTAAGAAGAGCCAAAACTATTTAATATTCTAAGAAAGTGAAAGTGAAGTCGCTCAGTCGTGTCCGACTCTTTGCGACCCGTGGACTGTAGCCCACCAAGCTCCTCCGTCCATGGGATTCTCCAGGCAAGAATACTGGAGTGGGTTGCCATTTCCTTCTCCAGGGGATCTTCCCAACCCAGGGGTCGAACCCAGGTCTCCCACATTGCAGGCAGACGCTTTAACCTCTGCACCACCAGGGAAGCCCTTAAATACAAGAATACAGTCTCTCAGAAAACCTCCTATAGAGACACAGAACTTCAGATCCAAGTACTAACATCAAAGATTTCAAGGGAGGAAAGGAAGCCAGGTTGAAAGAAGCGGAGGAGGCGGGAGAGAGGGGGCAAAAGGGGTGGCCTCACAGACATCTCCTGCCACCTACAGATGCCCAGGCGTCATGGGACTTTTCCCTGGGCCTCCAGAGAAGGGAGGACTGGAACTCAGCCCTACCAGAAATCAGACCAGACCAGAACCAGAATTCGAGTTCTCTGCCAAGAGAAGGTGATCAGTCTCCAACCCTCAGCTCAGGCTAAGGGCCCTTTGACCAGATTCCTGCATCCAGGACTGGGGGACTAGAAAAACAGGGAAGGATAGGAAGGGTTAAGGAGAGGAAAGAGAGAGGGAAGGGGAGAGACGTCAATAAAGTCTCTTGTTCCTTACCAGTCAGGGCACTCTGGCCAGTTGTCCACATCAGGAGGAGACCAGGGACAAAAGGGTCCCAGTTGCGGCCGCTGGGTCTGGTCCATTTGCAGGCAAGCTGGCCCCTGAGTACCCCGAGTGGTCAGGATGTCAGTCGCAGCGAAGAAGAGTCCGCGCCAGAGTTGCCATTTGTTGCAGGAAGAGGGACCCCTTCCAGGGCCCGAAACCGGGCTCTCGTCTAATACTCGGAAATGAGTTGTCCGAGGAGATACATGTGCTGACAAAGCAAAAGATTTTATTGGGAAAGGGCACCCGGGTGGAGAGCAGTAGGGTAAGGAAACCCAGGAGAACTGCTCTGTTTAAGAAAGCAGGTGTTTAAAAAAAAAAAAAAAAAAGCAGGTGGTATATGAAACCTTTTAAAAAGATTATCTTATCTCGCATTTCCCCCAAAGCAGAGCCTGAGGCAAGGAGTTTGGTGTGGGTACTTTATTTTGGAGGTGATTCTGAGACACAGGACTGAGGCGGTGGGAAGAGTGGAGCAGAGCAGAACCACTAGAAGATGCATTATCAAAGCTACCTTGGAAGCCTGTAGAATCCACCCAGAGCTGCCCACTACATCTGTTGGCTCCTGTCTCTCCTTGTTGAAGGTTGCCTCTGGGCAACGTGCTCCCATGGCTGCTGGCTCTTACTTGAGTGCCAGAGAAGACCTTGGTGAGAACCAAGCTGAAATCACAGTGATTCCAAGCAGATGCAACACAGGGCATCAGAGGATCACTAAACATTTCCATCCAAAAGGATTCCAGATGAAGTTTTGGTACTTGGTCAAGTTTTAGCTATTTAAGGAAGTAGGCACCATACAGGACCTCACATTCCAAAGTCTGCTAACAGAGGAGGCATCGCCGTAGCTCAGGTTTCTGTTTCAGGTGCAGAGCCACTTCAGTGATTGTCGTCTCTCACTATAGGAATCGGCGGGGGGATCGTCCACCAGCATGAACTGATCCACGGCAGCTCCTTCTGTGCTGCAGAGCTTGGCCACATTGTGGTGTCCCTGGATGGGCCTGACTGTTCCTGTGGAAGCCACGGGTGTATTGAAGCATATGCCTCTGGAATGGCCTTGCAGAGGGAAGCAAAAAAGCTACATGATGGTGGGTTTCTTTCATCTGAGGGATAAATAGCCAAGTGGTAGATATTTTCAAAGTAAATATTCCAAAAAGAGCTGAATGCTGGAAGCCAGAACTTTCAAGCTTTTCACTCTCTAGAGGAAAATCAGGACTCCGCATACTGAAGCTCAAAGCCTCTCTGGTACTGACCCCTATTAACACTCTTCCTCTCCAGCAGTGGACAGGGACTAGGGTCTTGAGCTCCAGGAGAGCAGGGGAGATTTCTTTCATTTTTGTCTTCTCAACCCCTAGCACAGGTTGGGTATCTTAATACAGATTTAATGGAGAAGTAAATGGATAAACATACAGTTTTTCAAGTCTGAGCGGTCTTTTGAATTACAGTTGTTTCTGGACATGTTATAAATATCAGGATGGTTTCCAGTCTAATGTAAAAGGGAATCATTTAATATCATTATAATATGGTGTGTTGAGTGCAATGAGAATGATGGCCAAGGAACATACACGCATCTAGGAAGGACACCAGTGTCCCCTCCCTGCCCTCTCCATACAGGGAAGGGAGCATTGGGCTGTCTAGTGGAAAGTCAGAGGGTAAATAGAATGACTGAGGCAAGTTCAGATGAGCCAGGCAGCACTTCCAAGCATAGGAAACAGAGGTGGTGTTGCATAAGGGCAAGGCAGCGTATAGTGTAGCCAGAGGTTTGCCAGGACCAGCAGCTAATGGAGAAGCCACTAAAAAACTTTAGGGAAAAGACAGATCTGAATTTTAGGTTGTTCACAAAACTTGTTTTCTAGGAAGACAATGATAGTTGAGTGGAGGATGGCTTTAAGGGGGACAGTGTTCTGTATGACTTGCAGTTCTCTGGCTGGGTAACTGTGGTTGGGAAGCTAAGAGAAGGACTAGAGTCTGGCAGAAGATGATGGTTGGGAACCAGTGGGATGTGCAGGAGCAATGCACAGAAGGCAGCTGGCTACAGGGATCTGATGCTCAGGAGAGGTGACGGGGCTGGACTTGGAATCCTTGGCATTGAGGTAGTTATTAAGCGTGTGAATGAGCCTTGGAGTGAGATGAACTGAGGGTGGAATCCTGTGAAACATCAGTACTGGTAGGCAGGGAGGAAAACCAGGAAAGGGTAAAGCCACAGGAACCAAAGAGGGAGTGGTTCAGGGAGAGAGTGGAGGGTAGTGTCAAGTGCTGAGCAGAAGGCAACCAGCAAGTTCACTGGTTTGACCCTGAGGAAGGACCCCAATTGAAGCCATGAAAACAGTGTTGATTTTCCACCTCATTTTTATCATCAACCCCACTAAGAAGTCTAAATGCTTAGACACTTTTTCCTAGTCATACCACCCCATGAAACTTGAATACCACAGAAACGTTGGTTATTTAAGTATTCTCTGTATAAAATTTTTTTGCCCCTAAAGATCAGTTTTTGCCCCCATGGGGATAAATGCTCATCTTAAAGAAAGAAGTTTGGTCAGGTAGTGGGAGCAGAAAACTAACTACCCTGACTAGGAGGGAAGAATGCCTTGAGGGCGAGGCATCTGGGTGCCCGCACGGGCGGAGAGGAGACAGCGAGGGTGCAAGGAGATGTGGGAGCAGAAGTGGGGGTTGAGAACCCAGGAGAGGATCGGAGAGGGGCCCGTACAAGGCCCTGGGGCAGCAGGGAGGAGTGAGCTGCAAAGCCCAGGTGGGGGGGTGTGAAAACACAGGAGAGGATCGGAGAGGGGCCCGTACAGGCTCTGGGGAGGCAGGGAGGAGGGAGCTGCAAAGCCCAGGTGGGGGGGTGTGAAAACACAGGAGAGGATCGGAGAGGGGCCCGTATAGGCCCTGGGGAGGCAGGGAGGAGGGAGCTGCAAAGCCCAGGTGGGGGGTGCGAGAACACAGCCCTGTTTAGAGGCAGGGGCAGAAGAGTAAAGGGAGTTCCTGCCTGGAGGTGTCCTCTCCCTAAGAGGCCAGAGATGTTGACAGTGGGGGCAGGGAGAGACAGTCTGAGGAGATGAAGGCTGAGAAGGGCCCTGAAGGGGACTGGCAGAGTGGGCAGGGCAGCTGTGAGGGCCCCTGAAGATAGGAAGCCCCCAGCTTTTGTCTAGGTAACCGTGTTCTTGGTTGGGATTTTTTCCCATCAGAGATGGAGTAACAGCCGATGAGGAGGGAGAGTGATCTAGGTTGGTGATTCGGCAGTGTCAGGGCAGAGGACAGGGACTGTAGATAACAGGAATACTACATTCATTTAGCATTTCCTCTGGCCAGCACTTGGAATCCTGCTAGGGTAGGTATCGTTACCCTAGTCTTCGAAGAGAAGCGCGTGGAGGTGACGCGTGTGGGCAGGGTAGTGCAGCCAGCGGGGGCGGAGCTGACAGCTGAACCCAGGTCCCTCAGCTCCGGAGGCGCTGGGCCTTCCTGCTGCTGTGGGGCCCTGGCAGCAGCCTTGCATCTCAGCTAGACAAGGAAGGAGATGAATGCAGAGGAGTGCTGGTAATTTGCAGGAAAAAACACTTCTTGACTGTTTAATACGGAATGGAGAAGCGAGGGAGGGTTTTCTAGTTAAAGAAGTTTTGGATGATGTATAACCAGGCAGCAAAGGCTTCTTTGGCAGATGTAGTATATGGATATTTATGATGACTGCAAAGTGCGAAAAAAGATGATCATCTTCCCACTTGGGGGCCTGCTGCCCACAGACACAGTTCTAAGTGTGGCCTTCCCACGGGGCTGCCGCAGCTTGTGAATGACTGCTGCTCCTTCTCGCCTCTGCCCAAACAGAAGACCAGCTCTTAGTGGAAGGGATGTCAGTGCCAAAAGATGAAGCTGTGGGCGCACTCCATCTTATCCAGGCTGCAAAACTCGGCAACGCGAAGGCCCAGAGCATCTTGAGAACAGGTGAGCACACAGCTCTGGGCAGCTCTGCCTGGGGGCAGCCCGGAGCTCCCGCAGGTGCCCAGCTGGCCTCAGGACCAGTGCTCCGTCATGTCTGTCCAGAGGTAATTTTTCTGCTTACTGAGGCAACAAGGAATTGCATTCAAGGTATTTGGTAGCACTGCCTTTCTATTTTTTAATTGGAGTATAAATGCTTTACAGTGTTGCATCACTTCCTGCTGTACAACTATCAATCAGCTCTAAGTACATAAACATATATCCCACGTCCCCCATCCTCCTCTAGGTCATCACAGAGCACCAAGCTGGGCTTCCCTCCAGCTGTCTGTTTCACACATGGTAGTGTATACGTATCAATTCGTTCCACCTTCTCCCCTCCCCAACCCCGTTTCCACAGATCCATTCTCTCTGTCTGCACTTATATTCTTGCCCTGCAAATAGGTTCATCAGTACCATTTTTCTAGATTCCATATGTATATGTTAATATATGATATTTTTCTCTTTCTGACCTCACTCTGTATGACAGACTCTAGGTTCATTCACATCACTACAACTGACTCAATTTAGTTCCTTTTTATGGCTGAGTAATATTCCATTATATTTATGTGCCACAATTTCTCTATCCATTCATCCACTGATGGACATCTAGGTTGCTTCCACATCCTGGCTGTTGTAAATAGTGCTGCGGGGAACACTGGGGTACATGTGTCTTTCCGAGTATGGTTTTCTCAGGGTGTATGCCCAGTAGTGGGATTGCTGGGTCATGTGGTAGTTTTATTTTTAGTCTTTAAGGAACTTGCACTGTTCTCCATATTTAATTTTTTAAAGACCTTCCTTACTGTTCTCTGTAGTGGTTGTATCAATCTATTCCCACCAACAGTGCAAGAAGATTTCCTTTTCTCCACACCCTCTCCAGCATTTATTGTTTGTAGATTTTTTGATGATGGCCATTCTGACTGGTGTGAGGTGACACCTCATTGTAGTTTTGATTTGCATTCTGTAGTGATGCTGAGCATTTTCTTGTGGGCTCACTGTCCATCTGTATGTCGTCTTTGGAGAAATGTCTGTCTAGGTCTTGTGCCCATTTTCTGATCGGGTCATGTGTGGCACTGTCTCCTGCTCCCTTTTGTGTGTCGGGTCTTCGGTGCTGCTCGGGCTCTCTCTAGTTGCAGTGAGGCTTTTCACTGCAGTGGCTTCTCTTGAAGTGCGGGCTCTAGGGCACACGGGCTTCAGCAGTGGCAGTGCATGGGCTTAGCAGTTGTGGCTTACGGGCTCTAGAGCACAGGCTCAGTAGTTGTGGCACAGGGGCCTAGCTGCCCTGTGGCGTGTGGAATTTTCCCAGATCAGGGATCGAACTTGTGTCCCCTGCACTGGCAGGCGGATTCTTAACCATCAGATCACCAGGAAAGTCCATAAAGAGCTTTAAAAGCACTACTTCCCATGAGGCTGTATAGGTGAACTATTCCTGGCTAGTGCCCTTTTTCACATTCCTCTTTGACTTTGGATTGGGCTCTCTCCCAAGAACTTATTTTAATTTTTGTTTTCCTGTAGCTGGAACGGCTTTAGGTCTTGGGGTTGTGAACATCCTCCACACTATGAATCCTTCCCTTGTGATCCTCTCTGGAGTCCTAGCCAGTCACTACATCCACACTGTCAAAGACGTCATCCGCCAGCAAGCCTTGTCCTCGGTTCAGGACGTGGACGTGGTGGTTTCAGATTTGGTGGAACCTGCTCTGCTCGGCGCCGCCAGCATGGTTCTGGACTACACGACTCGCAGGATCTACTAGGCCTCCCAGGAATGCACGAGGACAGAGACTCGAGAGCTCCTTGGTGGAATCAGGTTGTCTTCTAGATGAGCACTGGCAGGTGACTACGGCAGAGAAGTTTTTGCTTTTAGTCTCCTCTTCCAAAGTCAGTTTTCCCAACCTGATTTTGTAGATGCTGCTCCTCCTGGGGTTATTTAAGCTCAAACCTTGTCATACTCTTCTGTGCCAAAAGGAGCTACAACAGTAGCCAAGGACGCCTTAGGACTCCATTTACTAGATGTACCACTCAGACCTGCAGGCCTTGCTTGGGGTGGGACCTTGATACTGGAGTTTTGAGTTATTAATCCTTCCTCCTCTGACCCTAAATTCAGAACACAGAAAGGGATCCAGTCAGGGAATGGAAGGAAATCTCACCACGAAAGGCTTAAGTAAACTCTTAAAAAGCAGTTTTATTGAGGTATTTTTTTAAGTGCACAATTTGGTAAGTTTTGACATCTATATGAAATCATGGCCACAATCAAGACATCAGGCGTATCTCTCACTGCTGTACATTACTTGCTGAAAGATGTCATTTGCTATTACTCTCTCAGAATCTTGAGCAACTGTAGATCAGAGGTCTGAATTACAGTGGCCTTAGTGACCTTGTCCTTATCTTCTTAAGGACCGCTGAGAAGCCACTAGGACTTACAGTCTCTGAAAGATTAACCATCCCAGAAGGATCTTTGCTACTGAGAACAGACACGTCTCTCTCCAGTAGCTTTTCACATTGTGTTGAATATGACTGGAGTACTGATAAATGCAGTGTTTATTGTGTGTTATATACCTAGAGCCCTGGTGGCTCAGACTTACCATCTGCCTACAATGCGTCTGCCTACAAAGCGGGAGACCTGGGTTCAATCCCTAGGTCGGGGAGATCTCCTGGAGAAGGAAATGGCAACCCACTCCAGTATTCTTGCCTGGAGAATCCCATGGATGGAGAAGCCTGGGAGGCTACGGTCCACGGGGTCGTGAAGAGTCAGACATGACTGAGCGACTTCACTTTTGCCTAGAGCCCACATCTGTGAATCTGGATTCTGGCTAAGTGAGATTCCATGTTTGTATTGGTGTCAAGATGCAGAGGCCAAGGTTCTTGCTATCAATTTCAACCTGGAAGAAATACTAATAGCCACCACTTATTAAGTGCCTATTGTGTACCAGGCTCTGAACTTGGTGCTTCATATACATTATTCTAAATTCTCACAACCAGTAAGGTAGGTGTTTTAATTCCCATTTTATAGAGCCCCAAACTAAGTCTTTAAGTGGTGTGCCTAGAACCACATGGCTAATGAGTCTTAAAGATAAGGTTTGAGGCAGGTCCCTCTGTGCTTTTTCTGCTAAGCTACACAACCTCTAGTAATATCAAAATCTTCCAAAGTGCAAATACATTCTGATTTACTCCAGGCTACCAAAAGCTTTCACAAGAATATCTCAGTAGCAAATGAACTGATTTATCCTTGACACTCTCTCTCAGTGGTGAATTTAATAAAATATTCTTGTATGCTGTGGAAATTTTGCCAATATAGTATTTCGTCTAGTGACAGGTTTTTATGGGTACTTTTAAACAATCTATAAATTAGCATATGTTTTTCAGATTTATTATTTTAGGAAAACCTGAAGGTTTCTACAACATATTATTTCACTTGTTCACATGTAAAGGAATCAAGATTGTATTTGAATTCCTTCCTTCCTGGTGGGTTAATGTGAAAAGATAGGCTGGCTGATTCCTAGAACTCTGTCAGCTCTGAAATAATCTCCAGGTCCTGGCTGAAACATTCCATGCTGATTCCTGGGAAGGGAGCTTGCTGGCTTGGCCATCAGCGTCTGGGGCCAGTCTGTACTGTGAAGGGGCATCTGTTGTTCCTTGGTGAAATCTACAACTACTGTATATACCAGACAGTTGCATTGCTATCAAGTTTCATACCAAGTATTTGGAAGAATGGTACTGAATCTATAAAACCAGATCTCAGTTTTTATTAAATTCATGGAAAGGCTAATATATTCCAACATAATTATTACAACTAGCTAAAATGATCACATCTTAATTTATTTTAATGTAAATATTTTTATGTTACTGTTCTGAGCCAAATTCTAAAGAAAAAATAAATTATTTCCTTGTGGAAATTCTGACATTTTTCTATTTTGTTTTGTTCTTAATTAGCTCATTAGCTAAAAACATTTCCCTCCCCAAGAGATTTGTTATACTGCTTACTATTTGAAGGTCTTATAACTTCTTTAAGGTATTTAACATGGACTTAACAATCCCCCCAAAAAAACCTTGTTAATAGAAAGCATTGTTATATAACTTTAAAAATATATATATTGCAAAATGATCACTGCACTGTTAAGCTAACATCATCACAATCCATAGTTAAAAGTTTTTTTCCTTGTGATAAGGACTTTTAAGATTGATTTTAGTAGCAACTTTCAAATTTGCCTTATGGTGTTATCAACTATAGTCGCCATGCTGTATATTACATCCCTGTGACTTATTTTATAACTGGAAGTTTGTACCTTTTAACCCTCTACACCCATTCCCCACCTCCCAACCCCGTCTGGCAACCACCAATCTGTTCTCTGAGCTGGGTTTTGTTTTTTTGAGATTCCACGTAGCACTTAGATCATATGGTATTTGTCTTTCTTAGTCTGATGTCTTACTTATTTAGTATAATGCCCCCAGGGTCTATCCATGTTTCACAAATGGGAGGACTTCATTTTTTTTTTAATGGCTGAATACTATTGTCATCTGTATTTACACCAGATTTTATCCACTCATCTGTTGATGGACACTTAGGTTGTTTCCGTTATCTTGACTGTGTAAGTAAGGCTGCATATACTTCTTGGAGTTAAGTGCTTTTGTTTTCTTTAGATAAATACCCAGAATTGGAATTGCTGGATCATATGGGAGTTCCATTTTAAGTTTTTTGAGGACCCTCCATACTGTTTTCCATAGTGGCTGCACCAGTTTACATTCTCACCAACAGTGCGCAAGGGTTCCCTTTCTCCTCCTTCTCTCCAACACTTGTTATTTCTTGTCTTTTTGACAACAGCCATCCTAAGAAATGTGAGGTGGTATCTCATTGTGATTTTCATTTTCATGATTAATGATACTGAGCACCTTTTTCCTTTACCCATTGGCCAGCTGTATCTCTTCTTTGGATAAATGTCTGTTCAAATCCTCTGCTCATTTGTAAATTGTTTCTATGCTATTGAGTGTATGAGTTCTTCATATATTTTGGATATGAACCCCTTATTGTATGTATGATTTGTAAATATTTTCACCCTTTCAGTAAGTTGTCTTGTTGATAGTTTTCATTTTGCTCTGCAGAAGCTTTTTTGTTTGATGTAGTCCTACTAACTGACCATATACATGTGAGTTTATTTCTGGACTCTTTATTCTGTTTCGTTGATCCATGTGTCTGTTTTTATGCCAATTATTATTTTGATTACTATACTTTGTAATACGATTTGAAATCAGGGAGAGTAATGCTATCAGCTTTGTTCTTTCTCAAGATTGCTTAGGCTATTCAGGTCATTTGTATTTCCATACAAATTTCAGGACTGTTTTATTTTTGTGAACAAAATGCCATTGGAATTTTGATAGGCTACATTAAACCTTAGATTGCTTTGGATAGTACGGACATCTTAACAGTATTAATTCTTCCAGTCCATGAGCATGAAGTCTGTTTCAATTTCTTTCATTGGTGTCTAATAGTTTTTAGTGTTGGTTATATTTATTTCTAGGTATTTTATTTTTTGATGCAGTTGTAAATGGGACTGTTTTAACTTCTCTTCCTGACAATTTGTTATTAGTATACAGAAATGCAACAAATTTCTGTAATTGTTTTTATACCCTACAACTTAATTCATTTATTAGTTGTTACTGGTAACAGTTTTTAAGAGTTTAGTCATGTCATCTGCAAATAGTGACAGTTTTATTTCTTCCTTTCCAATGTAGGTTTTTTTTTTTTTTCTTGCTTAAGTGCAGGAACTAAATGCTGAGCACCACTGAGTTCTTGGACCAACTCCTTCCTTTTTATGAAGCCCCACGTGGGTACTGTAGGCATTAGAGACAATTCAAAGTTACCATTGCTGTGTAACAAATCACCTCAAAACTTAAGAGGCTTAAACAGTAATCATTTTCTCTCATGGTTTCTGTGGGTCAGAATTTTGGAAAGGCTCTACCTGGCAGTTCTGACTCGGGGCATCTCATGTGCTTGCAGTTAGGCAGTGGCTGGGGCTGGAACAGGGCTGGCCATGCATCTCTCTGCTTGTAGTTTCAGGGTCTCTCCACGTAGGCTGGTTTGGGCTTCCTCATAGCATGGTGGCCTCAGGGTGGTAGAGATTTACACATGGTGGCTTAAGGACTACCAGCTTGTTTGTTTCAATAAACCAGCCGTAAACTATGTCGCCCTTTACAACCTAGCCTTGGAAACATATAGCATTACTTCTGTCATATGATGCAGTCACCTTAATTTGGAGAAAGTCAGACTTTACTGACATAACCGCCACATCTACCTTCAAGATACCCATCCTATGTGAGACGCAAAACCAGGCCAGATGACACCATCAAGACATTATCAAAAGGTAAGCTGTCCCATGTAGAGGGTCATGGGAACTCAGGGGAAAGGAAAGGCATCACGTAAGTGGCCTTTGAGCTAGTTCTTAAACCCAACTTTTCAATGTGATCTTTTCAATGACATTAGCAAGGCCTAAAAGCAACAAATGGTTGGTGAACAGCAGCAAGCAATTGCTTGATTGCAATCTCAGGTGGCTAAAGGGGAGGAAGAGCAATAAGACCAGCAATGCAGCCCAGATCAAGGAATGCCCAACTAAGTAGCTTGGCGAGGGGAAGAGAGGCAAAAAAGTAAACACTCCTGTCCCTCCCAGACATAATTACCACATAAGAGACGACGGACTTTCCTTCTTGGCAATGGCAAGACCTAACCCTGCCCACCCACCTCCTGAGTGTGGCACTACAGTTGTTTACATCAGCCTGCATCCTGGAACTAGTATCAGGTAACTCTAGCAGATTTCTGAAATATGGTTTTATTAGTCACTCGATCCATCACCTGTAATGTGACAGGTTCTGAGAGCAAGTAGTGAACGTGCTGATGCCTGAAATGGAGCACAGCCTCCTACAGGCACCTGTTATATGGATCAGTGTGGTCCAGAATGTTCTGTGATGATGTAAATGTTCCATAGTCTGCCCTGTGCAATCCAAGTGCATCCTAACTACATGTGGCCACAGCGCATATGAAAAGGAGCTAGGGCTAGAATTGTGTTTTTAATTCTGACTGATTGATTTAAATAGCCACTGCAGCTACTGTACTGGCCAGCAAGGTCTAAATGAAGGATCTGACAACAGGAATATGAGCCAAGTGCTAGGAATGGCACAGCTCTCAGTGTGTACTACAGGGATTCAGAGAAACAGGGCCAGGCATGCTCATGCCATCCCAACTCAGGTTTACTGGCTGAATCCAGAGGAGTAAGTGTCTCACTAGTTTCTACTGCCCAGGGAGAACCCTGCTGAAATACACTACCCAGGCTCCTACAGTCAGGACAGTGACAAACGAGCCACCTGGGAGAAACCGTCCAGGGTGGTGAGGGGATTCGTAGCTCTATCTTCAGTGGGCAGTGAGAGGTGAACTTTCAGGCAACCTTAGTCCCCTTTCAAATGGAAAGGTCCACAGACTCCCACTACAGACAGTGGAGACGCAGAGCTGTTTTAGTTCAAGGCAGGGTGGGCACCCAATGGCTGTGCCTCCTTAGCCCTAGAAAGGATAAAAGGAAATTCCTCACTGACCTCACTCCCAACTGCAGCACACCTTGAGATCAATAATGAAGCTTCATGTTTATTTCTTGGAACAGAAATTTATTCTCAGAATAATGCACAAAAGCATAGGTTGAGGCTGCCGTTGGGAGGCCTCCCTCCCTTCCTCTGCCGCCACCTCCCCTCCTCTTTGAATGCCAGGGAGAACACAGTTGAAGGAAACATGCAATCACAAACAATGATCAACTCTAAAGACAAAAGGTTTGGTCCAAAAGAACTCAACATAATTAATCCAATTACCGTGAAGAGCTTCACTGAGTAGGATTAAGATATTGCAGATGTAGTGTTTCCACAGGGTGGCTCTTCAGTGCACCAGGGGGGCCTGCTTGAGGGAGATGAGGACAGAACGCATGCGGGAGACATCTTTGGCCTGCTTGCTGGACTTAGGGTTAAAGTCACACAGCCGGGCCACCCGTTCCCACTCAGTGCCTGGGGACGACTCCTCAATGTCATTTACAAAGGCTTCTTCTGCTGCCCTGAAAGCAACAACAAAAGATGCTGATTTAACGCAGACTCCCCATGTGAGCTACCTAGTGGCTACCTTGTTATGGAAACAACTGCCTCTGTATGCCTGACCTAAAAGCATTCTGATTTTCCGAAGACTAACAGCCCTGGCCCAGGTCAAACTCAGGAGCAGACACATGGCCAGCTTTCCTAGGCACAGGGTGCCCGGACTGCTATGTAAAATGTTGGAATACAGGTGTTTGGTTCAGGGCTCTCTCCCTCTCTGTTGATACAGAGAATTAAAGCAAGTCCTTAGCCAGCTACTTACTGCCTTCTTTAGCAAGGGCAAAACAGCAGGCTGGCCAAGAACTTGAACAGTGGTTTATGCTGGCCTGTACTGAATTTTAAGTAAATTTAGAGACTTCAAAAGAAGCCCACAGGTCACTCTGCACAATAGCCTCTGGATTTATTCCAAAGGCTGGAGACAAACAGGGCAGATCAAAAAGGAATTCAAGAGAAAGCACCCATGCTAGCAGGCACTAGAGACTAAAGCCATTCTAGAAGGGTTCGTTAGGACATTCTCCAGTTCAGCCAAAAGGTTTGCCATTTTCCCTCCAGCCAGGTGCCGTGGGCCTCTCGGGACACTCTGGCAAGGTTGGGCACCCAGCGGCTGAGAGCCGATCAGTGTGAGTTGCTTTTTGGTAGGATGCTCTTCCAACATTCGTTCACACCAAGGTCAGCCCATCCCCAGCTGGGCACTAACTGGTAGGAAATACAGCCTAAAAGGACAGTGATAAGAGGAGGGAAGACATACTATTTCATCTACTCCAACAGGCATCACGGGCAAAGCAAAAGCAATGGAGATGACTGGTCTGTGGCAACAGAGGGGTGGCACTCTCACAGGGATGGCCGTGGCAAACACTGCTGAAGCCCAGAGCCACTACAACACTCGACTTCATGGCACACACAGGGGCAGTGGGGAAGGTTTACTTAACTGTTCTAGGCTGTAGCAAGGATGGTTTATGTTTGTGCTTAAAGGTGAAGAGAAGAAAAACGAGAAAAACTTTAGGTCAGATACAGAAAATGAGAATGAGCTCAATGCAGATGGTCAGTAAGCTAGACATGCCCTTGCCACTCTGTACTCTGAGGGACGTGCAGCTGGCTTTGCTTGGCCACCCTGCTGCCCAGCAAACCCAGACTAGACCTTTCTAGTCTCCATCTCTACTCCAGAGAGAATGTGCAAAAAGCAAACCCAACACCACCTGTAAGTCCAGCATTTCACAAGTCTCACTGCAAACGCACCCAGGGGCCCAAGAAACTCAGCTCTACCTCCTAGCTGGTTGACGAGCTCAAGGTCAAGGCCCTAAGAGGCTCTACCAGACCTCAGCCTGTGGTCTACCCTTCCCACAAGTTCTCTTCCTCCATTCCACCCTCACCTCCCTTATGTCAAAAGGCTAGTAGGCTAGTCCTAAAAGGAGGAAACACACAGTTGAGCAATACTGCTGTGATAACAGGAATTCTTAAAACAAACTCTCTCAGAGAAGATGCAGTTTTCTTCAGGGGTAAAAGCCACCATGGCCTGTATCAGACAGCTTTGGCTATCTGGCTATCTTGACCTCAAAGTTGGGGGTCTCTCTATGTCAGTGTGGGGGACACGACATCAGAAGCTGGCAACTAAACAACTATTTCTGATATGAGGCCACAGAGAAACAACTGCGGACCCCCAGAGGAGACAGCCCCCTCTGCTCTGACTCTTCTGCCCGGAGGAAGAAGCAACCAACCCCATGTTCTTCAAAGGAATCAAGTATGGAAAATGCTGCCCACACTGGCTCCTAACCCAGGACTTTCCCCTCCCCCTCCCCTTCCCATCTGGGGCAGGGTGGCAGCAACAAGAGGTCAGAGTCCCCAATCCCCAATTCCAAAACCTTCCCAGATGAGATCACAAATGACCCACATTTTAAAAGTGTTAGCTTCCTTCCCTCCAAAACCGCAAAATGAAAAATGGCAACCAGAGTTGCAGAGAGATGTGATTCTGTGATAATGGAACATACCCCCAGCTTATCAACTCTTAAGCAGCCCCCACAGTGCCAATCTGAAATAATTTAAAAAGCAAAGCAACTTGTGACATAAAAGGAGCATTAACTCTAAACAAAAAGTAGGAATTAAAACAAGAAAAGGAATTAGTTTTGCAACATACACATAACCAATCACGTCAGCGAAGGGTTGTTTGTAGAAAGCTTCATCTGCCACCCTAGACAGCAAGAGGTCCAAAAGGCAGGCAAGCAGGCAGGAAAAAAGAGAGAACATTGAGAAGCAGGAACATCTCAAATCCATAGTAGAGGCACAGTGCTCTGGGGAGCTGCTCCCAAGGCTCCATCCTAACCCAGCGAAGGCGCCAGCACTGACACTGCAGGTAAGGCTCCCTCTGGCCTTCCCCACAGGCTTCTGCAGACAGTGCTGTCAGCTTCACCCCCAGGCCTTACCCTAGCAACGACGAGCATCTCCTAAGTATCCACTGATGGGCTGAGCCCTTTGACAAGACGTTGTGTCCGTTCTATCCTCAACCCCAAACAACCTAGGGACACTGAATGTTACTTTACAGATGACGTGATAGGAAGGGAGGCCTCACGATGAAGCAAAGTGTTCAGCAGTAAGTGGCAACAGGGGCAGCAGAGCTCACAACCAAGGCTGCCTGATTTCTTCCTTGTAGTTACTGCTGCTCCCCAGCTGGTCCACACTCGGGAAGCCACGCCCCTTCCTGCCAGCCTCAGTAAACATCCCTGGGCACCAATGCTGCCAGACACCAGGCATGCTCGGGCCCAAAGCCAGCTTAACCTTGGATTATCCAACTACTACTTCCCCACACTGACTGGCTGGGACCAATCTTCTATATCCTGGGACCATGCAGTCATCTCAAAACGGCACCTTAAAGAAGAAAGCTGCTGGAGGCAAGCAGCGAGAGGCCTGCAGACAGGGGTCCTGGCTCCGGCACCAGTGAATTGCGGGTCCCTGAACACAACTGTCTGTCCACTCAGTTCCTGCCAGACTTGACTGCTTTGATGATGGACAGCCCAGAAACCAGCACCTCATCCTTAACTTTCACATTGGAATGGGTCAAAATGGGAACTCTGGGACAAGGAGGAATGGGGTGAGCTGGGTGGAGGAGTTTACAAAGCAGGGGAGAGGCTCAGTCCCTGGGCAGCCCAGCCCCCCTCGCCCAGCATGGGTGGACAGGGAACCTCCCTCAAGGAGTCTTACCCTGTCCTTTGCCTGGTGAGTTTGGGGCATAGGAGTGGGAGGGAGGTTTTTAAGGACAGTCATGACTGGTCATTAACCTAAGCTCACATATTTATTTGAAGAGAAATTCTAGTAATTTATTTTTAAACTCAGACCCTTGCTTTACTCCCATTTTGGTTTATACATAGGAGGTGTTTTGTGGAAATTTAAAGAAAGCCTGATTGTAATTCCCCAGTGAGTCAGGAGAAAAACAAGAGTAGTTTGTGGGCACACGGAGTGGGAGGGAAAGGGAAGGCAGGCCAGCTTGTAAACCCAATCCTTTCAGTTTACAGAAAGGCCGAAACCTAATCAATTTCAACTTGTGTCTGCCTCTACTGGGAGAGAATAAAGGTTTAATGACTCCTGTTCAAGGCGTGACTAAGACAACAAAAGTTTGTGCCAGGCTTTTACTCCTTTGCAGCTAGCTTGAGACGAAGGAGCTGCTGGTAACAGGACAGCACAGCACCAGAACGAAAGGAAAACCACACACACCAACTCGGGCGCCCTTCCACCTGCTTTGTTCTTTACCCACCAGACAGAGGGCCTGAAAGCAGCAATCCTTAGGCAAGGCGGAAAAGGACCCTGAACATGGAGGGCCAGCTGGGTTTTACCAAGTACTTAGAGCAGACCCAGCCTGACGCAACTCACTAGGGTAAAAGGCGCCTCTCACGGTGTCTGTGCAAAGCACCCACCCTTCTTTCTTCAGAAATCTGAACTTGCACCTGGGGGGAGTAATCTTGAATGAGTACATTGTAAAGGAACCTGGGCCCATCAGCTTCAAACTAACCACAATCTCTCAGCAGGAGCCCCGGTGGCTAACGCTACTCTTAGCAACTCAACTCCAACCAGAGAGCAGCCCCACCATATTTGCAACAGAACTGCAAGCGGAACCGGACAGCACGCCTGCAGAGTCCATGCCCCAGAGGAAGGCGGCCAGGGGAGAGGCTCGAGCCCGGCGCCCGAGGGAGTGACAGAGCCGAGAAAGGCCAACGGGAGGCAGGCGGCGAAGGCTGCTGCGCACGCAGGCCGCCTGTGCTGCCGCGGCTGCCCCACAACGGCAAAGAGGCCAGCTCCCTCTTGTCCGGAAGATGTCCACCTAAGAGCTACCAGAGACAAGGGCACGAAGGTTCCTTCCCACGGAAAGTACAAACAGCCCCAGGCCGAATCTGATCTTTCTCTGCACTGCAGTGAGTGGAGTGACTGCAGTGACAGCCAGTTCCGGGTCTGGCAGGGGAAGCAAGCCCACTGCCTGCACCCAGGCAGACAGCGCTGCCCCTGCCTCTCTTTCTGAGCTGCTTCCAAGTGGACTCCGAGAGCTCAGAGCATTTAAAGGCCACAGTTTCTGGCTGGTGGTCATAGGAGAGCGACCGTGTTTACTCCCTCCAACTACTCAACCTTCAATGAGTGTGGAAATTCAGAAAAGAGTCACCTCAAGATTTTCTTAGACACAGATGACAAGCACCCAGAGAACCCTTAATCCTGAAGTCACTGTGTGGGAACATCCTGGCCACCTGGCGACAGAGCACACATCCCCACTATTGGACCCTTGAGCAGCCTGCAGAGATCTAACCTGTATTTAGGGGCCGTGACATGACGGAGTCTATAATCGTCTCTGAAGTACTGAGATCCTGGAATAGTGATGACAGCGGCCTTTCATTTCAGGGTTAGGTTGTTAGACACAGGCTTGATCCATGAGATGATACTGCCTTCTGCAGAATCACACCATTACAGGCGGTGCAGACTAACCACTCTCAGCTGTAGAGCCAGACTCACCCCAACTAGGGTGGGGAAAAACAGGCTGAGTTACTCTTGCAAAGACCAGAGAGACTTACAACCTTCATGTTTCACATATATTTTTTAAAACCTGCAGACATTTCACACTAAAAGAGGCGGCAGCTGAAAACCTACACTGGCTGGTGGAGATGGACCTGTCTGTACGGGAAGCAGCGTAGACTGACCTGTTGTTGGCTTTTGTCTTCTGTAGCTGCTCATCCTGCCTCGCGTACCACTCGTCCAGCTCCTTTATTGCTTTTTCTTTCCACTCCGCTTCCTGCTTCCGAGAATTGGCATCTTTAAGGAAAGGAAGAGAAAGACAATACAAATGAGGCAAAATGCAAACTGAAGTTCACTTCATTTCTTTGGGGCTTATTAACCTCGCTGTGCGCGGGTGCATGTTAGAAGGCAAACAGTAGGCAATGAAGATTAAATTCTGTTTTCCTCATTTGTATGTCCAGCTGCCTGTATCAGCAATTCTATGCAAGGTGTTTCAGCACAATTTATCCCAGTCCACCTACACCCTAGTGGATCACTAGTTTGGGGGTTTGAAGTAGAGAGAAGTGGAAATACAATTTCTAAAAAGGCTTTTGAGACACCAACTGGGTAGGAAGCAACTACAGATGATTCTTTAATAATGCTGCCAGGTCAGGGTGGACTATTCATATTAGACCATCTTCTAATTAAATCTCCTCACAAACTATATTCCACACCCCAAGCTGGATAATTAATGGTTTTGTGAACAGAAGGCAGCACTCTCTTCACCAGATGCACACTTACGGAGCAGGGAGATATCAAAAAAACTACTCGAGGTAGAGATGATTCCAGAACCAGGCAAGAGCAGCATATAGATGGAATTGAGGGGACCACAAAATATCTACTCCTGCTCAGACAGCAGAGTGAGTTTGTGGCAGAGCTAGGACAGAAGAACGAGAAAAATTCCAGTGGGGAGAAGTGTAGGGGTATTAATCGCTTTCCAAAAGGTTCTAGATGAGAGAGCGCAAAAGCACACCTAGGCCTGCCACACTGGATCCTCAACCATGAAGTTCCTCAGAACTAAATATGAGTTTCCCTAAGATACTGAGCTAAAGACACATGTCAGTAAACGGTACAGAGAAAGAAATACAGGTCATACTACTGCCACAGCTGAGCCCTGAGTTCATCCTGCACTGTCACTTGAAGCACATTCTCAAGGATGTCCTCGCTGGCAGGTTCCTTCACACACATCTCATTTTAATTTTACAACAATCCCAAGAAAGCAAACTAGTTCCACAGTCAGCAGTGAGAAAAACTACAGCTCAGCAAGTCCGAGTAACTTTCCCAACAGTTGTAAGTGGCCAAACCAAGATTCATACCAAGATTTGACTCTAAAGCTCATACGTTCTTACTTCATTGTGCTGTCTCTAGGGTGAGGGACGGAAAGGGAGGCAGACACAACAGTAGTCACAACTGTGACCGCCAGCAGATGGGCACCAGTGATCCAGACTGGAGTCTGGACAATGCAGAGTCAGAGCCCAAAACGTAATGGGTGTCCTTGAGGAGAGTAGAAAGCAGACAACTTCTTGAAGGAAGAAATGATGCTTTCAGGGGCAATTTTAGGGCCTCTGCAAGAAAGGTCTTGCAGTAACAACTGGCAGAACACTGTCTGTAACTACTAGAAATAGTCTGGTAGCAGCTAAAAAATCCCCCAAAGTTTCCTATTATAAGGAACTTTTACCCAGTTTTCTAACTTTTCAGAAGGTGACCAACCTAATGCTCAAGAAAAGTATTTCACTCAAAATTCTCCACTGGTAAGTATACCAGTGAACTTCTGATGTGTGTCTGTCCGTGGCGTTAAGTGTATGTGCAGCGGAGGGCGCTGTGATGCAGGGAGAGATGCTGTGGGCCAATGGCACCCTGTGGACATGAAAATGAAAAAAATTTTAAATATAAGGCCTCCTTTTCAGGAGTTGTTAAATTACTTCCAAAAAATTAGTTTTGGATTGGGGAGTATTTTCCTTTTGTGTCATCTAATGATTTTTTTTTAAAAAAGGTTATATATTAGAATCAAAATATGGAAATGTATCCCTGAAAAAGTAGTCAAAAACTGTGTCCATTTGC
The DNA here is from genome assembly GCF_032405125.1 of Capricornis sumatraensis. Taxonomy (NCBI): domain Eukaryota; kingdom Metazoa; phylum Chordata; class Mammalia; order Artiodactyla; family Bovidae; genus Capricornis; species Capricornis sumatraensis. The sequence goes on along the minus strand of NC_091074.1, from coordinate 68,446,856 downwards.
ACAGATTATAGTTAATGCATAACATAGTGCCTGTAAACCACCTTCTTGCTTTTATAGATTTAAGAAGTGACACTGGCAATGAGAATTTAGAATCCTTAAATGCTTAGCTTGATGCAGCAAAGATCCCAGCTGTAATACAAGCTCCTTCTACCTGGGAGGGAGAAGGCAGAGCATGGCTCACGGACAGCCGTCTTCTCTGGTCATGCTCATTACTGTTCACAGCAAAGTATTGGAAAACACTTCCCACAGCCAAGCTGAAAACCATGGCTACTGCTTATCTATTTTTAGCATCTTGCACTTTCTCATAGTTCTTGCAAGGGAAAAAGGTGAAACTGCAGAAACACCTAATTCATGGACCAACTTAATTCAATTCCATTGGAACATGAGGCCAAATATTTGACTTCCCTCAGGAAGGCATCTTAAGAAAACAACACTTTGTGGAATATTCCCAAAGAGCCCAAATTGTTAACTGAAAATGAAAATGAAATTTTTCCACACACCAAAGTATACTCTTCTCCATGTAGAAGTCAACTTTGCTAAACTTTGGGGAAAGAGAAAAGATATATCTGAGTTCTGCAACATGAAGAAGATTCCAGTAGCAATAATAGTTGCTACGTCAAGTCTTGCCTCAAAGTCTACTCAGAAGAGATACTTAAAGAATAGCAAGGAGCAAGGCTGCTAGCACCATGAAGACCAATCTTCACCTTTTAAAAACTACACTATTCAGTACAGGGACTACTAGCTTCATATGGCTATTTAAATTTATTAAAATTAAATAAAATTTAAAATTCAGTTTCTCAGTCATACTAGCCACAAGCAGCTACTGGTTACATTCAGAACAGCACTGATACGGAACATTTACATCAAAGAAACTACTATTGAATAATGCTGAAAGATTAAGTGTGCCCGCTGTTTGGAAAGCCACATAAATTACACTGGAGAGACACTAATTGGCTGTATTATCTGGGTCAAGTCCTTTCCTATTTCTAGGTGTCAGTTACACCATCTGAGTCATGTTTTCACTAGTTCAGTCATTCTCAAGAAGGAATAATAATGCTGTCACTGTGGTTACAGACGCATATTGCTATTTCTAGAGGTACAATAAAATATTTATGCATAAAGTATCTGGTGTCTGTATCTGAATGGATCAGAAAAAAAAGTTATGTGTATATTCACAATACACATAAATGTGTAGGCATGTGAGTGGGCTTCCCTTGTGGCTCAGCTGGTAAAGAATCCGCCTGCAATGCAGGAGACCTAGGTTCAATCCCTGGGTTGGGAAGATCCCCTGGAGAAGGGAAAGGCTACCCACTCCAGTATTCTGGCCTGGAGAATTCCATGGACTGTATAGTCCACCAGGTAGCAAAGAGTCAGACACGACTGAGCGACTTTCACTGCACTTTCACATTAGTGTATGAAACATATACAGGATTTCCCTGGTGATCCAGTGGTTAAGAATCCACCTTTCGATGCGGAGACATGAGTTCCATCCTTGGTTAGGGAAAGAAGAATCCACATGCTGCGGGGTAACTAAGCCTGCGTGCCACAACTAAAACCTGCCATAGATGAATAAATATTTAAATACCAAAAAATAAAAACGTATACACACACCTCATTTATATAAAGAGCCAAATATGGCAAAATGTTCACTACTGAACCTGAAGGAAGGGGCACATTTTATTCTCACTCTTTCTATGTTTGAAATTTTAATAAAAAGTTGAGAAGAGTACTCCACGGTTAACATCCCCTGCCCCACCACACCTTTTCAACACCCATGGACAGATACCAAGTCTCTCCTAATCTTGACCAACAGCTGACACTCCATGGAGAAGGCTCTTCACCAAAGGCCAGGCTGACTGGCACTGACCTTGGGCTTGGCCTGCCCTGAAAATGCTGTAAGCTAAGTGCAATGCTGCTGAGAGATGGGTATGGATTCTGAAGCAGGGCAGATTTAAGCTGAAATTCTGACTCTACCACTTTTAGCTGTGTGATTCAAAAACTTACTCTTCCTATGATCCTCCTTTTCCTCACCCATAAAAACTTAAGAACTCACAGGGATGTTAGCGTAAGAAGACCCAATTGTACATATTTCCTAACATTCCTCACGTTTTCCTCTTATTACCTTAAATTCAGCCTTCAAATTGTCAATGGACTGTGCAGTCCCTCGCATGGATATAACATCTTCAGGTTTATGAAGCACTTTCATATATACCATCTCTGACTACCCTTGGGGTTGGTAACACTGATCTTACTTCACAGATGAAGAAACAGACTCTAAGGTTTGAGCAACCAAGTGCCCGCAGCTAGTAAAGAGTTACGGTTTGGCCTGGAACCCAGTCTTTCACTCCAAGACTCTTTCCACAGCACCACTCTGCCCTTTCTGAGAAGGGAGGGTGCACTTGTGACTCTGGGCTTGTGACGAAGCATCTCCATGTAGGTGGTGGTGTGATCTTCTCATTGTGACACATACCCTCCCCAAAACTGGACAAGGACATTACGGCTAATTCAAGTTAAAAATGGGTAACAGTAGAGCCAAGGTCAACTATTCCACTGAAAACAGACACCCGAAGACAGAAAGGGATTCCTTACCAAGGGCTTCCAAGCGTTCCGTTTGCTCTTCTCTCCATTTACGGATACTTTCAGGCTCTGACTGCAATCGATCCACTTGTGAAATAGCTGCGTAACTGTCTGTCGGCCCATTACTCTCCTTAACAGAAAACACAGTTGTGCTCTATCAATTCCAAAACCTCCTCCCCGACATGCCCTTCACCCAAGTTAGAACCCCTGGTTACGTGCCACACTGATGGCTGCTCTAAATGTGAAGGAGCAACAACATCCTTACATGCTGGTAGGAAGCTTTCAACGTGATGCACTCAAGCCTTACAACCCACAAGGTAGGCAGAGTAGCTGTTATCCGGCTACTAAATGAGTGGGAGAAAGCAAAGTTGGGCAAGTGGGTAATGGACTTACTAGGAAAACAGTATCATCAACTTTGTTTTCCTTACTTGACAAAGAGACTGTAATATCTTCAAAGTAACAAAGGTAAATACACGATACAGTAAGGCCTAGAACCTGACACTTCCAAATGCTTATTATACAATACCGGGAAAAGTTCTCTGTATACCACCTAGGCAAAATACAGTGAATTCTAGGGAAAAGAGAGTCCAAAACAAAATGCATAGTTAGTACAGTCATACCAAGAAAAAGAAAAAAAGGCAGGCAAATGTGAATCAGAGTGTATGTGGCAGTGGGTAGGAGGGAGCAGGTGGGTAGGGGGCTGACTCTTCTTTATAGTGGCTAAGATTGGGGAGCTAGTAAACAAATTGATAAAGATTCAAATGGAATCTAATCTTTAGAGAATTATTGCACCTACTGAACTAGGAACATTACCAGCTTAACCTCAGCAGACTATAAACAAAGATGGAAAGCAAATGATTTACAGTAGTATTCACTTATTATTAGAACCGTCCATGTTTCAGCCATATGAACCCTTTATCTCCCAAACACCTTGCAAGGCAAATTTTTATTCCCATTGCACAGCTGGAGGATTAAACGGAGACCCAGGTAAATGACATGTCCAAATTCATAGCTAGTAAGAGACAGAGTCAGGACTGAACCCCATTCCATCTCCCTCTAAAGGCCAAGCTCTAAACCAGGGTTTGGAAACTATAGCCAGCTCAGCCACCTGTTTCTATAATTAAATTTTATTGAAATAGAGCCATGACCATTTATTTACATACTGTCCATGGATTTTTTTGGTATAGCAACATAATAATCTGACACAGAACTTACGCTCTACAAAGCTTAAAATGTTTACTATTAATATCGGTCCTTTACAGAAAGTTAGTCCACTCTTGGGATAAACCAATTAAGACTAATCTCATCCTTCTTGACAGTTAACTGGTTAAGGCTGCGCAGAAACCCAGGCAGAGGCAAAGCACCAAGCTATTTCCCTGAACTACAGTGAAAAGGGAAACATCTAGTCAAAAGGGAAACAGAGGACTTTTGTTGAGTGGTTGGGAGAAACCCCCTGCTGTTCTAGATGGTATGACACGGCCATGTTGAGACCTGAAGTGCTTGCAGTCATTCTGCCACCATGAAAGAGTATAAAACTGCACAGTCAGCTAGCGGAACCAGAACCCTAGAGGAAGTGAGTCAGAATCCTGGTTCGAGGACCCCTGGCCTATCGGAGTTCTTTCAATTCTAAGAAATAGTAAATTCTCTGTATTTAAGCCCATGTCAAGTTGGGCTGGTGGGCTTCCCTGGTGGCTCAGTAGTAAAGAACCTGCCTGCCAATGTAGGAGACACAGGTTAAGTCCCTGGGTCGGTAAGATCCCCTGGAGAAGGAAATGGCAACCCACTTCAGTATTCTTGCCCGGAGAATCCCACAGACAGAGGAGACGGGCATGGTACAGTCCATGGTTTCACAAGAGCTGGACATAACTTAATAACTAAACAAGTTGGGCTGGTAACCAAAAGCTCAACAACACAGAGGGAAAATAATGGTAGTTATCACAAACACCAGCCACCCCCACCGTCACTATAATCTAAAAGCTAAATGGTTCAAATGTTGGTCCTACCACAGACTACCTTTGTTACTTTCAAACTCCTGGTTTCACCTCTGTATGCCTTATGTGTAAATGGGAATAACAATAGCATAGCCCCCTCAGGTTGCTGTGAGAATTAAAATTCAGTCCAGTGTTTGACACCACATGGCACACTGTCAGCCACTGCCACCATCATGATGAAGGGTCATTTCTTGAGAATAAAGTTGGTACCACTAGGGCCAGGCCAATCACGTTTTAAAAGAATGCTCTATCAATGTCTCTCTTCAAATCCTTCCACTTTGGCAGGTAACATACCAGTTACTGATACACCCAGCAAAGTCAAAGGAGTGGCATCCTTTCTAGGTCAGTCAGTTCAAATCACAGAGAAGACTCTCAACACTATCATTCAACATCATCAGAGCTGTTGTACAGAGTCTGTACCTGGTAGTATTCTCCATTCGTCACTCCATCAACAGCATCTGCAAGACATAAGATTTCAATCTGTCAGTAAGTGCTGGGCAAATGCTAGGTCAAAAGGTTATAAGGCAGGACATAGTATTACGTGTTGTTAGTACTCTAAGTTACTAAACACTATCCCCGTGCGAGATACCAGGGAGAACAATGGACAACTTTCTATTCAGTGAAACCAAGATGTGCTTATACACAAATGACTTCACCAAAATGTGGACAAATCTGTCTAAAAGCTTTTCATGAATATCTTCTGGCTTACAGAGATAATACTTAGAAGCCTGGCAGGAGAGCCTCACAGAGCAAGTTTCTCTATGAAGGTTCTAGAGAAGGCAAAGGTATGAAAGGGTGGCCTAGAATCCTTTACAGCAAACAGAGATATGCAGCTTTGTGTTTCAACCAAGGTGCTTTCTTGGGGGTCAGGACTCTCCATCCTTTGGCTGGAGTAGGTTTGGCGCCTGAGGGTCTATAGGTGAGACTTCTTGCTAATTCCTCTAGTTCTCTTGGAATTAGCCCAGAACAGTAAGATTTGGGCATATCAAAATAAAATCAGTGTTTTCAAGGATGCAAGTTACAAAAACTCATAGTATCTGATCTTATTAGCACAACTAATTATTCATGAGCTAAATGAGAAAGTCCATATCAGAAATATGAAAAATGTCTAAGACCTCGAGATTTTCAATCCATACAGTATAAAATGGAGGTCCACAGGCTGAACATATTTTCTTTAAAATACAAAGTACTTAATCAGGAAATTTCACAAAATCAGGATTTCGTGAGTGTGTGTGTGTGTGTGTGTGCGTGCGTGGATGTGTGGAGTGGGGGAGGGTGCACAGACAAGATCTGCTGATACTGGGCCTACATTCCTTAAATGAAGGCAGCCTTTATGTGCAGCATGCTCTGGACAACCTGCCAGTCCCCACTGGCCCCATTTTATGTTTTTAACCCATTCTGTGTGTCACTAATTCAAGTTACCTGACTGGTCCAATAAGCATGTGTTTCTAATCCACGCCCTGACCCAACAGCTATCACGGAGAGTCTGTACAGGGCCACACAGCAGCCCTTAGCCTTTCCCTGAAAGCTTCAAATATAGGCACCATAAAAACGCAGTGTCCACCTACATATTCTACATATTCTTTATCTGTTGGCTGACTTATCTTTACTGCCTACTATGCAGGACTTCTAGTATTTTGTCCAACTGTTTTCAAACTACCATGACTGTGTTACTGTGTAAGAGAGAAGAGATGAACCTAACAGACACAAGAACCCAAGGAGTAAAAGGAATGCGGAGGAGCTGGTGTGCGCCACCATCACAAGGTCCTCAGAAACATCCGAGCTCTTCCGAGCAGCCAGAGGCAAGGTGCCCTCAGCCACATTCTTTCCTTTGACCAGGCAGAGATTGCAAACCACTCCTCCAGTCGTCTTGGTTTCTAACTATAATAATTAAATCCAACTTAACTGCCTATTTTCCAAATCAACTTCATTCTCTTGCTTCTCCCAATTACCCTCTGCTCGGCTTTGGGAGTACTGAAAACTTTCATTTCCCCACTTAAAAAAAAAAAAAGGGAAAATGGAGACAAAAGGCCACATAATTTCATTACTCAGTCTACTAGTTTCTATTTTTTTTAGTTTATCTAATGCATATACATAAAACTTCTTTGAGCAAAATTAGACTCCGATAACAGGTGCTTTTAGTAATCCATTTATCTATATCATTAAATTCTCAACTTTTTAAGAATTAAAACACCCACTACTTACTGCTTCCATGTGCCAGGCACAATGTTAATTAAACACTGTCAATACATTAAGTTTTAATCTTAACAAATCTCTATGTATCAGCAATTGACAAATGACCTTAAAATATGTGTATAGCTGGTCCCTTGAGAGGTAAGTAAGGTGTTCTTGAAGGAGCAGGTAACTGGTGACAATGTTTTCCCTCTTAAATTTACTTTTGAGTTTGAGCATGTTTTAAAATTTTTGCTAAGGTGACAGCAGGAAAAAAACTTTAAGGTGCCCTGGTTGTGCCAAACTTCTATCCTGAGGTAATCAACCTGACATCTGAATTTCTTCTTTACTAAACTGCCTGAGTTTTGGCCATTTTTCTGATTTTGATCTCTAAGTATTCTTTCTGTATTAATTATTTGTTCTCTCACATTACAAATATTTCCCCCATTATCTTTTTGTATGATTATAATAGTTAATACCTAGAACTACTTAACTTGTATGAGACAACATCAGGCTTTTTTTCCTTTATGAGTTCTTTATCTGTTCTTATGATAAAGGCCTTTCCTACTCTTAGGAAAACAAAAAGGTATTTACTTTTATTCTGGTACTTTAAAAAAAGCCTCTTCCATCCACTTGGAGTTTATTTTTGTATAAAATTTACAAAGCGAAGTAACTGTAAATCTTTGAGCCTCAATGGCTAGTCCAGCCAGGCCTACTTTCTGGTTAGTATATTATAGTTAACAATTATCCAGTTAATATAGTCCAACCTAGGGCCATTGGCAGTGGGAGAGACTTTGATCACTCCTCCAGACACAATTCTCATCCCATAGCTCCAAGTCACGTTACTTATCCTTTAGGTCTGAAGACTCACCCAGCGTTGGCAAGTCCTTTGAGCTTTCATTAGTTACTTTTCTACTGTACTTACTGACATTCAATTGGCTCAAATGAAAGGCCTGTCTGTTGCTATAGAAACATGCAGAAGAAAGGCCACCCCAGGGCCTTGATGCATTAGGACAGCTAAGCTAGGCAACTTAATGCTCCAGAAGGAAACTTTCTAGGGACCTCAGACAGAAACAAGGACCAGAATACATTTCCAGAGAGGAAAGACTATCCCAAACCCACTTCAACTTTCACTTTCCCCAACCACTGGAAGTCAGGAAGACCTGGGTCTGAATTCCTATGGAGTCCTGTATTAGCTGAACACTGCTTAATTTCCACAATGATCAATTCTCCCCTGAAACAGAATGACACCACCACTCTACCTGCAGAGTTGCTGCATGGATCTGAAAGTACAGGGCACTGGGGCACAGCAAATGTGCGAATCACTAAGTACCATGCCTGCAATTTCCCTGAGCTTTCCTCCACCACTGCTACCAAGAAAATCACTCTCCTTAAATGTACATGCCTCTCTTACCATGAGTGCCTCTCTCAGCAGCTCCTTGATTGCTTCTCTTCTTCTCCTCCATCCATAGCCCTCAGGATTGAGGGCTTTTCCTCAGCTCTAGACTGCCTTTTCCTGACCACGTGTTCTTCCTCAGTATCCAGGAGCCACTTCACTCAGCTGGTTACCTCCCACCTCTAAACTTATGTTTTTCTCCGCATCTACTAACAACTGAGGACATCATCCAAGGCTCAGGCTGAGCCCCTCCTTCATGGAAGTTTTCCCCCAACCTGGGGGAGTTCAGATATGTTCCTCTTTCCTCAGTCTCTGCTACTGCCTCCTGTTCTGCACAGTAACACATCAGATACAGAGTTCCCTCCTAAAATCTGTTTCCTCAGTGCACCCCAAAGCCTCTCGGCTTTGTAACACCCTTCTCACCCCACTCCCAAGGAATAATGTGTATACACATCATAATAACGTGTACAGTAATTACTATACACAGCAGGAACTGTGTACAGTAATAACATACCAGGTTCTGTGTGTAAGCACTTTACAGCTGCTCTCCAATATAATCCAACCCTGTGTGGTGTTTATCTGCACCTTTTACAAAGAACATTGAGGCAGGGCAGTAGCAGTGGTTATGTAGGCTGTATGGGACCACAAAGCTAAACCCACCCTCAAGCAGTCTAGGCCAGCACAGGATCTTAACCACCAGAGACAGACAAAGAGCGAGAGAGAGAGGAGGAAAAAGAGAAAAAGAAAACATGTCCAACTAGTGCTCTAATCCCTATGGGACGTGCTGACCACTGCACGTTGTTGGTGTTTTTTTTTTTTCCTGATCAATGCACTGTTACCAACCTCAACTACGCTGTCAAGAGATCTGGCTTTAAGTCTCTAAATGCTTAGTTCACTAAGAAAGTCCTTCCTAGGAACTAAGTCAGCAATCATCCCTTCCTTCCCTTTGCCGAAAGCTTGATGACCAAGGGATCCATGTGTCCAATTATACTCTTTTCCTTTTACCTCTGCAAACTGCCATCGCCAAGATCTGCCATTCTATCCAGGACCTCTGCAGCTGGATGCGGAGTTTTTGCACATTTCTGTGTACATACTGTGTGCCTGGCCCTCCTTCCTACTAACTGGTCGGTGTAGGCTCAGATTTGCCTTAAGTCTGGCCCAGCTGCGCCAATGCGGTTGCGCCTCTGAGGCCAGGCTCAAGGCACAGCAATTGCTCAAGGAAAAGTTCCTGAACTGAATGGGCTTCCTCTGGCTCCTAAGCTTGTCATCCCGTTTTCTTGGCTTCTTCGGCACGTGCGTGCCCAAGAGCGCTCAAACACACTCTTCGGACGGACTAGGCCTGCCAAGCCTAGGTTTCCGGATGACTGGGCCGGGGGCTCGTTTCCTCTTCGCACTCCTCAACCTCCCGGACGGAGAGGCACAAGAGTTACACAGAGCTCTCAGACCCACTGTGGGCCGAGTTTCCGGAGCAGCGCTTCCGCCCCGAAAGCACCCGCACTACCTGGAATCCCCGGCGGCTCGCCGTGAGGCTGGGATCCGGGGGCGCCGCCGTCCAGGATGGCGAAGGCCTCGTCGTTCTCGATGCCCGCAATCTCGCTCTCCTGCTGCGCCAAGAAGGCCGCGGCAGGGTCCTCTTCGCCGGCCACTCCGTTCCCCAGGGCGGGACCGCCAGCGGGGACGCCGAACGGATCTAACTCAGCCATGGCGGGAAGTTCGACGGCACCGACTTTCAGAGAAACACCAACCGACCAGCAACTACCACGTCCGGCAGCGGCCGCTGTGCTTGCGCCTGCTATCAGAGGCAAGCTGGAGGAGGGAGAAGGCGGAAGCGGAAACCCGGCCCCAATATCCGGTCGGTCCAGGCGGTGTTGGAGAGCCGAAAAGGTAATACCCAATCAGAGGGCAGAAGTAGCTCCAGAGTTAACAAATCAGCAAGAGGAGAGGCGGGCCCCCGAGTAACACTCGTGACTCGGGAAGCACCTGCGTGGAGGGCGCTGAGCCGAGCCAGCACTGGGCGGGCGGGAGAAGTACGTGGTTTAAGGTAGCCTTGCTTGATCCGGCTTTAGGGCTGTACTGACCCGGGACCGCCATCTCGGACGGGACTCGCTTGCTGAACTGGGAAGTGAGGTGAAGTTAGGGCGGCGATGATTGGCCGACTGCAGAAGAGTCAAGCCACGTAGGCTTTCTGAATCTCAGTTTCCTCATTTGAAAAATAGGAACAAGAATCCGGCAGTACCTCCCTCCTAGGATTACTGGAAAAACGGAATCCTTTTATGGCTATGTACTGGCTTTCTTAAAAAAAAATTTTTTTTTCTGTTAACCCGTTGACTCCTTCTGGGTGGTTTTCTCCCTTAGAGCCGCCTGACTTATATGTAATCAAATCCACTCTGATTTTTCTCCCCCATGGTATTATCATAGGGCTTCCCTCGTGGCTCAGATGGTAAAGAATCTGCGTGCAGTGCAGGAGACCCAGGTTCAATGTCCGGGTCAGGAAGATCCCCTGCTAAAGGAAATGGCAACCCACCGCAGGATTCTTGCCTAAAACATTCTGTAGACAGAGGAGCCTGGCGGCCTGCAGTCCATGGGGTTGTAAAGAGTCGGACGCGACTGAGCAAGTAACAGAACAGTATTATTATAAAAACACGAATATACCCCCCTTTTACAAAGCCCTTTTGCAGCCGTTAGTCTTTTCAGAGCTAGACTGAAGTTTCTAAAACTGAAAAATTCCTTAAGGATCATCTGGTTCCTAGGAAAACTGAGTTCCCCCTCCCCCCGCCGCCCCCGATGTAGGAAAGAGTCAGTCCCACAGGAATTCAGTGGCCAAGAGGAAACCTAGGTCTCCTAGGCAATTCCAAACGGTGCTAGCCACAACATCTTGAATATATACACACGTTTCCTACTTAAGGACAGCAGGAATTTTGTTTAAAAACAGTTCTGTCAGTATGTTAACATTAACATGGATAGTTAATTTTGCCTATAATATAGAGAGGATGATCCTGTGATTTCCAGTTACTCATATTCATGTTGAGGTGGGTGCTTATGCACTGGTGAAAAGAAGGACCTTTCTCTTTCACCACCATCACGCCAAAAAATAAAAAGTTGAAAACAGAAACAAACCAAAAAACCCTCCAGAGGTCTAAGTTGCCTCCAGAGGTAGTCAGCAAAGGACAACCAAGTGGTTTCTAAAAATATACACTAACACTTATTGACACAAAAGGGTAATTGTTTCCTTAATACGTGTATTACCTTTAAAATCATTTAAAGTATGGAGTGTAGGAAAGTTTTGAAGAAAAACATTTAAGAACATAAAATTGTAGGACCTGAAATTTACTCAATTCCCTACCCCCTTTTTGTTTTAATGCTCATCCCTGAACATGAATTGGCTCCTCTCTAACATAAATTTGCAACAATGCATGAAGCAGTTTCATATTCATCTTCTCTTTGAAACAATATATCCTGCCCCTGTTACGGGGATAAGGAAGAGGGACTACCCTGAGGGGGTCCAAGGAAGACAACCTTTGGCTGCTTACAGCAGTAGTAGCTGAGGGACAGACAGCATTCTTTCAGAGGCAAGAGCATAACTCTGGGGAAGCCATCCGGAGAGTTACTCGCTAAAGGAGGAACCACTCATCATGCAAAGCCGACAGGTGTTTATACAATCAAAATTGGGGAAATCAGCTGAGGGCTTTAGGGATGACTTCACAGGGGAGGTGGCTTGGAGCTCAGGTATGGAATTTGGTTAAGATTTAGAAGAGATTTAGAAGATTTAGAAGAGTTTTCCCAAAGAGAGGCAATGCCAAAGAATGCTCAAGCTACTGCACAGTTGCACTCATCTCAGTTCAGTCGCTCAGTCATGTCTGACTCTTTGCGACCCCATGAATTGCAGCACGCCAGGCCTCCCTGTCCATCACCAACTCCCGGAGTTCACTCAAACTCATGTCCATTGAGTCGGTGAACTATCCAGCCTTCTCATCCTCTGTCGTCCCCTTCTCCTCCTGCCCCCAATCCCTCCCAGCATCAGAGTCTTTTCCAATGAATCAACTCTTTGCACGAGGTGGCCAAAGTACTGGAGTTTCAACTTTAGCATCGTTCCTTCTAAAGAACACCCAGGACTGATCTTTAGGATGGACTGGTTGGATCTCCTTGCAGTCCAAGGGACTCTCAAGAGTCTTCTCCAACACCACAGTTCAAAAGCATCAATTCTTTGGTGCTCAGCTTTCTTCACAGTCCAACTCTCACATCCATACAAAGGTCTGTCTGGTCAAGGGTATGGTTTTTCCAGTAGTCATGGATGTGAGAGTTGGACTATAAAGAAAGCTGAGAGCCGAAGAATTGATGCTTTTGAACTGTGGTGTTGGAGAAGACTCTTGAGAGTCCCTTGGACTGCAAGGAGGTCCAAGCAGTCCATCCTAAAGGAGATAGTCCTGGGTGTTCATTGGAAGGACTGATGTTGAAGCTGAAACTCCAATACTTTGGCCACCTGATTCGAAAAGCTGACTCATTTGAAAAGACCCTGATGCTGGGAACGATTGAGGGCAGGAGGAGAAGGGGACAACAGAGGATGAGATGGTTGTATGGCATCACCAACTCGATGGACATGAGTTTGGGTAAACTCCGGGAGTTGGTGATGGACGGAGAGGCCTGGCACGCTGTGGTCCGTGGGGTAGCAAAGAGTCAGACACAACTGAGCGACTGATCTGAACTGAACTAGAAGAGTTACTCCTTGGTGGCGTAATACTACACTTGTGTAAGGTTTCATAGCTTGGCATGTTTGGGGAACAGAGAGTAAGTTAATTTTGCTGGGCCTGAAGGGCCTAAGAAGAGGAATAATTGAAGGTAAATTTAGAGACATATGCTGGGGCCCTGAATGCTAATAAAACAAGGAGTCTTTTTAGCAACGGAATTCTGGAAGGTTCCAGAAAAAGGAATGCTTTGATCACCGTGCTACTTAGGAAATTAATCTTGTCCCTATGTGCAGGATGGATAGGGGCAGAGGCTGTGGGGAAGAAGTTAAGGAATGACACGATGAAGGTCCAGGCGGGGCAATAGTACAGAGCTGGATGGGGAGCATTGATGGGAAGTCCCTACTGCCACAGGAAGTAGGGACTGGGAGAGATGCGAGGAGGAAAGAATGATCATAAAGCATATCTGCAGTCACCAAAGCCACTAGTTTACTGCCTCTGGGGAGTTCCAGTGATTGACAGGAGACAGAGAAGGCCTAGGAGACACACAGGAGGTAGCTCCAGGTCTGCACAAGGAGGGGAGCTCCTGGCCTGGGACGGGAGAGATGGGCAGAGGGAAGTACTGGGTGACACAGCGGGGAAGAGCTCTTGGTTCTGGGGAGAGGCAGAGATGAGACTGCACAGGTCCTTCATCAGCACTCTGCCAAAGCCTGACCAAGGGCCACATGGTGACATCTGAAGGGTCTCTGTTGAGAGATTAATACTCAGAGCGCACTCTCAAAAGCCAGAAAGGATCTGATCCAGAAGAAGGGTGGTAAGAATTGCATGTGTGCTAAGTCGCTTCAGTTGTGTCTGACTCTTTGGAACCCTGTGGACTGCAGGCCACCATGCTTCTCTGTCTGGAAGCACTGGAGTGGGTTGCCGTTTCCTCCTCCAGGGGATCTTCCCAACTCAGGGATCGAACCTGTGTCTCTTACGTCTCATGCTTTGGCAGGCGGGTTCTTTACCACTAGTGCCACCTGGGAAGCTTTACAAATTACTATACGATCGGTGCAGATGATGGTGCAGTAGGAGTGTGAAGAGGACAATGGTGAGCAAGCAAAGAGCTGAAAAGACAGAAGGGAGGCAAGTCATATTTGAGAAGTCCTAGAGAAGTTTCATACAGGAGATAAGTTCAGTATCTGTTTCTCCAACTAGACCTTTAGGGGAGGGCAGGGGCCATGTATGCCTTACATATCTTTGTATTCTCAGGGTCTTGCATTATGCCTGGCACATAGCAAGTGTTCAACAAATATTTGTTGCTGGACTTGAATGGCACTTGAGATGGGTCTCAAAGGAGACAGGTTGTGCAATATATATGATGGAGAGGAAGAAAGGCAGGCTATCCTCTGGGAATGATTCGGCTAGATGATGGAAGAGAAGGAAAGTAAATGGGTACAGCTGAAGAAAGTGTGTGGGAGTCAAATCATGGAGGGCTTGAGTGCCAGGTAAGAGTCACTAAATTTGCAGAAGCTGTGAGGAGACTTTTAAGGATTTTCCCCGGCCAGGGACTCAGTCAGAACCCTCTTCTGGAAGCTTAGGCAGTTAGCTAGGAGAGGATTCTGAAAGCAGAGAAAACAGGAAAGACTGTTTCTGTGGCTCAGGAGGAGAGGCAGGGGGCCAAGGATGATAGGTAACAGATTCTAGGTAACAGAGCAGTGAGCTTAGGTAGAAGGAAAATAATGCAGATAATATACATAGTATTTGGTAAGTGGGAGGCAGAAGCAGAGATTAATACTTACAATGTATTAGAAATTATGTCCCTTGCAACTAAGTTTTGAAAAAATTTAGATGTCACTTTAAAAATTCATAAGAAGCATGTAGATTTTAAACAGTTCTTTTAGGGAGGGCACTTTTTATCTTGTTTGGATTTCATGGTGATTCTCTTGAATCTGTGGTTTGATTTCCTTTACCAATTTGGGAAATTCTCAGCCATTTTCTCTTCTGCCATTGCTCCATTCTTTCTTTATTCTCCTTGCTAAAATTACATTATATTACATCATATCCCATTTTTTTTAATGCTCTTTTCTGTTTTTAGGAGGCAGAAAGAGAGAAAGGAGATTCACTGATAACTTTTATAGCTTGGAAAACTGTGAACAGAAATAGCCACAACAGGAAAAGCCGGTTGTGTGGAATGGGGAAGGAGATGAGACAAATGAAGAGGTCAGGTGTGGATGTATCTAGCACAAGTGACCTGTGAGATATTCAAGAGACATTCCACAGGATGTTGGATATCTAAGTCTGAGGTGTGGGAGAGAGGAGGATCTAATTGCAGCAATGGTGGGCAAGTTATTTAATAGTGGTTAGACATAGTTGAAAAGAGAATTAATGAACCAGAAGATAGAGCAGAAAAATATCCATGCTGAAACAGAACTAAAAGGATGAAAAACACAAAAAAAGAGCATTTTTTAAAAAACGGTATGTAAGGGTAAAGGAAATCAAACCACGGATTCAAGAGAATCACCATGAACTCCAAGCAAGACAGAAAGTACCCTCCCTGAAAGAATTGTTTAAAATCTACATGCCTCTTGTGCATTTTTAAATTAACATCTAAATTTTTTCAAAACTTGGTTGCAAGGGATATAATTTCTAATTATTGTAAACATTGATCCTTTCCAATAAAATTGTTGCATTGCTTTTTAAAATATATCTGGTGGCATCTAAATACCATAGAAATTTTATACCCACCATAATCCATTTTAAAATGATAGCTTTTCATTAAGAAATTTCAGATTCTTACTTTTGCTCCTTGAACACTTGCCCCATCTTCCTGATAACAAAAATATATAACATAATTAACTTTTAAAAATACCCCATTACTATAATAAAGCTCTGAATGTTAAAATTTAGTTTTGCATTGACGTCGTTATTAGCAGTATACATTTAATCAAAGCAACAAAATAAACCAGAAAATTTTATAATTACCAAATATTACTAAATATAAAAAGTAAGACTTTATTAGAACTTCACATCTTAAAAGATCTTAATGGGCTTGTATTATCTATTGCAGTGTAATTAGAAATTAGTACCTTAAAATAACCAACATTATTTCTTACAATTTCAGAGGGTCAGGAATCTATGGGGGATCTCACATGGCTTCACATCGCTGTTGTCAGGAAGCCTCAGTTCCTTGCCACATGGGCCTCTCTAAAGAGTTTCCCATGACACAGAAGTTGACACCCTCCAGAGTGAGTAATCCAAGAAAGAAAGACTGACCAAGATGGAGGCATGGTATCTTAATAACTTTATTGAGATAAAATTCACATACCATATAATTCACCCACTTAAAGTATACAGTTCAGTGGCTTTTAGTAAATTCACAGAATTGTGCATGTATCACCACTATAAATTTTAGAACGTTATTGGTGGTGGTGGTGGTCTAGTTACTAAGTCATGTCCAACTCCTGTGACCACATGGAAAGTAGCCCACCAGGCTCCTCTGTCCATGGGATTTCTCAGGCAAGAATACTGGAATGGGTTGTCATTTTCTTCTCCAGGGGATCTTCCTGACCTAGGGATTGAACCAGGGTCTCCTGCATTGCAGGCAGATTCTTTACCGAACCAAAAAACTTTGAGCTTTTAGTTTCCACTTCTCAGTACTCTTAAATCCTCCAGCTCTAGACAACCACTAATTTTCTGTTTTCTGTCTCCACAAAGTCGCCTATTATGTACACTTTATAAAAATGAAATTATAGAACATGTGGTCCTTTGTGACTGACTTCTTTCATTTAGGAAATGTTTTCAAGATTCATTCATGTTGTAGCATGTCCCAGTACTTTATTCTTTTTATGGCTGAATAATATTCCATGGTATGGATATACCACTTTTACTTATGAGTTGATGAACACTTTTAAACTGTTATGTATGATACTGCTATGCACATTCATGTACAAGCTTTTGTGTGGATATATGTTTATTTCCCTTGAGTATGTGCACCTAGGAAAGAAATTAATGGGCATGAACTCAGCATTCAAAAAAGTAAGATCATGGCATCTGGTTCCATCACTTCATGGCAGATACATGGGGAAACAATGGAAACAGTGACAGACTTTATTTTCTTGGGCTCCCAAATCACAGCCATGAAATTAAAAGCACTTGCTCCTTGGAAGAAAAGCTATGACAAACCTAGATAGCATATTAAAAAGCAGAGACATTACTTTACTGACAAATGTCTGTATAGTCCAAGCTATGGTTTTTTCAGTAATCATGTGTGGATGTGAGAGTTGGACCACAAAGAAGGCTGAGTGCCAAAGAATTGATGCTTTTGAATTGTGATATTGGAGAAGACTCTTGAGAGTCCCTTGGACTGCAAGGAGATCAAACCAGTCCATTTTAAAGGAAGTCAATTCTGAATATTCATTGGAAGGACTGATGCTGAAGCTGAAGCTCCAATACTTTGGCCACCTGATGTGAAGAGCTGACTCATTAGAAAAGACCCTGATGCTGGGCAAGATTGAAGGCAGGAGCAGAAGGGGATGACAGAGGATGAGATGGTTGGATGGCATCACTGACTCAATGCCATGAGTTTGAACAAACTCCAGGAGATGGTAAAGGACAGGGAATCTTGGCATGCTGCAGTCCACGGGGTTACAAAGAGTTGGATATGACTGAGTGACTGAACAGCAACAATACCCCATATATATATATATAACTGGTCATATGGTAACTCCATGTTTAATCATTTGAGAAATTGCCAGACTTTTCCAAAGTGGTTGTACCATTTTACATTCCCACTAACATTGTTTGAGGGTTCCACATTCTCACTAATACTTATTATCTGTCTTTTTTAAAATGTAGCTGTCCTACTAGGTATGAAGTGGTGTCTCATTATAGTTTTGATTTGCATTTCACTGATGGCTAATGATATTGAACATCTTTTCATTCACATGTTGGCCATGTGTGTATCTTCTTTGAGGAAATGTATTCAGATCCTTTGCCCATCTTTAAATTGTTTTTTCTCTCATTATTGAGTTGTAAGACTTCTTTATGTATTCCTTGTCTTGTATGTGCTTTTCAATTATTTTCTCTATTTGTGTCTTTTCACCTTCTTGATGGTGTCCTTTGAGGCACAAAAGTTTTTAATTTTTCTGATGGTTATTTATGGTTTTGGAGTAATATCTATAAAACTATTGACTATCCAAAGTCATACAAGCACCTATATGAGACTCATAAAGGTTTTTTAAAAATTCAAAATCAGGAATAAAAATAGGATCACTGGAGAGTCTCAAGACATTATAAAGATCCTAAAAGGATATACAGACAAATGTATGTTAACAGACTTGAAAATGTAAATGAAATAGGGAAATTTCTAGAAAATACAACTTAAAAATAACATAAGGAGAAATAGAACTGTATATTCCTATAACTAGTAAAAATATTTTAATAAAACCCTTCAAAGAAAATTCCGTTTGGCCTCATTAGTGAAAATTTCAGTCTTCACAAAATTCTTCCAGAGAATTTTGAAAAGGGGAATATACTTCTCAACTCATTTTATAGGAAGCATAATCTTGATACAAAACACAACAAAGACAGTAAGAGAAAGGAAAATTATAGGCAAAGTCATTCGTGAATATAGAAGTCAGCACGTTCCCCCTGGTCTTTCCCACTGAATGCAGATACAAAACCTAGCTGCGTGCACAGAGCAGAAGCTGTATGAGGACTCTGAAAAGTAAACAGTGGCAGGCAAACCAAGGAAGACCAAAATATGAAGCCCTGAACTGGCAATGAGTTCACCATTTTTATCCTCTGGTCTTCTCCCACTTGATCTCAGATGTGGGCATGGCTATGAGAAAGTACATGGACGAGTGGGCTAAATATAGCTCTAGCTTTTATTTTCTCTGGCTGGAGAACCAAAAAGAGTAACCACAGGGAACTGAAGAGTATAAGGGAGATCATGGAGAGTGAGGAGCTTGGGAGAATTTACAAATTCCTGGGCGCAGCCCTTAGCTGTAGTTTGATTGATCTGGTCTTAATCCGCACGTAAAAGACTTAGAGAACTGAATTTACCTTCAGTCATGTCCAAGGACAGAGAAGCCCCAGTGAGATGGTAGGCGCTGGAGCCACTTTGAAGAGATACCTCATGTCCAAGGGCAAAGAGAAGCCCCAGCAAGATGTAGGAGGGGCGAAATCATGTTTAGAATCACACCCCATACCAGCTAGAGGTGCTCAGAGGGCTCAAACATACCTTGTGTGCACCAGGACACAGAGACCCCACAGAGACCCACAGGGACTGAGTCAGAACTGTGTTTGGTGAGCAGTGGACTGCTGCAGGGGCGGGGGCTCTGGGTGCAGCAGACCTGGGTACAGCATAAACCCCCTTGGAGGAGGTCACCATTAACCCACCATAGAGCCGCCAGAACTTATACAGGACTGGGGAAACACTCTTAGAGGGCACAAACAAAACCTTGTGTCCACCAGGACCCAGGAGAAAGGGGCAGTGACCCCACAAGAGACTGACCCAGACTTGCCCATGCATGTCCAGGAGTCTCCGGCGGAGGTGTGGGTCGGTGGTGGCCTGATGCAGAGTTGGGGGCTCTGAGTGTAGCAGTGTGTGCATGGGACCTTTTGAAGGAGGTCACTATTATCTTCATTACCTCCACTATAGCTTGGCCTCAGGTCAAATAACAGGGAGGGAACACAGCTCCACCCATCAACAGAAAACTCTATTAAAGATTTCCTGAGCATGGCCCCATCCATCAGAACAAGACCCAGTTTCCCCCTCAGTCAGTCTCTCCCATCAGGAGGCTTCCATAAGCCTCTTATCCTTCTCCATCAGAGGGCAGACAGATTGAAAACCACAATCACAGAAAACTAACCAATCTGATCAGATGGACCACAGCCTTGTCTAACTCAATGAAACTATGAGCCGTGCCATGTAGGGCCACCCAACACAGATGGGTCATGGTGGAGAGTTCTGACAAAACGTGGTCCACTGGAGAAGGGAATGGCAAACCACTTCAGTATTCTTGCCTTGAGAACCCCGTGAACAGTATGAAAAGGCAAAAAAATAGGACATTGAAAGATGAACTTCCCAGGTCAGTAGGTGCCCAACATGCTACTGGAGATCAGTGGAGAACTAACTCCAGAAAGAATGAAGAGACAGAGCCAAAGCAAAAACAACATTCAGTCGTGGATGTAACTGGTGATGGAAGTAAAGTCCAATACTGTAAAGAGCAATATTGCATAGGAACCTGGAATGTTAGGTCCATGAATCAAGGCAAATTGGAAGTGGTCAAATAGGAGATGGCAAGAGTGAACACTGACATTTTAGGAATCAGCGAACTAAAATGGACTGGAATGGGTGAATTTAACTCAGATGACGGTTATATCTACTACTGTGGACAAGAATCCCTTAGAAGAAATGGAGTAGCCCTCATAGTCAACAAAAGAGTTCAAAATGCAGTACTTGGATGCAATCTCAAAATGGCAGAATAATCTATGTTTGTTTCCAAGGCAAACTATTCAATATCACAGTAATCCAAGCCTAAAGAAAGAAAGTGAAGTTGCTCAGTTGTGTCCAGCTCTTTGAGACCCCATGGACTATAGCCTACCAAAATCTTCTGTCCATGAGATTTTCCGGGCAAGGGTACTGGAGTGGGTTGCCATTTCCTGCTCCAGGGGATCTTCCCAATCCAGGGATCGAACCTGGGTCTCTAGCACTGCAGGCAGACGCTTTACCATCTGAGCCACCAGGGAATGCACCAACCAATAACGCTGAAGAAGCTAAAGTTGAATGATTCTATGAAGACCTACAAGACCTTCTAGAACTAACACACAAAAAAGATGTCCTTTTCATTATAGGGGACTGGAATGCAAAAGTAGGAAGTCAAGAAACACCTGGAGTAACAGGCAAATTTGGCCTTGGAGTACAGAATGAAGCAGGGCAAAGGCTAACAGAGTTTTGCCAAGAGAACGAACTGGTCATAGCAAATTCCCTCTTCCAACAACACAAGAGAAGACTCTACACATGGACATCACCAGATGGCCAATACTGAAGTCAGATTGATTATATTCTTTGCAGCCAAAGATGGAGAAACTCTATAAGGTCAGCAAAAACAAGACCGTGAGCTGACTGTGGCTCAGATCATGAACTCCTTATTGCCGAATTCAGACTGAAATTGAAGAAAGTAGGGAAAATCACTAGACCATTCAGGTATGACCTAAATCAAATCTCTTATGATTATCCAGTGGAAGTGACAAATAGAGTCAAGGAATTAGATCTGATAGAGTGCCTGAAGAACTATGGACAGAGGTTCGTGACGTTGCACAGGAGGCAGGGATCCCAGACCATCCCCAAGAAAAAGAAATGCAAAAAGGCAAAATGGTTGTCTGAGGAGGCCCTACAAACAGCTATGAAAAGAAGAGAAGTGAAAAGCAAAGGAGAAAAGGAAAGATATATCCATTTGAATGCAGAGTTCCAAAGAATAGCAAGGAGGGATAAGAAAGCCTTCCTCAGTGATCAGTGCAGAGAAATAGAGGAAAACAATAGAATGGGAAAGACTAGAAATTTCTTCAAGAAAATTAGAGATAACAAGGAAACATTTCATGCAAAGATGGGCTCAATAAAGGACAGAAATGGTATGGACTTAACAGAAGCAGAAGATATTAAGAAGAGGTGGCAAGAATACACAGAACTATAAAAAAAAGATCTTCATGACCCAGATAATCATGATGGTATGATCACCAACCTAGAGCCAGACATCCTGGAGTGTGAAGTCAGGTGGGCCTTAGGAAGCAGCACTACAAAGAAAGCTAGTGGAGGTGATGGAATTCCAGTTGAGCTATTTCAAATCCTGAAAGATGATGCTGTGAAGGTGCTGCACTCAACATGCCAGCATTTGGAAAACTCAGCAGTGACCACAGGACTGGAAAAGGTCAGTTTTCATTCCAATTCCAAAGAAAGGCAATGCCAAAGAATGCTCAAACTACCGCACAATTGCACTCATCTCACACACTAGCAAAGTAATGCTCAAAATTCTCCAAGCCAGGCTTCAATAGTATGTGAACCGTGAACTTCCAGATGTTCAAGCTGGATTTAGAAAAGGCAAATGAACCAGAGATCAAATTGCCAACATCTGTTAGATCATCAAAAAAATCAAGAGAGTTCCAGAAAAACATCTACTTCTGCTTTATGGACTATGCCAAAACCTTTGATTGTGTGGATCACCACAAACTGTGGAATATTCTTAAAGAGATGGGAATACCAGACCACCTGAGCTGCCTCTTGAGAAATCTGTATTCAGGTCAAGAAGCAACAGTTAGAACTGGACATGGAACAATAGACTGGTTCCAAATTGGGAAAGGAGTACGTCAAGGCTGTATATTGTCACCCTGTTTATTTAACTTATATGCAGAGTACATCATGAGAAATGCTGGACTGGAAGAAGCACAAGCTGGAATCAAGATTGCTGGGAGAAATATCAATAACCTCAGATATGCACATGACACCACCCTTATGGCAAAAAGTGAAGAAGAACTAAAGAGCCTCTTGAAAGTGAAAGAGGAGAGTGAAAAAGTTGGCTTAAAACTCAACATTCAGAAAACGAAGATCATGGCATCTGGTCCCATCACTTCATGGCAAATAGATGGGGAAACAATGTACACAGTGGCTGACTTTATTTTGGGGGGCTTCAAAATTACTGCAGATGGTGACTGCAGGCCATGAAATTAAAAGATACTTACTCCTTGGAAGAAATGTTAGGACCAACAGACAGCTTATTAAAAAGCAGAGACATTACTTTACCAACAAAGGTCTGTCTAGTCAAAGCTATGATTTTTCCAGTAGTCATGGATGGATATGAGAGTTGGACTATAAAGAAAACTGAATGCTGAAGAATTGATGCTTTTGAACTGTGGTGTTGGAGAAGACTCTTGAGAGTCCCTTGGACTACAAGGAGATCCAACCAGTCCATCCTAAAGGAAATCAGTCCTGATATTCATTGGAAGGACAGATGCTGAAGCTGAAACTCCAATACTTTGGCCAGCTGATGCCAAGAACTGACTCATTTGGAAAGACCATGATACTGAGAAAGATTGAAGGTGGAGGAGAAGGGGACGACAGAGGATGAGATGGTTGGATGGCATCACTAACTCAATGGACATGAGTCTGAGTAAACTCTGGGAGTTGGTGATGGACAGAGAGGCCTGGCGTGCTGCAGTCCATGGGGTCGCAAAGAGTTGGACATGACTGAGCGACTGAACTGAACTGATGTTCCAGATTGGTCACTAGGTGGCCCAAACATGGGACAGATTCAAATACCGGTACAAAATCTTGGAAGATTGGAATCAAATTCTAACCACAGCCCATAGGTCAGTTAGAACTTATATCCTGAAACTAGTTTGGTCAATTATATACTAGTACAAAAATATCCACATTCTTTATAGGATTTTATAAGACCCAAAGTCTCATGTCATAGTATTCAAAATATTTAAGATACAATCTAAAATTACCTAGCATATGAATAACTAGGAAAATCTCAACTCACACACACACACAAAAGACAATCCACACATATCAATACCAAGATGGTTTAGATATTGGAGTTATCTGACAGAGACTTTACATCAGCTATTATAAAAGTGCTCTTACCAATAATTGTAAACATCCTTGGAACAACTGAAAAATTAGAAAGCTTCAGCAAAGAAATTATAAAATATAAAGAATAATGAAATGGAAATGTTTGAACTGGAAACTTTTAAAAGCAAAAATTTACAAACTCAGATAGATCCCAAAGCAAAATGGAGATGACAGAGGTAAGAGTTACTGAATATGAAGACTGATCAGTAGATATTAGTCTGAACAGTGAGGAAAAAAGCTGAAAAGAGCCCCAGGGACCTGTGGAACAAGAACAAAAAGTGTAACGTTTGTTGCATCAGACTTCCAGAAAGAAAATAGTGTACAAAGCTGGAAAAAATACTTGAAATAATAACAGCCAAAAACTTGCCAAATTTGCCAAAGATATAAATCTACAGATTCAAAAACCCAATGAAGATCATGGCAACCGGTCCCAGCACTTTAGGACAAATATATGGGGAAACAATGGAAACAGTGACAGACTTTATTTTCTTGGGCTCCAAAATCACTGCAGATGGTTATTGCAGCCTTGAAATTAAAAGACGCTTGCTCCTTGGAAGAAAAGCTATGACAAACCTAGACAGCATATTAAAAAGCAGGGACATTACTTTGTTGACAAAGATCCATCCAGTCAAAGCTATGGTTTTTCCCGTCATGTATGGATGTGAGAGTTGGACTACAAAGAAGGCTGAGCACCAAAGAATTGATGCTTTTGAATTGTGATGTTGGAGAAGACTCTTGAGAGTCCCTTGGATTGCAAGGAGATGCAACCAGTCCATTTTAAAGGAAATCAGTCCTGAATATTCCTTGGAAGGACTGATGCTGAAGCTGAAACTACAATACTTTGGCCACCTGATACAAAGAACTGACTCATTTGAAAAGACCCTGATGCTGGGCAAGATTGAAGGCAGGAGAAGGGGATGACAGAGGATGAGACGGTTGGAAGGCATGACTGACTCAATGGACATGAGTTTGAGCAAGCTCCGGGAGTTAGTGATGGACAGGGAATCCTGGAGTGCTGCAGTCCACGGGGTCACAAAGAGTTGGACATGACTGAGCAACTGAACTGAACTGAAATGGATCATGCTTTTTGCATGTCATATCTAAAAAATCTTTGCTTAACCCCCCCGTTACAAAGATTTGGTCCATGTTTCTTTCTAAAAGTTTTGTAGTTTTACATTTAGAGCTATGATTCATATTGAGTGGAGAGAAGATATTTACCACATGTACAACTGAAAGAGCTCACATCTGGAATATATAAAGATTCCCTACAATCTGCTAAGTACAAAATAAATATACAGAAATCAATGTATTTCTATAGACTAAAAAGAGGAAATGAATTTTTCAAAGAATGCTATATATTTTAAAAGAATATTATATCATATACATGACTATATATATTTTAATAATATATATTAATTTTAAAATGTCCAGTACATAGGAATAAATCTAACAAACATTGTGTGAGACCTCTTACAAAGTATAAAACATTAAGAAGAATTACAGAAGACTCCCTAAAATGGAAATATACCATGTCCATGAATTTTAAAAACTGATATTGTAAATATATGAAATTTCTCTAAATTGATCTGTAAATTCAGCACAATCACAATCAAAACCTCAACAGTTTTGTGGATCTTGACAAGCAAATTGTAAACCACATTGGATATGACAAAGCTATAGAACTGGAGGTGGTACTATTGGTGTAAGGTCAGATGAATAGACCAGTGGAATAAGAGAGCTCACAAGCACATCCACCCATGTACGGACATGTGATTTACAACAAAGGTGGCGCTGCAGAGAAGTGGGAAAATCGGTTCTGGGACAATTACATATCCATATTGGATATTTGTGACCTCAGGGTAAAGAATGATTTCCTCAAGTATCAAGAGCAATAACCAAAAATGAAAAGACAAATCAGACTAATTAAAATTAAAATATACCATTATGAGTGGAAGGGCAAGCCACAGAATGGGAGAAGATATTTACCACATTTGAAACTGGTAGACGACTCGTATCTAGTCTATATTAAGAATTCCAGGGACTTCCCTGGTGGTCCAGTGGTTAAGAGTTCACTTTCCAGTGCAGGGGGTGTGGGTTTGATGGTTCCTTGGTTGGGGAGTAAGATCCCACATGCCTCCCAGCCAGAAAACCAGAACATAAACAACAGAAGCAATATTGTAAACAAATTCAATAAACTCTAAAAACTTAAAAAATGGTCCAAATCAAACTTTAAAACTTTAAAAATGGTCTAACTCAAAAAAATTGAAAAGAAAAAAAAAAGAATTCCAACAAGTCAAAAAGAGAAAATAGTCAACCAAATAGAAAAAAAGATTTCACAAAAGAGGAAATCCCAATGTCCAATAAACATTAAAAGGTGCTTAACTTTTAATTATCAATCAAGAGAATGCAAATTAAAACTGCATTGAGATAATACTTCATATCTGATTGGCAATAATAAAAGTCTGCCAATACTAAGTATTGGCAAGCATGTAGAAACAACATGAGTTCTCAAGTACTGCTGATGGCAATGTAAAACTGGCACAATCACTTTGCGAAATAGTTTGGCATTATCTAGAAATGAAGACAGCAATTCTACTTATGTTCTAGATAAAGCTGAGTATACATGTATCAAGGTACATTCATAAGAATAGCATTGCTTGTAATTGTCCAAACTGGAAACCACCCAGATATCCATGAACAGGAGACTGGATAAATAAAAGGATACACTCATATAACAGAATACTATACAGATGATGAATGGGAAGAACTATACCTACGTACAACAACATGGATCAATTGTGAACACAACTTGAGTGAAAGAAGCCAGACACAAAATAATTCATACAGTACAAGTCTCTTATGTAAAGTTCAAAGGCAGGCTGAACTAATCTATGTATTAGAAATGCCTACTTAGATGGTAAAGCTATGTGCTATGCTTAGTCATTCAGTCGTGTCAGACTTTGTGCAACCCCATGAACTGTAGCTGGCCAGGCACCTCTGTCCACAAGGATTCTCCAGGCAGGAATAATGAGCAAGAAACAGGGAATTCCCTGACGGTCGAGTGGTTAGGAGCCTGTGCTTTCACTGCCGAGGTCTTGAGTTAGATCCCTGGTCAGGAAGATGAAAGAAAAGCAAGGAAGGCATTATAAAGCTCAGAGAGCAGAGAAGGGATGTAATCAGGAAGGGGCCACACTGGAGACTTTTGAGGTATTAGCAATAATCTATTGCTTGAACTCAGTAATGGTTACATGGATATTTACAATAGTTATAATTCATTAAGCTATACAATTATGTATTGTTGCTTTTCTATGTGGGTTATATATTCGTAATAAAAAAGGTTTTAAATGTTTCTTACAACTCTGAATAAAGCATTCTAATAATAAGCATTCTAACGCGATATATTTACTTTTGTTCAAAGATGTAACATTGTTCTTTTGAACATAAGTGTGGAATGTTTTATGTCATCTTTTAAATGCTACCAAATAGATCCAGGAAAATGGGAGCATTTTTCTCATTACTGAGAATGGTGAAAATGCAGAGAGGATGTGGTTGGTAGTGGATATTTTCTCACATACTTTAAAAAATCTTTAATATTCTAAGATAGATGGCTTGGTAGGAAGGAATAGAGACTTGGTATGATTCTGTGGCCTGAATGAAATAATGGCACAAAGACTGTCACATTTCTGAGTCCCACTACCTTTGTACCTTGAGAACTCTTCCTCAAGAGTAATACTTTCTCTGATAACAACAGTCATCAAAAATAAGCCCCTGAAAAGATATCCAGCATCACTAGGCATCAGGGCAATGCAAATCAAAACCACAATGAGATGCTGCTTTCTCACTAGGGTGACTGTTTGTGGAAAGACAGATAATAAGAAGTGCTGGTGAGGGGGCAGAAAGTTGGATCCCTCATACGTTGCTGGTGGGAATGCCAAATGATTCAGCTGCTTTGGGAAATAGTCTGGCAGTTCCTCAAGTGGTTAAACAAAGAGTTAAAATTTGATCTAACAATTCTATTCCTAGGTGTATACCCAAGAGAAATGAAAACCTGCATGAACACAAATCCTTGTACACAAATGTTCATTGAGCACTATTTGTAATAGCCAAGAAGTGGAAGCAAACCAAATGTCAATCTATTAACTGATAAACAGATACATAAAATGTGGTATAACCTCACAATGGAATAGTATCCAGCCATAAAAAGGAATGAATTACATGCTATAACATGGATGAAACTTGAAAACATTATGCTAAGTGAAAGCCAGAAAAAAAGGTCACATTTTATATGAAATGTCTAGAATAGATTAATCCATAGAGTCAGAAACTAAATTATTGGCTGCCTGGGGCTGGGGAATTGAGGGGGCTAGAGAGTTACAGCTATGGGGTAGATTTCTTTTTGGAGTGATAAAAATGTCCTAAAATTGATCGTTGCAATGATTGGAGAACTCTGTGAATATATAAAAAACCATTGAATTCTATACTTTAAATGGGTGAATTACTAGTCAGTAATGATTTTTTAAAATATGTCCTCATAGCACTGTGCTACTTAACATTTTTAAAGACCTATCTTGGACCAAAATACCCTAGTTTAAAACACCAGGCTTCACATATCAACACAGACACTGTCTGGAAAAGTCAAAAAAGTATTAATACCACAAACTCTTCTTTGGATATTGGTGTCTTGATTAAAGGAATCTTCGCCAGACACTTCACTGACACTACTAGTTTATATCCTCACATGGCATCCGGGGCGGTGCAGCCTGGGAAGATTTGGAGAGGTTAAATGTTGCTCTCTGTGTGTACGTAAAATGTTTGACATATTATTTTGAAAAGGAAGATGGGAAAAGAGAACTAGAATGAAATCTCCACCACAGTTTTATTCTCAGGTCAATTTTAGGAAAAAAGTTGAGGATCTGAAAACTGATTCCCTTCAAACTATGCTTGTCTGAATTTCCCTTGGAAAGACTTCGTGTATTCCAGTTTGAAGACTTGGATTATGGTACAAAAGTCATGCCTTTCAAGACCATAATCTCTGCTATGAATTGCTGAAGCTCTTCTAGCAACAGAAGCCAAGAGTTGAGCTCTGATTCCTACATTCAGCTGTGCCAACCTCCTCAGGGCAATAAACCCTGAAGCTTCAGCTTCATGGTCTAACTTTGAAGGAGCAAGGAAGGACCACATTGGTTAATATATCAAATTATAATCTCACTATTCTAAAAGGAAAGGAAGGAAGGAAATCCCACTGCAAGGAAAAGAAAGAATGTTGAGAAAAAGACAACAGTGTCATCAGGAGACAGTTTGGTGGTGTGGTGGGAACAGAAGCCAGACTGAGTGGCTTAGAGTTTGGTCTGGAACCAGAGAGCAGAGGCAACATTCAGGAAGCTCAGCTGAGGAAAGCGATGGGCAGATAGCAAGAGCTGGACCTCAAAACTGAGGAAGGTTTGTCTTCAGGTTAGCAGAACCTTGAGAATATTGCTGGAATGAAGAGAAGACATCAGGAAGGGAATGTGGAGAGGGAGGGAACTGGGGAGCCTGGCGAGTTGTAAGGAAACAGAACAAGACAGGAGATTGCTTTGAATCATGGAAGGACACCTCTTCCTCAAAGGGGCAGAAAAGCAGTGGAAGCTCTGGAGAGATTTTTTGGGGGGACAACAGATTACTTAAGGTGCTAGATTGTCTGACCTCTATTTCTCTGGAGTTCTGGCAGCAAAATGAGAGGTAAGTGGCTGAGAAGAAACAGAAAGAAGGGCAGGGCCCCAGGACACCAGAGAAGGTTGGAGAATCAGCAGTAGGGAATGGCCATCTGGTGTCGTAAGAGGTGACTGGGTTAGCCAAGCCTGGTGGGGTGGGGCGGGGCAGCTGGGCTTAGCTGTGTGGGTCCATAGGACCCTCTTCTTCCAGCTGGGAGATGCACTGAGGTGAGCAGAGGCAGGGGCTGCCCAGGATTGGAGAAGAGAGAAATGTGGGGTAAGTTCCCAGGGGAGAGAGACTCAGCTGTGAAGTCCAAGGTCCTGGACTGGAGGGAGCGAAGTTAAGACCTGGGCAGAGGGGTAGGCTTTGAAGAGAGAGGCCACCCTTCAGGGAAGTCAAGAAGCTGCAGCTGAGTGGGTGAAGCAGGATTGAGTGGGAAAATGAAGGGGATGGAGCAGATGTGAACCATAAGGATATGTAAAGTATCCCACATGCATAATATAGTAGCCATTAGCTTCGTGGGCCTTGAGGTATGTAGTCAGTCCAAAATGAGCCATGCTGTAAGTGTAATACACACTGGGTTCTAAAGACAAAAAAAAGAAGTTAAATACCTCATTAATAAATGTTTCCATTGATTATTTGTTTAAATGTTAATTTTTAGGTATATTGCATTAAATGAAATATATTATTAATTTTACTCATTTCTCTTTATCTTGTTAATATGGCTACCAGAAAAGGTGAAATTCCATATGTGGCTTGTGTACCACTCCTGCTTCCTGGCACTGGTGGACATTCTCTCCCAGGGACAGGGACTGTCTGTGCCATCGCCCGAGCACCCAGCACAGGGACCTGCGCAGAGAGGCCCCAGTGAGTGTGCGTGTGTCTGTGTGCAAACTGATGAGCAGATGAGTAAGTGAATTCATGAAGGGACAAGTGAATGGAGGAATGAGGATTATATATGGTGTTCAAGGACTTGGTCAGTTTCTTCCAAATTGTTTAGGATTATATGGAAACACACAAATGAAACGGAAACAGGTAGTTAGAATTGAGGAGAGCTCACTAGGCTTTGAGGTAGGGAGTCCCAAAGAACATTTTATGGAACCTAACTCAATATCAGGGTCCAAGAACCTAGACCCTTGCCTCATCCCTCTTCCTTTTTTTTTCTTTTATAGAAGTGCTCCTGCAGCACTTTAATATGTGCCAGGGATTGTCCTAGGCACTTTGCACATCACATCAGCCAGTGAGGCAGGTGCTCTTATTGTCCCCCCCTTTACAGATCATGGAACTAAGGCACAGAGATGTTAATAACTTTCTCAGGATTACTCAGTAAGTGGTGGAACTGGCATTTGAACCAGGCCATCTGTCCCTAGTAGTCAGGCCCCTAACTACTAAACCGTCCTGACTCTCATCCCATCATCTCCCTTATGTCTCCAATAGAGATGTAGGTTTCTTTTTTCTCCCTTTACTCACCTCTCTTCCACCCCCAGTTCCTCAGACCTTGTATTCCTGGAGAAAGTTCCCAATGAACCTTGCTTACTGGAAACATGTAAGTAACCCTCCAACTTGCCCACAAATGAGACACACCATAGCTGCATGGTCCAGCCCAATAGCCAAGCAACCCTGCCTCCTCTCCTGTCCCAACCCCACACCCTCTGCCCGCATCCCCGAGCCTGGCTCACCACCTTCTCCCTCCCTAACCCAGGAGGCTCCTCTCCCAGACCTGGGATTGGCCCTCCCCTGCCTTCCTGGGCAGACTCAGAAATGAGTGTTGGAGGAGCCTGAGGCTTCACAACTCTAAGCAGGTGCTTTACCTGTCAGTCTAGCATGTGTCTTCAAGGTGACTACAAGGGTATAGGATAGGGGGCCTTTCAGACATCACCTTGGCCAGGGCCTGGGAGATGCCTTGATCTCACCCACCCAGGATCCCCTTCCAGCCTCTCCTTGGATCCCTTCAATGATGGAGTAGCCCTGAATCTTCACCCACTGGGAGCCAGTGCCCAAGATACGCCTCAATCCCACCCACCAGGGACTCTCTCAGCCTCAGCCTGGATCCCTTCAGTAACAGGGCAGCCCTGAATCTCCCCGCACTGGGAGTAGCCAGAGCCCAGGATCTCCACCTTCGGGGCCAAACAGAGACTAAAAAGGAACCAACGCCTTCCTCTCTATTTCTCTCTCACTAAATTGTGAATAATAATGCATTTACTTATTCTCCCACTTAAAAAGTTGTTTAAATCCTTTGAAGAATCTTGCAAGGTAGCTTGGCTAGACAGCAGGCAGGACAGTCCAGTGCCTCCGGTGGGGGGGCCAGGGTCTTCCACTCGCCTGCCTTTTGGTCCAGCAGGTAGGCGTTTGGGTTGATGGTGTAGTCCTTTGCCTGGACATCGCTGGTTGTGGTGACACCTCCGCACACAAACACTCTGTTGTCTCCAACAGAGCATATAGCATGGGACACATCCAAGGGGCAGTTGTTGGGCAAAAGAGGCACTGAGGTGGTTGTCTTGTTGGCCTTTACCTTCTGCAGGTTGATCTCCACACTCTGCCGGTGGCTGTACACGCAGAGGATGTTGTCCTGATGAAAAGAGAGCAGGGGCCGGTGGTTGAACTCAATAGGAAAGGTGATACACTGGACCACCTCCCCAGTGTTGGTATCGAAGCAGTCCACCACCCCAACCCGGGAGATGTAACCCTTCACCAAGCACCGCCCGGTGACAATATACAGGTTCCGGTCACCCTTGGTGATCACGGCTGTGCCGTCCATAGGAATGCTCATCTTCCCTGCCAGGCACCAGGTCTCCTTGCGCTCATCATAGCGATAGATGTTAGAGACATAGCGCCTCGGGGCAATGCTGCCTCCCACTGAGTACACTGTCCCCCCGCAGGTCACCATGGTGTGGAAGACAAGCCCAATTGGCAGGTCGGGCAACTTGGTCCAGGAGTTGTCATCCATGTCATACCGCCAAGCCGTCTTTAGCCCTGAAATCTGCTCAGTGGTTCCACCAGAGATGTAGATGTAGCGACCAGCAGAGGTGGCACTCAGTGCTGCTGCCCGGTAGGGCATCTCTGAGAGTTTCAACCACAGGTTCTCCTGGATGATATAAGCAAACACTCCATCGTTGAACTTGCCGTGGGCCTTCTGGCCACCTAGGATGACCACTGAATCAAGCAGGGCCCCTTTCCGCTGGTAGCTCAGCAGACTGGTTGGCCTCTCCTGTTTGCGGTCTACAAGGACACTCTCAATCAGGGTTGAGTGGGCTGAGCTGTTCTCCATGCCCATCAGCTTGTTGCTGGCATACATTAGCGTCTTGTTGGAGACAGCATTGAGGTTGATGTAATTGAAGAACTTCTTGAAATACTTCTCCCGCTCATCCTTCCGGAAGCATACCCAATTGATGAGTGCATTGAGAGCCTGGTCTTCGTTGAGTACATGCAAGTTTTCATCTCGGAGCAGGCGGCCAAAGATGACAGGTGGACAGCGCATGAAGTGCATGCTGCCCTCAGGACTGGCCCAGTAGTGGAAGTTGTCACGAATGCCAGAGTAGGCCAAGTCTGACACCTCTTTGAGCTCAAACAACTCAGCCAAGAAGAGGTAGCGCAAGCAGTTGGCACGGCGGATGGACTTGATCAGGAAGTCATTGCAGTGAATTCGAAGGCGGGGTGTGTTGAAATACTGGGCCCCACGAAGGAGCTCTTCCACGTTCTGTTCTGAGATCACCACCTTGCCACTGTAGAAGTAGTCTAGGAGCTGGTCCACTGTGGTCGGACTCAGGTAGTTGGGGTCAATGGTGATAAAGAGCTCATCAGTGGTCTTCATGTCATGGTTGGAAATGAGGTTCTTCACCAGCGGGGAGACTGCAGCCAGCACATTGCGATGTGCAAAGAAGACATGGTGGTCCACAGTCAGGGCTATGTCCCAGTACTCTTTGCGTTTTCTCTGTTTGTTCAGGTTCTGCAGTACGAAGCTGTTGTAGTTTTTCTCGGTGAATTCCAATTTCATGGTGCTTCTTGCTGGGTGAGACAGATCAGCAGTAGGTACTGGTGAACAGACTTTCTCAGGCCTTTGGGATTCAGACTGATGGTTGTTTGCAGAGCAGTTGATCAGGGAGGAGTGGGAATAAGAGAGAGGATGATGTCATAGAATGGATGAGGTCATCACAATGCAGGCCCCCCTCCCTGAGGCCTTACTCAGAGGCACAGGGCTTTTCTCCCCTCTGATGGCTCTGATCTGCCAAGGCCAGATACCCTGCCAGGACCTAGTCCAGGGCCCAGAACTCAGGAGGAAACTCGGAGATGGGTCACAGCTCCCACCTGGGACCTTCAACCTCACTTCAGGGAGGCTTCTGGAAAGTCAAGGCCAGTCTGGGCGGGGCTAGTATGGGGAAGGCTATTAGGAAGGCTGGGGTAAGGATTTTTACATCATCCAGAGGAATGTACATTGCACAGAAGGGAAACCAAGGCCCATAGAAGAGCATGAACTTGCCTAAGATCACGTAGCTAGTTGGAAGCAGAGCAGGGCCTGAAACCCAGTCCTTCTGAAACCCACCCTTCCGGGATGCTCCTAACTACTCAACTTTCCTCTGTCTGTGATTCTCAAGCCCCAAAGCACCTTTCACTACCAAGGCTCCTGGATATTAGAGAAGAAAAAGCTGTGTTCTTTGGCTTCTGACCATTGCGGCTAGAGACATCATTCTTCACATTGGGTCGGCCAGAAAGGTCGTTTCTTTTTGGCTGACCCAATAAAACGGAGAGGTGGCGGCCCCTCAGGGAGCAAGGACGCAGGAGTTACTCTCGGACTGGGGGATGGGAGGGCCCTCGAAGCCCTGATTATTTCAGTTTCACGGAAAATCGGGTCATTCTGTCCACACTTCCAAGTCTCTAGCTTGTAAAATGTTGGAGGCTGGGATAGGTCAGCTTTCCCCATCAGCTGGGGACTTGGACAAGTTTCTCATTCTCTCTAAACCTCAGTTTCCTCCGCTGTGAGATAGGAATAATAGCTGCATCCGCTTAAAAGATGATTAAGAGTTCACAAGAGAAAAGGACCGGAAAATGTTAAGCCCAGTGTTTGGTTCGCAACAATCGTTCAACAAATGCTAGCTGCCATTTCACTAGTTCGCCAGGCTTCGGTGTTCCTGGCTGGCTGCTCCTTTCGTAAACACTTGTGGTTCTGTGATCGTTGGCAAGCCTGGAAATCCCCATCGCCTCGGGCTGGGCTCCGTGCGCCGCCTCAGCCACGCGGTGGCGCTGGAGAGTCACCTCCCGCCTGGGAACGGCGAGCTCATTACCGCCCCCGGTGCCACCCCCTCTTCCCTGACCAGATCGGCGCAAAACACCCTGTGCCCATTTTTCAGACAGAGGTAAAGCCCCAGATGGCGGGCGCATGGCCGAGGGGCTAGAAAGGAGACATCCAGAACTCTAGGCGTCCCCCTTGGTGCCCCGCCGGGTGCCACGTCCACGGCCCACCCCGCCTCCGAGCCGGCATGGGGGCTCCCCAAGTTCCCGTGGCGCTGCTGTGCCCAGGAGGGGATAAGGACCAGCCAGAGCCTCCCACGGAAGAGGGCCGGCTCCTGCGGGTCCCACCCGGACCAGCCTTAGGGGCTCCCAGCACCCGGCTCAACAGCGTAGACCCTGGCGGCAACAGCAAGGTCGTACAGAGAAGACTTGGGCTCGGACCGCACCCTTGATCCCTGAGCCCCACTCCTGACCGTCAGGCCGTCTTTAGCGTCCTTACTAGGAAAACTGTCGCTGCAGCCTTGGGAATGTGAGCCTGCCAGCTCTTTCCCTCCCGGTGCAAGCAAGTTCTCATTATTAATTGCCGGTCTTTCCCTCCTCCTTTCATTCCAGATCTGGCTTTTTCTTAATTTGAAAATTATTTTAGAGTACTTACCTTTTAATGCTATATTTGTTCACCTTGACGTCTCCAGGGTGAGAAGCACTCAGTCTCTTGAGATACGTGTCTGCACAAGGCTAGAACCTTCTGTTTTCCCCAAGGGAAGAAGGTTTGGCTTTCTGCCCTTCCACGGACTAGCTCTGTGGCTTAGGTGAGTTCTACCTGGTCCCTTCTCTCCCTGTGAAGATAATTAAACTCTAATTGCTTCTCCAGCTCTGATCTCTGGAGAGGAGAGGCCGCTGTGATTCAGGTGAAGGATGAGGCCTCTTGGTGCTGAGGCCAGACACTTATCACTTCCATTGGCTTCTAGGCCTGCCCACCCAGGGGTAGGGGATGAGTGGGTCATCATCACTCCTTTGCCCCCACCCCAGCGTTGATGGAGGAGGTGGCCATGCCCCTCTGTTTTTGTTTCAGGTCCCAGAAACCATGGCCAGAAGATCTCTCATCAGATGCTTCCTTCTGGTTTAAGAAAGTTAGGTTTACAGGGTGTCCTGGAGACCTTAGAGGATCCAGTAAGCTTATTTCCATGTGTCAGACCTTGTACAGCTAGACAGATTGTGGCCCAGAGAGGGGAAGGGGCTCATTCAACTCAGTTCACAGAGCTAGGAAGCTAGGACTGGAAGCCAGAGTGCCTGACTCCCTCTACCCTCTGGCTGCAAAGGAGAGGTCGCAATCTGGCTTGTCTTCTGCTCACGTGGAATTTATGGTGGTGGTGATTTAGTTCCTAAGTCATGTCCAACTCTTGCAACCCCATGGACTGTAGCCTACCAGCTCCTCTGTCCATGGGATTTCCCAGGCAAGAATTCTGGAGTGGGGTGCCATTTCCTTCTCCAGAGGATCTGCGTGACCCAGGGATCGAACCCACATCTCCTGCATTGCAGGCAGATTCTTTACTGACTTAGCCATCAGAGAAGCCCTTGAACTTTTAGGAGCTGCCATCTTTACAAAATCCATTGTAAGAAATTAGCTTTGTGCCCACTCACTCAGCCAGCTTTGTTATCTGGCTTATCTTCAGCTTAGAAAGCTCCTCTGGTCAGCTTGTTCCTTACTCCAGCCAACTGAAGAAACAGACTCCAACCTAAAGGGACGGGCTGCCTGCCAGGGTCCATCAGGTGGTTAGGTATACGTGTGTATTGGGTAGAGTATGTCCCTAGGAGCTACGGGATGTTCAATGACTGGTGGCTGAGTTTGTCTTGTTCGTGGTAGCTGCCCAGGTATGGCCAACGCCCTCAGCTTCTTGCACAGGTCAGCATTTTCTGTTGCTGGAAACTCCCTGGAGGATGGGGGTTGGGGGGGCCTCTATCTAATATTCTATCCTTCTGGGGACCATCAATTAATATATCAATTTGTTGGGAAGCCCTGAAGAAAATGAAGGGTATGTTTTAAATATAGATTTGGCCTGGAACTGGAAAGGATAAGAAGAGTCTTCCTGTCTTTCCACCTGTTTTATACCTCTTAACAACTGGCTTTCTCACTTCCATATATTTCCAACTCATAACTGGGGTTACACATAGCTTTGACTTGCCGTAGTCTTAATTCAAACTCATAGCATCCTTATTTTTTCAGCTCCACTGGTCAATTCTCTCTGTATTTCTTAGCTCAAATTCCTGGTCCATGGCCAGGCTAGAGATTGGCTGCCATGAATCACATGTCCACTCTAGTCCTGTCAGCTATGAGACGGTAGGTCACATGATTCAAAACAAGTCTACAGGGGAGGGGTTGGAGGTATTCAGAATCTTGAGTTACCTAAGATGGAACTCAGAGTTATTGATTACCTTAGTTACTGGTTAAGAATCAGGCACGAGCAACTTCCCTGGTGTTAAGACTTCACCTTCCAGTGCAGGGGATGCAGGTTTGATCCCTGGTCAGGGAAATAACATCCCATATGCCTTGGGGCCAAAAACATAAAACAAAACAAAAAACCCAGAAGCAATATTGTAACAAACCTGATAAAAGATTTTTTTTAATGGTTCATACCAAAGAAAACCTTAAGAATCAGGCATGAATCACATGGGAGTAAGATATTACACTAAAAAAGATTTCATTACTGTCCCTGGGTGAGACGAAGGGCACGGCAGAAGCCTGTGTTCACAACAGAGACGTTCAGAAAGCACGTCTCAAAGACTGGCCTGCACAGACTCCCGGCCCTGCTAGCTCACTACCTGGAGATGCCGTGGTTTCAGGGACACACAGCTTGGCCCTTCCCACCTGGACCATATGGAGTCCTGATTTTAGAGGACTTTGTATAGTTTGAGGCAAAACGCAAAACTAAGTTAGCGCCTCTAAGCCCCCGCATGGAATATCTCTTTGGAACGCTTGGGCCTGTGACACATTCCTGGAGGAGCAGCAGCACAGCTGCAGTCACAGCTGCCAGGAACAGGCTGGGGCTCCCACCCTGTGTGGGGGGAGGGCACAGGCTGGAGGGCTTCCTCTGGGGACTCTGAGTGAGCTCACCCTCACCCCCGCGCTCACTGACTTCATCATCCAAGGCTGCTTGGCCAAGAGCCCAGGCAGAGTGAGGGGCTTTCTCCCAGAACAGGCCCCGGGCCACCAGGCAGAGTGGGGGATGGGTGAGTTGCAGGCCTAGCCCTGCTCCCTAGAAACCAAGGTGGTGGTGGAGGGGCGGCATAGTGAGCTCTGAAATGCCAGAGGATCTTTAGAAAAAGAGGGTGGGCCATGGGTGGTGGAAGATAGAAAAATGCAAGGAAGTCAAACTTTTTTTCTCCATTTGTTCTTTGGCAATCCCACTAGAGAATTCCAGGAGGCGTGCAGATGACATCATGTCTTACAACTGAGAAATCTCAGTAATTCCGTGAAATGGAGTCCCTGCCTACCCTGTATTTCGGATGGAAACCGCTTTGTATTTACATGTTTAAAGTTGTATTTTTGTCACATTTAAATGAGGGTTTAATATTCTTAAATATCTACCAAAAGTAGATTACAATGCATGAAGGTCCCATAAGATGAACTTCACTTTCTCAGCATCACAAACAGTTGGAATACAGGAAGTCCAGGGATTAGGGATGGATATAAGTAAGAAGGTACAAAAAAAGTTTGCTTTAAAAATTTTTTTTAAAGTTTAAAAATTGAGTTTTTCCCCTCAAAGTCCAAATAATTGCAGCCCAGGGAATCATTGAGATAAAGGCTTTGTATGCTCATTTCTTTGATGAGAAAGATTTCATGCACAACTGTCTAACCAAGTGCGTGTGCAAGAGACTTAGCATCACACACACAGCACACACACCCACAGGGACAGACACACAGCTGAGTTTTGTTGTTCTAGGCACTTCATATCCAAGTTCTTAAGTCTGCCACCTTCCCATTCCACTGGACAAATTACTTCTTTGGAGGCAGGACATTTTCCTCAAAGAAGCCTTGGTTGACGACATTTCCTGCTGGGAAGTATCTGGCCACCACAAAAGAGGACCCGTCACTTGCAGACGCCTTCCCCACTCCCATCTTCTTTGTATTCTTCCATACCATGGCTGTGAAGTGTCCTGTAGGAACAGGCATGGGGAGAGGGAAACAGGCTAGTTAGCAAAGCCTGGAGAATGGTGTTCCAAGGGACTCTTGAACTCCTGTACCATTCTGCCATGCGGGGGGACGCTTGATCTTCAACTGCCAATCAGAAGAAGGAGATACAAGACACTGACTAATTTTCAAACACATTGGGTCCTCTCAATCAGCCAAATAGACCCTACTCATCTCACTATCCAATGCTCAAAAGTTTCATGGTCTCCTAGAGATTATGGCAAAGCCCAGTGACCTCAACAATTAGAAGGTCACCCTACTTGGCACCTACTTCCACCCCTCGCCCCTAACCACACTTTCAAGGTCACCAACGATCTCTGTGTTCCTTCCCAGTGGTCACTGGTTGTCCTCATCTTACTCATCTCAGGAACATTAATATAATAGATTCCTGCCCCTTTCAAAGGACTCTCCTCTTTTGGTTTCCTCTCTTGGCATTCACCCCACATCACTCTCTTCCTCCTCCTCTTGCATCTCACTTGTGAATATTGGAGGACCTGCACTTCCCAAGGTTCAATCCTGGGCTCTCTTTTCCTGTTGCCCTCTTCACACAATTTCATCTTTCCTTGGCTCCCAAATATCTTTGTCCAGCCCAAATCTCTCCTCTGTGTTCCAAACACAACTACTTACTTGACATTTCCACTGGGATGACTCACAGGCATCTCAGATTTAACCTACCCAAACCTCACTCTTAATTTTGGTCTCTCCCATTTCCATGACCAGTACCTCTGTGCACACAATCCTCAGGGTTGCTCTGCATTCCTCCTTCACCATCATTTCCCCAAACACTCATTCAATCCTGAAGAATCATAACTTCAAAATACATCTCTAGTCCTTTCATTCCCAAAACCATGGTCTCAAGCATGAACTTTTCTCTCTTGGATCACTGCAATAGCCTTCGCCTGACTCTCCAGCATCCACACTTGCTTCCTCAATTTACTTTCCACTGATGTAGCCAGAGTGATCATTTTGAAACATAGATCATATCTGTTTACTTCTCTACTTAAAAATCCTTCCATTGCTTCTAGTTGCACCTAAAATGAAAATGAATGCTTTGGTCCAGTGGCCTCCTTTCCATCCCTTGAACACATCCAGTTATTTCTTACTATGGAGCCCTTGCACGCACTGGCCACTGTATGCAATGCTCGCCTGATGACCAGTGTTTTCTTATCCCTTAGGTCTTGGCCCAGATGTCACTTGTTCAGAGAGGCCTTTCGCAATCACTCTCATTTCCTGAACACCTCCCTCTCAAGACGGCCTTACTGTACTGGTTCCCCCTCACAGCATTCTTACCATTTGCAGTGATATATTTGCTTGATTACTTGCTAAGCACTTGGCCCCTTCACTAGGCTATGAGCCCCATATGGGCAGGAACCAAACTGATTTATTTATCAAAGTATGTGCAGTACCTGGCACAGCCTGACACATGGAATGTGAAATAAAACTTTGTGGAATGAATAAATGGAATGAATGAATGAAAGGCATATGGAAGAACCAACTTGGAATAAGTTCTGCCATCACGGGAAGTGCAGGCCTTGTATGTTTTGAGCTCTTTGAGACCCAGACAAGTTAGAGCCTCCTTCAGTTCCCTCTGCTCTGAGCCACATAGCTAAGTTCCTTCTCAAGCTATTGCTGGCCCCTCCAGATGCTTCTGTGGCTGCTGAAGCCTCCTGGCATCATTCTCCCACTGCTCAGGCTGCCTGCCCCGCACTCACTGGTCTTTTCCAGCTGCTAACATAGCTTAGCTTCTAACCCTGCTCCTGTTTTGGGGTCAAAGAACTGATGCTATAACGTACTCTTTGCTCAATGACCATAAATTCTCGTCTCCTGGGAGCAGAGATCAGGAGTTCATCCTTTTCACCATTACTGCTGAAGATTCAGAGAGATCATTTGACAGGTCTGTGGGATATTTACTTCCATGTCACAGTATGGCATTCATTTTCTAAAAACAACCCTGATGAGATTATGTTTCCTCTTTGAGAGCAGGCACCATATTTGTCTTCTTGACCAGTGGGCTTGGTACACAGTAGGTGCTTAATTAATAT
Organism: Capricornis sumatraensis; assembly: GCF_032405125.1. NCBI lineage: Eukaryota > Metazoa > Chordata > Mammalia > Artiodactyla > Bovidae > Capricornis > Capricornis sumatraensis. Next base: position 68,406,275 of record NC_091074.1, on the reverse strand, counting down.
CTGATGAAGAAAGAAGAGACAGAGGGAAGGAAGAAGGAGGAAAATTGTAATCAGAGTAGCTAAGCTTCCCACTGGGTGGTTAAGAAAGAGGGTAACCACTTTATACTCATTAAGATGGATATTATTTAAAAAAAATAACAAATGTTACTTGTTGATGGGGCTGATGGGGAGAAATTGGAACCCTTTTGCTTTGCTGATGAGAATGTAAAATGGTGCAGTGACCGCGGGAGACAGTATGGCAGTTCCTAAAATAATTAAATATAGAATTACCATATGATCCAGTAATTCCACTTCTAGGCATACACCCAAAAGAACAAAAAGCAGGGATTCAAATATTTGCACACCAATGTTCATATTATTCATAATAGCTAAAAGGGGGAAAGAAAACAACTGCCCATGGATAAACAAAATGTTGTTATATGAGTAGAATAGTCAGATTTGTGGAGAAAAGTAGAATAGTCATTACCACGGCTTGGGTAGGGGGTGGTAGGAAGGGATAGGTGTTATTGTGTAATGGGTTCAGAGTTTCACTCAGAATGATGACAATGTTCAGGAGGTGCACGGTGGTGACAGCCGCACAACAATATGCGTGCACTTCATTCCAGTGAACCGTGTGCTCAAAAATGGTTACAATGGGGCTTCCCTGGTGGCTCAGTGGTAAAGAATCCTCCTGCCAACGCAGGAGACGTGGGTTTGATCCCTGGTCAGGAAAGATCCCACATGCCTTGGAGCAACTAAGCCCGTGCACCACAAGTGTTGAGCCTGTGCTTCACAACAAGAGAAGCCACTGTAATGAGAAACCTGTGTATCACAGCTGGAGTGTAGCCCACGCTCACTGCAACTAGAGAAAGGCCCGTGCAGCAAGGAAGACACACCACAGCCAAAAACAAAATAAATAAAATTTAAAAAAATTATAAAACAGGGTTAAAATGGTAAATTTATTTTAAGTGTATTTCACCACAAAATGAAATAAAGAAAGGAAGGAAGAAGACAGGGCTGGTATCCATACTCTTCCAGTCAGGGAAGAGACAAAGTTTCCCATTGTGTCTTGTATTTGGTAAGGACTAAATAAACATTCATTGATTAAACTGTTTTTCTCCTATAGATGAACTCTATTTTTATAATTTAAAAATTTTTATTTATTATTTTTATTTGGCTTCACTGGGTCTTAGTTGGAACATGTGGGATCCAGTTGCCTGAACAGGGAACCTGGGCCCTTTGCATTGGGAGCTCAGAATCTTAGCCACTGGACCAGCAAGGAAGTCCCCATTTTTATAATTTTAAAATTTAGGCATTATTTCTTTGTCTACATCTCTAAAAGATTTGTGATTACTAAATTGTTTTTTTTTTTTTTTTCCAACTCCTAGCGACCCCATGGACTGCAGCCTACCAAGCTCCTCTGTCCATGGGATTTTCCAGGCAAGAGTACTGGAGTGGGTTGCCATTGCCTTCTCCAGATTTGTGATTACTAAATTGTTTATGAAAACAACCAAACATAAACACTAACCTTCAGGGGTGCTGTGATCTAATCAAAGCAAGGATTAAAAGGAAACAAACATTAACTACAGTTATGCATCCTGACCATTTACCCTTAAGCTCATGTTAACTGTTGCTCAATACACCCTGAGTCTCACCTCAGAAAAGAGGAAGCACTATTTTCCAATTCATCCTTGGTCCTTAAACTTTTAATCACATTTCTTTCATCTCCAGCTCTTCAGCAGCTTTGCCAGGTGTCACTGCTTCTATGGACTGTCTTTTCATTAAGGCCCACACCCTTTTGCCCACAAGCCTTTTCTCCAAGAGACCACATGCTTTGGCCACTGACCTACCCACTGTCTCCATCACCCAGACAAGGAAGAGCTGTCATTTATCCACTGGTTGCCAAGAAAATGATTACAGACGCCACATGCACACCAGCAGTATGAATGTCTGTGGAAGCCTTTTCCAAACAGATAAAACTCAGTCATCTTTCCTCTGACTTCAGAGGTTTCAGTCTGCACAGGGATAATTAAGTCTGTGTATTTAGAGATGAATTAGAGGACACAACTTCCTTAGCAACCATCAGATACACACTGGTTTCTAAGCCTAAATTACTAACAGCTTCCTTCTTTTTCTTTTTTTTCCTAAAAGGATCACATCCTCTTTCCTGCTATGAACCCAAACTTTCCAGAATATACATCTGAAAAACACATTAAATAAGTTACAGTATATCCTTCCAAGAGAATAAAACAGAAAGCTCTTTCCCGATTGATATGATACAGTCTCTGTCAATCTGCTGTGTGAAGAAAACAAGTGTGAAAGAGATCATCTACCTGACACCAGAGAATAAAAAAAGGAAAAACCACAAATGTTGGTTTGAATGACTCTATAGGAGACACAGAATCTGGTATTACTGGTTGGGAGGCAAAGCACTGGAAGTCAGGGATGGAAGGAAGACTTTCCACCTTATACAGCTTGCAAATCTCATGTCATATATATGTATTACTTATTCAGAATAAGTCAACAAGCCTATGCATTAAAAAAAAAAAAAAAGCCCAAAATAAAGGAACTGCTAGAAGCTATTTCTCTCAGCAGAAACAGAATTGTGTCCTTCATCACAAGACTTTGACCTGGGTAGGGGTGGGGTGGGGTCAGGGATATTTTGAAGGCTCTTTCCCCTACAACATGGGCCCAGGTCAGGGACTCCCTGAGCCATGATGCAGTGAGAAGCAGCTCTAGGGGTGGCTGATGCAAGGGGGACAGGCCTGCGCATTTTTAAGAGTCTTGCAAAACCCCTGCTTCTATCACCAGCCAAAGCTGTGCTCCTGTCCAAGGGTCAGGCTCTGTGTGACCCCAGGCACTGCCCACTGGTGCCTGGGATGGAGTAGGGGCTGTTGGCTCTAGGCTTTTCCTCTTGAGGGGTGGGAGATGTAGGATAACAGACAAGACAGAGAGTCAGTGATCATGGAAAGTTGAGACCAATCCCCAGCTCTGACACTTGACAGATTCCTACCTTGCAGCAGGGACCATGGAAAAAGCATCAGATTGAAGATAGAAGGTAAAAAGTCTTTTCCTCTTTCTGGGCCTCAGCTTCCTCCTCTGCAAAATGGGTGGAATAAAGCTCCAGCTCCAAAAGGTATTGCAGGTTACGTGGCCGTGGAGGTGGAGACGCTTTTTACTATCAAGTGGCGTGTACACACGAGCAACACCAATAACTTGCTCTGACACATGTGTGACTGCTCGTGAATCTTGCTCACAGGATGAAATAAAACATCTTCTGGACATTGATCTTTATGAAAAGAAGGCCAGGTTCTGCCTACACATTGTTAATCACTGGTAGGAGGTTGTCATTGTTTCTGCTTCACCTCTCAAATCTAATTACCACAGAACCAGCAGTTCTCTCCCAGGGCCTGGCTGCAGCCTCCTGGTCCTGCCCCACAGGACTGATAGGAAATGCCTCGGTTCAGATGCTGCTACCTCTACCCACACGATTGCAAGAACCGCTGCCCCAAAGCGTGAGCACAAACCACAGGAAATGGTGACTGGCTCTGAGAACATGTCACTTCCTGCTTCTGAAGAGTCCTGCAGAGGGTGGGAGGCTGTAAGTGTCTCCACCCATGGGTGGGATGGGGTGGGGTAGAGGAATAGCAGGATGGACAGAGAATCATCTGTTCAGTTCCTCTGGTGCCTTCTGGTCAGAGGAACTCCCAGCTCCTTCGAAACCATCCTGGGCCCTGGGTGGACGTGAGTCAGTTCTGAGGAAAGACGAGCCTGGTGAGGCCTGTGAGGGGTAGGGGGAACCCAGAGCAGCTAACCAGGGCTTTGGTAGGCTAACCATTCACTGCTCACATGGGAGGTCCATGGGAAAGTCTGGATGGTCCCATGGCCGGCTCCCTGAATCTAAATCCCAGCTCTCAGAATGTCCCATAGAGGCCACCACCTTGTGTCTCTCCCTTGGGGACAGGGAAGGACGGCGCTGACCCAAGTTCATGCAACTCATAGTGCCAGAGCTGAGACTAGATCCAAAAATCTCTGCATTCCAAGCTCACCTGAATCACAAACTAGTGTGTAAAGGAGAAGGGAGAATACTTGGGAGGCAGCTTGGGTGCTCTTGGATGGAGGGGTGTGTGTGTGTACGTATGCACGTGTGTGTGTGTGTCTGTTTTTTCAAAGAGGTGTGAATGGTTTTGCCCTCTGGGCAAAGTCAAACCAGAGAAATATGGATGAAGTAAAACAGAAGGAAAGTGATTGATTTTTAGGGGGTTAGTTCCTCTGAAGTCAGACCCAGACTGCAACCCCACTCCGGGCCAGGTCACTGCTGTGTCCACATCACTCACCTGTCCCAGAGGTGAAGCCAGGCTGCTGAAAGTTGTAGTTCTTGATCTCACTGTACCATCTATCAGCCACCTCCTTTCCTGTAAGGAAAAGACACTGCTGACAACTCAGCAGCATAATTAACCGACTCCCTATTCCTTCCATCTCCCATTAGCTCCAAAGCACTCATCCCTCAATTAGACATTTCATGAAGCACCAACGGGCTGACATGGAGACTCTTGCCCGTGAGCACATCCAGGCTGAAGGGAGGGCCTTCTTGGGGGTTGGGAACAGCCCTGACCTGAGATCAGGGGGCCTGCACCTGTGTCCCTGTCCTGCCACTAATTCGCTGTGCAATCCCGGGCAAGGCCTGCCCAGTTCTGGGCCTCTATACAACAGGGCTGAATGCAACATACTCCAAGGGCTTCTAACAATGCTGTGAGCTTTCCGGAGACTCTGCCCTCATCCCACGCAACTCTTGCTCCTGAAACATCCATAGGAGGAAGTGTAATTGGGCTGGTGGGCCAGGGTCTCTGCTGCAGGCAGAAGGGCCCTCTCCTGGAGCATCCACTGGTCATAGCATTCCCCTGGGAGCAGTTGAACTCAGGGCCAGAGGGCTAGGAGCCTTGGGCCTCAGGGCAGTAAGTCTTGAACTTTTACAAGTGCATGAATCACTCTTGTTAAAATGCAGCTTCGGACTCTGGCAGATCTAGGTAGAGCCTTGAGTCTGTCTGCACTGCTAACACATTTCCAGGTGCTGTGGCTGATCCATGGATCACACCTGGAGTGGCAGGGCCTCTGAGAGCAGTGGGAAGATTTTCAAAATTACTGATGCCTGATACTGATTGTATCAGTGTCTTTGAAGGAGAGATCAGGCACTATACTTTTTAAAAGCACCACAGAAGATCCCAGGGTGCAGCCAGGATGGGGAACTGCTGCCCTAGAGACCACCTACCTAACCCCTCTCTGTAGGGATGGGGACACTGGGGCCAGGGAGGGTAGCAGACTTGCTCAAGGCTCCACGGGGAGCCATCGTGAGGCTGGGAGGGAGTCTCATCTCCTGCTGGCTCTTTCCCGCCCCCCTCCCTTCTTCCCATCCAGGCCCACAGCCTGAGCCTGGGGAGGGTCTGTGGGCCTTGGGCTCCACCCTCCTCAGGGGCAGGCCCACGCTTCGCTTCTCGCTTCTCGCTTCTTGCTTCTCATGGAGAGCTCTGCCTGGAAACATAGAGGCTGTCCAGGGCCTCCCTGGGGAACCCCCAGGAATGTGAGGCCAGGGAGGGAACAGTCATTCTCCTGCAGGGGAGGGAGCCGGTCAGAGCGCAAGGTGGCTCTCTCCAGCATTTTTCCTAAAAAGCCACGCCAGCGCTATCAGAGCCAGGAAGCTCCACAATGTTTGGTCAGTGTGGTGGGATCACCATCCAGGCTGTGACCTTGGGTGAGGAATTGCCTTTCCCATTATTATTACTCTGTCCAACATGGAAAAAAGCTCTATTGCACTTTTCTCATGAAAACAGTTAATACACAAGCACCGAAAAGACTTTCAGAAGAACGTGAGGAAAGTAAAATTCTTCCGTAACTGGGGATGCTGCAGTGCCCACAGGGCCAGGCTGAGGCGCAGCACACAAACGGTCCTTCCCCCGCCCCCACTCTCAGCAGGGAGTTCTTCTGAAGAAGGTGCGGGGGCAGGCAGTCTGACTCATCTCTGTGTCCCTGGCACTCCGCACAGGCCTGGCCCTGAGCTGGCCACTGGAGCCCTTGTGGTGAACTGCAGTCAGCCCCTGGGGGCAGACAGAGAGCTCTGGGGTTCTTTTCCCTTTCTGGGCAGGTAGTGGCATCATGGTGGCACTGTGAGGGCACTGGGGCCAGGAGGAGCCTGAACACTGGATGTCCCAGGCCCAGCTCAGGCAGTGGGTGGGGGGCTGAGGAATGACCCACCTGTCTGATCGTAGGATGCCCATGCCAAGTTCTCTCCACACTGGCCACGACTGGACTCTGGGCTGTGCTTGAGGATCCTCGTGCTGGCCAGGGCCTCTGAATACCTGCAGGAGTCCACGGTGCTTCCTTAGAGTGCGTACAGCCTGGGGAAGCCTCAAAAGTAGGAGCCCTAACCTAGTGTGGCTGAGCTTCCATCCCTGCCCTGGGCTCGTGGAGGCAATCAGGAGCATCACACCTGCATCGCTTCTAAGCCCCTGCTCCAGTTCCACTCTACAGAGGAGCAAACTAAGGCTCAGAGGAACAATGGGACCTGCCTAGGTAAATGGCAGAGGGGCTAGTCAAGCATGGCTGTGTTTGCCCCCCAAGCCCACATCTCTCCTGCATCCTAGCGCCCATCCATGACTGCAGCAGCGGCAGCACCATGAAGGGCCTTGGGCACTGAGGGGCACTCACTGCTGAGCCTCCCGGTTGAGCTTCTTGCAGAGCTTCAGTGGGGGGACACCATGCTGCTTCCGGTACTCATTGTGGGCCTTCAGGACCTCGTCGTTAAACTGCTTGGAGGCTGCAACGAGTTCAAGATGGAGACCATCTCAGTGAGGAGAAAAGAGCCACAGGAAGTAGGAAAGTACCCTGCAGGCTTCAGAGCACGGCCCAGCTCAGACCTGAGGCCACAGGGCCAGGCTTGCTGCCCCAATCTCTGCACATCAACACCCCCAGGACTATGTAGGGCCCCATGGGGCATGTAAGGAATCTGGGTCTTTATTCATGGCAATGGGAAGTGACTGACTGGGGGAAAGGGGGTGAGCTAAGGAGACCTCTGTTTCTGGAAGACCCTGCTGGCTGCTGAGTGGAGGATGGGCTGGAGGCACAGAGCAGATGGAGAGGGGGGTACTGGACAGGGAAGAGCAGGACATTTGAAAGAAAATGTGTGGAGGAGACTGGATATCTCAGATAGGACCTATGGTGCATGCTACGGGAGGACTGGGAAGGGCTGGAGATGGGAGCTCAGAGAGAACAGCCCTAGGCCTGGCTGGAGTGCAGGGGTACCTGCACTGCTCCAAGACAGAGGGACAGATGGAGAGAGGTGGACCGACCAGGGCAGGACAGCATCAGGAAGTGGAGAGAGAAAGAATGCTGTGGTGTGATCAGCTGGCCTCAGCAGGTGAAGGAAGGTGTGCCCAACTGGGTCACAACCTTAGAAGGGGCAAAGCCAAGGCGGCTGGAACTGGGAGAAGAGAAGTGGTGAAGTCAAAGGTAGGCCAGGTCAGTAGTGGACAGAGGTCATATCAATTCGAATCTCAAATGGAACATCCTCCATCCATCACTCATCCATCCACCTATGGATTCATGATGTAAGCAGCAGCATCCAATCACTCATCTATCATCCATCCAACCCCAACTCATCTATCTGTTCATCTGCTCTCTGAGTATGTCCTCTGTGCCAAGTCCCATACCATATGCCAGAGGTTTGGACAAGTTAGCTATGTCCTTCCCTCAAAAAGCTCATACCCAGAAGGGAGAGAGTCTTGAAAACAACAGCTAACAGTGTGGCAGGGTCAAGGTGCAGGTGAGCACAGTTCAAGAGGAACTAGGAGAAAAGCAGCCTAACATGGTTAGGCCTGATTTGAGGCCCCACAGATGTCTGAACGGGAGCTGGCTAGGCTAAGACTCTGACCTCAGCCTTAGGAATCTGGGAGGACCCCCTGCCATCACCATAGAAATGGTTGAGTTATGTGTGAGGGCCACGGGGGGGTCCACAGAACTGAGCTGGTCCCCTCTGGCAGGAGCCTGTCCCTGAAGCCTGCTGTGGGCAAAGGGTGTAAACCAGAGGATGAGAGAAGCACCCCTCCATCCACTGGCCCGAGTCACCATCACCAGCCACCTTTCTCCTCTGCGGTCTTGTCCCCCACAGGCCGTGGAGATGAACCAGCAGGGGTCCTCTTCCCCTCCCTCAGGTCTCCTGGGCCTTCAGATTGAATCCCATTGGGTCGCTAGGGGACTTGAGGGAAGAAGACCCAGGGCTTGCCCTCCGGAGCTTTGGGCTAGACACTGACCAGGAGAGGGAAGGAAACTGCAGGCCATGCCAGTGGTGGGCAAGTGGTCACAACCTCCACACTCTGGGGACTGGTGGGGCAGTCTGGTGGGGCCCAGTCATAGTAATGGGGAGTGGGACAGGGCGGGGAAAGGGTGCCAAACGCCAGGATCTGGGAGGTCTGGATTGACAGGCAGAGATGGGGAGATGCTGTGACAAAGGCATGGAGGGGAAAACCGTGGCCATGGTAACGGGCCATAAGGCAGAGGGTGGAGCTACCACCTGAAGTCCTCAGGCCTCTGTAGCCTAGAGGCCTGCCGAGAGGGAAGGTGCTGTTGAATGAGTACAGAGTTTCAGATCTGCAGGATGAAAAAGTCCTGGAGATCTGCTTTACAACACTGTGAACACACTTTACTAAAAAGTGGTTAAGACGGTGAATTCTGTGTCATGTGATTTTTACCAGAATTTAAAAAAAAGATTTTAGAGGACTTCCCTAGTGGCTAAGACTCGGCACTCCCAATGTGCAGTGGTCAGGGAACTAGAACCCAGTGTTGGGAACAGTGGGTGGAAAGTCAGGATGACAGATTTCAGCTCAGCCTAAGAAAGATCTCTGTCTCCAGCAAAGCTTTCTGAAGACTGTGCTACCTCGCATGGTAGTGAGCTCTACAGCACTGGGGGCATACAATTCCTCTCAGAGGAATTCAGGCAATGGAGGCCCGGTCAGATGACTTTTAAGTCACTTCCAATCCTGAGGGTGAGGGTGAGGAGGCAAGATGACTGACTGACCCCAGACTTGCAGGAGTTCAGTGTGTGTGTGCATGCAAGGGCGAGTGTGGGTACACACAGAGTGGCAGAGGGGCTCTGAGTGACAGGCCTGGCTAGGCCCATCCTGAAGTCCCTTCCAGCTCCTGTGTACCAGGCAGGCCACGGTGACCACAGATGTATCAGGGAAGGCTCCCTGGAAGAGATGAGGAGGAGGCAAAGGTGCAGAAAGAGCCAGGATTGCAGGGGTCTGGTATAAATTGTGCTGTGAGAAAGAGGTGGAGTTAAGGGGAATGGGTGGGTCACTAAGGCAAAGCCAGTTTAAAGATAGCCCTCTGTGATACAATGGACCCTGGACTGCTCAGGCCCTGAAGTCTCCTTGGCAGAGAGGGACATATAAGGCTGCTAAAAACTAGGTCACAGCATTCCCAGAATGTGGGAAGTACTGAAACAAAAAGTGAAAGTTCCAGCACCAGGGTTTCTAGGAAGGAGTCAGCAGGGTCGCCCTCTCTCCCTGTCACTGACTGGAAAGCCTTGGGGCCCTATAACCATACCCCTGGCTGACACAGGGGTTCCTTCCCACCACAGCAGCCAGTCCCAGCTCAGGTGGCTCCTCTGAGCAGAACCCAGCCCCAGGGAGGCAAGATACCTCCCAATGACCACACCCAGCAAGAGACACACCCCCTTCTGTAGAAAGACCTGAGGACAGATAAACACCAGAAAAAGGCGTCAAAGAAAACCCACCCATCCCCGCATCAGGCAAGGAGAGACCTCAGAGTCACCCCATGATGGGGGAGGGAGGGTTATGGCTTCATTTTGTAGGAGAGCAAAAGAGCATTCTCAGGTGGCTTAGCAGTAAAAAAAAAAAGCCCATGCGCCAATGCAGGAACCGCAGGAGACGTGGGTTCAATCCCTGGGTTGGGAAGATCCCCTGGAGGAGGGCATGGCAACCCACTCCAGTATTCCTGCCTGGAGAATCCCATGGACAGAGGAGCCTGGTGGGCTACAGTCCAGGGAGTCACAAAGAGTCATGTGCCTGAGCACACACGCTCGCAAACTGAGGCTCAGAGAGGTCATGCAGCCTCAGGGTACCGGCCTGGAATGAGGGAAGGCCTTCCTTTTGCTTGTTGGCCAACCATTTCTGGGTGCCAGGCCTGGGCAACATCTGATTTACTTTTCACCACCTTTGCTGGAGCTTTCACCATTGTACCCATTTTTTGGATGAGGAAACAGGCTCAAGAACATACTCTGTCCACGTTCCCACAGATGGTCTAGGGGTAGGCCCAAGAGGAGGGGAACCCTGCCCTGAACCCCAGCCCACTTCAAGGGTCACCAGACAGAGGAAATCACTGAGAAAAGGGGGCCACCAGACCCAGTGAGGTTGACAGCTGCCTTCAAATCTGCCTTCCTCAAAGAAGAGGAAGAGAGAAGAGAAGAAAAGAACTAAGATTTCTCAAGAACCTCCTCTGTAGACAGACCTGCCCGAGTCGTCCCAGAGGAAAGCCAAGGGCTCTGGAGAAGAAGCTCCAGGGGGCACAACTGGGGCTTGAGGTCAGCGCTGCTGGAAGGGGCTGCCTGGGCCTGGCTCCTGCGGCCAAGGGGAGGGGGCAGGCCAGGGCGTCTCTGCTAGGTGGAAGACAAAGGCGTCTTGGGTAGGGCTGGACTAGGGGCTCTCAAAGGTCCTTAGGGCAGAGCTTCTAACTATGGAATAGACTCTGAGGAGGTCCGTGCCCCTCCTCCCTCACAACTGTTGGCTGAAACAGGCCCCTCCCTCAGCATTCGTCCTCTTCTGGCCTCCCAGAGCCCAGCTGACTCATTTCTCAGCCCTCTCCCAACTCCCCATCAAAGAGGCCCAGAACCGGCAGGGGCCTAAGCAGGAATTATGAACAGGCCCCTTCTGTCCCCTGGCAAGAGGCTAGAAAGCTTTTGAGGCAAAGCTGGTTTTGCTAGTTTATCAGGAAGGAAAGAATAAAAAGCTGATTAAAAAAAAATAAAAAGAATGAGTTCCAGATGGGTAGCTTTTTCAGCCTGGGTTCCAGGACATTCAAGAGGCAAATCCCAGCCCTGCCTTTTATTAGCTGTGTGATCTTGGTAAAGTTGCTAAATCACTCTGTACCTCATTTCTTCCATACACAAAATGGGGATAACAGTATCTACCTCACAGGGTTGTGAGAATTAAATAAATCAATCTTTGTAAATGCTTTAGATCAGATCTGGAACAAAGTGAACAAACTATAATTCAACTAAATGTCACCTATAAATCATTACTGTTGGGCAGAGATCCATTAGCCTCCTGGCTTTGGGGGAAACTCCCCTCCCTGATTTTAATGGGAGCAGGGCTGCTGGTATTTAACTTGGTCTTTGATGACTTTTTTCAGTACCTCTGAGCTCAGGTACTTACTGAGTAAAAAAGTGAGTACAAGAACAGATGAAAAAAAAAAAAAAAAAGAACAGATGAATGAGATTCTCATACCAGCACTGAGGAAGCCCGAGGACAGATTTCTTCTCATTAAAACAAGGAAATTTTGGTCTTTGGGAGGACATGTGACTTGCCCGAGGTCCCACGGTGAGTCCACACTGGAGTCAGACCCAAGAATGTCCCTCCCTTGCCCTGGATCTCACACTTTCCACCTTACATACTTCTTTCTATCCCTAAGCAAGAATGACAGGGTACGCCTTAGGCTGCCCCTGTGTGGGCGGATGATGGTCACCGAAGAACTGAAGGGGGCAGGGCAGGGACAGTGCTTGTTTTGCCAGCAGAGAGGCGGTCTCTCTCCAGTCCTGCCCGCCGCCACCAGGCCTGCCTGCCAGCATGCTGCCCTGTTTCCTCATCTGTGTGAGAAGGAAGCCTGACATCTGTGGTTTTCAAAATAGCTTCAAAGCAGGGAAACCCTTTTTTGAACCTTTCTTTAGAATCAACAGATGAAAACAGAACCGTGGGGACTAACCTGCCCATGCAGCCTTCCCCTGGAGAGGTGTGAAAGCCCTGCTCTGTAGAAAATTCCTGGATAATTTGGTCCCTGGAGGTCTTTCTGCTCTGATGACCTTGGGCTGAGAGATGTGGATCGAGGGACAGTAAGATTCTTAGCTATAGAGAGTGTGTGGCTGTCCTTCAGGGCTGGAGTCCAGGCTGAGGAGCAGGGTGACAAATGATCAGTGTGGCAGACAGGTCAGCACCCAGCTGGGAAGTCAGAGAACCTGGTGCAAATCTGTTTGTTCAGGGTGTGAGCTTGGGCAAAGTACTCAACCTCTGTAAATCCATTCAGCTGATAATAAGGGCCTTACAGGCTGTTACAAAAGTTGATAACACATATGAAACACCCAGCTTCAAGCCTGGCACACAGTAGGAGCTGAATAATTGGCAATCACTGTTATTAGGGACCGTATTAGAGGCTTCCACTGAGCCCCAGGCTGTTGCCTTTCTCTGCTCAGCTGCAAACTGAAGCCCAGCAGGAAGATGTGGGCCAGGGGCTGGACCTAGGGGTCTCTGAACACTGGACTTCCAGAATTTAAGCTGTGTTGGTTATGAGACACTTTTCCAGCAATGCTTACTACCCCAGTAGTTCTGCTGTATATCTGAGGTTAAAGATTAAAAAGAGATGGGCTCCTGTGCAGTGATGAGGAAACTGAGGCCCAGAAGAGGCAAGCTCCTTACGAAGGTCTTTATGGAACCACAAAGAGCCCCTCTGTGGATGCACGTCTGTGATGCTGCCTGTCCTTTGGGCACAGACAGTCTCAGGCTGGTGGCCTGGAATGACAAGTTTGGGCCCGTGTAACCCAGAAAAGCAATTTTCTCTTGAGGATCCTTAGGGGAGCAGGATACTACCCAGGGGGCTCAGAGTCTTTGGAAGGAGATGAGTAGAATGCATGTGGCTAAGGGCCAGTATTCTGGAAGTTCCCCAGGTCTGTGGAGGTTAACGACGGGAAGGAGGCGGAAACTGCCTGAACCAGCTCTAACTTGCTTTCTGCCACCATCCTGGAGACTCTGCATCTCCAGTCCTAGAAGGTGTCATCACCTTCCTGCACCCAGACTCACACCACTGACCTTTCCTTCTTATTCACAAGTTAGTCACCAAGTCTGCTTGAGGCTACCATCTTGAAAATCCATCCCCTGGAGAAGGAAATGGCAACCCACTCCAGTATTCCTGCCTGGAGAATCCCATGGATGCAGGAGCCTGATAGGCTACAGTCCATGGGGTCGCAAAGAGTCGGACACGACTGAGTGACTTCACTTTCACTTTCACCAAAAAGAAATATAGTCTCCTATTCACTTCCAGCAGGTCCTTCTTTAGGACATCTGCATGTCTAGTCACTTTTTATGTAGTCATGTAGGACCTATAGCCTCATTTCCCAATTTTAGAAATAGAATTTTTTTATATGTAGGTGTCCTGTCTAAAATTTTAACATTCTATTCATTTTGTTTTTGCTAATTTGATACCACTACTGCTTCTAGAAATTTCATTTCTTTGTTGCTTATTTGTATAACTTTGAAATAAATCTCTCACTCCTTAGACTAAAAGAGTAGACCTCCGTGAATGTCATCTCCCCTTTCATAAGTGAATTCTAACTTGTCAGTAAAATATTTTATGTTCATTTAATGCTTAAGTGAAGCTGTTGAGTTGATAAAATCTTTACTACATTTGGAAAAAAAAAAAATCCATCCCCGCTTCTTCTCCAGTCCCTTAGATGTTTCTGTTATCTCTTGCTTGAGTAACTGCAATAGTTTCTCCCTGACCCCTACCTCCACTCTCTCTCCATCTGATCCACCCTCCACCCTGGAACAATTCTGGTCCCGCAGCTTTTAGATCAACGCCTTTCAGTGGCCCCCCAGGTCTCATGGAGAAAGTCCAAAGTTCCAAGACACTCGAGAGTCTGACCACCTCTTCCAAGAATCTTCACTGGACGCTTGGGAAAGAGATCCACTCCCCACCCCCACCCCACCACAAGCTCCCACTGCTCTTCACCTGCACCTGTCTTGTGGCGTGGATCACTTTCCACCTCTTGCTAGAGTGTAGTGCCTGTCTATCCCCCAACTAGCTTTCTGATGCATTTCATAATCCACCCAAACACTCCTAAAGGCAGGGGCCATGCCCTCTGCAGCACTAGGTCCACAGGTTGATACAGAGGTGAGAAATGATGGAAGGGAAGAACAAGGGAGGGAAGGAAAGATGGAGGGACAGATGGATGAACAGAGAAAAATGGGCATTCAGCAGTTCTGGAAAACTGTTTCTTAGGAAAGAAGCCAGAAACAACTGATTAGAATGTAGCTTTAGATAATTTGTGGACTTTCTCCTAATCTGTAGAGAAAGGGACTAATTTCCCAAATAGGGATTTCAAAGGGCCCTCTCACATCTGCCATGCTTTCCCCCACACCCCACTAGCCTGTCCTTTAACTGCATAATAACTATGCTACCTTTCCAGTCTGCAAAAGACCCTGGGGATGATACTGGTCATTTTCTTTGTATAAATGAGGAAACAGGCACAGAGAAGGAAAGGGCTTTGCTCAAGATCACACAGCAAGTGGTTAGCAGGGCCGGGGCTGAAAGCCAGAGCTGCCACTACAGATAAGGCAGGCTAGGCCCAATGCCAGAGAAAGTCACTTACTCCAACATTGGTACCTCAGAAGTAGAGGACAGATTCAGGAAGAGATCCACCATCTGAGGCTGACAACCTCAACTTTCCATGAAGTGGGGCTTTTGAACTCTGTTCAAAATCTGTTCATTCAAAAGCCTCCTGTGAGGCACGAACTATACTGAGATAGACATGGCTCTTGGCTGTCAGAAGTGAGGAGTTGGTGGGAAGCAGGTCTTTGGCTGGGTAAAGTCCCAACCTGATAGCTGGGATGGCTGCAAGGAAGAAGACACCAGGTCAGGAACTGGGGTGCGGTACTAGTCTAGGTGTTGAGCATGGAAGGATGGGGAGGATTTTCAATTTCACCGAAGTGGAAGAGCCGAAGTGGTGGTGGTGGTGAACGCTGGGAAGGGGAACTCAGGGGAAGGATCCAGTGCCAAAGCTGAGTGCAGAGGCAAGAAAGGGGTGATGGCAGCTCCCTGAGAGCCCCACGGTGGAGCTGAAGAGTGTGTACTCTTTCACCTGCACACTATGGGATGGAAGTTGCTCGGGAATAACAAGAGGAGATCTGGGTTTTAGAAAGTTCACCGTGGCAGCCACCGTGGTGAGGATGGGCAGCTGACAGGTCAGAGAAGGGGGAAGCCGTTGTATGTACTCCTGTGTAGCCTGAGTCTGGCACGGGGTGGGAGGGGGTGCTTAGAGGAGAAGGCACAATGTCAGAAGAAAAGGATGCTCAGAGCTGTCTTTCGCAGGGTTGGTCCGGGCAAGCTGCTTTGCATCAAGAGATGCTGTCACAGTTCTGTGGCTTTTTCCAACTCTAACCCTGTCCTGAAACAAAGCAAAAGCCACGCCTTGGCCGGACTCAGCGCTAATCCCATCAGCGCCTGGAAGCCCTCCCTGACGCAATCTCTGGCTCGCAGACAGGAGGACCCTCCCTCTGTCTCGCCTTCGCTCCCTCTCTCCCGGTGGCCCAACGGCCACCTCGGCTTCCTGGCTGCCCCGGAAACTGCCAGCTCTGTGAGCCCCTCCATCCCGCACCCTGCGGTCCCACAGCGCGGCAGGAGCCGAGTCGCCCCGGCGGAGGTGGTCGACCCACTCCCCCTGGGGATCCAGCCAGCTTCGGGAAGAGTGACAGCGAGGACCTCGGAGCCCCAAACCATCACCGCACCCCAGTTCTACTGGCCCGGCTGGCTCACCTGATTTGCCCATGGCAGGCTCGGCGCGCTGCTCCGCTCCCGCTGCGCTGCGCTGCGCTCCCTCCCGGCCCGGCGCGGTTCAGAGCTGAGGAGGAGGAGGCCCGGCGGCTACAGCCCCTCCCCCGGCGCCGCCCGGCCCCCGCCTTATAAGGCAGCGGCAGCTGCAGGAGGAGTTGCCAGGGGCCATCCCGCCGGCTGCCTGGAGGAGGCACCGCGCTCCGGCACCGCGCGGGCCTCTCTCCGACTCCGGAGAAACTTGCCCGCCTGGGGCCGCTCAAAGCTCTCCAAGTGCGGACGGGAGCCCAGGCTACTGGCCCCGAGCTGCCCCTCTCCGGAAACCGAATGGGGGTGAGGAGGGAAGCCCGCGCCTTCTACACAGTTGGTAGATGCTCAGAGACAGATACGCTAAGGGTTCCGCAGGGCTATTGTCGGGGAGTGAGGGACGGTTCCGACCCGCATCACCAGGGGCTTGGTGCTCTCCCTGTAGCGGCCTGACCCCCACAAACCCCTAAGGCCCCGGGCTCCGATGTACGTCTTGTCCTCTCCGCAGCACACACCCTCTGGTGCGGGTCTGGGTTGGAGCTGGGCACTTCCCAACACTCCCCTTCCCCGCGTGGCAGTCCCAGGGAGGCTTCTGCAGTCTCGCTCTGTCCCCTGTCCTCTTGTCCCTCGTTGCCTGTCAGACCAAGTCAAATCCCCCACTCCTGAAGTCTGGCGGCAGACCTGTCTCCTCAGCTTCCTAACTTCATCCCATGCTCCAGTCAAATTAGACTTATAAGGGGGTTGGGGGCCCTCACCGAGTGGCTTGCAGATTCTTAGTTCCCAGACCAGGGATCAAACCCAGCCCATGGCAGGGTCCAAACCGCAGATTCCCAACTACTGGACTTCGAGGGAATTATTCAAACTAAAAAAAATTAAGATCATGGCATCTGGTCCTATTACTTCATGGCAAATAGATAGGGGAAAAGTGGAAATATTGGCAGATTTTATTTTCTTGGGCTCCAAAATCACTGCGGATGGTGACTGCAGCCATGAAATTAAAAGACGCTTGCTCCTTGGAGGAAAAGCTATGACAAACCTGCTGCTGCTGCTGCTGCTAAGTCGCTTCAGTCGTGTCCAACTCTGCGGGACCCCAGAGACGGCAGCCCACCAGACTCCCCTGTCCCTGGGATTCTCCAGGCAAGAACACTGGAGTGGGGTGCCATTTCCTTCTCCGATGCATGAAAGTGAAAGTGAAGTTGCTCAGTTGTGTCCGACTCTTAGTGACCCCATGGACTGCAGCCCACCAGGCTCCTCTGTCCATGGGATTTTCGAGGCAAGAGTAATGGAGTGGGGTGCCATTGCCTTATCCATGACAAACCTAGACAGCATATTAAAAAGAAGAGACATTATCTTACTGACAAAGGTCCGAGTAGCCAAAGCTATGGTTTTTCCAGTAGTCATGTATGGATGTGAGAGTTGGACTGTAAAGAAAGCCGAGCACCGAAGAATTGATGCTTTTGAACTGCGGTGTTGGAGGAGACTCTTGAGAGTCCCTTGGACTACAAGGAGATCCAACCAGTCCATCCTAAAGGTGATCAGTCCTGAGTGTTCATTGGAAGGACTGATGTTGAAGCTGAAACTCCAATACTTTGGCCACCTGATTCGAAAAGCTGACTCATTTGAAAAGACCCTGATGCTGGGAAAGATTGAAGGCAGGAGAAGAAGGGAATGACATGATGAGATTGTTGGATGGCATCACAACTCAATGGACATGAGTTTGGGTAAACTCCGGGAGTTGGTGATGAATAGGGAGGCCTGGCATGCTGCAGTCCATAGGGTCACAAAGAGATGGACACCATTGAGCGACTAAACTGAGCTGAATTGGACAGCAAGGAGATCCAACCAGCCAATCCTAAAGGAAATTAACCCTGAATTTTCATTGGAAGGACTGATGCTGAAGCTGATATTCTAATACTTTGGGCACCTGATGCAAAGAGCTGACTCATTTGAAAAGACCCTGATGCTGGGAAAGATTGAGGGCAAGAGGAGAAGAGGGGACAGAAGATGAGATGGTTGAATGCCATCACCAACTCAACGGATGTGAGTTTGCACAAACTCCAGGAGATGGTGAAGGACAGGAGAGCCTGGTGTGTTGCAGTCCATGGGGTGGCAAAGAATCGGACATAACTTAGTGGCTGAACAACAACAGACTTTCTGATATTCCCCAAACATGTTCAGAGATTCCTCACCTTCTTGCCTTCCTTGGGCTATTTGTTCAGTCTGGTCTGCTGGCCCATCTCTGCCCATTCAAATCCTATTCTTCCCTTAGGGTGTATGGGTCCCTTCAACTTCCACAGGTCCTGACCTCTTCTGGCCTTGGGGCAGTGGTCAGTACACACCTGGCACTAAAGAGACTTGGTTTCACTCATGGCCCCACCCCTGTGTGAGACAAGCAGGGAAATAAAGATGCAGCCTGGGTGAGATTCCCCAGAGTAACTCCTTATGGGGGAAGGGATTCAGTAAACCCTAACTGAAAGAAGCTAATTTTAAGATCTTTTAACTGGGCACTGAAGCAGACTGACTTGTTAATAAGGGTTGATTTTTTTTTTTGTTTTGGTGTCTGGTCTGCTTTATTTGTCACTCTCAGAACACCTCATTTTTGACTGGACTCAGACTTGGAAGTAGAAGCTCTCAGGGAGGACAGCCTCCGTCTCTTGGCGATCTGCTCCTGCCTTTTTTCTTTGGCCTCCTTCATTCTCTTGGCCAAAAGCTTAGCATATTCTGCAGCCTCTTCTTTATTTTTCTTAGTACGCTGTTTCTTCAGAGCAATACGCCGGTGTTTGTGTTGCAGAACTCGGGGAGTCACGAGACGCTGAATCTTGGGTGCTTTAGTCCTAGGTTTCTTACCGTCTTTGTTTAGGGGCTTTTGCACAACATATTGGCGGACATCATCTTCTTTAGAGAGATCGAAAAGTTTGTGGATTCTGCTAGCTCTTTTGGGACCCAGGCGATGAGGCACTATAGTATCAGTGAGTCCAGGAATATCCTTCTCCCCTTTTTTCACGATGACCAAATTAAGAACACTCAGATTGGCATCCACAATGCAACCCCGCACAGATTTGCGCTTTCTCTCTCCAGTCCTCCTTGGTCTGTAACAGGAATGCCCCTTACTCAGAAGCAGGCGAACTCGGCCATGGGTCAAGACACCCTGCTTCATGGGGAAACCCTGCTTGTCGTTCCCGCCACTGATTCGGACCACATAACCCTTCCATTCTTCACCCAGAGCGTCAGCAGCAACTTCTGTGGCCATACGCTTCTCGTAGAAGGTACAAAGTTTTCGTTCATCATCCACTTCAGTGAGCTTCTGGCAGCCAGTGGCCGGGAAAGAGATGTTCAGCTTCATTCTGAAGCGGCCGACAGCCTCCGAGGCGCCACGAAAAAGAGACCCCAAGGGTTGATTTTTAAGGAAGACTGGGCACTGTCCTCTTTACTTGCTCCCCTGTGCCAGGCAAATAAGACCATTTATATTTGATAACATTATTTTCAAATTTCTATGGAACAAATACAAAGGTTGACCAAATATTAGGCCCTAAAATAAACCACAAGACATTCCCCAAAGTAGAAACTATCCAGTTAAATTTTCTGAACACAATGTAATAAAACTAAAATTTAGCTAAAGATTAACTGATAATTTTTGAAATGAAAAAAGTCCCTCCCAGAGGACTGAAAGGCGAAGTCAAAGAAAGTGTTAAGAGATGAATGGCAATTAAGAATACTTGGTTAAGAGCCCAGGGCATGGCCTTGAAGTCACGTGGCCCATGTCCATGTTCCAGCTCTGCTGTCCACTGACTGGGATTCTCATCCAGGTGCTTGAAATGACAGTAATACCTAACTCGGAGTTTTTTTTTTTTTCTTTTTTTAATTAAATAAGATGATAACTAAAGCATCCTTTAAACATCACTTATTTGTGTGTGGGTAATATTTCACAGTAACAGTTTAGATATGTAAAAAGGTCACTGTATAGATCTACCTCAAATTCCGCTGATGGTAGAAAACTTAAACTTGCAAATTGATGGAAACTGTCACATCGACTTTAGTCTCTTGGGGATAAATATTCAAGCAATCCAGAATCTTTCCTGATCCCTTGCTACGCCTCTGGG
This sequence comes from Capricornis sumatraensis, assembly GCF_032405125.1. Taxonomy (NCBI): domain Eukaryota; kingdom Metazoa; phylum Chordata; class Mammalia; order Artiodactyla; family Bovidae; genus Capricornis; species Capricornis sumatraensis. Next base: position 68,386,344 of record NC_091074.1, on the reverse strand, counting down.
TCAACTCTTCTAGACTCAGATTCTTGGGCAGGAGCACCTGTTTAGCTGAACTGGGGTCACATGACTTCCCACAAGCTTTCAGAAAGAGAACAGAGGAACGTCTGCCCTCCTTCAGCTTCCATAGTTAGATACAGGATCTTGTGTACTCAAAGACCTCGCCACCTGCTGAGCAGCCAGAACCCAGAAGATATCTACCTTACCCTCCCTTCAACAAAAGGAAATTTTGTTTCTGTCCTAAATGTCTCCCCAGAATGTGCTACACTCCATGATTGGTCCTTTTTAGTGTTTAAAGTCTTATATTATTATAAATTCTTCCCTAAACCATAATGTATTAAATACATTATATGTATTTAATATAATTATATGTATATTAAATACATATAATGCTTTAAGCCCTTCAGCCTTTGGGTCTTGATCTGCAGTTCTGGGGAATAAAAAATTCATTGTAATAGTTTGATGAGTAGAGATTATGGCAGCTAGAAAAGTGGAGGAAAGTAAAACCTTGGCAGAAAGTCTCATTTTATTGAGTTATGCTCTCTTTATTACTGTTGGTAGAAACTATATGGTGGGGGGGACTTCCCTGTTGGTCCAGTGGTCAAGACTTTGCCTTCCAATGCAAGGGGTATGGGTTTGAACCTTGGTTGGGGAGCTAGGACCTCCCATGCCTTGGGGTCAAAAAAGAAAACCCCCAAAACATAGGACAGAAGCAATATTGTAACAAATTCAATAAAGATTTTAAAAATGATTCACATAAAAAAAAAAGATTAGAAAAAAGGAAATATATGGGATTGCCAGTTGTTTAAAAAGAGAAAATAAATAACGCTGGGCCAAAGCAGTTAGACAAGTTATAAAAAATAAAGAATCATAAAAAAATATTGAATTCTAATTAATGAATAAATGCTGAAGTGTTTAGGGGTGAAATATATTAATGTTTGCAACTTACTTTGAAATGTATAAAATATAAGATGGATGGTTAGATAGAAGAAGAGATGGTTAAATAGTGATAAAGCAATTAGCAAAATGTTCATTATAGAATCTGAATAGTGGTATATGGATTTTCACTTTTAAATTGTCTGCCAGTTTGAAATTTTCCATAATTAACTGAATAAAGAAATTAATATAGGTAAAACAGAAAAGTAGCAGAAGTGAAAAAATATATCCCAGAGCTGGAAGATATCAAATAGATAAATTTCTACAAAATCAATAAAAAAAAGTCTAAAAAGAGAAAATTCAAATATACTACATTAATAATAAAAAGAGGAGGCAACCTCTTTTTTAGAAAAACAGTATCGACTCTCCACTAGTAGATTTTCTGAATTGGGCAATTTTCTAGGGGAAAAAATATGTAAGTATTTAAGAAGAGAAAAAAATCAAAATGAACCAATATGGTCATTAAAAAATGAAAATATGACTGCTTACCCAAATAAGAGCTGGACCCAGATAAGCCTGCAGGTAAATTCTATCAAAGCTTTGAGAGACAGATGATTCTGGTACTAAAACTGGAAAATTCTGAAAGAGATGGGAATACCAGACCACCTAACCTGCCTCTTGAGAAATCTGTATGCAGGTCAGGGAGCAACAGTTAGAACTGGACATGGAACAACAGACTGGTTCCAAATAGGAAAAGGAGTACATCAAGGCTGTATATTGTCACCCTGCTTATATAACTTATATGCAGAGTACATCATGAGAAATGCTGGACTGGAAGAAACACAAGCTGGAATCAAGATTGCTGGGAGAAATATCAATAACCTCAGATATGCAGATGACACCACCCTTATGGCAGAAAGTGAAGAGGAACTAAAAAGCCTCTTGATGAAAGTGAAAGAAGAGACTGAAAAAGTTGGCTTAAAGCTCAATATTCAGAAAACGAAGATCATGGCATCTGGTCCCATCACTTCATGGGAAATAGATGGGGAAACAGTGTCAGACTTTATTTTTGGGGATCCAAAATCACTACAGATGGTGACTGCAGCCATGAAATTAAAAGACGCTTACTCCTTGGAAGAAAAGTTATGACCAACCTAGATAGTATATTCGAAAGCAGAGACATTACTTTGCCAACTAAGGTCTGTCTAGTCAAGGCTATGGTTTTTCCTGTGGTCATGCATGGATGTGAGAGTTGGACTGTGAAGAAGGCTGAGCGCCGAAGAATTGATGCTTTTGAACTGTGGTGTTGGAGAAGACTCTTGAGAGTCCCTTAGACTGCAAGGAGATCCAACCAGTCCATTCTGAAGGAGATCAACCCTAGGATTTCTTTGGAAGGAATGATGCTAAAGCTGAAGCTCCAGTACTTTGGCCACCTGATGCGAAGAGTTGACTCATTGGAAAAGACTCTGATGCTGGGAGGGATTGGGGGCAGGAGGAGAAGGCGACGAGCGAGGATGAGATGGTTGGATGGCATCATGGACTCGATGGAAGTGAGTCTGAGTGAATTCCGGGAGATGGTGATGGACAGGGAGGCCTGGCATGCTGCAATTCATGGGGTCGTAAAGAGTCGCACACAACTGAGCGACTGAACTGAACTGAACTGAACTGAAAGCACAGAAAACCTTCCCCTCTCATTTAATGAAGCTAAAATGATCCTGATTCCACAACCTGAAAAATATAGCAAATACAAAAACACATTATGAATATAAATATCAATGTCCTAAATAAAATGTCAGCAAAATGAATCTGGAAGCATATTATTAGAGTAAAATTTATTTCAAGGATATTAAGAAATATATTCATAATTTATAAGTCAAAGGAAAAATGTCATTTAAATGGATGCAGAAAATACCTTTGATACAACTCAATATCCACTAAGGAGATTAAAAAAAAATGTTTTCCCTTAGCAGAATCAAGAGAAACCTCCAGGACAAATACTTAAAACATCATGCTTAATAGTAAAACAATGGGACACTGCCATTAAAATAAAGAACATAAGGTTTCTTGCTATCACCACTGTTATTCAACACTGTTTGGGGAATTCTAGCCCATGCTAGGGCAACAAAATGATGTAAGAGGTATAAATATTGGTAAAGGAAGAGTGAAGTTTTAATTATGGCTTCTCCCTAGAAAAACCTAAGAAAATTCATTAAATTAATATAAAAACCTTCAAATGATAGCCAGATCCAAGAATAATATTTTTAAGAATCAGCTTTTTCACATGGCATCAATACCTAGTTAGAATGTTGTTGCTGAGTCACTAAGTTGTGTCCGATTCTTTGCGACCCCATGGACTGAAGCATACCAGGCTTCCTCATCCTTTATCTCCGGGAGTTGCTCAAATTTATGTCCATTGAGTTGGTGATGTTATCTAACCATCTCATCCTCTGTTGCCCTCTTCTCATTTTGCCTTCAATCTTTCCCAGCATCAGGGTCTTTTCCAATGAGATGGCTCTTTGCATCAGGTGGCCAAAGTATTGAAGCTTCAGCTTCAGCATCAGTCTTTCCAATGAATATTCAGGGTTGATTTCCTTTGGGATTGACTAGTTTGATCTCCTTGCAGTCCAAAGGACTCTCAAGAGTCTTCTACAGTACCACAATTTGAAAGCGTCAGTTCTTTGGGGCTCAGCCTTCTTTACGGTCTAAATCTCACATGACTACTAGAAAAACCATAGCTTTGACTAAATGGACCTTTGTTGGCCATGTGATGTCTCTGCTTTTTAATACACTGTCTAGGTTTTTCATAGTTTTCCTTCCAAGAAGTAAGAGTCTCTTAATTTTATGGCTGTAGTCACCATTCACAGTGATTTTGGAGCCCAAGAAGAAAGAAAATCTGTCACTGCTTCCACTTTTCCCCCATCTATTTGTCATGAAGTGATGGGACCAGATGCCATGATATTTATTATTTGAATGTTGAATTCAAAAAAGCCAACTTTTTCACTCTCCTCTTTCACCCTTAAGAGGCTTTTTAGCTCCTCTTCACTTTCTGCCATTAGAGTGGTATTGTCTACACATCTGAAGTTGCTGGTATTTTTCCTGGCAATCTTGATTCCAGCTTGTGAATCATCTAGTGCAGTATTTCACATGATGGCATAGAAGTTAAATAAATAGGGTGATACATACAACCTTGTTGTACTCCTTTCCCAATTCTGAACCAGTTGTTCCATGCAAGGTTCTAATTGTTGCTTCTGATCCACATACAGGTTTCAGGAGACAGGCAAGGTGGTCTGGTAGTCTCATCTCTTTAAGAATTTTCCACAGTTTGCTGTGATCCACACAGTCAAAGGCTTTTGCGTAGTCAGTGAAGCAGAAGCAGATATTTTTCTGGAATTCTCGTGCTTTCTCTGTGATCCAACAGATGTTGGCAATTTGATCTCTGGTTTCTCTGCCTTTTCTAAAACCAGCTTATACATCTGGAAATTCTCTGTTCATGTACTGCTGAAGCCTAGCTTGAAGATTTTGAGCATAACCTTACTAGAATATATCATGGGCAAAACCTTGATTAACAGCAGTAATAGCAACTTACTTTTTTTAAAGATTTTTTTTAAAAATTTGGACTAGTTTTTAAAGTCTTTATTGAATTTGTTACCATATTGCTTCTGTTATGTTTTGGTTTTTTGGCCTCGAGGTATGCGGGATCTTAGCTTCCTGATCAGGAACTGAACTTGCACTCCCTGTGCTGGAAGGCGAAGTCTTAACCACTGGACTGCCGAGGAAGTCTTGACATCAACCCATTTTAAAAGTACCGAAGTATGGACTTGTTTCACTAGACACATGATCAAATTCATTTTATTACAAGGATTATGTCGCTTCTTTACATGTGACAGCCTTGTCTGCTTTAGGAAGAAAATGATACATTGAAGAGGGTGCTTGCTCTTGGGCAGCTCCATGCTGACAGGGAAGGTGAGCTGGATCCTGAGCCAGATGACCTTTCCAGATCATTCTTGGGGAGTTGGGCAGAGACTCTGGGAAATGTGGCATGAAGAACGGCCACGAGAGGAGGATGGAGAGGAACTGTGGAGGCTGCACTCAGTGGGACCCTTCCAAAAGTTTAAACCAAGAGGCCTTGCCATCTTGGGGTGTGCTGGAAGGAGGGGGCAGATACTGTCACATCTCCCTCCTCTTACAAGGTACGGCCCTGATCTGTTGTGCTGGTGTCTTCTTCTTCTCCACTTCCTTCCCTAAATCACTCTGTGCCCTGCGGGGAAGGTTGACTTGCATAGTTGCAACAGGACCCCTTGTCCTCTGGCTTCTGATGGGGTTCAGCAATGGGCGGACACTCGAGGGAGTGGGAGGAAATGCCTGCTCCATGCAGTAGTGCCCTTGGCTTCTGGAAACCACCTCACCACTTTGTGCCAAGGGGTGTTAACAGCCCTGTGTTACAGCTCGTGCCCTGTACTCTTCCTGTGGTTTCTTACATACAGCTCACACCTTTGTAAATAGTTCCTTTATGAAGCCTTCCTCAAATTATCCTGATTTGGGTGGGCCACCTGTTTTCCTGCCGGTCTTGACCAACATGAATGCCTCCATGACTCCTCCCTAAAACTGCGGCTCACATCTCCAGTCGAAGCCAGCGGGAGATCGTCCAGGGAAGACAGCCCTCAGGAGGGGCACCTGGAGAGGTTCTGGCCGAGCTGAGGCCTCTACCTGTGAACCATCAGGCAGGGAAGTGTCAATCAGCAGGCAACCTCCCCAGTATGAAACCAAGGTCCTGAGGTAACCACCTGTGCCACCAAGCACAAGGAGAAAGGACCCTGACCCAATTGGGTGCAGAGACGGTTCTAGAAAGATTCCACTCTCACTAGTAGGGACAGGGGGCAGATGGTGCACTGAGGGTTACTTTTTCCTGTGTATATTTCCAGGTTTTGGGGGAACACACTAAGTTATTTTTCACAATAAGAAAACAATAAATTTCATTTAGGAAAAATGAAAGAGTGGGTGGAGCTGGGGGCAGGGGTGTTAGGAAGCTTCCCCATGTGAAGGCTCCTGCCTTACCCTTGCCTTACCCTTACCAGCCTCACTTCCTGAGAACCTAACCTGACCTTGGACTTGGTATATGCCCTCTCTGCCTTTTGCTGTGGGCCAGTGAGAGAAGCAGGTGGAGGGTGCTGTGCAGACTGTCACACAAAGGGCAGGAGGGCTGTGTCCATTACTTTTATGATCCCTGTTGCTCCTTGGACCTGTCAGACCCCACCCAGGTGCCTGCCTTGTCAGTCTGATCTGACACTGAACCTAGTTCACTCGGGCCACCCACGGTGTCCACCTTCACAGAGCGCTCCTGCATGGCTGGCTCCATCCCTGAGGGACACAAATCCTGCCCAGCTGCCTGGTGCCAGGGAAAGCCCAGACCTGGCCTCTGGCTTGGCTCTGACCTGACTTGCCGTGTGACCCTGGGCTTATATTGCTTTCCGGGCCCACTGCCCTCTGTGTACAAAATTAAAGTCTGCTGGACTGGGGAAAGGAATTTCCCTAGGAATGATTCTGCAGCTTTCCCTTTCCCTCATCTGGCAAAGCTCACAATGCAGCTGGGAGAAAGGGAGAGAGGACCAGGACCTCTGGTCCCTTTGAGAAATACAGTGCCTTCTGTGGGAATGTGTGGGTTTGATTCCCACCAGCCAGGGCTAAAGGAAAACCATTCAATCAAATGAAAGAAAATAAAATGTCTTCTATGGATTTTGTGTGAAGGCCATCAGTGTTGCTGGCGGGTTTAACTTTCTTCCCAAGGTGCAGCTGAAACAGACCCAGGCTGAACCCTGAAGGAGGGGGCAAGTTCTAGGGAAAGCTGGCACCCAGCCTGGCTCAATTAATGTTTCCTCAGTAGAGTCCAGGATGTTCACAGGACAGAGGAAGGGAGCATGAGATAACGAGATCAGTGGGTGACCTTGAAGGTCTCTCCAGTCACTGAAGTTGGGTGGCCACGGTTCTATGCCTGGGAACTATCCCAGGCAGTATAGCTGGGAGGGCAAGGCCAACAGCTCTGGGTGCCATTCCAGCCTGGCAGCCTAGGCTCCAAACCTGACCTGCCTTGTGCTTCCCCTCACCACCCGTTTCCAAGTCATTAACGCCACTATACTACCACTGGGACAGACCCAGTGCTAATGAAGCCCTGCACAGCCTTCTGTCTGCTCCTTATTGGATTTTCTCTCCCACTCCTCACACTTCCCACAGCACACTGCCTTGTTCAACTAGGTGACCTACCTCTGTTTTGTATAGGCTAACCACAGCTGAGGGCAAGACTACTCACCTCTTGGTTGACAAACTTTCTTAATAGAAATGAATGTTCCAGAGTTTGTACTGAAGACACCCTAATGTCTGTGACTAATGCCACTAGTGACATCATGACAAGCTCACAGACTCTGAGATGTGAGCCTTGCATATGTTTGTGGCAAAAAGACCATCCCTTCCAACCACCCTGTTCTTGAGCAAACATTTAGTCTAGGCTGGAGGAGGTGAACAGGCCTTTGCATTGGATATGGGATGGGAGTTTTAAAATAACCAGGTCAGAGGCCTGAGGAATGAAGTAGGGCTGTTTACGTAACTGGAAGAACGCATTAAAGTTATGAAATCAGACAGTTGCTGTTATGGGGTTTCACTACCTTGTTAGTGAACTAGCTGCAGTTCATGGGATCACAACGAGTTGGATACGACTTAGCAACTGAACAATCACCTAGTTAGAAACACCTATCACAGCTGGAGGTAGTTAAACAAAATTTTTCATATCTATACCCTAACAAGTTAAGACTGCCAAAAACTGACTTTATCTTAAGGTGAACGCTGTTGGCGGCCTTGGCCGACTTACTCTTGCCCTCCTGCACCTCAAATTGGTTGGGGCAGCAGTGTGTTTGCCCCTGACTAGCCAACCAACTACGGCCATCCTGCTCCCCTCGGCCAACTGTCTAGTGTTGGCCAATACTACCCAGTCCTGGGCAAGGAGATACACGGGACAACTGTTGAGGGATTTCTGAGAATCATTTTTTTTATTCATAAGATACGATGGCAGCAAAGAAGGTACCATGACTCTAGTGCCCTTTCTTCTTCCTCAGAATGCTGTGCTTGAAGCTGGGCTTGTCGCCACCACCAGGAGACCATGATGGAACTGTGATCTCTTTACCATGGACATCCAACGAGGAATTGGTGGCATGAATGACACACATTTGCTGTCCCTGGTTTACAGTAAATGATGACTTACGAGAGACCAACAATTTAGTGTCACTCTGTGACAATCGAGCCTTAAGCCTGCATCCTCTGTCCTGGAGACCTTGGGAAGACCCCTGACAGAGCTGGTTGTGGAGTGAGGATTCCAGGAGATAAGCAGAATCTTTCCCAAGTTCGCCTGCTTCTTTTTGCCCTGATTAAAAATGTTTACATTCATCCCAGTCTCTCCTCTTCATTGCCATTTTTGCTCTGAAGATGATTGACTTTATTACCAGTCACTTTGGATAACTCCCTTGTTTAATAGGCCTCTCATACAAAGCACCCTGTTGGCTGTCCCTGGGCTCTGGTGGCTGATGGTTTCACAGTTCCAGGTGCGCACCTGGCCCGAGGGTGAGGCACTGTTGTGTGCTCCCAGACTGAAATGGTCTGGGGACTAACGGCCAGTTAGAGAGACACATACTCCCCAGAGGACATATCTAGCAGCAGCCTTCTCCTAGGAACTGAGTCATTTCCTGTGAGAAATCCATTCTGTCTGGTTTAAGTGGGGCTGAAGCTCCCCTGACTTTCCACCTCTGCCAGAGGTGGGCATGTGACCCAGGCCAGGCCTATGACCCTCTTAGGGTCCACTCCTGCCCAATTACTTCCTGTAGGCTGGACAGGAGGTTATTTCCTCTGTTTTCCTAATGTCTTATTAGTTTAATTACCCATGGCCTTATGGGAGCCTCTGAACCTTTCTCTGCAGTCCACTTTTCATGCAGTTATCTCATCTGCTAAGTTGCCCACCTCCCACAGAACCACTTTCTCCGGACTTCCAGGTCCTCCCTGCCTCTAGCCCCTGGAAGAATTACAGAAGGGCAGGGCCCACATTTCTCTCTTTTGCCTGTGCCCCGTCTTCCGCAGAGCCTCTACTAGCCTGATACCCTTGGGCAGAGCCAACCAGCAGGAGCTCTGTCCTGCTCTGAGGCTGGGCAGCCACTGACAGCCGGTCCCCAAGGCAGCCTGGCTGTGCTCACCACAGCCACTGGCTAGTGAGGAGTGCCATCTCCTGAACTGACTGGACCTGGGCTTGTTTTGCCTGTGACTACCTATGGTCAGAGTTCTCAAGACTGTGATTCTGTCCTTGGGGCAGGACCAACCTTTAGATCTTTTCCTCCCTTAATATTCCCCCCTCCATCAAACCCAAGCACCTCTCTCATTTCTCATTTCCTTCCCAGACCAAAAACTTCTACTGCTTTTTTAATAAGAAATTTAGTCATTCCTGGCTATTGCCCTATCCTGATGAGAAAGGGCCTCTGCAGTAGACTGTATCATTGTTTAAAATACTCATGGTCTGCCCCAGCTTCTTCCCTTCTTCCCCTCAACACACAGATACACACACATACACAAGAGGACGGTATGTTCCTCACTACCTTTTGGAGTCAGGGGCGGCCACGTGACTTGCTTGGATGTTAGCCGTAGGCAGAAATGATAGCGTCACTTCTGAGCAGAGACCTAACCACCAGTTGTGGTTTCCTTCATCTCCTTCTTCCCTTTGTGAGGACATTGCGTGGGTCCTGGAGTGAAGCACAAAGAGAAGAAGCACAGCAGACATGTGGCAGGAGCAAGATGGAGGTTGGGGGCCTTAGCCTCAGCTGACTGGCAGAACCTCTCAGGCCCTGATTAGCTGGCTCTGTCTCCACAGTGCAAAGTTCACTCTGTTCTAGGATATACCATAGGGCTGAAATATCGGGATGAACCAGTGGGGAGAAGAACTGCCTAACCTACTCCTGGTCTTGGAGTGCCTGAAGCTCTCTCAGTCCTGAAGAAGCTGGGGTTGAACCAGTGGGCAAAAGGACTGCCTAATCTACTCCTGGTCTTAGAGTGCCTGAAGCTCTCTGTCCTGAAGAAGCCGGGGTCTTTGTCCTTGACCCTTCTGCCAAGAACATGCCAGGGTCTGTTCTGACCAGCTCTGTCCCAGCTGCTCTGTTTTCCCACTTTTGAAGTAATCACACTCCCATAACTTCTTATTCAGAGCAAAGGACATGGCTCGCTGAAGAGTGATCAGTAGTTTCATTGTAAATGTGCACTTTGCTTAGAAATACACATAATCATATAAAATTATTTTATTAAAATAGAAAAGCTTTCCAGTATATTGCATTGAAGAGATTTATAGCAATTGCAACAAACATGCTACATCAGCACTGAGAAATTCTGAAAGCTTTAAGTGCCCACTTTTAAACAACATTTTGGTATAATAAGCATAACCCTATATCCTTCAGAGGGTACATATATATAACACTGAGAAAAACACCTCATGTAAATTCTAAGTTTAGGTGCATATAAACAAGAAGTATTACACTGAATAGCTTATTTAAAACTGTGAAACACATTCAAAGTATTCAATTTCTTAGACAACATGCAAACATTTTAATACTTAGATTGACACTTTTAAATATATAAACCACACTTCTTTATAAATCTGTATCAAAAAAGAAAAACAGAACACTTACCTACATTGTGCATATCACAAAAAACAAATGTATCTTCATGAACGGAAAGTACTGGGTTAACACACATGATTGTCATTTTACAAATATGGCTATTCACCTTCTTCATAATAAAATAGAAAAATCATGTATTATTTACATGAACTACTAATTATTTCACTTTTTGGCAATTACATAAGTAGCAGCAATTGGTTTAAAGGTTAATGTTTAAAAACTCAACATTTAACTTGGATGATACCAAAAGATATACATCTGTTAATATAAAAATGCATAATACAAGATGCTTTGATGCAATATAACTTCTCCCTTTCACAGAAGTCACAGACACACTTTAAGAACCACTGAGACTATCACTTAGGTACAATATATCATGTGAGTGCCATTTACTTAGCCTACTTTTGCTTACTTAACACATTAAATGGATTCTGAATTAGATTTCTATAAATTAAATTTGCCTGATGACTTATATGATAATTCCAAAGATGCCTTATCTTTTTCTCATACTCTAATACAGTGGCTCTTCACTGTGACTCCTCACTTCTAGACAGAGTAGGGAATTATCTGTAAACAAACACACACACACTAGGGGCACCTTAATACTGGAAGAACTCTGAAATGAAGTTTCTGTGATACGAAGTCCATAGTTAAAGTGAGCTGTCTTTCTAAAAAGTGATCATCTCATTTATCAATGATATATAATTTGTTTTGGGTGGGGGACCCATTTAACGAGCAAAATGTAAATTGTAAGGCAGTCAGTGATCCACCAGAAGGAAACATCCTCTTTTCCTTAGTATTTGGAAGAATATATTGTAACACTTGTAGAAACAAGGCAAAATCCTTACTAATACTGGTAATTAAGAAAAATACTGTATGGTGAACAGAGGTTAGAGGTGACAAGTGCTTTGCCTTGGCCACTATTCAACTACAAACCAGCAGTCCTATATGTTTTTTCCAAAGTAAGAAAATTAGATCAAGGACTATTTTGCAGTTTTCATGGGCATCAGTTGTGTCTCCAGACCCTGTGGAAGGTGAGGCCCAGGCTGAGGAGGAAGAGGCGGGAGTGATGGGGAGGCCGGGCCCTTGGGGCGGCTGAGGGCATGCTGCTGGAGACCTGCACCTGGGAGATGACCAGGGCAGACAGAGGGACGTGGGCCGCCAGAGTGGGGCTGTCAGAGTTGATAAGAGATTCGATCTTCTCTGCTTCCTTATTGCAGGCCTCAATCTGGGAGAGGATAATCAGATCCTTTTAATATAAGTCACAGAACCCACGAAAAAGGTCAAGTCAGACAAATTCCACATATATCCCAACACACGGAATACGTCTTCTCTTTATCCTTTTTTTTTTAGCAAAGTAATATTCTAATAAAGTCTTAATTTATTACACAAATAATAACAGCATCAATGGAAATCAAATTTTAAAAAAAAGCTATGACCCACACAGCCGCTGCCCTTTCTTTCCCCACAATCCTGTTCACCCCTTCTTCACGTTTAGACATTATCTTTTCACGCTTAAACACAGTCACAGGGACTGGCCTCTCCAGGGCCACCTACACATCAGGAGGAGAAGAGAGCGCTGAGACAGAATGAGCTTCCTCACTGTGGCAGCTTAGAAACCGCTGTATTCACTCCTGTCACTGGAACCTTCCTATGTTGATGCTGAAACTTGTGCCTCCTGAGTGAGGTTCACCTCTAGATTATGAGGAAGAAAACTCGGGGCCCATCAGATCAGTTCTGGTGGGCTCCTCCTCCCCAGTAGGAGCACAGCCCTTGGGAGACAGGCCTGGCCTTGTCACTGAGTGGCTGGCACCTGTCCCTGCCCTCCCTGGGCCTCAACCGTCTCATCTGCAAGATGAGCAGATACCTTTCCTGTCTGCACCTTCTGAGTCACAGCACATGCACCTCACCCCCTCCCCCTCCCCCGCATTCTGTTGGAAGCCCCTCCCCTGGAGCAGCTCTGTCCTCAGAGCTGCCGTACTTTCCTCCCAATTCAACGTGACAGGATGGCTGCACAACGCGTGCTGACCTCACCTGTAAAGCCTTTGGATGATGGTCCACAGGAATGATAAGGATCACAATTTCTGACTCAATGCTGAAGTACCCAAACACGTCACACTGTGGGACAGACACGTGCATGCGGATCTTCTGAAGTATTTCCAGAACTGTGATTGGCTTTTTGTTTGTAACCTAGAAAGAGAAAACAATTCTATTACCTGAAAAAAGAATTCCTTACTACTGCCTAAGCTTCCTTGTTACCTTACCTAAAACAAGAAGGCTCTTTTAATCCTAAGTGTGGGGCAGGGCCTTGCTGGATGAATTCTAAAAATCCACAGAACCCATTCCAGTAGGGTTTTTTCTGACTGCTGAGTTTTCTGGCTGACATAAACACTCTCACCAGGAGCACTTTTTAAGGGACAGTTCTGAGTTGGATGCCATGGGGAAATAATTAAAGCCTTCCTGTAAAAATACAGTTGTTTTCATTGAAACGGGTGTAATTTTTTTAGGTAGTGGCAGGTGTTGGTTGCTACACTTCTGCAATCTCATCTTCACAAGAGTAAGCAGCAAAAGTAATGGTACAAAAAAGGAAAAGGGGCAAAACCATCACGGGAAGATGGTCGATTCTGGACATACCCCCAGAGGAATGGGGACCACCTGAGGGCAGGCAACCTTGAAACTATCTGGGAGTCTACCAGCTGCTGGCTGCCTGGCTCTGGCTCCAGCCCTCACTCTGCTCACTGTGCTGGCAGGAGACCTTTTTTAAGCAAGTGCAGGCTACCTGGTTGCAGAGCAAGGTCACTGCACAGCCAGGCTGTACAGGGAAGGAGCACAGGATGGGGAGGCAGATGCCCTGAGCTCAAAGCCCAGTCCTCCTGATTGGGAGCTACTGTGTGGCCTTGGGCAAGATGTTCCTCTGCAAATTAGTTTCTTCATCTATGAAAGGGATGACACATTCTGTCTGTATGATTACTGACAAGTTCGTTAATAAGGTTTCAATAGTACATGGCACATAAAGCAACTTACCTTAGCAATAGTATCCAGTTTTTCTTTGTCAAACAAAACTCTTAACATTCCAGCACATAATGGGCAACAAGCACCTGTATAACAGAAACCATTCTGTTTGTGTTCAGAATTAGAAATAAAGAAAATTCAAAATAGTTGGTGAAATTACCAGCCCTTCCGTTTGTGCTGGGAAAGTTACCAAAGTCCTTCCTGATGACTGCGCTTTCAGATATCTTCCCTGATCAACCTGGAGTCTAATGATCTACACATCTACCAAAATCCTTCCTCCACTCCTGCTTTCCTGCGCCACTTCTCAGGCAGGGCAGCTGTGGCTGTGGGCAGCACAGGGAGAGCTGGCCTTTCCAGAGACTCGGGGCCTAGACCCTGCCCTACCCAGAGCTCACTGTGTGGTCCCAGGCAAGTGTTTCCTGTCGGCAAAACGCAGGAGCAAGTGTTTCAGAGAGCCCATGGGTGTTTGATTCAAACTGAATTTTAAAAGTTATTTAACTGTTAAAAAAACAATAATAACATGCCAGACCATGGTCTCCAGGAGGAAGGAGGCTTTGTTCACTCACTACTGTGCCCCTAGCACCGAGACACTTGTCTAGGATATAGTAGATGCTCAAGAAACATTTGCTGAGTTTCTGGACAGAGGAATGAGCTTGTTAGACTCCAGGTAATCTGTTCTGTGCAGACTTGGGATAAAGCCTCTTCTGGTACCTCTGCTTAACCGAAGAGTATGAAACTGAAAGGTAAGCTGTTTGAAAACTGTTACTGCTTATAATAGCCTGTCTGAAACAAGACTTCTTGATTATATGCAACTGAAACAATTCAATTAGACGTTAAGGCCAGTCTAAGACAACAACTATATTGTTTTTCTCAATTTAAAATGTTTGTGTTCATCAAAAATACTTCAATTGTTCATTAATGTCCAATTCTTTATTCATTAACTTTATAACAGGCAAACATTATGCCTTTGAACTAATAACCATAATTCTAGCAGTTAAATATTGCTGTTTATCTATTGGTGCTTGAGGTAAGACTGAAATAAGTTTTCCATATTGTTTTAAAACCACTAGACCAGATGATGTCTAAGATAGATCCACTACTTATTAAGGTCAGCCCAGAGAAATGCATCCAATCAGCATTAGGTGGAGTCAAGACTTTCTGAGAAGTTTAAACACACTTAAGTCAGCTTTATTCTTAGTGACTCACTCTCTGAAGACAGATAAGCAAATCCTCCCAATTCCACCCCTGCCCCACGCCCGGCACTGCCAGCCTACCAGGTGGGATGATGGGTTTGCACTCAGTCGCTGAGAGTGAAGGACACTTCACAGCAGCACACTCAGCCACAGAACTGTACTCGGAGAGGACCCCAACAGCCTGGCAGGGCCCATAGTAATCGACGGCCACCCGGTCCGAGTAGGCAGCACACATGCTGCTATAGGTCTCCCCGTTGTGCCCACAGATGAGCTCCGGGGCCCTGCAAAAAGGCTGAGGGCAAGAAAGCATACTTAGCTGTAAACTTCTAAGGGGCACTTTTCCTAACCAAGAATAGGTCTCCCTACTTTCAAGGAGAAAAGACAGTATAAATTCTTGGACATTGAAAAGGCTGCTAAACAAGGCGTGGGGTTAGGGGCAACAGGACCATCCCAAGACTGACTGAAGAGACTACTTTTCTCAGCCTCTCAGGGACCTGGGTGTTCATTCTCTGAGAACTGATATGAGATAAAAAGCCTCCCTTCCTCCCGACTTCCACTATTCCAGAAGAGCCTGTTAGAAGAAAACAAGACCAATCTTGATGCAAATTCAGAGGCCTTATCATTTCACACTGCTTCATGGGGTTGCAGAGTCAGACACGACTTAGCGACTGAACAATAGGATAGAGAGGGAAGAGAGGAGAGATGAGGAGAGCAGACGGACTCTGCATCCATGCAGAACATGTAAGAGAAAACCTGAAGCCAGGAAGAGGGACCAACAAGAGGGAATTCAGAGTAAAGGTATCAGTGCACTTAGAACATAAGCTCTAAGGGGAAACAAGCCCAGGGAGATGAGCTGAAGGGACTTTTCTTTAGTGAAAACCAGGAAAGGAGAAGCCAGCATGTCAGGTGTCAGCCGGCTGTGGGCAGGGATTGCTGGTCCAAGGCTGGGCTTCCTCCAGGCAGACAGCCCAGCACACAGATCACTGGTGTGTCAGTGGGGTTGTCCTCAGGGTTATTTTTTGACATGAATACCAATTTCACAACCCTCAAAGACTAAAGTAAACTGATGAAGACATTAAGTTTTAAAATAAAATAAATTATATATATTAGGTGGGAAGGGGTGGGAAGTGAGAGGGAAGTTCAAGAGACAGGACATATGTATACCCATGGCTGATTCATGTCGATGTATGGCAGAAACCAATACAGCGGTGTAAAGCAATTATCCTTCAATTAAAAATAAATACAGAAAGAATTATATAAGACAAAGCCTAATCTTGTAAATTATACTAAGTAAATATAAAATTCTAAATAAATCTAAAAAATATCTTAAAAAAAAGACATTAAATTTTAGAGAAGTTTTCAGTCAGTTTTCAGGACCCTGGGTAGATCTTCAGTGGAAAGAGTGGGGGAAAAGCTCTTTTCTTGGTTGTTTTCCCTCACATTCTTCTTGGGCTGTTTTCTTTCGTTTTTATTAGTTTTGTTTGTGCGGTTTTCTAACGAAACAGTTCTGGGCCCACAGAACTAGGGGAAGTGAAGATGCTGCTGACTCATGCCAGGGGTGCAAGGCTTTAAATTCTTTTCTAGTGGTTGGTGTCAAGAAGCCTCTCTTTTTGCTCTGTACACTAGAGGTGCAAAGGGTCATGAGCAAGGGGGCCCTCCAGTGTTAGGAGGAAAAGCCAGCCTCAGATAGTTCATTTTTGATAGAGGACTGAGTGCTCTAGACTTGATGGGATTCACAGAAGACCCTCAATGGGGGTCTCACTGCTGATTCACATGTAAAAGATCATAAGCTGATTTCATGCTCAGTGTACTTGGGCTTGTCAGGCCAACAGTAGTACCTGGCACGGGCCTTTGTATAAGAGGCTTTTCCCTCTCTGGTACAAAGTGCAGAGATTGCTGTGCTCCATGTGGTTTGTATCACAAACAGGATCTCGGACCTGGTCACAGGTGAGCTGTCTTGGCAAACACTCATATTGGCTACATCCAAATTTATCAAATGTCGTCAGGCAGACTTGTGGTTTGGGTATGCATCTGAAAAACACAAATGCAGCACCATGAGTCAATGTTGTAAGAGACTATAGCGGGGCTGGCAGGCAGTGGTGGGGCACGGGAGGCTGAAGAGAAAGTAAGAGAGCAATCAGAAACAGTCCCTGTGCCTGAGAGCTTATGGAGACTGGGGAGTCGAGCATGCATGTAAAGCAGGCCCTCAGGTAGAAAACCACATGCCAAATGCTCATGAGAATGAGTCATTCTGATTGGGGAGCCTGGAGAAAGCTCATGGAGGAGGTGGAGCCCCAAGGATGAAGGCCTGCCAGTCAGAGGGAGTAGCAGAGCAAGCATGTGATGCCCCAGACCCTATGGTGCTGGGGGAGAGGGCAGGGGGCCCTGAGGGCAGAAGCGAAGGGTGCTCAGGGTGGAAGAGGCATGATACGAGACCACCAGACAGGTCAGGGTCCAATGCTGGAGGTGTTCTTATCAATAATAAATGAAGCATTTTTCAGGGACTTAATTATCAGCTTGGCTAATATGAGTCTATCTTAAGAGAAAACTTCACAGCATATGCTGAAAATTTCAGGCTTCTGTGTTTATAAGGCTGAAGACCTGATGCTGGCTGGTTGTGAATCACTGAGAGAATGCCACCCCATGAAGCTGGGTTTTCCTAGTAATACCCGGATCTGGCTTCATTCTCAATCTCTGAACTTCTTCAGAGGGGATAGGGAGGATGGTTCTTTTCTTCTTTAGACTTCTTTGCCTCTCTCATTTCTATAAAGGGTATTTATAATTTTCTGTAAGAAGACAAGACCTAAGAAAATGTTTAACTTTTACGGGGTATTTAAAATAATAGGATACACAAATATTCATCTATAACATAAAAGGGGAAGAATATATTAGCTAACATCCTATAATTTCAAAGGAAATTACTTCTTTTTACACGAAATTACCACCACCACCATCACTACTACTACCTATGGCTACCTTTTCTGATGAGATTGAAAATTAGTATGTATGTAAAGACAAATTAAGAAAACAATCCAATTTATAAGCACAAATAACTAAGGAAAACTATAAGACACTGATAAAATAAACTGAAGACAATACAAACAGGTGGAAGGATATATGATGCTCATGGATTAGAAGAACTATTGTTAAAAATGACAGTTACCCGAGGTAATCTATAGATCCAATGCACTCCCTATCAAATACAAATAGCATTTTTCATAGAACTAGAACAAATAATTATAAAATTTGTATGGAAAAACAAAAGTTCCTGAATAGCCAAAACAATCTTGAGAAAGAAGAACAGAGCCCTCCCTGATTTCAAACTATACTATATAGCTATAGCCATCAAACCATATGGTACTAGCACAAAAACAGACACATAGATCAATGAACAAAACAGAGTCCAGAAATAAACCCACATTTTTATGGGCAATTAATCTATGACAAAGGAGGCAAGAATATACAATGGGTAAGAGATAGTCTGTTCAATAAATTGTGTTGGGAAAACTGGACAACTACATGTAAAAGAATCAAACTGGACCACTTTCTCATACCATACACAAATATAAATTCAAAATGGATTGATGACTTAAATGTAAAACCTGAAACCATAACACTTCTAGAAGAAAACACAGGCAGTATGCTCCCTGACGTTAGTCTTAGTAATATTTTTTAGGTATGTCTCCTCAGGAAAGGGAAACAAGAGCAAATATAAACAAACGTTGACTACATCAAACTAAAAAGCTTTTGCACAGCAGAGAAAACCACCAACAAAATGAAAAGGCTGCCTACTGAATGGGAGAACATATTTGCAAAAGATATATGTGATAAGGAGTTAATATCCTAAATATGCAAAGAACTCAAAGAACACAACATCAAAACAAACAAGCAAGCAAACAAACAAACAAAAAAACCCCTAACCCTAAGCAACCCAATCAAACAATGGGCAGAGGATGTGAAGAGACATTTTCCCAAAGAAGACATACAGATGGCTTAAAGGCACAGGAAAAGATGCTCAACATCCTTAGTAACCAGGGAAATGCAAATCAGAATCACAATGAGACATCACCTCATACCTGTCAGAATGACTATTATCCAAAAGACAACAAATAAGTCTCAGTGAAGATGTGGAGAAAAGGAAACCCTTCTGTGTGCATGTGATTGATGCCACCCATGTGCACACACAGGATGGAATATTATTCAGTTATAGAAAAGAATGAAATCTTGTTACAACATGGATGGACCTAGAGAGTGCTATGCTAAAGTGAAATAAGACAGAAAGAGAAAGACAGATTTCAGTTATATGTGGACTATAAAAAATGAAACGAACATTGTAAAGGAATGTATCTATGTGTACCTGTATCTATGTGTAGATGCAGAGAACAAACAGGTGATTGCCAGAGTGGGGGAGAGTGGGGAGAGGAGAGAAATTGGTGTGGAAGACCAAGACGTACAAAATTCCAGTTGCACAATAAATGAATCATAGGTATGAAATGTACAGTATGGAAAACAGAGTTGATAATTATGTAATATCCTTATATGGTGAAAGATAGTAACTAAACTTACTTCAAAATGTATAGAAATACTGAATCACTATGTTTATACCAGGAACTAACACAGAGTTGTAGGTCAATTATACTTTAAAACAGACAAACTCATAGGAAAAGATCATATATGTGGTTGCCAGAGACAAAGGGTGAGGGGAGGGAGACTTAGATGAAGGTAGTCAGAACCAGACATGGAACAACAGACTGGCTCCAAATTGGGAAAGGAGTACGTCAAGGCTGTATATTGTTACCCTGTGTATTTTACTTAAATGCAGAGTACATCATGAGAAATGCCGGACTATATGAAGCACAAGCTGGAATCAAGACTGAGGTTAAAGCGTTTGCCTCCAATCCGGGAGACCTGGGTTCGATCCCTGGGTCGGGAAGATCCCTTGGAGAAGGAAATGGCAACCCACTCCAGTATTCTTGCCTGGAGAATCCCATGGACTGAGGAGCCTGGTGGGCTGCAGTCCATGGGGTCGCAAAGAGTCGGACACGACTGAGTGACTTTACTTACTCAGATATACAGATGAAATCACCCTTAGGGAAGAAAGTAAAGAGAAACTAAAGAGCCTCTTGATGAAAGTGAAAGAGGAGTGGAAAAAGTTGGCTTAAAACTCAACATTCAGAAAACAAAGGTCATGGCAACTGGCCCCATCACTTCATGGCAAATAGATGGGGAAACAATGTAAACAGTGAGAGACTTTATTTTTTTGGCTCCAAAATCACTGCAGATGGTGAGTGCAGCCATGAAATTAAAAGACGCTTGCTCCTTGGAAGAAAACCTATGACCAACCACAGAATATTAAGCAGAGACATTACTTTGCCAACAAAAGTCCGTCTAGTCAAAGCTATGGTTTTTCCAGTAGTCATGTATGGATGTGGGATTTGGACCATAAAGAAAGCTAAGTGCTGAAGAATTGATGCTTTTGAACTGTGGTGTTGGAGGAGACTCTTGAGAGTCCCTTAGACTGCAAGGAGATCCAACCAGTCAATCCTAAAGAAAATCAGTCCTTAATATTCATTGAAAGAACTGATGTGATGAAATGACTCATTGGAAAAGACCCTGATTCCGGGGAAGATTGAAGACAGGAGGAGAAGGGGACGACAGAGGATGAGATGGTTGCATGGTTGCATGGCATCACCAACTCAATGGACATGAGTTTGAGAAAGCTCCGGGAGTTGGTGACAAATGGACAGGGAAGCCTGGCATGCTGGCAGTCCATGGGGTGGCAGAGTCGGACATGACTGAATGACTGAACTGAACTGAACTGAGTCAAAAGGTAACAAATTTCTAGTTATAACATAGTGATGTAATGTACAACATGATAAATATAATTAACACTGCTGAGAGTTACATATGGAAGTTATTAAGAGACTAAATCCCAAGAGCTCTTAGCACCAAGAAGAAATTCTTTTTCTATTTCTTTAAGATGATAGATGTTCACTAAACTTACTGTGGTAGTTATTTCATGATGCATGTAAATCAAATCATTGTGCTGTACACCTTAAACTTATACAGGGCTACGTGTCAAGTCTATCTCAAAAAAACTAGAAGAAAGAAATTGGAATGCATTAAGTTATAATTTTATAGAAATTTAAGGCATTTGAAGAGAAATGAAAAAGAAGATTAGAACTTCACTATCTATTAACATGAAGGAATGAGGACAAAGAATATCACGAGAAATTTGGTAATTTTGGAAGGAAAAACATTACTAATTTGAATACACAGAAATAAGAGGATCAACAGGAAAGGCTGAGAATCAGGGAGGGGGCAACAGATTACAATAAACACTATCAGGGCAGGGACTTGGTCTTGTCGACTACTGTGTCTTAGTGTTTAGAAAGACCAGTACAACAGGAGATACTTGATGAATGAATATGACTTCATTTATTTTCAAATTTCTATTTTTTAAACAACTATTTTTTGAACAGATAATACAAGCCCATGGAGAAAATGAAAAGACAAAACTGTATATAATGAAAAGTAAGTCTCCTGCCTATTCTTTGTATCCCAGCCACCCTCCCTGGAGGTAATCACTTATTACCAACTTCTTATTCATTCTTCCAGAGATATTTTATATAAGAACAAGCATTTATACATGCTGATTCAAAGAGCATGTGCACTTAAAATTTTGATATGCTTGGCCAAACTGCCCTCCATAGAGGAGGTACCAATCTTTGCCCCAATCCTCTCTTGTATGGGAGTGCCTATTTCCCTATATTTTGTTATCAAACTTTTTTATCTTTACCAATCTGGTAGATGGAAAATGGTACACAACTGTAGTTTTAATTTATATTTCTCTTAATATGAGAGAGGTTAAGCATTGTGGTAGATTGGCTAGAGCTCATTCATCAAATTCATTTAATTTTCTTCCTGGGCATACATCTGGATTATATTTCCCCAGTCTCCCTGGAAGTGTTGGCCAAATGAATAAGTTCTAGACAATGGAATGTGGCTAGAAGTAAAGATGAATTTTAACTTGGCCTATAAAAGCTTTTCAGGAGCAACCTCCATCATCTCCCTTCTCTTATTTGCCTGACAGAGGAGGACTAGAGGCTATAGGAGCTGGCTGAGTTGCTAGATGGAAAGATCCTAAGTTTCTGAATCACATGTGGAAAGGCACCTGCTGACAATCCAAATGGACTGTATTTGAACTTCCACCACGTAGAAGTACTGATATTTGGGGATTTGTATACAGTAGCTAGAGTTGCTCCCCCCAACTAATAAAAGCATCTTTTTAAGTGTTTAAGAAGCATTTGTATTTCTTTTCCTATGTTTATGTCCTTGGTCCATTTTCCACTGGTTATAGATCTTTGTCTATTTTTATTAATATATTAAGTTGTTCATCTTTTTCATATTGATTTGTAGGGGTTCTTTATATTATCAGATATTGTACTGAAATCCTTTTCTCTTAAGATTTCTCTTAGTTTTTCATTTGTTACCATGCAGAAAAACTTCATTTTCATGTAGTTGTATTTTTCAAACTGTTCTTTTATATTGATTTTGTATTATACCCAGCCAGGCCTTCCCATTTTTGAGATTTGTGGTTTTATTATAAAAGCAAGTCAATCTTATTCAGAAAGGTTACCAAATAGAAGGAAGCAAGCAGATAAACAGATACCAAAACAACTCTCAATTCTACATCCTGACACAACTATATTATACTTTTGATTTATTTATCATGTTTTCTTATGCGTAACACTCTATCTTCTTTGCAGAACAACTCTTTGGGCTTAGTTTTCATGATGTAAACTTTGCTAGACAGGGACCAATTCTCTTTGGTAAAAGAGAATTTAAATTTGTTAAAATAAATTTAACACAAGAGAAAATTTGCCTTTCTCTCCCTTCATACTGCACCAAGGTTTTCAGGATGGAGAAGCAATTGCTTATTCTCCACAAAACCTTCAAAAGGCAAGGACTGTGGTGCTGGGACGTGTCTTACTCAGCTCTCTGAGGCAGTCAGTGAAAACTTCAATTCCAGAAGCTTGAAACCTAAGAGAATCAGCAGTACCCTTCACCTGCGACCATCACAAGCAGAAATCCATCATTAAGGTGACGTCAACTGCACTCTGAGCTCCTGAGGAAGCAACAGAGAGAGGAGTCCCTAAACAAATAACTTCATAAAATACTGAAAGTGCACTTCCAGAGATTTCTCATGGTCGATCTGTACAGTGGAGGCAGGTTTTAAGTAGACTATTTTCTATTACTACCAGGCATCAGTAGCTAATAATAAGAATGCATCCATTTCTCTTGTCTTAGCTGCCGCTTCTCCTTGCCTCACACTTTGTTTCTGTCTTACAGAACTGGTCTAGCTTCTGGCATACACCATGCTCTCTCATTAGCAGCCATGAGATTTGCTCTGGTTACTCCCTCTGCCTTCATGAATACCACTTTTCCTCTACCATAAACCTTGCTGGCAGTCTCCTTCTTGTTTTCCCAGCTAACTACCACGTGCTCTAGAGGCTTTCTCAGGTTCCTCCAGGCTGTGTCAACTGCTTGACCTCTGGGCCCCCAGTCACAGCATATCACCAAGCAGCTTTACCTGGATCTTTCCCTCGAGACTCTAACTTCTCAGGGGAGAGAGTATCTTAATTCATCTTTGTATTTTTACTGTCTGGTATAGAGAAACCTTCAGTTGAAAAAGACAAGGAGGCATTTGACTTACCTTTGGTTTTTTGGGCAGGGATTAGGAGTACATGGATCCTTTGAGATGCATGATCCAAACTCAAACTGATGGTCCTGGAGGCCCACACAGCGAGCAATGCAGGCGCTGGGGTAAGTGCGTCCATTCTGCCCACAAACGGGGACAAACTGATCTGCACAGTTGCAGGGCAGACCTGGAGGGGGAGAGCACCTCAGCGATTGCTCCTGTATGGCCCCTTCCTCTGTTTTCTAATTAAGGTAAACCACTGACAAGCAGCCAGAGGTCTCAGGTTAAAACAGAATTTAACATTAGGTCAGGGGGGTTGGGGGAGGAAGGGGAGCTGTATGGAAGGGGGGATATCCTTTCATCTCTGTTTTTAAAGGTGGGAAGGTTCTGAAAAGCCATTTGTCTGCACAACGACTTTCCTTTGTTCCATTTATTGCCTGCTAACTGAGGGCTTCCAGATCTTGATCCCAGGGGTAGAGATCCTTGCAAACTAAACTATGGGTAGGAAAGGTAAAGAACATTTCTCCCAATCTGATATACAGAATCTGGGATTTAGATGTCTGATTCTGGTTTTAGGGGATTTCCAGAATGTTCAAGGATAATACCAAAAGACAAGACAAAGAATGAAGGTTGTAAATGCCTCACATAGGTTCTTTCCACCTCCTTAGGGAGGCAGGAAGAACAAGAAGTTAGTAACTTGGGAAGTTATTGTAACTTAAAACTTAAGAATTTTTATGAACATCTCCTTCTGAGTCCTGTGTGGACTGGGGCCCTGAGTCCCCCCAAATGTGTATACTTTGTGGCCAGTAAAATCTCCTTAGAATCTGCTAGCTAAATAGTCTTTTTTTTTTTTTTTGTCTGTGCTGCATGCCTTATGGGATTTTAGTTCCTCGACCAGGGATAGAACCCAGGCCCTCAACAGTGAAAGTGTGGAGTCCTAACCACTGGGCTACCAGGGAAATCCCATTAAATACTCATTAATGTAACTTATTCCAGGACATGAGGGGCTACACACTACAGGGAAAGAGGGTCCTGCTAGTTGTAAACTTCAACTTCTAAAAACATTGTGATGTAAATAAATAAGTAAAAGTCTTCCTTGTAAATCTTTAGTTCATTTCTCATCCCACATCATTTTTCAGTTTCTCTAGGCAGAATGAATTGTCCTCATCAGAGCACAGCAGATAAAGGATAAAAACAAACAACAAGACAATAAAAATAGACAACAACAAGACAATAAAGTAGCAAACCCTGGTTCTCATTGGGGTGGATAGAGGATGGGTTGGAGCTGGTCCTGCCTCTACTTCCCCATCAGTCTGCGTTCACTTCTTGTTTCTGATCTCCCTTTTATTTCCAGTGTGCTGGAGATACAAGGTTGGTAAATCCTATTCTGTTCTCTTTCTACCCTATTCCACGTGTAATACCAACTCAGAGTCAAGCTGCTGCTGCAACAGCAAGAAATGGTTTAAGGGCAATTACCTAACTCCTCTTTGCCCAGAACCAGATTTGGGAAAAAAGCAGATACCAGTGAATACTGGCAACTATGCTTCCCTGAGGGGCTTCCGTGATGGCTCCCATGGTAAAGCATTTGCCTGCAGTGCGGGAGACCTGGGTTCGATTCCTGGGTTGGGAAGATCCCCTGGAGAAGGAAATGGCAATCCACTCCAGCACTCTTGCCTGGAAAATCCCATGGACAGAGGAGCCTGATAGGCTACAGTCCATGGGGTCACAAAGAGTCGGACATGACTGAGCGACTTCACTTTCACTTTCAGTGAATACTGGCAACTATGCTCTGGTTGTTGACAACTGGAGTTTCTACTCAAGAAAAGAGCATCTCATCTCACTAACCTTGTCACTTACTGTGGCTGATGTGAGCGTAATACCAGAAGCATAACTGTTCATAAAAATTAAGTTTAAAATTACAATAATTTCCCAAGTTACTTCCCTGTTTTCCCCCCTCCCTAAGGAGTTACGAATGGAAGGAATCTATGTAAGGTGTTTACAACCTTTGTCTTTGTCTTGCTATTGTTATCACCCTTCAACATTCCAGAAAACTCCCAGATTTGACATATCTAAATTCTAGATTTTATATCTAGATTGGGAGAAATAGTCTTTACTTTTTCTTCCAGTAGCTTTGTTTATAGAGGTCCCTGCCTATATGAATCCAGTAAGCCACGGTAGGACAAGGAAGAACATGGTTAAAAAAAACAAACACAGAAGCAAATTTACAAAATACATGGACACTTTAGACTATAATGGTAGGGGTAAATGGCTATTTCAGCAGGTGGAAAACTTCCATTTAACTAAAACTATACAATCACTGGCCCCGTTCTTTTTGACTTATGGAATTCCAAAAGGACCTTAAGAAACCACTTACTTTAATGCCTTCAATTTATAGAGGAGGAAGTGATCCAGAGAGCAAAGTACCTTGCTCTCAGGTTACGTATTTACTTTACTGTGCACATTTGCAGTTAATGAGATGCTGCCTTCAAGGGAGAATGGGTACAGAGGATGAGGAAAGCTGCTGGATGACCACGGTTACCTGTGAAGGTACGACGGTCATCTTCTGAGCTGTGCTCACTGAGACACAGGCGGGTAGAACACACCAAATTGCCAGCAAAACAAGAACAGATATTGCAGTCGACATTAAAGGAAGTTCCATGACCTAAGAGAAAGAGAAATAAAATACTGATCTGTGTCATAAATTTATAAATAAATCACAAATAAAAAATTACATAGTTTTAAAATAGAAATTCTTGAAAGATGACTTCTGAATATATAAACTAGGGAATTAAACTTGTAATACTGGTATTTTCATATTGACCTCCCACCATATCCCCTCCAAACCCCTAATATGCTCATCTCACTAGACTGCTCCAAATTCTCTCCTATCTTACCATGTAAAGCATGATTTCAATTCCTCATCCCAGGTTCTTTTGTACAGAAAAGGTATTTAGTCAGTGAAAGTTTATGGAAAGAATGAGTTTATCTTCTGATGTTTTGTGATTCAAAGTACCTATGTTACATTTTAGCTAATTAGCATATGGACTAAGCAATGAATACCTGACTTGCTGGTCTAAGCAGAAATTTGCAAGCTCTTTTTAGTCAAAAGTACTCTTCTTAAAGTAAGATCTCACACAGAAGAGTGGAACAAGAGGCACATAAAAGCTGAACTACTCTAGTTGATGGGTAGGAGGATGGATGTAGAGGTAGCAGAATGAGCAGGTGGGGCGGGGAGCACATTCTCAAAAGTGGTATTTTTTTTCACAGTTTTTGAGGTTATATATTGATATGAAGCGTTATTAAAGGCTATAAGCAAAAGATGGTTTAAGGAAGCAATGAGAAAGCAAGACCCTCAGACTTCTAGAGAAGGTGATCAAACAGGGAAGTACTCTTAATGTGCTCTCTCCTAACCCCTAACCAACAGTGTAGTTCCCATCCCTTTGCTTTCCATGATATCAACCTCTGGGTTTTACTTCTGGGAATGGGGCAAAGCAGAGAACAACTGTTGAGAAAGAGGTGGGAAGGAGCAGACCTGTGTCCTTGCCTGTGGAGGGCAAGGGCTTTGTTGTCAAATAGGCCTAGGACTGAATTCTGCTTTGGTCATTTACTAGCTGGGTGACCTCTCTAAACATCAGCTTCCTTACATAGTACCTGTATCAAACAACTGGGAGGATTTAACGAGATAACACAGGCCAAGACTTAGCACAGTATTGGCACACAGTTAAGAGTTCAGTAAGTGTTAGTTACTATCAGCTGTTAGTAGTCCCTTCTTGATGAGGCTTCTAAGAGGGTTCCTTAGAAGTCCTTGTGTTCCGTAGAGTTTGAAGTATTCTTCCCTAGAATATCTGATTTGTAGACTTTTACTCTCTGGTGAGAACCCATCCAATGTTCTCCCTACCAAGTTAATACAACTAATCTTGTGTTAAAAACAATACAAAAAAACCCCCAAAACAGTTCAAGACTCACTTTTTCTTTTTCCTCCAACAATACAAGACTTCTGAAGGTCTATACAGTGCATCTCTATACAGTTTTCTAAGAGTCCACTTTGCCCACATGAGCAAATTTTATAACAACCAACTTCCCCTGCAGATGATGGCACCTGGATCAGTGTCCCTTGACGGACAATAAAATCAGATGCTTCTCCCAATTTGCAGCCTGTAGGGACAAAAATGAGCTGAGAGAGCTGGTACTGTTCCCTGATATTGTTTTGTGATATCAGATACACTTCACATAGTTTTATAGATACTGTGTGGCCACTAAAGATTACATAATAGAACTTTCACTAAACTAGGGAATTGCTTTGGTTCACTGGCCACAAACAAACAAAAATTCCATGTTCGGTCTGTGAAGTGGTGGTGATTAAAGGACACATACCCCAAAGTTAGCAACAGTTCTTACAAAAATGCTGTAAGTTAAGTAGTTCTTAAAAATTTTTAAGGCTTATCAAATATATTTTAAAATCACAGATTTTTTTTAAATGTAACATGGCAACTGAGAGTAATTTTAGAATAATCTGGTCAGAAAACTTTTAGTGATGGAATAAAGACACATCATAAATTCAAAGAAAAGTGAATACTTGATTGGACTTAAGGAAAACCCATTTATTTTTAATTTTAACAAGATTTATTATGATGCTATAGTGGATGTAGTATTATACAAATATTACAAATGGCCCTTTGAGATATGCTTATTTAATATTTTTTTCCTTTTTACTTCCCATGTTTAAAAACTAGCCCAAGGTTCTTTTTTCCTTTGGTTGTCAAGAACCTTATGACTCATTATGAGAATCTGGTTTTGAAAGTGCAATAAGTTTACAATCTAAATGACTACTGAAAATTATGTTTTTGTCTTCCTCTGCTTACATAAATAATACATGTTTATTTGAAAAACATAATTTAGAAAATAATCTTATTCCAAAGATAACTGCTATAAAGAAACAATAGCAGCACATACCCTTGCCCATCCCACACCCTACCCCACTTCTTACCCTGAACACAAGAGTATGGAAGGCAGGGATCACCAGATGGACACCCTTTCCGGTTTACCTCACAGAGCTCATTAGCAGGGCAAGGGTTTGGGTTACAAGGATGAGTCACCTCTTCTACAATGTTACCTAAAGAACTTGGCCCTGAAAATACAAAAACAGATCAGTTTAAACACCCAAAAGAGTAGAAGAGGTCTGTAAATTGTCTGAATTAATGACATCTGAAACAAATGGACAGCTCATGAGGTCTGTATAGGCAAAGCTATAGTTTTTCTAGTAGTCATGCATTGATGTGAGAGTTGGACCACAAAGAAGGCTGAGCACCAAAGAATTGATGCTTTCAAACTGTGGTGCTGGACGAGACTCTTGAGGGTCCCTTGGTCAACAAGGAAATCCAATCAGTCAATCCTAAAGTAAATCAACCCTGAATATTCATTGGAAGGACTGATGCTGAAGCTGAAGCTCCAATGCTTTGGTCATCTGATGTGAAGAGCTGACTCAACAGAAAAGACCCTGATGCTGGGAAGATAGAGGGCAGGAGCAGAAGTGGGTGGCAGAGGATGAGATGGTTGGTTGGCATCATTGACTCAATAAACATGAGTTTAAGTGAACTCTGAGAGATAGTGAAGGACAGGGAAGCCTGGCGTGCTGCAGTCCATGGGGTGGCAAAGAACTGGACATGACTGAGGGACTGAACAACAACATGAAGTATGGTTCAAGTGAGTTATTGAAATAGATTTCCTGATCAACTGTGCATTTAGCATAAACAAACATTCATTCATTTGTTTATTTACTGGGTGCCTAAGATAATGCCTGGCAAGGTTCTAGGTTCTGGAGATACAGAAGTGAACAAAAAAGGCAAGTCTCTATAGAGTTTACGTTTTGGTCAGGAAATAAACAATAAATAGACTCTGCACGTGTGTGTGTATGAATATAAGTAAAAAGTCAGATAACAATAAGCAGTATAAAGGGATGGACTGTAACATGTATTTTGAATAAGGTGGTCAAATAGATGCTTATGTCTAAGAGGGATAATTTAGCACATTCACCATAAAAAATGATAATTTATTATGGTAAGATGAACCCAAAACCATGATCATATTGGTTAACTTATTAAATAATGACCAAGGAAAAATCTCACTTAATATACAGTCATCCCTCAGTATATGTGGGGGGTTGATTCCAACACTGCCATGGATATCAAATTCTGAGAATGCTCAAGTCCTTTATATAAAATGGTGTAGTATTTGCACATAACCTAAGCACACTCTCCTGCGTACTTTAAATTGTCTCCAGATTATTTATAATACCTAATACAATGTAAATACTAAGTAAATAGTTATAAATAAAATGTAAATGCTATGTAAGTAGTTGCCAGGTATACAACATTCAAATTTTGCTTTTTGGAACTTTTTGGAATTTTTTTTCCTGAATATTTTCAATTTGCAAATGCAGAACCTGTGGATATGGAGGGCAAACTCTGTGTGATATTTTAAGAGTATTGAAATGTAAACAAAAGCATTTCTTTAAGTTTCCTCCCACTGAAAATAGTCTCTGTCTACACATATATTTGACTACTCTAATGGTATCCAGGATTATGAATACGTTCATTTTGCTTACTTGATTTTAGGCCAGACTTAGACTCTAAGGCTAACAGAGTATAGGGCTTATGGAATTTATCTCATCCAGCCCAATCATTTCATAAATAGGGAAGCTGAGGCTCACAGAAGTCATCTGCTTAAAATCAGAGAGGCCTATGATTCTAGTCAGGCTAATCCTCTCTTTTTTTCTACAGTTGTCACTAAGGTTAAGGACACAGTCTGTTTGTCTTGATTAAAATATAGTGGATATTGTGAACTGCAAATGTAGTACCCACTCTTTTCTTTTTACTTACTACCAAGTTGGCAATGGGCCCACAGATAAAAAAATCTTTCCCAGCTTCCCATACAATGAGGGGTGGTTTTCCCTTACACAAGGTAGCTAGAATTAAAATACTCATGTGTGATGGTAAAGTACAAGCAGTAACCTTGATGATGGAAGCCAAGTACTAAGAATGGTGGAGAAAGAAAAGGGAACCTGGATTCCACTGTAACAGCCCTAGATTATTTATTTCTGGGCTTTCTTTTGCTTCCATCTGTTCTATTATTTGCAGTTGAACTTATTATTTTTTTTTAGTTAATTTAAATTTATTTATTTTAATTGGAGGCTAATTGCTTTACAATATTGTATTGGTTCTGCCACACATCAACATGAATCCGCCACGGGCATACACGTGTTCCCCATCCTGAACCCCCCTCCCACCTCCCTCCCCATACCATCCCTCTGGGTCATCCCAGTGCACCAGCCCCAAGCATCCTGTATCGAACCTGGACTGGCGATTCGTTTCTTATATGATATTATGCATGTTTCAGTGCCATTCTCCCAAATCATCCCACCCTCGCCCTCTCCCACAGAGTCCAAAAGACTGTTCTATATATCTGTGTCTTTTTTGCTGTCTCACATACAGGGTTATCATTACCATCTTTATAAATTCCATATATATGCATTAGTATACTGTATTGGTGTTTTTCTTTCTGGCTTACTTCACTCTGTATAATAGGCTCCAGTTTCATCCACCTCATTAGAACTGATTCAAATGTATTCTTTTTAATGGCTGAGTAATACTCCACTGTGTATATGTACCACAGCTTTTTTATCCATTCATCTGCTGATGGACATCTAGGTTGCTTCCATGTCCTGGCTATTCTAAACAGTGCTGTGATGAACATTGGGGTACACGTCTCTTTCAATTCTGGTTTCCTCAGTGTGTATGCCCAGCGGTGGGATTGCTGGGTCATAAGGCAGTTCTATTTCACAGCTGAACTTAATTCTATCTTAACACAGGAAAATAAAGCTAGTTTGAGCCAGCTCACAGCACTAATGCCCCTTAGTGGTAGCCTAAACACTTCTCTTAACTACGTGTACTTAGTCTCTCAGTTGTGTCTGACTCTCTGCGACCCTGTGGACTTATAGCCCACCAGCCCACAGGGATTCTCCAGGCAAGAATACTGGAGTGGGTTGTCAGGCCCTTCTCCAGGAGATCTTCCCAACCCAGGGATCAAACCCTGGTCTCCAGCATTGGAGGCAGACTTTTTACTGAGCCACCAGGGAAGCCCCTAGACTATATAGTGTCTATGAATTTTATTCCCTGGTTTCCACCATACCTCCTGCTGGGAAGCTTAGCTCCAGAATCCATCAAGGAGATACAAATTTATTCTTCTAGCTCTTGGTAAGAGTATTTGGTACAGAGAAAAACTCCATTTTCCTGTACTAACCCAGACCATCATTCCTTACTCCCTATTTGGTGGGTAAGTCCAAGTTTCCACTGATATTTAGATGACAAGAAGCTGAAGACTCCCTAGGGGAAATTCTACTTGATCAAATCATGGCAAGGAGACAGCAATGATAAAGAGCTGGTTATCTGAGAATGCTGACACATGACTCATCACTAAAAATCCCTGATTGACAACAGTTCACTACCCACTCAGATTGATAATGATAGTTGCTTCTGTGTACATATTTTAAGATGACAATTCTTTCCTGGGCTGAAAAGGGCAAGCATATAAGATAAGAGTCTGCAGATGAGATATTATCATTAAACCACATGTTCTCAACAGATAGATGCTCATGCAAAGCAAACATCAAGGGCAGAGAGAGAAGGGAGAAGCCATTAAATTAAAAAAAAAAGTACTTACTGAGGTATGTATCCAAAGGTATGCAATTCTCCAGGTCATCTGTGGGTGACAGAAGCTCACAAATACTTTCAGCTGTGTGGTCTTCAGGGAATTTGTTCTGGTCCCCACATTTCTTGAGAATCTCTACACAATCTGATCTTGAAAAGGAAAATACACACAAATTTAGGATTTGAGGAACCTCCTCACTCCTCAGGTTGCCTAGCCAATATCAATTCTGTTTCAGAAGCTTTTCAGAAAGTGAGTTTTTACAACTCAACAATGTTTCACACTTTGTTAGGTGCATGATAAAAGAACAAGAGTGACGCAGACCTTAGGTTGAAGAGTAAGTAATGAATTACACTATCAAAGCATCCCTAACTCTCTCTGACCTGAGATCAAAAGCCTTGCTCAAATTTTACACTCATACCTACTGCCACTACTATCAATGTGGTTTTCTACTGTCATTGAAAGGAAATTAACCTAGGCTAGTCTGATGTGCTCTCTGTGAAATCATATTCCTTTCTTTCAGGGCCCATGCATGCTTGCTTCTTCCTTTCTTCTTCCCTCACTCCCCTTCCTGCCTTTCTCTTTTAAAATATCTGTTTATATCAACATTAAAGTGTTTGGCCTAAAACAGTTGGGAAATCTACCACTTTAAAATTTTCTGTCTTCAATAGAAATTTGACCCCTCTATAAAGTTTCTGTGCTAAGAGTCTATAAATTTCCCACTTGTTGCCTCTTGCCTTTCACACAGTAGTTATTTCTCAACTCTCCTCTACTCAGGCCACCCCCAAGTCATATCAGAGAATGGATCTGGACCCTATTCAAGATTTAAATAATCTGCAATCAGTTATCAAGTGCCCAGAAACTTAGGGGCTGGATAGTAAATTGGTTTTGGGAAAGGTTTTTGGAAAAAAAAGATGCTTGAAGAGAAGCTGACAGAGATTACTATGTAGTTAATGTTTCTGGTTTCACACACCACAGCAACTTTCATCTTTATTTTATCCAGATCCCCCTTTTTTTTGTCTTCCTATTTACTTAAAATTTTTTTAATTTTTTAATTGAAGTACAGTTGTTTTATAAATGCTGCATTCGTTTCAGATGTACAACAAACTGGTTTAGTTTTACAGATATATATATATTCTTTTTCAGATTCTTCTCTCTTATAGGTTATTTCAAAATATTGAGTATAGTTCCCTGTGCTATTCAATAGGTCCTTAAACTTTATCCTATAATAGATCTTAGTAAGTAAATCATTCAGAAATGTTTATTAGGAACAGACCCTATTGACTATATTTACTAAGTCTTTTTCTCATCAAACATTTCTGGAATATCTATTGCACTGTAGGATTATGCTCATTCCTGGAGAAGAAAAAGAAGAGAGAAAAGATAAGAAAAAAAGAGGTTCAAATAAGAGTGTTTATCCTCAAGGAGAGCAAACCTAACAGGATATAAGACAAATACACAAATTAAAATAAACGAGTAGAATAGTGCATTGAAGGTACTCACTGTTTCCTGAACTAAGTTCCATGAGAAAAGTACAAATGAAGGTCCACAGAAATTTGTAGTTTGGATAAACTATTATCAGCTGGAGAAATCTGGGAAGATTCCATAGCAATGACTGGAATTTAAGAGGGGCTAAGAAGGACAGTCAACATTCTAGGAATCAGCGAAATAAAATGGACTGGAAAGGGTGATTTAAATCAGATGACCATTATATCTACTACTGTGGGTAGGAATTCCTTAGAAGAAATGGAGTAGCCATCATGGTCAACAAAACAGTCCGAAATGCAGTACTTGGATGCAATCTCAAAAACGACAGAATGACCTCTGTTCGTTTCCAAGGCAAACTATTCGATATCACGGTGATCCAAGCCTATGCCCCAACCGGTAATGCTGAAGAAGCTGAAGTTGAACCGTTCCATGAAGACCTACAAGACCTTTTAGAACTAACACCCAAAAAAGATGTCCTTTTCATTATAGGGGATTGGAATGCAAAAGTAGGAAGTCAAGAGATACCTGGAGTAACAGGCAAATTTGGCCTTGGAATATGGAATGAAGCAGGGCAAAGGCTAATAGAGTTTTGCCAAGAGAACACACTGGTCAAGGCAACCCCCTCTTCCAACAACACAAGAGAAGACTCTACACATGCACATCACCAGATGGTCAACACCGAAATCAGATTGATTATATTCTTTACAGCCAAAGAAGCTCTATACAGTCAGCAAACACAAGACTGGGAGCTGACTGTGGCTCAGATCATGAACTCCTTATTGCCAAATTCAGACTTAAATTGAAGAAAGTGGGGAACACCACTAGACCATTCAGGTATGACCTAAATCAAATCCCTTATGATTATACAGTAGAAGTGAGAAATAGATTTAAGGGACTAGATCTGATAGACAGAGTATCTGATTAACTATGGACAGAGGTTCATGACATTGTACAGGAGACAGGGATCAAGACCATCTCCATGGAAAAGAAGTGCAAAAAAGCAAAATGGCTGCCTGGGGAGGCCTTACAAATAGCTGTGAAAAGAAGAGAAGGGAAAAGGAGAAAAGGAAAGATATAAGCATCTCAATGCAGAGTTCCAAAGAATAGCAAGGAGAGATAAGAAAACCTTCCTCAGCAATCAATGCAAAGAGATAGAGGAAAACAACAGAATGGGAAAGACTAGAGATCTCTTCAAGAAAATTAGAGATACCAAGGGAACATTTCATGCAAAGATGGGCTCAATAAAGGACAGAAATGGTATAGATCTAACAGAAGCAGAAGATATTAAGAAGACGTGGCAAGAATACACGGAAGAACTGTACAAAAAAGATCTTCACGACCCAGATAATCACAAGGGTGTGATCACTCACTTAGAGCCAGACATCCTGGAATGCCGAAGTCAAGTGGGCCTTAGGAAGCATCACTACGAACAAAGCTAGTGGAGGTGATGTAATTCCAGTTGAGCTATTCCAAATCCTGGAAGATGATGCTGTGGAAGTGTTGCACTCAATATGCCAGCAAATTTGGAAAACTCAGCAGTGGCCACAGGACTGGAAAAGGTCAGTTTTCATTCCAATTCCAAAGAAAGGCAATGCCAAAGAATGCTCAAACTACCGCACAATTGCACTCATCTCACATGCTAGTAAAGTAATGCTCAAAATTCTCCAAGCCAGGCTTCAGCAATACGTGAACTGTGAACTTCCAGATGTTCAAGCTGGTTTTAGAAAAGGCAGAGGAACCAGAGATCAAATTGCCAACATCTGCTGGATCATCAAAAAAGCAAGAGAGTTCCAGAAAAACATCTATTTCTGCTTTCTTGACTATGCCAAAGCCTTTGACTGTGTGGATCACAATAAACTGTGGAAAATTCTGAAAGAGATGGGAATACCAGACCACCTTACCTGCCTCTTGAGAAACCTGTATGTAGGTCAGGAAGCAACAGTTAGAACTGGACGTGGAACAACAGACTGATTTCACATAGGAAGAGGAGTACGTCAAGGCTGTACATTGTCACCCTGCTTATTTAATTTATATGCAGAGTACATCATGAGAAACGCTGGACTGGGAGAAGCACAAACTGGAATCAAGATTGCCAGGAGAAATATCAATAACCTCAGATATGCAGATGACACCACCCTTATGGCAGAAAGTGAAGAGGAACTAAAAAGCCTCTTGATGAAAGTGAAAGTGGAGAGTGAAATAGTTGGCTTAGAGCTCAACATTCAGAAAACGAAGATCATGGCATCTGGTCCCATCACTTCATAGGAAATAGATGGGGAAACAGTGGAAACAGTGTCAGAATTTTTTGGGGCTCCAAAATCACTGCAGATGGTGACTGCAGCCATGAAATTAAAAGACGCTTACTCCTTGGAAGGAAAGTTATGACCAACCTGCACATTAAAGAGCAGAGATATTACTTTGCCAACAAAGGTCCGTCTAGTCAAGGCTATGGTTTTTCCAGTGGTCATGTATGGATGTGAGAGTTGGACTGTGAAGAAAGCTGAGCGCTAAAGAATTGATGCTTTTGAACTGTGGTGTTGGAGATGACTTTTGAGAGTCCCTTGGACTGCAAGGAGATCCAACCAGTCCATCCTAAAGGAGACCAGTTCTGGGTGTTCATTGGAAGGACTGATGCTGAGGCTGAAACTTCAATACTTCGGCCACCTGATGCGAAGAGTTGACTCATTGGAAAAGACTCTGATGCTGGGAGCGATTGGGGGCAGGAGGAGAAGCGGACGACAGAGGATGAGATGGCTGGATGGCATCACTGACTCAATGGACATGAGTTTGTGTGAATTCCAGGAGTTGGTGATGGACAGGGAGGCCTGGCGTGCTGCGATTCATGGGGTCGCAAAGAGTCGGACATGACTGAGCAACTGAACTGAACTGAGCTGAAGAAGGACAGGCAGTGGGTTAGTAAAGATGCAGGTAGGAGGAAGATTATTTTAGGCCAATATGGAAAAGTGGGAGAACATTTGACATGTGGGGGTGGTGACTCTACGGATAGGCTGTGGGTAGAGATCATAGAGGGTCCAAACCAAAACTGGAGAGTCATTATGATGAAAGAAACTTACTTGCAAATAATACTGCCCCGTGATTTACTATGACAAGGCTTAATCTGCAGCGAACAAGCTATTGCTTTCCACATTTCTGGTTGGCACTTTTTAATGTCAAGAACAGGTATGTTGATAAATGGCATCTTTATGCTTCCTTTTTCCCACAGCTTCATGTCATTCATGGCTCCTTGATCTGACTGAGCATTGCAACTCCTGAAAAGTTCTGTTGGCCTAAAGAGAAAAAAGGCCAGAAGGAATCAGAGGCAATTATATTCTAGAAAGAAGCAATGTGTAAAATCTTGACATGCCAATGTATCAGGAAAATATATTTTTTTAAAGAAGAAAGTGCATACAACCCATCAAAGAATGTTAACTTTGAATGTATGAAGATTCAAAGTAGACATCAGCACTAAGACTCTGATTGAAATTTTTCTTTATAATACAGATTTTTGTGAGGCACTTAAAAACTTCAAAACACTGTAGACTATCATCTCAGACCATACTATTTCTTTCATCTCAGAAAATAAGTTCAAGTTTTAAAAACTGAGTTATAATTTATAAAAATAAAATTTATAGATCTTATGGTTAGTTCAATTTGACAAACATATACATTCACATGGGCATATCCAAATCAATGAGCAGCATTTCTATCCTGTTAAAAAGTTCCCTTGTGTCCCCATCTAGTCAATGCCCTTCCCTGCTACTGCACCCCAGAGGCCACCACCATTCATATTCAGATCACCAGAGATTAATTCTCAAATGGAATCATACTGTATGTAGTCTTCTGGGTCTAGTGTCTTGAGCTAAAGAATCTTGAGATTTACTCATGTTGTGCATATAAATTGCTTATTCTTTTTATTGTTCAGTCGTATTTTATTAATAAATGTATCACAATTTGTTTATCCCAGTGGTTCCCAAACTTTTTGATCTCAGGACCCATTTACACTTTTGAAACTACTGAGTTCTCAAAAAGCTTTTGTTTATGTAGACTATATACACCAATACCCCATCATCATATTATAAATCAAAACAGAGATTTTTAAAGTACTTATTAATCCATTTAAAATGATAAACCCATTACACGTTAACAGAAAGAAGAGAAGGGTAGGTCTGTTTCACGGTTTTGAAAATCTCTTTTAATGTCTGGCTTTATAGAAGACAGCTGCACTTTCATATGTGCCCCTGCATTCAATCTGTAGCTATATCACACCTTAAAGCAGCTGGAAAACTTCACTGTTCTCTCTTTTGAGTGAAAAAGGCAAATGTCTTGGTCATGTATGGATGTGAGAGTTGGACTGTGAAGAAGGCTGAGTGCCGAAGAATTGATGCTTTTGAACTGTGGTGTTGGAGAAGACTCTTGAGAGTCCCTTGGACTGCAAGGAGATCCAACCAGTCCACTCTGAAGGAGATCAGCCCTGGGATTTCTTTGGAAGGAATGATACTAAAGCTGAAACTCCAGTACTTTGGGCACCTCATGCGAAGAGTTGACTCATTGGAAAAGACTCTGATGCTGGGAGGGATTGGGGGCAGGAGGAGAAGGGGACGAGAGAGGATGAGATGGCTGAATGGCATCACTGACTCGATGGACATGAATCTGAGTGAACTCCGGGAGTTGGTGATGGACAGGGAGGCCTGGCGTGCTGTGGTTCATAGGGTCACAGAGTCAGACGTGACTGAGCAAATGAACTGAACTATTATAAAAATAGTTTTAATCTCATGGGGTTTTGGGAAAACAGAACACACTTTGAGAAATGCCAGTTTATTCATTCATTCACGGGTTTAGTGACATTAAGGTTGCTTCTAGTTTTCATGTCTCTTTTCCCTGGCTATGAATGGCACTGTTGGGTTATAACTTTCTAAGAAACTGTCAAACTGTTTTCCAAAGTAGTTATATCATCTTCTGCTCTCACCAGAAAAGTATGAAAATTCTAGCTGATTTACATACTTGTCAGTCTTTGTAGTTAGTCACTCAGTTGTGTGTAGTGGTATATCACTGGTTTTAATTTGCATTTTGCTGATGACTAATTGGAATGAGCACCTTTTCATGCACTTATTGACCATTTTGATATCTTCATTTGTGAAGCATCTTTCCAGCCTTTTGACTTTTTAATTTGTCTTTTTACCATTGAATTGTAAGAATTCTTTATATATTCTGGACATTAAGTTCTTTGTCAGATATACGTATTAAAAATATTTTCTGTCAGCTTGTGGTTTGCCTTTTCATTTTCTCAATGGTGTCTTTCAATGAACAAATTTTTTTAACTTTAAAAATTTATTTGAGATACTGTATTATTGGGGTATTATTTACATACAATATAACGTGATGAGCTTAAGAGTTCAGTTCAGTAAGTTTTGAAAATTATATTCATCTATATAATCAAACCCCCAAATAAAATAGAGAACATTTCTATCACTCCATAAAGTTCCCTTATACATTCTTCCAGGCAATTTCCCTTTCTGCCAGAGGCAAGGACTTTCTGATCTTAACCCTTAATGATTACTTTTTTCTATTCTTGAACTCATACATGTGGATGTGTTTTGGGTTGGGCTTCTTTCACTCACTATAAGATTCATCTGTGTTTTGGGGTTTGTCAGTAGTTTGGCTTTTTTTCCTCTCCTGCTAGGTACTAGTTATTCTATTGTTTAAATACCACAATATGTTCTTTCATTCTCTTCTTGATGGATGTTTTATTTATCCGCCTCCACTCCCCACTGGAGAAGGAAATGGCAACCCACTCCAGTGTTCTTGCCTGGAGAATCCCCCAGACTGGGGAGCCTGGTGGGCTGCTGTCTATGGGGTAGCACAGAGTTAGACAAGACTGAAGTGACTTAGCAGCAGCAGCAGCAGCTCCCCATTTTGGAGTTCTTATGAATAAGGCTGCTATGTAAGCCTTTTGGGGGAACATATATTTTCATGTCTCTTGGATAAATGTTTCAGAATGAGATTGCTAGGGTACAGATTTAACTTTCTAAGAAATTGCAAGAAGGGTTTCCAAAGTGCTTGAACACATCTTATACTCCCAGCAGCAAATTATGAAAATTCCATTTCATGCACATGCTTGGCAGTCTTCTGATTTTAGCTATTTAGTGTGAGGGAGCATCTCATTGGGGTTTTAATTTGCATTTTTGCATGACTAATAGTAATGAACTTTTTCTATACTAAGTGTTTGGTTTGATGTCTTTTTTTTTTTTTTAATGTCCTTTCTGATGAAGTGTCCTTGGAAGTTTTTTGCCCATTTTTCAATTTGACTTTTACTATGCCATTATAGGAATTATCTATATATACTGGATATAATACCTTTGTCAAATGCATCTGTGTGTGATTGTGTGTGTGTGTGTGCATGTGTGATGTAGGAAATATTTTTTCTCAGACTGTGGCCTGTCTTTTCAAATTTTATTTTATTTATTTATTTATTTATTTTTTTCTTTTCAAATTTTAAATGGTACCTTTTAGTCAACAAAAATGTTTACTGTTGAACTCCAGTTCATTATTTTCTATTATAATTAGTATATTGTGTCCTGTCTACAAAATCTTTGTCATCATGGTTGTTTAGAGATTCTCTTATTTTTTTTTTCTAGAAGCTTTTATTTTTATTTCTATGACCTATTTTGAATTAATGTTTATGGTGTAAGATAGAAGTTAAGGTTCCTTTCTATTTTCATACAGATATTCAATTGTTCCACCATTATTTGTCAAAAAGCTGTTACTTTTGCATTGAGTTGCCTTGCTTTGTTGAAAATCAAGTATCAGCACAGTGTGGGTCTACTTTTGCTTCTCTGTCATTGACGTGTTTGTCTAAACTTATGCCAATATCATACTGATTTAATTTCTATTGCTTTATAATAAGTCTTGAAATCATGTACTATAAGGTCTCCAAATTTAGTCTTTAAAAATACTGTTTTAGTCATTCTAGGTTATTTGTATTTCCATATGAATTTTAGAATTAGACTGCCACTTTCTATTTTAAAAAGTCATTTGGGATTTTGATTGA
The DNA here is from genome assembly GCF_032405125.1 of Capricornis sumatraensis. Lineage (NCBI taxonomy): Eukaryota > Metazoa > Chordata > Mammalia > Artiodactyla > Bovidae > Capricornis > Capricornis sumatraensis. Next base: position 68,345,634 of record NC_091074.1, on the reverse strand, counting down.
GATTGCACTGACTAGAGTTCACATTGGTTTCAGAAGAATTAACATCTTAACAATATTAAGATGTTCTAATCTATGAACATAGCACTTCTCTCCATGTATTTTCTGTCTTTAATTTCCTTTTGCAAAGTTTCTGGTTTCTAGTATAGAGTTTTTGTACATCTTTTGTTGAATTTATCTCTAAGTATTTCATATTTTTTATGCAGTTGCATAGATTTCTTTATAAATTTCATTTTCTAATTGTTTGTTGCAAATAAACATAAATACAAATTTGCTTTTTTATGTTAACCTTATACACTATGACTCTGTCAAATTCAAGGATTTAAGGGGAGTTTGTATGCAGATTTTACGTCATCTCCTTTTTCAGTTCCCTCCTTTCTGGGATTTTCTATTTCCACATCCAGCTACTCTGGCAGCCCCAAACTTTGATCTCTTAACTCCTCAGTCCAATACTGCTACTTTTTGCTTGAAATCTATATGCCATGCCAGGGGCCTAAGAGTGCCTATGAAGGAAAAACTGGATAAAAGTGGCCCTCACTCAGTGTGGTCTAGATCTTTCATGAGATGTAGTTCTTCCTGCTTTAGGTCACTCTCAAAGGCCTTCAAAACAATTATGTTTTTGTAGTTTGTGTAGGGCTAATAATTGTTTTTTTTTTTTAATTTAAATTTATTTATTTCAGTTGGAGGCTAATTACTTTACAATATTGTATTGGTTCTGCCACACATCAACATAAATCCGCCATGGGCATACACGTGTTCCCCATCCTGAACCCCCCTCCCACCTCCCTCCCCATACCATCCCTCTGGGTCATCCCAGTGCACCAGCCCCAAGCATCCTGTATCGAACCTGGACTGGCAATTCATTTCTTATGTGATATTATACATGTTTCAGTGCCATTCTCCCAAATCATCCCACCCTCGCCCTCTCCCACAGAGTCCAAAAGACTGTTCTATACATCTGTGTCTCTTTTGCTGTCTTGCATACAGGGTTATTGTTATCATCTTTCTAAATTTCATATATATGCATTAGTATACTGTATTGGTGTTTTTCTTTCTGGCTTACTTCACTCTGTATAATAGGCTCCAGTTTCATCCACCTCACCAGAACTGATTCAAATGTATTTTTAATGGCTGAGTAATACTCCATTGTGTATATGTACCACGACTTTCTTATCCATTCATCTGCTGATGGACATCTAGGTTGCTTCCATGTCCTGGCTATTCTAAACAGTGCTGCAGTGAACATTGGGGTACATGTATCTCTTTCAATTCTGGTTTCCTCGGTGTGTATGCCTTGCAGTGGGATCACTGGGTCATAGGCAGTTCTATTTCCAGTTTTTTAAGGAATCTCCACACTGTTCTCCATAGTGGCTGTATTAGTTTGCATTCCCACCAACAGTGTAAGAAGGTTCCCTTTTCTCCGCACCCTCTCCAGCATTTATTGCTTGTAGACTTTTGGATCACAGCCATTCTGACTGGCGTGAAATGGTACCTCATTGTGGTTTTGATTTGCATTTCTCTAATAATGAGTGATGTTGAGCATCTTTTCATGTGTTTGGTAGCCATCTGTGAAGCCCAGAGATAAATCCACATACCTATGGACACCTTATCTTTGACAAAGGAGGCAAGAATATACAATGGAGAAAAGACAATCTCTTTAACAAGTGGTGGTGAGAAAACTGGTCAACCACTTGTAAAAGAACGAAACTAGAACACTTTCTAACAGCATACACAAAAATAAACTCAAAATGGATTAAAGATCTAAATGTAAGACCAGAAACTATAAAACTCCTAGAGAAGAACATAGGCAAAACACTCTCTGACATAAATCACAGCAGGATCCTCTATGACCCACCTCCCAGGATACTAGAAATAAAGGCAAAAATAAACAAATGGGACCTAATTAAAATTAAAAGCTTCTGCACAACAAAGGAAACTATAAGCAAGGTGAAATGACAGCCTTCAGAATGGGAGAAAATAACAGCAAATGAAGCAACTGACAACTAATCTCAAAAATATACAAGCAACTCTGGCAGCTCAATTCCAGAAAAATAAATGACCCAATCAAAAAATGGTATTTTTTTTAATATAAAAAATATTTAATTATATCAGTTTCCTATCAACATACAAGTCACTGAAGGCTGTTTATACTGGCCATTTCCATTGGTTGACAGGAGGCTCTTTCACCAAAGGATCCCATGGTTTTCACTGAACTGTTTTTCTTGTCAGGCTTAGATCCTTTTCAGCTTGAAGAATCAATCACCTCTTCCACTTGGCCACCCTGAAATTGCTCTCCTAGTTTTTTAACATCTGGTTCCGCTTTAACCATACTCAGCTTCTCATTTGTAATCTGTTCTATATACTTCCTATATGCTGCATTTTTTAGGTATCTGTCCAAGAACATCAAGAATCTTTGTATACAATATTTTTAGCGTCTCATATGGAGTCTTACATACAGCTAATCCCACAAGGTCAGTGGTCTTCAGCAAGCCCGCCATGAGAGCCATAATTGGTATTGGTATTAGTTCTATACAAACTGCTCCACCATTACTGTAAGTTGGGAATGTGTCCAAATTTAACTTTAAACATTTGATAGATTTCAAATTTTCTCAACCTCTAAGCTAGGTCCTTATTGGCTAATATTAGCTGTAAAGATATCTCAATTTTCTTTCTTAAAATAATAATCTGAATACTTTTAAGAGGATAGAACTAGCTTGAGGTAAACTCCTCAAGGTGTGTTAGCTTGAGGTAAACATCCTATGAACTTCCTTCTGGATCAACTGATTGATTCTCTTCCTTTTTGCCCTCTTGATCTCTGGGCTGTGCCTCAAACATCAACTAGCCCCCTTTTCTTTAGAAATTCTCCCTCTCTGGCTTCTCTGATACAGCATTCTCTGTGCTTCTGGATGCCCCTTTCCTGGTTTTCTTCATTCCTTCTTCAGCCATTAATTCAGTTCTTGGCTCTTATTTTTCTTACCATAATGATTATCTCAGGAAAACACCTATGCAATTGCTTCTGTAAAGAAAGCTTTTGTATGTCATAGTGGACTCACTGAGTGTGAACTTCAATCAATCTGAAGGTCCTTCACAGCAAATTGTCATAGGAGGGTATTTGGATGAGTAAATTGTTCACACTGCTTTATTCTACACTGAGTTATTTTTTCACTGGTGATGCAGAGGAAGGGAGAGAGGAAGAATGGGAGATTGAAGGCAGAGGGACTCTGCATTCCAGAAGTTTGAAGCATCTTTAGATCAGAAGTGGCTTTGTTGCAGTGCTTCCTTTCCCAGTGGTGATTTACCAGATAGAATATAGCCTTTAAAGATGAAATGATAAAGATATACTACCTCCTTTTAACTTCAGTTCAGTTCAGTCACTCAGTCGTGTCTGACTCTTTGCGACCCCATGAATCGCAGCACGCCAGGCCACCCTGTCCATCACCAACTCCCGGAGTTCACTCAGACTCACATCCATCGAGTCAGTGGTGCCATCCAGCCATCTCATCCTCTGTCGTCCGCTTCTCCTCCTGCCCTCAATTCCTCCCAGCATGAGAGTCTTTTCCAATGAGTTAACTCTTTGCATGAGGTGGCCAAAGTACTGGAGTTTCAGCTTCAGCATCATTCCTTCCAAAGAAATCCCAGGGCTGATCTTCTTTAGGATGGACTGGTTGGATCACCTTGCAGTCCAAGGGACTCTCAAGAGTCTTCTCCAACACCACAGTTCAAAAGCATCAATTCTTCGGCGCTCAGCTTTCTTCACAGTCCAACTCTTACATCCATACATGACCACAGGAAAAACCATAGCCTTGACTAGACGGACCTTTGTTGGCAAAGTAATGTCTCTGCTTTTCAATATGCTATCTAGGTTGGCCATAACTTTCCTTCCAAGGAGTAAGAGTCTTTTCATTTCATGGCTGCAATCACCATCTGCAGCGATTTTGGAGCCCCCCAAAATAAAGTCTGACACTGTTTCCACTGTTTCCCCATCTATTTCCCATGAAGTGATGGGACCAGATGCCATGATCTTCATTTTCTGAATGTTGAGCTTTAAGCCAACTTTTTCACTCTCCGCAGGAACAAAATCAGAGCTCTTAAGGAACTCCTGCTAAGGAACATTTTAGCAGAGTTCCTGCTAAAATGATCTTTTTTCACTTATTTAAAAATAAGACAATTAATGATAAAATACTTCCATTCCATTTATAGTAATTTGTTCTTACCTGTTGTTAAAATTAGTGCAGTAAGTAAGGTTTCTACAGCCCAACTGGCAAGGTTCCCGGACATCTGCTAAACAGGTCAACATGGACACTTCCACTGGATTATATTCACAAAAGCGATCAAACTCTTGCCAACTCTGTGTATTGCCCCAGCTCATGCTATAAAGTTTAGTACACAGTTCTCTGAAACAAAAGCACAAATACAGAAACATACAGATGAGCCTCATGAATATTTGATTTGCATAAAACTTAAAACTCTATGAACTGTGCTTTAGAATATAAATGAAAAAAATATATACAGAGATCAAAAGACTAAGACCTATCTTCTAGAATTTAGAGCCCCTAAAATTAACCTTTTACATGAAAAAGTTAGCTTTATCATCGATCTCTTTTCTTTGCCATGGTTGCTAGAAAGCTTGGTGCTCAATTTAATGTTTAATCATGGTATTTGTACATCCTTATTCTTGGCACAAGTATTCCCCTCTATATTTCTGATCTCTCTTTTACCTTTAAATAACCTGCCTGCAAATGCAGGAGACATAAGAGATGCAGGTTTGATCCCTGGGTCAGGAAGATCCCCTGGAGGAGGGCATGGCAACCCACTCCAGTATTCTTGCCTGGAGAATCCCATGGACAGAGGAGCCTGGCAGGCTATGGATCATAGGGTTGCAAAAAGTTGGACATGACTGAAGCTACTTTGCAGCAGCAGCAAATCAGCAAATGTAGAGCACATGGTTCTGCTTCTACCAAAACATAGTCCACTATATTTATGTTCCAGTCACATGAGGCAAAAATGTAACTTGATCCTCAGATTCCTTTTAAGAAGCATTATAGGCTTAGGGTTCACTAGCTTCTCCCTGAAAAAGTATCCCAAGCAACTTATAGTCCCTAAGATATACCAAGACAGCCTATATATAAAGGCTTTAAGAATTTCAAAGCTGCTATAAACTATTATATGTAGCAGTATATACTATATATATATATATTATTGTAGTATGTATGTATTCTTATTTTAGTACTCGATGATTACAAAGCAACTTCGGTGCATATACATATATAGCTGAAACAAAATCAGGATCATTTCCAAAGTGATTTCACATATTATACTCGGGAATTTTTAACATTGACAAATGTAATAAGAGTATAAAAAAATTAATACATAATATAAAATTTTAATACTACCAGAATATGCAAGGTCACAAGTAAAAATTCTCTACCTCTGTCACATTTTGACTCTCATAATTCCCTCTATAAGGAGGGTATCTTTACTTTTATAAGTTTGCTCATTCACTTTACCAACATTTATTGAGTGCCGATTTCATGTGAGGCCCTGTTTAAGGCACTGGCTATGCAGCAGTGAATAAAAGAAACAAAGTCCCTACTCCCAGTGGAGCTTACACATCATGGGGATGAGAAAGTTGAGGTACCTTGAGGTACCAAGATCCAACAGGCACCTTGATCTGGAAAATCAGTCCTTTCTCTAGTCCTAACTTTCTGTATGACCTTGGACCTTGTTTAATATCTCAAGTTAGTTTTCTATATATAAATAAGAAATTACACAATTGATGTCAATTACACAAATTGACATCAGTCATAAGATGATACCAGTCTTGTCAGATTTCATGAATATGAACAAGATGAAAGTGAAAGCATTCAGTAAACCATAAAACCTTACATCAAGATAAGAGATGTAGTGTTTCTTACCAAAATTCTTCTTGGATGACACAGGCATTCCAACCTCCAGTTGACTACAGGGCACAACTCTTTAGGAGACACTCAAAGAATTATTCAGGATCCTTCCCAAATATATACATTTATAATTCCTATCAGTAACCCAATTTCCAATTACAGGACCAACTTAACTTCTCTTTTAGCCCTTCTGTTAATTTTCTTTGGATGTTTTCCAAGTTTTTCATATCTTTGGTAAAGTTTAATGAGCTATTCTAGGCACAATTTTTTGGTAAAGTCTATCCAATTTAGGAAACACAGAGGAATTTCCTGTTGGTCCAGTGTTTAGGACTCCATGCTTCCACTGCAGGGGGCCTGGGTTTGATCTCTGGTCGGAGAACTAAGATCTCGTAAGCTGTGTGGTGCGGCCAAAACAAACAGCCCCCCGTCGCCCCCTCACAAAGGACTGCTTCACTCTTTGTATGTCATATTTATTTCAGGATATTATAGTAACATGTGGTACATTTTCACCCAAAATATCTCTAATAAAGCAAACTTCTGTTTCATCTGTGTTCTACCATTACTTTATCTCCATTTATTCTTGTCTCTAGATTGTGTTTCCTCGAGCCTACACAAGTAGTATTGTTAGTATTTTATCCCTAAGTGCATCACCTAAATAAATGCCAATACACTGCTGTCTAACTCTGGATACAAGTGTCAACTCAGGTTATTCACCAATATACACAAAAAGTTGATTAAGTTCAAAGTTTCATAGTTTAACAAAAAGAAAATCTCTTAGATGTCAGGTCAAAACATCTACATTATAGGCTTACTTGAGGATAACCTCGAGGGTAGAATTCATATTGCATCATCTTTAAATATTTAATGGCTGCCAATGCTACTCCTCTCATTCTAAAACACAGTGCTTTTAGCTCAATGTACAAAAACAATGTTCTATATATACATGATGCTCAATAAACACCTGCTGGATGAAAGAATGAGGGATTTTATATCTTCTGAACTCTTAACACTACACAGTGCAAGAATATAACATATATTTCCTTAAATTCATTAATTAAAGTGCTATTTTCTACTGGTTTTAATAAAGGAAAATGAGATACTGACCTACATGTTGAAGTGTTTGCTTTAGAACAACAATGCAGTTTAGCACCATCAAGGCCTGTAGAGGGAGGAGGATGCAGAGTGACTCCAGGGTGAACAGACTGTGAGCTTTCAAGAAAACACTGCCAAAGTGGATCCTGAGGCAAAGGCTGGGTCTTACAACCCTCGATGAGGCCATCGACAATCTCCATTTCTGTTTTCTTAGACATCAGAATTCTCTTGCAGGCACTTTGGCAAGCATGATCTTCAGCTCTGTCACAGCAATACAAACCTACAGTTTCAGAATAGAAGTGGATTAATTAGCTGGTTTTATAGCAGGCATTGCTCAGGCAGAAGAATCAAGTAGTATACTGGAATCCATTACTACTCTGAGTCATGTCAGTATCTCCAGGATATTGAGCCTACCAAATTCTCTTTCCATTGCTTTGCAGTGTAGCAAAAAAGTGAAAAGCTAAAGGTGGACTAGGTATCTATGATCAGATTCTCCACTGTGCTCATTCATGGGCTCTCCAGCATCATTCCTAGATAAATGAAAGATCCTCTTACACCGAAGAGGTCCTTACATGCAAGGTGTTTTATGTTCCTGGAAAGGATACAGTAGATCAAATTGGAATTATTTCATGCTAGAAACAACTACCCAAAAGGATCATGTTCTCGACATAATGAGAAAGATGACTTATTTTAATAGTAATAATCACAAATACTGTATTTCATCACATTTTGGGATAAAAAGATTTATAAATCTGTACAAATTAATCTAAGTAGCAAATGGCACCCCACTCCAGTACTCTTGCCTGGAAAATCCCATGGGTGGAGGAGCCTGGTAGGCTACAGCCCATGGGGTCGTGAAGATTCGGACACGACTAAGCGACTTCACTTTCACTTTTCATTTTCGTGCACTGCAGAAGGAAATGGCAACCCACTCCAGTGTTCTTGCCTGGAGAGTCCCAGTGACGGTGGAGCCTGGTGGGCTGCCATCTATGGGGTCGCAGAGAGTTGGACACAACTGAAGCGACTTAGCAGCAGCAGCAGTAATTTAAATAACACAATAACAAACTCTGACAAGGTATCAGTTTGTTATACTTTTCTATAAAAAACTAGAAAGCAAATGAACACTTTCAACCAGACTATAGAATTCAAATGGCTTCTTTGAAGTAGTTTTCTTAGGAGTTTGACTTCTTAAGCCTATTCAGGCATATCTGTTTGTAGCTTTCTTTTCCAGTTTTCCTATATATTAGCACAGACATATGAGATGGTTGTTCTTTTACCCTTAAAACATTTTCTGCCTTTTTTTTTTTTTGACCTGCTATCTATCAACTTTGCTTCAGCAGCACCTCTTCATAGCCTAAATGTCAGTGAAGACAGATCTCTCTTTAAAATAAATGAATGTTATTTGCAGCAAGTGCTTCACCCTCTGATTTTCCTCATACAATCACAGAATGTCACAAGCCTTAGCTAGAATCTGGCCAAACAAAGCATAGCACTGCTTTTGAGTTTACAAAAACAAGTCTTTGAATATCCCAGTGTAAGTCAAAACACTGGCATCTGGCTTATAAGCCTTTTGCCAGTTTTACTTAATTAGTCAGTTACTTTAAGTCTGATCACCTCTAAATGAAGAAAATGATTTATAGGCTTTACAAAGCTGAGATTCTAAAGATCCCATAAGGAGCAAGTTCATCAGGAGGTCCTGACTTTTAAAAAGTATGAGAATCTCATTTATATTGACATATTTATTATAAAAGTAACAAATGGTCATTGGTAAAATTCAAATATTACACATCCAAACAATGTGGAACAAATAGGTATTAACTAAAAATGAATCTTACTGTATACATTTAGTTCTGCAACTTCCTTTCCTTGCTTAATACATCTTTGACTTCTATAATAAATATACATTTTTTTGGTATTGTAGTGGATTTACAGAATTGTGTTAGGTCCAGGTGTACAGCAGAGTGATTCGGTTATACATATATTTAAAAATTCTCTTCCATGTTAGTACAAGATAAACAATATAGTTCCCTGTGCTATATAATAAATCTTTGTTGCTTATCTATTTCATATATGGTAGTGTATATCTGTTAATCTCATACTCCTAATTTATCCTTCCCCACGCAACCTTTTCCTTTGATAACCACAATTTTGTTATCGGTCTGTGAGTCTGTTTTGTAAAATGTTGATTTGTATTATTTTTTATTAGATTCCAGATAAAAGTGATATACTATTTCTCTTTGACTTATTTCACTTAGTATGAAAATCTCTAGCTCCATGCATGTTGCTGAAAATGGCATTATTTCCTTCTCTTTTATGGCTAATATTACATTCTATGTTATCACATTTTCTTTATCCATTCATCTGTTGATGAACACCTGGGTTTTTTCCATGTCTTGGTTATTCTAAACAATGCTGCTTTGGACACTGGCATGCATGTTTCTTTTCTTTTCTTGTTTTATGTCAACATTAAAACTAACAACTAGATCAATACAGCTAATAATTTAAAAGCTTAATATATGAGAGAAAAGTATCAGCACTATAGCCCTGGAAAAAATCTTTATGTTCACCAATAGACATCCATTATATCTGTTTTGTGTATCATGTTCCTTCTAATCTGTAAAAATCTCATACAGAACAATGAGTTCTGGGTTGCAAAAGAGGATTTATTTTTGCACCTGTCTATATAAGTCTTTGTCTACAAATGAAACACAAGTGGTAGTATGTTTCTTTTCAAATTAGAGCTTTCATCTTTTCCACATATATATCCAGGAGTGGAATTGCTGTTCATATTTTTAGTTTTTTAAGGAACCTCCATACTATTCTGCATATTGGCTGTACCAATTTAAATTCCCACCAACAGTGTAGGCAGGTTCCCTTTTTTTCACACCCTCTTCAGCATGTATTATATTATTTGCAGACTTTTTGATGATGGCCATTCTGATTGGTGTGAAGTGATACCTCACTGTAGGTTTTTTTTTTCTCTCATTGTAGTTCTGATTTGTTTTTCTCTAATAATTAGCAATGGTGAGCATCTTTTCATGTGCCTGTTGGCCATCTGTATGTTTTCTTTAGAAAAATGTCTATTTATGCCTTCTGTATATTTTTTGATTAGTTTATATTTTTTGATATTGAGTTGTATGAGCTGTCTATATATTTTAGAAATTAAACCCTTGTTGGTCACATTCTTTTGCAATTATTTTTCTCCCAGTCTGTAAGTTGTCTTTTTATTTTGTTTATGGTTTTCTTGCAAAAGCTTATAAGTTTCATTAGGTCCCATTTGTTTATTTTGTTTTTATTTCTTTTGCCTTGGGAAACTTATCTAAGAAAATATTGCTATGATTTATGTCAAAGAATATTTTGCCTATATTCTCTTTTAGTTTTATGTCATCATGTCTTATAATTAAGTCTTTAAGCCATTTTGAGTTTATTTTTGTGTACGGTGGGAGGCAGTATTCTAACTTCATGGATTTACATAACATACATTTCCTTTTTTGCAGGTTGTATAATGTTATTATTACAGAGATATGTAGTTTATTTAATCAATTTTAATCAACATCCTATCAGTGGACATGTAGGTTATTTCTAGTTTTTCTCTATTAATAGCAATGTTGTAGTAAACATCCTTTATGTGAATAGATGTGTTTTTACAAATTTGTAAGTTTTCTTAAAGGACAAATTCTGAGAAATGGAATTACTAGATTAGACCAAATTCCCCCTCCCACCCCCAAAACACCCATACCAATGAATTCTCCCTTCAGGATAGAGAGGGCCTGTTTCTTCATACCCTCAACAGCTCTGTCTTTCTTGGCATCTTTTAGCTAAGACAAAAATGACCAATCTGCCAAATCTAAAGACCAAAGGAGGTCTAGTGTTTCCCAAATGACCCAGACTATAGATATCTTCACGAATTTATTTCCTTTTTACAAATTATTTTACCAAAGATTGAAATGAGAGGAATACATATGGCTTTTACTTACTATCTGTTGGGTTCCTCATTGGATAAGACTGGGTGTAATTGTTCACACAGTGTATTAATCGTGGACTAATAGAGGCACAATAATTTTCCACTGCTTTGATCTGAGAAGGACCAGGAGAAGAATCTGTTCGGAAAATGGCTTGACAGTATTCTCGGCAGTTTGTGTGATGGCCTGCATAACTGCAACAAACTGATCCCACTAGAGGAAAAAAAAGATGGCAGTGAAATGAAATCAGCCATTCATTAACATTCAATCATCATAATAATGCTGAAACAATTTGTGTCTTTTTGAATTTGAGAAATAAAACCACGCCATAGAAGACATGTACTTAAAGTCAGAACTATTGTAAGCATAGCCATGGGGATACTCAGGTGGTCAGTGGTCTGAGAAAGTCATTTTTTGTCAATTTATAGTCTACAATGCAGTGGTCCTCAGCAGGAGCAGTACCAGCCCACAGGAGAACTTGAATGCATGTGGAAGTATTTCTGGTTTTCATAATAACTTGAGGATATCTGCTGGCATTTAATACATGGGGGTCTGGGCTGTTAAATGCTCTGCAATGTACAGGACAGTCTCATACAATCAAACTGTCTCCCAAAAGCTAATAGCACCCAGGGTGAGAACCACCAGACAGTTTCTTTCCATGTCAGATTAGTAGAGATTCATAAGCAAAGCAAAAAAAAAAAAAACCAAAACATACCAAACAACAAAACTCCAAATAGCTCCTTTATAAAATAGGACTGGTAAAAACTAAGAGATATCAGGACCATTTCATAAATTTGCAAATTATATATGTCTATCTTGAAATAAAACCCCCAAAGTTCTATGCTGTTTAAACATCTCCAAGACTAGGACTAAATTGAAAGTTCTCAACTTATAACTGATATGACCTGCTTCAATACTGAAAAGTAAAACCCACATTTGAAATAATTGATTCTCGATTTACATATTTTTAAAAATCAAAGTAGACTGTTTATCTGGGAAGAGCACGATGAGTGGCTAGGGGTGAAGATGTGGGATTTATAATGAAGAGGAGCAAGAGGCCCTCACAGGAAAGGCTAAGGGGTCTGTGGGAGGCCAAAGGGAGCCAAAAAGGTAGAGGGATGGCCATAAAAGGTTAAGAAAAAGGCAGGTGGGAAATCTCTGATAATTATTAGGGATGGTTATGGAGGAACCAGACTCAGGTTTTGGTGACTTCTATAGAACAGGGAATTCAGGTGGCTTCCAGAAATAATAATAATGATAAAATTATATACAAATGAACTAAACTAGTACCAGACTAACAGCAAGACAAGCCTGTTTTCATTCACAGCTACATTTATCACTGTCAACCTCAATAAGGCTAAAACTGAGGGTAGAGGTGATGGATGCTGAGGACAGAGAGACAAGAGAGAATGAGGCTGGCTTCCCTGCAGTGTGGGAGGACAGAAAATTATGTGTCAAAGACTATCTGGGAAATCTTGAACTAAATCCCAATAAAAAAGGTAGCAAATAAAGTAGAGACAGATAATGTTTCTGATATTTTAATACACCCACTACCAAGCTCATCCAAACAACTCTTTGTTCCTTGGGTGCATTTCCCCATCTCCAACTGGTCTCATTGTTTCCTTCACCTCATTCCTTCCTCCAATTTCTACTGTTCACATGTCTGTCCTTCTAGGCCCAGCTCAGGTACCAACTCCACAAAGTTACTTCTAAGCACCCTTCAGGAGGTGACCTCTCCTTCCTCTGAACTCCCACAGCACGTTCTCAGTAACTTAAACCCATACCTACCACGTTCCAGGGTTCTTTGTGTACAGATTATGCCCTCCAAGATGTGTATCTGCCCTGCACAAAGCAGGGCAAGCAGTCAGTGAATATCTGGAAGGAACTGAGAGGTAGCCCTTAGCAACTGCTGCATTATTTTACATCATATTATGTGTGCTCAACTTCTGAAAGTTATCCAAGTGGGGCATGATCTTCCTCTAAAACACCCAGCACTATTATCTGCTTTGTAAATCTCCAACTAAGACATGGGAATTGTTAGAATTCATGAATGGCTTGAACGCTCTAGAGGAAGCAGCCTATCAGAATCCTGCTGTGCACATTCCTTCAGATGGTTTAGCAACAGTCTGTTATAACAGCAAAGTGTTGGCAATATTTATAATAGCTAAATCATGTTCTGTAAGCTGTGTTGTGCTCTTTGGATTGCTGGTATAACCACTGATAATATACTTACTTTCATTTCTGCTAATGCAACTGAAAAGAGCATTCTGTAAATTAAAGAAAAACAAATAAAAAATTAACAACCACACAGAATTTCTAATTTTATTCCACTTTATAGTTATACAGAAATCAGGATATCAAACTGCTTAATCTTTCTCTAAATCCAAGATTGACAACAAAGAGACTATGATATAGCATCCTGGTGAAAAGAGAAACCATCTTCAAACACATTTTGTGGATCAAGATTATCACCTAAGCCATAAGTTGACCACATTACAGCAAACCAAGTTTATGTAAAACTTTACCAACGAACATATGAGGGGGAAACTACCATGTAGTAATTTCAATTACTTCTTGCAGAATATAAAAAAGCTTTTAGAAAATAATAAAGGATATTTAGGGAAATACATTAATATATTTCATATAACCACAGTATTTTAAGAGTTGAAAGGACCTTACAGATCACTTCTAATTATACTCAAACATGGCCATACACTAGACTCACCTGGGCTTCCTAGACTTTACCCTAGACTACAGAATTGAAATCAGGAACGAAGCACAGAAATCTAAGTTTTAAACAAGCCCTCGAAGATGATTCCTGTATAGCCATCCTAAGGACCAGAGTTGGGGGATCTCTACTACTTTACAGATAAATAAAACATTTCCTCAGCAAGGAAGAGACAGCCCCAAGTCACAGAGCAAGTCAAAACTAGAACCTGAGACGACAATTAACATTTCTAGATCTCTTAGATCACTGTTTAGAAAACATCATCCTGGCTTAAAGTAAGGAAAATAAGAAACAAGACAAAAAAATTTCTTGTACAAAGTGAGTCGAATGATCAGGGCTTGTTGGCTAAGATTAATATCACTCACATTTGGAAGAGGATGAATTATTAAAAGAATATGTTGTTGTTCAGTCCCTAAGTTGTGTCTTGACTCTTTGTGATCCCATGTACTGTAGCACGCCAGGATTCCCTGTCCTTCTCTATCTCCTGAAGTTTGCTCAGATTCACGTGAACTGAATTGGTGATGCCATTCAACCATCTCATCCTCTGTTGCCCCTTCTCCTGCCTTCAATCCTTCCTAGAATCAGGGTCTTTTCCAATGATTTGGCTCTTTGCATCAGGTGGCCCAAGTATGGGAGCTTCTGTATCAGTCCTTCCAATGAATATTCAGGGTTGATCTTTAGGATTGACTAGTTTGATCTCTTTGCTGTCCAAGTATTGAAGCTTCTGTATCAGTCCTTCCAATGACTATTCAGGGTTGATCTTCTTTAGGATTGACTAGTTTGATCTCTTTGCTGTCCAAGAGTCTTTTCCAGCACCACAGTTTGAAAGCATATGGGTATAAATAGAAGGTAGATAGAAATCAAGGGCACCCTTATTAATGAATACAGATGATTTTGGCTTTTAATTGTAACTAACTTCCAAGCTGGCTATATGATCTGGACTTATTAAAGGATTAGCTTTACTGACATTTAAAACTTAGCTTCAAGGATCCATCTATGCAGTTGTATGAAGCTGTGATGCATTTTCTCTACTCAATAATATTCTACTATAGGAATAAACCACACTTTGACTTATCCAAAGCAAAACAAAATACTAGGACCCATAGATAAGGGTCAATAAATTCACTCAGTATGACTTCTTTCGGCTAGAGGCCTCATCAAACAATATAAAATAGTGAAAAGTAAGTATTCTTGGTATTCTTTAGTAGTGGTCTTTTTTATATTTCTCTTCATCCATGTTTCTGTGTTTTAGTTTAACTTTTCAGCTACCTATTATAGGTAGCTCTCTATTTTGGTTCAATGGTTTTAGGAACACCTTCAATAAAATGACCTAAATCAATATTAAAAAGTCATCTGTTACAAACTTTCCAGCCCCTCTTGATTGGGTCAATAAAATTCTCATTGTCTTTCTCCTTCTAATATGCCGGTTGTTCCTCTAGGTTTTAGCTTTTTTGGTCTTGTTCCTAAGGAAGTATGGTTATTATCTTGGTGGCCACCCTGATTGCATGCAGGTTGCACAGCCTGATTTCCATTTTTGTTCTTCTTCCAGTTATTCTTAAATTCTCTAGAGCTGTAGTTCTGAAGTGGAGGTGATTGTGTTTCCCAGGGAACATCTGACAATGTTTAGAGACATTTTTGGTTGTCATAACTCATGGAGTTGGGGTGCACTACTGAACTGACATCTAGCAGGTAGAGGAGTCTAGAGGTGCTGGGAAACATCCGACAATGTGCAGGACAGCCCCCCTACAACAAAGGACTATCCAGCCCCAGATGTCAACTGTGTGAAGGTTGAGAAATCCTGCTCTAGAAACTTACAAACTTGTTCAAGCTTGATTTTTAAAAACCTCGATCTTAAAAGAAATACCACTCTGGGTCACTCTTGTGGATCATTTAGCTTCAGCGAGAGACACTAATCATCTAATCCAATTCCTTATTTGACAGAAGCCAACGACTGAAGTCTAGAAAGGAGAAATACTTGTGAACCCTAGCTTTCACCCACAAACGGGTCAGCAAACTATGGCACACGGGCCAAATCTTGATCACTGCCTGTTTTTGTAAATAATTTTATTAGAACACAGCCACACTCATCATTTACATATTATATATGGCTACCTCACACAATAATGGCAGAGTTGAATGGACAGTAAGCCTACAATGGTCTATAAGCCTAAAATATTTGCTATCTGACTCTTCACAAAAAGTTTGCTAACCCCTGACATAGAAGGACTCAGATGTCTCTCTTGATGTCACATCCAGAGCTCAGAGATATTCCCTAAGCATTTCTCATTTCTCTTAATGTTCACTTAAAGACCCTTCATGCATACAGTTACTCTTAACTTACTGAACTAAAGAAATATGAACTTTCATATTTCTGCAAGGCAGCACCTCTAGTGTTAGTAACATATTTACATCTTTCTTTATCAATTTTAAGGTTTCAAAGAATGTTCCTTGCAGAGAATAGACTGGTGGCTGCCAAGAGGGAGAGTGTGGGAGAGGGCTGGATTGGGAGTTTGAGATTAGCAGATGCAAACTGGTATATACAGAACTGATAAACAAGGTCCTACTGTATAGCACACGGAAACTATATTCAATATTCAGTGATAAGCCATAATGGGAAAAAGAATGTATATATGTGTATAACTGAGTCACTTTTGCTGTATAGCAGTAACACAACACTGTAATTCAACTATACTTCCATAAAAATATAAAATTAAAAACTTAGAAAATAAAAGAATGGTCCTTCATTCAAGTATACTGGTATTTGATAAATTCATCAATTCTCTGTTGCTTACTTTATATACATCATGATTTTATCATATCCTTCTCTTTGATAAAATTCTTAACTGCATGTAACTACACCTAAAGTATAAACTATAGGTAACTTTTTCTTTGGCGGGGGGCACACAGCATGTGGGATCTTAGTTCCTTGGTCCGGGATCATATCTGTGTTTCCTGCATTGTAAGCATGGAGTCTTAACCACTGGACTGCCAGAGGAGTTCCAGTAACTCTACATTTTTACTGCTTATTGTTGTTCAGTTGCTAAGTCATGTCTGACTCTTTGCAACCCCATGGACTGTAGCCTGCCAGGCTTCTTTGTCCATGAGATTTCCCAGGCAAGAATACTGAAGTGGGTTGCTTTTCCTTCTCCAGGGGATCTACCTGACCCAGGGATTGAATCCCGGTCTCCAGCAGTAGCAGGTGGATTCTTTACCGCTGAGCTACCAGGGAAGCCCTTCACTGCTTAAACTACTGCTGGTCAGTTTGACAGGGCTTAGGACACAAATGAGTTGCAGCACTGGCTTACAGTTTCTTCATTTCTTTCAACGGTCAATCTTGGAGGTCTTGGCTAAAGTCAAGTCTTAAGTCTGGTGATCGGATCAAATATCTGATCGCCATCTAGTGGCAAAAGCAGGCAGTAACTGAGGGTATATACTTGGGTTTATATGGAGTCTCTGTTGACCTCCTGCCACAAATACTATACCCATATAAACACCCCCCCACACACTCATTTTACGCTAGAAGAGATCAAAATTAAAGGGTAACTGAGGTGAGAACCTACCACAACCTCAGAGACCCAAAGGACAAGCCAGCATGTGGGAGTTGACAGTGTCCCAAAAGATCTTCAAGTCCCAAAGCCTTCATGGTATAGCTGGTGAGACAGATATATACAGTAAGCAAAGGGCAGAGCTGGGGCTAGAACCCAGAGTGCTCCGCTTGTGCTCTCCTATGACACTATCCTGTGAGAAGACTTTGGATTATTATTTTGAAAGTAGCCAATGCAAAGCTGAATTTATGTCCATAGAGTGATCTATTTTAACAGTCTCTGTTTTTAAAATCAACCTCTTAAATTGTGAAAAAAATAATCTTCTTGGTTATTATATCCTTTAAGAATTTTTGAACATGAAGTCTTTCTTCAGGCAGCTGCTTTCATTAACTAGTTCCCTGCCCTACCTTCAATGGTTTTTGAGACCTGCAATAAGCCCTTCCACCTAGTACTGGGAGCAGGTAACCTGTGGGCAAACCTAGCAGAAAAACTAAGATACAGAGTGAAATCAACAAGAACCCTATGTGATCTTTCATGTCACATTAACCTTCCTTTTGGGGTCCAAGTAGGAGGCACATTCTGCAGCTTCAGCTTCTTGTTCATAAGTTAGCTCTGTAGATTTATTTTTGACCTGGTCACCTGCTTTTCCACTTCAGTGACCCCTTCTAACATTTCTCCATTTGTCCACTTGTCTCAATCCTGTCTCTGTCCCACTGCCCTTCTACTATAACTGGTCCCCCCAGTTCCCTTCCCCATTCTCACCAATGATGATGATAAAAAAAAAACAACAACAAGGATCGTATGAATCTTATTAAAAACAAACAAAATCAAGTTTGAATCTTGGATATTTTAGTCACTTCTGGAGAAAGACCCAAAAGAACACATTCTATGAGATGTTAATGTTTCCTATTCCCAAGGCTGCTAGTTAAAAGTAAAAGGGGCTGTTTTGTTCCTAAAGCCTCAATAAATAATATCAGTTTGCTTTGCACAGATGGACTGAGATTTCTCCCAGTTTGAAGTTTTGCATGAAAAGTCTAGCTTATTAAATGTTAAATCAGAGATTAAATAGTTGACCTTTTTTTGGGTCGCACCACGCAGCTTGTGGGATCTTAGTTCCCTGACCAGGGATTGAACCTGGGCCACAGCAGTGAAAGCACTGAGTCCTGACCACCAGATCGCAGGGAATTCCCCAACAATGGAACTTTAAAAACATGTTTTTTTAAACCTCTACAAGATGTTTTCTCCTTGTTGTGGACACCATGGCTTTTTAGTGAAAAAAAAATCTAAGTGACTAGAACATGTAAAGGAGTTTAATATGACATTGTTGCTGTTTAGTCACTAAGTCATGGCTGACGCTTTTGTGACCTTATGGACTGTAACCCATCACGCTCCTCTGTCCATGGGATTTCCCAGGCAAGAATACTGGAGTGGGTTGCCATTTCCCCCGACAGGGGATCTTGCTGACCCAGGGATTGGACCTGTCTCTCCTGCATTGGCAGGTGGATTCTTTACTGCTGAGCCACCAGGAAAGCCCCTTAATGCGACATGGACATCACTAAACAAGTGATTCTTCAATTTCTTCAGCATTTCAAATAATGTCATTTCAATAGTGGGGAAAAAATGAGACCCTAAACTAAGATTAACGGGTCTAGACTGCTCAGAGGTTCATGATTACCACAGAGTAAGCAAATTCACTGGCAAGTACTATAACACCTGCAGAGTAACACAAGGTCTAGAAGAGAGCTTACATAGAGTATGTGTCTGTGGCAGACTGACTGCAGCAATGCTTTCAATTTGTCACACTTCTCTGTGTCTTTTTCTCTCACACTAACTCTGGACTTAATCATGTGATTTGCTTTAGTTAAGGGGACAGCAGTAAGTGTGAGGAAAGTAGCTGCTAAGTCACTTCAGTTGTGTCAGACTCTGTGCGACCCCATCGACGGCAGCCCACCAGGCTCCCCCATCCCTGGGATTCTCCAGGCAAGAACACTGGAGTGGGTTGCCATTTCCTTCTCCAATGCGTGAAAGTGAAAAGTGAAAGTGAAGTCACTCAGTCGTGCCGGACTCTTAGCGACCCCATGGACTGCAGCCTACCAGGCTCCTCCATCCATGGGATTTTCCAGGCAAGAGTGCTGGAGTGGGGTGCCATTGCCTTCTCTGAGAGGAAAGTAGAGGCCTGCACATATATCAATACTTGCAGGTTTCACTTCCTCTCTTGGGCTTGGGCCACCACCATGGGAACTTGTCTGAGCCAGGCTGTGAGAGCGCTGGGAGAGACTCGTGGAAGAGAGCTGAGCTGACTTAGCCAAGAGCATCCTAAATCAGCCAGGCCCTGGCTGATTTGCCAGGTGATGGCAGAAGCATAAGTGGGCCCAGCTTGCTCAAATCAGAACTGCCTAAATGCATAAGAAATAATAAATTGTTATGGTTCTAGGCTATGGGGTTTAGGGATGGCTTGCTACACAACATTACTGTGATTACAGATACAGTATTCAGTGCTTTCTCTGCTCATTCAAAGAATGACTAATTCATAGACATTTACACAGGGTTTTCACATAAAACTGCTATTTACTCTGAAACAAAGAACCTTGTGTACTGTCCAGAGTGGGAAAATTTTCTATTAAAAATTCTATCTGTAAAAATACTAACTGTAGAACCTATTTACAGGCAACAAATTTCTGTTCATCCTTTAAGTCTTACCTGCTCTGTGAAGACTTCCTCATTACCCTGGGCAGGGTTTTTTTCCTCCAGGCTTCAAGGTGTCTTATACAGACTTTTAGCAATGTACTTGGATTTGTATTATAATGGACTATTTGAATTTCCCTCCTCCCATGGACTAGGCTATGGACTTCTTACTGTTCTCAGAGTACAATGATCCTTCCATCTTTGCACTCTTAAGAACAGTGCCTGGTACATATTAAATGTATCAACTCAATGAACACTGAAGGAATGAATGAATGACAGATGCAAAGAAAAGTGAGACATGGACTCTGCCCATAGGAACTCAAGCAATTAGCATTAAAAAGTGACACGCAAACAAAGAGCTACACTATAAGGTGACAAAATGCTACAATAAATTATGCAAAGTGTTTATGCTGCTGCTGCTAAGTTGCTTCAGTCGTGTCCGACCCTGCGCGACCCCACAGACGGCAGCTCACCAGGCTCCTCCGTCCCTGGGATTCTCCTGGCAAGAACACTGGAGTGGGTTGCCACTTCCTTCTCCAATGCATGAAAGTGAAAAGTGAAAGTGAAGTCGCTGAGTTGTGTCTGACTCCTAGCGACCCCATGGACTGCAGCCTACGAGGCTCTTCCATCCATGGGATTTGCCAGGCAAGAGTACTGGAGTGGGTTGCCATTGCCTTCTCCGAAAGTGTTTATAAATAGCAACTAATA
Organism: Capricornis sumatraensis; assembly: GCF_032405125.1. Lineage (NCBI taxonomy): Eukaryota > Metazoa > Chordata > Mammalia > Artiodactyla > Bovidae > Capricornis > Capricornis sumatraensis. Next base: position 68,325,017 of record NC_091074.1, on the reverse strand, counting down.
TTTTTGAGTGTGGAGGGAAGAGGGCTGAGCAGACAAGATTTTAAAGAGGTACCATCTAAGCCAGAATTTGGATAGGGGCTTTGGTATTCTGCGGTGGGGTGGGATTTCACAGGTGTGCGGGTAAAAGGGAGTTCTGATTTGTAATATTTGCTGATATGTGTGGCATAAATACCCCCAACATGGCTGCTTTTCAAGTTAAAAACTGGCTTGCAAAATTCCTGAATATTTAACAACTGACCAGTTCTCCCTAGCAGGTAGGAGTTGGCTCTAGCCTACTAATGGATGGGAACGATAAGATGGATTCAGGGAGCAGGAATTCCAGGAGGACAATGGGTGGTACAACCCACAACTAACTAACAAAACACACAGCCAATGTGGTAAGTATAAGCAGTAACCTACAGAACTGTCAAGGAGGGAAGAGTTAGGACCAAGAAAAGCTTAAGTACACCAGGTTGAGGAACATGAACTGTATCTTATGGGTGAGCCACTGAAGAATTTCAAGGAAGGGAGTGATATGACCATATCTGGTATTTAAAGAGGTCACCCTAGAAGAAATGGAGATAGTAAAATTAAAAAAAAAGAGGAGAAAGTAGAGACAGGGAAGCTACCTGGGCAGCTATTGTAGTAGTTCCCCAAAGTGGTATAAAGGCCTAAAACAGGCTATAACTGAGGGTCTGGAAAGGAGGCCCATTTAAGACATATTCCACAGGCAAATCTTTAGGGTTTTATGGCTAGTTGTTGTTTTTGTGGGAAGTGGTGAGAAAGAAGAAATAGTAGACAAATACCTCTTAGGTTTTTAGTTTGTGTATCTGGGAGGACTGTACTTGAACAACCAAATGAGGAATATAAGAAAGATGGTAAGTTTTTGTCTGGGGATGAGTGTATGTGTGGTGTTGTGCAGCAGTAGGGTAGAGGGAAGGAGAGGTAGGGAAGATAAATTAGTTTGGCTGATTTATTGGGGCAATCAAGGTAGATGAGATTCAGTTCAGTTCAGTTGCTCAGTTGTGTCCAACTCTTTGCAACCCCATGGACTGCAGCACGCCGGGCCTCCCTGTCCCATCACCGGAGTTTACTCAAACTCATGTCCACTGAATTGGTGATTCCATCCAACCATCTCATCCTCTGTCGTCCCTTTGCCTCCTGCTTTCAATCTTTCCCAGCATCAGGTTATTTTCCAATGAGTCAGTTCTTCACATCAGGTGGCCAAAATATTGGAGTTTCAGCTTCAACATTAGTGCTTCCAAGGAATATTCAGGACTGATTTCCTTTAGGATGGACTGGTTGGATCTCCTTGCAGTCCAAAGGACTCTCAAGAGTCTTCTCCAATACCACAGTTCAAAAGGATCAATTCTTCAGCACTCAGCTTTCTTTATAGTCCAACTCTCAAATCCATACATGACTACTGGAAAAACCATAGCCTTGACTAGACGGACCTTTGTTGGCAAAGTAATGTCTCTGCTTTTTAATACATTGTGTAGGTTGGTCATAACTTTTCTCCCAAGGAGTGTCTTTTAATTTCATGGCTGCAGTCACCATCTGCAGTGATTTTGAAGCCCAAAAAAATAAAGTTTGCACTGTTCCCACTGTTTCCCCATCTATCTTCCATGAAGTGATGGGACCAGATGCCATGATCTTCGTTTTCTGAATGTTGAGTTTTAAGCCAGTTTTTTCACTTTCCTCTTTCACTTTCAAGAGGCTCTTTAGTTCTTCGCTTTTTGCCATAAGGGTGGTGTCATCTGCATATCTGAGGTTATTGATATTTCTCCCGGCAATGCTGATTCCAGCTTGTGCTTCATCCGGCCCAGGGTTTCTCATGATGTACTCTGCATATAAGTTAAATAAGGAGGGTGACAGTATACAGCCTTGACGTACTCCTTTCCCGATCTGGAACCAGTCTGTTTTTCCATGTCCAGTTCTAATTTGTTGCTTCCTGACCTGCATATAGATTTCTCAAGAGGCAGGTAAGGTGGTCTGGTATTCCCATCTCTTTCAGAATTTTCCAGAGTTTGTGGTGATCCACAAAGTCAAAGGCTTTGGCATAGTCAATAAAGCAGAAATAGATGTTTTTCTGGAACTCTCTTGCTCTTTCGATAATCCAGCAGATGTTGGCAATTTGATCTCTGGTTCCTCTGCCTTTTCTAAATCCAGCTTGAACACCTGGAAGTCCATGGGTCACATACTGTTGAAGCCTGGCTTGGAGAATTTTGAGCATTACTTTACTAGCGTGTGAGATGAGTGCAACTGTGCAGTAGTTTGAGCATTCTTTGGCATTGCCTTTCTTTGGGATAGGAATGAAAACTGACTTTTTTCCAGTCCTGTGGCCATTGCTGAGTTTTCCAAATTTGCTGGGATATTGAGTGCAGCACTTTTACAGCAGTAGATGAGATTGCCTAGATAGAAAAACCTGGCTATTTGGATTAGATGGGGTCATAATCTAATCAGACTTGAGCAGATTTCCCTTTGGGGATTGTCTCATTCAGTTCACTTCTGAGAAGAATGGACTAAAGAGGAAATATATAAGCTCAACAGACTAAATGGGAGCTATTCCCTTCCACAATACAAAATATGACAAAACCAAAGAGCATACAAATGGAGAATAATCATGATTTTATACTGTCTTAAGCCAGTACTGCAGGACCTAATAGGTTTCGCTCTTTTTGGAGCTCATCAGCTGCAGGTAACGGCTCAAATCTAGTCCCATACAGCATACCTGTAGAGCATTTTACCATTACAAAGCCTCCCATCCACCATCTTCTATTTATTATATTCTGACAATCCTTGGAGTTTCCTTGGTACTAACTAAAAAAAGCTTTACATTTAGGTGCTGAAGGCTCTGCTGAGGCAAAGTAATCACACGACTCTTATTGTTAAAATTCCCCAAAGTCAACTGTCCACAGCCTAGGCTGTCATCTGCCATTCAAGAAGGCCTACTGTATTCTTGGAACTACTGCAGCACAGATCCAATCACACCGAGGCACAGAAGGCCTCAAGCTGTCCAGAGAATACTGCTGGTCCCTGCCCTCCCAGCTCTAAATTTCGGGAGCTATTTTTTCATTCCTTTCCTTTATGCTTCTGGTAGTAAATCTAGAATCAAAGTTAATTTGAGAGAAAAGGAACAAAATAAAATTAAAATAGAAATATTTAAAGCAGAATATTTATTGTGACATTTCCTGACGATACACTATATACCATACAGACATACATAAATATGCACCAAACAGTGGCATCCAGGGGTACCATGAAGTGTGTGGTAAGCTACCATTTGTCTACAGAAGGGTGGAAAAGAACTACGTGTACATATTTACTTTCATGTGCATAAAGTGTCTCTGGTGACTTTAGGAACTGGGTGGCTGTGGTATAAGAGGTAAGAAAGAGACTTTATTGTATACTGTTTTGAATTCTGAACATGTGAATACTAAAACAAATAAAATGAAATTTAACACATACCTGCACTCTTCTCTCATGCATTTAGCTGCGTGTTCAAAGAACATTGTTGACAGAACTGAGCTTGGAACTCACAAGGCTGACCATCTTTGTTCTTGTGGTTCTTAGAGCCTCTTTTTAACATCCTCAGAGTCTTAAATTTACCTCAGTATTCTCACAGAACCAGAGTCCCAAGACATAGCATTATTTTAGTTTTCTTTATCAACAATTTAGTTTAAAACTTTAAATGGCTTAACTTAAAAAAAAAATCCTCACAAAAATATCTTCTTCTGGCTTTCCTTCATACTTTCTTACCTTCCTTAATTAACATCAAATAATGAGTGAAGGAAGCTAGGAAGAAATAGAGAACTGAAAATTGTATTTCTGAAAAGAATATAAAGAAAAGCATAGAGAAGGATCTGTGAAAGAAGGAATAAACAAGTAAAAACATAAAAGTCTGATGATAAATTTGCAACACTGTATTTCAGTGGTTCATGCAGAAAATGGAAAGGTATATAGATTTATGGCCATTATGTTAAGAGAATGGCAGGTAAGGTCTGACATAAAGGCATGACACAGGTTTAAGAACCTAAAACTAAAATTTGTCTCATCATGTTAGAGACATTGCCAAGTCTCTGGAAATATATCAGCCTCACATCATCTTGATGTTTATTCTGACATTCAAGAAAATAACCACCAACAACCAATTTTTGTTTTTAACCACCATCTTGGTGGCTAGAAGAAAATGTTTTCAGCTAGCCTGTAGACAAAGACTATGCATAAAGTTTCACACCTCCTGGAAAATATGACTACGTTTTTACTTTAGTTCTAATCAGCAAATTTGCCCTAGTGTGGCTAAACGTATATGGCTCTACTTTATATCCAGCATCTATTCTTAGTGCTTTCATTCTAGTTGTTGAATATTTTAAATGTCATCCCTGGTCTAACATCACACATGAATAGTTGTGGCCTGATCAATACTTCTAGGTGGGTTAAGACCAAGTTTGTGAAAACATATGGTGAACCTAGAACTGAGCATGCCTGTGACACTTGAACATGTCCATGACAGAGTTATCAAACTACTGGTTGATCCTGGCAACTCTAACCAAATGGGTGTGATTCTGAAAGAAGTACTCTCAAATACTGAAGGAAGTATTCTTTCTCAGGTATTACTCAAAATAAAAGAACTGCAGAGACAAGTCTCTGCAGACTCTCTAGCCAAGTCTACTGTCCCACTGCAGAAATCTCCACAGTGTGTTTATCCAGTAAATCTTTGCTTAAACACTTACAGTAATAAGAATTTCTCTTTTTCTTGGAAATATATCAATCCACTATTTTCAATGAACATAGAAAGGATCCTCCTACTGAAATGTCAGATCAGTATATGGCTCCTCCTCTTTCCATTCCCTAAAAATGCAGTTTTCAAAATCAGCTCTCACTTTTTTCTACACTTCCTCTTTCACAGAGCTTTCCTTCACTCTTGAGATTCAAGAGTTACTTTGTGGTTGACTTTGGGCATGATCTCTCATTTTTAGTCTGGTATTCCTAACTACCTCTGTGTGTGTGAATGCTCAGTCACTAAGCTGTGTCCAACTCTTTGAGACCCTATGGACTGCAGTCTACCAGGCTCCTCTGTCCATGGAATTTCCCAGGCAAGAATACTGGAATGGGTTGCCATTTCTTTCTCCAGGGAATCTTTCCGACTCAGGGATCGAACCCACATCTCTTGCATTGCTGGCAGATTCTTTACCACTGAGCCACCTGGGAAGTCCAACTTAACCTCTGAGATATGTGATTTTTACATTTAAAAAAGACTTAACACTCCATATACTTCTATTTCTTTAAAATCCCTTCCCATGCTATCTTTGCTGTGTATTTTCTCTCTTTTTTAAAAACTCAATATTACCATTGTTTTCATATAACTTGTGTGTTTTAATTTAGTCCCTTTGTATTTTTATTGTTCTTTTTCCTTTGCATCTCAAATAATTATAGATATTTTAGAACTTCCTTTAGAGAAGGACTTTTAGAAACGGTCCAGTAACAGCAATTCTCTGTCTTTGTTGTCTAGAAACACCTTAATTTTGCCTTCTTTCTTGAAAAATATTTTTACTGGATATGACAGTTATTTTCTCTCAGAACATTTTAGGTATCATTCTACTGTCCCTGGCTTCCTCTGTTGCTTTGAAAAGTCAGCTGTTGAACTCCTTTGAAGACAATGTCTTTTTTTTTTTCTGACTGTTTTTAAGATCTTTGGCTATGAAGTATGTCTGCAATGTATGGATATGAAAAAAAAAAATTCTGCCAGCTCCTTCTTGGGCCTGTGTTTTTTCTCCTTCCTCTAGTATTCCAATTAGAACACTCATATCCTCTATGTCTCTTACGTCTCTTTCAGCCTATCCCACTGTGCTGCTTTTTCATATAGCTTCTTTAGTCCTATCTCCCAATTCATTAATTGTTTTTTATACTTCCCTGAACATCATCTCCTATACTCAGTTCACCATAACAAATCCTGAATGATGGACTCTTACCTTCAAACCTTTGATTTAGTCCCAAATATTTGACTCTATTGCTATCATCCTAGTTGTGGGCCATATTTGTTTTTAGCTAAGTTAGAGAAATTTGAGGGATCTAAAACTTAGCTTGCACATATCTATGACTTAAAGCTTTTTAAAATATTGGACTTATTTGTTATGCTGATCTCTTATCACAGAATCTTTATTGTCTCCTTCTACTTAATAATGACTGAGCCCCCAAAATATAATTTTTCCAGGATCTGGTCCCACTTTACCTATCCAAGCAGATTCTCAGCCCTAAATAGGCCTATCTTCTTTTTAATCCCCTGTACAAGCCATGTGCACGTTTGCTAACATGCTTTTGATACAGTCTCCTAACCCAAATTATATAAATCCTTTCAGGCCTCTCTTTTTGCAGTTTCTGCTGATAACTCCCAGCATGCTCAGTTTGCTTTCTCATTTCCTTGAGTCCCTGTGTGTTCAGTACATATTTTAATTATCTTGACTCAATTAGATATAATTCTTTAGTATTTGAAGTTGAGCTATATGTAGCTTAACCATAATTCTAACCTAGATCTGATCCAAAGTTTTTATATACTTTTATTTATTTTTGGCCAAGCCATGTGGCTATGTGGGATCTTAGTTCCCCAACCAGGGATGAAACCCATGCTCCCTGCAGGGGAAGCACAGAGTCCTAATCACTGGATGGCCAGGGAATTCCCAAAAGTTTGCTTTCTAATATAATAAAATTGCTTCTCACTATTCAATAAATATTTGTTGACTTGTGTAAAAAAGAAACCAGATGTTGCAAAATCATATATGAAAATGCTTTACATTTAACTAGTTTATCTTAGCTTAGCTGGAACAAAGTAATCTTAAATGGCATTAAAATTTTTAAACTTTATTCATTTAAATAAATTTCTCAGGAAATCTCCTCAAAGGGGATTCTGCAGCAGTTTATCAGTAAAGATAAACATTAGCTCCTTCAAAAATGACCACTCATTCTCTGACTCACTAGTCAAATTATGCAACTTCATCCTTTAGAGTAAATGTTAACTCCTAAAATTGTAAACCTAAAGTAATAGCTTACATATTTGGGGAAGTTCACTTCCAGGGGCCACTCCAGTGTTAAGGAAAAGGTACTAAAAACCTAGTTTTATGTTTTATAAACTATTCTCATGTTGATAAACAACTGATCCAGTTAAAATAGGTTTCACTACACCAAAGTTACCCACTTCACTTTATAACAAATAGCCATTATGTCTACACTAGAGTTTATCAATCTAATGAGAGTGACTGTTATTTGGGGTTTATAAGGCAGAACCTTCTTTCCATGTTTAAGTGCTCTTGCCTCTCCTTCTCTTTTTATTTCTAAATAACATACAAAATATCAAATTGAATCTCAAATTATCTTGATAATGCGTACAGTCAGTTTTTTACATATGTAAACATAATATTATATATATATATAACATATATATACTTTACACATATATATTACATATGTATTTTATTTTTATATATATGTGAAAGAACCATCTTGACATGTACATTTTTGGAAGATATTAATAGTTGCTTAATTCTAGGCCAAATAAGGGAGGAGAGACTGAAAAAGAGAAACTACTCTGCGTAGTTCTCTCATAGGACAGTGATTATCTCTCTTACCTTTCCTGTCCCGTCCTTCATCAACACATACTGGCAGACTTCCTAGGTCAATGCAGAAATCCAGACAAGAGAAGGAAGCACACTAAAATAGTGGAGGACAGGCTACAGGAGGTGGACAGTGTCAGTGTCATGGACATCATGTGGGAGAAAAGAAGGAATCGTGGCAGTTAGTCACTTTGTTCAAGAGAAACTAAAGCAGTTACTTCAGTGGTAGAGAGCAAAGAAAAAAGATCTTTTACTTCTTTGTAGAAAGGCTCTTTTCAATAAGAACAGACAAGAACTGCAGTTAATTTGGAAATTCGTCTTCAGAGAAACAGATAAAACTTAGCAATAGTATAAAGGAACAAAAGATAAATAAGACTTTTTTTTGATTAAAAAATATTGAGAGATTATTTATAGGCTTTGAGGAAAAAAAAAATCAGAACCATAATCTAGAACCAGTGAAGAGGTTGTTCTATTTTTCTTCTCCGAGAGAATACAGACTATTAAAAGCAATAGGAATCCCAATGTTTATATATAAAAATGATGAATGAGTAATGTGGACTTGTATGCTTAATTATACAGCTTTGTACTATGAAAAAACATACTGTCACATTTAACAATGAAGTTCTAGAAACTGACCAAATTTTAGTATCAGTGAGGAGCTTTTATTTCACATCAGGGACAATCTTTTGTACATACTTACATGATGTGAAATACTTCCTATACCTCTGCCCCTCCTCAACCTGTGTCCCCATGCCCCACCCAATCTATCAATAAGTACTACAGTGCTTGAAACACCACTGCTAGGAAGAGTCCCTCGAGATTTAATACAGCCTTTGAAATTTAGTATGTACCTCTCCCCTCCAATGTATGATGCTAGGAAAGTATGAAGTTACTCACGCTAGCAATGTGATTATTTCTTCCAATTAGAAGTAGTTCATAAAGGTGGATACCTGGATGAATCAAGGTATAGGAAAAGGGGCAAAAGAAGATATGGAACCTAAGAAAAACTATTTTACAACCTAGGATACAACCAGTAGCTGTATTATGAAAACATAGGTTAAAGCTTCTGTATGTGTGATTTAGGCATTTCTTTCAAATTAATGCTTAACTGCAACAAGTTAAAGTCATAACATTTCTAAACAAAGTAAATGACATTTTTCTCAAGACTATCTTTTCTATAAAGTAAAAGGTAATTTATTTAACAATGAATTCATTTTTAAAATTTGATTCTATCAATTCTGATAACATCTGATTCATTTATCCAAATTTGTTAAAATGCATACCTCATATTCTTTTCTGCAAACTCTGGAAATATCATTTTTTGACGATGCCTAAAAGATAACAAATTTCTCAATTAATTTATTACACATGCTCTTCAGTATGAAACCAAAAAGAATACAAACATAAGTATATGTAATTGCTGGCACAGCAGTCTTTACTTCATCAGGGAAAACCTCATGCTCAAATATTATCCAAACAAATCTCATAATTTTTTAAACAAGCATTAGCTCCAGATATGCTAGAATTTCATTCTTCTATGGCTTTAATGTCACATAATGACACAGTCCTTTTGTTATTTCAGAAACTAGATAAGTTTGAAGGAAATGTAAATCAGAGGACTTTTTTAAAAAAGTCTAAATTCCATTCTGTAACAAATTTTCTTGGGAAGCTCTGCTGCAGTAACTTTTCTTATGAAGTTCTGCCAGGGCATTTATAATTTGCTTTTTCTTTAACCCTTCATATTCTAAGTTCCCGTATGAACCCATATCCTCAGAAAAAATCCATACCTAACAAAGGAGACAACTAAAGAGGGAAAGGCAATGCCAGGCAACTAATTAATAAAAGTTATTTTTATGTAATTTTCTTAACAAGTTTATGAAGAAGAAATTAACCCTTCTACAGATGAGGAAACGGACACATAGAGAAACAACATGACTTACTAAAGTATATACTTTTCATAAAAAACAAGCCAAAACACATCTGCTGAGGGGTGGCTATTCTTCCACCTGAATACAGTCCCCACTTAGAAATACAGTCCCAGAGCCATGGGCTCTGGTTCCTTTTTCTATTTCCTCCTCTTCTATTACCTAGGCTCACGCAATTCTTGACAGATAGCTGATGAGGACAAGGAAAGCGAGAAGCAGAATGTACTGACAACTATTCTGTGTCTCACGAGATACACTACAGTTCAAATCCTCTACAACTCAGTTTCACCTCAATGCCTGCAGGAGAACAGCAGATAGTTAGGCTGCGTGCTGCCCAAAGAGTGTGGTTCAGAGGTCTGTATGAAAGTGAAGGTGTCTCATATACTTCTGTTCAAAGACCAGTCACTAGAAGAAGAAAATAAGACAAGGCTTTGCAGCTGCAGTTTCAGGGCCACTTAAGTTTCCCAGTTAAGAGTGCTCCCACCACTTGGAGTAAGAGGAGCCTGGAGACCAGTTTTACCACAGCACTCTGACAAATCACTATGAGCATATAGTGAGGAAGAGTTCAGGGGTCTAACTTGATTCAGACCTGAGATACATCAAATCAGAGAGAAGTCATAATTCACTGTAGGAGTCATGCTCACCTGAGGAGCAGAGAAGGAATAAAGAACACAGTCAGAGTAAATCCATGATGAAAGACAGAGGGAAGATAAAAGCAAAATAAGCCAACTGTGTCAACTGCTTTCATCCAAGCATGCCTGAAATTTATACCACTATTTGGAGTCGTTTAGCACTGATTAAGCATGACCACAGGCAGAGTACAAAAGTCCTTGATTTCAATAACATTTTTTCCTTGTGTGGCAGAGAGAAGTTAAAGCACAAGAGAAGGCTAGCGTCTTACAGGCAGCAGATGTAACTGAAAAAGCAGCATGTCTAAAAGGAAATGGTCTATGCAAGGAATGCTAAATTTGCAGCTGCTATGGGTCACCTCTCCAGAAATAGGCAAGATCCAGGACACAGCTAAAACTCAAACTATACTGCACTCTGCTTAAGAGCCTCATTGCCAAGTGTTACCTGCTTGCATGCCTGTCGACATTCCAAGGTAATAGCCAGTTCACAGCAGCCTAAGCCAACCCAGCCATCAGACTTCTTAAACACACCTTAAAAACAAAATGTTCAAATGTTTTGGTCATAAGAAGTGACAAAACAAACTGGTTCAAGGATACCACTCAAGTCAAAGCAAGTTTCCGTAAGAAAACTAGCTTAGATAGCAGGGTCTCAAAAGTATGAAGCCTCTCCTCCCACCCTGATTCTCAATGCTATCAGTCTTCTCAGGGTCCCTCACAGCCTAATTACCAGGTCCTTTGTTTTTTCTCTCTTCTCCCTGCTCACCTTCTCTTTAGCTCATTCTCACTCTAGGGTGGACAGAATCTCTAGAGGGCATACAGGTTAAGGAAAGCAATGACTTTTTTCACTTCTGGACTGTGGGTTCACAGAGGCAGGACTCCTATTAATAACTTAATAAGCAAGCAAACAAAATAGGGCATGAGTATTATTGTATTCAAAATACCTAGAATAGCATAAAACCCACGATGCTGTTTAACAACTGATAGTAAACAGACAGGAACATCTCCTGTGAGCCATGACTGATTTTGATAGGTACACTTTACTGTGGGGCAAAATGACTATACTGATGCAATTTATGCACAGTAGCTATTTCTCCAACCAAATTACAGGGATACCAAAAGGTGGTAAAATTATAAAAAGAGTTCTAAAGCAATTTTAAGATCCCTTTTTGCAATCATAAATGTCAATGAATAACTCCTAGATAAAATTAGGAGATATAAGTAACGATTATGATAAAAGAAAAGATTTACTTGTAGGAATGCTGTAAATTCCTTATCTCTTTTAAGAAATGCTTTATGCTGCTTCCATGTAATACACAGATCTGCAAATTCACATGTACATTAAATTATTTCCATTTGAAAAAAATGTCAGGGATTCAAGGCAATAGGTCACATAGTTCTCTATACGAAACTAACACCTAATATAAAACACAGAAGCATTCCACTAAAAAAAAAAAAAAACAAAAGCAAACAAATGGCCCATGGACAGACAAAGCTCTCAAAATATAATCATAAACCATCCCAACTGTTAAAACTGGCTAAGAATACTGCATATCATAAGATTCTATATCCCTATATGTTTAAATGGTATTAAAGGGCAGCAGACTCCCATCTAGTCCCACTGCCTAGTATAGTTTCCTCTTGATCTTTGCTGCTTGCTACTCAGAATTGCACATATTCTATAAAGAATTTTGAATGGAATCAATGTAGGTCATAAACTCTGTGAACTTTTATACCATAATTCATTTTCACATATCCAGTACCTTTTGTGTTAGTCGCTTAGTTATGTCTGACTCTTTGCAACTCCATGGGCTGAAGCCCTCCAGGCTCCTCTGTCCATAGAATTCTCCAGGCTTGAATACTGGAGTGGGTTGCCATTCCCTTCTCTAGGGGATCTTCCCAATCCAGAGATCAAACCTGGGTCTCCCATATTGCAGGCAGATTCTTTACCATCTGAGCCACAAAAGGAGTTCTTACCTCTTAAAAAATATTAAAGTATTCAACAAGCAACTACCTTCACTGAACCCTTACTATATACAAAGCCCTTTATCAGGTATTTTGTGGGCTAACGAATAGATAAAAATATATGATTTATCCCTTTATGGAGATTACAGTTTGGTAGGAACAATACACACACATATATAATTATAGACATTAGGTAGAGGGATAATTAGGAGAACAAGCAAGGACGGGAGCAATTCCAAGAGGGAAATAGTTCAATTTGTTTGAAATGTAAACTTTCAATAGTGTGAAAACCTTTAGAATTCAGAGAAATGTAAGCTATACTCCCTTTTTTCAAGGCACTGGCTTTAACCAGGACTGGAAAACGAGCTCTCATCCTAGGAGATCAGGAATGCCAACAGGGAGTTTGGGCTTTATTCTGATTGAAGTGGATAGCCCCTGAGGGAGTTGTTTTGAAGAGGGTGGGGAAGACAGCTATGGTGTGTTGAAACATGAGTTATGAGGTTACTGCACAAATCTACCCCAAAAGTGTAATAATAAAGGCTTGAAAGGAATAGCAAGGATGGATACAAGATTTTACAAGAGGGTGAATGAAGCTAAAAAGAAAAAACATTCAGAGATAATGACTTGAGGGTTTCCAGTCTACTGTCATCCATAACAAAAAGCAATTATAAGATGAGTTTGGTTTTGAGTCATGCTACCTGGATGCAGAGATCCAAGTAGAGAAGACCAGAAGTCATAAATAATAACTTGTATTTGAAAATTATCTTCTCAGAGCTGATTAGATAACAGTTCTGGGAAGGAATGTGGTTACCAGGGTGAGTGTGGAGAAAGAAGGGAAGAGGACCACACACAGGAATAGCCATGGTAGTTACAGGGGTGATGGTGTGTGTGGGGGGTGGGGTGGGGGCGGCGTGGGGATAAGAGAAGACAAAGTCACAAGGCCAAGGTGAAGTCACAAGGAGGTAGTGGTTAATATATCAACTGTCACATGGAAGTCAAAAAGAACAAGTACTGAGAAAAAGCTATAAGATCTAGGAACCAAGAGATCTTGGTGATCTTTCAAAGCCCAGTTTCAACAGAACAGTTGAAGTGGTAACAAGAGTACCAAAAAGGACTGAGTGAATGAGAATAAATTATACATTTGAAAATTTGGATGCCTCCAAGGAGAGGATAGAAATCCAAGGGTATATATTAGGTTACAGGACTATGACACAGATTTTACAATCACAAAATAAATTTTAATGTTACACTATTGCTTACCTGGCAAAGATGAATTCATACAACTCCAAATGTCAACCTAAAATTGTAATCACCAAAAGACTTTTATGTAGAAAACCAGTTTCAAAATACAATTTCTACAGAAATTATGTATAGCTAATTTGATTATGTCTGTCTCTATACAATCAATGATCTAGAAGCATCAACCAGCTATCTGGGCAAGAAAAAATAGAAATGAGATGTAAAAATACTGCTTGCTGTTTTCTTAACTTCCCATCTGGGATACCAAGGACAAGTATGGTTACTCAGGATGTTTACGGGAATAACTGTTTCTAAGCACAGAGATAAAAGTGCCCGTTGAGTGATTAAAGTAAAATATGTCAGTCAGAACTGTTTGATCATCAACTTTCCCATTTAACCCAACCTACCTTATCTAAACAGGCTTTCTAATGCCAGTTCCGACTTTCTTAGCTTGGCCATGAGCATCCCAAACATGGGATGGTCCATGCATTAGAGACATTTTAAGTTACATGATTCAGACAGGCATGCAATGTATTTTTAGTACACCAGATACTGAGAAGACAGAAGTAATGAGAAATTACACATTTTCCCTTACCCTAAATCTGACTTTTTAAAACTTAAAATAAATATAAGATTTAGTTATGGTTTTCATAAAATTGTCAAAATAATAATAAGTAAAATTCTCAATTTCAGAGAAACTATTATTATGAAATTTAAAGACTAGAACATATTTTTATATAATACTGTTTTTATACCTACATCATAAACAACAAAAGATGAAAGACAATATTCCATCCAGCAATTCATATGAAGATCTTTTTAAAGTATCCAGTTAAATCTAATATTTTACTTTGACCACAAACCCCAATCACACTGAAAAATTTGCTAAATCAAAAGTAACTCAACAGAGTGCTTCATTAGACAAAAACTTCCATAGTTAAGTCAAATAATACCTACCATTGTTTCAGGGCAATAATCTGGGGCTCGCTGCAACAGATGTTTTAGTCGCGATTCACTTTTTGAGGAAAATATCTACTTGACAAAGACAAAAAAGTTTTATGGCATTTTTTCAATAAAAAAATGGAAGAGGTAAATTTTTTTATCCTCTAGGTTTATCAGTTGTCTAGAATATTTCCCAATTTCCCTTCATAAATGTGCTTTATTGTAAAACATCAGTCACGACTTCTTATATAAATTCAAATTCTAAAAGTTTTAATTTCAAATCTCCAACTGCCTTCACACAGTGGTTTTCACTGACAATTCAGCAACTTACCCCACTATCATCTTCCTAACTTTCTACAGCCATCAAGTGCATTAGTATTCACTCCAAATTAAAACCTAAATATCAGTAGAATACCCTTTCTTCGCTCCTTACTGGTTGAAGAATTAAAGACTTCTTATTCCTGGCAATTCTCACTGTCAGTGAGCTCTGCCAGCTTTAGCATTCTAGCCTCTCACTCCTTGGGTGATTGGGGCGACTGACTTACCTGATTGTTGAATCTGACCAGGGAAAGTGAATCCAATTCTTACCTCTCTTCCTCTGCAAGTAAGTCTATCTGGAGTTTAGTGCATACCTGGAGATAAATGCTATCTACGTTCAGCATTTGCGTAACTAGAAATAAAGTAATTTGGTCAGGGAAGAATTTTTTTTATTAGGATGACTATAGTATTCACTTACTTTGCTACATTATAGAATTTCTAACACTTTAGATTTTAACAAATTAGTCCTTGCCTGCTGCAAGTACCTCATAAAAAATAATTTACCCTATGGAACATTAGTGGAAAAAACAAGAGGAAACAAGGCAAAAAGTCAGGAAAGAAATGCTTCCAAAAGTAGGAGAGTTACTTTAAAAGCTCTCTTATGGTGACACCATCAAGAGGCCATTTTTGCTTTTAAAAAGCTATTGTTCTGGCAGTAAATTTGCAGAAAACTTAATCTGCTATAGTGTTTTGACATGAATTCTCTAGCAGCTATTTAGGTAAGACATCTTGTTATACTTAGAGTATCTTGAAAAATCTTTTTAGTCTCTGTTAGGTAGTGCTCTCATTTTTAGGAAGTAACAAAATCCAGGTTATTACTTGAAAACTCCTCAAAAGATGATTAAGGCCATTAATTCTCAACTGGTAAGGCTACAACTACACAATCAAGATGATGAAAAAAAGGTAAGACATTATGAACAGCTATTGTTTCAGTGGAACTTGCCTTAAAAAGGTTCAAGCAGAACTACAGAAAAGTTTCAAAGGTGGGAAATCAGTCCTGAATATTCATTGGAAGGACTGATGCTGAAGCTGAAACTCCAATACTTTGGCCACCTGATGCAAAGAACTGACTCATCTGAAAAGACCCTGATGCTGGGAAAGACTGATGGCAGGAGGAGAAGGGGACAACAGAGGATGAGATTGTTGGATGGCATCACCGACTCAATGGACACGAGTTTGAGTAAACTCCGGAGTTGGTGATGGACAGGGAGGCCTGGTGTGCTGCAGTTCATGGGCTCCCAAAGAGTCGGACATGACTGAGCAACTGAACTGAACTGAGTACAATGAACAACCACATAAGCCTTCATCTAAATTCACCCATTATTAACATTTGCTTTAACTTTCTCCTCATATGCACATTATTTTTATTACTTTGATGAAACATTTAGAATTCATTACAGACATGATCATTCATTCCTAAATTCCAGCATGTATCTTCTAAGAATAAGGACACCATCCTAACTAACCATAATACAATCATCAAATTCAGTTCACAGCACTGGTAGGTACACTATTATTATAGCTCATATTTAAATTTCACCAATTTATCTCAATCACATCCTCTATAGCAGTCTTTTTTTTTTTTTCAATTCCAGGACCCAATACAGAATTATACACTGCATTTAGCTGTCATATTTCTTTAGTTTCCTTTAATCTGGAAGTTTCTTGTGTGTTCTTTGAGGCCTCAGGAACTGCAGCCTGCCAGGCTCCTCCGTCCATGGCACTTTCCAGGCAAGAATACTGGAGTGCACTGCCTTTTCCTACTCCAGGGGATCTTCCCAACCCAGGAATCAAACCCGTCTCTCTTGTGTCTCCTGTATTAGCAGGCGGGTTCTTTACCACTAACACCACCTAGGAATTCCTGGGACATTTCTTGACCTTTGTTTTTGTAACACTGGTATCTCTGAAGGGTACAGGCAATTGTTTTGAGGAATACCCCTCAATCTGGGTTTGCCATATTGTTTCCTCAGGATTCAGGTTATGTATTTTGGGTAGGAATTCCACTTCAGATACGGTGCCCCACCATGTTCGCAGACTCATGTTAACTTGTTCCATTACTGCTGATGTCAACTGACCATTTAAGTGCTGTCCAACGGATTTCTCTGAAACAATTACACTAAATAATATCCTCAATAATTATCATGCAAGCTTACCTGTTCACAAACATCACGGCACATCTGGTTATCCTTTGAGTGATTACAACACAGTGCACCTAGGGAGAAAAAATGAACACCTAATATTGCCTACTGTTAAAACACAATGATTAAGCTAAGTCAGATGGTTACACAAACCACTTATTCGACAGATTATTACTATTATTATCCATTTTAACTCAACAAACCTTTGTTGTGTACCTATTTCAAGTCAAAGCTGGTGCTATTTGAGGACACGGTTTTTGCCTTTAAGAGCTTGCAATTTCACAGGAGAGACTGTCATTTAATAATAATTGCTACTATATACTTTTTATGGGCCAGAATTTTACTACTTGCTTTATGATTATCTCATTCAACCCTCAATAATTATCCTATGGACTACATTCTATTATTATTCCTATAAAGGAAGGTTAAATGATAAAAAGATACTGAATTTTGTTTTGGACATGTTAAATGTAAGTCTCCATTATCTCAGTGAAATAAATAGAGATTAGGTTTGAAAACAAAAAGAGTTGAGGGCTTGAAGTGAGGTTGTATATGTCTCTGATAGCCACTGTGGAGAACAAAGGAAGCAACTACAAATGTTTCTCAAACTGTTTTCTATGAACACTGTTTCATGATGTGTTAATATCTATTCCTCAAGAGAAAATGTTTCATGTTCAAATAAATTAGGAAACAAAGGATTAAAAAGTTAAAGAGAAATTTTTAAAATTATTTTATTTTTATCCCCTGGAGAAGGGAATGGCAACCCACTCCAGCATTCTTGTCTGGAGAATCCCATGGACAGAGGAGCCTGGCAGGGCTAGTCTATGGGGTCGCAAAGAATCAGACAGGACTGAGTGACTACACTTTAATGCCATTTTTATTTTTTAAACACCAAAAAAATTTTGCATTGGGGTATAGCCGATCTTAAATTCTTAAGAATCTGAGAAATTTCTTTCTCAAATCGGAGAATATTCTTAAAGAGATGGGAATACCTGACCTGACTCCTGAGAAATCTGTATGCATGTCAAGAAGCAACAGTTAGAATTGGACATGGAACAACAGACTGGTTCAAAATCAGGAAAGGAGTATGTCAAGGCTGTATACTGTCGTTCTGTTTATTTAACTTATATGCAGAGTACATCATGCGAAATGCTGGGCTGGATGAAGCAGAAGCTAGAATCAAGATTGCTGGGAGAAATATCAATAATCTTAAATATGCAGATGATACCACCCTATGGTAGAAAGCAAAGAAGAACTAAATAGCCTCTTGATGAAAGTGAAAGAGGAGAGTGAAAGTTGGCTTAAAACTCAACATTCAGAATACTAAGATCATGGCATCTGGTCCCATCAATTCATGGCAAACAGATGGGGACAATGGAAACAGTGACAGACTTTATTTTGGGGGGCTCCAAAATCACTGCAGATGGTGACTGCAGCCATGAAATTAAAAGACACTTACTCCTTGGAAGAAAAGCTATGACCAACCTAGACAGCACATTAAAAATCAGAGACGTTACTTTGCCAACAAAGTCCGTCTAGTCAAAGCTATGGTTTTTCCCTTGGTCATGTATGGATTTGAGAGTTGGACTATAAAGAAAGCTGAGCACTGAAGAATTGATGGTTTTGAACTGTGGTGTTGGAGAAGACTGAGAGTCCCTTGGACTGCAAGGAGACCAAACCAGTCAATTCTAAACGAAATCAACCCTGAATATTCATTGGAAGGACTAATGCTGAAGCTGAAACTCCTATACTTTGGCCACCTGATGCAAAGAACTGACTCATTGGAAAAGACCATCAGGGAAAGACTGAAGGCAGGAGGAGAAGGGGACGACAGAAGATGAGATGGTTGGATGGCACCACCGACTCAATGGACATGAGTCTGAGTAAGCTCTGAGAGCTGGTGATGGACAGGGAAGCCTGGTGTGCTGCAGTCCATGGAGTCACAAAGAGTTGGACATGACTGAGTAACTGAACTGAACTGAATAGCCAATCAATAATGCTGTGACAGTTTCAGGTAAACAGTGAAGGGACTCAGTTATATATATACATGTATCCATCCCCCCCTCCCCCACCCCAATCCTGCTCCCATCCAGGCTGGCACATAACACTGGGTAGAGTTCCATGTGCTATGCAATTGATTTTTGTTGGTTATCCATTTTAAATATAGCAGGGTGTACATAACTTCCCGAAGTCCTTAACTATCCCTTCACTCAACCCTCAACCATAAGTTCGTTTTCTAAGTCTGTGAATCTCTGCTTTGTAAGTAAATTCATTTGTATCATTTCTTTTTAGATTCCACATATAAAGGATGTCATATATTTTTCCTTCTCTGACTTACTTCACTCATATAACAGTCTCTAGGTCCGCCCATGTTGCTGCAAATGTCCTTATTTCATTCTTTTTAATGGCTGAGTAATATTCCAATGCTTACATATATGCATGTGTGCGTGTGTGTATACAGATATATATATATATATACACACCACATCTTCTTTATCCAGTCCTCTGTCAATGGACATTTAAGTTCTTTCCATGTCTTGGTTATTGTAAACAATGCTGCCTTGAACACTGGGGTGCATGTATCTTTTCAGGCCATGTTTTTCTCTGGATATATGTCCCTGAGTGGGATTGCAGAGTGATATGATAGTTCTAGCTTTAGTTTTTTAAAGAACCCCCATACTGTTCTCCATAGTGGCTGTACCAACTTATATTTCCACCAACAATAGAAAGAGGGTTCCCTGTAAAGATAATTCTTTACTGGACTTTATGAAACCTTTAATATATTAATATGCATCATTAATCTCCTAAAAAGGATCTAAGTAGACAGATTTCTCAGAGCACGAGATATTTTTCTCATGCCACTTATTTTACATCTCAGCATGCCAATTTCAGAAACATCACAGAAAAGGAAAAATGTTGCCAAGCAGCATTATGAGCCTAGAAAAATTAATAAATTAGTGATATAGATAATCAGCAGGGGCATGTCATTATTCTAGAATGAAGCTAACTGGGAAAAACGATAAAGCTGAATTGATCAGGGGCTGTTATAAAGTGCTAAGTCAAAAGTGACAAGGACATGAAAATATCACATTTCAGGCAGCTAGATCCAATACAATGCCTACATATGTGTGCATGTATATATATACATACACATCTATATCAATCTCTTTAAATGAAATCTATATAATTTCAGTATATAAAATAGATGACAGCAGAGCTTTTTTGATTGAAGGTAAGATTGGTATTGGGAAGAAATGAATGAATAAAAAAGGTTCTCTTTAGCTCTTACCAATATCCTTTTAAGCTCAAAACTGATATTGTTACTCCATAAAACAATAACAGGGCATGTGATATTACTAACATATTGCCACAGTTTAGTTTCATAAAACACTACTGTGGGACAGGCTTTCTAATGCTATATGGAAAAACGTGTCTTAAAGTTTTAACATTTGACTTAAAAATTCTGAAAAAGTGAAAGTGAAGTCGCTCAGTCCTATCTGACTCTTTGCAACTCTGTAGACTGTAGCCTGTCAGGCTCCTCCATCCATGGGATTTTCCAGGCAAGAATACTGGAGTGAGTTGCCATTTTCAGCATGTAGAAATTCCATTAAGTTTCAGAAATTAAAAAATTCCCTGTTTATAGGCTATAGCTACCTTCTTAGAAGCACTGTATTCAAGGATGGGCCCAATCACTAATGAGACTTTCTCACAACATCCCTCTCTTCTCTGCCATGCCACACCATGCTGAACCCCCTCCCTTTTAAGATCCTGTTATGTCCCCAGCCTCATTAGAATGAAGAAGACAGGCAAGAAAAGAAAGGTGGGGCGGGGGATCTTCTGTGTGACATCGATGTGATCTTTTGAAATGCTCAAGTTGTTGCCACTTTCTACTATCTTCCAACACAAAAGTCACATGAGGACAGAAAATCCAGCTGATGGAGAGCAAAGATAACTCAGGATAATACATGATCCCCATAAGCACAGGCTTAACAAAAAGAAAACAGGCAGGCAAGAGTCTGACTTGGGCCTAGGAATTTTTGGAAAAAAAGTTTCTTGTAGCAAAGGTCTATTTAGAACAGAAACATGAAATGTGTCGCAATTAAAACTCCAATAACAATGAAAGATTTGTTAAAAATATAAAGGTTTATTTTTTCCTATTTAATAGTGAAGGTCAAATTTATAGTGGGGTGATCCCCAAAGTTAAATTTTTAAAATGATTCACTTTTTCATTAAGAAATCCCAAAATCTGGAAAAGAAGAAAAATGATCTAATATCCCCACTGTCCTGTCAGAACGTGTATTGACATTTTTGACATATTTCTTTCTAGTCTTTCTGACCAAATGGGATTAGAGAGCAGCCTGAAGTCTTCTAGTAGTAATGCCCTTCCCCCTCCTAACCAAGCATTCCTCTGTAATAATACATTTCCTCTCTTGAGAGGAACTGCCACCCTCCTAGAACAGGCTAGGGGACCTATACTAAATCATGTTCTCCACATTTTATTTTTAACATTAGTCATCATTATATTTGTACACATTTTTCTTTCTTTGAAACAACAAAAACTTACTAGACTCTTAAACACTGCATACTTTATGTCTACAAATAGACATTAAGTCATATGCCTTTATTAAGAATGAGGGCAAAGGATTCAAATGCAATTAATGTGGCAATTAAAGGTCTTTGTCTTTTCAGAGCTTTTAAAATGGATTAATTGGGTCATTCAACTATTAGAGTACAAAAAACTCTCCAAGGCCTAATGTTTTATACAAAAGAAGACAGTGAATTCTAGAAATGCTTCATTTTTATAATTTGATTCTAACCTAATTTCTGGTTCTTTAAGAATAGTTTAAAACTCTGGTTATCTTCATAAAATGGAATTGAACAGATAAAGGTAAATTAGTTCAAAATAACACTTGCTATTGACAGGATGAAAATAAATAGCACAGATATCATCCTTATTAAAGACATAAGCATGAGTGTAATATTTTGCATTCTTATTTCTAAACTCTGAAAATATAAAATTAATAAAAACCCAAAACTGATTACTAAAAGCCACATATATTGGATTTAAGAGAGTATTAGTGCAACCTAGAAATATTTGAGCAGAATTACCCAGTAATTAGAAACATCAAGGGTTGGCTGCTGGTTTGGGCCATGTGCCTACTAAAGACAGGCAAGCAAGCAGGAAGCACATGCTCCAGCCACAAGGGAAAAATGCAACTTCTGAGACCAACTAGCATTTAAAAAAACAATTACACACTCTAATCTAAAACTAAAATATTCATAGAATTATAGGATATTTGAAGTTAAAAGAGAGTTTGCTATAGAAGACTCCCAAAACCTCAATTTGGTTAATGAAAAGCCAGTATTGTTTTCTTTTCTAAAGAAAATAAAGATTCTTTCTAATTAATGTATTTTTAGAGAATTACTAAAACAGAATACATATATGCTGCACTACTGACAGGGAATAAACTAAATCTGAGCTGATACTGCAAAAAGACCATTCCAAATAAAAAAGGTATGTTAATTTTAAAAATCTTATCTTATTTTCAAATTTTTATTTCCCAAACAGTCTGGAAATTGACCATCCCTTAAAAACATTTAAATGACAACTGCAACTTTAACTTATAAATGCATTCTTACAATTGTCACATTTATCCCTTGGAAGGTGGATGTGTGCCTGTGTATATACATAAAATATATCATCAGCCAAGAAAGAGCCAAAGAGTAAAATGATTATTTATATACCTACTACCTGGATTCAACACTGTACCTTTTTCTTGACTCATTTACAAGTTACAGATATCCTCCACTGCTTGCCTCAAACTGTAATGCTACAACTGCCAATTAGGTTCATTCTCTTCTGTTATCAATATGACTGCCAGATTAATTTTTTAAATTACTTTTCATGATGTCACTCTTTTAATCAAGGGTCCACAATGGCTTCCTGCTATTTCAGTTCTAAATTTTCTCAAGTCTTCTTCTTACCTTCCCCTCCCTGATCTTCTACTATTTTTTTAACAAGGAAAGCCTCTATTTATACAATAATACCTTGATCACAGCCTTCTGCCTGTAATGCTTAGTGCCCTCTTTCCAGCTGACATAAATCCCAAACATCTTTCAAGGCTTAAAATTAAGCCCCATCTCAACTCTAAGTAAGCCTTTCTTCTCTAACAACTCCAGGCCATATTGTTCTTTTGGTTAATGTCCTACTATTCCAGTTAGAACTGAAAACTTTATCACTTAACTCTAATAATTTCATGTGTGTACTAATGATATTTCCAGACTGAATGGGAACTTCTTGTACACAATTTAGCACAGTGCTCAGCTCAAAAATTTTTCTTATTCACTGGTTAATAAGTAATAATTTCCTACTTATGCAAAGTATTTTTAATCAGAAAAAAATGTACAAAAAGTTTATTTCTCTCACTGTATCACTGTCATACCACATTTCCCATGTGGTAAGGGTCCCATTATGGACCAAGCCATAATTTAGCAAATGTCATAAGAGTTATTGACCCAGGTCAAAAGATAGGCTGGACCCAATCATATGCACAGGCACAGAGGTATGTACCCAGAGGATGGTGGGCTCTACAGATATCAGGTCAAGATGAGCTGCAGCTGAGTAAGTTTTATGGTATAGAGAAACCATGAGTAAGAAAAGGAAGCTAGTGGTGGAGAATGGGGAAGGCAAGAGATGTAGAGAGACAAGCTATGAGAGACAGAGGAAGACTGTCTCTAAAAGTAGTCTTGGCCAGTCAGAATGGCTGCTATCCAAAAGTCTACAAGCAATAAATGCTGGAGAGGGTGTGGAGAAAAGGGAACCCTCTTACATTGTTGGTGGGAATGCAAATTAGTACAGCCATTATGGAGAACAGTGTGGAGATTCCTTAAAAAACCGGAAATAGAACTGCCATACGACCCAGCAATCCCACTGCTGGGCATACACACAGAGCAAACCAGAATTGAAAGGGACACGTGTACCCCAGTGTTCATCTCAGCACTGTTTAGAATAGCCAGGACATGGAAGCAACCTAGATGTCCATCAGCAGACAAATGGATAAGGAAGCTGTGGTACATATACACAATGGAGTATTACTCAGCCATTAAAAAGAATACATTTGAATCAGTTCTAATGAGGTGGATGAAACTGGAGCCTATTATACAGAGTGAAGTAAGCCAGAAAGAAAAACACCAATACAGTATCCTAACGCATATATATGGAATTTAGAAAGATGGTACTATAACCCTGTATGAGAGACAGAAAAAGAGACACAGATGTATAGAACAGTCTTTTGGACTGTGGGAGAGGGCAACGGTGGGATGATTTGGGAGAATGGCAATGAAACATGTATAATATCATATGTGAAATGAATCGCCAGTCCAGGTTCAATGCATGATACAGGATACTTGGGGCTGGTGCACTGGGATGACCCAGAGGGATGGGATGGGGAGAGAGGTGGGAGGAGGGTTCAGGACGGGGAACACGTGTACACCCGTGGTGGATTCACGTTCATGTATGGCAAAATCAATACAATATTGTAAAGTAAGTAAAAAAAAATTAATAAAAAATGTAGTCTTGGTTCCTGGCAGCTTTCCAGTTCCCACAGCAGTCCCTGAGGTTGTGCTCAATTTCCTATCCTTGGATTTCCATGTTCCCTGTTAGATGCTATCTAGCTAGCTCCCTACTCCTAAGCCACCTTGGTTTCTGTTCTTTTGGGGGTCAAAAGACCCTAAACACATTATTATACATCATTATGAAACAACTAAGCAAATGACTCCTCAGATCCACCCCCACCCCACAGACGCTAATAGCCAGTATTCTCGGATAATTCCCGTCTCCATTCTATGCTATCTATTCCCATCTATAAAACAAGGGATCTCAAAGTATTTGTGTCTGGCTCCCAATGATATAGTCCATGGTGAAAATGTTTCTCTTAATACTTATTACACTTTTCTTGAAGTCTTCTTCATGTAAGTTATGTGCTCTACATTATGTACTACATATTTGACTAAATCGTATGATTTTTCCTCAAATATATTCAGATTTAGAATATAAATGGATATCTACAAATATAACTACACAATACTAGTAATGCAGATATTACACACTTTTTGGTGATATTTAACTTATATGCAGAGTACATCATGAGAAACGCTGGGCTGGAAGAAGCACAAGCTGGAATCAAGATTGCCGGGAGAAATATCGATAACCTCAGATATGCAGATGACACCACCCTTATGGCAGAAAGTGAAGAGGGACTAAAAAGCCTCTTGACGAAAGTGAAAGAGGAGAGTGAAAAAGTTGGCTTAAAGCTCAACATTCAGAAAACGAAGATCATGGCATCTGGTCCCATCACTTGATGGGAAATAGATGGGGAAACAGTGGAAACAGTGTCAGACTTTATCTTTTTGGGCTCCAAAATCATTACAGATGGTGACTGCAGCCATGAAATTAAAAGATGCTTACTCCTTGGAAGAAAAGTTATGACCAACCTAGATAGCATATTAAAAAGCAGAGACATTACTTTGCCAACAAAGGTCCGTTTAGTCAAGGCTATGGTTTTTCCTGTGGTCATGTATGGATGTGAGAGTTGGACTGTGAAGAAAGCTGAGTGCCAAAGAATTGATGCTTTTGAACTGTGGTGTTGGAGAAGACTCCTGAGAGTCCCTTGGACTGCAAGGAAATCCAACCAGTCCATTCTGAAGGAGGTCAGCCCTGGGATTTCTTTGGAAGGAATGATGCTATTAAGCTGAAACTCCAGTACTTTGGCCACCTCATGCGAAGAGTTGACTCACTGGAAAAGACTCTGATGCTGGGAGGGATTGCCGGCAGGAGGAGAAGGAGACGACAGAGGATGAGATGGCTGGATGGCATCACTGACTCGATGGACGTGAGTCTGAGTGAACTCCGGGAGTTGGTGATGGACAGGGAGGCCTGGTGTGCTGCAATTCTTGAGGTCGCAAAGAGTCGGATACAACTGAGGGACTGAACTGAACCGAATGTCTGATATTCTCACTAAACCATAAACCCCATGAAAGCAGAGACCACGTCTGTTTTTGTTTACCAAATTATGTACCTAGTGCTTGTCACAGTGTCTGGCACTATTAACCCCTCAATGAATATTTGCTGAATGGAATACTTACAGGTGTGACATTTAATTTAGTAAGCAATGGACCAAGGGGAGTTAGTCCTAATATCCACCTTAAACATATATGAAAACAGAAATTTTGATTCTCTTCCTGACTCACCTGCCAAACTTCCAACTTACTTCTCCCCATCATCTTGACCTCAGTAAATAGCAACATTTTCCACAAAGTTGCTCAAGGTGAAGATCTAGAAATAATCTTTAATTCTTGCTTCCCTCACTTTCCACATCCAATCCATTAGTGATATATTCTGAATCTGTCCTCTTTAATCCCCATCATCACTCTAAGAATTATCTCCTACCTTGACTACTACAGTGGCCTAATAGCTCTGCTTTGATTCCTACCCTCTTACAATAACTTTTTAAAATTCAGCAGTCAGTGTGATCTAAAACAGAAATGAAAGCATACATCTCTTAAAGGTCCACTGGTTTCTATTTGCACATACAATAATAACCACAATCCTTAAGTGGCCTTTTGCACAGCTCAGTACTATCTGCATGCGTGTGTGCGAAATCGCTTCAGCTGTGTCTGACTCTCCTGAGTTCAGTTCAGTTCAGTTGCTGCTCAGTTGTGTCAGACTCTTTGCAACCCCATGGACTGCAGCACGCCAAGCCTCCCTGTCCATCACCAACTCCCAGAGCTTGCTCAGACTTATGTCCATCAAGTTGGTGAGGCCATCTAACCATCTCATCTTCTGTCGTCCCCTTCCCCTCCTGCCTTCAATCTTTTCCAGCACCAGTGTCTTTTCCAATGAGTCAGTTTTTCACATCAAGTGGCCAAAGTATTGGAGTTTCAGCTTCAGCATCAGTCCTTCCAATGAACATTCAGGACTGATTTCCTTTAGGATTGACTGGTTGGATCTCCTTGCTGTCCAAGGACTCTCAAGAGTCTTCACCAACACCACAGTTCAAAAGCATCAATTCTTCAGCGCTCAGCATTCTTTATAGTCCAACTCTCAAATCCATACATGACCAAGGGAAAAACCATAGCTTTGACTAGACGGACCTTTGTCAGCAAAGTAACATCTCTGCTTTTTAATGTGCTGTCTAGGTTGGTCATAGCTTTTCTTCCAAGGAGCAACCATCTTTTAATTTCATGGCTGCAGTCACCATCTGCAGTGATTTTGGAACCCTCTAAAGTCTGTCACTGTTTCCATTGTTTCCCCATCTATATACCATGAATTGATGGGATCAGATGCCATGATCTTAGTATTCTGAATGTTGAGTTTTAAGCCAACTATTTCACTCTCTTTCGCTTTCAACAAGAGGCTCTTTTGTTCTTATTCACTTTCTGCCATAAGGGTGGTGTTGTCTGCATATCTATTATTGATATTTTTCCCAGCAATCTTGATTTCAGCTTGTACTTCATCCAGCCTTGGTATTTCACATGATGTACTCTGTCTATAAGCTAAATAAGCAGGGTGACAGTATACAGCCTTGATGTACTCCTTTCCTGATTTGGAACCAGTCTGTTGTTTTGTGTACAGTTCTAACTGTTGCTTCTTGACCTGCATACAGATTTCTCAGGAGACAGGTCAGTTGGTCTGGTATTCCCATCTCTTTCAGAATTTTCCACAGTTTGTTGTGATCCACACAATCAAAGGCTTTGGCATAGTCAATAAAGCAGAAGTAGATGTTTTTTTGGAACTCTCTCACTTTTTCAATGATCCAGTGGATGTTGGCAATTTGATCTCTGGTTCATTTGCTTTTTCTAAAACCAGCTTGAACATCTGGAAGTTCATGGTTCTTGCACTATTGAAGGCTGGCTTGGAGAATTTTGATCATTACATTGCGAGCGTGTGAGATGAGTTCAATTGTATGGTAGTGTGAACATTCTTTGGCATTGCCTTTCTTTGGGATTGGAATGAAAACTGACCTTTTCCAGTCCTGTGGCCACTGCTGAGTTTCCCAAATTTGCTGGCATATTGTAGCACTTTGACAGCATCATCGTTAAGGATTTGAAATAGCTCAACTGGAATTGTGTCACTAGTTTTTTTTGAAGTGATGCTTCCTAAGGCCCCCTTGACTTCACATCTCAGGATGTGGCTCTAGTCTAGTGATCACACCATCGTGGTTATCTGGGTCATGAAGATCTTTCTGTATAGTTCTGTGTATTCTTGCTACCTCTTCTTAATATCTTCTGCTTCTGTTAGGTCCATACCATTTCTGTACTTTATTGTGCCCATCTTTGCATGAAACGTTCCCTTGGTATCTCTAATTTTCTTGAAGAGATCTCTAGTCTTTCCCATTCTATTGTTTTCTGACTCTCCTGCTGCTGCTGCTAAGTCGCTTCAGTCGTGTCCGACTCTGTGCGACCCCATAGACAGCAGCCCACCAGCCCTGGCTAATTCACCTGCTCATTATGTTGCAACCATACTGACCTTCAGTTTCTTCTTGCTTCAGGGCCTATGCACTTTCTGGTCCCCACCCTGATCTTTCCTAAGGACAGCACCTTTGGTCTTCACATTTCAGATCAGAACTTTACCCTCTCAAAGAAGCTTTTCTTGACATCATTATAGAAAGAACCACTCCTCACTACTCACACAATTCTTTATGCTACCCTCTAGTTTCCTTCACAGCATATTTATCACTACTAGAAATCATTTTATTTATCTGTTTATTGTCTATCACCGACTCAATCAACATGAATCTGAGCAATCTCCAGGAGATAGTGAAAGACAGGGAAGCTCCAGTCCATGGGGGCGCAAAGAGTTGGACATGACTTAGTTACTGAACAACAGTCTATTTCCCCTCTACTAGAAATCGAAGCCCTTTGAAAGCGGTAACCCTGAACCTAAAACAGTGCCTGATATATAGTAAGCGTGCAAATTTTTTGCAGTATCTCTTTTGCTCTTAAAAAAAAACCACATTTATAATATATAAAAACCACCTGTTTGACATCATTCTACTTTCTTCAAAAAGTGGCAAAGGATGAAAGGTATGATTAATGAAAGACTGTTTAAATCTAGGACTATAAGACAGGAACCTTTAGTAGCATACCAGAATAAACTGTTATATCTGGCTTCTCACTCCTTTTACAGTGTGGGCCAAGATAGTTCTATTTGAAAGGAAAGAGAATCTGTTTCTTATTACATTCCTCCAGATAGGCGGTCACTTTTTCTAACTTAAAATTCATTACATTCTTTTTCAGGATCCTAGGCTATTACATAATTTCTTAAATATCAACTTATTGAAACCTAGACCTTAATGTTACATCTTTCTCTCTTTAGTACAATTAGAAAATATCTTAGATAGAAACAGAGCTAGTATCAGGTGACATGACACACAGATTCTCAGACTGTAGCACAGGGTTCCAGCCTATCCTTCAAAGGAAACACTAGAGGTGCTGAGGAGGAGAGCTGGGGGTCAAGGAGACCAGAAAGTACACTGTGGAAGTGTGGCGTTACTCCAATGTACAGGGTGTGGCCAAACTTCACAAGAGATAATAACTAACAAGTCAAATCATTCCTTCCCTCTCCTCCAACAGGAATGAAATCTCCAAGTCAGAACAAATAAGACTTGTAAAATGCTTTATACCAGAGGAGACAGGATTACTCAACCTTGGATGGGGTAAGGAGATGAGAATGAAGACTGAGCAGGAATACAAGTCAGGCCTTTATTGAAACACAATTTAATATTGTTTTCTTAATTTTTGTCTAGGATTGAGGAACATTTTCCACACTTTATACAAATCCACAGTGGAATCCTTTGTTCATTATATTACTCAATGTCTTTTATGTAAGGAAGCAGGCAATATATGCCTAAGAATTTAGTACAAGAGACAATTCTCACTTTTACATCAAACTTGGGGGTTTTCCTTTTTTAGCAAACAATGCAAATTCTGTGTTGTCATGGATGTTTTGAACTGGTAGGGCCTTTAGAAATCTGCTAGCCCAGAATTTCCTAAATTGGGATTGAGGTGCTATGAAGAAAAAAACAGTTCTTTAAGCAAAAAGGTTTCTTTCTTTCTTTGCATAACAATTTTACTGAGATAAAAGTCATGTTAAATTAATAAAACAAGACCACTAGACTGAGTTGGCGTCAGTTCCTTAGTAGCCTACCTAAGTAAACCAAAACTTAAGCCTATAATGCCCCAAGGTTAAGAGATCAAAATCCTAAGGACAATCAATCAGGAACAGTCACCTGGGCTTTCCCAAATAAGACACCTGCTCAAACTATAGCCAATCAAACATTTCCTTGCTTCGTCTCCACCTTTTCTATAAAAGTCCTTCCTGAGCTCCTGTTACTTCCCATTTGACACTGTCCAAATTCAAATCAATTTTTGCTCAAATAAACTTGCAATTTTAATATGACCCCGTCTATCTTTTAACAGTAACACATTATAAAATTCATACTTTTAAAGTGTACCATTCAGTTGTTTTTAGTATATTCACAGAATTGTGCTCACTATTTTTCAATTTCAAACATTTTCATCACCCAGAAAAGAAACCTCATACTCATCAGCAGTCATTTCCCCATTTCTCCATTCTCCCAGCAACAAGTTTCTTAACCACAGGAATCTTTGCAAACTATTGTGAACCTAACCTGTTTGTGAATTTATAAGAGAGGGGTACAGTGTACAGTGTTTCCCAAACTTACTTAATAGCTAATATGCATGTGAAGTGAAGTGAAGTCACTCAGTCGTGTCCGACTCTTTGCTCTCCCATGGGCTGCAGCCTACCAGGCTCCTCTGTCCATGGGATTTTCCAGGCAATAGCCCTGGAGTGGATTGCCATTTCCTTCTCCAGGGCATCTTACCAACCCAGGGATCGAACCCGGGTCTCCCACATTGTAGAGAGACGCTTTACTGTCTGAGCCACCAGGGAAGTGTGTGTATTATCTCAATTATTGCGATAAAAAATCTATGATAATCTTGAATCTTTTTATACAATAAATGTGGATATTAAAGCACAAAGAATAAAGCTACCTAAATTTGTTCAAATATTCTTAACTATATTCTACTCTACTATTTCCCACAGAACTGACCAGCTATGGGATAATAGGCAACTAGTTTTCTAATGAATCAAAACTTTGAAAGTGCTTTAATTCAATTTCTTTAACTTAAAGAGAAAAAACAGGACCCAGGAAAGTAAGCTGATTTAGCCCCAAATATACAACATTCTTTCTTTCTCCTTTGATTTGTCTAATTGACAGCTTTGTTAGAACTCAATTATAATTAACTATATAACCCCAGGCTCCTGACAATTCTCTCCCTTCTTGAAATACTCTTGGCTCAAACAAATCCTTTAACTCTTGTATGCTACCTTGAAACCTGTTGAGGCTGATTTTGCTCTTTCCAGGTGTGTTTCCCTGTGAGCAATGCACTTCTCCACTTTCGCATGTATAAATTCCAGCCATCTTTTAATATCTAGTGAAGCTGGGGCATCATTCAATTATCTTCCCAACCTGAGTGGACATCATCATCTCTCTCCCTGTGTGCACTCACAGCCCTCATCGCTTCATGTGGATACTTCAGCCTGGAATTGGAGCCGCTCCTGTCTTGTGGCACCCCACCCCCTAGCTAAAGCTGGTGGAGGGCAGGAGGTGGCAACAACTACTAAAACCCAGCACGTGGGAGACACTCAGCACTGAACAGCTTCCTATCCACTCGTGGTCTAATTCCTCCAGAGCAAGAACAAAACTCTCCTCAAGTCAGCCCCCAAAGAGAGACTTCCCTGATTTCTAATCTCTCCTGCCAGAGCCCAGCGCTGTCTTGGACACACTGCATACCCACAGAGAAGAGCAGCAGAATCGGCTTTAGGAGACTTGGACCTAGTCTCTGCCTGAGACTTCAGAAGTCAGTCAGGCTGCAGAGCACACAAGTGCTCGCTGCCCGAGGTCGGCCTTTCTGAACCGAGGGTCAAGTAACAAGCAACAGTAACTGGCCAGGGTGGAGGTAAGGCGGAGGCCCCTCCAAAATCCCGTCCCACCCTCGCGACGGTCCTGGGCGAAAGCATTTCGCGCTCTTCGGACAGAGACCCGAGCCGGATGAGAGGATACGGGCTGAACTGAGGGCTCCTGCTCGGTGGGTGACAGGGAAAGGCCTCGAACCCAGGTCACGGCTCCCAGTTCAGGGGATCTGGGCGGAAAGAAGGAGGGTGGAGAGGGGTCCTCCTCGTCCCGCCTCAGTCCCTCCTGCCGCCTGCTGGGACCTCCCGACCCTGGGTCACCAGACTTGGACCGGGTCTGGGGGTCGCCGGCACCCCCGCCCCCTGCTCCGCGCCATCTTGGAGGGCTGAGGCGACCGCTCTGGACCTCCTCGAACCGCTGCTCCAGAAGTTACTCACCCGCACTGCCCGGGGCCAGGCCCCCTGCCACCTCCGCGACCCCAGCCACCGTCAGGAGAAGCAGCAGCGCGCCTCGCGGGGAGGCCCGGACGGTCGCCATGTCCAGGCCTGGGGCTCCAGGGCAGCTTGATGCTCGGACCCAGCCTGCCCGCCGCGGCAACTCGCGGAGGCCCCGCCTCGGTGGCCCGGACCCTTGGTGATTGGCTGCGGCGCGAAACCCCGCCCCTCGGCCGCAAGGATTTTCCAAAACCTGCTGGGGGCGGGAACCTGCCCGAGACCCCGCTCTTTGTTAAGGCCCAGCTAGCTGTCTGTCCGCTTCTGCTGCTGAATCTGGCAGCCGGCGTTCTCCAAGAGGCGAGTCAGAGGATGTCAGGGTTGGGAGGGTCCTAAGGATGACTCGATCTCCCGAGGTTTGCAGATCCGGTCACTGAGGCACAGCGGAGAGACCATTAGCCCAAGGTCACGCCGCAAGTTCTCCTGAGAACTGGGTCACAGGCCAAGGCTGAACCAAAGGGACTTGTCCCTTTCACGTACTTCGATGATCTTAATATCCTTTCTGCCGGACGCTGCCTCACACCCCAAGAGGGCGTGTCATCCGGGACAGCTCCACCTCCCCTGAAATCGGAGGGGCTCTGCCTCTGACAATCTCCTGACAAGAGCCCGAGGCAAGAATTCGCCACCAAACCTCTTCGGCACGTGTAGCCTCACTGTGTCTTTGATGTTCTAAGGACACCTGATGTTGCTATCAGGAGAATGTGGAGAGGAGAATGCTTGTGTATCTAAATATGGAGAGCCTTGAAGGCCAGGCTGGGTTTAGACTTTAAGAGACAATTTAGAGGTGGGTCTGCTTATTATCAAAGTGTTCAACGCCCACCCCGTTCCTGTGTCCCTCCTTCTCTCCCTCTCCTTTCCTTTTGTCAATTACGTAATACATTTTCCCCTTTCCTCTTCCTTAAAAAAACAAAAAGCAAACATAACCACTGTTACATTTTTTAATATGGAATATCATTAAATATCCAGTGTTTACATTTTCCTTATTGTCTCATAATTTCCTTTTACAGTTTTCAAGTTCCAACCAAAGTCTATGTATAGAAGTTAATTTGTCTTTTAGGTCTCTGTCTATTCTCTCCTTTAGGAAAATGTGAATAAGTTACAATAATCTTTCTAAAACGTTTGCTCTGGCAACAACCCTCTTGCTTCTCTGAGAGACCACCTCTTTATTTACAAGATGGAATGATGTACAATTATTCAACATGATATCAGAGGCTCTCAACATTTAGACCCAATCATCTTTATCAGTTTCATCTCACCTTACATCCCACTCCTCCCTAGGAGAGAAGAGTAAAAAAACCTAGATTTGCGCTGATATGGTAGCCACTAGCCACATGTGGCTGTTGAGTACTTGAAACATAGCAATTCCAAACTGAAATATGCTGGAACCGGATTTGGAAGACTTAGTATGAAAACAAGAACCTTGCTTATTTAACTTATATGCAGAGCACATCTTGTGAAATGCCAGACTGTACAAAGCACAAGCTGGAATCAAGATTTCCGGGAGAAATATCAATAACCTCAGATATGCAGATGACACCACCCTTATGGC
Source organism: Capricornis sumatraensis (assembly GCF_032405125.1). Classification (NCBI taxonomy): domain Eukaryota; kingdom Metazoa; phylum Chordata; class Mammalia; order Artiodactyla; family Bovidae; genus Capricornis; species Capricornis sumatraensis. The sequence continues at coordinate 68,291,242 of NC_091074.1, read as the reverse complement.
AGAAAGTGAAGAGGAACTAAAGAGCCTCTTGATGAAAGTGAAAAAGGAGAGTGAAAAAGCTGACTTAAAACTCAACATTCAGAAAACTAAGATCATGGCATCTGGTCCCATCACTTCATGGCAAATAGATAGGGAAACAATGGAAACAGTGACAGACTATTTTCCTGGGTTCCAAAATCACTGCAGATGGTGACTGTAGCAATGAAATTAAAAGATGCTTGCTCCTTGAAAGAAAAGCTATGACAAACCTAGCATATTAAAAAGCAAAGACATTCCTTTACCGACAAAGGTCCATCTACTCAAAGCTATGGTTTTTCCAGTAGCCACGTATGGATACGAGAGTTGCACCGTAAAGAAAGCTGAGCACCGAAGAACTGATGCTTTTGAGCTGTGGTGTTGAAGACTCTTGAGAGTCCCTTGGACTGAAAGAAGATCAAACCAGTCAATCCTAAAGGTAATCAGTCCTGAATATTCACTGGAAGGACTGATGCTGATGCTGAAACTCCAACACTTTGGCCACCTGATGCGAAGAACTGACTTACTAGAAAAGACCCTGATGTTGGAAAAGATTGAAAGCAGGAGGAGAAGGGGATGACAGGAGATGAGATGGTTGGATGGCATCACCGACTCAATGGACATGAGTTTGAGCAAGCTCTGGGAGTTGGTGATGGACAGGGATGCCTGGCGTGCTGCAGTCCATGGGGTCGCAAAGAGTTGGACATGACTGAGCAACTGAACTGAAAATGTTATTAAAACTAATTTCACCTTTTTTTTAAAACTTGGTTTTGTTTTAAAATGACTTTATTTTTTAGAGTGGTTTTAGGCTCACAGAAAAACTAAGCACATTACAGAGATTTCTCGTATACCCCCTGCTTCAACATACAATATACTCACAGACCCCTCCACTATCAACATCCCACACCTCAGTGGTGCATTTGTTACAACTGATGAAGCTGCACTGCCACATCATTATCACCTGAAGTCCCCAGTTTACCTTAGAGTTCATTCTTGGCTTTACACATTCTGTGGGTTTTGACAAATGTATAATGACATATAGCCACCATTATTCTTTTTACTTTTTTTAATGTGACTGTTAGAAAACTTAAAATTATGTATATGGTTCACTTTGGGGTTCATATAGTTCTATTGTACAGTGCTGGTGTAATTACTTTTCATTTTAAACAAAGGTTAATGTTCAGAGATCATCTTTAAAGTGCCACTTTTAAAAAATGTTACTCATCAATGATTTTTTCCTGAGCTCAAAACATGTTTCTATATTTCAGATAAATAAAACCCATCTAATCTTTTGATCCATTTTTGTGTATTATGATTTCCCCATCATTTTACTTTCATTTCTTTATAAAGTATTTCCAGTAAGCTTCCTGGAGAAATCATATAGTTGGTTGCTTTTTAAAAAAAATTTAATATGATAATATTTGCCTTTTAATGCGAGTGTTTGGATTTAATGTAATTATTGATATATGGTTGAGTTTAAATCTGTCTTGCAATTTGTTTTCTATTTACTCCAGTTGTTCTTTTTTCCTTTTTCCTACTTTTCCTACCTTCTCTCAGAACAATAAAAGTGTTTGGAGTGTTGTTTTTATTATTTCATTATATCTCTTCTGTTGGCTTATCAGCTCTACTTCTTTGTTTTATTTTTCAGTAGGTGCACTAGAGTTTAGTATACAGTTTAACTTATTACAGTTCACCTTCAAATAATAATTATCACTTCATGTCAAATGTAAGACGTGACACCAGTATACTTCCGTTTTCTCCTCCCATCTTTTGTGCTAACGTTATCATACGTTTTGCTTCCATGCACTGTTATTATTTTGGTTTAAATAGTCAATTATTTAAGAGATTATAAAATGAGAAACTGTGTTTTATATTTACCCATATGTCAAGCATTTCTGATGCTCTTCATTCCTTTATGTAACTCCAGATTTCTCTTTGGTATCTAGAGGAAGATAAATATTTTGATTAAGAACATGGCAGGTTTTGCTGATTTTAATTAACTAGGACCCCATACATTGGTTTTGGGAGTTTATGCATACTATTAATACATTCCTGAAGTTAATTTTTAATAGAAATGATTTTTCTCAGTTTATTTAGTTTAAACACATTTTCTTACCAATCAGAGTCAGTCCCTCCACTCCCATCAGTCCCCAGCAACTTGACTCACTGGGATGGGGAAGGAAGCAAGCCCCTGGAAAAGGGAGGCTGTAGTGGGCTGGGACACAGAACCCCAGAGAGGCTTGAGGTAAGAGGGGATCTGAGCCTTGTCTCCCATGGAGCTCAGAGAAGTGACATACCTCATAAAGTTCCCCTGCCCTTTGGTTGCAAATGTGTCCTGTTCCTTGCTCCCCATCGAGAATGACACAGAAGAGGAGCTAAGTGTTTTCTGTCTCTGGCTCAGATGGTAAAAAATCTGCCCAACAATGCAGGAGACTCGCGTTCGATACCTGGGTCAGGAAGATCCCCTGGAGAAGAGAACGGCAACCAGTATTCTTGCCTGGAGAATTCCATGGACAGAGGAGCCTGGTGGGCTACAGTCCATAGGGTTGCAAAGAGCTGGACACGACTGAGTGACTAACACAGGAGCTGAAAGAGCGGAGAGCCCAAAGAGGCCTCCAGATCAGAACAAGGAGGCTGTAACTGGTATCTGCATGGTCTACACAACTGGATGCCAGATGAGAATGCAGGTATCAATGGGGATTGATTATGACGACTGAGGACCAGATGTCCTGCCTTCTTCCCCAGTCCCAGCTGGTGGGTTTGACTCTATATTTTTCCTCTCAAAACTATGGAGGGGGTTGGGGAGAGGCCTTGACTCAGCTGAGATCCTACTGAATTGACTGAGATTAAGTTTCAGTCGTTCGGCAGGAAGGGGACTTGCAGAGACAAGTAGCTGTTGATCAAAGATTTGTGCAGCCCTGCTACAAACTGTCGCTTAGAAGCAAATGCCCAGCCAGAACAAACATTTTCTGAGTGCTATCATGTTCTCTGTTCAGTTTACTGCCTGTGACTATAACCTTGGAGAACAAAGGATCCAATGCCTTGGAGCAAAATCGGTATTTGACAGTCCCATTGCCCCTATATTGAGATCTCACAGGACAGAGAGAAGCCCTAACACCAAGTCATTCAATAAGAACACATTATAAAACTTAACATTGTGACCTCAGTCTGTGATGCTGGTACACTATCTTGCCAGCGTCCAGTAAGCCCTCTAAACATATGAGCCTGTGAGTATGAAATTGTCCCCATTCTCTACTTTCCTTGCCTTCTTACTTCAGCAATTTTCAAACTTAAAAAATATTATTTTTATTTTTTAGCAATGGAACCCTTTTCCCAACAAAATCTTACAGAGTCCTACCATATAAAATAGAATAAAAAAGCTACATTTATTTTCTCAGTTCAAATATATAATTAATAATAATTAATTGGTTCAAAGACAATAAATGAGAATTCAGATAATAAATGAAATTTTGATGAACACAAAAGCTTGAAATTGGGAATATGTATGATAATTGTGGGCTTCCCTGGTAGCTCAGCTGGTAAAGAATCTGCCTGCAATGCAGGAGACCCTGGTTCAATTCCTGGGTCAGGAAGATTCCCTGGAGAAGGAATAGGCCACCCATTCCAGTATTCTTTGGCTTCCCTGGTGGCTCAAATTGTAAAGAATCCGCCTGTGATGTGGGACGCCTGGGTTCGATCCCTGGGTTGGGAAGATCCCCTGGAGGAGGGCATGGCAACCCACTCCAGTATTCTTGCCTGGAGAATCCCTGTGGACAGAGGAGTCTGGCAGGCTATATTATAGTCCATGGCGTCCCAAAGAGTTGGACACGAATGAATGACTAAGCACAGCACAGCATAATAATTGTAGTCACACCAGTTTGGCTTCCATTTCTGTACTTTGTTTTTGGTTGCCTGTTGTAGAGAAAATCTTGCTTCATACAGATGAGTAGTTTGTAAAGGGTCTTGGTTTTTGAATTAGCCCACCTTGCATTCTCTGACTATTCTTCGTTCAAATTAACATGGTATCTTGAAAAAGAAATATTGACAGATTTTTATTTCAATACTGACTCAGGAACACTTATGTCGATACCAAAATCTGCACGTGGATATTTGTAGCAGCTTTGTTCATAACTGCTAAAACTTGGAAGCAACCAAATGTCTTTTAGTAGGTAATTGGTTAAATTAACTGTGATACCTCCATACAATGGAAGATTGTTGAGCAATAAAAAGAAATGAGCTAGTCAAACCACAGAGAGTGTCGTATGGAAGGAGAGAAGGTTAGCACCCACCTTGACAAGGATGGAAGAGGCCCTTGGGCCTGACAACACACAGATGGTTAAGGCATTGATACCTACTTTGTGGCATCTAACCACTATTTTTAAAAGGGGACGGTGGCAGCAGAGGATGAGATGGTTAGACAGCATCACCAACTCAATAGACATGAGTCTGAGCAAACTCCGGGAGACAGTGAAGGACAGTGAAGCTTGGCATGCTGCAGTCCATGGGGTCGCAAAAAGTCAAGCACGACTTAGCAACTGAATAGAACAGAATAATAATCATGATGTTGGAAATTAAAAAAAAAAAGAAAACCAATATCAACAGCAAAAAAACACCCCACAAAAAGACAGGGATGAAACTTAAAAAGGCATATTTTCTGAGTGAAAGAAGCCAATCTGAAAATGTTACATACCTTCAGATTCCAACTCAATAACATTCTGGAAAAGGCAAAATTACGGAGACAATAAAAAGATTAGGGATTGCCAGGGGCTAAAGGGGGAGGCCGGAGAAGGCAATGGCACCCCACTCCAGTACTCTTGCCTGGAAAATCCCATGGATGGAGGAGCCTGGTAGGCTGCAGTCCATGGGGTCGCTAAGAGTCGGACGCGACTGAGCAACTTCACTTTCACTTTTCACTTTCATGCATTGGAGAAGGAAATGGCAACCCACTCAAGTGTTCTTGCCTGGAGATTCCCAGGGATGAGGGAGCCTGGTGGGCTACCATCAACGGGGTTGCACAGAGTCGGAGACAACTGAATGAAGCGACTTAGCAGCAGCAAAGGGGGAGGGAGGGGTGTAGAGGCAGAGCACAGAGGCTTTTCAGGTCAGTTAAAGTGTTCTGTTTAAAACTATAATGCTGGATACATGTTATTATACATTTGTCCAAACCTACACACCAGGAGTGAACTCTAAACTATGAATTCTGGGTGATGATGTGTCAATATAGATTCACTGATTGTAACAAAGATACCATTCTGCTGGTGGATGTTGACAGTAGGAGAGGACGTCGGCAGAGGGGGACCTGGCATATGGAAACTCTCAGTAATTCCTGCCCAGTTTTGCTGTGAACCTAAACTTGCTCTAAAACACAAACTGTACTGATTTTTAAAATGCCAGTTTGACATTAAAAGTAAAAAAATATTGATTCACTAATAAAGTTTGGATAATTGCTCAAATTTCTTATCATAAATGTAGTCAGAGAAGTAACACTCCCAAAGGTCTGGTTAACTCCAATACTATGTATAATGTGATGTTATTACTGTGTGGCCACTTCCATGTTCCTTTGTCATTGTGCAATTGGCTATGACACTATGATGAGAACATGCACCAGCAGATGATTCTGAGCTTTGCCCAACGCTTAACTGGAAACAGTGCACATTTGTATTCCTTAGTACTATTATACGTAAGCAGTTGAGCCGTAGGCTTGGATTTGAGAAATGATCAGTGCAGATTTACACTTTTTCTAATCAAGGACACATTCAAAGAAGATAAAAGAAATATGCAGAGATGGTAGGAAAAGATTTATTCTGAGGTCTATGAACAGCAATCAACTCAACAACACACATACTATTGTGATAGTGGTTTCTTGTGTGTCAAAAATCAAAATGCAAGTTTGTGTGTGTCCATGGTCTTACTTAAAAGTTATTTAGTTATTTAGTTTATACATTAAAGAAGCTCAAATCAAATATTTGTAGAGCCCATTTGGGAGCAGCTTGATTAGACTATATTATTCAAGAGTTTTGTACAAGAGTTTTGTATGTTGGAACATGTCTGTTTTAATTCTGATACCCTCTTTCTCTTCCAAAATAATGAATCATGCTCTCTTCCACAGCTGGAATAAATATGTCATTCTGTTGTCTTTTTTCGCTTTGTATAATCATGATGGTGTTTACGAATTCTAATCCATCCTGTTTCTGGCAGCATGTGGTGTGATGTATGTATCAAAGGCAAACCTTCATTCAGTTGAATGTCACTGTTGTCCCACTGTTTATTAAAAACTGGTTCCTCTTCATGCTATTAATTTTGACCTGATGTGTATATGTATTAAATTCTTGTAGTTGGAATTAATTTTCTGGTATCTCGTAACCACTGATTTTACATACAAAAAAACATCAACACTTAGAAGACTCCAACATCATTACCTTCAAAAGATCCTTGTTCAATTATACTTTACAAGCTCAGTAGAGTCTTCTGGGGAATTAAAAATACCAAACAACTTTGTTTCTAAGCCCAGTTTTCCTATTGGCCTTACCACAGACACAGTAAAATTTGAAATGTTGTAGGGTAGAGACCAGGAGAAGGCAATGGGAACCCATTCTGGTCCTGTTGCCTGGAAGGTCCCATGGGCAGGGGAGCCTGGTGGGCTGCAGTCCGTGGGATCGCGAAGAGTTGGACACGACTGAGCGACTTCACTTTCACTTTTCACTTTCATGCACTGGAGAAGGAAATGGCAACCCACTCCAGTGTTCTTGCCTGGAGAATCTCAGGCAAGGTGGAGCCTGGTGGGCTGCCGTCTATGGGGTCGCACAGGGTCAGACACGACTGAAGCGACTTAGCAGTAACAGCCTCAGAGACCAGAAATGTGAATATTAAAGAAGCTCTTTCATTTGTTATAATTTGAGAGCTTCCACCTTAAAACATTAAGGTTATTGTCTTATATTTATACTCTCAAGCCCCTGGTCCATCACTCTGCCTTCCTTTATACTCCCCAAACACTCACCATTTTTTCCCTGACACAGTCTGTCATGTCTAGAATTATGTTTGTTCTCAATTATTTGGTACTTTTACTAGTGTAAATAAGATATTATTTCTGTTTTTATTTTGCTCTATATTGATGGAATGTAGGAATACAATTGACATTTGAGAAGTTATTTCTATATCCTTAACTTTCCTGAACTCTTAGTACTGATAATATTTTTTTAGTTAATACTTAGAAATACAATCATTATGTTTTCTGTAGAAATTGACATCTGTTTCTTCCTCTGCTATGTTAATGCCTCATATTTTGTACTTGACAACATTTTTATATCTATCTGCACTTGACTGCACTTTAGTGCTATTTGAAGTGGGAATGGCTGGTTTCTGGTCTAGCATGGAAAAAGCTTGGGAGATGCCATACTGTACTAACAAGCGAAAATCTGAACAGACTTATTGATAAACCAACAATTCTTCTTAGACCTGGAAGAGAAGTGAGGTCACAGGGCAAACTGCTACCCCCAAACTGGAGAGAGCAGCCTGGGTTGCTGATTGCTGGAGGACTTGGTACCTGCAGGAGTTGCTTCCTTGCCTCTCTCCTCAGTCCCTTGTCCCTAGTCCCAAGTCTTGCAGGGCCTACTACTCAGAGGTACAGCGTCACCTAGGAACTTGGCAGAGATCCAGAATCTCCAGCCTCACCTCTGACTCAGTGAGTCTGGATCGGTATTTTCACAACCTCCCCAGGTGACTTAGGAACCTTTTCAGGTTTCACAAGTACTGACCTCAGGAGCTTGCAGAAACGTCCACCAGATGGCAGGTTTGCAGCAGGCACAGGTATCCAGAGACACCACCGGCCACCCAAGTTCATTGGCATAAAGCAGCTATGATGTGATGTCACCGTGGTTATGCACAAAGTCAACCATTTCTAGCCAGCACTTCTAGAAATTCGAAGCTCTTTCCTTCTAGGTTCTTAGATAGAAGTTTCCGTTGCCTATGAAACAAAGGCATGATGGTCAGTCTACTTTTTAGTTTTATTCACATGGTCCACAATGTGAACCTTGGGAGACTCCCTTCTGTTTGCTGGGTTCTCACTTCTCTACCAGGACAATGGGGAGTTTGGAGACCATGTGTTCTGGAGTCTGAAAATCTATGACAGTCACTCAGTTAGGTGTTTCTGACTCACCACAGCAGCCTTCACATCCTTGTTCCTCAGGCTGTAGATGGGGTTGAGCATGGGGGTCACCACCCCATAGAAGAGGGAGGTGAGCTTGTCTGCAAGGTCCTGTTTGTCTGCCCCCAGAGGGTCCTTGGATTTGCGCTTCCCATACATGAAGAGGATGGTCCCATAGAAGATGACCACAACTGTGAAGTGGGCAGAGCAGGTGGAGACCTTTTTCTTCCCTACTGCTGAAGGGATCCTCAGGACAGTAGCAGTGATGAACACATGGCAGAAAAAAGATGAACAGAACTGAGATGCCCATGAAAATGACAGTTGTTATCCCCATGGTGATCACACTGATGGAGATGTTAGCACAGCCCATGGCACTTCAGGACAGCCAGGATCTCACAGGTGAAGTGGTTGATGACGTTGTCCCCACGGAAGGGCAGCCTCACAGCCTGGGTTGTCTGAACTACAGAGTTGGTGATACCAGCTGCTCAGGAGCCAACAGCCATGGGCAGGTAGGCAGCCTTGCTCACGATGACAGAGTACCTTATGGAGTTGCAGATGGCTACATAGCGGTGAAGTGCCATCATGCTCAGGAGCACATACTCTGTTCCCACAATGGTGAAGAGAGGAACATCTGCATGGCACAGGCTGAGAAGGAGATGGTTTTCCTGGGGGTCAGGAAGCGGTCAAAGATGAGGGGGACTGAGGAGGTTGTGTAGCAGATGTCCAGGAAGGAGAGGTTCCCCAGGAAGAAGTACATGGGCGTGTGCAGGCGGGAGTCAAGGATGGTCACCAGGATGAGGACCCCATTGCCCAGCAGGATCACCAGGTACATGAGCAGGATGAGCACAAAGAGCTTTCTCCAGCTTTGGGTGGGCTGACAGGCCTAGGCAAATGAACTCCACCAGAGGGGAGGTCTGATTGGACCTGTCCACAGCGCATCTGCTCTGTCACCTGCAGGAACTCAGAAGCTCAACCTCAGCACTCTCTGACTGAGGTGCTGGCTTGCTAGTGAGGAATGCCCTCTCTGCTGAGCAAGAGGAAATCAACTTTAACAATGACGGTTTCTCTGCAGTTCTCAGTAAGATTCTGGGGACTAGAAAAGAATCTAGTTTGTCATCTTAAGCCACCTTCTGTGCAAGAGACATCTGAGATGCCCCAGTGGGGATTTAATTCACCTGATCAGACATACTCATTTCTACTGAAATATCCTAGATGGTGGACTTCTCTTGTTAAATCTTGGTCAGAGAGGTAGCATTGAAACATAAATTGTTGTTCAGTCGCCCAGTCGAGTCTAACTCTTTGCGACCCCACGGACTGCAGCATGCTAGGCCTCCCTATCCCTCACCATCTCCTGAAGTTTGCCCAAGTTCATGTTCATTGCACTGGTGATGCCATCCAGCCATCTCATGCTCTGATACCTTCTTCTCCTTCTGCCCTCCATCATTCCCAGAATCAGGGAGTTTTGCAATGAGTCATCTGTTCGCATTAGGAGACCAAAATACTGGAGCTTCAGTTTCAGCATCAGTCCTTCCAATGAGTATTCAGGGTTGATTTCCCTAAAAGATTGACTGGCTTGATCTCCTTGCTGTCCAAGGGACTCTCAAGAGTCTTCTCCAGCACCACAGTTCAAAAGGGGCATCAATTCTTTGGTGCTCTACCAACTCTCACAACCATACGTGACCACTGGGAAGACCATAGCCTCGACTATATGGACCTTTGTTGGCAGAGTAATGTCTCTGCTTTTCAACACACTGTCTAGGTTTGGCAAAGCTTTCCTGCCAAGAAGCAATCGTCCTCTGACTTCATGGCTGCAGTCATCATTTGAAGTGATTTTAGAGCCCAAGAAGAGGAAATCTGTCACTACTTCCACCTCTTCGCCTTCTATTTGCTATGAAGTAATGGGGCCAGATGCCATGATCTTAGTTTTTTTTAATATTTAGTGTTAAGCTGGCTTTTTCACTCTCCTCGTTCACTCTCATCAAGAGGTTCTTTAGTTCCTCTTTGCTTTCTGCCATTAAGGTGGTATCATCCACATATCTGAGGTTGTTGATGTTTTTCCCACCTATCTTGATTCCAGCTTTTAACTCATCCAGGTTGGAATTTCTCATGATATGCTCAGCATATAGGTTAAATAAACAGGGTGACAACAGACAGCCTTGTCATACCCCTTTCTCAATCCCGAATCAATCAGTTGTTCCATACAGGGTTCTAACTGTTGCTTCTTGACCCACGTACAGGTTTCTCAGGAGACAGGTGAGATGGTCTGTATTTCCATCTCTTTAAGAGCTTTCCACAGTTTGCTTCCACATGTACATTACCACATGTAAAATAGACAGCCAGTGGGAATCTGCTGTATGATGCAGGGAGCTCAATCTGGGGCTCTGTGACAACCTAGAGGGGTAGGATGGGGTGGCAGGTGGGAGTTGGAAGGGCGTTTCAAGAGGGAGGGGCTATATGTATACCTATGGCTGATTCATGTTCATGTATGGCAGAAACCAACACAACATTGTAAAGCAATTATTCTCCAGGTAAAAATTAAAAAAAAAAATCTTCGTCAGAAAAGTGAGACCAGGTTCACTTCATACTTTTCTCCCTTGGTGTCCAGGGATGGTGAAATGATCAGCCCTGAAGCCACAGCTCTTGGCAGGCTTTCTTTGCTTCATAGTATCCTCATAGAAACATCTTTTGACCTCCCCCTTTCCTCCTGTAATAGACAACCAGGCCCCAGGCCATCCTCTCATCCGTCCCTTCACCCCATCCTGTTTTCCTGTCTCCATGCATCAGCCAACATGACTCACTCACACATGACTCTGAAACCCCACAGCCTTTCAGGAATGATGCACTGGCTGTAAAAGAGACAACAGTTCCAGGGAGAGGGTACTGATGGGTCACTTTGAAAGGGCAGGCTGGACAGGAAGGTCACCTGGGGAAGGTAAGGAGGGTGAGGGCTGGACTTGGGCAGCTGTGTTGCGGAGTATGGTTGCATTCTAAGGTGTTAATCATCCCCCTGGCTGCAGTGCCATCCTGGCCAGTTTGAACTGATGCTCCGGGAAACCAGGCTGCATTTAACAGCCACAATCTCAGCCTCTGGAGAGCCCCACTTCCCTGATTGATATCTCATTCCATTGCCACTGAAGTCAGGCTAATGCCTCATCCCTGACTCTGAAGACCTCAGCCTTAGAAAAGGAAATTCCAAACATCTAGTCTCACTGAATTTTTCTTTGTACATCCAAGCTACATCCAATAATCCAAGAGGATCATTAAGCAATATTCCTGTCCACCAATGAAGATCTCATTACCTTTTTAGTAAGCCCATTCTAGCTTTATAAATCTTGTATTATCAGAAAATTTTGTCTCTTGGGTCAAATCTCTTAATATCTTCCTAGTTCTAATTCTAGTTCTGCTCTCTGGCATGTCACCCCTTTCTGCCCCAAAATAGCTCATCAGAGATCTAAAGATAAAGATGATTCTCTTAATTCTCCTCTTTTCTTGGGTCACACCCTGCGCCAGGCAAATCCAAATGTCTATGATAGAATCCAGGCATCAAGTCTTGTTAAAGCTCCCCAGATGGCTTCAACATTCAGCCAAAGTTGAGAACACTATCCTAACTTTGTATCCCAGGTATTCCATTCTGCCCTTAGGACTTTTTAAAAACAAACAGACACCAACAGACAAACAAATCAAAGTCTTTAGAGACTTTCGTGATTTCTTCCTGGACATTTGCTTGATCAAAAGACTTTCCTGGAATAAGCAATATCCAGTGACAGGTTTTGAAGACAAGCCACCTTCACCTTCCTTGGGCTTTTCTGAGGCCCTATTACCAGTCACATTATACCCTCTGCCCCTAAATGCAAAGGTCAGAATGACTTAAATGACATAAATGACTGACTGCCTGTCTCCCCTGACTCTTTCCCACATAGGTGGGGTCTGCAGGAACTCTGTCAGGGGCCCCATACCTCCGAGGTCAGAGTCCCTCTCTGACCCAGGGTCTGGATGTTATGAATCCCCTTGAACAGCTCCTCTTCCACTGGAGGAAGGAAGACATATGGCTTATTCATGAGTGGAATCACGGTTCCAACCTCCTCCTTCCTGTCATAAGAATAAAGATGAGGAATGTTTCCCTTTGGCATCGCTTAAGCCCAATAAATTTGATTTGGAAGTAATTCATGTTTGAAAAGATTTTCCAAAATACTTTCTTTAGTTCAGTTCAGTTCAGTCTCTCAGTTGTGTCTGACTCTTTGTGACCCCATGGACTGCAGCACGCCAGGCCTCCCTGTCCGTCACCAACTCCCAGAGTTTACTCAAATTCATGTCCAACCATCTCATCCTCTGTCATCCCCTTCTCCTCCAGCTTTCAATCTTTCCCAGGATCAGCATCTTTTAAAATGAGTCAGTTTTTCGCATCAGGTGGCCGAAGTATTGAAGTTTCAACTTCAACATCAGTCCTTCCAATGAATATTTAGGACTGATTTCCTTTAGGATGGACTGATTTGATCTCCTTGCACTCCAAGGGACTTACAGGAGTCTTCTCCAACATCACAGTTCAAAAGCATCAATTCTTTGGTGCTCAGCTTTCTTTATAGTCCAACTCTCACATCCATACATGACTACTGGAAAAACCATAGCTTTGACTAGACGGACCTTTGTTGGTAAAGTAATGTCTCTGGTTTTTAATATGCTGTCTAGGTTGGTCATAACTTTTCTTCCAAGGAGTAAACGTCTTTTAAATAGATGCACAAAAATAGTCATAGAAACAGTTATGGGGTGGAAGCTACCTGCTTATTCAGGGCTTCCTAAAACACACCATACTGGCTATCCTTCAATTCTGGCTTTCATTATTCTGACAGACAACTGTAGACCCAGGTGTGGCAGGGTCCTAAGGATCTAAATAGACCAACCTCCCCATCCCACTCTCAAAGAATGCAGGTCTACTACTTTGATTATGGTGCTCTGGCCTCAGCTGGAATACTTGAATGAAGCAGGCTCTCTGCTTGCTGAGGTTTATTTCATTTTAAAGTAGTTCCCATAGATAGACAGTTCTGCCTCCCTACAAATTCCATCTGGCTCTACCTTTTGCAGCCTTCAAACAAAGTTGGTTTTTTTCCCATGCCCTCCAAATATTTAGAAATAAGTTGGTTTGGGCAATAAGATGATATAGAATTAACCTGGTTACTCTTACAGCATCCAAAAAAATGTCGTATAGTTTAGAGGAATTGTCCACAGCTCCTGAATAATTGTGAGATATCTTTCTGGATATTATGTCCCACCAGGATGGATTGTGCTGGTTCCAGCACTTGCCATACCACTGAAATCATCTCTTTCCTCCCATTTTGAGACCTATTCCACTGAACAATCAAATCTATTCTTAGAGCTTCCCTACTGGCTCAAGGGTAAAAAATCTGCCTGCCAATGCAGGACACACAGGTTGATCTGGGAAGATCCCACATGACACAAAGCAACTAATCTCATGCTCCACAACTATCAAGCTTGTGATCTAGGGCTTGGGAGCCACAACTACTGAGCCTACTACATGCTGCAGTTACTTAAGCCCACTCTCCCTAGAGCCCACGCTCTGCAACACGAGTAGCCACAACGAGAAGTCTCTGCACCGCGACTAGAGAGTAGCCCCTACTTGCTGCAACTAGAGAAAAGCCCACGCAGCGACGAAGACCCAGCAAAGAAAAAAAAATACATAAAATATTTTTTTAAGGTACAAGGAGAAAAAACAATCCCAAAAGGTTTTTTAAAAACAATCTATTCTTAGAAATGAGCTTGTGCTAATGAGAATCTTGGAGTCCTTTTATCAAAACCTTCACTTACCTTTATCAGAAACGTGGTGTGAAAGGGTGATCACTCTCCTAAGGGTTGGGGACAGGCCAGTTGTCAGAAATAGCCACACTGGATCTCAGGCACCCAGTGCAGGAAGAATGGGAATGTGTCAGGCCCTGCAGTTGGTGAAGGTCCAGGCCTCTCCACTCCTCCTGACTTGGTGCTCCAGGAACAATCTCCAAAGAACTGGCCATTGCCTATAGAAAGGAAATTGAGTCTCAGTTTCCTTTTGGGGACTTAGTCCCGAAAGTCATTTATAGTTTGGAAAGTGAGTTGTACTCAGTTTAGAAACTTTGTATTCTTCTGGGATAAAACCCCAAAGATCCAGTTATACTGAAGGCCCTGGAGAAGGTTTTTTGCTTGCTGCCTCCCTCCCTCCTTTTCATATCCTCTTCTGCTTTCTTTTGTCAATATATTCCTATAAAGACATCAGCCTTAGCCTGGAGCCTGATGGCAAGTCATCCTGCAGCTCACTCAGCCCCCAGGTCCTTTTCCCTCAGTTGCAGAAGCAATTCTGTCACCCTCAGCCTGGGTTTGCAGCAGTTTTGGAAGGAGAGTTAGAGTTTGATTTTAGGATGACTACTCATCCCCAGAGTGGTTAGGTTCCATGAAGCATCATGCTGTGTTCTTTCTGGATCCTTCAGCTTCCTGTCCTCTGCGTATCCTCAGTTCTTCATCTGAGTCACTGATAGCAGTACAGCACAGGCCAGGCATGGATACAGAGCCCTGAAGCTCCATGAGAGACCATCACTATGGACATTGTTATTCAGGGTGGAGTGGGAGGCAGCCACATGTAGAGGAGTAACACACTGGCTCAGTCTTCAGGGCATTCCCCCTCTGTATTGAGAAAAATGAGTTAAAAGTTAATTATGGCTCTTCTTGAGCTGGAACGTCATCTTCTTCCCTCAGACACTGGAGCTCCTGATTCTTGGGTCTTCAGATTCTCATTGAATCATACCTTGGTTTTTCCGGTGCTCTAGTGTGCAGATGGCAGACCATGGGACTTCTCGGTCTCTATATCTTTTATCAATACAATACTTCTACCTAAAAGTAGCAAAATATATGTTTTCTTTTCAGGTGAAACTGGAACTTTCTCCAGGATAGATCATATCTTAGGTCACAAAACAAGTCTTAACAAACTTAACAATGAAATTATGCCAAGTATCTTTTCTGATCACAATCAAATGAAACTAAAATCAATAGCAGAAGTAAAACTGGAAAATTTAAATGTGTGGAAATTAAACAACACACTTGTAAGCAACCATTGGATCAAAAAAGAAATTAAAAAAAAGGATATTAGAAAATATCTCAAGACAATAAAAAATAAAACACAATATGCCAAAATTTATAGAGTGCAACAAAAACGGTACCAAGAGATGTGGGAAAATACTGGTTGTATTGGGCAACAACTGATCTCCAATGACACTAGAACCAAGTATTTCAGTTCACTCAAGAATAGCATAAGGAACTTGAATGCTTTTTCCAGCCACATATGTCTAGAACTTCATGATATAAGTGATAAATTTAGACAAAGTAGTACAAGAGGAGAACTTCCTGGATGGGAAAGACCAAAGGAAAATATGGATAAACCCATGACTGTGATGTGAACTGTGCAGATTCTTCACTGAATGTGGAACCCAGGTACAGGAATCACATTCATCACTATGAAGTAGAGCCAAAGAAAAGATATCTCTGGGACTGTGAGTGCAAAATGATTACAAATCCATAATGAAGGATGGAGTATGACAGTTGCCCTTTTTATAACAATGTTTATGTAAGTGGAAGGAGGTTGGCATTGGCTGGGTGAGAACAAAGGGTGACCACAATGGCCTCTCATCAGAGACATCTTATTCTGACAGCTAAAACCGATGTGCTCATAATAGTAGCCTTGTTGTAATCTTTGGCAAATCGGAGCTGGATTGAAATGCTCTCAGATTACTTAGCTAAGGGATGTACAAATGTACTTTTTTCTTTTAAGGGCAATTTATTGAATTGTTGATTTGCCTCGGGTAGTATTATTTATTTCCTCAGATTTTTTTCATGTCAATCTGTCATGAGTTTACTCGCATAAAGGGAAAAAAATGATCAACACAGATTTTCTTTTAGCAGGATAATATCTTCTTCCAATCAAAGAACACAGTATATCTTCCTATCTACTTAATGTCATCTTCAATTTCTTTCAACAGTGTCTTATAGTTTTCTGAATACAGGTCTTTTACCTCCTTAGGCAAGCCTATTCCTAGGTATTTTATTCTTTTTGATGTGATTATAAGTGGACTGTTTCCTTAATTTTTCTTTCTGATAGTTCATTGTTAGTGTGTAGAAATGCAACAGATTTCTGTACAATAATTTTGTATCATGCAACTTTACTGGATTCATTGATAAGCTCTAGTAGTTTTTGGTAGTGTCTTTATGTTTTTATGTATAATATCATGTCATCTGCAAACAGTGACAGCTGTATTCTTCCCTTCCAATTTGGATTTCTTTTACTTCTTCTTCTTGTCTGGTTGCCATGACTAGGTTTTCCAATACTGTGTTGAATAAAAATGGCAAGAGTGAGAACCCTTGTCTTGTTCCTGATACCAGAGGAAATGTTTTGAATTGAATCTACAGATTTAAAATAATCCTTTAAAAAGATGCACATGCCATTCTTCACAGATCAAAAATAAATAACTTCAAAATTTTTACTGAAGCACAAGAGACCCTGAGGAGCCAAAACAATCTTGTGAAAGAACAGAATTGGAAGTATCACACTCGTTGACTCAGACTATACTACAAAGCTACAGTAATCAAAATCGTATGGTACTGGAACAAAAACAGATACATAGATTAATGGAACAGAATAGAGAGCCTAGAAATAAACCCATGCACTTTTGGTCAATCTATGACAAAGGAGGCAAGAATATCCAACAGAGAAAAGATAGTCTCTTTAATAGTGGTGCTGGGAAAACTGGACAGCTACATATAAAAGAAGGAAATTAGAACATTTTCTCACACTATATACAAAAATAAACTCAAAATGGATTAAAAACCTACATGTAATACTGAAACCATAAAAGTCTTAGAAGAAAACACAAGCAGAACAACCTCTGACATAAATCATATCAATACATCCATGAGGCTACTGTATTATGCTAGAGGTAGAACTAAAAGTCACTGGTGCTCTTGGTTGTATAGGCTGGGATATGGCTTCCTCTACAACAAAAAGGGCAAGTGAATCAATCTGGTCTATGATGGTCTCCGTGGTCTGATAGACACCAAACCTATCTCATGTCTACCTTCCTGAACAGCCACCTGCCAATCTGAGAGGGGACGATAGAAGTAGCTGTTGTAGTAATTTACTTGGGGATGGTGAATGGATCTCCCATTCTCTTCTTCTCTTCCCTGTAATACTTAGAGTCTCCTCCCCATAATATTCAGGGTCCTCTAAGTTAATTCTCAAGGGAACACTGAACCAGCATTAACTGCAACCAAACAGATCAGCCCGAGTATCCCTATTGGGGGCCAGAATTGGTTGTGAGCAGCTGGTTCTTAATAACTCTCATCCTGACCTAGTTTTGCTTTTTTGGTTATAAGAAACTAAAATCCACTCAGGCTATCTCAGGGAAAGTTCTATTGTTGTAGTGGTTCTAAGTAAAGATGCATTTGGGGGCAATTATGGAACCTTATATAAATCAAAGAACAAGATTCTTAACAGGCAAAAGTGAAAGGATTGAGAAATGGAGAATGTTCTTTTTAAAAAAATTATGTATTTATTTTTGGCTGCACTGAGACTTCGTTGCTTTTCACAGGCTTTCTCTAGCAGAGACAAGCAGGGGCTACTCTTCAATATGGTCCAGAGGCTTCTCATCGTGGTAGCTTCTCCTGTTGCAGCAAACAGGATCTAGGTCACCTGGGCTTCAGCAGCTGTGGCTTGTGGGCTCAGCAGTTGTGGCTTGGAGGCTCTAGAATGTGGACTCAGTAGTTGTGGTGCACAGGCTTAGTTGCTCCATGTCATGTGGAATCTCCCCAGACCAAGAATCAAATCCATGTCCCCCACATTGGCAGGCAGATTCTTATCCATTGTGCCACCAGGGAAGTTCAAGAATGTTCTTGATAGCAAGCAACTCCAGGAAACCCAGAAACAGAATTCATGGGTTCATCTTTTGAATCTCCTCTACTAATGAGACAGACACTTCCTATATTTCTTTCTCTCTCTCTCTCTCTCTCTTTTTTTTTTTTTTGTCTTTTTTCTAATGGGCTTCATCTGCTGACTGATAGCTTTTGCTTCCCACCCCACCACCATAACACCAATCTTACCTCATGGAATCTTTGGTGGGTCCTTTCTGATTTAAGTCTCATTAAAGTGATTTTGTCTCCCTGTTTCTCAAGTCCAAGTTCCCCAAAGATCACTCTAACTAGCCCAATTCACCCTTTTGCTTCAGTCGGATATGTGAGTGCCTGCATGCTTAGTCACTTCAGTCATGTCTGACTCTTTGTGACCCTGTGGACTCAGCCTGCCAGGCTCCTCTGTCCATGGGATTCTCCAGGCAAGAATACTGGAGTGGGTTGCAATACCCTCATCCAGGGGTCTTCCTGACCCTGGGATCAAACCCACTTCTCTTATGTCTCCTGCATTGGCAGGCAGGTTCTTTACCACCAGCACCACCTGGGAAGCCCTCAGTCAGATATATACCCTCAAATCTATAGATTACCTCATCTGGGGTCACAATTGCTCCAGTCCAGTGAACTACGGCTACAGGGCAACTGCAAGTGTCACTGGGTTGAAGCTGGAATAGATCCCTTTGGAAGCAATGTGGATAGAGGAAGCTCTATGGCATCTTTATGATGTGATATGAGTTTGACTCCATCGATCTGTCCATAATTAGCAAACGCTACAGTACCTCACTTACCAATCTTTCAGTCCCACTATGATTTCAGCCACAGCTGTGTGGACAGTTTGTGCAAGTTAGACTCACCTTGAGCTAACAGTATCCCACTTCAAACACCATCCATCTTTCTACTTCTCTGCCCCAGACCTTGTCCAATGCTATGGAAGTCCACTGTGCACAGCCCAGAAGAACAGGGGTTACAACGGTGGGAGGCAGGATTCTAAGATGTCCCAAAGATTTTTTACCCCCTGGTGTACACACTCTGCATAATCCCCAGGACTGTAAAAAATGATGACATAATTGGCCTTAACATAGAGATTATCCAGGTGGCCCTGATCTAACCATGAATTCTGTAAAGGCAGCGAGTTTTTCTCTGGCTAGTAGCAGAAAGGGAAGCCAAAGATTCAAAGCACTAAAAGAATTTGATGCACCATTACTGACATGAAGATGGAGGGGCCATGCAAAAAGGAAAAGGGGAATTCAATCCTGTGGCTGCACAAAATTGAATTCTGCAACATAAATATGCTTGAAAGTGGATTTTCCCTCAGAGCCTCCAGATGAAAACTTAATGCAGCTGACACTTTGATTTTAGCCATTTGATACCCTGAGAAAAGAACCAAGTCATGTCATGCTGGATTTCTGAACAGTGAACTAATAAATGAGCATTGATTTAAGCTGCTATATTGTGGTGAGTTGCTACAGAGCAAGAGAAAACTGGTACAAGGAAAACAAACAGGACAAAAAAATGATAGTTTCATCATTAAAAAAAAGTCAAGGGCCTTTAGTTACTCCTCAAGGGCTATAGATAATATTCTGAGCCATATCCTTTGAGCTGTTTTATAGACACTAAAGCCCCTACCAGGTGGAAGCAGTTAACTTGATGACTAGATTGTAGCCATGACATAAGCTGCCGCAACTCCGAGAACTGGCCTTAAAGGAACAAGAATGAATGGACCCTGGAGCCGAAGACTAACTGTACTTAAAATAATCAAGGTGATGTTGATTAGACCACCCCATTATCAATTTCAAGACAATCGTCAAGAGTTGACAGTGCTGTTTTTGCATGTAGTTCCTTTCCCCACCTGTAAACGTTCTTGCCCACTGATTGTCAGCTGGGGGAGTGGGGTGGAAATTGACCTTTGACAGGAGTCTGCCATCCCCTACCCCAATTGTCAGACTTTAAAATAAAGCAATCTTCCCTTTCTACCCAACTTGCCTCTTTGTTGGCTTTTGAGTAGCAAGCAGCCAGACCTCACTTTTGGTTAACAGTTCTACACAGAAAAAAACAAAATACTTGAAAGTCTTAGTACCACTAAAATTTCCATTTGTCTCTTTTGATTATATTTATAACATTTTAATGGATATTTACCAAATTCTGGTATCAGAGGATTTCAGACTTAGGCACCAAACTACAGCTGTGATATGATACAGTATACTGGTTCTGGGTGAAGCCAAGAAGCTAACCAGCAGCATCAGAAATGAAAAGGCTCTTTCCACTGACAACCTAACGACATCCCTGGGTTACCATTTCCCCATGAAGACAGTGAGGAATTTGGGGGTCTTGCACTCTGGCAGCCTGGGAATCAATGATGGACACTCAGTTAGGAGTTTCCGATTCACCAGGTTCCTCACAGCAGCCTTCACATCCTTGTTCCTCAGGCTGTAGATGATGGGGTTGAGCATGGGGGTCACCACCCCATAGAAGAGGGAGGTGAGCTTGTCTGCAAGGTCTTGTTTGTCTGCCCCCAGGGGGTTCTTGGATTTGGGCTTCCCATACATGAAGAGGATGGTCCCATAGAAGATGACCACAACTGTGAGGTGGGCAGAGCAGGTGGAGAAGGCCTTTTTCCTCCCCTCTCCTGAGGGGATCCTCAGGATGGTAGCAATGATGAACACATAGGAGATAAAAATGAACAGAACTGGGACTCCCAGGAAGATCACATTGGCCACGACCATACTGATCACATTGATGGAGATGTCAGCACAGGCCAACTTCAGGACAGCCAGGATCTCACAGGTGAAGTGGTTGATGACATTGTCCCCACAGAATGGCAGTCTCACAGCCTGCAATGTCTGAATTACAGAGTTGGTGATACCAGCTGCCCAGGAGCCAACAGCCATAGGCCTGCAGGCAACCTTGTTCATGACTACAGGGTACCTCAGGGGGTTGCAGATGGCCACATAGCGATCAAACGCCATCATGCCCAGAAGCACACACTCTGTGGCCCCCATGGCAAAAGAGAGGAACATCTGCCCAAAACAGGCTGAGAAGGAGATGGTTTTCCTGGGGGTCAGGAAGCTGTCAAGGATGAGGGGGACTGAGGAGGTTGTGTAGCAGATGTCCAGGAAGGAGAGGTTCCCCAGGAAGAAGTACATGGGTGTGTGCAGGCGGGAGTCAAGGATGGTCACCAGGATGAGGACCCCATTGCCCAGCAGGATCACGAGGTACATGAGCAAGATGAGCACAAAGAGCGTTTTCTCCAGCTTTGGGTGGGCTGAGAGGCCCAGGAGAATGAAATCCATCAGGAGGGAGGTCTGATTGGACCCGTCCATAGTGCTTCCTCTCTGTCACCTGCAGGAACTCTGCAGTCAACCTCAGCACTCTCTGACTCCAAAAGTGCCTGGGCATAAGGGCAAAAATCTCTGCCCTGTTGAGCAACTGGAGAAGAGCTCTGACAATCTGGTCATGTCTAAGGGGCTCTAGAAAAATTATGATAGAGATTGGTATTTTACTTCTGTTTTCAGCAGGAATAAAGAGTTAATTTGGACTAACTCATCTGCAGATGAAAAAATTTAAAAATTGGGCAAATGATTTAAAACTTTTGCATAAAGCACTTGGCAAGATAGATAAGACGACAAGGAATCGCAGAGTCAGGATTCAGGGGGAAGAAAGGAATTCGGAGAAATATATCCGGCTTTTGAGACTATGTGTCAGCTGGGGCATCTGCACCTTCTGGAGGTGGCCTCTGAGAGACCAAGAAGTGTTACTCACAGCCTCCTGGAGGTAGAAACATGTCTGAAGTGCACGGCCCACTGTGAAGGACCCCTAACTAAACCTTCTCCCTTTGGAAAGAAACCAAAGGGCACCACCATAGGAACAAGAGTTAATCAGAAAGAAACAGGTGTTTACAGGTGCTGCAGCTCAGCTTCAAATCTTCTCGAGCTCTGAAATTGGACTGAGGTGGTCCCCAACTTTTGATGCTCCCGAATACCTAACAGAAGCAAACACAAATCTACCTTGAAGGAAGGCAACATCATCACTACCTCTAAATCAGGTCCACAAATAATTCTGCAAATACAACGCCTGGCACACATTGAAAAAGAGTAAGTCACACAGGAGACAAGACGACATAAATGAAAACTGATGACAGGAAAAAACGGAAAACCAAGCCTCCTTTCTTAGGGGAAGGTGACAGACTACAGCTGCTCTGGCCTGGTGTTGCCTGTTGAGAGAATTAACCCAGACACAGTGCCAAGGCCTTCACCTCTTGTTGACCCTTTGGTACACCCGGGGCACAAGTGACCCTTTCGTGCACTGTGGGCAAGCTTAGGGGAGACTGATGGACTGTCTCTTCTTTTCTTCTTTCTCCATCTGCCTCACCAGAGGCACTGGCTTCTGCCTGAGACTCTTTCCACAGTTCTGAGTCCTGCTCTGTCAGCCCTTCTTTCTGGGAAGCTTGAATCTCCCCTCAGACTTCTAAGAGCTCCCCAAACTAGGATTTATTCTGGACCAGTGGGGAAAAAAATGGTAGGTAACACTGAGGATGTTGGACATTTGCCTTTATTTGCTCTGTATCTAAGATATTCATGAATTCCCATATCTCCACCTCTTCAAGTGTTCTCAGTCATCCAGCCCCTGCCTCGACTATACACGGAACCCTCCTGCCTGGGAGCTCTGAGACACTTCTCTGGTGGTGCCCAGCACTGTAGCTGTGACCAAGCCAGCACCACAGTAATTCAATTCAGGCCGACATATTTATTGAGCATCTGTGCTGAGGCAGGCACTATTTCAGGTGCTGGGATCACAGCAAAGAAGGGCACATCTGCAACCTCAAGGGGCTCAAAACCTAACAGAGGAAACAATCACGCACATAGTCACACACACAAGTAATTATGTCATCCTCGACCAGAACAATGCCTCTAACACTATTGACACCAGGCTTTGGGACTTATTTCGCAATCTGTGCCCTTTCCAATGTGGAAAGCCCCTTGCTGTGTTCCTCACGGCCCTCTGGCCTGCCTTTGGCTCCCTGAATGATGTGGGGCGCTGTGCTTTCTGGCGAGGCTCATTTCACTTTGAAGTAGTTCCCCTTTGATATTGAGCTGAAATCTGCTTCTTTGCAACATTAATCCCTCTTCCACAGACAGCCCTCCAAATGTCCAGAAATAGCTTGGCTTCAGCATGAATATAAACAAGAGTCCATCTCCCTTTTTCTCCCAGGACCTTAAAACAGACATATTTCTCATGAGTAAATGTACCATCCAGAAACTGACTACATAGGCTGGTCAGTACTGAGAATGGCCCCCAACTTGAGCATGGCTCACCTGCCCAGAACACAGTGCCACCTGGATATCTGTGCTGAGACAGTAAATCAGTGCCAGGCTGGGTTTTCACTCTATGTCAGCCAGCCCTCCAGACTTTTCCCCAAACTTGGATTCTGTGAAGAAAATATTCCCTCCACGTCATCATCACTAGATCCAGATTCGTGGCTCATTATTATTGCTGGATGTTGGATTCTTAACTACAAAAGAAGAAAAAGCCTCCCAGTTTTAATCAAGAAGGGACAACTGTGTGAGAAAAAGATTATGAACTGTGGAGTCCCAGGCAACCCTTTCCTCTCTGCACAAAGTGGGGTGAGGCCAGATGACCTTAGAGACTTTTGCAGTTTGATGGGTCTATTTGCCTCTGTGAGAATAACACCTTATCCATGAAGGGTTTCCTACCTCACCTTCTCAACCCTATTCCATTACAGTCAAGTCTGATAGCAGAAATGCCACTGCACTGATGAAACTTTTGGTGTCACCAAATCCTGCGCTTACCTTTATCAGAGACATGGTGAGCAAGAAGGATCTGCTTACTAAGGGTTGGGAAGAGGCCACATATCACAAAGAGCAATACCAGGTGGGAAGTATCAGGGTGAGGGTTCAGAATGTGTGACAGGTGAAGGGTCCAGCCAGTTGTCTGCCCTGTGTCTCCAGCACTCAGGGTACAATTTCCAAAGGACTGGCCATCACCCTTAGAAGATAATTTAAATTCCAGTCTGTTCCTTGGGACCATTTTGTCCCTGAAGTCATTTAAAGTTTGGAAAGTGAGTTGGCACATTTAGAAACTTTGTATCCTTCTGGGATAACATCCCCAAGATCCAATTATGTTGAAGACATCAGAGGAAGTTTACTGCCTGCTTCCTTTCTCCCTCCCTCCTTCTCTTCCTCCCTCCCTTCCTTCTCTCTTAATATCATAATCCCTTTAACAGAGTCCAACAGTCTGCTGGTCAATGATTACATGGCTCATTCAGATGCCAAATCTTTTCTCCTGTGCTGTAGTCAAGCCTCATCACCCCAAGTCTCTGCCTGTATGTTGTTGTGTTAGTCGCTCGGTCATGTCCGACTCTTTGCAACCCCATGGACTGTAGCCCACCAGGCTTCTCTGTTCATGGGATTCTCCAGGTAAGAATACTGGAGTGGGTTGCCATTCCCTTCTCCACAAGTCTGTGCTTATGCAGTGGTGTATAGGGGTCTGAGTGAAAGACATATTCTCTTCCGAATTTTTAACTTGTGGCATTAGGGCCCTTGAAGTATTCCGCCATGTTCTTCCTGAATCCTCCCCTGGCATCCATCTCAGTCATTGCCCTTTCAGCATCCTATCATCTGGTTATGTGCTCCCAGACCTTACAGGGATCCCAGATAAGATGTGACCCAGAATAGGGATGGATCCAGAAAAAGGGTATCTTCCTTTATCCAGCAAATGATTATTGAGTGTGTACTGTTACACAGAAGGCAGAAATGTGCCGAGAACCAGGGTCTAGAGACAGGAAAGTGAAAAGAAAGTTACCAAACAAGGAAGGAAGCACAGGCCAGGGAGAATGCCCATGCTTACGTGATAGCCCAGAGGGAGGCGAGGGCCAGACCTCCTGGAGGAGGTAACCCAAGGTCCGCAGTGCGCTGGCACTGGCTCACAATTGTGTACATCTCCTCTGAACTCCCATCCAGTGACTTTGTTGGTAGCTTGAAATGGGCTATCCTAGGAGTGTTTACACCACAGAAATCAGCAAATGTTCCAGATCGGGGCTTTTTCTGACTTGGGGATGTGATTGTTAAACATTCATCAGGACACCACTGGAGTGGAGAAATGTCTGTCTGCCAGATGAAGGGGAGTGGGGAATCATTCCAGCCAGAAAGGGCTGCATAAATCAAGGCACAGAAATGAGAAGGAGCCCCTGGAATAAGGAGTGACCAGCAGGGCAGTGTTGCTAGAGCACAAAGGGGCTGAATGGGAAGGAAGGCAGGGCTGGACCCATGCTGACCTTTTGGGACATCCTGAGGAGCTAGGACTTTCTTCTGTAGCAGATGAGGAGGCGGTTGGGGCTTTTAAGTAAGGGTCTGACACGATGAAATCTGCATCTTAGGTTGGTCCTTCGAGCCACAAAGTGGAGAGAACACTGGGGGCAGGCAGGAGGACAAGGTCTAGAGAGAGAGAGAAACACTTCAGGCAAATGAAGATAAGGATACTGACTGGGGAGTGATTGAGGGGTGAAGATGAGAAGATTCGAGAAATGTTTGGTAGATACAAAATACAATATTAGATTTTGGTTGGATGTGACAGACAGGAAAGAGGATAGAATCAATGTTTCTAGCTCAGATGGTGGGTGGATGATGGTGACATCCCCAAGGTAGAGGATATTGATCAAGCTGATGGTTTGCGGGAAGAAGATGAATTCATTTTGGAGTATAGAATGTTTGAGGAACTTCCAGAAAAACATGGGGGAAACGTCTGAGCTCGAGACTCATCAACTTATCCATCACTTAGGGACAGTGGCTGGAACCGCTCTGCTGTCTGTAGATACAAGCCTAACTGTACTGCCATGGGAGATTGTTGGCAGACCCCTGAAGTGCCAGTCATACTGTCTATAGTTTCCTTGACCTCTGGGCCGCTAGGGACCCATCTGCTCTGTTATGAGAACTTTCCGAGGAAGTGGATTTCTGAGGATAGAAAAGTGACTCCCTGTTGGCAGGGGAGAGAGTAAGGCCACGGAGACCAGTGATCCAGAGGAGGTCAGCAGGGGTGTGGACAGTCAAGGGTCAAGATTCACGAGTGAGGGGCAAGCAAGGACTGGAAGAGCAGTTGACTCCAGAGCAGAGGAACTACAGGCAGCTGCTCTGACCATGCATAAAAACACCCTCCTTCCTCTGGGAGGCCTTAAAGGGATAACTGGGACCCCAATCCTGGAAGTCTAGATAGACCAGTGCTCTCAGGCAGTAGCGTGCATCAGAATCACCTAGGGGACCTATTAAAACACAGATTGGAAACACACAGGTACACACAAGCACACATACTCGTGGGTGCACAAGCAGGTTGCTGGGACCCCCCCCCCCCCAGAGATTGATTAAGTAGGCCCAGGGAAAAGCCCAGGAATCTGCATTATCATCAAGTTTCCAGGTGATGCTGATGCTGCCCTCTGCCATCACATTGAGTAGTCCGGGGCTAAACTTCTTACTAACTCAGCTTGTGGGGTCTCGAGGCATTGAGATTTGAGGTATTGCTGAAAATGCTTCTCCTCAATACTCCTCATTGTCTAGGGAAGCCTTGGACAGACTAGCCAAGGGGATGTCGTGTTTTAATTGGACAAGAGGGAGCGCTGTGTGTCAGAAATCTCCTTTCTGCAAATGTGTGCGTGTGTAGATGAGTTTGCCAAAGAGAAGTGGACTGAAGGAGTAGTCTGAACTCCAGCAAGCCCAGCACCCCCTGGGGAGACATCTCTGTTTATTGTGGCATTCTGAGGACAAATGTGGACATGACACCCCCAGGAAATTCACAAGGCCTGTAACCAGATCACTCCTCAAGACATTTGGAGATTGTGTCAGGTGTCGGGAGTAATAGCACGTTCTCTATGAAGGCAGAAAAGCAGCACTGCCATTTTGAGATGATCCCAGGGCTGGAATCAGGTGCTCTGAAGGTCAGAGAAACAGAACTTTCCTGAAGGGAAGGGAAGGGAAGGGGTGGTAGAGGGAGGGGCCAAAGCGCTGCCCCTTCATGGAGGGAGCCCACTCGCGTGGCAAGAGCTCAATGGAGAAGCGAGTGTGTAATCTCTCGTGTCTGAACACTGGGTCATCTAAACAGTACTTGTCTGATTCACCGCTTTGTCCTAGGAAGCCTCATGTTCTCCTTCTGAGGGGGTTCCTTACGTTGTTTCCAGGCTCTGTAGCAGAGTGGCCGAGTCTCCACCACGGCAGTCTCTGGACAGTGACCCCCAGGAGTTGGGGGACAGAGAATTCTGCCATGCAGGGATGAGCAGGAGCCACTCAGACCCTGACTGACAGGCCAGTGCCTGTTTAATCATCTGGCCCAGTGGTGCCACCGTGCCCCCACCCCCATGAACCCCACAACATCCCCTAACCCTTGAGGAACTCCACGTGTGAAGGAGGGGGAGGCTCCTGGCACTTAGAGGGCAGAGGTTAAAAATGCTAGACATTCTGAATACAAGTTACTATAGCCCAGAAAAGGAGGGTCCTTCCAGCTGTTCACATCCAAGTATCCCTCATACCTGCCTCAAGGGGTTTGGGGAGCACTAGATAAGATTCTGGAGAAGGAAATGGCAACCCACTCCAGTGTTCTTGCCTGGAGAATCCCAGGGACGGGGGAGCCTAGTGGGCTGCCATCTATGGGGTTGCACAGAGTCGGACACGACTGAAGTGACTCAGCAGCAGCAGCAGCAGCAGCAGCAGCAGCAGCAGCAGCAGCAGCAGCAGCAGCAGCAGCAGCAAAGATTTAGAAAACATCTGTAAGTTAATGGCAACCTTACTAATAGTAATATCTCACCATTATCTCAAATTCAACAAATCAACCGGCTGTAAACTGTCTCAGTCACGGAAGCTCTTAGTCATGTCTCTATTTCTAGTAACTAGCCTGGAGCTGGGCACAGAGGAGTAGAGAAACTGTTCACGGATATGTCAGAGACAAGCGTGTAGCCACCCTACCCCCACCAGCCCAGACAGCCTCTCCTTCTAACTTCCTCCAGGTCTCAAGATCTGGGATTTTAACCGTTGTTCATTTTTCTCTCTCCTGCATGTCCCACCCCCAATCGATCTCTAACTTGTAGAATTTCTTCCTTCTAAATATCTCCCAGGGCCGCTGTCTCCTCTGTCCCTGGTACTGTCATCCTGGGCTGATTCTGCCTGCCCCTCCCAGGCGCAGCCCCCTGGACAGCTTTGTGACATTCTCAGACATGTCTCAGTCCCTGGCTGGTCCCACTCTGCTGGACATTCTCTGAAGGCAAAGACCCACTTCTGGCCATCATGTCCCCCACCCACCCCTACCCTCTGGTACCTGGCACAAGGCCTGACACACATGACGTGTTTGTAGTGTAGAGATTGTGCAGAGTGGAGGGCAGGCTGGTAGCGGAGAGAGAGAGAGAGAAAGAGAGCCTGCGCATGTGCACTCTGCATCACCCAGTGGAGGGGAGGAGAGCCTAGGTGGCCAGGAATCTGTCCGAGGACTAGTCAAAGCACTGAGGCCCAGCTTTTTCCCTTCTAGGCAGTTCTGAGGGTCAATGAGAGAATCAATTGTTAGACCAATTGTTGGTCCAATTCTTGAACCAACTGTTGTGTTCAAAGCCTGGGAGAACTCTGACTACCTGGCCAGAGAAAATTCTAAGCTGAAATATCCTTGTAGTGAGAGAGGAGCTTTGGGTAGACTTTACAACATTGCCTAATTGGGTCTATGAGGTGAAGTCTAAATTCTGAGTCTCTCATCAAACTTTAAATTGTTTCTGGGACAGGGCCTGGCCCCAAAACAACCCAGCTCTAAACTCCTGAGTCATCGTGGGACCCTCTGGAGAGCAGGGTGGAGCACAAGAGAAGAGGGTTCTGGGCCGGGGGCTGGGCACGGCTTGCCCGCTGGCACTGTGGTGCAGTTTCCTCCAGGCTGGAGGCACCTGGGTGAGTCTCAGCCTTGAGAGTCAGCCCTCGTCTCCTTGTCTCATAGAGCCCCAAAGGCAGGCAAGGGCACTGTAAGTAGCTGTGGCTGAACTTTGGAGCCTTCTACACTCATGGTCACTTGGAGACACCAGGACGTTAGACAACAGTTAAAGGGTGTGTGTCTCTGTTAAGAGCACATGCCCAGCTATTGCCAGAGCAGCTCAGAAGGCTATGGCCTGTATGGCCTCCTTGGTTATGGCTTGGTAGCACCCAGATGGGCAGCTGACACCAGAGACAGTCACTTCTCCTGGCCCCCAGTAAACTGGCAGCCTGCCCACTCCATGGCCTGCCTTTCTGCCAGCAACAGACCCAGCCTTCATGGGGTCCCATACTGGGTAAGTGCTGGATGACCTTCAGGGCTGGTTCTTCACCAGCTGGGGCTTCCCTGCATTGGCAGGTAAAGAAGCTCACCTGCCAATGCAGGAGACTCGGGTTTGATCTTGGGTCAGGAAAATCCTCTGGAGAAGGAAATGACACCCTGCTCCAGTATTCTTGCCTAGAAAACTCCATGGACAGAGGCAGGCAGTCCTTGGGGTTGAAAAGAGCTGGACATGACTGAGCATGCACACTTCACCAGCTGGGAGCAAAGAAAGGAGTCTCCGGCAAAGAGGGCTGAATGGAGAGGGTGCAGGGAGAAGGACTGGGCTAGGGGGACAAGACAACTATTTCATGTTTGGGAACACATGTAAGAATTAAAGATTTTAAAATTTAAAAAAAATAAATAAATAAATTTAAAAAAAAAGCTCTGAGGGCTGTTACTCTCGCAAGGGAGCTCGTCAGTTTAGCATGTGCCCAGGAGGCTGGCTTAGGACTAGGGAGGAAGGGAGAAAAGGGTACACGTCAGGTCCCTGGATAACTAACAGCTCAGGATTCCCGACAACAACATCATTGTAGGCCATGAGTGCTGCCATCATTATTCAGAATGTTCAAGCAGAGGCCGAGGAATCACCTCCTGAAGACAGGGCCCCTGTAACAGGTGGGTTAGAGGAGGGGACTGGATTGATTTAATATCTGAAGATTCTGCCAAGCTTCCAATCTGGCACCCCCCACCACCCCCTGCCGATAGTAAAGGAGCCTTTCTCTAAAAAGGATTCTGCAACCCTTAATTCCTGGTATCCTGACATAACCTCTTTTGGACACTGTATCATCACCAAGTAGGAGAAAAGCACCTCTTCTTCAGGTCCAGGTGCAATCCACAAATCTCTCTCTTGGCCTCAGTTTCTCCACCTTTAAATCAAGAGGTCAGTGATTCCTGAGACTAATGTACATCAGAAGTACATGGGGAGCATTTATTTAAAACAGAAAAACAAACACTGATCTCTAAGACCATGTGTAAAGGTAGGACCCAGCAATATGTCCTTTCTTTCACTGTATTTTCAATTTTTTGGTTTGCAATTTCTCCCTCCATTCTTTTTTCCTTTTTTTTTCAACTGAACTATAGTTGATTTACAATATTGTGTTAGTTTTAGGTGTACAGCAAAGTGATTCAGATATATATATATCCATATGTATATATGGATATGAATATATATGTATATGTATATATTGTTTTTCAGATTCTTTTCCATTATAGGTTATTATAAAATATTGAATATAGTTCCCAGTGCTATACAGTAAATCCTTTTATATATTTATATATAGTAATATTATCTGTTAATGCCACATTCCTAATTTATCCCTCCCCTGCTTTTCCCATTTGGTAACCATAAGTTTGTTTTCTATGCCTGTGAGTCTTTTTCCATTTTGTAAATAAGTTCATTTGTATTATTTGTAGATTTCACATATAAGTGATATCATACATTTTTCTTTCTCTAACATACTTCACTTAGTATGATAATCTCTAGGCCGATCCATGTTGCTCTAAATGGCAATACTTCATTCTTTTTTATGGCTAAGTAATATTTCATTGTGTGTGTGTGTATAAGAATTTCATATATATATATGTTGCAATTTTAAATATGTATACACCCACACACCCACACACCCCCCCCCCACACACACACACACACCACATCTTCTTTGTCCATTTAACTCTTGAACATTTTGGTTGTTTCCATGTCTTTGCTATTGTAAACAGTGCTTCCATGAACACTGGGGTGCATGTATCTTTTTGAATTAGAGTTTTCATCTTTTTCATATTTATACCCGGGAGTGGGATTATTGGATCATTTAATAACTTTATTTTTAGTTTTTTAAGGAACCTCCATACTATTCTCCATAGTGGCTGTACCAGTTTATATTCCCATCAACAGTGTAGGAGGATTCCCTTTTCTCTAAACCCTCTCTAGCATGTATTATTTGTAGACTACTTGATCATGGTCAATTTGAAAGGTATGAAGAGCTACCTCATTGTAGTTTTGGTGTGCATTTCTCTAATAATCAGTGATGTTGAGCATTTTTTTCATGTGCCTGTTGGCCATCTGTATGTCTTTCTGGGAGAAATGTCTATTTAGGTTCTATTCATTTTTTGATTGAATTTTTAAAAAATATATTAAGCTGTATGAGCTATTTGTATATTGTGGAAATTAAGCCCTTGTTGGTTGCATTGTTTGCAAACATTTTCTTTCAGTTTTAAGGTTGCCTTTTCATTTTGTTTATGGTTTCCTTTGTGGGCAAAAGCTAATAAGTTTGATTAGGCCCCATTTATTTATTTTTACTTTTGTTTCTTTTGCCTTGGGAGACTGAACTAAGAAAATATTGCAATGATTTGTGTCAGAGACTGTTTTTCCTATGTTCTAGGAGTTTTATGTCATGTCTTATATTCAAGTCTTAAAGCCATTTTGGAATTTACTGTATATATGGTATGAAGGAGTGTTTTAATTTCATTGATTTACACGTGACTGTCCAGCTTTCCCAACACCACCTGCTAAAGTGACTGTCTTTTCTCCATGGTATAATCTTTTCTCCTTTGACAAAGATTAATTGACTATAGATGTGGGGGTTTATCTCTGAGCTCTCTATTCTGTTCCATTGATTGATATGTCTGTTTTTGTGCCAATGCCATCTATTTTGATTATTGTACCTGTGCAGTATTGTCTGATGTCTGGGAGGGTTATGCCTCCAGCTTTGTTCTTCCTCATGATTGTTTTGGCAATTCTGGGTCTTTTGTGGTTCTTTATAAATTTAAGGGTTATTTATTCTACTTCTGCCATGGGTAATTTGATAGGGATCGCATTAAATCTGTAGAATGCCTTGGTAACATGGCTATTTTAGCAATATTAGTTCTTCCAAGAACACAGGATATGTTTCCATTTGAATCATGTTCAGTCTCTTTTGTCAATATTTTACAGTTCTCAGCACAGAGGCCTCTCACCTCCTTGGCAAAGTTTATTCCTATGTTTCTTTTTATGGGATTTTAAACAGGATTTTTTAAACTTTCTCTTTCTGATATTTCATTTGTAGTGTAAAGATGTGCAACAGATTTCTGTATGTTAATTTTGTATCCCAGCAATCTATATTTGTAACCAGCACTCAGGCAGATATTAGACAGCAAGTTCCATGTTGTTTTGGGAACCATGCAGCAGGGTGTGGTGATATGTGTGTTCTAATTTCTTTGGCAGTGAAGTTGTGATGATTTACAATGTGACTCTGGATATTCTGAGAGGCTGAGTAGAGTTACACGTGATAATATCTGCAAAACATCTGAATGGCACCAGACAGCTTGTGACACAAGGTCCCACTCAGTGTAGGCTGGGAATGTGAATTCTGAGTGGGCTCTTACTGTCAGGTAAGGTTTTATTCCCTTAGGCCAAGTCTGAGAGCAGCCAAGGTGCGGCATGGTATGATTACAGGGGCAATGCACAAGACCTGCTCTGCAGATCAAATTTCTGGAGACTCTGGTGGACACTCCATGTTATAGGCTCCAAAAACTAAATTTCATCAGATTTTTCAAAGAATGTTAAGATCAAATGAACTAATTCATACTTGTTAAACTCACAAAACATTGAAGTGTAAAACAGATACTGTATAAGAAATAGAACTGCTCAAGAGATGAGAAACTTTATGTTTTTAAGCCAGCGCATCTCTCCCTGTAAGACTATCTGGGAAGTCGAATTAAAATAGAAACCTGGTATGTAAAGAAGAACTAGATCTGGAGGAATGGACCCTGTGGCCTTAATGGCCAAAATCACTGAGCTACGACAGCCTGAGGACCCCAACTACACGGCAAAGACAGAGTTATTCAGAAGCCTCTGATTTGCTGGTAAGTTCTGGATATACACAACATCTATAGACATAGGACATTGCTTTAGGAATCATTGACTACACAAAAATGTCCTTCATTTTATTAAGTTTCATGAGATTTTTAGTCTGTTCTTCATGCTTTTGACTGATATACAACCTGGCTTTTAGATAAGTGGATTTTTAGTTGAATCCCACAGTGTAGGCTTAAAATTAGAGATATGATACATATTATGATCTGCCTGTATTGACATAAGCAAGCCATCGGAAATCAAACATGTGTTTTCTGCCTTCAGTATTCCTAGAGGTAAAAAAGAGAGATTGAAATGGAAGCATCCAACCAATCCAGTGTGACAGAGTTTGTCTTGCTGGGCCTCTCTGCCCACCCCAAACTAGAGAAAACGTTCTTTGTGCTCATCCTGTCCATGTACCTGGTGATCCTGCTGGGCAATGGGGTCCTCATCCTGGTGACTGTGTCTGACTCTCACCTGCACACGCCCATGTATTTCTTCCTGGGGAACCTCTCCTTCCTGGACATCTGCTACACAACCTCCTCAGTCCCCCTGGTCCTGGATGGCTTCCTGACCCCCAGGAAAACTATCCCCTTCTCAGCCTGTGCCATACAGATGTTCCTCTCTTTCGCCATGGGAGCCACAGAGTGTGTGCTTCTGGGCATGATGGCATTTGATCGCTACATGGCCATCTGCAACCCCCTGAGATACTCCATGGTCATGAGAAAGACTGTCTATGTGTCCATGGCTGCCAGCTCCTGGCTGGCTGGTGGAGCTAACTCCTTGGTACAGATCTCTCTTGCAGTACAGTTACCCTTCTGTGGGGACAATGTCATCAACCACTTCATCTGTGAGATCCTGGCTGTCCTGAAGTTGGCCTGTGCTGACATCTCCATCAATGTGGTCAGTATGGGGGTGGCCAATGTGATCTTCCTGGGGGTCCCAGTTCTGTTCATCTTTGTCTCCTATATTTTCATCCTCACCACCATCCTGAGGATCCCCTCAGTTGAGGGGAGGAAAAAGGCCTTCTCTACCTGCTCTGCCCACCTCACTGTGGTGATCATCTTCTATGGGACTATTCTTTTCATGTATGGGAAGCCCAAATCCAAGGACCCCCTGGGGGCAGACAAACAGGAACTTGCAGACAAACTCATCTCCCTCTTCTATGGACTTCTGACCCCCATGCTCAACCCCATCATTTACAGCCTCAGGAACAAGGATGTTAAGGCTGCTGTGAAGAATCTCGTGGTTCAGAAACACTCCACTCAGTGATCATGGGATGTGTCCCATGATATGATCTGCACACTCTGATGACTGTCACTTGAAAATCTCAATGCAAAGTAATGCCAGGTGAGGGGCAAACTCAGTTTAGAGCCATGCTACCCACGATGTGGTCCATGGAGCAGCAGCATGAGCAACACCTGGGAGCTTTGGGGGCATGTAGAATCTTGAGGCCCATTCCAGACCTACTGAGTTAGAATCTACATTTTAACAAGATTCCCCAGGTAATTCATATGCATAGTACACATTGGGAAGTATTAGTTAAGAGTGTACAGTGGGGGGCTACCCTAGTGGTCTAGTGGTTAAGAATCCACCTGCCAGTACAGGGGACACTGATTCAATCCCTGATCCGGGAACTAGAATCCCACATGTGGCAGAGCAACTAAGCCTGCTCACCGCAACTAGACAGCTCTCACACCATACTGAAAGATCCCGCACAATGTAACAAAGATCTCTCATGCTGCAACTAAGGTCTGACATGGCCAAATAAACAAATAATATATCTCTCTATATATAAAGAGTATACAGTGGACGTGTGGTGTTCCTTCAGACCCGACTCTCACCTACCTCGGGCTGAAGCTCTCATAGCCTCAGCTGCTCAGAGTGTTGACAGTGCGTCCCTCTGCTGGCCTGCACTTGGTCCAAGACAGTTACCTCACCCAAAGTCACATTCCCTTCCCAGAGGCAGCACACATCTACTGATGAGTCATTGTCAATATAGAGTCCTGATCTTCCTTGCTTCCGATGGGGATGACTCTAAAGAGCCACCCCAGCCTGAGAGCTTCCTCATGACGGAGTTCTTCCTCTGCTCAGCCCTGCTTCATTCCCCACCCCCTACTCCACAGGTGTTGATCTTAGCAGCACTTCCCAGTCAGCATCCTGCATGAAAATCTCCCCACCAGAGCCCACTTCCTGGGAGACCCAACCCGGGACAGAGAATGATGGTCAGTCTCGGCACTGACACATGAACCTCGTGTGGGGTTCCCAGAGCACGTTCTTAAGTGTTTCCTGCAGCCTGACTCCCAAGGAAAGTAACTCAACAAATTCCTTTTGTTCAGACAAAAAAAAAAATTATCCCCTAAAAACAGCTTGCTAAATTCAATTCTCTTACTTTTCAGTTCTATAAATGGAACTTCATTTGTATTTACCGTATGAGTATCTTTACTCCAACTCAGAGAACTGGCAGGGCTGTGTTACACCCTGGGCATATGAGTGTGGTATCAGGTCTACGAGGTTTTATCTGAGGATAAAGATGTTTGATGTCTGGAAAATATGTTGGCTCTTAACTACAAACAAAATAAATTAAATTAAAAACTCTTAAAAATCTCTTGATAATTGTATATTTACATGCCTACAAAGGGGAACATATGTCAACCAAGTAATGGGTAAATTTCTGTATTCACGTGCCATATGTTAAAACAATTGGTACTTAGGTACTTCTACAGGAACTCCTGGGATTTCATGATTATTGTTGAGAAGACATAGAATTACAAATTAAATAAGTCACTTGTAAGTCAAATAGTTTTAATAACAGAAGTAGAAAAATTATTTCAGATTTACCACAAGATCATACTTAAAATGAGATGTAGGTACATTTTGACAGGATGTGGGGTGGGAACTCTAAGAGTCCCCAGGCCTCTGACAGCCTTCAGACGGACCTGAGAGTTACAGATATATTGGGTTGTAGTGCCTAAAATTTAATTAGCACACAGGTGCTCAATAAGACACACAGACTTCGCTTGCCAATTAACTTTCAACTTTCCTTTGCCCACCTTCACCTCTTGTACTCAGAGAGATGTGGGGCATGTGGCTGGTAGACTTCTTTGTGAGGTCCAAGATGGGGACACTTTTCCCTAAGAGATAACCCTAACCATGCCAGCCTGTATCTGTGGGTGGTAGAGATCCCCAAGCAGGGGCTCTAGGGCTCCTTCTTCTCAGTCCTTATGGAAATGATGAAAGCATGGATGGAGTGGGCTGAATCCACACTCTAAGATGAGACCTCTGCATTTCCCGTGTACTAACAGGGACTATGATGCCTGCAGGGTGACAAGGATATAGAAAGAACCCGGACTGCAACTTCCTTCATCTCACCAATAAGTATTAGTACTTAGGATCTTTTTATTAGCAAATTATCCTGCTGCTGCTGCTGCTAAGTCGCTTCAGTCATGTCCGACTCTGTGCGACCCCACAGACGGCAGCCCACCAGGCTCCCCCGTTCCTGGGATTCTCCAGGGAAGAACACTGGAGTGGGTTGCCATTTCCTTCTCCAATGCATGAAAGTGAAAAGTGAAATGTGAAAGTGAAATCGCTCAGTCGTGTCCAACTCTTTGAGACCCCATGAACTGCAGCCTACCAGGCTCCTCCGTCCATGGGATTTTCCAGGCAAGAGTGCTGGAGTGGGGTGCCATTGCCTTCTCCAAGCAAATTATCCTACTTCTCTTTAAAACAAATCTTTTTTTTTTCCTTCTTCTTCTCTTGTTCCCCAAGCGTGCTTACATCTGACTTTCGGTTAAACAAATCAGCAGTTAGTTTTTATATTTTCAGAACTGTGCTCACCACTAATCAAGGTCAGGTATTCCCCAAGAACACGGCTCTCACGAGGCTACCCTTGCAGGTGCCTGTGACTCAGCACCCCCTTTTCAGATTCTTTTTTTTTCAATTGAAGTATAGTTGATATTCAAGGTTGTGTTAGTTTCTGATATTCAGCAAAATGACCAGTTATATACACACACACACACACACACACACACTAAGACCAGTCTTCACCAGTTGCTTTTGACAGAGATTAGGCTTCAATCCAGAGAAGGCAATGGCACCCCACTCCAGTACTCTTGCCTGGGAAATCCTATGGATGGAGGAGCCTGGTGGGCTGTGGTCCATGGGGTCGCTAAGAGTCGGATATGACTGAGTGACTTCACTTTCACTTTTCACTTTCACGCATTTGAGAAGGAAATGGCAACCCACTCCAGTGTTCTTGCCTGGAGAATCCCAGGGACGGGGGAGCCTGGTGGGCTTCCGTCTGTGGGGTCACACAGAGTCGGACATTACTGAAGTGACTTAGCAGCTCCTCCCAGGAAAGTCAGCAAGGCAAGGATGGAAACTTCCTAATCTAAGGAACATTAGTGAGTTAAGATTTACACAGAGCTCTGCAGCTTATCTAATTGGGTTTATGGAACACGGGCCCTACACTCCTGTGAGGCCTCCACCAAACTTTAAATTGCTTCTGGGATTAAAACTGGCCCCAAACAACCAGAGCTCTAGATTGCTCCATGGCTCCTTGACAGAACCTCTGGAGAGAGGGCCAGGGGCAAAGAGCATGACCACCAGGACCTCGGGAAGCAGTTCCTTGAGCTGTTCTGCCTCCTGCTAGCTCACTGCGGGTGGGCAAGACCAGGGAGGGGAGCAATCAGAGCCCCTGCAGCTATGGCCAACGCCCAATTCTCATTCACTGGCTGTGAACTCTGAAGGGACTGCTCGGCTCCAAGACAGCTACACAGAGCTTCCTGCATGCTTCCAGGCACAGCCTCACCAGCAGGGGATGGTCAGGGCAGGCAGTTCAATCCATCACCTCCCTGCCCAAGACCTCCTGCACAGGTGAGCTCCTGTCCCCACCATGGCCTCCTCCCCACATGGGGCACAGACCTGTTTCTCTCTGTGGCCGAACCTTCTTCAGATTGGTGGGGAGCAGAGGATAGGTGGCACGAGTAGGGACCTAGTCACAGCTTCCATCTCTCTGAAGGGTTTTAAGGGGAAGAGAGCAGGCATGGCCTGGAAGTCTAGACCCACTTTGGGGCAGAGCAGGGTTGAGGAGTGGGGATGATATTAGGAAAAGGAAGTTTTTGTTCAGTTTAAAGGAAAACTTTCCAACAATAGAGGATCTCTGATCAAGGAATGGGAGCCATGTACTCACATAACTCAAGGTATTCAAAGGAGCAATTGGAAAAATTGGGTCTCATAGGAAGTATATACACAACGGAGGTGAAAGAGGCAAGACCAGTTATTTTACAACATTCCTGCCTAGTCTGACACTCTCTGGTCAACAGTATTAATATCTTGAATAACAGATCTCTTTTTCTCGAATGTTCCTGACACCTACAGTTAATCTCCTCTAATAATTGCATGAGGGTAGCTTCAGACTCTGCCTGGTTTCTCCCACCCAATTTCCCCCAGCCAGCACCAGTGTAATAGTCACAGATGCAGTGAATGAAGCCCAGGGACACACTGCTATGAGGCAAATGTCTTCGAGAAAGGTGTGACACCTCGATGACCAAGACTTCATAATCAGACCTTTGCTCCTCAGTAGACCTGCTCTGGTACGAATGGAGCAAAACTACATTCAGAGAGATGAAGGGAGAAGCTGAGGAGCCAGGCTCCATCCTAGCCCTATCCTCACTGAGCTTTAGTTTCATCTGTAATGTGAGAACTCTAGGCTTGAGATTTTCTCTAATGCAGTAGACCTACTTCTCTATGGTGACTGAAGTGCATCCTATAGGCATGTCTCCTTTGAGCCACTCCTCTGCAAAGCTGGGTAGAATTGTCTGTTTTCCTGTGGGGGAGAAAGCATTGTCATAGCACTGCAGTGGCTTTAATCAGCTCAGGAATAGAAGGGCCTGAGCTAGGAGCTGCGACTTACAAAACCGCTCCAAAAGCATGGAGCTTGGTCCAAAAGTCACTGATGCTCATACTTGGAGGCATGATGGACACTTGTCCTTGGACCCTGTCCCTGCTTCCCAGCCCCAGGGGCTGGTGAAGTCTGAGGAAGCTGCAGTTCTGGGGGCAAAGGCCATGGGTAGAGAGAGGGGATATGGACTGGCAGTGGTCTTCTGACCAGAAACTCCTTACTGACAGTGCAGCAAAGGGAGGTCGCCAACCAGACTCACAAGAAGTGAAGGAGAAACCAGGCACCAAGTAACTAATGTTGCTGCTATGCAGACCCTAATACTCCTGGCCTCTGCTCACCACATTCTGTGTAGGACTCCATGTGGAGCCAAATTATCATCAGAAGAGTATTACACAAGCACAGAATTAGAGCCAGGAAAGTGAGTGAGGTGATGGCAATTGTCAGCATCACTAAGTGTGACAGCCTGAAGCCCCCAAGGACCTGCAGGGACAATATGGGGACAGGCAGGCCGGGATCAGGCAGCACACCCTCAGAGTTCCTCTCTTACAGTCCTCATGGGGATCCATGCTTATACATCCCTCCCTTCAGGTGAATTAACATTACTGATTAGGCTAAAATTCTATCATATATCATGGTTTGATTAGATTTCCAGGGTCTGCTTTTCCTGCTCTAAATTTGATATATCCTGACTTTTAAGGTAACTTTAGTGAATAGTGAATTTCATCCTTGAGATGCAAATACTATAAGTTA
Organism: Capricornis sumatraensis; assembly: GCF_032405125.1. Lineage (NCBI taxonomy): Eukaryota > Metazoa > Chordata > Mammalia > Artiodactyla > Bovidae > Capricornis > Capricornis sumatraensis. The sequence goes on along the minus strand of NC_091074.1, from coordinate 68,251,348 downwards.
GCATGTCAAAGGTTAAATTTAATTATAAATTCTGGAAGTACATATTGATCCCCATAAACATGTGTTTCCTGTCCTCAGTTTTCCTGAGGGTAGAAGAGACAATTTAAAATGAAACTGGCCAACCAATCCACTGTGGCAGGATTCATCTTGCTGGGGCTGTCAGATCAGCCAAAGCTGGAGAAAATGTTCTTTGTGCTCATCCTGCTCACGTACCTGGTGATCCTGCTGGGCAATGGGGTCCTCATCCTGGTGACCATCCTTGACTCCCGCCTGCACACGCCCATGTACTTCTTCCTGGGGAACCTCTCCTTCCTGGACATCTGCTACACAACCTCCTCAGTCCCCCTGGTCCTGGATGGCTTCCTGACCCCCAGGAAAACTATCCCCTTCTCAGCCTGTGCCATACAGATGTTCCTCTCTTTTGCCATGGGAGCCACAGAGTGTGTGCTTCTGGGCATGATGGCATTTGATCGCTACATGGCCATCTGCAACCCCCTGAGATACCCTGTGGTCATGAGAAAGACTGTCTACGTGTCCATGGCTGCCAGCTCCTGGCTGGCTGGTGGAGCTAACTCCTTGGTACAGATCTCTCTTGCAGTACAGTTACCCTTCTGTGGGGACAATGTCATCAACCACTTCACCTGTGAGATCCTGGCTGTCCTGAAGTTGGCCTGTGCTGACATCTCCATCAATGTGGTCAGTATGGGGGTGGCCAATGTGATCTTCCTGGGGGTCCCAGTTCTGTTCATCTTTGTCTCCTATATTTTCATCCTCACCACCATCCTGAGGATCCCCTCAGTTGAGGGGAGGAAAAAGGCCTTCTCTACCTGCTCTGCCCACCTCACTGTGGTGGTCATCTTCTATGGGACTATTCTTTTCATGTATGGGAAGCCCAAATCCAAGGACCCCCTGGGGGCAGATAACCAGGATGTTTCAGACAAGCTCATCTCCCTCTTCTACGGGGTGCTGATTCCCATGCTCAACCCCATCATTTACAGCCTCAGAAACAAGGATGTGAAGGTCACTGTGAAGAATCTTGTGAGTCAGAAATGCTTCCCTAAGTGACGGTGGGAGAAAGCAATGAGTGTATCTTGCAGTTCTCTAGGGGATCCCCTAGGGAATGGCCACTTGGTAAGCATAGACCGGCTCCATGATCCTCCACATTAGTATCATCACAAGACTGATACCCAAAATGCACGTACAGATAGGGCTTTTCTGAATAACTTACAATAGAACATCAAGTCTTTAGAATGAAGAGGGGGCTATGCTTAATCACCTAGAAGCAAGGATAAGTGACTATTGGAATATATTTTTATTCTGAAAAAAAACAATAAAAATTAAAACTTTATACAAAATTGCTTCTTTCTTTGTTCATGTGCAGACTAGCTCCAACTTGTACGTGTAATCATGTTGTTTTCTGCTCACTGTATAATGGGGAGCACGGCAGTGAGGAAAAGTCACTTCTTTTAAAAATTTATTTCTTTTTAATTAGAGGATAACTGCTTTATAATATTATTTGTTTCTGCCCATACATCAACATGAATCAGCCATAGGTATACATAAGTCCTCTCCCCCTTGAACTTCGTTTCTGAAAAGTCATTGCTTAATTGGTGTCCAAACCAAAAACCAATCTGCCATTTTGGAAAATTATCAAAACCAAAACATCCCAAATGACAATATTTAGCCCCCTTTTCACTGCAGGGGCTCAGAGTGTTTCTCAGAGCCAATTTTATATCCCAAATATAAAATCCCAGAGCGAATTTTGGGAAACTCCTTCTTCTCCTCTGTACATAGAGCACATCTATGCCTATCCAGATTTGCAGAAGAGTTGTTTCAACACCAACTGAAATTAGATATTGCAGTCTCTATTTAATCACTGTTGTTCTGTCGCTCAGTCACGTCTGACTCTTTGTGACCCCGTGGACTGCAGTGCACCAGGCTTCCCTGTCCTTCACTACCTCCTGGAGTTTGCTCAAACTCATGTCCATTGGGTCGATGATACTCTGAGTCCTTTCCTTTCCCTGGAATTAATGTTTGCAACCATCCAAACCTTCGTGGTCACACTTGATCATATCTAAGATTTGGATCGAACATGGGCACCAGCTGCTAAAATATCTTTCTGTAATGACCCTTGTGGTTAAAAGCATAGACTGTGAAGCTAAACTCATGTCGAGTGCCTCTGACTATGTAACTTCAGGCACATTACAAACATTACTTAATATCATAGACTCTTGTTTTCTAATGTGTCAAACAGTGTTGATTAAACCAACCCCAAGGAGTTGTGGTGGGGATTAAATTAAAATGGGGCATCATGTATATTAAAAATGCACACTGGTCAGCAAAGAACAGCCTCTCAATTAATAAATGAACAGTGTTTATTATTAATGAAATATGTTAAATAATTTCTTTGAGGGAGCTTCATGACACAGATAGAGTTCAAAATCACACTTAATTGGATCAATTTGTTTTTTATTGCAGCACACTTTTGGCCAGATTTCTAGCTTATGAACCAACAATCTCATTTCTCTGGGCATTTTCCCATCACCCCTCATCCTCATCCACAGAGATGAGGGACTCAGGTTTGTGCTGTCTGATGGTAACTCTATTTAGAACAAGCAGGTTCTTTCTGCCAGGTTTTGGGGATTGTCATTAATGCCCAAAGACTTGCTGGATCTATAACATGCAAACATGGGAGCTATAAGGAAATCATGTTTGAACATGTGTCTTGGGGAACTAACTGTACATAATAAACCAATATGTATTATATAGTATAATATACAGCTAATGTATATATTAAGTCTAGATAGGAAATAAAGTTTATTTTGGCAGAGAGTGTTAAACAGAAAACAAGTCTGCAAAAATAAAAGAACAGCCAAAGAGCAAAGACAGGAGATGAAGGCATCTTCCTATGTTCTCAGTTCTTGGTTTCCTTTTTTCCCTAGATCTGGCCACATTACTGCACTTTTGCCTCCAAAGGACACCCCTATATCCTGATACTAGATTCTATTTTTCACTAATCTAGATTGTTACTTGCTTTGGGGGGGGTAATAAAAGTCACATCTAATATGATTACTAACTTGCGTGAAATAGATACGCTCTTTCCTGTGCATGTGCAGAGTGCCAGGCCTTGTGCACTGCAAAAGTCTTTTAGAAACCAGTTTTGAAATAATCATTCTGAAGTCAACATGTAGTGCTTCTTGCAATCAATTATCCATTCCTGCTACAGTGGATTTGCTCTCTGTGGATTCTATCACCCGTAAATTTGGAACATGTCTAGGGGTTGATGTATTACAGGAGGTCTAGGTTCAAATCTTTGCCCTCCCACATAGAGCTGGGTGGCCATGAGTGTGTCCTCTGTGCTTGAAAAATATTCATCTGCACAATGAAGGGGGCGTACAGAATATCTCAGGTGACCCCCACCTGTGAATTTCCCTGAACCTATGGTTCCTTTCTCTAGTGGGATGGTCCCTTGAAGAGAACACAGCAATGTCTTACAGTAGTATTTCATTATTTGAAGCTGAGTGTGGTATTTCTCACCTCCTTAACATTCTGTGTTCCAAGAGATTCTTCAGAGCCTCCATCTTCCCCTCTAGGCTCAACAAACAATAAAATGATTCAGGGAGCTGATGTTATCCAACCTCTGCTATTGGTACAATTGAGTAGCCATGATAGCAGAAGGCTATCTGTGGGCTAACCATCAGGGCCTCGCATTCACAGAGGCTGATGTAGCTACTTCAGCAGCTGAATATTCGAACTGGCAGCAAGAGACCAACCTTCATTTGAAAAGACTCATCAGCCACCTGGTCGTGAGCTGATTGCATTAGACCATTTTCCTTCTGGAAGGGACAGAGACTCACCTTGACTAAAATCAACACCTTTTCTGACTATAGGTCATCTTTCCTCTCTGTAGGGTATTAGCAAATATCACCCTCTGAAAGCTCATGGAAGGTTTGATTTAACAGCATGGAATCCTGCACAAAATCTCATCAGACCAAGGGGCTCATTTACCAAAGTAGATGCTGCTGTGGAATCAATATTATGGGTTCCACTGACCCTTCCACATCATGCACCATCCAGAAGTAGCTGGCCAAACACAGTTGACGTAATGGCCTTTTGAAAGCTAAGGCACTGGCAGTTGCAGATGAAAACAACAATGAGATACCACTACACATCATCAGAACGGCTAAAATTTTAGACTGACAACACCAAATGTTGGCAAGAATGTGATATGAGACATCTTGTGCTTTTAGGATAAGAATGTAAAATAGTACACATGCTTTGGCATAAGACCTATCCATTTCTTAGAAAACTAAGTGTAAACCTGTGTTATGATCCAGAATCTCATTCAGATATTTAGCCAAGAAAAGTTGAAATATACATCTACAAAAGGACTTGTATGAAAGTGTTAATAATGGTTTTATTCATAACAGCCAAAACTAAAAACAGCTCAGATGTCCATCAAGAAGAAGATGGATAAACAAAGATGTTCATTTAATGAAATACTACTCAGTAATAGAAAGAGACAAGCTAAAAAACCATGTAAAAACATGACAGATTTTAAGAACCTTATTCTGTATATAAAGACTTGCACATGATTCCATTTATTTGATGTTTCTGAAAAGGTAATACTTTAAAAAGAGTGAAAAATATTAGGAGACTGCTAATAATAATAATTTATATTCTTGCCTTGAGAACCACATGAACAGTATGAAAAGGCAAAAAGATAGGACACTGAAAGAGGAACTCCCCATGTCAGTAGGTGCCCAATATGCTACTGGAGATCAGTGGAGAAATAACTCCAGAAAGAATGAAGGGATGGAACCAAAGCAAAAACAATAACCAGTTGTGGATGTGACTGGTGATAGAAGCAAAGGTCCAATGCTGTAAAGAGCAATATTGCATAGGAACCTGGAATATTAGGTCCATAAATCAAGGCAAATTGGAAGTGGTCAAACAAGAGATGGCAAGAGTGAATGTCGACGTTCTAGGAATCAGCAAACTAAGATAGACTGGAATGGGTGAATTTAACTCAGATGACCATTATATCTACTATGTGGGCAGGAATCCCTTAGAAGAAATAGGTAGCCATCCAGGTCAACAAAAGAGTCTGAAATGCTGTACTTGGATGCAATCTCAAAAATGACAGAATGATCTCTGTTTGTTTTCAAGGCAAACCATTCAATATCACTGTAATCCAAGCTTATGTCCCAATCAGTAGTAATGCTGAAGAAGCTGAAGTTGAACGGTTCATGAAGACCTACAATACCTTTAAGAACTAACACCCCCAAAAGATGTCCTTTTCATTATAGGGGACTGGAATGCAAAAGTAGGAAGTCAAGAAAACACCTGGAGTAACAGACAAATTTGGCCATGGAATACAGAATGAAGCAGGGCAAAGGCTAGTAGAGTTCTGCCAAGAGAACGCACTGTTCACAGCAAACACCCTATTCCAACAACACAAGAGAAGACTCTACACAAGGACATTACCAGATAGTCAACACTGAAATCAGATTGATTACAGTCTTTGCAGCCAGAGACGGAGAAGCTCTATACAGTCAGAAAAACAAGACCGGGAGCTGACTGTGGCTCAGATCATGAACTCCTTATTGCCAAATTCAGACTTAAATTGAAGAAAGTAGGGAAGACCACTAGACCATTCAGGTATGACCTAAATCAAATCCCTTATGATTATACAGTGGAAGTGAGAAATAGATTTAAGGGACTAGATCAGGACTAGAGTACCTGATGAACTACGGACAGAGGTTTGTTACATTGTATAGGAAACAGGGATCAAGACCATCCCCATGGAAAAGAAATGCAAAAAAGCAAACTGGCTGTCTGAGGAGGCCTTACAAATAGCTGTGAAAAGAAAAGGGAAAAGGAGAAAAGGAAAGATATTCTCATTTAAATGCAGAGTTCCAAAGAAAAGCAAGGAGAGATAAGAAAAGCAAGGAGAGATAAGAAAACCTTCTTCAGTGATCAGTGCAAAGAAATAGAGGAAAACAACAGAATGGGAAAGACTAGAGATCTCTTCAAGAAAATTAGAGATACCAAGGGAACATTTCATGCAAAGATGGGCTCGATAAAGGACAGAAATGATATGGATTTAACAGAAGCAGAAGATATTAAGAAGAGGTGGCAAGAATACACAGGAGAACTGTACAAAAGAGATCTTCATGACCCAGATAATCATGATGGTGTGATCACTCACCTAGAGCCAGACATCCTGGAATGTGAAGTCAAGTGGCCTTAGGAAGCATCACTGCGAACAAAGCTAATGGAGGTGATGAAATTCCAGTTAAGCTATTTCAAATCCTGAAAGATGATGCTGTGAAAGTGCTGCACTCAACATGCCAGCAAATTTGGAAAACTCAGCAGTGGCCACAGGACTGGAAAAAGTCAGTTTTCATTCCAATCCCAAAGAAAGGCAATGCCAAAGAATGCTCCAACTACTGCATAATTCTACTCATCTCACATGCTAGTAAAGTCATGCTCAAAATTCTCCAAGCCAGGCTTCAGTAATACGTGAACCGTGAACTCCCTGATGTTCAAGCTGGTTTTAGAAAAGGCAGAGGAACCAGAGATCAAATTGCCAACATCTGCTGGATCATCAAAAAAGCAAGAGAGTTCCAGAAAAACATCTATTTCTGCTTTATTGACTATGCCAAAGCCTTTGACTGTATGGATCACAATAAACTGTGGAAAATTCTGAAAGAGATGGGAATACCAGACCATCTGACCTGTCTCTTGAGAAACCTATATGTAGGTCAGGAAGCAACAGTTAGAACTGGACATGGAACAACAGACTGGTTCCAAATAGGAAAAGGAGTACGTCAAGACTGTACATTATCACCCTGCTTATTTAACTTATATGCAGAGTACATCATGAGAAATGCTGGGCTGGAAGAAGCACAAGCTGGAATCAAAATTGCTGGGAGAAATATCAATAACCTCAGATATGTAGATGACACCACCCTTATGGCAGAAAGTGAAGTAAGCCAGAAAGAAAAACGCCAATACAGTATACTAACGCATATATATGGAATTTCGAAAGATGGTAATGATAACTCTGTATGCAAGACAGGAAAAGAGACACAGATGTATAGAACAGTCTTTTGGACTCTGTGGGAGAGGGCAAGGGTGGGATGATTTGGGAGAATGGCATTGAAACATGTATAATATGTATGTGAAACGAATCACCAGACCAGGTTTGATGCATGATACAGGATGCTCGGGGCTGATGCACTGGGATGACCCAGAGGGATAGTATGGGGAGGGAGGTAGGAGGGGGGTTCAGGATGGGGAACACATGTACACCCATGGCAGATTCATGGTGATGTATGGCAAAACCACTACAATATTGTAATGTAATTAGCCTCCAATTAAAATAAATAAATTTATATTAAAAAAATTTTTTTTAAGAAAGTGAAGAGGAATTAAAAAGCCTCTTGATGAAAGTGAAAGAGGAGAGTGAAAAAGTTGGCTTAAAACTCAACATTCAGAAAGCTAAGATCATGGCATCTGGTCCTATCACTTCATGGGAAATAGATGGGAAACAGTGGAAACAGTGTCAGACTTTATTTTGGGGGGCTCCAAAATCACTGTAGCTGGTGATTGCAGCCATGAAATTAAAAGACGCTTACTCCTTGGAAGGAAAGTTATGACCAACCTAGACAGCATATTCAAAAGCAGAGACATTACTTTGCCAACAAAGGTCCGTCTAGTCAAGGCTATGGTTTTTCCTGTGGTCATGTATGGATGTGAGAGTTGGACTGTGAAGAAAGCTGAGTGCCGAAGAATTGATGCCTTTGAACTGTGGTGTTGGAGAAGACTCTTGAGAGTCCCTTGGACTGCAAGAAGATGCAACTAGTCCATCCTTTAGGAGATCAGTCCTGGGTGTTCATTGGAAGGACTGATGTTGAAGCTGAAACTCCAATACTTTGGCCACCTCATGCAAAGAGTTGACTCATTGATAAAGACCCTAATTCTGGGAAGGATTGGGGGCAGGAGGAGAAGGGGACGACAGAGGATGAGATGGCTGGATGGCGTCACGGACTCGATGGACATGGGTTTGGGTAGACTCTGGGAGTTGGTGATGGATAGGGAGGCCTGGCGTGCTGTGATTCATGGGGTCGCAAAGAGTCAGGCATGACTAAGCGACTGAACTGAACTGAACTGAATAATAATAATAATGAGGACTGACTGGCAAGGGGCATGAGAAAATCTTGGTTGTGCTGTAAACATTCTGTAATGATAAGATTTGGTTACATGGGTGTGAGCATTTGTCAAACCTCATTGGATGATATACTTAAGATTTATTTTATTATGGCTAAGAACACAACATGAAATATACTCTTTTAGCAAAATTTTAAGTGTATATTACACTACTATTGACTATGGGTACAATGCTGTACATGGATCTCTAGAGTTTAATCATCTTGCTAAACTGGAACTTTATACCCATTTATTAAGTAACTCACATTTGCCCCTCCTCCTGGTCACTGGCCACTACATTCCATTCTTTGATCCTATGGATTGATTTTATTGGGTGAGCAATGAACTTAAGATTTATGTATTTCACTGTGAGTAGATTTTACCCCCAAAATAGACTATTATCTGTCTGTCTGTCTAAATATACGGACTTTTTATAGTGACTGCTATTGGCAAGCCACAAATTTGTCTAGTAAACTTTCTAGCAGCTTCATTATAGAAGGAAGGTATATCCTACCGGGTGCTTGTTCTTTTATTTGTTACTATTTCTTTCCCATAAATAACAGTGAGAAACTCCTTTTATAAGTAGGTCATCTGAGGGCCTGAGATTCTCCGGGCTACTTGGACTGATGGCAGAGTCTGATTTGCCACGATAGCTTTTGGTCATGATTTTATTATATACTTATTGAGTTACTGTTTAACTTCTACTATTTGTTGAGTTATTGTAGATGGTTGTGCTCAGTTCAGGCTCACATTTTCAGTGTAACTGAGCACATCTATAATGACTTATTGTCTTCCTATCTTTGAAGGGCTAATTTGTAAAAGAAGTAACCACGTCCTGCCATTGATGTTCAGTTGCTCAGTTGTGTGTGACTCATTCTTTACGTTAGAAGCAGCTACTAAAGGTGAGAGGGTTATGTAAGGCCATGATATTCAGTAGGAAAGAATTACTGTGGTCATCTTAAAAGCTGCTGTCACATCCCAGATTCCACTATACTTCCTGTCCCATGATGTTTTTCACACATATGACATACTGAGGCTGTGGAAGAAATACTCAAGCCCAAGACCCATGCCAACCTCCATCACCAGGATGGTAAATCCCTTTTCTCCATCTTTTGCCTGTCTCTTCACGTGTAAATTTGCCCTTACTGTCCCTGGCCAGAAAATATCTCCTCCTTGAAGTTTCCCCATGGCTCTGGGTGGAAGTTCCCCCAAGCGTACAAATCGTGACTTTGAGCACTTGGTTTAGAAGCAGTGTGTCTGTAGCAGCTGATTCCACAATGCTGTGAACACAGAGTATTCCTAAATAACCCTTATCTCCCCAGCTGCTGATTTCAAGAAGTTAAAACATTTTGAAGTTTGCACAAATTCAAGCAGCACATGGAAATGCTTCCCCTGATGCCCTTCAGTGGCCTCAGAGTGGAAAGTTCCAGCAGGAACAAAGGAATGAGAAAAAGAAGCTTTTCCTGGAGTGCTTTCAGCATAATTGGATCTTGGGGACATTGTCCCAAAAGTATAAAAACTTCCCTGACTTTGTATGCTTCCATTTCCAAACTTTTAATCACTTTAGGGAACACAATAGTCCCAACTGCAGTTCTGATTTCAAATTGCCTTCTACACGGACTGGTTGTTCCTTTAGAAAGTTTGCCTAAAACACAGAAGCAAGACAGAGTGGGAGGAACTGGCTTCCACCCCTTCTCATCAGAGCCGGACATCTCAGCCTGGACCTTTCAAACTAGTGATGATATTTCTGGCCCAAGTACTGTTCCCAGACCATAGGGACCCTTTCTCAGTAGGTTCCTAAAAAAGGTAAGTGAGGGTTCTTATAAGAGTAATCCTCAACCTTTTATCAGCGCAGGGATATTTCCAGCTTCTTGATATTTTGAAGGGGCTGGGGCTTGGGAAGGGAGGAAATGAAACAATTTCAGTGATATCACAAAGACCGAGGGCCATTCAAAACCCCTTGGTTAGAAAAACCTAGATGACAAGAAGCCTCTGAAACTTTGGTCTCATTTCATGGATTCCTCTAACTTCAGAGACACCCCTAGGATAAGACGGTCCCACAGTTTCAGAGCCTCTTCTGTACAACTCCAGGGAGCACCATTCACACTATAGCCACAGAAATGGCTGAAGCTGTCCTGCTGTTATGCTCCAGAGGTGCCATTTATATTGCCTATAATGAAAACAGTTTCTGGAAGCTGCTCATCAATGGCCTGGTCTCTGGTGGGCCTCATGGGGTGAACAACCCAGCCTTTCTGAGCCCTCCTGGCCCACTTCAACAAGCACAGCTCTACTTTATACTTGGTGCCATGTGTGCTGTGCTGAATCACTTCAGTTGTGTCTGACTCTGTGACTCCATGGACAGTAGCCTGCCATGCTCCTCTGTCCATGGGATTCTCCAGGCAAGAATATTGGAGTGGATTGCCATGCCCTCTTCCAGGGGATCTTTCCAACCCAGGGATGGAACCTATGTCTTCGATGTCTCCTGCATTGGCAGGCAGGTCCTTTACCAATAGCGCCACCTGGGAAGCCCACTATATACTTGGAGTGGGGGTTCTGAATTTAAGGAAACAAAAGTTCTTTCTCTTAAAGAGTTTGAACATCATTGATCTGTTCCAGTTCCAAAGCAGAAGAGAGTAACCTGAGAGTCTAAGAGAGGGAAGGATCACTGAAGTCTACACCGCAGGTTAGAATGCAGCCCAAATCTCTGTGCTTATAGACCTGATGTATTTGCACAAATACAATGCAATTTTTAAAGGAAGCTGACCACTATCATATAGACAAGAAAAACTTAGAAAACTACCTGCTTGGTTCAATATGAAAAAGAATTTTCTAATACTCTAGAGCTCTGAAAATATGGAGTAGATTGTTTAGGAATGTAGTGGGCTCTTCATCATTAGAGGAAATCAAGCTGAAACCGAAAACCATGCATCAGTGTGGTGCAGAGAAAGATCTACAATGGGAGACAGAGTTGGACTAGATTACTTGGGGGGCATAATCAGTGACAGGATATAAGTCTGGATAACATACCCAGAAGCTTAGCCAAAAGGTTCATGGACTACCAGTGTCCACTGATTCCTGAGTGGACATTTATCAAGAGGGAATGATAACAACAACAAAAAGAAAATAGTAACATAACAAAGATGTTGTTTAAGGGTACAAACTTGCCATTCCCTTCTCCAGTGGATGTTCCCAACCCAAGGACTGACCCTGGGTCTCCTGCATTGCAGGCAGATTCTTTACCATCTGAGTCACCAGGGAAGACTATTTTTTTTTTGCTTCAGTCATGTCTGACTCTTTTCGACCCTATGGACTATAGCTCACCAGGCTCCTCTGTCCATGGGATTTTCTAGGCAAGAATTCTGGAGTGGATTGCTGTGCCCTCCTCCAGGGGATCTTCCTGACTCAGAGATGGAACCCACATTTCTTACATCTCCTGTATGGCAGGAAGTGGTTCTTTACCACCAGTGCCACCTGGGAAGCCCACAAACTTGCAACAAGTAGTAAATAACCCAGTCATCTAATGCATGGTGTAATGAATATAGACAGCAATACTGTACTATAATCCTGTGATGTGATAAATATCATGACAGCAATCATATTACAATATATAAATGTATCAAAGAAACACATTATACACCTTAAATTTACATGTTATATGTCAAACATATTCAAGACTGGAAAAAAACCACTGTTTGAGTTATCTAACAGAACTAGATTTTCAGAAACTGTGACCCACTGTGGATTTCTGGAGAAAGTCCTCTGTCTATCTTCATAGAACATCGGATTCAAACTATTAGGAACATAACAGCATTTCCAGATCACAAAGTTACTGTGGAGACCTGCCCAAGTTATCTCTCCATGTTCAGTGTCCTTTGTCCTTAAAAGCCAAGCTAGATTCTACACCACTTAAGGATTGTTTCATGACCCCTGTTCTACGCATACACTGCATGCCCATTTGGATGTCCTGGCCTCTCCAAAATCCTTCTGCTTACCTCTCTGACAGGCTGTGAAGCCATTTATGCCTGGGCCATGGGTCACTCCTGTTTCTCACAGGAATTCTCACACCCATATACCAGGTGATCAACAGGAGTTTTGATAAGTGGATTGATGTTCAAACATGGATAGATGGATGGATGGATGGATGGATGGATGGACAAGACAGGTGGCTGGACAGACAGATGAATGGATAGCCCTGGAGTTTGCATTGCTCATGAGGAAAAGAGGTCTTGGGAACAATAGGAATATGTTTTCTGTGAAAATGATCTGGAGAAACAGAGTGAGCATTCACTAATGATTTCCCTAGTCCCTAGCACAAATTGGAAGAACATGGAGCAAACTTAAAGTCATTTTTCTGGCCAAAGTTTAATGAGATCAATTGTCATATAGCACATCAGTTCAGTTCAGTTCAGTTCAGTTCAGTTGCTCAGTCGTGTCCGACTCTTTGCGACCTCATGAATCGCAGCACGCCAGGCCTCCCTGTCCATCATCATCTCCCGGAGTTCACTCAAACTCACATCCATTGAGTCGGTGATGCCATCCAGCCATCTCATTCTCTGTCATCCCCTTCTCCTCCTGCCCCCAATCCCTCCCAGCATCAGAGTCTTTTCCAATGAGTCAGCTCTTCGCATGAGGTGGCCAAAGTACTGGAGTTTCAGCTTTAGCATCATTCCTTCCAAAGAGCAGCCAGGGCTGATCTCGTTTAGAATGTACTGGTTGGATCTCCTTGCAATCCAAGGGACTCTCAAGAGTCTTCTCCAACACCACAGTTCAAAAGCATCAATTCTTCGGCGCTCAGCTTTCTTCACAGTCCAGCTCTCACATCCATACATTACCACTGGAAAAACCATAGCCTTGACTAGACAGAACTTTGCTGGCAAAGTAATGTCTCTGCTTTTCAATATGCTATCTAGATTGGTCATAACTTTTCTTCCAAGGAGTAAGCGTCTTTTAATTTCACATAGAACCACTTAAATGAATGTGTTGTATATACTGTCTCTGATCAAATGCATTAAATAATCAGAATTGTCATTTTAAACAGTGTAAATTTGATATTCTATGACCCCAAGGTAGTTTCAAATTTTATTGCTCCTTTTTCTTGGAAATGAATAGAGACTGCCTTCAGAACTGTTTTCTAATCACTCAGCCAGACTGGAACTCCTGACCAGATGCCCTGGAACTGCGTGAGACAACAGATGTGGAGTCTGGATCACTGAGTATTTTATTCAGTTGAAAGAGGAGACATACCATGGAAAGTGCCAACCAGACAGCCTCTGTGACAGAGTTCATTCTCCTGGGCCTCTCAGCCCACCCAAAGCTGGAGAAAACACTCTTTGTGCTCATCCTGCTCACATACTTGGTGATCCTGCTGGGCAATGGGGTCCTCATCCTGGTGACCATCCTTGACTCCCGCCTGCGCACGCCCATGTACTTCTTCCTGGGGAACCTCTCCTTCCTGGACATCTGCTACACAACCTCCTCAGTCCCCCTCATCCTTGACAGCTTCCTGACCCCCAGGAAAACCATCTCCTTCTCAGCCTGTGCTGTGCAGATGTTCCTCTCTTTTGCCATGGGGGCCACGGAGTGTGTGCTTCTGGGCATGATGGCGTTTGACCGCTATGTGGCCATCTGCAACCCTCTGAGGTACCCCATAGTCATGAGCAAGGCTGTCTATGTGCCCATGGCTGCTGGCTCCTGGGCAGCTGGATGTGCTGCCTCCATGGTTCAAACGTCCCTTGCGATGAGGCTGCCCTTCTGTGGGGACAACGTCATCAACCACTTCACCTGTGAGATCCTGGCTGTCCTGAAGTTGGCCTGTGCTGACATCTCCATCAATGTGATCAGTATGGGGGTGACTAATGTGATCTTCCTGGGAGTCCCAGTTCTGCTCATCTTTGTTTCCTACATTTTCATCCTCACCACCATCCTGAGGATCCCTTCTGCTGAGGGGAGGAAAAAGGCCTTCTCCACCTGCTCTGCCCACCTCACAGTTGTGGTCATCTTCTACGGGACCATCCTGTTCATGTATGGGAAGCCCAAATCCAAGGACCCCCTGGGGGCAGACAAACAAGACCTTGCAGACAAGCTCACCTCCCTCTTCTATGGGGTGGTGACCCCCATGCTCAACCCCATCATCTACAGCCTGAGGAACAAGGATGTGAAGGCTGCTGTGAGGAACCTGGTGAGTCAGAAACGCTTCATCTGGTGATGTTTGGAGGACAGATGTCCCTGTAGTTCTGCGTCTCTTGGCTGCTTTCACTCGTGAATCTCAGAAGAACGTGCCTCTCAAGGAAGGTATGTGTAAAGAGTCATCACCAGAAAATTGAATTACACATAGAAGGGAGAATTTTAGCTGTTACTGGACTTAATTTTTAGAAACAATGAAACCTAAAACCTGATGGGAGTGTGACTTGAGGGGATAGAAGTGGAATGCCGCTGAAAGAACAATTTGTGATGTTCCTGCTTCTCTACTGGGCAAGTTGTGAGCAAGTTGCTCCTTTGCTTTGAGAAAAAAAGACTCATTTACTTTTCTGTTACATAAAGATTCAAAATCCTGCTCTGAAAGGAGGCACTGAAGACAGTGTGGGGTGAAACTTCATGACATGGCAGTACAAAAAATACAAAAGATAGTCTTCACTGTAGGTGAAATGGCACATCTTCACATTTTATTTTTCTTGGAGGCAAGGTTGCGACTGGATATGAGAAAGAAGCTGTCTCTGAGACTGAGAAGTAGGGACCTTGTAGATTACACACAGGGCGCTTCTTCCGAGGGCAAGTAAGGGGAATCCTGCAACACGTGTGTGGAGGGTCTTATCCTTGCATCTGGATGCAAGCTTTGTTTTCCTGCCCCAGTAAATCCTGAGTACACAGTCTGGCCCTATAGTCTGGAGAGTTAAAGGATGGTTCTATGGGAAGAGCAGGGTGGGGGCAGCACCGTGATTTGAAAGATGCTGGACTCAAGATGCTCAGACGTGACCAGCAAAAGATGGAGCAAGGCGGCTGGGCTGAGGACAACCGGGTGACAAAACTAAAAGGTGGGGCCCATTCACATGTACCGACAAGAGGTCCAGAGGTAAAATGTGTGAGGATCTCAGTCAGTAGTGACACAAAAGGGGACAAAAACACGTAAGGGAAGGAAATTGCCTCATTTTCCTCGAGGCGATCAGATGCCCATTTTTCCCTGAGAATCAAAACTTTGCAATGAAAACACATGCTCTCAGCCTGCCTTGCTTGGATGTCCTGGGCTCCTCCTGCCTGAGAAGTGGCCAGCCATACTCTTGTGGGCCACACAGCGCTTTCCTGCACATTGTGGGCAGAAACCTGGACACAGTCACCACCCTGTGGTCCCTTCAACAGTCTCCGGGCTGTAGGAGCGCAGGGCATGTTCCCGTTTCACCCTTTCATACCCAGTATTATCTGTCCCACCCTAGGGGGATGTCCCTTCCCTTACTGAGCACAGAGTCCACCCATGCCCTTCTCAGCTCACTAAAGGGAGGAGGACATCAACTTGAGATTAGTTCTGACCTTTATAATCAAGAGTTTACTTAAAAATGAAAGGTACTTGCAGAGCAATCTTCCTTTTCAATATATTTCATTTCACTGGTTTCCGGCTTGGAGATCTATGCCGAGTTCCCACCCACATCTTTCTAAAGGACCCAAAGAGGTGTTCCTCCAGTTACTGAGAGAGCTGCTGGCAGACAGCCTTCAACTGTCAGTCATCTTTGGAAATTTGATAAGAGGGCTCTTATCTGAAGAGTCCTGACTTACCCAAGGTCATACTCCCTTCCCCAAGGCAGCCCATATCCAATGACTGATTGGTGAAGGGATATAAATGCCTCCTCCTACTAGAGACATCTCTGAACAGCCATCCCACTACCAGGGTTCCCTATGGGGTTGACTGAGGCCTTTGTTGAGACTGTACCATAGCCCATCATCCCCCTCTGCCCAATCTTCCATCCTCATCCTCCCTTCCACCAATATTGAACCCAAGAGCTCTCCCTAATAAACCTCTTGCACTCCAATCTCTGTCTCAGAGTTTGCTTCTGGGCAAAACCTAACTGTGACATCATGCAAAGTCCAATGCTCAAGTAATATGTGTTATCTTTTTAGAATCCTGGACACTGGTGATACTTAGCAAAATCATGGAGAATAGTAGGTGGATGAGGTGGCACCATGTTGTGTTATCATTAGAAGCTTTGGGACCAGACCTTGGTTAGATTACAGCTCCTCTCTTCTTCATGGTTGTAATCTTGAAGTTTGTTTTATACTGTATGTAACTTCTCTGAAATCTTCCCATAAGCCCCTCTCCCCTGTCCATCTCTCTAGTTTAATGTTTCCCAATCTTTTTCTTGCCATGAAACACATGGAAAATAATAGAGTTTGTATACCAAAAAAAGTCTGGGTTTTTAATAGCATGATTGATTAAATCACCAGCCACTAGTGATCAATGTGACCTCCAGCTGCTCTCCCCTCCCTGGAAATCAGGGGTTAAGACTGAGAGTTCCAACCCTCTACTCAGAGTTGGTTCCCCTGGCAATCAACTTCAACCTTAGGTGATTTCCAAAAGTCACCTTGTTAACATAAACCCAGTTGTGGCTGAACTGGGCTTGTTAAGAATAACAAGATACCCCCTTTACTTTATGGCTCTAAAGTGTTTTTCAGAACCTGAGCATTGAAGACTAAACACTATGATGGAAGTTGCTCCCATTGCTCTTATCACTAAGGAAATTCCAAGGATTTTAAGAGCTGTGACTGACTTGGCAGCTGTAAGCCAGAAGCTGTGGACAAAGTCCAAATATATGTGATAAAAATATCTTGGTCATCTGAATGAACAAATATATATTTTGTATAAATCACAATGTCACAGAATCTTAGTTTATATTTTGCTGATTATAGTCCTGTCTCTGTGTTTCCTATTCACTGATGATCAGATCTACATACTTGAGAGGTTTTTGTTTCAGTGTAGTGATGAGCCCATGGCTCCTGAGATCTTTTGACGGGGCCCAAGTATCTTTGATGGTTTCTTGCTTTCTGATTATGTCAAGTTTTTCCAGGCTCAACGTGTACAGTTCCTCTCCAGGCCTGGAAACAACCATTTTTTCTAAGGAGCTCTTGTTTCCTTTGGTATTCAAAAACCACAATCTGGGTGCTAGGGGTGCTATCGAGATGTCATAGTTTCTAGGCTTTTTCAGTGGAATACATATGTACAATTCAAATTAAGATCTACAGAATTTTTACTTAACCTCATCGACTTCTTTCCCTAAGTATATATCCTCATTCCAGAAAAACATGGAGAGAGCTTAAAGTTACATCAACATAGTAAGATATCACGAGCCACCACGGACGGCTTCTATAAAGAGCAGAAGTGAGTCAAGCTGTCCCTTTGATATATATTTTGATTCCCATGTGCATGGCAGTACTTGGGCCAACTGTAACAACTGAGGCACTGGCATGTGCCCTTCTCTTCCTCTTGCTCCTGAGCTTTCCTGAGGAGACCCAAGCTCATACGTAGAGTACTGGAGGACAAAGGGCTGGGGAAGAGTTCAGGGAGAAACCCAAAGAGGGAGGAGAGGGGAAGAATGACTCCAAGGCATCTTACAGCTCAGGGTTGACTTTTGAAAATCTTGGTGAGCACAGTCACCAGTCCCTATTCACCATGGGTGGTCTCTGATCAAAAAAGGCATATGGTGCAGACAAGAAGGAAGCTAGCAGGTCTCCTCTGAATGGGGCTGAAAGTCCTGAATTCTGCAGTGCTGCTCTGCTCAAGATAGAGGTTTCCAAACTTTAAGAGAGGTTTGTTGAATATTTGAAAGGGTGAAAATGTTGTAGCCACACGTTCCGGGAAAAACTCACTCAGAAGGACAATGCAGATAGTGGAGTGCAGTTTATTACACCGGCGGGCCCAAGGCAGAGTCTCCTCTTAGCCAAAGACCCCGCAAGTTTTTGTGAAAACCTTATATACTCTAAGTGTATTTGCTCAAACCCACCTCCCCAAATTCCTTGAAACTAGTCTGGACAAGGTAAAAGAGAGATACAATCAAAGTTAACCCATGATTCAGGAGTCAAAAGACTAGATAAACAGTGGATATTTATCAATAGGCCTTGGTCATATCCCGATAAACAAAATGAAATTTACCACTTTGTTCTGTTAGAGAGATAATTAGCATATTCTTTTAGGCAACTTCCCTGGTGGCTCAGAGGTTAAAGCGTCTGCCTGCAATGAAGGAGACCTGGGTTCGATCCCTGGGTCGGGAAGATCCCCTGGAGAAGGAAATGGCAACCCACTCCAATATTCTTGCCTGGAAAATCCCATGGACGGAGGAGCCTGGTGGGCTACAGTCCACAGGGTCGCAGAGAGTCGGACACGACTGAGTGACTTCACTTTAGGCAACGGAGTGTCCAAGTACAAGTCCTGAGGCTTCTTTACCTGGGGGTCTGGTTTTCCGTTGGTATGCCATTTCTATAGACACCGGGCACAAATTTCAGAGTCCACTGGGAGGGTGATCATGTGTGCAGCCTAATGTTTGCAGCCTGGCCTTAAACAGAGTCCAGCTCTGTCTGTTTCCTCCTTCAAACCCACAGCCAGAAGCTTGGTATCTACGGTCAATGGTCTCCTGGGTATTAAAATCATGCTTTCTAACAATTTACACTGCATGTTTGTTTATTCATTTATAAATGTATAGATGTTCTATATCAATATGTATAAAATATTTATAAAAATAGAAATTAAAAAGATGGATAGAGATAAATAAAATATAAAAAATAAGAGTTAACACAGGACAAAAAAGAAAACAAAAGTAGGTCACAAATTCACTTAATAATTCATTTAACAACTGCTCATTGAATGCCTACTGTGAGTCTGGTACACTTTTCACACATCTAGGATACATCTGTGAACAATGCAGGAAAAAAACCTCTGCTTCTGTGAAACTGACATTCTAGCAGGAGAGAAACAGACAAGAAACAATGACTAACATATATAAAAAAAATAGCTGAGGGTGTTAGAAACTGCATGGAATCAGGACTGAGGCATAAAGGAGAACTGAACACATGCATCTAATTTTGCTCTATTGTAAAACCCACAAAAACTACCATAATATGTCTTTGTTTTGCTTAATTTTGTTTCTAATGACAAAATCAATAAGGTTAAGGAGAAGAAGGGCGATATCAGAGTGAAGACATTTTGAACACTGGAAAGTGAATGGGCTAGTGGCCATTTCCATAGCTGATCTGATAGAGTCCAATCCTAAGCCAGAAACTAGGAGAGCTGAGCCCCAACCAGACCTACAGCACAGAGGACCCGCTGTACCAAGTCTCTCTGGGACCAAGGATAAAGAGGGATGCTACTGAAATAAGGAGGATTGGGCAAAAAAACTCTAAGAAACATAGGTCCTACACCCCCTCCCTCATTCTGCGACATTGGTTGACTGTCCCTTACCTTCCTTAACAAAAATTTATTCTCTTGAGAGGATAAGACACATGCACCAACGAAAGATTTCAAACAAAGGGACATCATTTCTGTAATCAGCTGACCATTTTTGTGTCCAGAGCTGCACTACCTGTGAAAACTGATTCATTTATGACACCCCGCCCCCTCCGAATGCTCTGTGAAGGCCTGGCCTATTGTAGGCACTCTGAATTTATTTGGTGGGACACAGACAGAGGGAACCTTCTAGGTCACTTGCTTTTTTCCAGTCCTGAGATCCTAAATTTGGAAATGGCAGGGGTGCTAAAGGGTTTGTCCTGTGGGTTTCACATTCTCCCAGTTCTATTGTAGGCTCTGCTGAGAGTTCTCACTGACTGGGGGACAGGTTAACTCTGGCAGGACCAGAATGACCCTTTTCCTCTAATGCTTTCTAATAGCTCAGCAGGATGGTTACAAAGAGAGGGAGAGGGAAAGAAAGTGCTTATGGCAGGACTTCAGAGTAATTGGATCTTGGGGACATAATCTCAGATGTATACAGTTTCCAAATTTTGTCACTTCAACTTCTAAACTTTAAATCACCTCAGGGACTAGAGTAATCCCAGTAGCAGAGTGGGATTTAAATGGCTTCATGTATGCAACAGACAGTCCTTTGTGTATTTTTTTCCGAAACAGAACAAAGCCAAGAAAACTTAGCTTTCATCCATCTCAGGTGCTAACTCCTCTGGCTGCTACTTTCAGATTCAATTGGCTATTTTAGGCTTCTTCCTTAGACAGAAGAAAAGTGATTTTCTGTATCGACCTATTTACAAAAAGGTAAGAGAACACTATATATATATATACACACACACACAAACACACCTGGAGAAGGAAATGGCAAGCCTCCCCAGTACTCTTGCCTGGAGAATCCCTTGGACAGAGGAGCCTGGTGGTCTACAGTCCATGGGGTCACAAGAGTCGGATACGACTGAGCGACTGACACACACACACACACATACACACACACACATACACACAATACTATATACATTAACTGTTGTGGACCCAGCATCATAAAGGACATCTTAGTGTGTGACAGAAAGTTCAAGAACAAGAAATTCAGGAGGTCCTTTAGTCCTTGGGATGGAATACCTTTCAAAACAATCCATTCCAGAGTGAGTATGAGGGAGCTGATGGCCAGAGAGGAAAAGGGACTTAATGATTGCCAGGCCATGAGTGATTGGCAAAGGCCAGCTCTTTAGGGAAATGCTTCTGAGGAGCTTTGGAAGGTGAGTGAAGGAATAAATGAATGGATATCCCAGGGGCTTGGGGGCTGTAAGAGAGGGAACTGTGAAAGAGGAGAAAGGTAACATCCAAAAATGCTTGGAGGGGAATGGTCAGGAATTAAGCACAAAGGAGATCAGTTATTTCCACCAGTCCTATACCCCAAAGCAGGTGAAATCATACAAAGGGAATGTAATACTTCTCAAAAAATTGATGAAAATAAATTGGCCATACATGATATAACTTGAAGTAAATGTGTGAAATCAACCTTGAACGTGATTAGAAAAATTCAATCCAATCTGGTAACATTTTCATGGGCAGCCAAATATCATAAAGTAGATTTTGAAAAATTTCTCTCCATTTTACTTAGAACAACACAAAGAACTGCCCAGGTTGCTAGAAGAGTTCTCTAAGTGCTCAGTAGGACGAGTTTCTTCACTGGTTTTCTGGCCTCTTTGGGTATCAGAGAATCACGAAGTTGGCTTTTTGAGTTCAAACAGGTGACAGAGCAGAGGCACTATGGACAGATCCAATCGGACCTCCCCCCCAGTGGGGTTCATTCTCCTGGGCCTCTCAGCCCACCCAAAGCTGGAGAAAACACTCTTTGTGCTCATCCTGCTCACATACTTGGTGATCCTGCTGGGCAATGGGGTCCTCATCCTGGTGACCATCCTTGACTCCCGCCTGCGCACGCCCATGTACTTCTTCCTGGGGAACCTCTCCTTCCTGGACATCTGCTACACAACCTCCTCAGTCCCCCTCATCCTTGACAGCTTCCTGACCCCCAGGAAAACCATCTCCTTCTCAGCCTGTGCTGTGCAGATGTTCCTCTCTTTTGCCATGGGGGCCACAGAGTGTGTGCTTCTGTGCACGATGGCGTTTGATCGCTACGTGGCCATCTGCAACCCTCTGAGGTACCCCATAGTCATGAGCAAGGCTGTCTATGTGCCCATGGCTGCTGGCTCCTGGGCAGCTGGAAGCACCAGTGCCATGGTGCAGACATCCCTAGCAATGCAGCTGCCCTTCTGTGGGGACAACGTCATTAACCACTTCACCTGTGAGATACTGGCTGTTCTCAAGTTGGCCTGTGCTGACATCTCCATCAACATAATCAGTATGGCCATGGCCAATGTGATCTTCCTGGGCATCCCAGTTCTGTTCATCTTTTTCTCCTATGTGTTCATTATTGCTACCATTTTGAAGATCCCCTCAGCTGAGGGGAGGAAAAAGGCCTTCTCCACCTGCTCTGCCCACCTCACAGTTGTGGTCATCTTCTACGGGACCATCCTGTTCACGTATGGGAAGCCCAAATCCAAGGACCCCCTGGGGGCAGACAAACAGGACCTTGCAGACAAGCTCACCTCCCTCTTCTACGGGGTAGTAACCCCCATGCTCAACCCCATCATCTACAGCCTGAGGAACAAGGATGTGAAGGCTGCTGTGAGGAACCTGGTGACTCAGAAACGCTTCACCTGGTGATGGTGGAGGGGTCCTGATAGTTCCTGCTCCCTAGCTTCTCTCACCTGAGGGTCTCAAGAGCATAACATGAAGGGGTAAGTTCGTGCAAGTTTCCACAGGTATGTTTAATTACACAGAACCTCATTATACCCAAGAACTCTGTGAATAGAAAAGCAGTCAGTGTGAATTTTCCCATCAATCTCTAGGCAATTATACAAAAGTATATTCTTGCTGATCTAGCCTTTTACTTCTCTGTATCTTCCATGCATACTAAACAAATTGATGTCAAAGAAAAGTAACTCTTCAAGTTTTATTTTCTAATTCATAAAAGCTCTAGTCTATAGAGCTTTTCATAGTCTATAATTCAGTCACTCCTTGGCTCACTCACTGACCATATTTGAATGGGTCCATACTTTTATGGTCACCTGTCTGGAATTCTTCCTACTCCATATCAAATAACAGTAATATTTTTATCTTTATCCTCATTGTACTTTATTTTTATTGTCATTTTAATTCTTAAAACTGTTTCCTGAATCATTCTCTTCCTATGTCTCCATAATTAGCCTCTTTCCCTTGCCCTTAACCAAGGGCGCAATCAGAAAATCATTTACATCCTTGGTGCAGTGAGAAAAACAAGGTGTGGCAGACTGATGCAAAGGTCAAAGGTTCATGCCTTTTTCTTTTCCTTTTCTGAAAATGTCATTCATCCTTGGGTTTTTTCTCTAGATAACACTGGCTTCCCATGGGTCATCAGAGGATTGTAGAAACTGAGAGATGTGGAGGGTAATCAAATAAATTCTATTAAATACCTGACCTGGCTTGACCAAGTATGCAGCCAAGAGGTGACCGTCACTTGCCTTTGTACCTAAGAATCCCCAGAGCCACGAGGTCAGTATTTAGAAGGAGAGGCGGCAGTGCTCAGAGATGAAGGAGGAGACACAAAAGAATCAGCTTCATGATTGGTAAGGAATTCCCTAGAGTTATCCATCTAGAAGCTCAGCTAAAAGAATGGGCAAAATAGAAAACCTCTGACAGTTGATATGAATTTTTAATCCAACAGAGAGGAAACAAACTAACACTCAAAGCAACCAGCCTTTGCTGAAAAAGAGTTATTTCAGGAAGATGGTCCAAAAATTAAAGAAAATTCTCAGTAGTTTTTTTCAGTGGAATTTAAGAGGGTATTGAATCAACAAGAGCAGTCTGAAAAAGGAGGCTAGGAGAAAAGATAACTGAGAAATAAGAACATTTGCTCAGGGGAAACAATCCCACTTACTTGGATTCAGTACGGAAATCGTGAGGACACAGAGCAGATTAAAGACAAATAATAACTAAAAATTTTTTCGCTGAATAGAAGTTTTAGATGTTTTGTTTATAAAAAGTTCATCAAACACCCAGTAAGAAATTATAGCAAAAGACCCACCTATCTAGATTCAAAGATAAGTTTTAATTCCTATACACGCCAAAATAATTCTGCAGACTTTTCCACAGAAGAAAAGCATATTTCCTAATAAGGAATGAGAGCCTGTCAATGGCCTGCTGTTCTCCAACCCTAAATGTAGATGTTGGCAGAATAAGGTTTTTGAAGTTCTGAGGGAAAGGAAATGGGCTACGAGTCCTGAATTCTACACATCCCTTATCTCTGCACAGATACAATGGTTTAAAAGACACTTGCTGTCATGTGTAAACATAGAAAGCACATATCCATACAATCTCTTCATGAAAATAATTTATTTAGAATGTTGTCCCAACAAACAATTAAAAATAAAAAATTGAAAGGAAGTGATAGAAGAAACAGTGGGGAATGACGAAATACATAGGACCGATCAAGTACAGTCAATTCTTATACCAATTTTGCAAAGATGAATACATGAAGGAATTATCAGCAATCATGTTGAGGTAAATAGTGATAATGAAGCAATGATAGAGCTCCAGTTATAATCCTAGATGAATTCATCTAGCTGGGAAATGGAGAAAGAGAAAGTTACACCCCACTGAAGGTTTCATCGGATATGGTGGGAAGGGGTTCCTATAACTACAGCCCATTGCACTGATACTGAAAGGCAGCAAAAGTCTTAATATGCTTGTTGAAAATTTAAGAATAAATACCAACAAGTATTAGGGTGAAGTTTTTGAAAGAATTAGAGGGTTATGAAAGAACAAAGAAAGCTGATCAAATGAAAAAACTCATTTATTGAATCTGAGGAAATTTAAATCACTATATACTAAACAGATAATACATATTACCCAGTGGTCGCTTTTTTTTTTTTTAGGATTTGCAAGGTTTTGAACATCAGATCAATTACTGTAACTATTTTATTAACAGATTAAAAAAGAAAAAGTAATCTCACCCACAAATGTTGAGAAATAATTTGGTAAAATTTAGCACACATTTCTGACTCTCTTAAAGTAGTGGATTTGAATAGAGGAATCCATCCTTGACATGAATGAAATGATCAGAACAACAACAAAGGGTGGACTTGATGGCAAAACATTAGTAACATGCTTACAACCTGGATTAGGATATCTCTCAATATCTGCATCATTCTGCAGAGTCTAGCTAATTAAACCAGATCAGAAAAATAAATGAGGAATGAAATACAGAAAAGAAGAAAACTATTCAGTAAGTAAACTATTGTTGTTTACTGAGAAAAAATTTTAATCAAGTGCAAAACTAAAGTGGTTGTATATAATTTAAAGTAAGTTGTATATAATTTAAAGAAAGTAAAGTGGTTGTATATAATTTATACAGCAACTTTAAAAGACCTAGGAAAAATACATAAAGAATTTGAGTATATCAGATATTTACAATGGTCATACATTAACAGAAGAAATTTTTAAAATATGTTTTCATTTTGGAGGGAGGAAAAGACCTGAATGTAAGCTTCAGGACAGTCTGGAGTATCCTCCAAGTGCCCTCATTCAAAGCCAAAACTGTTTCTAATAGGTTGGGATGACCCATGCTACTTCCAGTTTCCCATCCTGAGGGCAGGTCCATTCTATTTGTTGGGAAAAGGTCCAAGCCCAGGGCTTGGAAGCAAACAGAAAGGCTCACTCATCAAAGGTTCTCAGAGAAATGAATAGCCAGCAGGGTGAAGGAGATGGTAGGGCGAATTGAAAGAGTAATATTGACATGTATACAGTACCATGTGAAAACAGATAGCTACTGGGAAACTGCTGAGCAGCACGGGGAGCTCAGCTCAGTGCTCGGTGATGACCTAGAGGGGTGGGATGTGGGTGGGTGGGATGTGGGTGGGTGGGAGGGAGGCTCAAGACGGAGGGGACATATGTATATTTATGACAGATTCTCATTGTATGGCAGAAACCAACACAACACTGCAAAGCAATTATCCTCCAATTTAAAACAAATTGAAGGAAAAAAAAGAAGAAACAAAAATCAGCTTTTACTCCATCCCTGGTTTTGGAGATAACCAAAGAGTTTAGACCAGACCACTAGATGTGCAGATTAATTTATACCTGATTACTTTGTTGTTGTTCGGTCACTAAGTCATGTCTGACTTTGCAGTCTCATGGACTTTAGCACACTAGGCTCCTCTGTCCTCCCCTATTTCTTGCAGTTTGCTCAAATTCATGTCCATTGAGTCAGTGTTGCTATCTAACCATCTCATCCTCTGCCATCCCTTCTCCTTTTGCCTTCAATCTTTCCCAGCATCAGGGTCTTTTCCAATGTGTCAGCTCTTTACATCTCGTGGCCAAACTATTGGAATATCAGCTTCAGCATCAGTCCTTCCAGTGAATTTCCTTTAGGATTGACTGGTTTGATCTCCTTGCAGACCAAGAGACTCTCGAGAGTCTTCTCCAGCACTACAATTCAAAAGCATCAATTCTTCGGCACTCAGCCTTCTTTATGGCCCAGCTCTCAAATCTGTGCATGATACTGGAAAAACCATAGCTTTGACCATAGAACCTTTGTCAGCAAAGTGATGTCTCCGCTTTTTAATATGTTATCTAGGTTTGTCATAGCTTTCCTTCCAAAGAGAAATCATCCTTTAATTTCATGGCTGATTACACACCTGATTCCTACAGGTAACCATTTCTCTCAATTTAGGACAGTCCCTAAAATCTTCAAGACAATTGAGTACCCAATGAAGGTTATCACAAAATGTGACCAAGGAAAGGAAAGTGAAGTCGCTCAGTCGTGTCTGACTCTTTGCGACCCCATGGACTGTAGCCTGCCAGGCTCCTCTGTCCATGGGATTTTCCAGGCAATAGTACTGGAGCGGATTGTCATTTCCTTCTCCAGGGGATCTTCCCAACCCAGGGATTGAACCCGGGTCTCCCACATTGTAGACAGACACTTTACCGTCTGAGCCACCAGGGAAGTCCTCAACAAGAGAAGCCACCGCAATGAGAAACCCAATATGACCAAATGAAACATCCAAGATGATCACAGGCAACATGTCAATAACATAATCACTCAAACAGTTTCAAACAGAGCATTCCAGATGCCAGACAGGGACTTTAACTAAGGGGAAGGACCAGGTGGGGAAGCAGGAGCTGACTGCCTATTCCTCCTAAGCTCCAGCCAACCTCTGCAAGGCAGGAATGCAGGAAGGGGAAAAGGGGGGGCGGAATGCAAACAGCTGCTCCCCTGCTGTAGTCTCCATGTTCCCCTCTGGTGCTTGCAGAGCTGAGTGTTTCCCAGAATTCTACAACAGTGTAAGAATTCTAAGATCAAACAAAATTTGTTCCTCAGCCACTTTTGCTATGGGTTGCAATCTGCGACCTCTACTAAAAGCATACATCAGTCACAGCATTGCTGGAGTTTCTAAGGATGCCCTCAACAGAGGTCACTTACATCTGTACTGTGCATCTATTGTTTCAGGAGGAAATTGCTCCCTCTCACTCTCATCATGGGATTCCAGGGGACTGCCAACTGTAGTACACCCATCCTTGGCCACAGCAATCAGTCTGAGGGAAAGCATGTGACCTTGGTCAAACTAATTAAAACCATTCCACAGCATATTTCAATTGGAGCAAGAAGAAAAGGGGTCCTTATTGGCTTTCTATGCTGCATTGCAGATCACTACTTGGTGGCTTTAGACAATACCCATTTATAATCTTGCTGTTTCTATGAGTTAGGAGTTCAAGCAAGTCCTCTGCAAAGCTGCAGTCTAACGTGCTGGCCAGGGCTCTGTTCTCATCTGGAGACTAAAACAGAAGAACGTGGATTAGGCTGCTGACAGCTCTCTTCTCTAGCATGTGAGTATGTCTGTTTAAAACGAAGCCAGGAAAACACAAGTAGAGATAAGAACCAGATGAAAGGGCAGAGAGTCCTAAAGACATGTGGAGTCCCTAATTCCAACTGTGCCTGAGACTGAATCCACCTTTGAACTTCTCAGTTTTATGAGCATTAAAGTTTATATTGGGGTTACGTTGGTTGGAATAAGTTTTCTATCTAGAAACTTACAAAGTCTTGACAATTACAAAGCCCAAAGGAAAAGTGTCTTTACATAGTCACCTTCTCTTGCTGACCACTGCACACTCCCACTGCAATGCTATCTTTATATTACATAGGAGATCACTTCCAACTGAGATACAAGAAACTGCAAACCAGTCTTGATTAAGCCCATGGCTGCACCACCCAATCTCATCTGATCTCAGAAGCTAAACAGGGTTGGGCCTGGTTACTACTTGGACGGGAGTCTTAGTCAAATCCCAGGCTCTTTTTCAAATAAGACAAAAGGACTAAATTCTTTTCAGGCCTGTACTCTCCATGAACATTGATGCCAAAAAGCCAAATTATGAAAATCAGTAAAACAAACATAGTAATGCATTTGCAAGGAGATCCAACCAGTCCATTCTAAAGGAGATCAATCCTGGGTGTTCTTTGGAAGGACTGATGCTAAAGCTGAAGCTCCAATACTTTGGCCACCTCATGCGAAGAGTTGACTCATTGGAAAAGACCCTGATGCTGGGAGGGATTGGGGGCAACAGGAGAAGGGGACGACAGAGGATGAGATGGCTGGATGGCATCACCGACTCGAGAGACATGGGTTTGGGTGAACTCCAGAAGTTGGTGATGGACAGGCAGGCCTGGCGTGCTGCAATTCATGGAGTTGCAGAGTCGGACACGACTGAGTGATTGAACTGAACTGAACTGAACTGAACTCTGTGAGCAAGTTGCATTAATCCTCCCCAAAAAGCATGGATAGGGTGAACATTAAAAATTTATGACATCATAAAAAAAATTTATGACATCTACAAACTAAAGAAGAAAACCCAAATGATCGCATCTCAACAGATATAGGAAAAGTACTTGATAAAATTTAATTTCTGACAATAACCACTCTACTCTAGCCAAACACCTCGGGGAAAAAAAAAAAAAAAAACAATGGCCTTACCTTCACCCCGCCAGCAAAGGCTGAGCAAATTATAGCCTAGACTTCTATTCTCACCAAGCTATGATAAGGCAGCCCAACCACGCCCCTGCCAACAGGGTATCAGAGTAAGATCAATAGGAAGATGGGATGCTGGGCAGTAACAGGTCCTCCCCACCCTCACAGAGTCAGTAGAGACCATGTGGGAAGCTCCTTCTTCTTCCCGCTTGGGTGGTATCAGAAGGGGCCTATGGGAGAGTCAGGGCTTGTGCCTGTGCTACTGACGGCACCCCTTCCCATGGTGTCAGTGGAGGGCATGGGAACAACACTAGGCACTCCTGTCACTCACTGCCAGCCAGAAAGGGATCAGCAGAGCCTTAGTGGGGAGCTGAAATTCCCACTCCTTGCCCAGCGGTAAGGAGGATCCCCTCCTCCCAGCAATGCAAGGCTGGTTCAATATTCAAAGATCAGTCAATGCAATCTAACTACCAAATTAACAGGCTAATTAGGAAAAATCACATGATTATATAAGATGAAACCAAAGAAGCTTTTGGAAAAGACAACATTAATTCATGGCTTAAAAAAAAACAACAAACTTTCAGGGACTTCCCTGCTGGTCTAGTGGCTAAGACTCCACTCTCCCATTGCAGAGGGTCCAGGTTCGTACCCTGGTCAGGGAACTAGATCCCACATACTGCAATTAAAAGATCCTGCATGCGACTGTGGGGACTGAAGATCCTGCAGGTTGCAACTAAGACCTGGCATAGCCAAACAAATAAATAAATCGATAAGTAGTTAAAAAAGAAAACTTTCAGCCTTAGCCAGTGAGTCAGGACACTGGCTTCTCTGAGATCCCAGGGAAGGCTCAGAAGGAAGCTGGCATTTCTGCCCCTACCTCTCCATTTCCAGGTGGCCATGTCCCAGTCACTGCCTCTAATTGCAACTGATGGCAGGGATGTGGTCCCTGGAGCCCCCAGTATGCTGAGCCCCAGTGCCCAATGAACACTTAACATTCCAAACTGTAAATTGCTTCTGGGACTAGCAGGGTCCCTGTAGGAGTCTACAGCTGCAGCTCGAGGACTCCCTTCACTGCTGGGGAAAACGAGCCCATGGGATTCCTCAGGCTCAGACCAGGATGACAGGTCCTGTACATGAAGATTCTGTCACTGAGATACCCAGGACACAGCCGGGAGGAAGGATGGGAGAGAAACACCCACCAGAAGCTAAAGTTCCTCCAAAGATTCAGGAGGACAAGAAGAAAGAAGAAAGAGAGTCTCAGAGGTAAAGGAAGTCAGGCAGGGGAGTCTGGGTTTTCTCTGGCACCCAGGGTCTGGTCCAGCTGTGCAGTGAGGAGTTAAGAATCTGAGATCAGGAGACTCAGAGAAGCGCCGGGATGGGACAGAGGCAGTAGCCATGCCTGCCTTGTGCAGAGCACTTCTCAAAGACACACTTTCCTCTTCTCTGCCTCTGCTCCCAGAAATCTTCCCACAGCTGCTGCTGGAGCACGGAGGAACAGCTGAGAGTAAGCTCCAGGCCAGGCAGTCCTTCCTTCACGCTCTCCCAGCCCCTGTCTGCCCTTGCTGCTCCTCCTCACAGGAACCCAGGGAGTGTGTGGGACTCCCATCATCCCCCTCCTGCAGAGGCTTCTGGGAAGAAGGGGCCTTCCTCAGCGTCAGAGGGTGAGTGGACCCCAGCTTGGTCCCTCTGGTTTCCCAATCTTTCAACAGCTAGTTATTTCTGTTTTTCTCACTTTCCTTTCATGATTACTAAGACTTTTCCCCCACCCTGAATACCAAGTCATCTGTACCCATTGTATTAATAGAAAATGTGGTAATACTGAAGATGGACAAAGAGGAGTCCCTCGAGAAATACTATCAGTGAGGAATCTGCATTTAGAATCTGAGCAATGGCAGCTAAGAGATTCAAAATCCTCTACACAAAGGCATATGGGTCTCCCCATAAGCTAGTTGCTTGTATGGAACCCAAGGGTGGGTTCCACACAAGAATATAATATGAGCATAAAAGGACAAAGAAAAAAATATTTCTGAGTTATCTCTGGCTAAGAAGTTCACCAATATTCTAGTGAAATGGGATTGGAGGTTAATGCTGTATAGCCTACCATCTGATAAGTGTAGTTCACATAGCTATTAATCATTGAGTTCACTGGTCAGTAAGCTGCAGAGCTGTCAGCCCCTAGTGTGGGTTTAATCATTCCAATTTTAATCATTCCCATCAGTCTTTGTGTTGACTTCATAAAGTTCTTCCCCATATAGGTACCTCCCCACATACTGTTATCAGTTTGTATTAAAACAGGGTGATCCCAATGCTGATGATGGTCAAGTCTGTGTCACTGATGGTGGGCGGACTGGAGAAGTCATCCTCAATATCATTGAGTTTTTACCCGGGCTCGTTTCTGTGTGGAGGTGAATTGACATTTTATATAAGTTTCTTCCAAATGTAGTCAAAATTTAAAGAAGTTTTAAAATTTGCTGGTTCTAAGCACTGGACCAGCCTGGGAATCTCAGAAAACTCAGGTTAAATGCAAAGACTATACATTTCCATTAAAGAGAAATCATTCATAGGATTTTCTCGCTGTTAATTATTTGTTGTTGCTGTTGTTTAGTTGCTAAATCGTGTTCGACTCTTTTGCGACTGCGTGGACTGTAGCCTGCCAGGCTCCTCTGTCCATGGGATTTCCCAGGCAAGAATACTGGAATGTGTTGCCACTTCCTTCTCCAGGGGATCTTCCTGACCCAGGGAATGAACCCAAGTCTTCTGCACTGATCTGTAGAAAAGATCTGTAGACAGATTCTTTTCCGCTGAGCCACCTGGGAAACCCAGTCATTAATCATAGTGCTGAGGAAAGGCTCTCCTTGAACTGGGGAATCCGCTCCACTGGGCTCAAGTCCTGTCTCTGTCACCAACTTAGAAGTCTCTGACAGGTCACTTCCCTTTTGAGACTTCAGTTGCTTTTATGGGCCATGAGAGGATGCAGCGACTTGGGAAAAATCCCTCACACAGCTAGGCTGTTTGAGGCCCTCGCCCAGGACTGACCCATTGTAAGCTCTGCTCCATCTCTCATCTTAGAGCTGAGGACACCCTGCTGCCTCTTTTTAAAATGTGTATATATATGTGTATATATAAATGTGTATATATGTGTATTATATATATATATATAATTCTATTTGTTTATTTATTTTTGACTGTGCTAGGAACAACAACGAAGACCTGGCACAGCCAAAAATAAAGACCTGGCTTTTCTCTAGTTGCGGCAAGCAGGGGTTACTCTCTAGCTGCGAAGTCCAGGCTTCTCAATGGGGTGGTTTCTCTTGCTACAGACCATGGGTTCTGGGGGTGCAGGCGTCAGTAGCTGTGGCACGTGGGCTCAGCAGTTATGGCTATAGAGCACAGGCTCAGTAGCTGTAGCACACATAGCCTTAGTTGCCCTGAGGCATGTGGGATCTTCCTGGATCAGGGATAGAACCCGTGTCTTCTGCATTGGCAGGTGGATTCCTATCCACTGGACCACCAGGGAAGCCCAACCCTGCTGTCTCTTTCGGTTGTTTTCTCTAACACACGTATTCTGTCCTATTATGCAGCAGGAGCGGTCTCATACCAGATAGCTGGGGTTCTTTTCAAGAAAGCCTGATGTGATACTTTTGTAATGTGCTGATGACAGAGGGAACATCACATGGAAAAACCTAATCAGACCTCACCCCTGGTGGGGTTCATTCTCCTGGGCCTGTCAGCCCACCCAAAGCTGGAGAAAACGTTCTTTGTGCTCATCCTGCTCATATACGTGGTGATCCTGCTGGGCAATGGGGTCCTCATCCTGGTGACCATCCTTGACTCCCGCCTGCACACGCCCATGTACTTCTTCCTGGGGAACCTCTCCTTCCTGGACATCTGCTACACAACCTCCTCAGTCCCTCTGGTCCTGGACAGCTTCCTGACCCCCAGGAAAACCATCTCCTTCTCAGCCTGTGCCGTGCAGATGTCCCTCTCCTTCTCCATGGCAGGAACAGAGTGTGTGCTCCTGGGCATGATGGCGTTTGATCGCTACGTGGCCATCTGCAACCCCCTGAGGTACTCTGTGGTCATGAGCAAGGCTGTCTCTGTGCCCATGGCTGCTGGCTCCTGGGCTGTTGGTGGTGTTGCTTCTCTGGTTCACACATCCTTGGTAATTCAGCTGCCTTTCTGTGGGGCCAATGCCATCAACCACTTCACCTGTGAGATTCTGGCTGTCCTGAAGTTGGCCTGTGCTGACATCTCCATCAATGTGATCAGTATGGAGGTGACCAATGTGATCTTCCTGGGGGTCCCAGTTCTGTTCATCTCTGTCTCTTATGTCTTCATCATTGCTACCATCCTGAGGATCCCCTCAGCTGAGGGGAAGAAAAAGGCTTTCTCCACCTGCTCTGCCCACCTCACTGTGGTGATAATATTCTATGGGACCTTGTTTTTCATGTATGGAAAGCCCAAGTCTAAGGACTCTCAGGGCGCAGACAAAGAGGACCTTTCAGACAAGCTCATCCCCCTCTTCTACGGGGTGGTGACCCCCATGCTCAACCCCATCATCTACAGCCTGAGGAACAAAGACGTGAAGGCTGCTGTGAGGAACCTGGTGAGTCAGAAATACTTCAGGAGATGACGTAGGAGAAGTCTTCTGTGGTTCTCACTCCCATGGAGGAAAGGACTTCACTCATTACAGCTGCCATCCAAAAGCCAACAAGTCAACTTAACAGGAATGGTCTCTTGCCCTAAGGCCTATTTTCAGGGAATGTTTACCTTTTCAGAGTTTATCTGCAGGGTTTTGGCCATATGTCTGACATTCAACAGATGCCAGACAACAAATCCTCTAACTGAATGATGAGGACATTCTGAACACATGGAGACAGATGGAGACACATGGAGCTGAAACCAAGGAGACAGGGACCATTAGAGCAAGCCTAATGGGCATGCTGTGTCTAAACTGCAGATTAGTGCAGAGAGGTGAGACGGCTCTCACAGCAGCTTTGTCAGCCCTGTTGTAATCACCAGGAGAGTCAGAGGAACAAGGAGGAAATGGACATTTCTTCTTGGGCTCCTGTATATCAGCTTCAGTTTGCCAGAAGTGCTCAGAAGAGACCAACGTTCACCACATATAAAGCCTCTGAGTGGAAATAATCTATTTTGATTAAATGAATTTCTTTTTAGCTATGAGAAAATTGAGACCTTTTTTTTTTCTTGATGCACTGCAGAGTTTGAAACACTGATAGTAAATTAAATTGAAGAAGGAGTATAGGGTTAGAATTTGATCTTCATCACTTACAGCAATTCCGAATAGAAAAGATACTATTCTATTACATAATGAATAAGACATTCTTAAAAAAAAAAAAGATGACAGGCAGATAGACAGATAGATAGATAGATAAAGAAAGAGTGGCTAAATATGTTTGAAGACTTTGGGATGGTAGGTTAAAGTCTGACAGGTTTCTTTGCTCCAGGAATTCTCAGAGATTTTAATATACTAATGTACACTGTGAATGTCTAAGGATATAAAGTCTACAGCCTACAGCACTTCCTGAGTCTCCAGAGTTTAACACAATAAAACCAGGAAGCACTTTCTTACTTATGACCTTGGGCAGGTTGCTTAACACCTTTCAGCTTATTTCTTCATGAAAAATCACCACTTTATTTTACATGGAATACATAAGATACCATAAATAAATTCTTTGTAAATAGTAAGCATCATAGAAATGTAAGATATTGTTAGAAGTATTATGAATGCAATGTAATGTGCCATGTGGAAGAGAGCGAAATAGAGTTCCTATCCAGAACAACAGACACAGAAGATGGATGAGACATTCAAGATGGCAGTAAGTGAATAGAAGCAGTTTTATGACAAGTTATATTAAGTTCTGAGAATATTGGAAAACTTTAAAAGAGAATTTAGAAAGAGAACCCAACTTTGCATATACAGTAGATCTTGGAAATGTTTACTTCAAATGATATTTAAGTTTTTTATATTTGTTAAAAATGAATTGTATAAAATAGGGATGTACATTTTGTGAATAATATTTCACTATCTTGTTTGTCATGTTCCTGATTTCTACTATGTCCCAGCAAAAAAAAAAAAAAACAAAAACAACACACCTTGCTATTGCGAACGTACAAGAGCTACATCTAGCGGCCATACAAGCAAACTTCAGATACTTGGTGAGTCACATAATAGGTCTTCTTGTTCAACCCCATGCTTCACAACCAAATCCTAATGCATCTGCTCTACTTTCTGAGAACAAGCAGCTGCTGAGGCTCAAAAGCTGTGGGAAATTCTAAGGCGATGTTAGGATCCTAAAAGTTGGAAGTAGTGCAGGAATTTTACTCCTCTGTATAAGGAGATCCTGGAGACAAGCATCAGGGTGTTGGGGCAGGAAAGAGAGGGAACTCCGTGGTTGTCTACAAGAGTCAGGCTGGGTGATTCCTGGACCACTGAGGGGCAGGGCTGTGGCTTCCATGTCAGGGTCTCTTCAAGAGCCCAAGGGAGCCCAGGGGTCTTTCTGGCCCAGAGCAGAGAATGCCCCAGGTTTTACTCACCTCAGCAGCTTGGGGCCTATTAAAGTACTCACAGTGGCCAGTGTCTCACACTCTAATACACACATGAGGACTGCAGTGTCTGCCGCACTCCCAGGATGTGGCTGCCTAAAGAGGGCCAGCAGCAGGGCACGCAGCAGGCAGACAGGGGTGCACGGAGAACCTAGAGAAACAAGTCTCCTGATGCAAGTGAACTACCAAAGGAACAAAACATTCCAAGAGCACTCCAGGAGGCCAACTCCAGCACAAAAAGTCTTTCTGATAAGATGGCAGATTGAACACTTGTAAAAGTGAAGTGAGAGAAGGAAAAACATGATATGATGCAATTTGAGGAGAATGCAAGGTCAGAGGAAGGTTTGGAGGGGAAGGAAGAGGGAGGTGCTGAATAAGAAAGACTTAAAAGTGTTCAGAGTAGGAAATGCCAGGATTTGAATCCAACTTTGTCTAACTCCAAAGTCCATGCCTTTTGGCTCCAGCAGCACTTACCGAGGCCAGCGTAGACCCTGCCAGCGTTCAAGAGGTTTCAGGGAAACGGAGAGGTGAGCAAGCAGGGACACATGAATTATTCTGGTCTTTCTCCCAGAAGGGGGAACACACACCTCATATCTCTCAAGTCTGGCTGAAAGAAAACAGGAGAGATTTTAGGCCCAGGACCCTGGCAAAAAGACTAGGTGTGGCAGTTTTGGGTCTATACCACACTTCATAAAGACTCAGCTCACTGTTACCAAGTATGAGACCCCTGTGAAGAGATTTGAGTTGCTGCCACTCCCTGCTCTCTCCCTCCTCAGCCACACACATACCCCACACCAAGGTCAGTAATAACTTGCTGCCATTATAGCTTTGAAGCTTATACCACTTTACAGACAGTGACTCCTTTAATTAAAAAAAAAATTTTTTTTTCAGAATAACCATGTTTTTACCAAGAGATGTATACTATAGGAAGTAATATTTTGAGGTTTTGGTTTCAGGCAAAGACACTTGCCGTCAAGTGTCATCAACTTATTATTACTGTGATGAGTAATTTATAACTCAGCAGAGCGGTATCTAGCTAGAGAGTATCAGATGGAACAGCTAGGAACTTCCTGACACATAGGGGTGAACCTGAATTGTATCACCAAGTGAGACCGATGAAGAGGCAGTACCTCCTGCGACTCCAGTGGGCTGGGCACAAGCACTGTTCTTTTTGTTTTGAAGTGCTGGTGTATTTATTTTTATTTTGCCCTAGATATATTTTCTGAGGTATGACTTTATAGTGCAGTTTGAATGCACAATTACCATGAACCTCCAAAATGTTGAAATATTGTTGACTAGGGCAGGAAGAAGACTGCACTTTTCAAAGAATCCCTTCTCACCCCAGCCCCACCACCACCAAGTCTTTCTTCCTCCCTTGGAAAGTACTGTAAACTTCATTATACTACCTTTTACATATAAACTCTATTTATTTGCTTTCTGACTGCTGTTTGTTGCATAAAACTGCTTTCACTGTTAAACTAATATATTCTTCTATCTGTGAATATTGTTAGGGTATCCTGGGTCACGATGAAACGTATCCTAATTTTTCATATTAAAATGAGTAGATGGAGAAGAAAATGGCAACCCACTCCAGTATTCTTGCCTGGGAAATCCCATGGACAAAGGAGCCTGGTGGACTGCAGTCCATGGGGCCACAAAAGAGTTGGGCATGACTTAGTGGCTAAAAAAGTCAAAGTAACAACAACAACAAAATAATATCAATAGAAAAAATTTTCTATCTATTGACCTTTTTCCCTTAGCAGTGTTTTTAAGAAACAAATTGACATCTTTAAGCAAAGGATAGATATATATTTTACATCAGCAATGCTCTCTGAAGAATAAAATTATAGTCATATTACCTCATAGAGCCCATGACTATTATTTTCAGAACCAACTGAAGCAGCCGGAAAATTTAAGTTCTTGAGACATTCACTGGACCTGTCCCTGTTCTTAACCTGTTGGGTGTGTTATCCTAAGGACCAAGGTTTGGCCTCTAACCCCTGAAAGGAAATGGCTAGAGACCAGCGGACTAAGGCCCGCAAAGAATCAAGTGAACATTAAGATAAGGTTTTGTATCAGTGAGGATTAGGTTTAATCAAATACAGCAGAGCATCACATTAGTAATGCTTACACAAGACAGCAGTTTACTTCTGTCATGTGAAAAGATCCACAGGGTAGGTAGAGATATTGTGGGATCTCTATTCCTCAAAGATTCCAGGGACTTGAACTTGACCTCCTTCTAGTATACTGCTTTTCTATCCCAACGGTGTTGTCCTCATAGTCCAAGAAGGCAGCTAGAGCTCCAGCTCTCATACCACACCACACAGTGGTGGGACGGAAAGAATGACAAAGAAGAAGGGAGGGTGATGGTTAATTTTTTGTGTCAGCTTGACTGGCCTTGGAATGCTCAGATTAAACATTGTTTCTATATGTGTCTGTGAGAGTGTTTCCCAATGAGATTAGCATTTCAGTTTGTGAACTTGATAAAGCAGACCACCCTTCCCAATGAGGGTCAGCATCATTGACTATGTTGAGGGCCTGAATAGAACAGAAGGTGGAGGAAGGAGGAATTCACTGAGATGTCTCATCTCATCTCCTGCCTCAAACTGGGGTTTTCGGTATCAGTTGCCCTGGATCTCAGGTCTTTGGACACAGACCGAGTCTCCAAGATCTGCATACAGCACACTGTGGGACGTCCCAGACTCCATACTTGAGTAAGCCAATTCCTCATAATAAATTCTGCTTCTCTGGAGAATTCTGAATAATACAGGGCACAAGGGCACATGCCAGCTGTCCTATAAGAAACGTTTCTAATCCGCCTGCCAATGTGGGAGACATGGGTTCAATCCCTGGTCTGGGAAGATCCCACACGCCTTGGAGCAGCTAAGCCCGTGCACAACTAAGCCTGTGCTCTAGAGCCCAGGAGCCACAATGACTGAAGCCCGCACACCCCAGAATCCATGGTCCGCAATAAGAGACACCGCCGCACTGAGAAGCCTGCACACCACAACTAAAGACTAGCTCCCCCCGCTCTCTGAAACTAGAGAAAAGACCACACAGCAACCTAGACCCAGCACAGCCAAACATAAATAAATAAAATTATATTTAAAAAAGAAAGGTCTTTAGAGACTGTCATGCTTCAATTCTATTTGCAACCCATTAACCATAACTTAGTCATGTGGCTGTAGTTAACAGCAGGAGATGCTGAGAAATACAGCCTCAATTCTGGGCAAACATCTGACCTAGTTAAAAATGGGGGATTCTTTGATTTTTGAAAGAAGGAATGTCATTGTTGTTGTTCGGCCATTGAGTCATGTCTGACTCTTTGTGACCCCATGGGGTACAGCACACCAGGTTCCTCTGTCCTCCACTATCTCCTAGCGTTTGTTCAAATTCACATGCACTAAGTTGATGATATTAATCATCTCATCCTCTGCTGCCCCCTTCTCCTCCTGCCTTCAGTCTTTTCCAGCATCACGGTCTTTTCCAATTAGTCAGCTCTCCACATCAGGTGGCCAAAGTACTGGAGCTTCAGCATCAGTCTTTCCAATGAATATTCAAGGTTGATTTCCTTTAGGATTGACTGGTTTGATCTCTGTGTAGTCCAAAGGACTCTGAATAGTCTTCTCTAGCACGACAATTCAAAAGTATCAGTTCTTCAGCGCTCAGCCTTCTTTATGGCCCAACTCTCACATCCATGCATGAGTACTGGAGAAGCCATAGCTTTAACTGCACGGACTTTTGTTTGC
Source organism: Capricornis sumatraensis (assembly GCF_032405125.1). Classification (NCBI taxonomy): domain Eukaryota; kingdom Metazoa; phylum Chordata; class Mammalia; order Artiodactyla; family Bovidae; genus Capricornis; species Capricornis sumatraensis. Next base: position 68,212,322 of record NC_091074.1, on the reverse strand, counting down.
AAAGTAATGTCTCTGATTTTTATTAATAATATGCTATCTAGGTTTATCATAGCTTTCCTTCCAAGAAGCAAGCATCTTTTGCTTTTCATGGCAGTAGTTACCATCCACAGTGATTTTGGAGCCCCCTCAAAAATAAATATCTGTTACTGCTTCCACTTTTTCTCCTTCTAACTGGAGAACAATAAACAGTTTTGACCACAAAGTCCTCATAATTCTAATTCTGCACTGTACTGCTTTAAACGTAAGAGCTGCCATTTACTCCCAGAAAGCCCTTTGTTAATCGAAACTTAGTTACATTGGCGAAAAAAAATGAGAGTTAACAAAATAGTTTCTTAAAAATTAAATCTCCATATGTATCTGTTTCCCAGCCTGTCTCACAATCGTCAGGACAATGCCAGATCATGATAAATTAGCTATTATAAGTCTTTGAACTATGGGCAATACACATCAAGTTTTGCTAATGTGGCATTACAAATTTCTTCATCAAGTAATCAACACATTCTTCACATTTAATTCTTACTCAGTTTCTTTTTTTTTTTTCTTTTTTCTTACTCAGTTTCATCTGAGATGGACCTGGGTGGCATAATTATGATTCAGATTATGTGTACATCTAAAATAATAAATAATACGTTTGGATGTGGAGTCAGGCCCTTTGAGTGGATCCAGATAATTAAAATGTCTTTTACCTTTTGGGACATGCTCCCAACAAGTATGATAGTAAAGCTTCACTTTGTGTTTCTTGGAGAATATGAAATATATTTATAATATTATCACAATTCTCTCTCCCAGCATCTAGGCTGCCTAAGAGCGCATCATGTGTTGTACCACATCAAGCATACAGCCGGATGATCTACAGTCTTATAACAAAGGCAGCATGCTTGCTTCATACCCTTTTTTGTAAACTAGAGATCAACAGCCATGACAGAGATATATATGTTTATGTTTCAATTTGGGTACAAAAGGACCATCATGGGAATTCCCATATTGTTAATCCCCCAAAGAAATTCCAATGAGAAAAATCATGCAGGTACCAATGGAAGGACACTGGCTGCTATGATACAGACAGGGACACAGAGTGAACTCACTATAGCTGAAACCATAAGGATTCTCAGAGAAACCCACATGCAACTAAGAATTGCCTTTCCTCATAACTCTGTCAGCCCTTTTCAAGGACAAATTTCCTTCTTTGGAGCCATTCAGTTTACCCTCAAACAAAGATCATCTGGAGGTTTTGTTTTTACAAACCTCACCTTCATCTCTGTCCAAGGGAGACAATCTATGCAAAGTTTCCCTTCTCCCTTTATTGCACTCGAACTAAATGTCTCTGCATACGCTCTGATTCTCTAATAATATTCCTAGTGTAAAAGCATAAAGACCACTTTAGAGCAGAGTTGATTCTCCCACTAATGAAACACTTACTGTTCTACTTCACCAGCTCTTGCGAACAGTCCTCAAAGTGCATAGCTGAATGTTCTGGCAGAAAATCCCCAGTCGCAAGAGGTAGCTGGGCCTAATGATATAATCAAACCAATTTCACCAAACTCAAGGGCATCCAAGGAGGCTGCAGGGGCCACAAAGAGAGGTCTGAGGCTGGCTCACCATCCATTTGAAAATACTGAGAACTGATAACATTTTAACCCATCCACAGGTGGTAAATGCCTATAGTTACAACCCATAGATCTTGCTAAAGTCTCCTACTCTGCCCAGGTTTACAGTCCAGATTTAGTTTAGCCTATAACTCTAAAGGATCTCACTAGTTTCTCACAAATGCTCACCTCTAAGGGAACACAAAGTTCTCACAGAAGTCTTAGGTGACTTCATCTTCCTAGACTATAAGGGGGGAGTACTTGGGGACCAACTTCTGATCCTGCTGATTAATCACAGGCTTCAGCATCTGAGCAACATGGACTTGGAAAGTACCAAGCCCTTCAAAAGCCGTCTGAGGTTGCCCACACTTTGGGATCTGACTTGTCAGACAGGAAGATGCTGTAGTATGACTGTAGGTGTAAAGAAACGGCCCTTGGCCTACATGCATCTGGAATGGATGCCCACGAGACTTCACTGGTATTTCTGTCATGTTGCTTCACCAGGTGATCCAGGAACCCACTTCCTTCTTTTTGCTCCACTCTCCCCTATGTTGTTATCCTCACCAAACTGATCAAAGCTGGTTTACTTCTTAATCCAAACGTTCCAGCCAAAAGAAAGGGGGACAGAGAGGGCATGGACAGTTTCTTTCTCAAGGACTTGACCTAGAACTTGAAAACATTTCTACTCAATCCCACGTGGCCACCCAGATAGAAAGGATGGTAGGAAATAGCGTCCAGCCAGGAAGTCAGAGCTTAGTTAAAATTTAGGAGTTTCTATCTATTGAAAGGGGAAATAAAAACGTACATTGAAAGGTTCTTGGTCTCTGCTGTGATGACATTTATTTAATGATTGACTGTGAGAACATGACTAGTGGTTGACTAGATGACTGGGAATGCTGCTGCTAAGTTGCTAAGTCGTTTCAGTCGTGTTTGACTCTGTGTGACCCCATAGACGGCAGCCCACCAGGCTCCCCTGTCCTTGGGATTCTCCAGGCAAGAACACTGGAGTGGGTTGCCATTTCCTTCTCCAGTGCATGAAAGTGAAAAGTGAAAGTGAAGTCGCTCAGTCATGTCCAACTCTTCGTGACCCCATGGACTGCAGCCTATCAGGCTCCTCTGTCCATGGGATTTTCCAGGCAAGAGTACTGGAGTGGGGTGCCATCACCTTCTCTGGACTGGGAATGCTAGGGGAAGGAATTTGATCACTTTGAGGGGAATTGGTTACTTTAGGGGGAGTTATTAGCTTTAGGCCTAATTAGGCTTCAGGAAAAGAAGACTATTGAGTATGTCTGGATTGACAGTGACTGTATTTGGTGAGACTGAATTAGTTGATTAGATAAGAATTTTGATAAGATATAAAACTCCCAGTTTAATGCCAAAATGCAAAGTTATATTTGGTCATTGTGAGAAGTAATCTTTTTGGTTTGCCAAATTTTAAAACTCTGAAGTGAAAATTGGTTATACTTACTCAAAAAAATAAAAGTATTCAATTCTTTCTCCTGCTTTTCCTTGTGCATTGTACATTAGTGTCAACATTCATTCCATCTGAGGTCCATTTGGTCTCTTAAAAGCTAGCCGCAAATAGCTCTCAATAGCTCCTCTGGGCAGACACCAAAGAAGTAAATCTGATTCTAAGTGAAAATCTAGTAGCTTGCGAATATTTTCACCAGTTAGGAATTATAGGAATTTAGCCATAGAATTTGAAAATAAATTGAAGTCTCTTTTTAGCCATTTTTTGTTTTTAGTAGAGACTAAGATCCCATTCATTGCAAAATGTTTTCCTAGACATGAATGCCTGTGTTTGATCCAGGAATAATAAATGATTTACTGTTACCCAGCAGCAAGGTGGGGTGGGATTCCTGGCACTTTTTTTTTTTTTTAAGCAAAGGAAAAAACAACTGAGCAGAAATTTGTTCTTTCAACAGCTTTTCGTGGAAATGTAGAGAGACTAGGGGACTTTTTAAATCCCTTATTGCAACATTTACAAATATGGTTACACAAAGCCAGCAGGAATGCTGTTTTAAGTCACTACAACTTATCTGACCCTGACTTTGCCATTAGGGGCATTAACTCACCAGACATCTTCAGCTTTTTAACTTTATCTTAACAAGTTCTGAGTTCAAATGTTTTCTTTTTAAATATAAATGTTTGCTTTCGTGAAAACTAATTTGAAATTCCTGAGCGTTGCCTTGAGTATGCACAGAAAATATCAGTTTTGGAGGAAGTTGCTGGGAAATCCAGCGTTGGAATTTAAACCAGCTAATGTGTTGTAAGTCATTACCTCTCATTGTAAAATTTTTCACTGTATATAGAAGAAAACTTAAACTTCTTTTTAACCAAAATCTTGATGCTAGGCATCACAAAAGAAAAATTCATCTCATTTAAGAAGTGCTCTAAACCAGCAGTTCTCCAACATTTTGTCTGGAAGGTTAGCAGAAATTAAAAGACTAATAATAGCTTTAGATATTGATATGCATAGAGGGAAATAAATACTCATATTCTGTTGGTGCTAATATAACTTAGATCAATTTTTTATATAAAGCTATAGTATTAGGTAGACAGGAGAACAAGAAGAAAGAATAAAGAAATGAAAATTCAACCATCCTCCAAGGAAGAAAACTTTGAGAGGCCTAAAGGTCAAACCCCCTGTTTCACTGGTGGAGTGCTTACCCATTGATGCGAGTTACCAGATTTAGCAAATAAAGGTACAGGATGAAAGTCAAAGTCACTCAGTCGTGTCAGACTCTTTGTGACCTCATGGACTATACAGTCCATGGAATTCTTCAGGCCAGAATGCTGGAGTAGGTAGTCTTTCCCTGCTCCAGGGGATCTTCCCAACCCAAGGATCAAACCCAGTTCTCCTGCATTGCAGGCGGATTCCTTACCAGCTAAGCCACAAGGGAAACCCAAGAGCACTGGAGTGGGTAGCCTATCCCTTCTCCAGAGGGTCTTACAGACCCAGGAATCCAACCCGGGTCTCCTGCATTGTAGGCAGATTCTTTACCAACTGAGCTATCAGGGAAGCCCAAAGGTACAGAATGGTCATTTCAGTTTGAATTTCAGATAAACAACGAATACATTTTTTAGTGTAAAGTCTGGTATGTCCACTAGAATCACCTTTGCGGCAAGCATTACCCCCACCTCCCTCATTGGCTGTAAGGCAGTTTGGTGGTAAAAGATAAAATAACGAAAAATAAAAGGGGAATGAACATTTAAAAGGACACAATGAAACATGAGGAATGAATAGCAAAATTAAAAGGACTTTATTACAAAATATTTGAATACATTTAAAATGTGTGTAGATTTCATGGCAATAATGCCCAAATAACTGATTTTATTTGTGCATCATACCTAAGCACTTGTCCTCGGAATCTTTCATTCATAGTATTTTATGGCACCCCCTGCCCCGTCTCCTTTTGTTTTGCTTGTTGATTCCTCTTCTTGTTCAACATCATGCTTTTAATTTTTTGCTAAGATTTCTTCTTTTGTTAGAAGGTCAGTTCCCAGAAATAGACTCACGGATAGAAAACAGACTTGTGGTTGTCAAGGGTATAGCGAGGGTTGGACTGGAAATTTGGGATTAGCAGATGCAAATTAATACGTACAATAGATGAACAATAAGGTCCTATGTACAGCCCAGAGAACTATATTTCAATATCCCATAATAAACCATAGTGGAAAAGATTAGGAATATCTGTCTATACACGTATCTGAATCACTTCGCTGTACACTGGAAGCTAACATAACATTGTAAATCAACTATACTTCAATAAAAATAAATTTAAAAGAGAGGTATCAGTTTGCAAATACTATGAGGCATATTTGTAAACAAGCTTTGTATTGCGTTATGAAAGCCTCTCCATTATTGTTTGTTCTTGGCACATTGTCACATCTGTTGATAGACCTTGCAAAGTTCTGTGGGAAATGTGGGTTCAACTCTATGCCTTTAAGGCTGTCCCAGGCCCCTTTCCTTGCCATCGCAGTATGTTTCAAAACAGGAAGCCGACTACAGGCGCAGATCATCCTTATCTGTCAGCTCCACAAAGCCATCAGTAATGTCACTGACTGCAATGCTAACACATTTCAACCAGTTAAACCAAAAACTGTCAACCCATTACTTCCTCTTTCCCGCAAAATTGCTTTATAGCCAATTAGTTATATGGCAAAAATATTGCAGTGAAAATGCTTGCAGCAAAGATATCTACAGCAGAAATGCTTAATGAAAAAGGATCTTCGGGACATACTTAAACTTTGGAAAGTATTCACTGTTTATCTGAAATTGCAATTTTACTGGCAACCTATGTTTTATCTAGCAGCCCCAATTTAATATAAAACACTGAGAAGAAAGGAAAGATTTACCTTGGATTGTGGTTAAAAACCCTGCCTTAAGTCTCCTTTTTTATGTTGTCCCTTCCTCCAGGGACTATCACTGCCAACCGTTTATCGCAGGAGTTGCTCAGCTAGTCCCTTCAGTTTACCCTTACTTATCCTTGAGTCTGTCTTACAAATAGCCTCCAACAGCACCCATTCTTTTCTCTTTTCTCTTTAGTTCATAAGCCTTTTCAGTTTCAAGTTGCAGTTGACAGAACCAGGTACATTCCAGAGTCCATCCTCTTACCTGCTTCAAAACTAGAAACTACTAAATTGTCCTAGGAAAGGGTATAAGAGGCCAAATGCAAATCGGAGAGCACAAATAAATAAAAGGTTAAATTTTGGGGGGAGGGGTGCTCAACTGCAAAGACACAATTGTTTCACTACTCTCCGTGCTATTAGAAGAAAGCAAACATCCTGGAACAACCAGGCCAGGAAAAGATTCTTTCAAGTACCTGTACATGAGGTTTACCTGGAGCCTGATTAGTTCAAATCCCACTTGTTTTGATTTAGAACTAAATCCCCTCTACTATCATCCAGATCTTTAGAGGCCTAAAATGATCAGTTACAAACATAAGAAAATATAATCAACTGAAACATTTTCAATTACACAGAAATTTGGATACTGACTTGATATTTGATGATTTAAGGAATCATTGTTCAATGTTTCAGGATATGATAATGGTGTTGTGGTTACATTTTTAGTAAAAGTTCTTATCCTTTATATACACCCTCAAATGTTTGCAGATTAAGTGATATTTCTGGAATTAGCTTCCAAAGGTAGGATGTGGACTGGAAATATAAATGGAATAAACAAGCTTATTGAAGCTGGATAATGGGTACCTGGGAGCACAGTATATTATTCTTTGTCCTTTTACATATGTTTGAAATTTGCCATAGTAGAATTTTTAAAATAAAAGTTATCCATCCAACAGAATATTATTCTTGAAAAGGAAAAAAATCCTGACACATGCTGCAACACTGATGACCCCTGAAGAGATTCTAAGTGAAATACGCCAGTCACCAAAAGACAAATAGTGTATGATTCCATTTATATGAGGTACTTAGAGTATTGAAATTCATAGAGACAGCAAGTAGAGCGGTGGTTGCCAGGGACTGGGGGATGGGGATGGGAACATAGTGGTTAATGGGTACAGAGTTACAGTTTGGGGAAATGCAAACAGTTCTAGGGGTGGATAGTAATCATGGTTGCAGGACAATGGAAAGGTACTTAATGCTACTGAACTGTACACTTTGAAATCACAAAAATTATGTTGTGTGTATTTTACCATGGTAAAAAATATCAGTGTAGTTTCATAAGTGAAAATTGAGACTTTCATAATAGGTAGTACAAATAAAAATGGAAAATAACATTAAAATATAAATAAGGGAATTAGAAACTAACTTTTATTCTTGAAGAATAAACACACATTCTTTTCAAGACGGAAGAAAAAAATCTATCTTTTTAGTCTCCTCAGATAGCAAATTTAGATTTCCTTTTATCTTTGGATTTACAAAATAAAAATAAATAAAAAATAACAAATCAATAAAAATTATCATAGAAAACAAACCTTGCCATGAAATAGCTTTTACCCAAATAGTTAAGTAGGACAATTTCCATAAGCCCCTATGTCATCATCTTCCCTAAGAACCAGACCATGAACATCAGGTGAGAGCCATTCCATATGGCTGAAATCCCTGTGCTGGGCACCCTCCACCCACGCTCCAATTGCTCTTCCACAGTCATCTTCCATCCTAGTGCTCATTACCTATAATTCCAATCCCTTTGGCCAAATCTCAGGAGCTTTTCAATGTTGAAAAAAACAAGCAGATAAAATGACAAAGCAGCAATTCATTAGCAGTTCTAAGAATATCCCATTATGATCTGGGATGGAGGTTACAATTTTGTTCATAAGATTAAACATCTCCTCGTTGCCTTCACTGGTTTTCATATTCTATTGCCTTTAAAGATAACTGCCAATACTCAATTACCTCTAAAATGTCAGCCCCCATGGAAATAACCTAATTCTTGCAGTGTTCCCCAGGTACCAATCCCACCACATGTGTCTCTAATCCAAAGCAAGCACCACGGGCTTAGAGCTGAGGACATTATGGGTCCTCTGACTGGGGTCTTCCAGGATGCCAGCCCTCCAGGGAACTCATCCTTATATAGTGACCTGGCCACCTTCTCCACGTCAAGCAAACAGCCTGAGTGACAATCAACACGGCAGTGAGAGTAGCAAGGAAGACCCTGCCTCCGTGGAGCTAGAGCCAAGGGGAGAAGGTGAACACTGAAGGAGCCGGTGTAAGTATGGTGAGGGCCCTGAAGGACGGTGATCCGGAACAGGCTGCCTAACCTAGCCCGGGGTGATAGTGGACAGGGAAGACTCCTCTGGCAAGAGACAGGATGAAGGAATCGGTTAAAGCTCCTCCTGGAAAAGAACCTTCCAATGGGATGCCCTGACTTAGGAGGTATGTAGACAGCAGAGCTTGAGTGGAAGATGCTGTGAAGAACAGCCCCCACCCTGGATGGGCTGGAAACAGGTGAAGTAACATTGTCATAAAGAGCACAGGCTATAGAGACAAACAGCCCTGGGTTCTGTCTTCAGCTCCATCACTTACCTGCAGAAATGAATGCAAGGTGCTTCACTACCATGTAGCTGATATTCCCTTAGTATATCACGCATGTATTATTATGCCACAAAGTCTCTGTCTCTTTCTGGGCTTCAAATTGTGTTGCAAAAGGAGAACTCCTGTTATCCCAGCTTGGTGCGGTGAGTCTGCTGCTGCTAAGTCACTTTAGTCATATCCGAATCTGTGCAACCCCATAGACGGCAGCCCACCAGGCTCCCCCATCCCTGGCATTTTCAGGCATGAACCCTGGAGTGGGTTGCCATTTCCTTCTCCAATGTGGTGAGTCTAACTCATGCCAAAAGGGAGACTTGGTGTGTGATGAGCCCTACTAAAGGAGTAAGGAGAGGGGAAATCCTGCCACAGAAAAATGGAGTTAATGCCAACTGCACATGTGGGACACATAGCAGGTACACAATAAATACCTGTTGGGTGGAACTGATGAACAAAATTAGTGAGAAGGCACCAAGCTCAGTGCCTGAGGAACTGTGACTTTTCAATAACTACAACTATACAATAAGTAGTAGTATCAGATACGTGCTGAGATCTCTCCCATCTAGCTACCAAAGCTCTAAGGCATGAATGAGTCAGGATCGGGCCCACACCCAGTGGACGACTCAGCCCACTTCCTTGAGGCACAAAACAGGGTACCCAGAGGAGATGCTGTGCTCATGAAACCTGTCCCTCTTCAGTTACCTTCTCCCACTAACTCTGCACTCGTGGGAAGGCAGGACATCTTCCCCAGAGCCTTGGGGTTCCCATCTCACATTCCAGACTTTGAATTGCCTCTGGAATCAGCCCCTTTGCTGGCATAATAGTTATATGTTCACATTCACTCCAAGAGGGAGACAGGCTGAATTTTTACCCACATTCTGAAGGTAAGAAACCTGAGACTCAGAGAAAGAAGGCTCCCTGCTCAAAAGGTGAGCTCAGAGGTGACCCAAATCCTTAGCTCTGATCCTCAGGCCAAAGTTAGTTCTTTCCATTTATCCTATTTCTTTTTCATTATTTTCAATCCAAATGATGATTTTTTTTTTTTCAGAGTACAAAATGACATGTGGCCTTTGCAGCAAGTTTAGATGAAATCAAAGCAGTATAAGAAAGAATTTGATCTCCTTATAGTTAACTGTTCTAAAACGTTTGAAATAATTTCCTTCTGTTCAGTCATTCTTACACATAAATATTTTTATGATTGAGATTATATTGTATGTACACATTTATATCTTACAATTCACTGAATTTTATATCAAAACCATCTCTACTATGTTACCGCAAGTGCTTTGTTGACATGTTTAAATATGTGAGTAATTATCCATATTCTGTTTCCATGATTATACCACAGTTATTGAGGATGCCATTTATTGGTAGATAATTACTTTGCTAACAATGTTTCTCTTGTAAATAACTCTAAGATGAAAATCTTTGTTGAGGAAACTTGATCCACTTTTTTTAAAAGAATTTTTTTGGCTGCACTGCAGGGCATGTGGGATCTAGCTCCTGACCAGAGAGCGAATCCACATCCCCTCTATTGGCAGCACAGAGTCTTAACCACTGGACCACCTGTAAAGTCCCCTGATCCACTTTTTTTTTAATGATTTCCTTAGGACTGAGTTCTAGAAGGGGACTGCTGGTTCAACAGCTATCATCTGATATCTGATGCTGTCACCAGCAGGAGGTGCTGGAGGAAAGCCCTCTCCAATTGATACAACTGTCATTCAGAAGCAAAGTAACTTCTAAATAAGTAAAATTCAGCAGAAAAGCGTAATCTTTAGCTTTTCAAAATATGCTTCGTATGTCTTGAAACATGTTGGTTTTATATCTGACAGCTTCACAGGATCTTTTTAGGAATGTCTGTAATCTTTGTAGCAACCAGACTCCTGGAAGACATAGAATGTGCTTTATTGCTCCCACAGATGAGAGTGTTTATTACTAACACAGGGCACAGTAGAGCACTTAATACATGCTGCTGCTAAGTCGCTTCAGTCGTGTCCGATTCTGTGGGACCCCAGAGACGGCAGCCCACCAGGCTCCCCCGTCCCTGGGATTCTCCAGGCAAGAACATGAGTGGGTTACCATTTCCTTCTCCAATGCATGAAAGTGAAAAGTGAAAGTGAAGTCGCTCAGTCGTGTCCGACTCCTAGCAACCCCATGAACTACAGCCTACCAGGCTCCTCCGTCCATGGGATTCTCCAGGCAAGAGTACTGGAGTGGGGTGCCATTGCCTTCTCCAATAGTAGGGCTTAATAAATGTTTGTTGAATTCATGAATGAATGAGTTAGAAAGCTTTCAGTGTGAAGAACATGTTTTAGATTCACTTTGACTCATTACAGAGAAGGACAAAGGAAAGGTCATTCTCTGCCACTTGAACTACCATTGAGAACCTGGCAGACACAAAGGGTCAGACACAACTGAGCAACTCTATTGACAAAGTATTCATTTTTCCCATGTAAAGCATTCTCATAAACACTAATTTTCATTATTAACTTTCAAAGTTCTAAAAACGGAAATGATTACTACCTTAAATGCTTTCTCTAAATAAAGGTCTCCAGTATCCTCATAAGTCTCCAGTATCCGCATCAACTTGAGATGCTCACAGAAAGCTCTTGACCAAGAGGAACAGTTTATTGCAGGTACACTAAACTTATGAGGATACTGGAGACCTTTATTTAGAGAAAGCATTTAAGGTAGTAATCATTTCCGTTTTTAGAACTTTGAAAGTTAATAATGAAAATTAGTGTTTATGAGAATGCTTTACATAGGAAAAGTGAATACTTTGTCAATAGAGTTGCTCAGTTGTGTCTGACCCTTTGTGTCTGTCAGGCTTCTCCATCCATGGAATTCTCCAGGCAAGAATACTGGGGTGGGTAACCATTCTCTTTTCCAGGGGCAACCCAGGGATTGAACATGGGTCTCCTGCATTGCAGGCAGATTCTTCACCGTTTGAGCCAACAGGGAAGCCCCAGTAAAGTTTAATTTACTGACTCAGCAGTGGCCGCAGGGCTGGAAAAGGTCAGTTTTCATTCCAATCCCAAAGAAAGGCAATACCAAAGAATGCTCAAACTATCGCACAATTGCACTCATCTCACACGCTAGTAAAGTAATGCTCAAAATTCTCCAAGCCAGGCTTCAACAGTACATGAACCATGAACGTCCAGATGTTCAAGCTGGTTTTAGAAAAGGCAGAGAAACCAGAGATCAAATTGCCAAAGTCTGCTGGATCATTGAAAAAGCAAGAGAATTCCAGAAAAACATCTACTTCTGCTTTATTGACTATACCAAAGCCTTTGACTGTGTGGATCACAACAAACTCTGGAAAATTCTGAAAGAGATGGGAATAACAGACCACCTGACCTTCCTCTTGAGAAATCTGTACGCAGGTCAGGAAGCAACAGTTAGAACTGGACATGGAAGAGACTGGTTCCAAATAGGAAAAGGAGTATGTCAAGGCTGTATATTGTCACCCTGCTTATTTAACTTGTATGCAGAGTACATCATGAGAAATGCTGGGCTGGAAGAAGCACAAGCTGGAATCAAGATTGCTGGGAGAAATATCAATAACCTCAGATATGCAGATGACACCACCCTTATGGCAGAAAGTGAAGAACTAAAGAGCCACTTGATGAAAGTAAAAGAGGAAAGTGAAAAAGCTGACTTAAAGCTCAACATTCAGAAAACTAAGATCATGGCATCTGGTCCCATCACTTCGTGGCAAATAGATGGAGAAACAGTGGAAACAGTGAAGAGACTTTATTTTGGGGGGGCTCCAAAATCACTGCAGATGGTGGCTGCAACCATGAAATTAAAAGATGCTTGCTCCTTGGAAGAAAAGTTAAAAAAAGAAAAAATCTAGACCTCATGTTAAAAAGCAGAGACATTACTTTGCCAACAAAGCTAGGTAAAGCTATGGTTTTTCTAGTAGTTATGTATAGATGCGAGAGTTGGCCTATAAAAAAAGCTTAGTGCCGAAGAATTGATGCTTTTGAACTGTGGTGTTGGAGAAGACTCTTGAGAGTCCTTTGGACTGCAAGGAGATCCACCTAGTGCTTTCTAAAGGAGATCAGTCCTGGATGTTCTTTGGAGGGACTGATGCTGAAGCTGAAATTGCAATATTTTTGGCCACCTGATGCAAAGAACTAACTCATTTGAAAAGACCCTGATGCTGGGAAAGATTGAAGGCAGGAGAAGGGGATGACAGAGGATGAGATGGTTGGATGGCATTACCGACTCAGTGCATATGAGTTTGAGTAAACTCCAGGAGTTGGTGATGGACAGGGAGGCCTGGCGTGCTGCAGTCCATGGGGTCACAAAAGAGTCAGACACGACTGAGCGACTGAACTGAACTGAAAGAAAGTAGATCCCGTTTCTGGATTCTCTATTTGCACGGAAATTATTTAGCTGCTGTAAGTACCGGAGAGGGCAATGGCAACTCACTCCAGTACTCTTGCCTGGTGGGCTGCAGTCCGTGGGGTCGTTAAGAGTCGGACACGACTGAGCGACTTCACTTTCACTTTCATGCATTGGAGAAGGAAATGGCAACCCACTCCAGTGTTCTTCCCTGGGGAATCCCATGGACAGAGGAGCCTGGTGGGCTGCAGTCCGTGGGGTCGCGAAGAGTCGGACACGACTGAGCGACTTCACTTTCACTTTCATGCATTGGAGAAGGAAATGGCAACCCACTCCAGTGTTCTTGCCTGGAGAATCCCAGGGACGGGGGAGCCTGGTGGGCTGCAGTCTATGGGGTCGCACAGAGTCGGACACGACTGAAGCGACTTAGCAGCAGCGGCAGCAGCTGCTGTAAGTACACAAGAGTGGCATCTAGTGGCCACTAGGATGAACTACAGCTCCTTGAAAGGTCAAGTCAGAGAAAGCTTGAGAGTCATTTCATCCATCTTGCAGGTTTCCAGATTTCCAGATTTCACAGAAATTTTATTTATTTTTAATGGCGACTTACATGGAGCTGTTGAGATTTTCTATTTTTTTTGTTGAGTTATGATGTTAAACAACAACAATAACAAATATTACCTACTATTTAACAAGAAGAAGATAGATAAAACAGTCTCAGAATAAATGAAATATACTTCAAATTGCAAATTTAAAATGTACCACATTGTCTTTTCTTTCTTAATAGGAAAATGAGACCTGGAAAACTTTGTGGACAGGTACCAATGTACAGCTTGGTAACTGGGAACTGCTGCTCAGTTGATAAATTCTTTCCTCAACATCCTTTGCTTCAGTATTCCCAGTGCTGGAGACGGGCCCCTGTCCACTACCTCCTTCCAACCCTAGTAGGTAGGAGATTTCTCTTTAGGTAAGAGTTGGCAGCCTTAACCCACAGGTCCTGATTTTGGTCCCGGGAAGTCTCCATGAAAAAGCCTAAACCGTTTTTTATTTTGATGTGTGAAAGTGGCTTTCTGATCCCCAGTGCTCACCTCCCATGATCTCGTTCCTAGGCTGAACCCACAGGTCCTGATTTTGGTCCCGGGAAGTCTCCATGAAAAAGCCTAAACCGTTTTTTATTTTGATGTGTGAAAGTGGCTTTCTGATCCCCAGTGCTCACCTCCCATGATCTCGTTCCTAGGCTGAACCCACAGGTCCTGATTTTGGTCCCAGGAAGTCTCCATGAAAAAGCCTAAACCGTTCTTTATTTTGATGTGTGAAAATGGCTTTCTGATCCCCAGTGCTCACCTCCCATGATCTCGTTCCTAGGCTGAATCCCCTTGTTCCCTCAGCCAGTATTTACACCCTCAGCTGGCAGAGGAATAAAGTACATTCTAAGCCTTCCAGGAGTCTGGTTCCTACAAAGTGAAGATTACAGACATTCCTGAAAAGATCCCGGAAAAGATTAGAAATCAGAAGGCTTACCAATCCAGAGCTGTAGAGAAGTCTACTTATTCACCAACCTTCTTGGCAGACAGGCAGTAGGCACCTGGGGCTACAATATCTTATATTACAAAGTGTATCATTTGTAGGTGGAGGTCAACTCTCCTCCCCCACGCCTTCTGAATCACTGAATAATGCTGAGTTCTTTCATGGATCACACTCCATTACTGACCTTCCTAAGCTTCTTGCCAGTGGTCTGTGCTTTCAATAGGAACAGATGGGTTAGTCTGCCGTTTGATTTGTTTTAGCTGTGAGTGATTAAAAAAGAAGACTAGTATGCCCTGCCTATTTAAGGACACTTTCCAGACATTGCACCCCACTTCTGTTGGCCATTTCTAGCTCCAAGGGAGGCTGCGTTTTTGTTGTTGTTCTAATAATAAGAATGAAAGGGAAAACAGAGGTTGGAGACAACCAGCTATGTTGACAGCTAGCTTGTGCCACATGTGCAAGACCAGACAGCGGTCAAATGCTCACTAATCAATCCTAGTGGTCAGCCTCTCTGTAAAATCACTATACTGGGGACGGAGGAGCCTGGAAGGCTGAAGTCCATGGGGTCGCTGAGGGTCGGACACGAATGAGCGACTTCACTTTCACTTTTCACTTTCATATGTTGGAGAAGGAACTGGCAACACACTCCAGTGTTCTTGCCTGGAGAATCCCAGGGACGGGGGAGCCTGGTGGGCTGCCGTCTATGGGGTCGCACAGAGTCGGACATGACTGAAATGACTTAGCAGCAGCAACACCACACTGTATAGGACTCCACACCTAAAATCCCCTAAAACAAGATGGATGACAATGACCAGTGGGCAAAATTGGGACCAATGAAAATATATCCAGGAGAATCATGATCATTCAAGCAAATGGACTGTTTTAACTCAGACCTACTGGTTTAGTTCCTCTCTGCAGGAATTCCTTCCCAGCATTTCTCAGACATGTGATGTGTTTCCAGAGCCTGAAAACCCTAATAAAAATAAGCTAAGGAATCTAGAAGCCTGGGAAACTATTCCCCTGTGAGAATTAAAACTTAATGATCAACATAGACCTGTCACTAGTTCAAAGGAATCCACTGATAACATATCAAAAGCAAGAGTAGAAAACACTGAGACACGGATTGGAAAATTAAGGCTGGCAGTTCCTGAACAGAAGGGGAGCAGAAGGAGGGAAGCGGTCACAGTCTAATCTGTCTTGTCTGCAGCTGTTGCCACCTTAGAAGCAATGATGTTGTGGAGCAGGTACACAAAGGAAAGAGAGAGAGTGCCAGCCGGTTAAGAGCATCTTTTTCTGACTCATAGTGACGTCACATCAATAGCTCAAAATTGACCCTGGTGGGACTATTTATACCTCCCCTCCTCAGAAACTGGCAAAAGCTATACACATCAGGACGTCCCTCCCTGCCCTGCAGAGAGTCGACTTACCAGCACACACTAGTTATAAGTGTATGTTTGTGGCCTGGTCTGTTTCTAACAGTAAGTCATTTCTATAAATAAAATAAATATTGGTAAGTTCATACACATGGGATACTTATACAAATCCTGAGTGGTGTCAGAAAAAACAACAAATTTTGGAAGCAGTCTGTTGGCATTTGCCTCATATTGGCAGTTTCAACAAGTGATTCTGTGTGGTTCTATTAAAGTTGCTAGCAGTTCTGAACACTCATGCCATTTGAAAACTTTCCAGTAACGACTGCTGTCTTTTCCAAATATTGCAGTATTCACCATAGGCTACAGTTCTTTGTACATACTTAACAGATGAGCTGCAAAAAGATGTGATTGTTGCTATAGAACACACAAACACAAAATCAGAAACTGCTCCAAAATCTGAATTGGCAACAGCGATATTTTTTTTGGAAAACTAAGGACTGGATTTATTTGCTCAGTATGCATTTTACTTTCAGTAAAGTAAGGACAACCAGACAGGGGAACTCCAATCAGGCTCAGAGAGCAGCCACCAGCAAGAGCAATATTGAATTCAATGGCAAAATCAAGACTAGGGCAAGCAAACCTATATATATAATTAAAAGGAAATGAAGTTCTGTGAAGCAACGTGTACCCTATAGGACACCTGCCTTGAAGATGTTTGCATGCTTAGTGAGTGTTAGTTGCTCAGTCGTGTCTGACTCTTCGCAACTCTATGGACTGTAGCCCGTCAGGCTCCTCCGTCCATAGAATTCTCCAGGCCAGAATACTGCAGTGGGTTGCCATTTCCTTCTCCAGGGAATCTTCCTGACCCAAGTCTTCTGCATTGCAGGCAGATGCTTTACTGTCTGAGCTACGGTCACTAGTGTAGAAGTGAAGAGGTTTGGGACATTCTTAATTCAACCAACATCAATGCAAAATGAAAGTTTCCTACATCCAGAATATTTGTCACAAAGCAATGATCAAGACTATCTTTAACTCTTTTTTTTTTAAGTTGAAACAATTGATTCTTCATTTTTTTTACATTCTATTTTCTTCCTTTTTAAAATATTTATTTATTTGGCTGTGCCAGATCTTAGTTACAGCATACAGGATCTTTTAATTGGGTCATGGGAATCCTTACTTCCCCAACTAGAGATGGAACCTGGTAGCCAACCCTGCATTGGAAATTTGGAGTCTTATCCAGTGGACCACCAGGAAAGACCCTATATTTCATTTTTTAAATGATAACTTTTAAATATCAAATATTTGCAGTATTCTATTTCAATTTTAAGTGATTTTATTTGGCCTTTATTAGGGGTTAACACTCTCTTCCTCTTAATGTTTTCTATATCCAGTGTCTGTATTAGAGAGAGAACATTTTCCCATGTTATTGAAATAATCTTGTCATAATATATTGATTCATAATCTTAAGAAACTATAAAACCATGTTATTTACTGAAAACTTCTGCAACTTTCAGCATCCTTCTATCACAGAAAATTATTCACTATTTATTATCATGGTCACTCATTATTTAAAAGCAGATGAGTAATTGTTATGAATAGTACATAATAACTCATGATTTCAGAAATTCTCAAGGATTCCTGAAAATTCCAGTTTGTCACTCCTGACTGTTGAGCATTAGTGTCAGCTGGGAATTTGGAAACATTATTCTGGATCACTGACTTTCAAACTTTTTGAAGCAGCAGAACTTTTGCTTTTTTTTAATCAAGCAAAATTTATCTTGGAAACCAAAGATACAAGAGATAAAAGTGAAACTGGCTGAAAGAGACGGAAGAAAGAGGAGATCTGATTCTGTCCTGAACTCTGCAACCAAATGGCTGAAAGACTTGGGATTCATCACTTAAGTGTCTCGAGGTCTTTGCTTCCTCATCTGTAAACTACATTCGATGCTGCTCCACTAGGTCCCCGGGCACGTTGTTGGAGACAGTCACGACAGTGCTGCAGAAGAGCTCTCCGATCCAGGGACGCCTTGCAGAGCGTCAGATGCTGGGCAGATAGAGGACTTGCACACCCCTGATCCAGTCCTTGTGTTGAGAGCCCGAGGGGAGAGCAAGGACCCCAGCCTCCATGCACCCTCCTCGGCTGCTTTCCTAGGACTGTCCCTGCTGGTGTCCTTCCCGTTTAAGGAGTGCGACTTCAAGATGTAAACCAGGCCTTAGTGTGGGATCGAGCAGAAAAACACAGAAATGCTTATTCCTCACATAAACACTATGAATTATAAAAAGGGGAGTTTGAATTTTGAAGAATTTGTAAGTTCACCAAAATGGGGGCCAGAAAATTGTATGGGGTTGGCCAAAAAATCTGTCCAGGGTTTTCCATAACATGGGATGGAAACCTGAATGGACTTTTCGGCCAACTCAGTATTTCAGTCTGGAATTGCCATGCAATGTAGAGAAATGTCAGTTCCCTCGCAGAACCTCAGATCACAAGGCTGTAAAAGGCCAGGAGGGCTAGGGTGACTTCACTTTTCCACTCACACGATTCATGCTGCCTTGTTCCCCAGCTATGCTCACATAGAAAAAGAAATCAATTTTGTTCATGCATGTCCAGAGTGTTCCTGCTAAGTGGAGCCCCACCATTCCTCTGCCCAGAGAGCTCTTTTTGCAAATAATAAGAATCAAAGTAAAGTTTGCTTTTCTTAACCTTTGTACTATCTTTTAAAAAAAATAATGTTACATGGAATGAAAAACAAGACAGTCTTGTTAAAACAAGTTCAAACAACCCAGAATATTATAAAGTAAACAGTGTTTCCTGCTCCCTCCAAGCCTATCCCCTGTGGTAATCATATCCTTCCAGACTTTTCTCTGTGTTTATACAAACATACAAACATATGTGTAATTTAGGAGTTTTTTGGTGTTTTTTTTTTCCCCTTAGGAAGAAAGGATATTTGTTTCTTTGCTCCCCTTTTTTCTTATAAGATCCTTCTATAACTTACTTTTATTTCTCTATTTATAATAGGCAGTTTCCAAGTCAGTACATTTGGTAAGGACTATTATTCCATTTTGTGGCTTTGTGTATATTAATATAGGCTTACCTGGTGGCTCAGGTGGTAAAGAATCTGCCTGCGATGCAGGAGACCCGGGTTCAGTCCCTGGGTTGGGAAGATCCCCTGGAGAAGGGAATAGCAACCCACTCCAGTATTCTTGTCTGGTGAATTCCTTGGACAGAGGAATCTGGTGGGCTACAATCCACGGGGTTGCAAAGAGACAGACACGACTGAGTGACTTTCAATCACTCACTTATTTTAATACGTTTCTCTGTTGATTGTACTTGTTTGCATGCTTTGCTGTTTCCACAGGATAGGAGTGGGATTCCTGGAGATGCGCATCACATAATACCTAACACAAGCTGGCAGTCACCACGTTGTTCCTCTCACCCCGCTGCTTTGAGAAGTATGGTTTCTGTCTCCTCATCCTTTCCTCTAAAGTAGTCCATCCCAACTATGCCTGGAGCCCAACAGCCTTCCTCAGCTCTAATACTTGCGAGGCAGGAAGGCAGCAGGGCAAAAGAATGACCTCAACTAGCTCCAAGATGGTGGATCTGACCTTGAGCCTCAGTACGCTGGCAGTAACATACTGGCACACCCCAGACACCATGATGGTTCCAAGGATGGCTACAAAAGGTCAGAAAGTGGGCACTGACCCAATTCCTGGAAACCCCCACCCCTTCCCCAAAATAGCTGGAATACTCCTCCCACTCATTAGCCTATATAATTGCCTGCATACTCAGTTGCTTCTGCTGCTGCTGCTGCTAAGTCGCTTCTGTCATGTCCGACTCTGTGTGACCCCATAGACAGCAGCCCACCAGGCTCCTCTGTCCCTGGGATTCTCAAGGCAAGACTACCGGAGTGGGTTGCCATTTCCTTCTCCAATGTATGCATGCATGCTAAGTCGCTTCAGTCGTGTCTGACTCTGTGTGACCCTATGGACAGCGGCCCGCCAGGCTCCTCTGTCCACAGGATTCTCCAGGCAAGAATACTGGAGCGGGTTGCCATGCCTTTCTCCAGGGGATCTTCCCAACCCAGGGATCAAACCTGAGTCTCTTATGTCTCCTGCCTTGGCCAGCGTGTTCTTTACCACTAGTGCCACCTGGGAAGCCCAGCCTATGTAATTACCCACTCCTATCAAAAATGACAGCCCAATACCCTGGTGCCTCTCTTGCCTTCCCAGGTGGCCCACACTCGGTCTATGGAGTGTGTTTCTTCCCTCAGTAAATCTTCTTCCTCATTACTATGGCTTGCTCTTGAATGCTTTCCTGTGTGAAACCAAGAACCCACATTTGACAGCCAGGGACTTGGTCGGACGTGACCTGGGATGTGACCATCTTCTCTCGCCCCACTCTCATTCCTGCAACACTTGGGACTCTAGGAGGTAGTCTGTTTCCTTCTCTTTTCCTTTCCAACTTCTAGAGGCTGTCCTCATTCCTTAGCTGGTGGCCCCCTTCCATCTTGGGGTCTTTTTCATATCACATCACTCTGACCTGATTCTCAGACTTCTCTCTTCCACAGTTAAGGACCATTTTGATTTCACTGGGCCCATGTGGATAACCCAGAATAATCTTATTTTAAGGGCAACTAATTAGCAACTGTAATTCCACCAGCAACTGTAATTCCCTTTTCCAGGTATGAGCAAGAAGATCAAACCAGTCAATCCTAATGGAAATCAACCCTGAATATTCATTGGAAGGACTGATGCTGAAGCTGAAGCTCCAATACTTTGGCCACCTGATGCAAAGAGCCAACTCTATGGAAAAGACTCTGATGCTGGGAAAGCTTGAGGGCAGGAGGAGAAGGGAGCAACAGAGGACAAGATGGCTGGATGGCATCATCGACTCAATGGACATGAGTTTGAGCAAACTCCAGGAGATGGTGAAGGACAGGAAGGCCTGGAGTGCTACAGTCCACAAGGTCACAAAGAGTCAGACTCAACTGAGCAATTGAACAACAGGGGCAGCCCCTCCCAGCACTGGGCCTTCTTATCTCCCTATACAGCAAGGTGGGGAGGAGTCAGGAGGGGGCAGGGGTGGGGAGCTGCCTTGGCAAGTTCTCAGCCTTGCCTGAACTGGAGACATGGGCTCAGGATCCATGTGCCATCTCAGGAGGCAGAAGGTAGGTAGGTATCTAGCCAAGGCTTGGCTGAGTCCCAGGATGCTCCCTCTACCCTCCCAAACCCACCTAAATGCCCCCATCAGTCCCTGAAGTTCCTGCAGTCACCCTCACATCTAGATCCCAGAGTTTTCTAGAAACTTAACAACCATCCCCCTACTCCTCCGCTTTGTCTACCTCAACCATGTGAATTAGGCAGAATGTGTCTGTGTGTCTGTCTGTCCTGAGAATTTGTCACCATTATATGTCTGTGTTTGATTGGGTTTTTATATCTCCTTCTCAGATTGAAGTTGGTTCACTTTTTAACTTAGAGAAATTAATTTTGTTCTTTTCCTTTGTTGGTTTCTTGCTTTTTCTTATTGAAAAGCAAACCACTGATCACAGGAAATACAGATAGACAGAAAGGAAAAGCCTGAAACACATAAACAGCCCCAGCCAACCGGAGACAATCACTAGTTAGCACCTGGGCACGTCACTATCCACACAGTCCTCTCTGCATCCAAGCGTATTTTAACAGAAATTGAATTTTTCCACAGGGCACATTTATAGTTCTTTAATCCTCTCTACTTTTTACTTCCTGATGTATGATAAATGCCCTTTCATGGTAATGGGTTTAAATTTACCTCATTGTTTTTATACCTGCCTAGTGTCTGATGTTGTGTCTCTGCTAGGATTTGCCCCACCAGCCTCCTCTGATTGGTATTTGAGCCCACTCCTAACTTTCAGTCTTACAAATGCACTGGATGAATGCATCTGAGTGTGTGTGTGTGTGTGTGTGTAGCCATGTCTCTTTTCAAGTGTCATGTCCTGAGGGGAGCAGGGATTGGCAGCGCACAATGACCCTTTTCAACTCCTTGGAACAAGTGGTTTCCTTTAAGGAAGGTACTTTTCCGGAAAACATGTTATTTCAGGGACTTCTGATTTCAGAATCCAGTGTGTTCCAGAGAGAAGCACCAGGCTGGTGGTGGGCCAGGATTGTGGAGGAAGGGCGGGGGGTCGGGTGGAGCTGGGGGCAGGGGCTCCTGACAGCTGGGTTTCCAGGCTCTTCCCTCTCTGGTACAACCTCTAGACAAGGGGATAAGACTCTCACCACCTCTACATCTGGCTGGAGCCCATCTAGTGAGTGGTGGGGCAGAGTGGAGACAGAGCTGGGTGGAGCAGAGCAGGGTTCTCTGGCCCTTTGTCCTGGGGCAGACCTGGGCACAGAGAGGCACAGTCCATACGGCAGGGAGGCCATGGCGGGGCAGCCCGGGGCTGAGGTCAGTTAACCCGGAAGTCCAACCATCAGCAGAGTTATCTGGGGTGAGGTTTCGTGGGCTGCCCCTTTAAAGTCATATATGGCAAAGACTGCATCCTCTTCAAAGACAGATCCAGGTACGGCATGTGGGTGCAAGGCTTTTGTCCAGGAAAACCCAGGGTAAATCCAATCCCTGGTGTTCCTGCCTTCTCTTCATCCTGAAGATATGAAATGGGTCAGCTGAGAGTTCCAGCCCCGTTTACAGAGAGGGCAGGTTAGCTTTGTGCCTGCAGGTTCCAGCAGCACTGGGAGGCACTGTTTGAGAGCACCCCACAGTGAGGACTCAGGTCTCTCAACTATAAAATGGAAATGGTGGGGAATGCTGCTGGAAAAGATGCTCATCACAGCGTTTTCTATGATGGGATCACAGTGAGCATCGAAGAGAGGTTGGATAAAAAGCATAATGCCTGGTACCCAGTAAGAGTCCAATAAATAGGAAAAAATCACTGCAGACAGTGACTGCAGCCATGAAATTAAAAGACACTTGCTCCTTGGAAGGAAATCTATGACAAACCCAGACACCATATTAAAAAAGTAGAGGCATTACTTTGCCAACAAAAGTCCATAGAGTCAAAGCTAATTGGGCCATAAAGAAAGCTGAGCAGTGAAGAACTGATGCTTTTGAACTGTGGTGTTGGAGAAGACTCTTGAGAGTCCCTTGGGCTTCAAGGAGATCAAACCAGTCAATCCTAAAGGAAATCAACCCTGAATGTTCACTGGAAGGACTGATGCTGAAGCGCACCTGATGCAAAGAACCAACTCATTGGAAAAGACCCTGATGCAGGGAAAGATTGAAGGTAAAAGAAGAAGGGGGCACAGAGGATGAGATGGTTGGATGACATCAACGACTCAATGAACATGAGTTTGACCAAATGCCGGGAGATAGTGAAGGACAGGGAGGCCTGGCGTGCTGCAGTGCGTGAGGTTGCAAAATGTTAGACACGACTGAGCGTCTGAACAACAAGAACAAGTAACTGAATGAACAGAGAGGGCGCTGCATTTGGAGACTGAGACGGGGGTTCAAATGCAGCTCTGTCCAGGTTTCCAGGTGACCTTGAGCAGCCCCTTCCCTTGCTGCCACCAAGTAAACACTCCCAGCCTTGCCAGCTTCTTGGTACCAGCTTTAGCTTCTGTCCTTACACTGCAGTCTCCTCCGTCTCCAGAGGCGCTTCATGCTGGCCTGTTACAGAGTTCCCCGCCCCCTTCTTACACAATGGGCTGCCCTGGGTGAAAGGGCAGAGCACTTCAGGCCAACACACACCACAACATAAATACACACCACACAACATGCACACATGCACAACACACACACCACACAACACGTACACTCACACCATGCAACATACACACAGAGATGCCACACACGTACCCCACACGTGAGAACAGCAGGACGGCTGCTCCTCTCTGCTCTGAGTCTTCAGTCCAGGCTCTCCTTGACCTCAGGTCCCCAGACCCATCTCTGCACAGATGCTCCTGCTTCACTGAGTCAACAGACCATCTGGCGTGATGCCCTCATCTCCCTCCTCCCCCACCCCACACACAACATGAGCGTTTACCCGCAGCATTCCCTTGCCCCCACCTGCCTGACTCCTTGGCTCCCACCCCACCCCTTCCGTGGGGCTCCTCCTTGCTGACAGTTGTCACTGTCTCCCTCTGGAATCCTTCTTCTTCGGGCCTTCCGCATGATCAACCTCCCTCCCCTGCTTAAAAACACCAACAATAAACTCTCCTTCAAGGCCATGCCCCTCTGGCCACAATACATCGCCCTTCTTCCCTTCAGATTATCTTCAGTCCTTATCCTCTGCTGACTCAGCTCCCACTGACTCCACTGCCCCTGAGCACACACACACACGTGAACAAGCACACACACTGCAGACACGTGTACACATGCACACTGCCCACAGGGCTGCTCCCTTCACTCCACTCAAGCTATTCTCACCAAGGTCATTGTCAACAGTCCATTGCAAAATCTGAGGCCTCTTCCGGATGCTCACCTTCACCTCCCTGATGCTTCAACCAGTTAACTGCCCCCTCTGAGAACCACTTCCTCCCTCATAGGATTGCCAGATAAAATATGGACACCCCAGTTCAGTTTGAACCTCAGATAGACAACGAGTAATGTTTTAGTGTAAATATGTCCCCAGTACCGCCTGGGACGTGTGTATACTAAAAATTATTTGTTGTCTACCTGAAATTAAAATGAACCGGATGCCCTATATTTTTATTTGCTAAATCTGGAACCCTACTCCCAACCTTCCTGCCCCTTCTCTAGCTGCTCCTCCTGGTCCCCTCTCCCTCTTGTCAACCTGCTCCAGGGTGCTGGCCTTGACTGCCTGCCCTTCTCAAATGCCCTGTTTTCCTGGGACATCCTCTCCCTAGCCCTCGGCTCCACCTCCACACAGTGCTGGCCACCCCCTGAGTCTCCCAGGACCTTTCCTCCAGCTCTTACTGCAGAAGCCACCACTCCCCTGTAGCAACGGCAGGTTGCAGTGCCCATGTGCTTGTGCTGGGGAAGACTGCTCCTGCCCAGACTAACAAGCCAGGCTGCCTCTTCATTGCCTTCACTTGCCTAGAAACTTACTGGCCAAGTGTGGCAATAAGGGGTTCCCACAGGAGCTGGCTGTGTTTTGTCTCCTGGCCCCAGCTCAGTCTGACCCCTTACGCCTTGCCACACACATTCTCTGAATCTCCAATCCTGCCAGTCCCTCTGGGGGACCCTCCTCCAAACTCTTCTTGTTGAAGTGCCTACTTTTCTTCAGTCCAACTCAAAGATCACCTCCTCCCGGGTTCCCCGGGGACTCCCAGCTCTCTCTCGCTTGAGCACCCTTGTCCAGATGACTAAACTGGTTGTCCATCGATTGCTAGGACCGGGTCTTGGTGACTTTCACCTTCCTTGGGTGGGGCCTGGTACACAGTCGGTGCTCAGCCAGTGTTTATTGAATGGAGGAGTGAATGAGTGATGGAATGAATGATGAATGCGTGAGTAGGTGAGGAAGTAAGGCTCAGCAAGTAGGTGGAGTAAGTGGACAGATGGACAGATGCGTGAGTAGGTGGATGGATGAGTGAGTGAGCACATGAGAACTTGGGGCTTGACAAACTGCCCGCCCACAGAGTGAGGCTGCCCCCTCACCATTGCTTGCTCTTAGCGCTGAGTCCAGCCTACAGACCCTTCCTCCATGAACTCAGGGAAGAATGTGACCACACCACACAGAGGCAAAGCCCTGGACCCGGGGTCCTGAGGTGCTGGACCTACAGCAGAGCTAACTGCTTGAGGACAGACAGAGGCTGAGGCCCACTCTTTTGCCTCCTCCCAGGCCTTGTACCACCAGCTCTGCCCACCTGGAGCTCCTGCGCCCGGTGTTTCTCTCTGCCTGGACACGCTCACCCAACTCTGAGAACAGGCCACTGCTGAGTTCCTGTGGAGACGTGCCACACAGGACCCCTCCAAGGAAGGACTTCAGGGCCAGCCTCTGCTCCAGAGCCACTTTGCCTGAGGTCAAACCTCAGGGGTTGGGGGCACCCAGGAAAGAGCAAAGATGCGGGGATATTAAGGGCCTGCGTCATCTTTGACTCCTTCCTCTATCTAATCCTGCTTCCCCCTTCCTTCCCCTCACAGCTGTTGATCCCTATAAACATCTCACATCCCAAACTCTGTCTGGGCTTCGCTTTCAGAGAACGTGAACCGAACAGTTGACTCCGCTCAGCTGAGGCCCTCTGGGTCCTCCCTGTAGCACTCCACGTGCATCCGTGAAGGCTCTGCTTGCGGGCTCTCGGGTCCAGAGAGACCGATGCAGGGCCCTCAGGTTCTCCGGGCCCTCCCTGTGCTGTGCCTCTCCCCTTGCCACACTCACCCCTCTCCACCCTGACTCTCTCCCTGGCTCCTTACACCGCTGCACCTTCACAGCCCCGAGCATCTCTCTCTGCGAGTCCTTCTATGGCAGCCACATGACCAGGGTGGCCCATCCAGGCACCCTCAGGGACCAGGCCTCCTCTCTGGGTCAGTCCTGCCCCCTTCAAAGGCAGGTCCTGGGAGTCATTCCTTCAGTGCTGGATGGAGACATGAGTCAGGAGACTCAATCCTGCATCCTTCAAACCGTTTGCTAAATATGGTCTGGCATGCATTTCATGGGCACAGAGAAAACGGCTCTTCCATAAATAAAAACGAACATCTCTTTATTTGTGAAGGAAACAAGAGCTTTGTTACATACTGTTAATATAACATAACATTTTAACTTATTCGAAATTACCTTTCAGTTGGTGATTTTTCCATCATTCCTGAGTGATGCAAGTCACAGTCTCTAAGAATAGAAGTGACCCATAAGAATAGAGAAATAAAGTCTCATGCAAAAATGAAGTCTCAAAGTCTTCTTTCTGGCTTTCCTATTAATAAAACATCTGGTACTTTCTGTGACTCTTTTTCTCTTCTGTTTCCTTTTGTGGTTTCCCAACCCTGATTCTTGGGAGACCCATAAAAGGATATGCATTTTCAATTATAAAATGAATCGCCAGTTCCCAGGAAACAGCCCTTTGGTTTCAGAATTTCAGGTAACAGGTAGGAGGCAGGTCTCAGAAGTGGGCTCTGCAGTATATGCACCGGCAAGTGGCAAAATGACTCACTTGGAATAGATAAAACAGTTTGGTTTCTAAACTGTCCACTTGAGGGCGCTGCTTCCTCTGGTGGCAATAGAACCAATTTCACAGGCATCCTGAGACAACTTGAGATAACCAACTCTCTGTTCACAATGAAGTCCAGTGATATTTCACTCCACCTTACAGATCAGAAGAGCTGGCCCACCATGCCATCCAGTATTGCCTGGTCACTCACTCTCGATCTCTCGTCAGCCCCACACTGTGGGTAGGGTCCAGCTGAGCTCTCAGGGGTCAGAGCTGACTCCTATCTGGTCCCATCACCATAGATCTCCCAGGCTGGAGGGCATGGCAAACCAGGATAAGATGGGCCAGGAGTCTGCTGGATACAGGCTGGACAGGACAGAAATGCCAGGCTGGAGGAGTGGGTCACCAGAGAAGGCTTGCTGGGGGAAGAGGAGTCTGACCAGCAACAGAGCAAATCCTGGGCTTTCCTGGTGGCTCAGTGGTAAAGAATCCGCCTGCTAATACAGGAGACTTGGGTTCAATCCCTGGGTCAAGAAGATCCCCTGGAGAAGAGAATGGCTACCCACTCCAGTGTTCTTGCCTGGAGAATTCCACGGACAGCGGCGCCTGGCAGGCTACAATCCATGGGGTCACAAAGAGCTGGACACAACTGAGCGACTAAACAACACGAGCAAATCCTGGGGGGCTGGTAGATTTCACATGAAGGTCCAGAAGTCCCGGGCACCTGCCACTGGCTGAGCATGGCGACCCGGCCCAGTGAAGAGAGAAGCCTCCTGGTGAAACGTGGCTACTGTGAAGCTGGGGCTCGGGGCCCCCTGAGGATCCTGGCTCCTTGAGTCACAGCTGAAGCAGCAGAGGACACAGGTGATGGCCACGGTGACCACGAATAGCACAGCCACCATTCCGATCACTGCTGTTTCCATGACCCCGTGTGGCCTCTGACCCACTGAGCAACCTAGGGTGTGTTTTGGACCTCACTCGCTCCCCATCTGAAGCGAGGAGCTGCTGGTGATGGCAGGTACACTTGCTCCTCCGGCTGCTCTCCCTGTGGTCTTCTAAGGAGATACTGGTCAGAGGCCCTGGCTGGTACCCTCTCTGGGCCGTTGGGCACCCCACATGGCTCTATTCCGACCTTAGTGCGTCTCTGTCACTGTTTTCTCAGCCTTGGGCCAGGCTTCCAAGAGCCGTGGGCAACTCCACTGGCAGCTCTGGAAGAAGCACTGTCCTGAAAGACGTAAGCTCAAGACTCCTTGGATGCAGGAGCTGGAAGGAGAGCGTAGAAGTCTTTGTTCAGAGGGGCCCGCTCAGCCCTCTGGTGACGCCTACGGATTTCAGGAGTGTTTGTACACTCGGACAAAAGACAAAACACTCCCCCTCCTGTGGATCCGGGATGAGCCCAGGCTCCTCCCTTGGAGGAACCTTGGATCAGTCCTTGAATCAGCCCCACTGCTGACTCTTGAACCTCTCCCCCGAAGGAGGGGAAGAGTCAACGTCAGCTCTGAGCCAGACACAGGGTCACCAGGAGCGCCCGTCTCATTGGCCTCCTTTTCTGCACATATGGGAGAGTGCTGTTTAGATAGAGCAGGTCACTCTCCGGGTGGGATACCTGAGCCCTTCAGTAACTCCTGTGGGCTCCTAGTCCCATCCTCTGCTCCAGCCCCACCCCACCCCCCTTGCTGCCTGCTTGTGCCCACTGCTCACATTCAGGTGCTGTGAAAACTTACCCCGGGCTTCCAGAGGGGCAGCTATGGCTGTACGCAGTGCCGGGGCCTCCTGACCTGATGGCCACCCCAGGGCCCAGGCCATGGCACGCTCATCCCTGGGTGCCTCAGCCTTGGTGCTGCCTGGAACGAAGCTCTGAGATGTCTGAGCAGCTGTGAGCACTTCCTGAATTCCTTCCTCCAATTGTGAGTGAGGGCCCAGGACCCGCACAGCTGCCGGCCCCCTTGGTGACTGCACTCACCCCACCCCCTATGCACACCCATGCCACTCCGGCCCTGCCCCCTGCCAGCGTCTCTGGTTCACTGGGTCAGGGGAGCAGGGGTGAGCCAGGCCAGGCCACTCTGTCTCCCATCCTCACTTGATCACAGCCTTTCCACAGCCAGCACCTCCTGAGACCACCACCACTTCCAGAAAGGAGGCTGAATTATTAACCTTACTTCATCTAAACCCTGAGAAAGGGTGTCATAACAGACATTAATTCCAGGTATCAGACACAGCCAGGCACTAACTCATATAATGGTTCCAGCAACACTGAGAAGTAGCATTTTCCCCATTTCAGAGATAGTCATAGCCCATGGCCTATTGCTATTAGTAGTGATAACTAGAGCACCAAATAGCCAAGGAGGGGCTTCCCTCCCTTTCCTCCTAGTTCAGCGCTCTCTCCAGGTACCACCATTCCACAGAGCAATTGTCTCCTTCTATAGATTTACTGATCAGAATGTGAAGACCCAGAGAGAACCAAGGGCTAGCCCAGGGCCACACAGCCTGGATCCTTTTCAATTTCTTCAAGGTCCTGAACTTTCTTTGGTACTAGTGTTAGGAATCTGCTTATGCACAGAATGGGAGAGTGACTATTCGGAATAAACGGTACTCTGCCAAATTCTCTCTCCTCCCCTTTCTAAGATAACTGGACAACCCACACAGAGGAGGAGCCCGGAGCCAGCTGGGGCTGCAACAGAAAGCTGGACATCTTGAATTACTTGTATTAACTGGAGTGACCAGAAGCAGGGGTCAGGAAATATGACAAACCACTCTGTGGGCCCTATGGTTTCAGATTGATTTATCAATGTCAGTCAGTCATTTTGGGAGGTGGAGGGCACCAGGGGGACTGCTTGTCCTAAGGGTTTCTCCAGACATTTTCTTTTCTTGTGGATTTTGTAATCTTATGACAGACAGCCCCTACCCATGAGCCCCAGACACAACGGGGCTCTGAAAGATGTCTACCACTTAGACATACATCTGTCCTCCCAGCATCTATCACTGTCAACTGGTCAGAGAAAAGACCATGGCCCATACATTCCATATATATACATGCACACACACACAAACATATACATATATATATATAGGCCTCATCACACTGCATGCGGGATATTAGTTACCCATTAGGGATTGAACCAGCACCCTCTGCAGTGGAAGCATGGAGTTTTAACCTCTGAACTACCAGAGAAGTCCGTCATAGATTCCATTTACATTAAGAAGGGGAAGGTGATGGCAAGCAACTTGATTCTCCCAGAGAATGCTCGAGGCCACACGTAGGAAAGGCAGGCCATCCAAGGCTCACATCAGGCTCTGCAGAGGGATAAGGAGGTCCGGGCCGGCAGGCTATTGACCTCCACACACCCCAACACTGAGCAGATGGAGTAGTGAAGCAGGAGCTCTCTCAGCAGGCCCTAGAAGCTTAAAGGACTAATCCCTGCAATGTCCCACTACTATACTTGGAAGCCCTCAAGCCCTAAGCTTCGGGCAGTGATGATTCCAAGTACATTTACTTTTCCAGAGAGCATGAAGCTCTGGAAACCTTTCTCGAGCATCTGTCACGTGGGCTGGTTCCACACTTGGGCATGGGGGGCCCTCAAGTGTTCTCCAGTCTAGGAGGACAGGGGCCTTTGAATCTCTAGGGAAAGAGATTTGAGTGCACCAGCAGAAATGACAGCAACAACAACAATAATAATAAATTAGAAACCCATAGGAGTGAACGATGAATCCTTCTTGGGCAAAAACACAGAGAGGGGAATGTGCAAGGTGTTTTCTGAGCCTGAGGACTGGAGCAGCGTGGATGGGACAAAAGGAACAGGAGTAGGCAAGAATCAGACCGGGGCCTTGGATGGCCAGCCAAGAGGCAGAGACTTGGTCCCAAGGGCAATGAGGAGGCTACAGTGTGGAGAGGCTTTGCAAAGTGGCAGGGCTGGAGGTGTGCAGACTTGGAGGGGCTGTGGCCGGAATCCGGATCAGGGATGAACTAAGGGCAACCATAGGGGTAAGGGAGGGGAGGCAGATTCAAAGAGTGCGATAGACCCTGGATCCTCTTTCCCAAGCCTGAAATCTGGCCTTGCTATCAGTGGATTTGCCTCCCTCTCCCTGCCTCCCACCCCAGGCCTCATAGAGAATCCACCGGGAAACAGAAAAGAAACAGGACATTCTGTTCCAGTGAGTCAGTCACCAGGCCCCTGACTTTATGGCCTGTTCTCCGGCCCCTCCCCACCACCTCGCCTGGCCCTCAAGCCTCTCCCCCTCCACTTCCCACCCCAGTTCACAGGACTTCCTTCCTCACTGAAGGCCTCAGAACTAGATTTCCGTCCTGGCTGCGGAATCCTGTCAGCTGCTCTGGGGCAGCTGGAAACAGGCTTTGGCAAGAAGTGTTTGTCACCTATCTCATCTTAGGGAAGGGGAAACTGAGACTCCGAGGAGGCAAGCCCTCTCCCAGGGCCGCCCAGCACCACATTGTCCCTCCTAACCTCACAGCTGCACACACAGACTCCAGCCAGCCACACACACACACACACACACACACACACACACACACATTGGTGGGGTCAGTCTGGCTGAGACTCAACATCTGGATAAGAAACCCTGACCAGTTTACCAAAGAAACATTCATTCAGCACAGCCATGCAGGGGGCTTCTGCAGGCCCAGAGCATAGTGTGCCCTAGAGGTGGACCGGAAAGAGCCCTGGGGGCGAGCCTGGACGGCCTCGCTCCTTCTCTCTGAGCCCCACCAGTACACAGGGCTGCCTGCAAACCCTAACCATGCCCCTCGTCAGAGGTCAGGCCCCAGGCCTTCTCACCTATTGTCCATGGAGCCCAGCACAGCCGTCCAGTCTCCCCCACGGCAGGGCCCACTCAGACATTCACTTCCCATCAGAGAGGAAGGTCCAAGGAAAGGCAGCCCCTCCCTCCCACTTGAGTTACAATCAAGAGCCTCTTCACAAAGCTTCTTAATGGTTTTTATTTTCTTGGATTAAGGCACCACTGAATTGACTGTGCAGCCTCAAGACCTCCTTCAAACAAAGGGGCATTGCCAGGGCCCCTCCCAGCTACCTTGCCAGCCAGAAGCCCGGTCATTGAGAGAGAACAGGGTACACCTGCACATCCGCACACACCAGCAGGCCTGCACCGACCGGACTGGCTGTCCATTCTGGTGCCCTTTGGGAGTTAAGGTCACAAGCTGGTGTCTGCCCCCAAAGGACCACCAGCACCCACTGCGCTCAGCCCCGTCACCCTCCTGTGTGTGCAGGGCCAGCCCTGGCGCTCCTCAGTTCTCCTCCACAGCGCGCTGGGCAAGTGGGTAGACGAAGCCCAAGCAGGGCCTGGTGTTCACTGCAGGGAGGTGCCCTTCTGCACGGGAACGTCGGCAGGTCCACTTGTCTGGTGATGGCAGGGCAGGCAGCGGCTGCCCTGCACGGGCATCAGTGGCGGCCTCGGTGGGCACGGGCAGCGTGGTGGGCGGCATGATGGTGGGCATGGTGGTGGGCGAGGTGGTGGTGGTGGAGGTTCGCATGGGGCATGTGAGACATATGGCCAGCATGATGGAAATGGTGCAAGTGTCCCAGGTGGCCCCGGCCCGAGGAGATCCAAGGCTGGGCCCTCCTGATCCGGTTTCTCCTTGCGGCGGGGCGGTTCCTTTCCATGTCAGGCTCCTCCTGTCTGGAGTACAAGCAGGCGGCCAGCAGCAGCAACAGCAGTAGAAAGGCCGCCGCAGTGCCTATGATCAAGCCCACGAGGGTCGTGCTCTCCAGGAGGTCCAGCATCTGGGAGCTGACAGTGGCCTCCGCTTGGTGGCTTCTCGCTGCTTCCTCCCCTTCAGCAGCCTCTGCTCGGTCGTCGCAGTCACTGGACTTTGTTTTCTCAGCTCCTGTGGGTTGGAGAGCAGCCAGGGAATGTGGGTGCAGCCTCTTTGGGTTGGAGCTGCCAGCTGAGGGGAGGCCCAGTGACTGTTAACTCTGGGGAGGGCCAAGTGAGGCTAGGTGGGGAGAGAGGAGCTGGAAGGAGGGGACTCGGGGCGAGGGGAGAGCCAGAGGCTAGAGATAAGAGTCTGGGCCCCCATCCCTGCCACCTAGCCAAGTGACTGGGCCAGCCCGTCCCCTCCCTGGGCCTCAGGGCCCTGCTCTCTTAGAGGCAGTACGGCACAGCAACTAAGATCGTGGGTTCTGGAACCACATGACTCACCAGCTCTGTGACTGTACACGCTTCCTACACTCTCTGCCTCAGTTTCCTCATGTGTAAAAGGGCTCAGTAGAGTATATTTCCTAGTAGGGTTTTCTGAGGATTTAAGGAATTAGTGTTTATAAGGCACTTAAACCAGGTCTTGACACCCGTTTGCCACTGATACCGAGTGAGTGAGTGAAAGTCACTCAGTCATATCGGATGCTGCGACCCCACGGACTGTAGCCCGCCAGTCTCCTCTGTTCATGGAATCTTCCAGGCAAGAATCCTGGGGTGGGTTGCCATTCCCTTCTCCAGGGGATCTTCTCAACCCAGGGATCAAACCTGGGTCTCCTGGATTGCGGGCAGATTCTTTACCACCCGACCACCCGGGAAGCCACCGAGATTAAGGCAGTGGGGTTTGGACCAGATGACCTGGGCGGACCGAGTGTCATCTGAGAGACTGCGGCTCCCTGTCCTGCAGCCCACAGTGGCCGCGGGGAATGAGTCACGTTCTGTCCTGCAGTTGTCTCACACTTCAGAAGCTCAGGCCAGCCCAGCAGGCAGGGAAGCCGAACAACTGTCTCTGCATCCTCAGTCCTGCTGGGTCTGGGAGCCGGGTGTCAGTGTAGGGCTGCAGGAGGCAGGAAAGTGGCCTCTGAGGTCAGAGAGGCCAGGCCCCAGGGTCAGCCTCCTGGCTCCCAGTCAACAGGCTCAGCTGCCCATACACAGCAGGCTCCCCACTCCATCTGAGGCTCCCCGCTCAACAGTCAAGACACACCATTCCTGCCTGGGGGAGAATTCACAGAGCAGGCAGGACCTGAGCAGTTGCAAATCCCTCTGCCCATCCAGTCCAGAACCCTCTGTTCATCTAGACAAGCACTTATCTATCCCACCACATGGCCAGAGGGCCAGGGACGGTTGCTGGCTATCTTTCTAGGCAGCCCCTCCCACTGTGTGCTCGTCAGGCTGTTCTTACAGGCCTTCCTCACATGCTGCAGGGTGTCCCCCAAAGCCACAGCTCTGCACCTCGATCTTGAGACCATGAGTTCCCCGGGGACCCTCCACAGAGAACCCCCACCCAGCCCCCGCTCAACTCTCTGCCACCCGGAGGAATACTTCCAGCAGCCCGCCTCCTATGTGACCTTGGACACACCCCTTCCCTGCAGCCTGTTTGCTCCTCTGGAAAAGTGCCAGGGCAAGAGGTGACCTCTGGGGACCCTCCCTCTCTGACCTGGATCTGAGATGAGCTGTCTTAGGGAGGCCCCAAACCCTTAGTGCATTCCTCCTCTGGATGAAAAGATCAAACATTCCCTTCAACCAAATTGGGCTCTGGAGGCAGAAGGTTTAATGAGTCCTGGGGTTTAATCCACCCCATGGGGTGCAGGGTGGAGGGAGGAAGCCACTTGAACTTTTAATGATGCTCAAGTGAGCACTCCCTCCTGCAGCTTCTGGAGGCCTGGGAGGCCAGCTGCCTCCCCTGGGGGCCTGTTAAGGAGGGAATTCTGCCGGAAGGAGGAGAAGGAAGGCAAGCAGAACTTTCTCCTACTTGGGAACTTCTCCAAGGAGACTCCCACTGCATACCAGCCACGGGAGGAGGGCAGGGCCCTGCAAATGGCAGAACTCCCATCAGCACAAAGGGCCCCTTGGAATCATGCAGCTTCAGCCCTCACTGAGAGCTAGAGAAATTGATGCCAGAGAAGGGAAGGGGCTTGTCTAAGTTTCCCCAGCCTCATGGGCTATTCTGTATAGCATGTAATCAAGGCAGCAAGATTGCTGGAGTGGGGGCCAGTCTCCTGAGTGAGAGTCTGAGATCAGCTGTCCCTAGTGATAACAGGGAAAGGATGTGCTGATACGGATGACTCTGGTGGGGAAGGGATTTGGGGCCTCCCCCACCACCACCCCCACATTTAGTTTCTCAAGTGCAGAGTCACTCCCTATCTGGACAGAAGATGCACTCCTAATGTGAGCATTTGATTTGAAGCTTTGGGCACTCAGGGAGATATTGAGACCATTGTCCTCCAGGATATTACAAGTGACTGAGACTTTCTTGGAGGGGTTGCAGGACAGATGACCTTAGAGGATATGTGACTGTGGGTTCCCTGCCCCGAAAAAACTTTCCTGTGGTATTGACACTGTATTTCTCCCTTAAGGTTGGGGGTTCTGCACACTCCACTAGCAGCCTTTCACGCTGAGAGACCAGAGTTCCAGACAATACATATGGCTGATGGGGCAGCCTTTTGGAGTTCATATCATTAGCTTCATGATATGATATGAAGGTGCACCCTAACCCTAATCTCTGCATATAATTGCATGCATGGGAACACTTGTAAACCAACATTGCATCGAAGCAAATTCATGCACCAAGAACTATGTGCACACACACTTACACACAAGTACACACAAACTCCCTAAAAGCTCACAAACTTGTGCTGGTACCAGCTGCAAGTGGATTTTAGTTGTCCCAAACAGTAACCATTGTTTTCACTAATTGGTGGCACCACCTAGTGGTGACACTGTAAATAAATCAGTTTTGTATTCAAACTTGTCAAAAGCTATAGTTCCCTGATCTTTGCTTATAGATCATAATTTGAAACCATCCACTTAACTCTTCTCTGTTCCAAATTCTGGTCAAGAACATGTAAGGAATTTCTGCAATACATAGTGCAGATGGAAGCAGATCAATGGATGTATTGACTAAGGAAGGGCATCCCTGGGAAGCCCGATGGGGGTGCTGCCCTAGCAGAGCCACTCTAAGCCCCATGATAGACACCAGGGCTATGCGTTAAGGTGAGGTTGGCACAGGAAGGAAGCAATTTTGGTGATGCTGAAAACTGCACATGTGTCTGCTTGCAAATCAGCTGGCCAAGACTTAGCCCAACATTTGGTTTGCACATAAAAGCAGAGACACTGGTCAGAAGATTCCTAACCTGTATGCTCACTTAGAGAAAGGAGACACTCCTCCAGCTAACCTTGAGGGGCCTCCATAAATCCTGAAAGCAAACTTGCCCAGCACAGCTCAAACTTCTCTCAAGAGCCCTCCCATGCATTAATCATGGCCTGCTGGATGCCCCCACCTAGAAAACTAAACCATAAAGAACCAGTGTGCTTGAAAATAATCTGCGTAGTCCTTTCTAGAACCACTTCAAATCCCAATCCCAAACATAGATCTAGGTAGGTCCCTCTGTAAAGTGAACAAATAAAGAAAAATTACTAGACACCTGAAAAAAAGATAAAAGTTATCGTATCCTTATTATGAGAGTTGCTAAAATCTTGAAAACAGAGACTTAGTAAAATTTCCAAATTTATGTTCTAAATAATACTCAAAAAGTCAATTCATATACAAGTTTGGAAAAATATGCAAAATCTTACTTTCAAGTTAAAAACCAAATCAAGAAAGACTGCTTTGAGAACCTTCCCTATAACTCTGAAAAAGACTAAGGAAAGAAAGAAATGCCCAGGAAATGAAACACAGCTGGCCCTTAAACAACAGAACTGGACATGGAACAACAGACTGGTTCCAAATAGGAAAAGGAGTATGTCAAGGCTGTATATTGTCACCCTGCTTATTTAACTTCTATGCAGAGTATATCATGAGAAACGGTGGACTGGAAGAAGTACAAGCTGGAATCAAGATTGCCGGGAGAAATATCAATAACCTCAGATATGCAGATGACACCACCCTTATGGCAGAAAGTGAAGAGGAGCTAAAAAGCCTCTTGATGAAAGTGAAAGAGGAGAGCGAAGAAGTTGGCTTAAAGCTCAACATTCAGAAAATGAAGATCATGGCATCCAGTCCCATCACTTCATGGCAAATAGATGGGGAAACAGTGAAAACAGTGTCAGACTTTATATTTTGGGTCTCCAAAATCACTGCAGATGGTGACTGCAGCCATGAAATTAAAAGACGCTTACTCCTTAGAAGAAAAGTTATGACCAACTAGATAGTATATTCAAAAGCAGAGACATTACTTTGCCAACTAAGGTCCGTCTAGTCAAGGCTATGGTTTTTCCTGTGGTCATGTATGGATGTGAGAGTTGGACTGTGAAGAAGGCTGAGTGCCGAAGAATTGATGTTTTTGAACTGTGGTGTTGGACAAGACTCTTGAGAGTCCCTTGGACTGCAAGGAGATCCAACCAGTCCATTCTGAAGGAGATCAGCCCTGGGATTTCTTTGGAAGGAATGATGCTAAAGCTGAAGCTCCAGTACTTCGGACACCTGATGCAAAGAGTTGACTCATTGGAAAAGGCTCTGATGCTGGGAGGGATTGGGGGCAGGAGGAGAAGGGGACGACCGAGGATGAGATGGCTGGATGGCATCACGGACTCGATGGACGTGAGTCTGAGTGAACTCCAGGATATGGTGATGGATAGGGAGGCCTGGTGTGCTGCGATTCATGGGGTCGCAAAGACTCGGACACGACTGAGCGACTGAACTGAACTGAAACATGTGAACTTCTTCCTATTTCATGGGACATCCATCTGGAGAGAGATTTAAATTATTACAGAAAGTATACAAAGAGGAGTTAACATACAATCTCTGATATTTAAAGTAGGGCTTTGTCTTTCAGGTCAAGCCATTTTCCTGAGAGGATCTAAGTCCTTTTTCCTCCCACTTTCAATATACTGAATGAAGAAACAAGCTGAGGACCAGCCCATGATGTTCCCTGATAATGCAGAAACCACCCTGTCCCACAAATGACAGCCAAGTAGCAGCAGTGTGAAACTCTAAGGAAGATGAAGGCCATGCTACCCAGGGCCAGGGGAAGACTTGTCTCCTCTTTTTTTTTTTTTTTAGTTGTGGAGGGATCTTTACTTTCAGTGTGAGAACTCAGTTGTGGCATGTGGGATCTAGTTTCCTGACCAGGGATTGAACCCAGGCCCCTTGCATTGTGAGGTCAGAGTCTTAACCACTGGACCATGAGGGAAGTATAGACACAGCCCTTTTCCAAATGTACCTTGCAACACACACGGGATAATTGTGACCCCAATCATTGCTATGGGCCTTTTTGGTTTATCAAGCACTTTCAGCAATGCAGAAAAGTACATAGAATGGGTATGACAATTATTTCCACTTTAGAGTTGAAGTGACCATGGCTCAGAGAGGTTAGCTATCGTGCCCAAGGTCACACAGCTCATAAGGGTCAGAGCAAGGATTGATTTCAGACCATACACAAAGTGGGTAATTAAAGAAGTTTCCATGAAAAGATACTTTAAAGAGCTAGGGGCAGGGCTCAGAGAACCGACAGAGGAATAGAAAGCAACCCCAAGTGTTATGGCTTGAACTGGCTTCCCCAAGGATGATACATTGAACCAGAACCTCAGAATGTAACCTTATTTGGAACTAGGGTCAGGAATTCCCTGGTGGTCCAGTGGTTTGGACATTGTGCTCTCACTGCCAAGGACCAGGGTTCAGACCCCTATCTGGGAACTCAAATCCCATAAGCCACGTGGCTCCCCCCAAAAATAAAAAAGCAGTGCTTCATGGCAGGTATAATCAGCAAAGGTTAGATTATCCTGGAGAAGGGTGGGTTGTTAATCCAATATGAGTTGTGTCCTTATACTGAGATGCAGAGAACTATGCCCTGTGATCATGGAGGCAGCAACTGGAGGGCTGGACTGTGAGCTGGGGTCCCCCACCAGCCACCAGAAGCTGCGAAGAGGGAAGATGGATTCTCCTCCACAGGTCTCAGAGAGAGCTCAGCCCTGCTGTCACTTTGATTTTGAACTGGTAGCCTTTTGAACTGTGAGAGAATACATTTCTATTCTTTACAAAAACATGCACAATAGTATTGCTGAACCAGGTTTGTTTTGCCCAATGTGTGTGCTAAGTCGCTTCAGTCGTGCCTGACTCTTTGCAACCCTATGGACTGTAGCCCTACCAGGCTCCTCTGTCTATGGGGATTCTCCAGGCCAGAATACTGGAGTGGGTTGCCATGCCCTCCTCCAGGAGATTTTCCCAACCCAGGGATCAAACCCTTATCTCTTAAGTCTCCGGCATCGGCAGGCAGGTTCTTTACCACTAGCGCCCACCTCAGAAGCCCGGCAAAACTGCTGAGATTTGCAGCAAAGAAGTTTGTTTACAAGGCAGCCAAGTGCGGAGAACAAGTCTCAGGTGTCCCTCCCAAAGGCAAGGGGTTCGGGATAATAATGGAATAAGGAATAAAGCAACGGGGTGGTCTGAGGCTTGGGGAGCGTGGGGAGCATGGGGTAAGGTGATTGGGAAAAGCTGTGGTCACCATCATTTCTCGCAGGCATAACTAAGCTACAGGTTCTAAACATTCATGAATGGAGAGGCTTATCACGATCTAAGGGTGGAGTTTTCGGCCCTCTGGTGTCAAGAGGTTACCAAGCAGACATCCAGTTGGAGGCTCAATGGTCCGCCCCAGTCTTAACTGGCTCAGCTTGAACTAGACACAGCTGACTTCAAGTTCCTGGAAAACAACTCGGGCAAACATCTTGTTTGGGCTACTTTCTGTTTACCAGTCTTAAAACAACCTTGCTTATTGAAGGCAGGTGGAATGGATTTGACTGATAAGACCCGGGATTTCAGGAGTTCCTGCCCCCACATCCAGGAAGAGGATATGGTTCTAAAATCCCCTCCTCCAGGTGGGAGGGGGGTTCATGTTTGAGAACGCATGTACACCCCTGGTGGATTCATGTCAATGTATGGCAAAACCAATACAGTATTGTAAAGTAAAATAAAGTAAAAATAAAAAAATAAAATAAAATAAAATAAAATCCCCTCCTCCAGCAGATGCCTGAAACCATGGATAGTACTGAACTCTATATATACTATATCTTTTCCTGTACATTTGTACCCATGATAAAGTTTAATTCATAAATTAGGCATAGTAAGAGATTAACAATAGTTAATAATAAAATAGAATGATTCTAACAATATACTAATATATACTAAATATATAAATATAAAAAATTATGTGAATGTACACCTCTCTCTCTCTCACACACACACACACACACACACACACAATGTCTTACTGTTCTGCACTTACCCATCTTCTTGTGATGACAGGAGATGATACAATGCCTTTGATGAGATGAAGTGAGGGGAATTATGGAGGCACTGTGATATGGTGTTAAGCTACCACTGACCTGACTGCTCCAGGTGATTTCTGTTTCTTTCTTTTAAAAAAATTTTTTTTTAAATTTAATTTAATTTTACTTTATGATATTGTATTGGTTTTGTCATACATCAACATGAATCCACCACAGGTGTACATGTGTTCCCAATCCTGAACCCCTCTCCCACCTCCCTCCCCATACCATCTCTCTGGGTCATCCCAGTGCACCAGCCCCAAGCATCCCGTATCCTGCATCAAACCTAGACTGGTGATTCATTTCTTATATGATAGTATACATGTTTCAATGTCATTCTCCCAAATCTTCCCACCCTCTCCCTCTCCCACAGAGTCCAAAAGACTGTTCTATACATCTGTGTCTCTTTTGCTGTCTCACATACAGGGTTATCATTACTATCTTTCTAAATTCCATATATATGTGTTAGTATACTGTGTTGGTGTTTTTCTTTCTGGCTTACTTCACTCTGTATAATCGGCTCCAGTTTCATCCACTTCATTAAAACTGATTCAAATGTATTCTTTTTAATGGCTGAGTGATACTCCATTGTGTATATGTACTACAGCTTTCTTATCCATTCATCTGCTGATGGACATCTAGGTTGCTTTTATGTCCTGGCTATTCTAAACAGTGCTGCGGTGAACATTGGGGTACACATGTCTCTTTCAATTCTGGTTTCCTCAGTGTGTATGCCCAGCAGTGGGATTGCTGGGTCATAAGGCAGTTCTGTTTCCAGTTTTTTAAGGAATCTCCGCACTGTTCTCCATAGTGGCTGTACTAGTTTGCATTCCTACCAACAATATAAGAGGCTTCCCTTTTCTCCACACCCTCTCCA
Source organism: Capricornis sumatraensis (assembly GCF_032405125.1). Taxonomy (NCBI): domain Eukaryota; kingdom Metazoa; phylum Chordata; class Mammalia; order Artiodactyla; family Bovidae; genus Capricornis; species Capricornis sumatraensis. The sequence continues at coordinate 68,171,337 of NC_091074.1, read as the reverse complement.
CCATTTATTGCTTGTAGACTTTTGGATCACAGCCATTCTGACTGGCGTGAAATGGTATCTCATTGTGGTTTTGACTTGCATTTCTCTGATAATGAGTGATGTTGAGCATCTTTTCATGTGTTTGTTAGCCATCTGTATGTCTTCTTTAGAGAAATGTCTATTTAGTTCTTTGGCCCATTTTTTGATTGTGTCATTTATTTTTCTGAAATTGAGCTGCAGGAGTTGCTTGTATATTTTTGAGATTATTTGTTTGTCAGTTGCTTCATTTGCTATTATTTTCTCCCATTCCGAAGGCTGTCTTTCCACATTGCTTATAGTTTCCTTTGTTGTGCGGAAGCTTTTAATTTTAATTAGATCCCATTAGTTTATTTTTGCTTTTATTTCCAGTATTCTGGGAGGTGGGTCATAGAGGATCCTGCTGTGATTTATGTCGGAGAGTGTTTTACCTATGTTCTTCTCTAGGAGTTTTATAGTTTCTGGTCTTACATTTAGATGTTTAATCCATTTTGAGTTTATTTTTGTGTATGGTGTTAGAAAGTGTTCTAGTTTCATTCTTTTACAAGTGGTTGACCAGTTTTCCCAGCACCACTTTTTAAAGAGATTGTCTTTAATCCATTGTATACTCTTGCCTCCTTTGTTGAAGATAAGGTGTCCATAGGTGCGTGGATTTATCTCTGGGCTTTCTATTTTGTTCTATTGATCTATATTTCTGTTTTTGTGCCAGTACCATACTCTCTTGATGACTGTGGCTTTGTAGTAGAGCCTGAAGTCAGGCAGGTTGATTCCTCCAGTTCCATTCTTCTTTCTCAAGATTGCTTTGGCTATTCGAAGTTTTTTGTATTTCCATACAAATTGTGAAATTATTTGTTCTAGCTCTGTGAAAAATACCGTTGGTAGCTTGATAGGGATTGCATTGAATCTGTAGATTGCTTTGGGTAATATACTCATTTTCACTATATTGATTCTTCCAATCCATGTACATGGTATATTTCTCCATCTATTAGTGTCCTCTTTGATTTCTTTCACCAGTGTTTTATAGTTTTCTATATATAGGTCTTTAGTTTCTTTAGGTAGATATATTCCTAAGTATTTTATTCTTTTAGTTGCAATGGTGAATGGAATTGTTTCCTTAATTTCTTTTTCTACTTTCTCATTATTAGTGTATAGGAATACAATGGATTTCTGTGTGTTGATTTTATATCCTGCAACTTTACTATATTCATTGATTAGCTCTAGTAATTTTCTGGTGGAGTCTTTAGGGTTTTCTATGTAGAGGATCATGTCATCTGCAAACAGTGAGAGTTTTACTTCTTTTCCAATTTGGATTCCTTTTATTTCTTTTTCTGCTCTGATTGCTGTGGCCAAAACTTCCAGAACTATGTTGAATAGTAGTGGTGAAAGTGGGCACCCTTGTTTTTAGGGTTCCTGACTTTAGGGGAAATGCTTTCAGTTTTTCACCATTGAGGATGTTTGCTGTGGGTTTGTCATATACAGCTTTTATTATGTTGAGGTATGTTCCTTCTATTCCTGCTTTCTGGAGAGTTTTTTTTTTATCATAAATGGATGTTGAATTTTGTCAAAGGCTTTCTCTGCATCTATTGAGATAATCATATGGCTTTTATTTTTCAATTTGTTAATGTGGTTAATTACATTGATTGATTTGTGGATATTGAAGAATCCTTGCATCCCTGGGATAAAGCCCACTTGGTCATGGTGTATGATCTTTCTAATGTGTTGTTGGATTCTGATTGCTAGAATTTTGTTAAGGATTTTTGCATCTATGTTCATCAGTGATAGTGGCCTGTAGTTTTCTTTTTTTTGTGGCATCTTTGTCAGGTTCTGGTATTAGGGTGATGGTGGCCTCATAGAATGAGTTTGGAAGTTTACCTTCCCCTGCAATTTTCTGGAAGGGTTTGAGTAGGATAGATGTTAGCTCTTCTCTAAATTTTTAGTAGAATTCAGCTGTGAATCCGTCTGGACCTGGGCTTTTGTTTGCTGGAAGATTTCTGATTACAGTTTCAATGTCCGTGCTTGTGATGGGTCTGTTAAGATTTTCTATTTCTTCCTGGTTCAGTTTTGGAAAGTTGTACTTTTCTAAGAATTTGTCCATTTCTTCCACGTTGTCCATTTTATTGGCATATAATTGCTGATAGTAGTCTCTTATGATCCTTTGTATTTCTTGCTTTCTGTTTCTTTCTTTACAATTTCACAGATAGAAGATTCTTCTGTGTGTCATAGATCTCTGCAACCTCATCACATGATATTTTTCTTTCCTTACTAAGAATAACTTTTATCTTTTCACTTCAAGGAAGCATTTTATGGCCTCTCTTTGGTGCATCTGAATTGCCAACATCACTACTCTTGCACTTCAGAGCCATTATTAAATAAAATAAGAGTTACTTGATCATAAGCACTGCTGTCCCAGACAGTCAATCTGAATAACCTAGACGGCTACTAAGTGCTTTATGGCCCTGGCAAGATTTTATCCTCTTACTGAGAGCAGCATTCAACTTAAAACATGAATTGTTTATTTCTGGAATTTTCCATCTAATATTTTTGGACCTCATTTGACCACATGTAACTGAAACTATAGAAAGCAACAACACAGATAAGGTATATAGTGTATACCTTCTAATACTGTAATTATAATACTGTAGTTGTGACTTAGAATTCTATTCATTTATTTAATTCACATTCATGTAACCAGGCCCTGTGTTTGGTGCTGAGGCTAGGGAGAAGACAGACACAGCCCTTGCCCTCTAGGAGCTTGTTACCTTGAATGGGAGACAGAAATATAAATGATTACAAGGTGCCAGGTAAATTCTGGAACCCGAGTGTTTTCAAGGCCCCAGAAAAGTGCAAAGGAGAGGGTCATTTATAAGCAATAAACTCCTTTCCCTTTCCTCTCCAACCCACTATTTTAATACACATTTAAACTTATCTCACTTAATCCTCACAATTCCATTATCCCCATGTCACATATCAGGCTTACAGAATTAGTGCACTTGCTCTGGGTCACACAGCTAGGAAATGGCAGAGCCAGAATCAAGTCCAGGCCTGCCTGACCCCAAAGCCTACATTGAATCCCTGGCAGCACCGTGCTAGACTGAGAGATGGAACCCATTAAGGCATGATGCCTCCCTCCGAAATAGAAATTGTGCCTCTGACGATCCATAGAAAAGGAAAAGGGGGACAGGAAAGGGTGACAGAGAGGAAAAAGGAAGACTCTTTCAAGGACTTTTGCCCTAAAAATCTGAAAAACATGCCACAAAGCAACTAAACATGTGCACCAGAACTACTGAGACTGTGCTCTAGAGCCTGTGCTCTGCAACAAGAAAAGCTGCCAAAATGAGAAGCCTGCACCCTGCAATGAAGAGCAGCCGGTGCAAAGCAATGAAGACCCAGGATAGCCATAATAAGTAAATAAGCAAACAATAACAGGGACTTTCCTGGTGGTCCCGTGGTTGAGACACCATGCTTCCACTGCAGGGGGTACAGGTTCAGTCCCTAGTCAGGGAGTTAAGATCCTGCATGCCATGCACCATGGCCAAAAAATGGAAGAAAAAAGTAGGCAATTAAAAAAAAATAAGATGGTTGGATAGGTGGATCAAGCAAATGTTAGCAGATGGTTAACAACTGCAGAGACTATACTTTAAATACATGGCTGTTTACAATTTTTTCAATTCTATGTGTTTAAAAATTTTCACACACACACGAATGTTGGAGGCAGGGGAAATTAAGCAATAGTTGAGGGGGCAGTAGGAGAATAGATTTTCCTAGCACTGTCCCATATGGTAGCTACTAGCCACATGGCTATGAACACATAACATAAACTATGGCTAGTCTGAGTTGAGAGCTTCTATATAAGTAATTTAGACATCAAATCTTAATACACAAAAGAATGGAAACTAGCTCATGATTAATTTTTACCTTTTTTTGTATGTTGAAATGATCATTTTGATATATTGGGTTAAATAAAATGTTATTGGAATTAATTTCACCTATTTATTTTTACATATTTAATCCTACTACAAAAATTACATATGCAGCTCATGTTACATTTCTACTGGACAGAGCCCTCTAGAGCATCCAGTCACCATTGGTCCTGGTCCTTTGTTCACTTACACCTGCTCTGGACCAAGCCTTGTGCCAGGGGAGCTGAATCAAACACAGTCACAGACTCAGAGAGCTGAAGGTCGCAGTCCTGGGGACAAGCCAACACAGATTGGAAAACATCAGATAATTTCATGATTTCAGCACCTTAGGAATCTCAGTGACTTCCCTGCTTGTAGGTGTCTATTTGGTGCCTTTTGGATTATACTTGCGGGCAGAATCTTCCAAGAGAACATTTGGAAATATGTGGGGGTATGAGCAGTTGTCAGGTTGACCAGGGTGGTGGTCAGCATTTAACATATAGGATGTAGGATAGTAATTACCGCAGTGACAGAGATAGTCCAGGAAGAACTTTTCTATCCAAAATACCAGTAGGGTACCTGCTGAGAAACCCAGAAGTAAAGAAAGAGTGACACACCTGTTTCTGCCCTCTGGATAAGGACTCTGAGGCCTGTTCTCCAAACCACAGAGGGGAGCACCATTATGTCTGTGGTGGCAAGAGCAAGGAACTTCCTGGACTCCTGAATCACTTAATCCAATTCCTGTCTCCTTAAGGGAGGAATAGTCAGGGAAGCCCAAGGGCTTGGCTCCCAGCAGGAAACCTGTCTGATTATAAAGACTGCCAATAGACAGCATTCAATTATCCCAGCCTAATTAGCCTTCTGAGAGCCTGTCTCCAGAGTCAGGGCACCACCTCCAGCCTCAGCCCTAAGATGCCACAGGCACAGAACATTTCTGGAGTGGTGCCTGGGGATAATGAGTCACCCCTTTGGTCTGATCTCAGGGGCTGGAGCTATGGGAGATGGGGAGTGTGGAGGGGTGTCCCACATAACTCAGGTTGAAGGACATGGAGTCTCAACATTCCACAGACCACAGAGGGCCTTAGCTGAGGAACAGGTAAAGGTGGAAGGACTCAGAGGGAGAGGGAGAATCACAGCCAGCTTTCGAAAAGCTCAGAAATCCCTTCATAGGGACTTCTCTGGTGGTCCAGGGGTTACGACTCCTAACTTTCACAGCAGGGAGCATGGGTTTGACCCCTGGTCAGGGAACTAAGATCCCACATGCCTTGTGTTGTGCCCAAAAAAGAAAGAAAGAAAGAAATCCCTTCTTAGAAGTCCAGACAAGAGATGACGAGTGCCTGCGTTAAGGCAGTATTAGGGAGAGGAACAGATGAACAGATTTAAAGTGTATTTTTGAGAGGCCATTCTAACTCTTTGATGTGGAAAATTAAGGAGGAGTCAAGAATATTGCTATTTACGGAGAAGGCAATGGCACCCGACTCCAGTACTCTTGCCTGGAAAATCCCATGGACGGGGGAGCCTGGTAGGCTGCAGTCCATGGGGTCTCGAAGAGTCGGACATGACTGAGCGACTTCACTTTCACTTTTCACTTTCATGCACTGGAGAAGGAAATGGCAACCCACTCCAGTGTTCTTGCCTGGAGAATCCCAGGGGTGGTGGGCTGCTGTCTCTGGGGTCGCACAGAGTTGGACACGACTGAAGTGACTTAGCAGCAGCAGCAGCAGCAGTTGGCTTCACAGGTGAAAACTACCAAACGTTCGAAGAAGAATTAAAACCAATCCTAAAACTCTTCCAAAAAGAAAAAAATAGAAGAAGCAGGAACACTTAGAGACTCATGTTACGAGGCTAACATCACCGTTACACCAAAGTCCGACAAAGTCACCACTAGGCTGGTGCCAAAGACTCAGGATCTTACTCTCTGGACCAAAGTTGGGACATAGTTTTCTGATTTGTGAATTTGTTTATGTGAAAAGCCATCCAGATTTATAAAAATGAGATGATATTTGAGGGATTACTCTCACTGAAAGTGGCATAAAGATAAATATAAAGCTTAAAGAAAGAACATGTCAGTGAACAGACAGCTGGATTCTAAGAGAATAGATTGTTTTAATACAGATTTGTTCTCTTCTCTCAGAGTCTCCAAGCAGTAAGAAACTAGCAAAGCCCAAGGTGGCCAGATAAAGACCCACAGAGCTGGGACACACAGATTTTATTTCTACCAGATTCTTACATCTATCATTCTACTGCCATAGAGATCTGCCTGGGCTGGAGCCCTGCAATTCAAGGTCTCACAGCCACTCCAACTCCCCAGCCCGAAAAGTCCAGAAGAATGGCCTGATGCCCACCAGGTGGAGCCCAGGAGCTGGAGCCCTTCAGCTCACCCAAGTCAATCCTAAACAGACAAGAATGAAATATCATGAGGAAGATGGGTTTATCTCAGAAATACAAGGAGAATTCAATATGGGAACCATATGGATGGGAATCACTTCATTAACAGGTTACAAAAGAGCTATGTGATCAGTTCACAGTAAAAGACCTGGATTAATGGAGAGACAATGTTTCTGAAGGGCTTCCCTAGTGGCTCAGCAGTAAAGCATTCGACTGCAATGGAGGAGATGTGGGTTGATTCTGGGTCGGGAAGATCCCCTGGAGGAAAGCATGGCAACCCACTCCAGTATTCTTGTCAGGAGAATCCTCAAGGGCAGAGGAACCTGGTGAGCTACAGCCCTTAGGGTCACAAAGAGTGAGACACGACTGAAGCGACTGAGCAGCAGTGTTCCTAAAGGGGAAAGCTTGATTTCATGAAAATGTCACTTTTGCCTCCAAGTTAGTCAATAAATGAAAAGCAAAATCTCAGAATTTTTATGAAATTTTGACAAGCTTATTGCAAAATTTTTCTGGAAAAGAAAATTTGCAAGGATAGACAATATATTATTGAATTAGCTAATAAGAGAAAATTTGCCCTAAAGGATATCAGTACACCCTACAAATCTATAGTAACTGAACAGTGCATATGGGAACAGTAAAAAAAAAAAAAAAAACCATAAAAACTTTTTGGAACAAAACAGTGAGCCTAGAAAGAGACTCATACATATATGAAAAATTAGTATTGATAAAAATAGCATTTTTAAATATTGAGAAAAGGATAACCTTTACAATAAATTCTGTTGGGGCAAGTAAACAAATTTATCCTATTTTTCAAGTAAATAACTAGATAAATAAATCCAGATAAAATAAGAGTGAAATTAAAAAAAAACTTTTTAAAAGTACTAGGATAAAATATAGAAAAGAATATGTATTTAAAAGTTTAGAGATATGAAGCAAGAGAAAGAAATTTAATTACCCCAAATCATTAAACTTCTATATAACAAAAGGCACCATAAACAAACAGAAAGGCCAAATGACAGGAAAAATTCGCCACACATATGATAAACAGAGGATATCGGAGAGAATACATAAGGGACTCTTAGAAATCAATAGTTTTCAAAATTAGAAGAGTGGGCATAAAATATGAAGACAATTCACAAAAGGAAAATATTTAACAGCAAAAGTTGATGTATAAAATTATGTTCAACAGGGTTAGTAATAAGAAAAATGCAAAGTAAAACAATGATATCTATTTTCACCCATCATAAAGCAAAATATAAAAGGCTGATAACACGCAGTATCTGTCAGGGTATGGAGAAATGAGTACTGTTGCACACTTGGAGATCTAAATTAAGACAGCATTTTTGAGGGCAATTTGGTTGCATCTTTCAAAATTTTAAATAATTATACTTTGACCTAATAATTTCCTACCAAGATATCTATCCTAGAGAAATAGATGTGTGTGTCAAAGAGCTGCATAGAATCATTCTGTGCAGATTGTTTGCATGGCAAAAAGAAAAACGCTGGAGATTTAAAACAGGAAATGGTCAAGTAAGATTTAGTATATTTATACAACCGATCATTAAGCACCATCTTATCAAGAAACAAATAAGTATACGGAAATGTCTACACTGTAAATGTCTATATTGTGATTTGTTACACAGCAAGCTTCACATGTTAAGGAAAGAGAATTTTTAAAGATGAAAAATACTATTTCTGAGACAAAAATTATATTAGATGACTCAGTGCAACATGGTACTCTTGACTGGCTCCAGAAAATAAAAATGACATTAGTGGGAAATTGGTGAAATTTGAGTAAAGCCTGTAGTTTAATTGTATTGCATTAGTGTTAATTTCTTAGTTTTGATAGATGTACTATATTTATTTAAGGTGTTAACATTAGAGAAAGCTTGGTGAAGTGTTTATAGGAAACCTAGGTACTGTTCTGGAATTCTTCTGCCAACCTAAAACATTTTGTAGGTTTCTTTTTAATACATTGAGTGGGATTAATGGCAGACCAAAACCTGCAGAACAAAATATTTGGTTAACTTGATGACATAGCAATATAAACTATCTAAAATAAAACAGAGAGAGGAAAAAACTGGAAAAGAAAAGAAAGTGGAGTATCAGTGATCTTTGGGACAACCTCAAGTGTCCTAAGATAAGTATAACTGGGAAAATGGTGACAGAATAAATAACGTAAAAAAAATAATGGTTGAAATTTTTCCAAATATGATGAAAACTACCAATCCACAGATCCAAAAATCTCAACAAGCCTCAAGCAGAAGAAACATGAAAACACCTACACCAAGGCACATCATAATCAAGTTGCTTAAAACCAATGATAAAAAAAAAAATATTAAAAGCAGCCAGGGAAAAGGCACCTTATGCAAAGGCACAAGCATAAGGATGGCAGTAGACCTCTTTCTAGAAACCATGTGAGCCAGACAGCTGTGAAACATCCTTAAAATATGAGGGGGGAGGGGTTGGGGAGATAATACCATCAGAATTACGTACCAAGCAAGACTACTTCTCAAAAATGAAGGCAAAATAAAAATATTTTCAGATGCACAGATGTTGAAATACTTTATCATCAGTAGGCCATATCTATAAGAATGTTAAAAGAATTCCTTCAAGTAAAAGAAAACTGATACCAGAAGGAAACCTAGATCTATACAAAGCAATTAGACCTGGAAGTATAAAATAAATATAAAAGGTTTTTATATTATATATAAATAAATATAACAGATTTTAATATTATATATAAATACATATAGCAGATTTTCCTCTAATTTTTAAACTTCTTTTAAAAATAGTTGACTATTTGAAGCAAAAGTAGTACGATATTGCAGGATACGTAACATATGTGAAATAAAAATATATGACAACAATAGCTCAAAGCCCAAGAGAGGGGAAATAAAACCGCATTGTTAAAAGGTTTACACACTACTGGTGAAGTGGTACAGTATTAATTAAAGCTAAACTGATAGGTTATACTTAAAGCAACCACTAAAAATAAACGATCACTAGTATGCCACACGGGGCTTCCCAGGTGGCACAGTGGTAAAGAACTCACCTGGCAATGCGGGAGATGAAAGAGATGCAGACTCAAAGCTTGGGTTGAGGAGATCCCCTGGAGTAGGAGATGACAACCTGCTCCAGGATTCTTGCTGGGAAATTTCATTGACAGAGAAGCCTTGTGGGTTACAGTCCATGGGATTGCAGAGAGTCAGACACGACTGAGTGACTAAGCACACACGCACACACCACATCCAATACAGGGGATAAAATGACATCACAATGAATACTCAGTTAATCCAAAAGAACACAGAATAAAATTTAAAAGGGAGAAAATAGCAGATGGGACAACAGATAATAAAAAGCAAGATGGAAGATTTAAACCCAACCATATTCATAATCATTTTAAATGTAAATGGTCTAAACATCCCAATTAAAAAGCCGAAGTTGTCAGACTGAATTTTTAAAGACCCAAATTAATAATAGTGTATAAAGTAGATTTTAAAGAATATTAACAATGATAAAGGGCTTTCCTGGTGGCTCAGTGGTAAAGAACCTGCCTGCCAGTGGAGGACACCTGGGTTCGATTCCTGGGTTGAGAAGATCCCCTGGAGAAGGAAATGGCAACCAACCCCAGTATACTTGCCTGGAGAACCCCATGGACAGAGAAGCCTGGCGAGCTACAGTCCATGGGGTCACAAAAGACTTGGACATAACTTAGCGACTAAACAACAAAGAGAGTCATTTGGAAATGACAAAGGGATCAATTCATCAAGCATACATAACAATCCTAACAGTTCATGTACCTAATGATAGGACTTCAAAGTAAGTGAAGCAAATACTGACAGAACAGAAAGAGAGATAGACAAATCTATCATTGCAGCTGTAGATTTCATCACCTCTCCTTCAATAATTGAAAAAAAAAAAAAGAAAATGAGGAAGGTAGAGAAGATTTGAACAACACCCTCCTCTAACTTGATATTTATAAAACACTTTACCCAGTAACAGCAGGATACACACTTTTTTCCAAAATGCATAGAAAACATTTATCATGGGGTGGGGCAGGCCACCAATATTTCTCATCCCCTCCAACTCTGAGTCACAGAGGATAAATTTATGGTCAGTGGAGCTGAGAAGTTGGGGGCTCCCTTTCTCCCCAGAGTCCCCTCTTGTAGGATGGAGCAGATGGAGCAGCAGAGGATAGTTGGGCCCCAATCTCACTCGCCCCAGCTTTCAGGGTGCTGGGAGAGCCAAGCTAAGATGACTAGAGGCTACTACCTACTACTCTTCACCCAGCACCCAGAGCAATGGCTCAGAGACTTCACCCAGGGGAAGAGGAAGGCTATAAGAAGCGAAAATTCCAAAGCTCTCCTTCAAAGGATCTGACTCCATCTGAAACAGAGTGAGTAGACGTTAATCCTAAACATGCCCCAGGAAAAGTGCACAGTAATGCAAAGACAAATAACCCAATTTAAAAATGGGCAAAGGATCTAAATAACCGTTTCTCCAGAAAAGATATATAAATGGCCAATATGCATGTGAGAAATGCTCTACATCACTTGTCATCAGGAAATGCAAGCCACAAACAGATCACACCCACTAGGATGGTAATAACCAAAAAGGCAGATAATAACAAGTGTTCATGAGGTTCTGGAGAAGTTAGAACCATAATAGATTGCTGATGGGATGTAAAATGGTGCAGTCCTTTTGGAAAACAGTCTGATAATTCCTCAGAAGGTTAAGGAGAGTTATCATATGACCCAGCAATCCCACTCTTAGGTATGTACGCAGGAAATGAAAACATACATCCATACAAAAACTTGTATTATGTAAATGTTCCTAGTGGTAATATCCATAACAGTCAAAAAGTGGGAACTCAATGTCCTTCAACTGATGAATACATGAACGAAAACACCCATTGCCATAGACAATACTGTATCTTCCAAATATTCACATGTTGTGATCCTAACCCTAATGTGATCATAGGAGGTGGGGCCTTTGGGAGATGATTAAGTTATAAGGGTTAAGCCCTCATGGATGGGATTCAGTTGAGTTCAGCTCAGTCATTCAGTCATGTCTGACTCTTTGCGACCCCATGAACCACAGCACTCCAGGCCTCCCTGTCCATCACCAACTCCCGGAGTCCACCCAAACCCATGTCCATTGAGTCGGTGATGCCATCCAAACATCTCATCCTCTGTCATCCCCTTCTCCTCCTGCCCCCAATCTTTCCCAGCATCAGGGTCTTTTCCAGTGAGTCATCTCTTCACATCAGGTGGCCAAAGGATTGGAGTTTCAGCTTCAACATCAGTCCTTTCAATGAATACCGAGGACTGATCTCTTTTAGGATGGACTGGTTGGATCTCCTGCAGTCCAAGGGACCCTCAAGAGTCTTCTCCAACACCACAGTTCAAAGCATCATGAATGGGATTAGTGCTTTTAGAAAATAGACCCCAGAAATGTAAATTGATGCAGTCACTATGGAAAACAGTATTGAGGTTCCTCAAAAAACTAGAGTTGCCACACGACCTGACAATCCCACTCTGGGGCACATATCTAGACAAAACTATATATAATTTGAAAAGATTCCAATGTTCATTGCAGCACAATTTACAATAGCCAAGCCTCCACAACTATGAAAAATAATCTTCTGTTGCTTATAAGCTGCCCAGTCTATGGTATTCTGTTCTAGCAGCCCAAATAGAGGAAGATATATACATACCATGGAATTTCATCGAAAAATTAAGTACTGATCCATGCTATACAATATGGCTCATCCTTAAAAACTTTGTGCTGTTAATATATGAAAGAAATCAGTCACAAAGGGACACATATCATATGATATCATTTATATAAAATGACCAGAATAGAATTATATAGAGAGAAAGTAGATTAGTGGTGGCCTGGGCCAAGTTGAGCACCAAAGAACTGATGCTTTTGAACTGTGGTAATGGAGAAGATTCTTGAGAGTCCCTTGGACTCCAAGGAGATCCAACCAGTACATCCTAAAGGAGATCAGCCCTGGGTGTTCTTTGGAAGGAATGATGCTAAAGCTGAAGCTCCAGTACTTTGGCCACCTCATGCGAAGGGTTGACTCATTGGAAAAGACTGATGCTGGGAGGGATTGGAGGCAGGAGGAGAAGGGGATGACAGAGGATGAGATGGCTGGATGGCATCACTGACTCGATGATTGTGAGTTTGAGTGAACTCCGGGAGTTGGTGATGGACAGGGAGGCTGGGCGTCCGGCGATTCACGGGGTCACAAAGAGTCGGACACGACTGAGTGACTGAACTGAACTGAGGGCCAGAAGAAGTTTGAGTGGAAATGGAGTGTGACTGTTAATGGGGACAGAGTTTCCCTTAAAGGTGAAACTGCCTATCAATTGTTCATTCAGTCACTCCAATCTCTTTAAATGTATTCACCAAGAGTGGCCGATAAATTGACTTAATGGTGCACCCACCCATCCATTCATTTATTGATCCTGTAAATGTTCATGGCCCACACTGAGGACTGACCTGTGAGGGTGGATTCCTGGCCCTGAGCCACCTCCTCCAACTTTTCTACACCAATTAAGATCTCTAAGTAGACTCTGTGTAATTGGGTCTTTGGGACATCATCCCTGAAGCACCCCAAAGTTTCTAAGCTGGGCGAATTTCCCCTTCTGCCTCTGAATTGCCTTGGGGATGGTGCGGTCCCCTGGTGCAGGGAGTTTTGAAAGGTCCCTGCTCCCCGGGAGGATGTCGGCCAGCAATGGGCTGGGAATTGCTGGGTTGGGCAGTCCCTGGCTGCTGAGAGTGAACCACCGGGCACCCTGCTCAGCCTTGAGCCCACCAGAATTGCCTAGTCCTACCAAACCTGACACACTGCAGAGAATGTGCTGAATCCTAAGTGCTTGTTCTACTTCTCCCACATTCTAAGAGCTCCACTTAACTGTGTCACATTGCAAACACTTCACTACACTCTACAAAAGCTTAAGTGTGTCTTCCTAGTTTGGAAAGCTCCAGTAATGTGAAACTCGGTCCTCTCCACTGAGGTTCCCTGGATAGAGGAGGCTCAGACCTGCTTCTTGAACCTGTTTTCTCCTGATTACAACCAGTGAAGGTTCCTGGTCTCAGAAACATCTTCCAGGAAACAAGGCACATGGATCTGGAAGAGGCTGAAGGTAAGTAAAAAAATGGTGACATGGGGCAGAGGAAGGGGCTGGGGTCAGGAGCCCCAGGGAACTCCTGCAGCCTTGATTTCCCCTCTAACTCACTGTGCATCACTGGGCAAGCCCCTTCCTTCTTTGAGCTTCATTTCGCCCATATATAACAAGGGGTGGTCTTGCTGATCTGCAAGCACACCCCCCAACCCCAGTTCAGACAGGTGTCATCCAGGCTAGGAACCGCTTGGACTGAGCAGCCAGCTGCTCAATCCCAATGTGTCTTAGCCTCAGGAAGTGGCAAAGGAACAGGAAGAAGTTGGCTGTGGCCAGGCTGGGGGCTTCAGCTTGGCCTTCAGAATCTGGGTGAGGAGGGGAGAGGGCAACCTCCCTGTGGGCTGGTGGGGCTAAGCAACAAGCTGGAAGCCAGTGAGAAAGGTGAGCACCATCCTCCAGGTGCACACACATGGCCGTGATGCATACAGGACAGAGGGCTCAGGTGGCCTGGGAGAGGATAAAGGGAGGCTCCCCAGGGGAAGTGGCACTTGAACTGGTTTTCAGATAGCATTTGACCAGAAGATACACTGAGAGACACTGTGGGCTCTGCAAACGAAGCTCCCTGGCCCAGCTCTGGGAAGCAGAGTCCCACAGCCTGTACCCGCATCCCTCCTCCTGGCTCTTCTTGGCCCCCAGTCCAGGGGAGACGGCTCAGAGGCTCAGATTCTCAGGTTCTCAGCACTCAGGCCGGAAGGCAGATGAAGCACTGAGCAGGTCTGCTCACCACGTCCCAGGTCTGAGCTTTCTTTGTCCTCATGTTTCATCCCAGGCAGAGACTGCTCCCCGCCCGCAGGGCTGCTGCTTCTCCCGTGATACGTCCAGGGCCCCTGCCTGGTCTCCACACACCTCCTCTGTCCTGCCTGGTCCTCTGAAGCTCTGGCCACAGGTCCAAGGGTCTGCTCTACTGGTTGTGTACGTGTGTGTGTGTATGTGTGTGAAAGAGAACAAGAGTGAGTGCCTGCCACACGTATACTCAAGCAAAGGACTGTACATGCACATGCGTGAGCCTGATGTGGTGTGTATACTCACAGGTGAATGTGTGCACCTGGCTGCCAGTCAAGTGTTTGTGGCAGGCAGGTGCCTGTGTGGTGACCTGTGTGGGTGTATGTATATTCTGACAGGCGTGTCTGCAGCCACTGACTGCAGACAGTTGCCAGTGACTTTAGGGGATAAATTATGTGGTCCATTGAAATATGCAAAGGAGGAGGCTATGGCCTGACCGAGCCACCGGCTCTGCAGCACAGTGCCCACCACCTCTGTGCCTCCCCAACCCTTTCATGGCTCCTGCTGCCACTGCTACTCCGTCCAGGGTGCCTCTCCAGGAAGCCAGCCTGGAGTTTCCCTGCTGAAACTTGAAGGGAGCTCACAGCTCACGCTCTCCTGACCCTGCAACGTCTCTAGACACAGTCAAACCGAGGCAAGACTTTTTATCTGAGATCCCAGGACAAGGCCAGTGCTCTCTTTGCTGCAGAAAAGCCCCTCCGCCCCTGAGGCAGCACGAAAAGCTCGGGACCCCGCGTCTGTGCATGTGAGGGCATAGTCCACAGGGGCCCCAGCCTGGGCCTGACTGGGTGGTAGAGGCCCAGGGAGACCCAGAGAGAGTCCGCATCAGGAAGGATTTTGTGACGCTTCAAGTGGCCTGACAGCAAAAAGAAAAGTGTGTCTAAGGAAGTAATCTTCCCGTCACTAGAGGCATGCAAACAGAAGCAGGATGAGGCTCAGGTAGGAACAGGAGAGGATTTTTATCAGGGAATGGTTGAGGCTTCCTGGCCTGGGGGCACAGTGTTCTCATTCCTTCTCCTTATGCCTAGCACCATGTCTGGAGTATGATAGGAACTCAATCCCTTCTTGATTCTGAAAGGAATAAACATGGTAGGACTAACAGAAGGAAATTGTCTCCAGCAATGGCGGCATTGACAGGAACTGGTGGCCAACCCAGACCCAGGCTTGGACAGTGTGTCCCATGGGCTCCAAGAGCTGAAACACTAGGGAAAGTTTAAGTCCTGCTCCTTAGCTGGTGAGAAGATTGGGAGTAGGGGGAGACACTTAGGAGAAAGATGTCCATCTAGGGTGATGAAAGAACAACCAATATTTGGGGTTTAACAGAAGCAAACATCTGCTGTGAGCTCAGTGCAACTGTCATGCTGTTAGGAGAACAGGATTCTAGAGTCATCTTGCCAGGTACCTGCTGTGCAGCCTCAGTTTCCCTACCTGCACAATGGGAGCTCCAATGGATTAATCTCTCAGAGCATATTCTAATTTGATGCCTAGGAGTTCATGAAGCCCAAGCAGCCCTGGCTCAGGTTAAGAGAAAATAGGAGGCAGGCTGAAAGGTCCATCAAATTTTCACTCAAAAACACATCAGTAGTCAGTTCAGTTGCTCAGTCATGTCCAACTCTTTGCGACCCCATGAACTGCAGCATGCCAGTCTTCCCTGTCCATCATCAATTCCCAGAGCTTGGTCAAATGCGTGTCTCTTGAGTCAGTGCTGCCATCCAACCATCTCATCCTCTGGCTTCCCCCCTTCTCTCGCCTTCAATCTTTCCCAGAATGAGGGTCTTTTCTAATGACTCAGCTCTTTGCATCAGGTGGTCAAAGTATTGAAGCTTCAGTTTCAGCATCAGTCCTTCCAATAAATATGGTGAAGATCAATTCTGAAGGTCAATCCACAGTAGCTGATAAAGCAGGTTTAATGGGCTCACAGGTGGACGAGCCCCTCATAGGCTCAGAGGCCAGGAGCCCCTCCAATCAAGCACAACGTATGCTTCATGCATGGAGACAAGAGCTGACTGCAGAGGCAAGTCAGAGTTTTGCAGGCTGGGGGCTAAATGAGACAGGCCTCTGCATGAGTGGAAACAGTGTGATACAACTCAAGGCTTCCTGAAAGCCAGGAGGACCCTCAGAGACCATCTAGCCCAGTGAGTCTCAAAGTGTGGTCCCCTGACCAACAGAACAGCATCACTCAGACTTAGTAAGATAGAAATTCTGTGTTTTCACAAACTTTCCAGGTGATTCTCATGAAATCTTTACAGGTGATTCTAAGATTTGAGGACATTTCATCCAGCCCATTGTTCCCGAAACTATGCTGCTGCTGCTACTGCTAAGTCACTTCAGTCGTGTCTGACTCTGTGTGACCCCATAAACAGCAGCCCACCAGGCTCCTCTGTCTCTGGGATTCTCCAGGCAAGAACACTGGAGTGGGTTGCCATTTCCTTCTTCAATGCATGAAAGTGAAAATTGAAAGGGAAGTCGCTCAGTCGTATCCGACTCTTAGCGACCTCATGGACTGCAGCCTACCAGGCTCCTTCATTCATAGGACTTTCCAGGCAAGAGTACTGGAGTGGGGTGCCATTGCCTTCTCTGATGCTGCTAGAATACTTATTTGCAGAAGGTTAACGGGTGCTCTGTAAAAGGAGGATCTATGGTCAAATAAGTTTGGGAACTACCTACTCTCTGCATCACTTTCAGAAAGTCACAAATCACAGTGGTGTGTTAATGACTCTGAGAAGCTCTGCAGTTAATTATTTACTTTTGATTAATCCAACGTTGTTTCAAATTGCTTTTTCAGATTGCCCACATTTCCATTAACACTCTCTCAGAGAAATTCTGACCCACATCAATCCTCATTTTTCACGTGGATCTATTGAAAACTGGAAGAAGTATGGGGATTGCCCAAAGTCTCAGAGAGAGTGTGTCAGGGCTCGAAAAGGCTCTAGCAATACGCTTCACCCCTAAACCCTGCACCCTCTTTCCCTGCCTCCCAGCTGTGTCTTGCTCCAGAGTTCTGTGATATGGAGCCAGTCAACAGCACAGAGGTGTCTGAGTTCTTCCTGAAAGGATTTTCAGGTTACCCTGCCCTGGAGCACCTGCTCTTCCCTCTGTGCTCAGCCATGTACCTGGTGACCCTGCTGGGGAACACAGGCATCGTGGTGGTCAGCGTGCTGGATGCCCGCCTGCACACACCCATGTACTTCTTCCTGGGCAACCTCTCCATCCTGGACATCTGCTACACGTCCACTTTTGTGCCCCTGATGCTTGTCCACCTCCTGTCAGCGCAGAAGACCATCTCCTTTCTTGGCTGCGCACTCCAGATGTGTCTGAGTCTGTCTACAGGCTCCACAGAGTGCCTGCTGCTTACCATCATGGCCTATGATCGCTACCTGGCCATCTGCCGGCCCCTTAGATACCCCGTGCTGATGAGCCACCGGCTCTGCTGGTTGCTGGCGGGAGCCGCCTGGGTCCTCTGTCTCTGCAAGTCAGTGTCTGAGACAGTCATTGCCATGAGGCTGCCCTTCTGCGGTCACCGTGTGGTCAGTCACTTCACCTGCGAGATCCTGGCAGTCCTGAAGCTGGCCTGTGGTGACACGTCCATCAGTGAGGTCTTCCTGCGGGTTGGTGCCATCTTGCTGCTGCCCGTGCCCCTGGCCTTCATCTGCCTGTCCTACACACTTATCCTGGCCACCACCCTGAGGGTACCCTCAGCCGCTGGGCGCCGCAAAGCCTTCTCTACTTGCTCAGCACACCTGGCCGTGGTGATGCTTTTCTATGGCACCGTGATCTTCATGTACATGAAACCCAAGAGCAAGGAGGCCCGCATCTCTGAAGAGGTCTTCACGGTCCTCTATGCTGTGGTCACACCCATGCTGAACCCCGTCATCTACAGCCTGAGGAACAAGGAGGTGAAGGAGGCCGCCAGGAAGGTGTGGGGCAGGATACAGACCTCCAGGTGAGGGAAGCCAGGGCTCCTGCAGGTTAGCAGCTCAGGTCTGCCTTCGCCTACAGAGAGGATGGGTAGGGCTCAGGGTTGGGGGTCTGGAATCTCAACCCAGAAAGGCAGCACCACCTCCCACTGATCCTGCCACAGATCCGAGCTCACAGTTCCACCTTTGTTCCTTCCCCAGGCAGAGCCCTGGGCCAGCTCTCAGCATCACTCCCCACATCTTCACACCAGCCTCCCGGCTGGCCTCAAGATTTCAATCTTGTTCCTCCCAATCTACTCTCCAAGGGTCATCCAGAGGGATATTTCGGAAAAGTCTATTTGATCATGTCTCTCTCTCGGCTGAAACCCCTGAATGGCTCTCAGAGCTCTCAGGATGAATTGAAAGGGCTTTGCTGGGTGCATTCCAGACCCCTGCAGCCTGTCCCTGCTGGTCAGGACCAACCCCCTTCCCCACCCTCTGCCCCACAGACTCCCTCCTGTCAGTGTCACACACCAACCCGGCAGGAGCCTCGTGCGCCCAGCAATGCCTGGCTCTGTGCCCTTCTTGGTTCTTCCCACAAGGCAGCCCCCACCCGGCACACAGCTCCATGTGTAAAAGGACTGCCTGATCCTCAAGGCCCGTCTTTTTATTTTTAAAATGTAATTCCTTAAGCTACACATGAGGTCCTTGTTGTTTTCCTATTTTATATAGAGTACAGAAAATCTGTTTATCCCCAACTCCTAATTTACCCCTCCCCCCACCCAAGGCCCATCTTGAACGACACCTCCTCCAGGAAGCCTCCCCACTCTGCACCTCTCACTGTGCTCCTCCTGCTTTATTTCAGTGTTGCTCTAAAAGCCAGTACGGAGAAGGCAATGGCCCCCCACTCCAGTATTCTTGCCTGGAAAATCCTATGGATGGAGGAGCCTGGTAGGCTGCAGTCCATGGGGTTGCTAAGTGTAGGATACGACTGAGCGACTTCACTTTCACTTTTCACTTTCATGCATTGGAAAAGGAAATGGCAACCCACTCCAGTATTCTTGCCTGGAGAATCCCTGGGATTGGGGAGCCTGGTGGGCTGCCGTCTATGGGGTCGCACAGAGTCGGACACGACTGAAGTGACTTAGCAGCAAGAGCCAGTAATACCGGATTTTACTCTGTCCCAAGGTCTGGCCCTGCCCAACCCCAAGCCCACAGTGGTTTCTTAACTAAACAGAAAACACATCAAGGTAGGGCAGAGCCTGGGGTCCTCCCCAAATCTGATCAGAGCTGAGATGAAGTTCACAGGTGACAGGCACAGTCTAGCGCCTGGGCAGAGGCAGTGACGAGGCCCAGCCCCCAAGATTTCCAGCCCAGCCCAGGCCCTGGGACGCTGGTCACTGGAGCAGCTGAGGGTCTGGCTTCCTCTATCGCTTTAGCAGCAGCCTCTCCATTGCTTCCCTGCCGAGCATCCAGGCTTCATGTGACCTTGGGGAGACTCTGCTTCACCCGTCTTCAACCCACCTACTAAGAGCCTGCCATTTCCACCTCTTCCTGGAGCTCAGCCTCTTCCCAGGTTTGAACACACAGAGGAAACGGACTCAGACTTGAGAGCGTCTCCATTCCCTGCCCTCTCTGGCCTCAGTGGTACGATCTTGTTTGATGGGAGAGCTCGGCCACCGAGCAACAGGCCAGCTCTCCTGCACCCTGTAGGTAAGCACCGTCCTTGTCTGAGCCCTCAGGTACCCTCCAGTCCCTTTCCTGCTTCCTCTGTTGGTCAGAACAGAGGCACAAAGGAGAGCAGCACAGCCCACAGCCCACAGCTGACCAAGCCAGGGTGAAGCTTCTGCAGAGATGTTCTGCTAGGCCTCTGATGCCATGCCAGGAGTTTGGACTTCATGCTGTGGGGACTGGGAGTTTACAATCACACTTACTTTTAGCAGGGTCACTGATTAGACACCATACTTCACCCATGAAACTAACAAAGAATTTCTCTAACATATATTGTTAACTATAGTGCAGTGAAGCAGGTAATGTCATAATAACCGGTGAGGGTGGGAATACATTTATATGAACTTCCTGCCAAGTAAGTTGTGGGTATGAATCAAGAGACTTGAAAACTTCATACCCTTTGACCCAACACCTCTACTTTTAGGAATTACTTGGAGAAAATTATTACAGGTGCAAAGATTTATCTATTTATCTATCTATATGATATTAATCACAGAGGTATTTTGGGTAACAAAAAATTGTAAGACTCATAATGTCCAACTGGGGCAGAATGTGTAAATAAATTCTGATGGAGCCCAATGATGGACTGTGACACAGCCATTGTAAATCTTATTTTTTGAAGAATAATTGATGATGGGAAATGTTCACACTGTAATTAACATAAAAAAAGGTAGAACAAGTAACTGTACTCAATAAAATCTCAATTTTCTTAAGGATATATAAATAAGTATGTATATAGAAGGCTTTGGCATAGTTAATAAAGCAGAAATAGATGTTTTTCTGGAACTCTCTTGCTTTTTCCATGATCCAGCGGATGTTGGCAATTTGATTTCTGGTTCTTCTGCCTTTTCTAAAATCAGCTTGAACATCAGCAAATTCACGGTTCACGTATTGCTGAAGCCTCGCTTGGAGAATTTTGAGCATGACTTTACTAGCATGTGAGATGAGTGCAATTGTGCGGTAGTTTGAGCATTCTTTGGCACTGCCTTTCTTTGGAATTGGAATGAAAACTGACCTTTTCCAGTCCTGTGGCCACTGCTGAGTTTTCCAAATTTGCTGGCATATTGAGTGCAGCACTTTCACAGCATCATCTTTCAGGGTTTGAAATAGCTCAACTGAAATTCCATCACCTCCATGAGCTTTGTTCGTAGTGATGCTTTCCAAGGCCCACTTGACTTCACATTCCAGGATGTCTGGCTCTAGATTAGTGATCACACCATCGTGATTATCTGGGTCGTGAAGATCTTTTTTGTACAGTTCTTCTGTGTATTCTTGCCACCTCTTCTTAATATCTTCTGCTTCTGTTAGGTCCATACAATTTCTGTCCTTTATCGAGCCCATCTTTGCATGAAATGTTCCCTTGGTATCTCTAATTTTCTTGAAGAGATCTCTAGTCTTTCCCATTCTGTTCTTTTCCTCTGTTTCTTTGCATTGATTGCTGAAGAAGGCTTTCTTATCTCTTCTTGCTATTCTCTGGAACTCTGCATTCAGATGCTTATATCTTTCCTTTTCTCCTTTGCTTTTCACCTCTCTTCTTTTCACAGCTATTTGTAAGGCCTCCCCAGACAGCCATTTTGCTTTTTTGCATTTCTTTTCCATGGGGATGGTCTTGATCCCTGTCTCCTGTACAATGTCACGAACCTCTGTCCATAGTTCATCAGGCACTCTATCTATCAGATCTAGACCCTTAAATCTATTTCTCACTTCCACTGTATAATCATAAGGGATTTGATTTAGGTCATACCTGAATGGTCTAGTGGTTTTCCCTACTTCCTTCAATTTGAGCCTGAATTTGGTAATAAGGAGTTCATGATCTGAGCCACAGTCAGCTCCTGGTCTTGTTTTTGTTGACTGTATAGAGCTTCTCCATCTTTGGCTGCAAAGAATATAATCAATCTGATTTCGGTGTTGACCACCTGGTGATGTCCATGTGTAGAGTCTTCTCTTGTGTTGTTGGAAGAGGGTGTTTGCTATGACAAGTGCATTTTCTTGGCAAAACTCTATTAGTCTTTGCCCTGCTTCATTCCACATTCCAAGGCCAAATTTGCCTGTTACTCCAGGTGTTTCTTGACTTCCTACTTTTGCATTCCAGTCCCCTATAATGAAAAGGACATCTTTTTCGGGTGTTAGTTTTAAAAGATCTTGTAGGTCTTCATAAAACCATTCAACTTCAGCTTCTTCAGCATTACTGGTTGGGGCACAGACTTGGATTACTGTGATATTGAATGGTTTGTGTTGGAGACGAACAGAGATCATTCTGTCATTTTTGAGATTGCATCCAAGTACTGCATTTTGGACTCTTTTGTTGACCATGATGGCTACTCCATTTCTTCTGAGGGATTCCTGCCTGCAGTAGTAGATATAATGGTCATCTGAGTTAAATTCACCCATTCCAGTCCATTTTAGTTTGCTGATTCCTAGAATGTCGATGTTCACTCTTGCCATCTCTTGTTTGACCACTTCCAATTTGCCTCGATTCATGGACCTGACATTCCAGGCCTCTTGAGAAATCTGTATGCAGGTCAGGAAGCAGCAGTTAGAACTGGACATGGAACAACAGACTGGTTCCAAATAGGAAAAGGAGTATGTCAAGGCTGTATATTGTCACCCTGCTTATTTAACTTCTATGCAGAGTACATCATGAGAAACGCTGGACTGGAAGAAACACAAGCTGGAATCAAGATTGCTGGGAGAAATATCAATAACCTCAGATATGCAGATGACACCACCATTATGGCAGAAAGTGAAGAGGGACTAAAAAGCCTCTTGACGAAAGTGAAAGAGGAGAGTGAAAAAGTTGGCCTAAAGCTCAACATTCAGAAAACGAAGATCATGGCATCCGGTCCCATCACTTCATGGGAAATAGATGGGGAAACAGTGGAAACAGTGTCAGATTTTATTTTGGGGGGGCTCCAAAATCACTGCAGATGGTGACTGCAGCCATGAAATTAAAAGACGCTTACTCCTTGGAAGAAAAGTTATGACCAACCTAGACAGTATATTGAAAAGCAGAGACATTACTTTGCTGATTAAGGTCCATCTAGTCAAGGCTATGGTTTTTCCTGTGGTCATGCATGGATGTGAGAGTTGGACTATGAAGAAGGCTGAGCACCAAAGAAATGATGCTTTTGAACTGTGGTGTTGGAGAAGACTCTTGAGAGTCCCTTGGACTGCAAGGAGATCCAACCAGTCCATTCTGAAGGAGATCAGCCCTGGGATTTCTTTGAAAGGAATGATGCTAAAGCTGAAACTCCAGTACTTTGGCCACCTCATGTGAAGAGTTGACTCATTGGAAAAGACTCTGATGCTGGGAGGGATTAGGGGCAGGAGGAGAAGGGGACGACGGAGGATGAAATGGCTGGATGGCATCACGTACTCGATGGACGTGAGTCTGAGTGAACTCCGGGAGTTGGTGATGGACAGGGAGGCCTGGCGTGCTGTAATTCATGGGGTCACAAAGAGTTGGACATGACTGAGCGACTGAACTGAACAACTGAACTGATGTATATAGAAATTCCTTGGAAATTATGACAAAATGTTAACCAACAATTGTTTCCTACAGGTGATGGAGTTACAGATTGATTTGCTTTCTTCATTATTCTTTCCAACCTTGCTCAATACTTCTAAAATGAACATGACTTAGAATTTATAGGATAGTATTATTTTTGAGAAATGGAAGATCGCATGGCTCCAGATAGAGTACAGAGGAGAAGCGCGCATGCCCGAGGGCAGGAAGTGAGGAAGCATGGATGGGGCCTGACCCAGGTGGGCGGTCAGGCAGAGAGCGTGGAGCTGATGTCTGGGGACACTGGGCTGATGGCAGAGATGGCTGAGGAAGGAGGAGACTGTGGTTTGGTGCTTGAGCTTCTGGGTTTTTTGGGTAGATATCGCACCACCGTGAGAGACGGCCTCAGAGATGGGGAGGAAAAGAGTAGGCTGGAGGTGGCGGGAGGGCTAGGGGGAGCTTGTCTGTGGGCATCCACGGAGTGGCAAGATGGTCCCTTTCCTCAGCAGTTAGAAAATGAGTGGTGACAATCTTCCAATGTTTTATTTCAACCTGCGTTCTTGACAAAAAGATATTCCCACAGACACATCACAGTTTATTCAGAAAATGTGCAATCACTGCTGCATTATTTAAGGCTGTTTTTAGTCCTTAAGCTCTGTCAAGTTGTCATCGTTTCTTGTGAAGGAAAGAGAAAGGCATGAGAAGGGAAATACGAAAGGGGGCCTGCAGAAACTCACACACCCAGCGCAATCACTGACTTCACGTCCGTCACAGGGGTCCAGGCCTCACCCCGTACAGCAATTCCCTTTCCTTAACCTTCCCTGCTGGCTCAGTGGTGAAGAACCCGCCTGCCAGTGCAGGAGACACAGTTTCGATCCTTGGGTTGGGAAGATCCCCTGGAGAAGGGAATGGCAACTCCAGTATTTCTGTGTAGGAAAACCCATGGACAGAGTAGCCTGGTGGGCTAGTCCACAGGGTCACAAAACTCACAAAAAGAGTCAGACACAACTTAGGGACTAGACTATAACAACAACATTTCATGAGCACAGGTTCCTGCAGCACTCCTGCCAGGAGACACCCCACTTCATAGCCCCCAAGATTCAGGTCCAAGGGGCAGGGCTGCAGTGAGACCTGGTCTTCAGATTCCTGTCCAGTGTCTCTCCTGTGCCCACCTCACCCAACCAGGCCCTCCGGGGGCAGCACAGGGAACCTGGAGTCTCTGAAGCCACATTGTGCCAAGTCTGCAAACTTGTGTCATTGCAGAGTGTGAACTTTAAATTGGGCAGGGACTACGAGTCCCAGAAGGCAGGGAGCAGGAGAGATATCTACATAACAGGGGACCAGGAGGCTGGGCCTCGGGGGCTCGGGGCCTCGATCCTGGCCCACCCCAGCACAGTGTGTCTGCTGGTAATGAACTCAGCACTCCCTCACTCTGCTCTCCCAAGCCTCAGGTCACCTCACCTGTCATCTGCTCAGCCACCTGCCTGCACTAATGTCACTGGACAACAGGTAGGAGGCAGGGAGAATCCATCTAGCATGTTGACTATTCTCCTGAAATCTTTTTTAATCATACAGAAACCAGAATACCTGCTTGGAGAAGGGAACAAAGTGATACTACAATATCCACTACCTCTTGCTGAATACTTACCCTGTGCAAACGTCCATGCTAACACCTTTCACCGAATCCTCAAAATTCCCCCACAAGGAAATACTATTCTTATCCCTACAGGTAAGGAGGCTGAGACTGAGAAAGCCATTAGCAAGTGGCAGGTCTCAGACTTGGGCTTGGCAGTCTGACTCCAAAGCCCACACTCACCGGCTCTGCCATCACTGTGTGGAGTGATGCAGGAATCCAGATGCCGGCACTTCTGGGTCATTCTAACAGAAGCTTCTTCTTGTGCTCCTCAACTTCCTTTTAAAATCATGTCTGAAGCTTAAAATAAGAATGAAATGGTTCAAACTAGATTTACCAGCCAATGAAACTGACATGATATTTACCTGGGTTGGAAGTTGCTAGAAAGATGAGGGAATATTTCAGGGATGGTACAGAGTGTAAGAAACCACAATATTGAATAATTCCATTTCACACAAGGGGAAACTCAACGATGATCATAGAGCAGAATGGGAACAAGGGCAAGAATCAAACCTGGACACCTCACTCCCAGTCTAGGGCTCCTTCCAGGGCATTATCTTGCCTCTCAGGAGGGCTAAAAGTGGGGAAAGAATTAGACAGTGATTCTCTGTGAACCTGACTTTCCAGGACATGATGGAATGAGAGACCTGTCAGACAGATGTTAGAGCGGTTTCCTGCTGCTGCAGCTGCTAAGTCGCTTCAGTCGTGTCCGACTCTGTGTGACCCCAGAGACAGCAGCCCACCAGGCTCCCCCGTCCCTGGGATTCTCCAGGCAAGAACACTGGAGTGGGTTGCCATTTCCTTCTCCAATGCATGAGAGTGAAAAGTGAAAGGGAAGTCGTTCAGTCGTGTCCGCCTCCTAGTCTACTGCAAAACACCATTGCACCAAAATGCTCTGCAGCATGTCTGGTCCTCCTTCTCTGGACATTTGTAGGGTTACACAGGGCAGCAGGCTGTGGACAGATGGGACACATGTCTCTTCTGGGTCAGAGCAGTGACCTGTCAGTGTGAGACGCTCTGCTGGGTTCTTTCCCAGCTGTAAGAACTGGTGACGTCCCAGAGGGTGGAGCCAGGGTCTCTGAGGATGACAACCTGGAACAGAGCCCCCTGAAAACCTGCAAACTACATGAAGGGTGAGAACTAAACCTCTGTCCTGGTAAGGCACTAAAATCATGAGGCCGTGTGTTACTGCTGCAAGACTCTGCTCATCTTCTTTTTTTCTCCACTGTAAGATCTTTTTTATTTTAAACTTTAAGCTTTTTATTTTGTATTGGGGTATAAACTGATGAACAATATTGAGGTAGTTTCAGGTGAACAGGGAAGGGACTCATTCATTCAGATGCAAGGACCCATTCTCCCCCTACCCCCCCGCACCACCCAGGCTGGCACATAACACTGGGTAGAGTTCCATGTGTTGTGCAATACGTCCTTGTTAGTTATCCATTTTGAATATAGCCAAAATTCAGCCCATCTTGATGGACCAAGAGAGCTACAGTTGCTGTCTGTGGTGCCAGCCTGAGCCTATGTTGCAGTCCAAGCTGGCAGTAACCTGGCAGCATGGTATTTTCTAGTCAGAGTCTTATTTCTTTGGGGTCACAAGCCTACAGCTTCATGGGCTGTTCCTGATTTCCATGAATGTGTTCCGATCAGATGCTTAAATTGCAAGGAAACCCACCTGTCTCCTCATTTAGCGCTTGAGAGAGAGCAGTTGTTCTTGCATGGAGGAGATGGCACCCCCAAAGCTCTCATCCTTGTGATCACATCCTGTGTGTGCACATGGGGGAAAGGGGAAGGAGGGTGATTTCAAGGCAGGAAATCCGGGATCAGGATTTTAGCAGAAGGAAAGCACTGGATCTTATACAGCAGCTCCTGTGTGGGGCGCTGGAGAGGTCAGGGGCAAGTTGGACACAGTCCTTTGATTTCCGTGGCTCACAGTCTATTGTGTGAGAGGAAATGACACAACAAACCGTGCTAACGACTGTGTGAGCGTCACGCTGTCAGGATGGTCAGTGCCGTGGAGACGTCTGAGAAGCAGCCCCAGGGAGGAGGTGGGCACGAGCTGAGCCTTGGAGGATGAGCATAGAGAGAAAGGTCCTGAGGAAAGCAGAAGAGGGAGGGGACAGGAGCCTGTGGGGTTTGTCCACCAATGGGGAGTGTGGTCTGCTGAGGTGGGGAGGCATGCCGAAGGTGCAGGAGGTGAGGAAGGGTTGAGGGGAGGCCAGGGCCTGATGACAAAGCCCTCTGATGTACATGTCATTCCCACTTGGTCTCTCTGATGGAGACAAGTTTGGGGAGAGAAATGCAGAGTTAGGAGGTTTCCTACCTTTTACTTATCTGAAAACACCCCCACTCCTGTGTCCAGTGTCAGAATTGGAGGTTATCAGGACTCTTCGACATAGACAAAGGCCTTATACTTGAATCTGAAATGAAGCTGTGGACTTAATCCAGCCACATGAAGTCATAACCTAGGAGAGACCTGCCCCTTTTCTAACTTCTGCTTTCCAGACCTCAAGTTTTACTCTGTCTTTACATTCCAGACTCAAAGAGAATCTAGATGTTTCTAGAGCCAAGTGAGAGGAGGGAATAGGATCAAGGTCACCAAGAGACAAGGGGATGATTGTAAACACCGCGAGGGAAGGAGGCACATAAGCCTCTGCTGTGTCGCCAGCACTCAGTGCATAGTAGGTGCTCAATAATAATATCCTGGATGTGTGGATTAATAAGCCATCACAATCAGGCAGTTATTCACCTTTTTGCCAAACTTCAGCAAGAGAATCCCTACCTTCAAATGTTTACATGGGTAAGATTTACGGTCAGTGACTGACCCAGATTAATCACCTACCCCATATGATCCAGAAACTTCCTTAACAATATCATCCTGATTTAGGCTGGAGGAGGGAAAACCAGCACAGGCTCTGGGGAGAGAGGGCGTCCTGAGAGATGCTGGAGGTCTTGTCTGGGAGGAGGGGAGCGCAGATCCAGCAGGTGCAATTGTTGAAGGCGCAGTCTCTGACCTGAAGCCTTGCCGCTAGGCGATTTACCGGTACTTTATTGTGTGAGTCTCATCTGGACTACACAGAATCCCCACTTTTCAAAAGGAAATTGAGTCTCATAGGCCAAGTGACTTGGTCAATATTGCAGAGCTAGCCTTAGTTATGAAGCTGTTATGCAGTGCTGGGTTTTTGAACTATCTGTTGACTGACTGGCCTTGGAAGCACTTGCAGTATGAGGTGCCTGGAGGAAGTAGAGAGTCTGCTATCCGGTGTGACAGAGGAGACGGGTGTGCAGCACAAGAACAGAAAGGATGGCCAAGGGCTGTGGGAGGAAGAAGGGAGCAGGCAACTGTGCAGGGGGCAGGCGGGAGAGGAG
Organism: Capricornis sumatraensis; assembly: GCF_032405125.1. Lineage (NCBI taxonomy): Eukaryota > Metazoa > Chordata > Mammalia > Artiodactyla > Bovidae > Capricornis > Capricornis sumatraensis. Next base: position 68,142,922 of record NC_091074.1, on the reverse strand, counting down.
AGAGGAGCTGGGCTCTGAAGAGGAGAAGAAGCATCCCCCTAGTGGGGAAGAGAGGGAGGACAAGCCTTCAAAAGGGAACTTCTTGGGCAAACTTACAGCTCTGGGGAAAGACATGGTTTATTTAGGAAGAGAAAGCTCACCGGCTGATATAAACGATAGATGAAATTCTACTGGAAGAGAGAGGGAGGGAACCATTGCTGAAGGACAGAGAGGACTCTAACGTTGTCATAGGACACTGGCCTCACGTCAATCTAGGAGTGAAGAGATGGAGGGAGGGGTGATTTGATCTTCTGACAAGTTAAAGTTCACTATCAGCTCCTATTTATCCCTAAGAACAGGGGGTCACCTGGGCCACAAGACAGCTCTCCATTTGACACTTGACACTTGGCTCCCTCCAGACACTGGCATTTCCCAAGGGGCTGAGACCAGCTCAGAAGAGACATGGAGGCTCCTGGGCAAAGACTGTGGCCGCTTCCCACACTCTTTATAGAGCAGGTCAGTGACCCAGGACACCTCTTTCAGATTAGAACCTGCCTTTCCCTCCTGTGTAACATTATTGTCAATATAATTTATTCTAAAAAGCGATATGGAGGCTAAGAGGAGACTCAATTGGCTTTTATGACCAGATTAAATGTTGTGACCAGTGGCTCTATTGGGATAAGTATGTTCTTGTATATTCTTTTAAAGATCAATGCATGGTCTCTGATCTTAAGGAGAGACACCTGAATAAGGCTTGTACATCCTATGTGGTAGAAATGTTCAACCTTTATGCCCAAAGGAATGGGGTGACCATCACTCATCACCCACCTGCCTTCCCAAGCTCATCCCACTGAATTTGAGAAAGAGGAGCAACACTTGTTACAAATGTGGCATGTTTTTGTCCACGCAGTTTTCTTACTGCTATAGCCCAGCAACGAAACACCCTGCACAGGGTAGGCACTCAACAAATCCTCAGTGAGTGAATGAATCTGAAATCCTAGGGGCATCATTCAGCCACATGAAGTCATAACCTAGAAAATGTGCTTCCTCTTAATAGCCAAGAACACTGCAGATTCAAAAGGAGCTTGAGAAACAAGAATTTATTCTCTTCTCTCCCTTAGGACAGCTGGGGGAGAACAGAGAAGGGCCTAGCAGATTAGAATGGACCCCATCTCATGAAATTTACCCCAGAACGCCAGAACTGAGAGCGCTGGCTTGCAGACCTGAAGTCCACTCTCTCATTATACCAATAGTGAAACTGAGTTCCAGAGGCAGGGCTGACTCACCCCAGGTAACACATCCACGTTGCTTGGCTCCCAGGCCCACTGGTGCTTAATCCAACATCTTCGTGGTGCAGATGGGAAAAGAGGGAGAATGAGATGGATGGAGCGTGAGATGAATGGGGCAAACCAGACGCTCGTGACAGAGTTTGTCCTGCTGGGGCTACACGACCACCACAACCTAGAGATGGTGCTGTTTGTGCTCTGCCTGGGCATCTACTCCGTGAACGTGCTGGGGAACGCCCTCCTCATCGGGCTGAACACGCTGGACCCCCGCCTTCACACCCCCATGTACTTCTTCCTCAGCAACCTCGCGCTCATGGACATCTGTGGCACATCCTCCTTCGTGCCTCTCATGCTAGTCAACTTCCTGGAAACCCAAAGCACCATCTCCTTCCCTGGCTGTGCCCTGCAGATGTACCTGACCCTGGCGCTGGGCTCCACGGAGTGTGTGCTCTTGGCCATGATGGCGTGTGACCGGTACGTGGCCATCTGCCAGCCGCTTCGCTACTCAGAGCTCATGAGCTGGCACACGAGCATGTGGATGGCAGCACTGAGCTGGGGAGCAGGCTTTGCCAACTCCCTTCTCCAATCCATTCTCACCTGGAGCCTCCCCTTCTGTGGCCACAATGTCATCAACCACTTCTTCTGTGAGATCTTGGCGGTGCTGAAACTAGCCTGTGGGGACATCTCTCTCAATGCACTGCTATTAATGGTGGCTTCAGCTGTCGTGACACTGCCCCCGCTGCTCATCATCTTCCTGTCCTACGTGTTCATCCTCACTGCCATCCTGAGGGTGCCCTCTGCTGCCGGCCGGCACAAAGCCTTCTCTACCTGCTCTGCCCACCTCACAGTGGTGGTGATTTTCTATGGGACCATCTCCTTCATGTACTTCAAGCCCAAGGCAGAGGATCTCTACTTGGATAAGCTTCTTGCATTGTTCTACGGGGTTGTGACCCCCTCGCTGAACCCCATCATCTACAGTCTGAGGAATGCAGAGGTGAAAGCTGCCGCCATAGCTCTGCTGAGGGGAGATCTCCTCTCCAGGAAGATGGCCCACTTTCCTGTTGTTCTCTAAGTCCGTCAGGCAGGTGTGTGTGTGCTGAGTCACTTTGTTGCTGCTGCTGCTGCTAAGTCGTTTCAGTCGTGTCTGACTCTGTGCGACCTCATAGATGGCAACCCACCAGGCTTCCCCGTCCCTGGGATTCTCCAGGCAAGAACACTGGAGTGGGTTGCCATTTCCTTCTCCAACGCATGAAAGTGAAAAGTGAAAGTGAAGTCGCTCAGTCCTGTCTGACTCTAGCGACCCCATGGACTGCAGCCTACAAGGCTCCTCCATCCATGTGATTTTCCAGGCAAGAGTACTGGAGTGGGGTGTTGAGTCGCTTTAGTCCTGTCCAAATCTTTGGGAACCTATGGACTCTAGCCTGCCAGAGTTCTTTGTCCAAGGCATTCTTCAGGTGAGAATACTCAAGTGGGTTGCCATGTCCTCCTCCAGGGGATCTTCCCGACCCAGGTATTGAACCAGGACGTCTGTATTGGCAGGGGGATTCTTTACCACTAGCGCCACCTGGGGAACTTGTTATACTGTGGCGTGACTTCATAACTGCAAAGGCTTAAAAACACGAAGGTTCTTTTTCTTGCTCACTCTCCAGGTCCATCAGAGATTGGATGGGGAATCTACTTCATCTTTTTCATCCTGTGGGCCTCAAGATGATAAAGCATCTGCCATATGGCACACTGCTGGTGAAATGCCAAAAGAAGAGCACGTGAAAAAGCTTGTGTGGATTCTTGCAGCTTCCACTCAGAAATGACCTCTTACTTCCACTTACACCTTCTTGGCCAATCATTCAAGGCACAGGCCAGAGCGGACACCAAGGGTTGGGAATGCCTACCTACCCTATTTGTGGAGGGAGGTGCAAGACTAAGGAATTCCTGGAGAGCCTGGTGACAATGCCGCTACCCTACAGTCAACCCAGGAGGTACTAGAGATTTCTAGAGCTTCCATTCTCTGGCCAGCTCTGCCTCACTGGCTGCTTCCAGGTTAATCATCCCAGGGAGCACTAGTTAGCTGGCTTGTGTGACTCTGGACTGGCGTATACAGCTAGGTTTCAACTGGCCCTCCAAGAGCTTTCTTTGCTCTCAGGTTCTGGGTTCGGGTTGAGCACGTGAGAATCTGGAAGAGATGGGAAGGCGGAGGCAAGGCCACGCTGAGGTGGTGGAGCCCTCACTTGCTGTCAGTGCAGCCCCTCTGGCTCCTGCCAGGCCACCTGCAGCTGCTCTGAGGCCCGAGCAAAGGGAGCTCCAATGCAGAGAGTGCTGGCTCCTCCTGCGGGTCACCAGTGTCCCTGAGTCCAAGGTAGTGAGGGCCAGACACGGGTTCCAATGTGTCCTCCTGGGTGCTGGTCTGTCCTCACCTGCCCCTTCACACCACCCGAGAGCAGCTTCAGACCTGACACCAAGTGCAGAGGCTGAGCGTGGCACAGGCTTCTCCTACAGCTGCCACAAATGACAGCTCTGTTCTCCACAACAAAGCCTTACATCACTCACACTGGTCCTGCTACTTTGGCCAGATCCTGGCTGATTCACCACCCAAGAACCTGTTTGCTCCCCATTATCAGAGCAGGAAGACCACATTCTTCAGCTGAGTCCTCAGGCCTCCAGAAAACAGCCCCCAATTTGTGAGCCCCATGTTCTACTCAGCCCTGCACACCACCAACCCCTCTCTACACTGTCTGTACTCCCCACACCTCTGTATGTTGTCCATGCTGTTCTCTAGGGAGATCTGGGACTGTTTTTTAAGCCACTTTAGACACCATCACTTGAACATAGCCTTTCCTAGCCCTTTAAAGGGGCTCTCTCCTTTGTGTCCCACCACACTTTGTTGGAACATTTTGTTTGGTAACAAAGCCTTTCTGACTGATGTTGAAGCTGAAACTCCAGTACTTTGGCCACCTGATGCAAAGAACTGACATTTGAAAAGACCCTGATGCTGGGAAAGATTGAAGGCGGAAGGAGAAGGGGACAACAGAGGATGAAATGGTTGGATGGCATCACCAACTCAATGGGCATGAGTTTGAGTAAACTCCAGGACTTGGTGATGGACACGGAGGCCTGGCATGCTGCAGTCCATGGGGTCACAAAGAGTCGGATAAGACTGAGTGACTGAATTGAACTGATGCTCTTCTGCTTTGTGTCCACAATATTTCATAACAATGTGGGTGCCTCAAGGGCAGGACTCTTTAGGGGCTTGTCTCTACAGCTCCACAGAGCTTTCCCAAATGGTTATTGAACTGTCACTCAGATACGCAGATGACACCACCCTTTTGGCAAAAATTGAAGAGGAACTAAAGAGCCTCTTGATGAAGGTGAAAGAGGAGAGTGAAAAAGCTGGTTTAAAACTCGACATTCAAAAAACAAAGATCATGGCATCCAGTCCAATTACTTCATGGCAAACAAATGAGGAAACAATGGAAACAGTGACAGACTATTTTCTTGGGCTCCAAAAATCACTGTATATGGTGACACAGCCATGAAATTAAAAGACACTTGGCTACTTGGAAGAAAAACTATGACAAGCCTAGAAAGCATATTAAAAAGCAGACACATTACTTTGCCGACAAAGGTCTGTCTAGTCAAAGCTGTGGTTTTTCTGGTAGTCATGTATGGATGTGAGAGTTGTGCCATAAAGAAAGTTGAGCAACGAAGAATTGATGCTTTTGAACTGTGGTGTTGGAGAAGACTCTTGAGTCCCTTGGACAGCAAGGAGATCAAATCAATCAAACCTAAAGGCAATCAATCCTGAATATTCATTGGAAGGACTGATGCTGAACCTGAAGCGCCAATATTTTGGCCACCTGATGCGAAGAACTGACTCATTAGAAAAGACGCTGCTGCTGGGAAAGGTTGGAGGCAGGAGGAGAAGGGGACAACAGGATGAGCTGGTTGGATGGCATCACCAACTCAATGGACATGAGTTTGAGTAAGCTCTGGGAGCTGGTGATGGGTGGGGAAGCTGGCATGCCACAGTCCATGGAATCACAACAGTTGGACATAACTGAGCAACTGAACTGAACTGAACTGTCCCTCAGAAGCCCTCACATGTCACATCTGGGGACCTGATCCTGTGCTGCTCCAGGCAGTCAGGGGCTTAGTCTGAACGTGTGGAGAGACACGAGTGGGGAGCAGAAGTATCTTGTGGCCACAGCCCTGCCTTCTAGGAAGTCACCGAAACAAGTCAGGAGATAGCAAAGGACCACCGTTTGGGGAGCCAGGAGACCAGGGTTCCAGACCTGGATCAGCTGCTCTCGCTGGCAAGGTCTTCCTGCTGGCCCTTCCCCTCCAGGAACCCTAAAGGCACATCACGCTTAAAGTGCCCACAGCTGAACTCATCCCTCTGCCCCCAAAGGTCTGTAACCCTCTCAGGGAACAGCACCAACACTCCCCAAGTCACCAGCCAGAAACCAGGCAGTCATCAGAGGCGTATATATCTCACACTCACCACCCTACACGTTCAATCCATCACCATGGCCCAGAGCGGCCACCTCACAGCCACTCCTGGTCAGTCGTCTCCTTTCTCTGATACCACCATCACCTTCTCTCTTTCTCAGATAGTGCAACAGCTGTGCCAGACTCTAAAACCCATCCTCTGCACTAACTAAAAACAAACAAACAAACAAAAACCTGTCTGAAAAAAAGAAAACAAAAAGTCACACCAATCTGATCATACTACTCACCTGCTTAAATCTCTCCAATGTCACCTTTGCTCATCTCCCCTAGGATAAAACCCAGATCCCCTCTACTGGCCCAACCTCATCACTGCTTGCTTATTTCCACCACACTCCATCCGCACACCCATTCCAGACACATGGAACTAGTCCCAGTTTCCCCATGAACATCATGCCCCTTCCTGCCCCTCTGTCTCCCCCTTGCTGTTGCCTCTCATGTCCAGACACCTCTGGCTCTTTAGCTAACTTACACTGGACACTTATCACACACCATCCTGGGCACTATGCTGGTGTTCTCAGGGCTTTACTGGCTGGGGACCAGATGGAATGATGCAAACCTCAGGTGAGGAGTGCAGTATGCACACTAGGGCCAGAGAGACCACCTCCCCAACATCATGGCATTATGGGAATTCACTCAGTCCTCACTCGGTACCCACACCCACCCCCATTCCAGAAAGCCCCTCTGATCCCTCCTTCCTGGGCGGGGTCTGTCTCAGCTCTGTCTCTCTCTTCAGGGCCTTCTGTGCTCTGCTGACTGTGTCCTGAATCCCAGCTATTTAAGTTATGGGTACCAAGATAACATATTCAAAAGCAGAGATATTACTTTGCCAACTGAGGTCCGTCTAGTCAAGGCTATGGTTTTTCCTGTGGTCATGTATGGTTGTGAGAGTTGGACTGTGAAGAAGCCTGAGTGCCAAAGAATTGATGTATTTGAACTGTGGTGTTGGAGAAGACTCTTGAGAGTCTCTTGGACTGCAAGGAGACTCAATCTGTCCATTCTGAAGGAGATCAGCCTTGGGATTTCTTTGGAAGGAATAATGCTAAAGCTGAAACTCCAGTCCTTTGGCCACCTCATGTGAAGAGTTGACTCATTGGAAAAGACTTTGATGCTGGGAGGAATTGGGGGCAGGAGGAGAAGGGGACGACCGAGGATGAGATGGCTGGATGGCATCACTGTCTTGATGGACGTGAGTGAGAGTGAACTCTGGGAGTTGGTGATGGACAGGGAGGCCTGGCGTGCTGCGATTCATGGGGTCGCAAAGAGTCAGACACAACTGAGTGACTGAACTGAACTGAACGGATGAATCAAGAGATTTCAAAACATCAAACCTTCTCACCCAACCCCTATTTCTAGGAATTACTCTGAGAAAATTACTAGAGGTGTAAATATTTATATATGGGTATTAATCTGAGGGTTATTTGTGGTTAAAAAAAATTGTAAAACTCTTCAAGCACAATCATAGCAGAATGTTTAAATAAATCCTGATGGAGCCCAGTGATAGATGGTGACACAGCCATTAGAAATCTTATCTTTTGAAGAATATTTGATGATTTTAAATGCTCAAACTGTAATTAACAGAAAAAAAAACAGAACAAATAAGTTTGTATTCAGTATAATCCAAGTTTTTAAATGTATTTTTCTTATGGATTTAAAAATAAGTATGTCTATAGAGAATTATGGAAAACTATAAAAAAACATTAGACAACAGTTGATTCTCTGGGAGATGGGATTACAGAAAAAATACTGTTTTGTTGATTATTCTTTCCAATAATGGTCAATACTTCTAAAATGAACATTGTTTTGAATTTTTAAAAATATTACCTTTGAGAAATGGAATATCACGTGGCTTTAGATAGAGCACAGAGTAGAAAGGCCCCCGCCCAAGGGCAGGAAGTGAGGAAGCACAGATGTGGCCTGACCCAAGTGGGCAGTCAGGCAAAGAGGGTGGAGCTGAGAAACCTTGGGGACAGTCAGCTGATGGCAGAGGTGGCTGAGGGAGAAGGGGACTGTAGGGCCATGACAGGCTTCTGGGTTATTTGGGTGGATAGTGCTCTACCCTGAGAGACACCTTGAGAGACTGGGAAGATAAGAGAAGTAGGCTGGAGGGTGAGGGAGTGCTGTCAAGAGCTCGTTTGGATGTTTGTGGGCATCCATGGGGTGCCAAGATGGGTCCAGTCCTGAGCAGTTGGAAAATAAGTGGTGACGAATGCTAATATTTTATTTGACCTGTGTTTTGACACACACACAAAAAAAAATCCAAGAGAAAAATCATAGTAAATGGGAAGTTTACAGTTGCTACAGTGTTACATAAGGCTGCTCTTTAACCCCTGAGCTGAGTCAAGTTATCATTGTTCCATGAGAAGGAAAGAGAATGGCACAGAAAGGGAAAAAGGAAAGGGGACCCGCAGAAACTCACCCACCCCCTCAGTCCCTGACTTCACATCCCCAACAAGTGTCTAGCGCTTCACCCCCTACAGCAGTTCACTTTCCTTAACCTTTCATGAGTGCAGGTCCCCACAGCACTCTTGCCAGGAGACACCCTGGACACCCAGGCCGAGGCCACAGAGTCACAACCCTCGAGCCTCAGGTCCAGGGGGCAGGACTGGAGTGAGACTCAGTCTTCAGATTCCTGTCCAGGGCATATCCTGTGCCCACCTCACTCAGCCAGGCCCTTCGGGGGCAGCACAGGGAACCTGGGGTCTCTGAAGCCCCATCATGCCAAGTCTGCAAACTTGTGTCATTGCAGAGTGTGAACTTTAAATTGGGCAGGGACTGCGAGGTCCTCGAGGGCAGGGAGCAGGAGAGATGGCTATGTGGCAGGGGACCAGGAGGCTGGGCCTCAGGGGCTTGGGGCCTCGATCCTGCCCACCCCAGCACAGTGTGTCTGCTGGTAATGAACTCAGCATTCCCTCACCCTGCTCTCCCAAGCCTCAGGTCACCTCACCTGGCAGCAGCTCAGCCACCTGCCTGCACTAATGTCATTGGACAACAGGTAGGAGGCAGGGAGAATCCATCTAGCATGTTGACTATTCTCCTGAAATCTTTTTTAAACTTACTGAAACCAGAATATCTGCTTGGAGAAGGGAACATAATGATATTAATAATATCAGTTGCCACTTACTGAATATTTACCCTGTGCCAAGCTCTGTGCTAAGACCTTTCACTGGATCCTCAAAATCATCCCATGAGGAAATGCTACTCTTATTTCTACAGGTAAGGGGGCTGAGGCTGAGAAAGCTGTTAGCAAGTGGCAGGTCTCAGACTTGGGCTTAGCGGTCTGACTCCAAAGCCCACACTCACGACCTCTGCCATCATAGTGAGGAGGAGAGACCCAGGAATCCAGATGCAGGCACTTCTGGGACATTGTAACAGCAGCTTCTTCTTGTGCCACTCGCTTTCCTTTAAAATCATTTCTGAAGCTTAAAATAAGAATGAAATGTTTCAAACTAGGATTACCAGCCAATGAAATTGACAAATATTTACCTGGGTTGGAAGTTGCTACAAAGGTGAGGGAATGTTTTGGTGATGGTACAGAGAACCAGAGGTCACATAGTGAATGGCTCCACTTCACACAAGGAGAAACTCAACCAAGGTTGTACAGAAGAAAGGGAACAAGGGCAAGAATCAAACCTGGATCCCTCACTCTCAGCCTGGGGCTTCTTCCATGGCATCACCCTGCCTCTCAGGAGGAGTAAAACTGAGGAGAGAATTAGACAGTGATTCTCAGAGACACTCAATCTCCTATCACTCTGTAAACCTGATTTCCCAAGACACGATGGAATGAGAGACCTGTCAGACAGAAGCTAGAGTGGTTTCCTGAGTCTACAGCAAAACACCATTGCACCAAAATGCTCTGCAGCATGTCTGGTGCTCCTCCTCTGGGCATGCAGAGGATTACACAGGGCAGCAGGCTGTGGACAGATGGGACACCTCTCACTTCTGAGTCAGAGCATGACCTGTCAGTGTGAGACGCTCTGCTGGGTTCTTCCCCAGCTGTAAGAACTGGTGATGTCCCAGAGGGTGGAGCCAGGGTATCTGAGGATGACAACCTGGAACAGAGTCCCCTGAAAACCTGCAATCTACTTGCCTGGAGAATCCCAGGGACGGGGGAGTCTGGTGGGCTGCCGTCTATGGGGTCACACCTAGTCGGACACGACTGAAGCGACTTAGGAGCAGTAGGGCCGGCACACGAAGGGTGAGAACTAAACCTCTGTCCTGGTAAGGCATTAAATCGAGAGGCTGTGTGTTACTGCAGCAAGACTGCTCATCTTTTTTTTTTCTCACTCTAAGGTCTTTTTTATTTTAAACTTTAAGCTTTTTATTCTGTATTGGGGTATAGCGGATGAACAGTATTGAGATAGTTTCAGGTGAACAGGGAAGGGACTCAGTCATACAGACACATGGACCCATTCGCCCCCTACCCCTCCCCACCATCCAGACTGGCACATAACACTGGGTAGAGTTCCATGTGTTGTGCAGTATGTCCTTGTTGGTTATCCATTTTGCAAATAGCCAAAACTCAGCTCATCTTAATTGATGGACCAAGAGAACTACAGTTGCTGCCTGTAGCACCAGCCTGAGCCCATGTTGCAGTCCAAGCTGGCAGTAACCGGGCAGCATGGTGTTTTCTAGACACAGCCTTATTTCTTTGAGGTCACAAGCCTACAGCTTCATGGGCTGTTCCTGATTTCCATGAAAATGTTCTGATCAGATGCTTAATGGAGAAGGCAATGGCATCCCACTCCAGTATTCTTGCCTGGAAAATCCCATGGATGGAGGAGCCTGGTAGGCTGCAGTCCATGGGGTCGCTGAGCGACTTCACTTTCAATTTTCACTTTCCACTTTCATGCATTGGAGAAGGAAATGGCAACCCACTCCAGTGTTCTTGCCTGGAAAATCCCATGGACGGAGGAGCCTGGTGGGCTGCCGTCTATGGGGTCGCACAGAGTCAGACATGACTGAAGCGACTTAGGAGCAGCAGCAGCAGCAGATGCTTAAATTGCAAGGAAACCCACCTGTGTCCTCATTTAGCTCTTGAGAGAGAGCAGTTGTTCTTGCATAAAGAAAATGGAACCCCCAAATCTCTCGTCCCTGTAGTCACATCCTGTGTGTGCCTGGGGGAAAAGGGAACGAGGGTGATTTCAAGGTAGGAATACCGGGATCAGGATTTTAGCAGAAGGAAAGCATCATCTCAAATAGCAGCTCCTGTATAGGTTGCTGGAGGGGTTGGGGATAAATTGCACACAGCCCTGTGATTTCTGCAGCTCAGAGTGTGAGAGAGAATGACACACACACACAACAAATTAATTGTGCTAACAGCTGTGAGCATCACGTTGTCAGGATGGTCAGTGCTGAGGAGACATCTGAGAAGGTGACCCCACAGAGGAGGTGTGTGTGAGCTGAGCCTTGGAAGATGGATCAGAGAGAAAGGTGCTCCGGCCTGAGGAAAGCATGAGAAGAGGGAGGGAACAGGAGCCTATGGGGTTTGTCCACCAGTGGGGAGTGGTCTGCTGAGGCTGGAGCAGGCCACCACAACGGGATGTGTAGCAGGTGAGGGCAGGCACAGGCCAGAGCCTGATGACAAAGGCCTCCGATGTCCATGCCATTCCCACCTGGTCTCCCTGATGGAGACAAGGGTGTTGAAGACAAAGCAGAGTCAGGTGGTATCCTGCCTTTTATCTCCCTAAAGACACTCCCCATTCCTGTACCTGGGGTCACTATTGGAGGTTACCAGTTCTTTTTGCAGCAACACACCAACAAAGACCAAGTTCTTATGACTGAGTCTTAACTTAAGCGGCAGGATTAATCTAGCCAGCCACATAAACTCATGACCTAGGCGTCCTTTTAACTTCTGCTTCCCAGACCTCAGGTTTTATTTTGTCTTTACATCCTAGACTCAAAGAGAATCTAGAGGTTTCTAAAGCCCAGAGAGAGGAAGGGTTATGACCAAGGTCCCCAAGGGACAAGGGGATGACTATAAACAGTGCAAGGGCAGAAGGCCCTATTTGCCTCTGCTGTGTTCCCAGCACCTAGTGCATAGGCAGTGCTCAATAATAATTTGCTGGATGTGTGGATGAATGAGCCACTGTACTCAGGCAATTCTTCACCATTTTTGCCAGACTTCGGCAGGAGAATTCCTACATTTAATGTTTATATGGATAAGATTTATGGTCAATGATTGACCCAGATTAAACAACTACCCCTGTATGTTTCATAAACTCCCTTAACAATCAACCTGATTTAGGCTGGAGGAAGGAAAATCAGCATTGCCTCTGGGCAGAGAGAGGGTCATGGCAGATGCTGGAGCTCTTGTCCTGGAAGCAGGGAGCACAGATTCAGCAGGTGTCAATAGCTAAAGGCACAATGTCTGATCTGGAGCCTTGCTGCTGGGTGGATCAGCAGCCTTTTTCTCTGTGAGTCTCATATGCACTACACAGAATCCCCTTTTTTCAAATGAAACTGAATCTCAAAGGTCTAGTGACTTGGTCAACATCACACAGTTAGGCTGGTGATGAAGCTGTCATGCAATGATGGTTTTTTTAATTATTTTTTTATTGAAGGATAATTGCTTTACAGACTTTTGTTGTTTTCTGTCAAACCTCGACATGAATCAGCTATAAGTATACACATATCTCCTCCTTTCTGAACCTCCCTCCCATCACCCTCCCCATCCCATCCCTCTAGCTTGCTACACAGCTCCTGTTTGAGTTTCCTGAGCCATACAGCAAATTCCTGTTAGGCATCTATTTTACATATGGTTATGTAAGTTTCCATGTTACTCTCTCCATACATCTCACCCTCTCTTCCCCTCTCCCCATCTCCATACGTCTATTCTCTATGTCTGTTTCTTCACTGCTGCTCTGTACATAAATTCTTCAGTACCATTTTCTAGATTCCATATATATGTGTTAGAATATGATATTTATCTTTCTCTTTCTGACTTCCTTCACTCTGTATAATAGGTTCAAGGTTCACCTACCTCATTAGGACTGACTCAAATGCATTCCTTTTTATGGCTGAGTAACATGTTCTTTGGAAGGACCGATGTTGAAGCTGAAACTCCAGTACTTTGGCCACCTGATGCAAAGAGCTGACTCATTTGAAAAGACCCTGATGCTGGGAAAGATTGAGGGCAGGAGGAGAAGGAGATGAGAGGATGAGATGGTTGGATGGCATCACTGACTCAGCAGACATGAGTTTGGGTAAAACTCCGGAAGTTGATGATGGACAGGGAGGCCTGGCATGCTACGGTTCTTGAGGTCGCAAAGAGTCAAACATGACTGAGCGACTGAAATGAACTGAACTGAACTGAATATTCCTTTGTGTATATGTACCACAACTTCTTTATCCATTCGTCCGTCGATGGACATCTAGGTTGCTTCCATCTTCTAGCTATTGTAAATAGTGCTGCAATGATCAATGGGATACATGTGTCTTTTTCAGTTTTGGTTTCCTCAGGGTATATGCCTAGCAGTGGGATTGCTGGGTCATATGGTGGTACTATTCCTAGTTTTATAAGGAATCTTCTTACCATTTTCCATAGTGGCTGTATCAATTTACATTCCCACCAACAGTGCAAGAGCATTCTCTTTTCTTCACACCCTCTCCAGATTTGTTGTTTGTAGACTTTTTGATGATGGCCATTCTGACCGGTATGGGCTGATATCTCATTGTAGTTTTGATTTGCATTTCTCTAATAATGAGCAATGTTGAGCATCTTTTGATGTGTTTGTTAGCCATCTGTATGTCTTCTTTGGAGAAATATCTGTTTAGTCTTTTTCTCACTTTTTCATTGGGTTGTTTGTTTTTCTGGTATTGAGTTGTATGCATGGCTTGTATATTTTGGAAATTAATCCTTTATCAGTTGTTTCATTTGCTATCATTTCCTCACATTCTGAGGGTTGTCTTTTCACCTTGCTTATAGTTTCCTTTGCTGTGCAAAAGCTTTCAAGTTTAATCAGGTTCACTTGTTTACTTTTGTTTTCATTTCTGTTACTCTAGGAGGTGGGTCATAGAGGATCTTGCTTTGATTTCTGTCATCGAGTGTTCTGCCTGTGTTTTCCTCTAAGAGTTTTATAGTTTCTGGTCTTACATTTAGATCTTTAATCCATTTTGAGTTTATCTTTGTGTATGGTGTTAGGAAGTATTCTAATTTCATTCTTTTACATGTAGCTGTCCAGTTTTCCCAGCACCAATTAATGAGGAGGCTGTCTTTGCTCCATTGTATATTCTTGCCTCCTTTGTCAAAAATAAGGTACCCATAGGTGCATGGGTTTATTTCTGGGCTTTCTATCTTGTTCCATTGGTCTATATTTCTGTTTTTGTGCCAGTACCATACTGTCTTGATGACCGTAGCTTTCTAGTATAATATGAAGCCAGGAAGGTTGATTCCTCCCATTCCATTCTTCTTCCTCAAGACTGCTTTGGCTATTTGGGGTCTTTTGTGTTTCCATATGAATTGTGAGATTTTTTTGTTCTAGTTCTATGAAAAATGCTATTGGTAATTTGACAGGGATCACACTGAATCTGTAGATTGCATTTGGTAGTATTGTAATTTTCACAATATTGATTCTTCCTACCCAGGAACATGGAATATCTCTCCATCTGTTCATGTCATCTTTGATTTCTTTCATCAGTGTCTTATAATTTTCTCTGTACAGTTCTTTTGTCTCCTTAGGTAAGTTTATTCCTAGATATTTAATTTTTTCTTACAGTGGTTAATGTGATTGATTCCTTAATTTCTCTTTCCGATTTTTCTTTGTTAGTAAATAGAAATGCAAGTGATTTCTGCATATTGATTGTATATCCTGAAACTTTGCTAAATTCACTGATAGGCTCTAGTAATTTTCTGATACTACCTTTAGGGTTTTCTATGTCAACAATGGGTTTTTGAATCGTGTGTTGACTATCTGTTGAAGGAATGCCATTGGCAGCACTTGCTGTATGAAATGCAGGAGGGAGGTAGACAGAGAGAGTCTGCTCTCCGGAGTGGCAGAGGAGACAGGTGTGCAGCATAGGAACAGGGAGGATAGCCAAGGGCTGTGGGAGGAAGAAGGGAGCAGGTAACTCTGCAGGGGGCCGGTGGGAGAGGAAGAGAGATGAACTGGGTTCTGAAGAGGAGGAGGAGACCCCCTAATGGGGAAGCAAGGAAGGACATGCTTTCAAAAGGAAACTTCTTGGGCAAAGATGTAGCTCTGGGAAAAGGCATGGTTTATTGAGAAAAGGGTGGTCCCACTGGCCTATATGAATGATACATACAATCTCGCAGGAGAATTCAGGGATATAGCCAGCCCTGAAGGAGAGACCGGGCTTTAATGTTTTCACAGGACACTGGCCTTAAGTCATCTAGGTGTGAAGGGAAAGAGAGAAGAGTAATTATATCTTCTGAAAGGTTAAAATTCATCATCAGTTCCCATTCCTCCCTTGGAACAGGCATCACATGGGCCACAAGACAGCTTTCATCTGACACTTGACACTTGGCTCCCTCCAGACACTGGCATTTCCCAGGGGGCTGAGACCAGCTCAGAAGAGACATGGAGGCTCCTGGGCAAAGACTGTGGCTGCTTTCCACCTTCCCGTTATAGAGCTGGTCAATGACCCAGGACACCTCGTCAGATTAGAACCTGCCTTTCCCTCCTGTGAAATATTATTGTCAACATCATTTATTCTAAAAACGGAGGGCAAGAGGAGACTCACTTTGCCTTTAGGACCAGGATTAAATGTTTTAACCAATGGCTCTACTGGGATACATATGTTCTTATATACGCTTTTAAAAATCAATGCATGGTCTCTGATCTTAAGGAGAGACACCTGAATAAGGCTTGTATAACCCATGCAGTAGAAATGTTCAACCTTTATGCCCAAAGGAATGAGGTGACCATCACTCATCACCCACCTGCTTTCCCAAGCTCATCCACCTTAATTTGAGAAAGAAGAGCAACACTTATTACAAATGTGGTATTTTTTGGTCCACGTAGTTTTCTTACTGCTATAGCCCAGCACTGAAACACCCTGCACAGGGTAGGCACTCAACAAATCCTCAGTGAGTGAATGAATCTGAAATCCTACTAGAGTCATTAGCCATGAGAAGTCATAACCTAGAAAACATGCTTCCTCTTAAAAGCCAAGAACACTGCAGATTCAAAAGGAGCTCGAGAAACATGAATTTATTCTCTTGTCTCCCCCAGGTCAGCCTGGGGAAAAGAGAGACGAGCTTAGGAGATTAGAATGGACCCCATCTCATGAAAGTTACACCAGAATGACAGAACTGAGGGGACTGGCTTGCAGACCTGAAGTCCACTTTCTCATTGTACTGATGGTGAAACTAGTTCCAGGGTCAGGGCTGACTCACCCCAGGTAACACATCCATGTTGCTTGGCTCCCGGGCCCACTGGTGCTTAATCCAACATCTTCGTGGTGCAGATGGGAAAAGAGGGAGAATGAGATGGATGGATAATGAGATGAATGGGGCAAACCAGACGGTCATGACAGAGTTTGTCCTGCTGGGGCTACACGACCACCACAACCTAGAGATGGTGCTGTTTGTGCTCTGCCTGGGCATCTACTCTGTGAAAGTGCTGGGGAATGCCCTCCTCATCGGGTTGAACGTGCTGGACCCCCGCCTTCACACCCCCATGTACTTCTTCCTCAGCAACCTCGCGCTCATGGACATCTGTGGCACATCCTCCTTCGTGCCTCTCATGCTGGTCAACTTCCTGGAAACTCAAAGCACCATCTCCTTCCCTGGCTGTGCCCTGCAGATGTACTTGACCCTGGCGCTGGGCTCCATGGAGTGCGTGCTCTTGGCCATGATGGCGTGTGACCGGTACGTGGCCATCTGCCAGCCGCTTCGCTACTCAGAGCTCATGAGCTGGCACACGAGCATGTGGATGGCGGCACTGAGCTGGGGGGCAGGCTTTGCCAACTCCCTTCTCCATTCCAATCTCACCTGGAGCCTCCCCTTCTGTGGCCACAATATCATCAACCACTTCTTCTGTGAGATCTTGGCGGTGCTGAAACTAGCCTGTAGGGACATCTCTCTCAATGCCCTGCTATTAATGGTGGCTTCAGCTGTCGTGACACTGCCCCCACTGCTCATCATCTTCCTGTCCTACGTGTTCATCCTCACTGCCATCCTGAGGGTGCCCTCTGCTGCCGGCCGGCACAAAGCCTTCTCTACCTGCTCTGCCCACCTCACAGTGGTGGTGATTTTCTATGGGACCATCTCCTTCATGTACTTCAAGCCCAAGGCAGAGGACCTCTACTTGGATAAGCTTCTTGCATTGTTCTACGGGGTCGTGACCCCCTCGCTGAACCCCATCATCTACAGTCTGAGGAATGCAGAGGTGAAAGCTGCCGCCATAGCTCTGCTGAGGGGAGACCTCCTCTCCAGGAAGATGGCCCACTTTCCTGTTGTTCTCTAAGTCCGTCAGGCAGGTGTGTGTGTGCTGAGTCACTTTAGTCTTGTCCAAATATTTGGGAACCTACGGACTCTAGCCTGTCAGGCTTCTTTGTCCATTGCATTCTTCAGGTAAGAATACTCAAGTGGGTTGCCATGTCCTCCTCCAGAGGATCTTCCTGACCCAGGTATTGAACCAGGACCTCTTATGTCTCCTGTATTGGCAGGGGGATTCTTTACCGCTAGCGCCACCTGGGGAACTAGTTATACTGTGGCGTGACTTCATAACTGCAAAGGCTTGAAAACACAAAGGTTCTTTTTCTTGCTCACTCTCCAGTTCCATCCGAGATTGGATGGGGGGGGTCTACTTCATCTTTTTCATCCTGTGGGCCTCAAGATAATAAAGCATCTGCCATATGGCACACTGCTGGTGAAATGGCAAAAGAAGAGCAGATGACAAAGCCTGTGTGGATTCCTGCACCTTCCACTCAGAAATGACCTCTTCCTTCCACTTCCACCTCCTTGGCCAATCATTCAAGGCACAGGCCAGAGCGGACACCAAGGGTTGGGGATGCCACCTACGCCACTTCTGGAGGGAGGGGTAAGACTAAGGAATTCCTGGAGAGCCTGGTGACAATGCCACTACCCTACAGTCACCCCAGGAGCTACTGGAGATTTCTAGAGCTTCCATTCTCTGGCCAGCTCTGCCTCACTGGCTGCTTCCAGGTTAATCACCCCAGGGAGCACTGGTTAGCTGGCTTGTGTGACTCTTGACTGGAGTATCCAGCTAGGTTTCAACCGGCCCTCCAAGAGCTTTCTTTGCTCTCAGGTTCTGGGTTCAGGTTGAGCACGAGAGAATCTGGAAGAGATGGGAAGGCGGAGGCAGGGCCGTGCTGAGGAGGTGGAGCCCTCACTTGCTGTCAGTGCAGCCCCTCTGGCTCCTGTCAGGCCACCTGCAGCTGCTCTGAGGCCCGAGCGAAGGGAGCTCCAATGCAGAGAGTGCCGGCTCCTTCTGCAGGGTCACCAGTGTCACTGAGTCCAAGACAGTGAGGGCCAGACACGGGTTCCAGCGTGTCCTCCTGCACACTAGTCTGTCCTCACCTGCCCCTTCACGCCACCCGAGAGCAGCTTCAGACCCGACACCAAGCGCAGAGGCTGAGCATGACACTGATGCTCCTACAGCTGCCACAAATGACAGCGCTGTTCTCCACAACAGAGCCTCACATCACTCACACTGGTCCTGCTACTGTCACCAGACCCTGGCTGATTCACCACCTAAGAACCTCTGATGCTTCGCCCTTACCACAGAAGGAAGACCACATTCTTCAGCTGAGTCCTCGGGCCTCCAGAAAACAGCCCTTGCCCTGTGAGCCCTATGTTCTACTCAGCCCTGCACACCACCAACCCCTCTCTACACTGTCTGTACTCCCCACATCTCTGTATGTTGTCCATGCTGTTCTCTGGAGAGATCTGGGCCTTTTTTTTCAA
The DNA here is from genome assembly GCF_032405125.1 of Capricornis sumatraensis. Lineage (NCBI taxonomy): Eukaryota > Metazoa > Chordata > Mammalia > Artiodactyla > Bovidae > Capricornis > Capricornis sumatraensis. The sequence goes on along the minus strand of NC_091074.1, from coordinate 68,124,268 downwards.
GCCACCTTAGACACTGTCACTTGAACACAGCCTCCTAGCCTTTTAAAGGGGCTCTCTCCTTTGTGTCCCACCACACTTTGTTGGAACAATTTGTTTGGTATCTAAACCCTTCTGACTGATGTTGAAGCTGAAACTCCAATATTTTGGCCACCTGATGCAAAGAACTGACATTTGAAAATACCCTGATGCTGGGAAAGATTGAAGGCAGAAGGAGAAGGGGACAACAGAGGCTGAAATGGTTGGATGGCATCACCAACTCAATGGACATGAGTTTGAGTAAGCTCTGGGAGTTGGTGATAGGCGGGGTAGCCTGGCATGCCGCAGTCCATGGGGTCACAAGGGTTGGACACGACTGAGCAAGTGAACTGAACTGAACTGAACTGTCCCTCAGAAGCCCTCACATGTCACATCTGGGGACCTGATCCTGTGCTGCTCCAGGCAGTCAGGGGCTTAGTCTGAACGTGTGGAGAGACACGAGTGGGGAGCAGAAGTATCTTGTGGCCACAGCCCTGCCTTCTAGGAAGTCATCGAAGCAAGTCAGGAGACAGCAAAGGACCACCATTTGGGGAGCCAGGAGTCCAGGGTTCAAGACCTGGTTCAGCTGCTCTCCCCGGCAAGGACTTCCTGCTGGCCCTTCCCTCCAGGAACCCCAAAGGTACATCACGCTTAAAGTGCCCACAGCTGAACTCATCCATCTGCCCCCAAAGGTGTGTTACCCTCTCAGGGAACAGCACCAACACTCCCCAAGTCACCAGCCAGAAACCGGGCAGTCATCAGAGACGTATATATCTCACACTCACCACCCTACACATTCAATCCATCACCATGGCCCAGAGCGGCCACCTCACAGCCACTCCTGGTCAGTCGTCTCCTTTCTCTGATACCGCCGTCACCTTCTCTCTCTCTCAGATGGCGCAACAGCTGTGCCAGACTCTAAAATCCATCCTCTGCACTAACTAAAAAAACAAACAAACCTGTCTGAAAAAAAGAAAACAAAAAATCACACCAATCTGATCATACTACTCACCTGCTTAAATCCCTCCAATGTCACCATTGCTCATCTCCCCTAGGACAAGAGCCAGATCCCCTCTACCGGCCCAATCTCATCACTGCTTATTTCCACCCTACTCCATCCAGACACACATTCCAGACACATGGAACTAGTCCCAGTTTCCCCATGAACATCATGCCCCTTCCTGCCCCTCTGTCTCCCCCTTGCTGTTGCCTCTCATGTCCAGACACCTCTGGCCCTTTAGCTAACTTACACTGGACACTTATCACACACCATCCTGGGCACTATGCTGGTGTTCTCAGGGCTTTACTGGCTGGGGACCAGATGGGATGGTGCAAATCTCAGGTGAGGAGTGCAGTATGCACACTAGGGCCAGAGAGACCACCTCCCCAACTTCATGGCATTATGGGAATTCACTCAGTCCTCACTCGGTGCCCACATCCACCCCCATTCCAGAAAGCCCCTCTGATCCCTCCTTCCTGGGCTGGGTCTGTCTCAGCTCTGTCTCCCTCTTCAGGGCCTTCTGTGCTCTGCTGACTGTGTCCTGAATCCCAGCTATTTAAGTTATAGGTATGAACCAAGAGATTTCAAAACAGCAAACCTTCTGACCCAACCCCTATACTTCTAGGAATTACTCTGAGAAAATTACTAGAGGTGCAAAGATTTCTATATGGGTATTAATCCGAGAGTTATTTGTGGTAAAAAAAAAAAAATTGTAAAACTCTTCAAGTGCAACCATAGCAGAGTGTTTAAATAAATCCTGGTGGAGCCCAGTGATAGATGGTGACACAGCTGTTAGAAATCTTATCTTTTGAAGAATATTTGATGATTTGAAATGCTCACACTGTAATTAACAGAAAAAAGCAGAACAAATAAGTTTGTATTCAGTAAAATCCCACCTTTTAAAGGTATTTTTCTTATGGATATATGAATAAGTATGTATATAGAGAATTATGAAAAACTATAAAAAATATTAGCTAATAATTGATTCCTCTGGGAGATGGGATTACAGATAAATACTGTTTTGTTGATTATTCTTTCCAATAATGGTCAATACTTCTAAAATCAACATGGTTTTGAATTTTAAAAAATATTATTTTTGAGACATGCAAGATCATGTGGCTTTAGATAGAGCACAGAGTAGAAGGGCCCTGCCCAAGGGCAGGAAGTGAGGAAGCATGGATGGGACCTGACCCAGGTGAGCAGTCAGGCAAAGAGGGTGGAGCTTGGAAACCTTGGGGACAGTCAACTGATGGCAGAGGCGACTGAGAGAGGAGGGGACTGTAGGGCCGTGACAGGCTTCTGGGTTATTTGGGTGGATAGATCATGGCATCTGCTCCCATCACTTCAAGGGAAATAGATGGGGAAACAATGAAAACAGTGTCAGACTTTATCTTTTTGGGCTCCAAAATCACTGCAGATGGTGACTGCAGCCATGAAATTAAAAGATGTTTACTCCTTGGAAGGAAAGTTATGACCAACCTGGATAGCGTATTGAAAAGCAGAGACATTACTTTGCTGACTAAGGTCCATCTAGTCAAGGCTATGGTTTTTCCTGTGGTCATGTATGGATGTGAGAGTTGGACTGTGAAGAAAGCTGAGCACCAAAGAATTGATGCGTTTGAACTGTGGTGTTGGAGAAGACTCTTAAGAGTCCCTTGGACTGCAAGGAGATCCAACCAGTCCATCCTTTAGGAGATCAGTTCTGGGTGTTCTTTGGAGGGAATGATGCTGAAGCTGAAACTCCAGTACTTTGCCACCTCATGCGAAGAGTTGACTCATTGGAAAAGACTTTGATGCTGGGAGGGATTGGGGGCAGGAGGAGAAGGGGACGACAGAGGATGAGATGGCTGGATGGCATCACTGACTCGATGGACGCGAGTCTGAGTAAACTCCGGGAGTTGGTGATGGACAGGGAGGCCTGGTGGGCTGCGATTCATGGGGTTGCAAAGAGTCGGACACGACTGAGCGACCAAACTGAACTGAACTGAACTGAACTGAGTGCTCTACCCTGAGAGACACCCTGAGAGACTGGGAAGATAATAGAAGTAGGCTGGAGGGTGAGGGAGTGCTGTCAAAGAGCTGGTTTGCATGTTTGTGGGCATCCATGGGGTGCCAAGATGGGCCCGGTCCTGAGCAGTTGGAAAATAAGTGGTGACGAATGCTAATATTTTATTTGACCTGTGTTTTGACAAAAAAATTCCAAGAGACAAATCATAGTAAATGGGAAGTTTGCAATTGCTGCAGTGGTACTTAAGGCTGCTCTTTAAGCCCTGAGCTGAGTCAAGTTATCACTGTTTCATGAGAAGGAAAGAGAATGGCACAGAAAGGGAAAAAGGAAAGGGGACCCGCAGAAACTCACCCACCCCCTCAGTCCCTGACTTCACATCCCCAACAAGTGTCTAGCGCTTCACCCCCTACAGCAGTTCACTTTCCTTAACCTTTCATGAGTGCAGGTCCCCACAGCACTCTTGCCAGGAGACACCCTGGACACCCAGGCCAAGGCCACAGAGTCACAACCCTCGAGCCTCAGGTCCAGGGGGCAGGACTGGAGTGAGACCCAGTCTTCAGATTCCTGTCCAGGGTGTATCCTGTGCCCACCTCACCCAGCCAGGCCCTTCGGGGGCAGCACAGGGAACCTGGGGTCTCTGAAGCCCCATCATGCCAAGTCTGCAAACTTGTGTCATTGCAGAGTGTGAACTTTAAATTGGGCAGGGACTGCGAGGTCCTCGAGGGCAGGGAGCAGGAGAGATGGCTATGTGGCAGGGGACCAGGAGGCTGGGCCTCAGGGGCTTGGGGCCTCGATCCTGCCCACCCCAGCACAGTGTGTCTGCTGGTAATGAACTCAGCACTCCCTCACCCTGCACTCCCAAGCCTCAGGTCACCTCACCTGGCAGCAGCTCAGCTACCTGCCTGCACTAATGTCATTGGACAACAGGTAGGAGGCAAGGAGAATCCATCTAGCATGTTGACTATTCTCCTGAAATCTTTTTTAAACTTACTGAAACCAGAATATCTGCTTGGAGAAGGGAACATAATGATATTAATAATATCAGTTGCCACTTACTGAATATTTACCCTGTGCCAAGCTCTGTGCTAAGACCTTTCACTGGATCCTCAAAATCATCCCATGAGGAAATGCTACTCTTATTTCTACAGGTAAGGAGGCCTAGGCTGAGAAAGCCATTAAAGCCCACACTCACCGCCTCTGCCATCATAGTGAGGAGGAGTGACACGGGAGTCCAGATGCAGGCACTTCTGGGACATTGTAACAGGAGCTTCCTCTTGTGCCACTCGTTTTCCTTTAAAATCATTTCTGAAGCTTAAAATAAGACTGAAATGTTTCAAACTAGATTTACCAGCCAGTGAAATAGACATGATATTTACCTGGGTTGGAAGTTACTACAAAGGTGAGGGAATATTTTGGTGATGGTACAGAGAACCAGAGATTGTATAATGAATAGCTCCACTTCACACAAGGAGAAACTCAACCAAGGTTGTACAGAAGAAAGGGAACAAGGGCAAGAATCAAACCTGGATTCCTCACTCTCAGCCTGGGGCTTCTTCCATGGCATCACCCTGCCTCTCAGGAGGAGTAAAACTGAGGAGAGAATTAGACAGTGATTCTCAGAGACACTCAATCTCCTATCACTCTGTAAACCTGATTTCCCAAGACACGATGGAATGAGAGACCTGTCAGACAGAAGCTAGAGTGGTTTCCTGAGTCTACAGCAAAACACCATTGCACCAAAATGCTCTGCAGCATGTCTGGTGCTCCTCCTCTGGGCATGCAGAGGATTACACAGGGCAGCAGGCTGTGGACAGATGGGACACCTCTCACTTCTGAGTCAGAGCATGACCTGTCAGTGTGAGACGCTCTGCTGGGTTCTTCCCCAGCTGTAAGAACTGGTGATGTCCCAGAGGGTGGAGCCAGGGTCTCTGAGGATGACAACCTGGAACAGAGCCCCCTGAAAACCTGCAATCTACACGAAGGGTGAGAACTAAACCTCTGTCCTGGTAAGGCACTAAAATCGTGAGGCTGTGTGTTACTGCAGCAAGACTCTGCTCATCTTTTGTTTTTTCTCACTGTAAGATCTTTTTTATTTTACACTTTAAGCTTTTTATTCTGTATTGGGGTATAGCTGATGAACAATATTGAGGTAGTTTCAGGTGAACAGGGAAGGGACTCAGTCATACAGACACGTGGACCCATTCGCCCCCTACCCCTCCGCACCACCCAGGCTGGCACATACACTGGATAGCGTTCCACGTGTTGTGCAGTATGTCCTTGTTGGTTATCCATTTTGCAAATAGCCAAAACTCAGCTCATCTTAATTGATGGACCAAGAGAACTACAGTTGCTGTCTGTAGCGCCAGCCTGAGCCCATGTTGCCTTTCCAAGCTGGCAGTAACCGGGCAGCATGGTGTTTTCTAGACACAGCCTTATTTCTTTGAGGTCACAAGCTTACAGCTTTATGGGCTGTTCCTGATTTCCATGAAAATGTTCTGATAAGGTGCTAAAATTACATGGAAACCCACCTGTGTCCTCATTTAGCTCTTGAGAGAGAGCAGTTGTTCTTGCATAAAGAAAATGGAGCCCCTAGATCTCTTGTCCCTGTAGTCACATCCTGTGTGTGCATGGCGGAAAAGGGAACGAGGGTGATTTCAAGGTAGGAAATCTGGGATCAGGATTTTAGCAGAAGGAAAGCACCACCTCAAATGGCAGCTCCTGTGAAGGGTGCTGGAGGGGTTGGGGGTAAATTGCACACAGCCCTGTGATTTCTGCAGCTCAGAGTGTGAGAGAGAATGACACACACAACAAATTAATCGTGCTAACAGCTGTGAGCATCACGTTGTCAGAATGGTCAGTGCTGAGGAGACGTCTGAGAAGGTGACCCCACAGAGGAGGTGGGTGTGAGCCGAGCCTTGGAAGATGGGTCGGACAGAAAGTTGCTCCGGCTTGAGGAAAGCATGAGAAGAGGGAGGGAACAGGAGCCTGTGGGGTTTGTCCACCAGCGGGGCAGTGGTCTGCTGAGGCTGGAGCAGGCCACCACAACGGGATGTGTAGCAGGTGAGGGCAGGCACAGGCCAGAGCCTGATGACAAAGGCCTCTGATGTCCATGCCATTCCCACCTGGTCTCCCTGATGGAGACAAGGGTGTTGAAGACAAAGCAGAGTCAGGTGGTATCCTGCCTTTTATCTCCCTAAAGACACTCCCCATTCCTGTACCTGGGGTCACTATTGGAGGTTACCAGTTCTTTTTGCAGCAACACACCAACAAAGACCAATTTCTTATAATTGAATCTTAACTTAAGCGGCAGGATTAATCTAGCCAGCCACATAAAGTCATGACCTAGGAGTCCTTTTAACTTCTGCTTCCCAGACCTCAGGTTTTATTTTGTCTTTACATCCTAGACTCAAAGAGAATCTAGAGGTTTCTAAAGCCCAGAGAGAGGAAGGGATATGACCAAGGTCCCCAAGGGACAAGGGGATGACTATAAACAGTGCAAGGGCAGAAGGCCCTATTTGCCTCTGCTGTGTTCCCAGCACCTAGCGCATAGGCAGTGCTCAATAATAATTTGCTGGATGTGTGGATGAATGAGCCATTGTACTCAGGCAGTTCTTCACCTTTTTTGCCAGACTTCGGCAAGAGGATTCCTACCTTTAATGTTTATATGGATAAGATTTATGGTCAATGATTGACCCAGATTAAACAACTACCCTTGTATGTTTCATAAACTCCCTAAACAATCATCCTGATTTAGGCTGGAGGAAGGAAAATCAGCATTGCCTCTGGGCAGAGAGAGGGTCATGGCAGATGCTGGAGCTCTTGTCCTGGAGGCAGGGAGCACAGGTTCAGCAGGTGTCAATAGCTGAAGGCGCAATCTCTGATGGAGCCTTGCTGCTGGGTGGATCAGCAGCCTTTTTCTTTGTGAGTCTCATCTGCACTACACAGAATCCCCTTTTTTTTTTTCAGAAGGAAATTGAGTCTCAAATTCTAGTGACTTGGTCAACATCACACAGTTAGGCTGGTGATGAAGCTGTCATGCAATGATGGTTTTTTTTAAAGTATTTTTTTATTGAAGGATAATTGCTTTACAGAATTTTGTTGTTTTCCGTCAAACCTCGACATGATTCAGATATAGGTATGCATATATCTCCTCCTTTTTGAACCTCCCTCTCATCACCCTCCCCATCCCATCCCTCTAGGTTGATACACAGCTCCTGCTTGAGTTTCCTGAGCCATACAGCAAATTCCTGTTAGGCATCTATTTTACATATGGTTATGTAAGTTTCCATGTTACTCTCTCCATACATCTCACCCTCTCCTCCCCTCTCCCCATCTCCATACGTCTATTCTCTATGTCTGTTTCTCCACTGCTGCTCTGTACATAAATTCTTCAGTACCATTTTTCTAGATTCCATATATATGTGTTAGAATACGATATTTATCTTTCTCTTTCTGACTTCCTTCACTCTGTATAATAGGTTCAAGGTTCACCCACCTCATTAGGACTGACTCAAATGCATTCCTTTTTATGGCTGAGTAACATGTTCTTTGGAAGGACTGATGTTGAAGCTGAAACTCCAGTACTTTGGCCACCTGATGCAAAGAGCTGACTCATTTGAAAAGACCCTGATGCTGGGAAAGATTGAGGGCAGGAGGAGAAGGGGATGACAGAGGATGAGATGGTTGGATGGCATCACTGATTCAGCAGACATGAGTTTGGGTAAAACTCCGGAAGTTGGTGATGGACAGGGAGGCCTGGAATGCTGCGGTTCTTGGGGTTGCAAAGAGTCAGACACGACTGAGCAACTGAACTGAACTGAACTGAATATTCCTTTGTGTATATGTACCACAACTTCTTTATCCATTCGTCTGTCGATGGACATCTAGGTTGCTTCTATCTTCTAGCTATTGTAAATAGTGCTGCAGTGATCAATGGGATACATATGTCTTTTTCATTTTTGGTTTCCTCAAGTTATATGCCTAAGAGTGGGATTATTGGGTCATTTGGTGGTACTATTCCTAGTTTTTTAAGGAATCTTCCTACCATTTTCCATAGTGGCTGTATCAATTTACATTCCCACCAACAGTGCAAGAGCATTCCCTCTTCTCCACCCTCTCCAGATGTGTTGTTTGTAGCCTTTTTGATGATGGCCATTCTGACCGGTATGGGCTGATATCTCATTGTAGTTTTGATTTGCATTTCTCTAATAATGAGCAATGTTGAGCATTTTTTGATGTGTTTGTTAGCCATCTGTATGTCTTCTTTGGAGAAATGTCTGTTTAGTCTTTTTCTCACTTTTTGATTGGGTTGTTTGTTTTCCTGGTATCGAGTTGTATGCATGGCTTGTATATTTTGGAAATTAATCCTTTATCAGTTGTTTCATTTGCTATCATTTCCTCACATTCTGAGGGTTGTCTTTTCACCTTGCTTATAGTTTCCTTTGCTGTGCAAAAGCTTTCAAGTTTAATCAGGTTCACTTGTTTACTTTTGTTTTCATTTCTGTTACTCTAGGAGGTGGGTCATAGAGGATCTTGCTTTGATTTCTGTCATCGAGTGTTCTGCCTGTGTTTTCCTCTAAGAGTTTTATAGTTTCTGGTCTTACATTTAGATCTTTAATCCATTTTGAGTTTATCTTTGTGTATGGTGTTAGGAAGTATTCTAATTTCATTCTTTTACATGTAGCTGTCCAGTTTTCCCAGCACCAATTAATGAAGAGGCTGTCTTTGCTCCATTGTATATTCTTGCCTCCTTTGTCAAAAATAAGGTACCCATAGGTGCATGGGTTTATTTCTGGGCTTTCTATCTTGTTCCATTGGTCTATATTTCTGTATTTGTGCCAGTACCATACTGTCTTGATGATCGTAGCTTTCTAGTATAATATGAAGCCAGGAAGCTTGATTCCTCCTGCTCCAAGCTTCTTCCTCAAGACTGCTTTGGCTATTTGGGGTCTTTTGTGTTTCCATATGAATTGTGAGATTTTTTGTTCTAGTTCTATGAAAAATGCTATTGGTAATTTGACAGGGATCACACTGAATCCGTAGATTACATTTGGTAGCATTGTAATTTTCACAATATTGATTCTTCCTACCCAGAAACATGGACTATCTCTCCATCTGTCCACATCATCTTTGATTTCTTTCATCAGTGTCTTATAATTTTCTCTGTACAGTTCTTTTGTCTCCTTAGGTAAGTTTATTCCTAGATATTTAATTCTTTTTCTTACTGTGGTGAATGGGATTGATTCCTTAATTTCTCTTTCCAATTTTTCATTGCTAGTATATCAATATCAGTATCAGTTCAGTTGCTCAGTTGTGTCCGACTCTTTGCGACCCCATGAATCGCAGCACGCCAGGCGTCCCTGTCCATCACCATCTCCCGGAGTTCAATCAGACTCATATCCATCGAGTCCGTGATGCCATCCAGCCATCTGATCCTCAGTCGTCCCTTTCTCCTACTGCCCCCAATCCCTCCCAGCATCAGAGTCTTTTCCAATGAGTCAACTCTTCGCATGAGGTGGCCAAAGTACTGGAGTTTCAGCTTCAGCATCATTCCCTCCAAAGAAATCCCAGGGTTGATCTCCTTCAGAATGGACTGGTTGGATCTCCTTGCAGTCCAAGGGATGCTCAAGAGTCTTCTCCAACACCACAGTTCAAAAACATCAATTCTACGGTGCTCAGCCTTCTTCACAGTCCAACTCTCACATCCATACATGACCACAGGAAAAACCATAGCCTTGACTAGATGGACCTTAGTCGGCAAAGTAATGTCCCTGCTTTTGAATATGCTATCTAGGTTGGTCATAACTTTTCTTCCAAGGAGTAAGCGTCTTTTAATTTCATGGCTGCAGTCACCATCTGCAGTGATTTTGGAGCCCAAAAAAATAAAGTCTGACACTGTTTCTACTGTCTCCCCATCTATTTCCCATGAAGTGATGGGACCGGATGCCATGATCTTCGTTTTCTGAATGTTGAGCTTTAAGCCAACTTTTTCACTCTCCTCTTTCACTTTCATCAAGAGGCTTTTCAGCTCCTCTTCACTTTCTGCCATAAGGGTGGTGTCATCTGCATATCTGAGGTTATTGATATTTCTCCCGGCAATCTTGATTCCAGCTTGTGTTTCTTCCAGTCCAGCGTTTCTCATGATGTACTCTGCATATAAGTTAAATAACCAGGGTGACAATATACAGCCTTGACGCACTCCTTTTCCTATTTGGAACCAGTCTGTTGTTCCATAGTAACATGTTCCATGTTAGTATATAGAAATGCAAGTGATTTCTGTATTGATTGTATATCCTGAAACTTTGCTAAATTCACTGATAGGCTCTAGTAATTTTCTGATACTATCTTTAAGGTTTTCTATGTCAACAATGGGTTTTTGAATCGTGTGTTGATATCTGTTGTGGGAATGCCATTGGCACCACTCGCTTTATGAAATGCAGGAGGGAGGTAGACAGAGAGATCTGCTCTCCGGAGAGGCAGAGGAGACAGGTGTGCAGCATAGGGACAGAGAGGATGGCCAAGGGCTGTGGGAGGAAGAAGGGAGCAGGTAACTCTGCAGGGGGCCGGTGGGAGAGGAAGAGAGATGAACTGGGTTCTGAAGAGGATGAGACCCCCTAATGGGGAAGCAAGGAAGGACATGCCTTCAAAAGGAAACTTCTTGTGCAAAGGTGTAGCTCTGGGAAAAGGCATGATTTATTCAGAAAACGGTGGGCCCACTGGCCTATATTATTTGATAGATACACTCTAGCAGGAGAATTCAGGGATATAGCCAGCCCTGAAGGAGAGACCGGGCTTTAATGTTTTCACAGGACACCGGCCTTAATCATCTAGGTGTGAAAGGACGGAGGGAAGAGTAATTATATCTTCTGAAAGGTTAAGATTCACTTTATCAGTTCCCATTCCTCCCTTGGAACAGGCATCACATGGGCCACAAGACAGCTTTCATCTGACACTTGACACTTGGCTCCCTCCAGACACTGGCATTTCCCAGGGGGCTGAGACCAGCTCAGAAGAGCCATGGAGGCTCCTGGGCAAAGACTGTGGCCGCTTTCCACCTTCCCTTTATAGAGCTGGTCAATGACCCAGGACACCTCTGCCAGATTAGAACCTGCCTTTCCCTCCTGTGAAATATTATTGTCAACATCATTTATTCTAAAAACGGAGGCCAAGAGGAGACTCACTTTGCCTTTAGGACCAGGATTAAATGTTTTGACCAATGGCTCTACTGGGATACATATGTTCTTATATACGCTTTTAAAAATCAATGCATGGTCTCTGATCTTAAGGAGAGACACCTGAATAAGGCTTGTACAACCCATGCAGTAAAAATGTTTACCCTTTTTGCCCAAAGGAATGGGGTGACCATCACCCATCACCCACCTGCTTTCCCAAGCTCATCCACCTTAATTTGAGAAAGAGGAGCAACACTTATTACAAATGTGGCATTTTTTGGTCCATGTAGTTTTCTTGCTGCTATAGCCCAGCACCTAAACAACACCCAGCACAAGGTAGACACTCAACAAATCCTCAGTGAGTGAATGAATCTGAAATCCTACTAGAGTCATTAGCCATGAGAAGTCATAACCTAGAAAACGTGCTTCCTCTTAAAAGCCAAGAACACTGCAGATTCAAAAAGAGCTTGAGAAACATGAATTTATTCTCTTGTCTCCCCTAGGTCAGCCTGGGGAGAAGAGAGAAGAGCTTAGGAGATTAGAATGGACCCCATCTCATGAAAGTTACACAAGAACGACAGAACTGAGGGGGCTGACTTGCGGACCTGAAGTCCACTCTCTCATTGTACTGATGGTGAAACTAGTTCCAGAGGCAGGGCTGACTCACCCCAGGTAACACATCCACGTTGCTTGGCTCCCAGGCCCACTGGTGCTTAATCCAACATCTTCGTGGTGCAGATGGGAAAAGAGGGAGAATGAGATGGATGGAGCGTGAGATGAATGGGGCAAACCAGACGCTCGTGACAGAGTTTGTCCTGCTGGGGCTACACGACCACCACAACCTAGAGATGGTGCTGTTTGTGCTCTGCCTGGGCATCTACTCTGTGAACGTGCTGGGGAACGCCCTCCTCATCGGGCTGAACGTGCTGGACCCCCGCCTTCACACCCCCATGTACTTCTTCCTCAGCAACCTCGCCCTCATGGACATCTGTGGCACATCCTCCTTCGTGCCTCTCATGCTAGTCAACTTCCTGGAAACCCAAAGCACCATCTCCTTCCCTGGCTGTGCCCTGCAGATGTACCTGACCCTGGCGCTGGGCTCCACGGAGTGTGTGCTCTTGGCCATGATGGCGTGTGACCGGTATGTGGCCATCTGCCAGCCGCTTCGCTACTCAGAGCTCATGAGCTGGCACACGAGCATGTGGATGATGGCACTGAGCTGGGGGGCAGGCTTTGCCAACTCCCTTCTCCATTCCAATCTCACCTGGAGCCTCCCCTTCTGTGGCCACAATATCATCAACCACTTCTTCTGTGAGATCTTGGCGGTGCTGAAACTAGCCTGTGGGGACATCTCTCTCAATGCACTGCTAATAATGGTGGCTTCAGCTGTCCTGACGCTGGCCCCGCTGCTGCTCATCTTCCTGTCCTACGTGTTCATCCTCACTGCCATCCTGAGGGTGCCCTCTGCTGCCGGCCGGCACAAAGCCTTCTCTACCTGCTCTGCCCACCTCACAGTGGTAGTGATTTTCTATGGAACTCTCTCCTTCATGTACTTCAAACCCAAAGCCAAGGAACTCAACTTGGATAAGCTTATTGCATTGTTCTACGGGATTGTGACCCCCTCATTGAACCCCATCATCTACAGCCTAAGGAATGCAGAGGTGAAAGCTGCTGCCATAGCTCTGCTGAGGGGAGATCTCCTCTCCAGGAAGATGGCCCACTTTCCTGTTGTTCTCTAAGTCCGTCAGGCAAGTGTGTGTGTGCTGAGTCGCTTTGCTACTGCTGCTAAGTCGCTTCAGTCGTGTCCGACTCTGTGTGACCCCATAGATGGTACCCCACTAGCCTTTTCCGTCCCTGGGATTCTCCAGGCAAGAATACTGGAGTGGGTTGCCATTTCCTTCTCCAATGCATCAAAGTGAAAAGTGAAAGTGAAGTCGCTCAGTCGTGCCCGACTCTTAGCGACCCCATGGACTGCAGCCCACCAGGCTCCTCCGTCCATGGGGAATCGCTTTAGTCCTGTCCAAATCTTTGGGAACCTATGGACTCTAGCCTGCCAGGCTTCTTTGTCCATGGCATTCTCCTGCCAAGAATACTCAAGTGGGTTTCTGTGTCTCCTCCAGAGGATCTTCCTGACCCAGGTATCAAACCAGGGTCTCTTATGTCTCCTGTATTGGCAGGGGGATTCTTTACCACTAGCGCCACCTGGGGAACTAGTTATTCTGTGGCATGACTTCATAACTGCAGAGGCTTAAAAATACAAAGGTTCATTTTCTTGCTCACTCTCCAGGTCCATCAGAGATGGATGGGGAATCTACTTCATCTTTTTCATCCTGTGGGCCTCAGATGACAAAGCATCTGCCATATGGCACTCTGCTGGTGAAATGGCAAAAGAAGAAGAGAAGATGACAGAGCCTGTGTGGATTCCTGCGGCTTCCACTCAGAAATGGCCTCTTACTTCCACTTCCACTTCATTGCCCAATGTGAGGTACAGGCCAGCGCTGACACCAAGGGTTGGGGATGCCCACCTACCCCACTTCTGGAAGGAGGGGGAGGAATGAGGAATTCCTGAAGAGCCTGGTGACAATGCCACTAACCTACAGTCAACCCAGGAGATTTCTAGAGCTTCCATTCTCTAGCCAGCTCTGCCTCACTGGCTGATTCCAGGTTAATCATCCCAGGGAGCACTGGTTAGCTGGCTTGTGTGACTCTGGACTGGAGTATCCAGCTAGGTTTCAACCGGCCCTCCAAGAGTTTTCCTCTCAGGTTCTGCATTCAGGTTGAGCATGAGAGAATCTGGAAGGGATGGGAAGGCGGAGGCAAGGCTGCGCTGAGGTGGTGGAGCCCTCACTTGCTGTCAGTGCAGCCCCTCTGGCTCCTGTCAGGCCACCTGCAGCTGCTCTGAGGACCGAGCAAAGGGAGCTCCAATGCAGAGAGTGCCGGCTCCTCCTGCGGGTCACCAGTGTCCCTGAGTCCAAGACAGTGAGGGCCAGACACGGGTTCCAGCGTGTCCTCCTGGGCGCTGGTCTGTCCTCACCTGCCTCTTCACACCACCCGAGAGCAGCTTCAGACCCGACACCAAGTGCAGAGGCTGAGCGTGGCACAGGCTTCTCCTACAGCTGCCACAAATGACAGCTCTGTTCTCCACAACAAAGCCTTACATCGCTCACACTGGTCCTGCTACTTTGGCCAGATCCTGGCTGATTCGCCACTCAAGAACCTATGTTTGCTCCCCATTATTGGAGCAGGAAGCCCAAATTCTTCAGCTGAGTCCTCAGAACTTGAAAACCCGGCTCTGCACCGTCAGCCCGACACCCCATCACCTCTGCACACAGTCGACCCCTTGCTAGTGTCTATACTGTGTTGCATCTTGGTTTGTTGCTCGTATTGTTCTCTGGGGAGACCTGGGACTTTTTCCAAGCAGCTCAGACACCATCATTCTGACATAGCCTTTCCTGGCCTTTTAAAGGGGTTCTCTCCTTTGCGTCCCACAGCACTTTGTTGGAACATTTCCCTTGGTATCTCTCCCTGTCTCCTTTGCATCCATGATATTTCACAACACATCATGGGAGCCTCAAGGGCAGGACTCTGTGGGGACCTGTCTCCTCAGCTCCCATGAGCTTTCCCGATAGAGCGTTACTGAACTGAACTGTCCCTCAGAAGCCCTCACATGTCACACCTGGGGACCTGATCCTGTGCTGCTCCAGGCAGTCAGGGGCTTAGTCTGAACGTGTGGACGGACACGAGTGGGGAGCAGAAGTATCTCCTGCTTTCCAGGAAGTCACTGAAACAAGTCAGGAGACAGCAAAGAACCACCATTTGGGGAGCCAGGAGACCAGGGTTCCAGACCTGGTTCAGCTGCTCTCCCGGCAAGGTCTTCCTGCTGGCCCTTCCCCTCCAGGAACCCCAAAGGCACCTCACACTTAAACTACCCACAGCTGAACTCATCCCTCTGCCCCCAAAGGTCTGTCACCGTCTCAGGGAACAGCAGCAACACTCCCTAAGTCACCCAGCCAGAAACCAGGCAGTCACCAGAGGCGTATATATCTCACGCTTACCACCCCACACATCCAATAGGTCACCGCGGCCCAGAGCAGCCACCTCGCAGCAGCTCCTGGTCACTCCTCTCCTTACTCTGATGCCACTGTCACCTCCTGTCTCTCTCAGATCGTGCAACAGCTGTGCCAGACTCTAAAATCCATCCTCTACACTAACTAAAAAAAAACAGAAAAGAAAGAAACCTGTCTGAGAAAAGAAAACAAAAAACCACACCCATCCAATATTACTACTCATCTGCTTAAATCCCTCAAATGTCACCATTGCTCATCTCCCCTAGGATAAAAGCCAGATCCCATCTACCTGCCCAGCCTCATCACTGGCTGCTTATCTCCACCCCACTCCACCCACAGACACCTTCCAGACACAGTTCCCCATGAATATGTCTTTCCTGCCCCTCTATCTCCCCCTTGCTGTTGCCTCTTATGTCCAAACACCTCTGGACCATTAGGTAACATATATTAGACACTTATCACACACCAGGCTGGGCACTATGCTAGAGTTCTGAGAGCTTTACCGGCTGGGGATCAGTTGGGGTGATGGAAATCACAGGTGAGGAATGCAATATGGACACGGGACCATAGAGACCAGTTCCCCAGCACTGTAGCATCATGATAACTCATTCAATCCTCACTCAATGCCTCCACCCCACCCCCCTTCCAGAAAGCCCCTTCTGATCCCTCCTTCCTAAGTGGGGTCTGTCTCAGTTCTGTCTCCCTCTTCAGGGCTTTCTGTGGTCAGCTAACTGTGTCCTGAATCCCAGCTATTTAAATTACGGATATGAATGAAGACATTTTAAATTTCATACCTTTTAACATAACACCTTTACTTCTAGGAATTACTTTGAGAAAATTACTAGAGGTGCAAAGATTTATGTAAAGCATATATATGGATGTTAATCATAGAGTTGTTTGTGGTAACAAAAATTGGTAACTCTTAAAGGGCAACCATAGAGGAATGTTTAAATAAATCCTGATGGAGCCCAATGATAGACTGTGACACAGCCATTAGAAATCTTACTTTTTGAAGAATATTTGATAATCTGAAATGCTCATGCTGTAATTAACAGAAAAAGGTAGTACATGTAACTTTGTACTCAGTATAATCCTAATTTTAAAGGTATTTTTCTTAGGATATATGAATACATATGTATATAGAAAATCCTAGAAAAATAGGACAAAACATTAGCTGACAGTTATTTCCTCTGGGAGATGCGATTACAGATAAATACCATTTTCTTAATTATTCTTTCCAACATTGCTCAATACTTCTAAAATGAACATGACTTTGAACTTAAAAGATAGTATTGTTTTTGAGAAATGGAAGATCACGTAGCTCCAGATAGAGCACAGAGGAGAAGGGCCCATGCCCAAGGGCAGGAAGAGAGGAAGCACCCGTGGAGCCTGACCCAGGTGGGCGGTCAGGCAGAGAACGTGGAGCTGAGACCTCCTGGGGACATTGGGCCGATGGCAGAGATGGCTGAGGAAGGAGGAGACTTTTTGGTTTGGTGCTTGAACTTCTGGGTTATTTGGGTGGATATTGCATCACCGTGAGAGACACTCTGAGAGATGGGCAAGATGAGACAAGCAGGTTGGAGGAGGTGGGAGGACTGGAGAGAGCTTGTTTGGGGCATCCACAGGGTGGCAAGACAGCCCCGGTCCTGAGCACCTGGAGAATAAGTGGTGACAATTTTCCAATATTTTATTTTGACCTGTGCTCTTTAAAAAATATTCCAAGAGACAAATCATAGTATAATGGGAAAATTTGCAGCTGCTGCTGTGTTATTTAAAGCTATTCTTTAGTCCCTGAGCTGTGTCAAGTTGTCATTGTTTCTTGTGAAGGAAAGAGAATGGCATGGGAAGGGAAACAGAAAAGGGGACCTGCAGAAACTCATACAACCAGCTAAACCCCTGACTTCACATCTGTCACAAGTCTCCAGGCCTCACCCCATACAGCAATTCACTTTCCTTAACCTTCCCTGCTGGTTTAGTGGTGAAGAACCCGCCTGCCAGTGCAGGAGACACAGATTCGATCCCTGCATTGGGAAGATCCCCTGGAGAAGGAAGCAGCAACTCAATCCAGTATTTCTGTGTAGGAAATCCCATGGACAGAGTAGCCTGGTGGGCTACAGTCCATGGGTCCCATAAGAGTCAGACACAACTTAGCAACTAAAGTATAACAACAACCTTTCATGAGTGCAGGTTCCCACAGCACTCTTGCGAGGAGACACCCCATTTCATAGTCCAGGACTCCCACCTGAAGGACGCAGGGTCACAGCCCCTGAGCCTCAGGTCCAAGGAGCAGGGCTGCAGCGAGACCCGGTCTTCATATTCCTGTCCAGGGTCTCTTCTGTGCCGACCTCACCCAGCCAAGTCCTTCTGGGGCAGCACAGGGAACCTGGGGTCTCTGAAGCCTCATCATGCCAAGTCTGCAAACTTGTGTCATTGCAGAATCTGAACTTTAAATTGGGCAGGGACTGCAAGGTCCCTGAGGGCAGGGAGCAGGAGAGATGGCTACGTGACAGGGGACCAGGAGGCTGGGCCTCAGGGGCTCGGGGCCTCGATCCTGGCCCACCCCAGCACAGTGTGTCTGCTGGTAATGAACTCAGCACTCCCTCATCCTGCTCTCCCAAGCCTTGGATCACCACACCTGTCATCCGCTCAGCCACCAGCTGATACCAAGGTCACTGGGCCAACAGGTAGGAGGCAAGGAGAATCCATCTAGCATGTTGACTATTCTCATGAAATGTTTTCTAAACATACAGAAACCAGAATATCTGCTTGGAGAAGGGAACATAATGATATTAATAATATCAGTTGCCACTTACTGAACACTCACCCTGTGCCAAGCTCTGTGCTAAGACCTTTCACTGGATCCTCAAAATCATCCCATGAGGAAATGCTGCTCTTATTTCTCCAGGTAAGGAGGCTGAGGCTGAAAAAGCCATTAGCAAGTGGCAGATCTCAGACTTGGGCTTGGCGGTCTGACTCCAAAGCCCACATTCACCGGCTCTGCCAGTGAGGAGGACTGACATAGGAATCCAGATATGGGCACTTCTGGGACATTGTAACAAGAGCCTCTTCTTGTGTCCCTCACCTTCCTTTTAAAATCATGTCTGAAGCTTAAAATTAGTATTAAATCGTTCAAACTAGATTTACCAGCCAACGAAACTGACATGATATTTACCTGGGTTGGAAGTTCCTAGAAAGATGAGGGAATGTTTTGGAGATGGTACAGAGTACCAGAGATCATATATATTGAATGGCTCCATTTCACTCAAGGAGAAACTCAACCAAGGTCAAACAGGAAAAACGGAACAAGGGCAAGAATCAAACCTGGATCCTCACTCCCAGGCCAGGGCTCCTTCCATGGCATCACCCTGCCTCTCAGGAGGAGTAAAACTGGGGAGAGAATTAGTGATTCTCAGAGACACGCAATCTCCTATCACTCTGTAAACCTGATTGTCCAGGATATGGTGGAGTGTAAGACCTGGCAGACAGACATAAGAGTAGTTTCCTGAGTCTAGTGCAAAACACCATCGTACCCAAATGCCCTGCAGTGTGTCTGGTCTTCCTCTGGGTGTGCAGTAGATTATACAGGGCAGTGGGCTGTGGACAGATGGGATGCATCTCGCTTCTGGGTCAGCGCAGTGATCTGCTGGTGTGAGATGTTCTGCTGGGTTCTTCCCCAGCTGTGAGAACCGGTGATGCCCCAGGAGTTGGAGCCAGGGTCTCTGAGGATGACAACCTGGGACAGAGCCCCCTGAAAACCTGCAATGGTACAAAGGGTGAGAACTAAACCTCTGTCCTGGCAAGTCACTAAAATCATGAGGTTGTGTGTTACACAGGAAAACTCTGCTCATCTTTTTTTTCTCCTCTGTAAAATCTTTTTTTTTAATTTTCAGACCTTAAACTTCTGTATTGGAGTATAGCCAATAAACAATATTATGGTAGTTTCAGGTGAACAGGGAAGTGACTCAGCCATACGTATACATGTAGCCATTCACCCCCAACCCCTTCCTGTCATCCAGGCTGTCACATAACATTGAGTAGAGTTCCATGTACTGTGCAATATGTCCTTGTTGGTTATCCGTTTTTAATATAGCCAAAACTCAGCTCATCTTAATTGATGGACTAAATGAACTACAGCTGCTCTCCCAGACTGAGCCCATGTTGTAGTCCAAGCTGTCAGTAACCTGGAAGCACGGTATTTCCTAAACACAGTGTCTCATTTCTTTGGGGTCATAAGCCCATTGACTCATGGGCTGTTCCTAATTTCTGAATGAATGTGTTCTGATAAGACTCTTAAATTGCAAGGAAACCCACTGCTCTCATTTAGCTCTTCAGAGAGAAGTTCTTGCATGCAGGAGAGGGCACCCCCATGGCTGTGACCCTGTGACCTCCACATGGGCATCCTGGGCTCTGAAATGGGCTGTATCCTGGCAACAGTGCTGTGGGAACCTGCACTCATGAAAGGCTGTTGTTTTAGTCCTCCCAGCAATCACATCCTGTGTGTGCATGTGGGGAAAAGGAAAGGAGGGTGATCCTAAGGTAAGATATCTGGGATCAGGATTTTAGCAGAAGGAAAGCACTGGATCTCGGATGGCAGCTCCTGTGTGGGGCACTGGAGAGGTTGGGGGTAAACTGGACACAGCCCTTTGATTTCCATGGCTCACAGTCTATTGTGTGAGAGGGAATGACACACACAACAAACCAACTGTGCTAATGGCTGTGTGAGCGTCACGGTGTCAGGATGGTCAGTGCTGTGGAGATGTCTGAGAAGGCTGCACCATGGAGGAGGTGTATATGAGCTGAGCCTTGGAAGATGGGTGGGAGAGAAAGGGTGCTCCAGCCTGAGGAAAGCAGGAGAAAAGGGAGGGGACAGGAGTCTGTGGGGTTTGTCCACCAGCAGGGAGTGGTCTGCTATGGCTGGAGCAGGCCAGCACAACGGGGTGTGTAAGAGGTGAGGGCAGGCACAGGCCAGAGCCTGAAGACAAAGCCCTCTGTTGTCCATGCCATTCCCACCTGGTCTCTCTGATGGAGACAAGGGTGGGGAAGAGAAAAACAGAGTTAGGTGGTATTCCGCCTTTGATCTGCCTGAAAACTCTCCCCACACCTGTATCCAGGGTCACAATTGGAGGTTTCCAGTTCTTTCTGTCAGAGAAGGCAATGACAACCCAGTCCAGTACTCTTGCCTGGAAAATCCCATGAATGGAGGAGCCTGGTGGGCTGCAGTCCATGGGGTCGCTAAGAGTTGGACATGACTAAGCAACTTCACTTTCACTTTTCACTTTCATGCATTGGAGAAGGAAATGGCAACCCACTCCAGTGTTCTTGCCTGGAGAATCCCAGGGACAGGAGAGCCTGGTGGGCTGCAGTCTATGGGGTCGCACAGAGTCAGACACGACTGAAGCAACTTAGCAGTAGCAGCAGTTTTTTCTGTAGCAACACACCCAATAAACACCAAGTTCTTATAATGAAATCTTAAATTAAGCTGCAGGCTTAATCCAGCCACATGAAGTCATGACCTAGGAGAGATACTTCCTTTTAACTTCTGCTTTCCTGACCTCAAGTTTTATTTTGTCTTTATATGCCAGGTTCAAAGAAAATCTAGAAGTTTCTAAAGCCCAGAGAGAGGGATATGACCAAGGTCACCAAGAGACAACGGGATGACTGTAAACACTGAGGACTGTAAACTTCGGAGGGCAGAAGGCACATCTGCCTCTGCTGTGTTCCCAGCACCCAGCACATAGTAGGTACTCAATAATAATTTCCTGAATGAGTGAATGAATAAGCCATCACACTCAGGCAGTTATTTACCTTTTGGCCAAACTTCAGCAAGAGAATCCCTACCTTAAAATGTTTACATGGATTAGATTTATGGTTAATGACTGACCCAGATTAATCAACTACCCTTGTATGTTTCATAAACTCCCTTAACAATGATCTCGATTTACACTGGAGAGGAAAAAACAGCACAGGCTCTGGGGAGAAGGGGGTCATGACAGATGCTGGAGGTGTTGTCTGGAAGTCGGGGAGACAGATCCAGCATGTGCCCCTGGTTGAAGGTGTAGTCTCTGATCTGCAGCATTGCTCGGAGACTCATCAGACCTTTCCTCTGTGAGTCTCATCTGGACTACACAGAATCCCCATTTTTCAAAAGGAAACTGAATCTCAAAGCCCAAGTGACTTGGTCAACATCACACATCTGGTTAGTGCTGAACCTGTTATGCAATGCTGGGTTTTTGAATCATGTGTGGACTATCTGTTGAGGGACTGCCCTTGGCAGCACTCACTGTATGAGATGCTGGAAGGAAGGTGACAGAGTCTGCTCCAAGTGTGGCAGAGGAGACAGGTGTGCAGCACAGGAACAAAGACGGTGGCCAAGGGCTGTGGGAGGAAGAAGGGAGAGCTAACTCAGCAGGGCTCAAGAGGGAGAGAAGAGATGAACCGCGCTCTGAAGAGGAGAAGCAGCACCTCCACTGGGTAAGAGACGGAGGACCTGCCTGCAGAAGGGAACTTCTTGGGCAAAGATGTAGCTCTGGGAAGACATGGTTTATTGAGAAGAGGGTGAGCCCATCGGCCCCTACAATGATAGATGCAACTGAGCAAGAGGAATGAAGGGGAGCTGGAGTAGGAAATGGCAACCTGCTCCAGCATTTTTGCCTGGAAAATCCCATGGACAGAGGAGCTTGGTGGGCTACAGTCCACGGGGTCACAAGGAGTCGGACACAACTGAATGACAGCACGCACGAGGGGGAAAGATCCAGCACCAAGAACAGTAGGACTCTACTGCTTACAGGACACTGGCCTCACAGGCAGTGTAGCTGTGAAGGGACTGAGGGAGGGGTGATCTGATCTTCTGACAAGTTAAAGTTTACCATCAGCTCCTATTTGTCCCTCAGACCAGGGATCACAGGGGCCACAAGACAGCTTTCCATCTAACACTTGACACTTGGCTCTCTCCTGACACTGGCATTTCCCAAGGGGCTGAGACCAGCTCAGACGAGCCATGGAGGCTCCTGGGCAAAGACTGCGGTCTCTTCCCACCCTCCCTTTATAGAGCTGGTCAGTGACCCAGGACACCTCTGCCAGATTAGAACCTGCCCTTCCCTTCTGTGTAATATTATTGTCAATATCATTTATGCTAAAAAGCTATATGGAGGCCAAGAGGAGACCAACTTGGCTTTTAGGACCAGGGTTAAATGTTGTGACCTGTGGCTCTATTGGGATATGTATATTGTTGTATATTATTTAAAAAATCAGTGCATGGTCTCTGATCTTAAGGAGGGATACAAGAATAAGGCTTGTACATCCTATGCAGTAGAAATGTTCAACCTTTATGCCCAAAGGAATGAGGTGACCATCACTCATCACCCATCTGCCTTCCCAAGTTCATCCCACTTGAGAAAGAGGAGCAGCACTTGTCACAATTGTGGCATCTTTTTGTCCACGTATTTTTCTTACTGCTATAGCCCAACATCTAAACAACACCCAGCGCAAGGCAGGCACTCAACAAATCTGCAGTGAGTGAATGAATCTGAAATCCTATGGGCATCATTCAGTCACATGAAGTCATAACCTAGTAAACGTGCTTCCTCTTAACAGCCAAGAATCCCGTTCTATTGTCTCCACAGAGCCCTCCTGGGGAAAAGAGAAGAGCCTAGGTGATTAGAATGGACCCCATCTCATGAAAGTTACACAAGAACGACAGAACTGAGGGGGCTGACTTGCGGACCTGAAGTCCACTCTCTCATTGTACTGATGGTGAAACTAGTTCCAGAGGCAGGGCTGACTCACCCCAGGTAACACATCCATGTTGCTTGGCTCCCAGGCCCACTGGTGCTTAATCCAACATCTTCGTGGTGCAGATGGGAAAAGAGGGAGAATGAGATGGATGGAGCGTGAGATGAATGGGGCAAACCAGACGGTCATGACAGAGTTTGTCCTGCTGGGGCTACACGACCACCACAACCTAGAGATGGTGCTGTTTGTGCTCTGCCTGGGCATCTACTCCGTGAACGTGCTGGGGAACGCCCTCCTCATCGGGCTGAACACGCTGGACCCCCGCCTTCACACCCCCATGTACTTCTTCCTCAGCAACCTCGCCCTCATGGACATCTGTGGCACATCCTCCTTCGTGCCTCTCATGCTAGTCAACTTCCTGGAAACCCAAAGCACCATCTCCTTCCCTGGCTGTGCCCTGCAGATGTACCTGACCCTGGCACTGGGCTCCACGGAGTGCGTGCTCTTGGCCATGATGGCGTGTGACCGGTATGTGGCCATCTGCCAGCCGCTTCGCTATTCAGAGCTCATGAACCGGCAGACATGCGTGTGGATGGCGGCACTGAGCTGGGGGGCAGCCTTTGCCAACTCCCTTCTCCAATCCATTCTCACCTGGAGCCTCCCCTTCTGTGGCCACAATATCATCAACCACTTCTTCTGTGAGATCTTGGCGGTGCTGAAACTAGCCTGTGGGGACATCTCTCTCAATGCACTGCTAATAATGGTGGCTTCAGCTGTCCTGACGCTGGCCCCGCTGCTGCTCATCTTCCTGTCCTACGTGTTCATCCTCACCGCCATCCTGAGGGTGCCCTCCGCTGCCAGCCGGCACAAAGCCTTCTCTACCTGCTCTGCCCACCTCACAGTGGTGGTGATTTTCTATGGGACCATCTCCTTCATGTACTTCAAGCCCAGGGCCGAGGACCTCTACTTGGACAAGCTTCTTGCATTGTTCTATGGGGTCGTGACTCCCTCGCTGAACCCCATCATCTACAGCCTGAGGAATGCAGAGGTGAAAGCTGCTGCCATAGCTCTGCTGAGGGGAGATCTCCTCTCCAGGAAGATATTCCGCTTTCCTGTTGTTCTCTAAGTCCGTCAGGCGGGACAGGCTAGTTACACTGTGGTCACGACTTCAAAATTTCAGTGGCTTAAAACCACGAAGGTTTTTCTTCTTGCTTACACTGCAGGTCCTCAAAGGTTGGTTAGGGGATCTAACTCATCTTCTTCATCCTTTGGGCCTTAGGGTGATAAAGTAGCTACCACATTACTGGTCAAAATGGCAAAAAGGAAGGGAAAAATGACAAGGCCTGGGAGGATTCTTAAAGCTTCCACTCAGAAGTGAGGTGTTACTTCCACTTCCACTGCAAAGGCCAGTGCAAGGCACAGGCCAGGGAGGATTACAAGGGAAGGGGATGCCCACCTACCCCATATATCTGGAAGGAGAGGAAAGACTATGGAATTCCTGAAGGGGCTGGTGAGGACCCCAAAACCTACAGTTCACCCAGGAGCTACTAGAGATCTCTAGAGCTTCCATTTCCAACCAGTTGTCCCTCACTGGCTGCTGTCAAGTTAATCATCCCAGAGAGTGCTGGTAAGCAGGCATGTGGAGACTCTGGACTGGGGCATTCTAACCAGGTCAGATCCAGGCCTCACAGAGCTTTCTTTGCTCTCAGGTTCTGGGTTCAGGTTGAGCACGAGAGACTCTGGAAGAGATGGGAAGGCAGAGGCAAGGCCGCGCTGAGGTGGTGGAGCCCTCACTTGCTGTCAGTGCAGCCCCTCTGGCTCCTGCCAGGCCACCTGCAGCTGCTCTGAGGCCCGAGCGAGGGGAGCTCCAATGCAGAGAGTGCCGGCTCCTCCTGCGGGTCACCAGTGTCCCTGAGTCCAAGACAGTGAGGGCCAGACATGGGCTCCAGTGTGTCCTCCTGGGTGCTAGTCTGTCCTCACCTTCCCCTTCACGCCACCCGAGAACAGCTTCAGACCCGACACCAAGCACAGAGGCCGAGTGTGGCACTGATTCTCCTACAGCTGCCACAAATGACAGCTCTGTTCTCCACAACAAAGCCTTACATCGCTCACACTGGTCCTGCTACTTTGGCCAGATCCTGGCTGATTCGCCACTCAAGAACCTATGTTTGCTCCCCATTATTGGAGCAGGAAGCCCAAATTCTTCAGCTGAGTCCTCAGAACTTGAAAACCCGGCTCTGCACCGTCAGCCCGACACCCCATTCACCTCTGCACACAGTCGACCCCTCGCTAGTGTCTATACTGTGTCGCATATTGGTTTGTTGCTCATGCTGTTCTCTGGGGAGACCTGGGACTTTTTTCAAGCAGCTTAGACACTATCTTTCTGACATAGCCTTTCCTGGCCCTTTAAAGGGGTTCTCTCCTTTGCGTCCCACAGCACTTTGTTGGAACCTTTCCCTTGGTATCTATCCCTGTCTCCTTTGCATCCATATTTCACAACATATCATGGGGGCCTCAAGGGCAGGACTCTGTGGGGACCTGTCTCCTTAGCTCACACAGAGCTTTCCCAACAGAGGGTTACTGAACTGAACTGTCCCTCAGAAGCCGTCACTTGTCACACCTGGGGACTGGATCCTGTGCTGCTCCAGGCAGTCAGGGGCTTAGTCTGAACGTGTGGATGGACATGAGTGGGGAGCAGCAGTATCTTGTGGTCATGGCCCTGCCTTCCAGGAAGTCACCAAAACAAGTCAGGGTACAGCAAACAATCCCCATTTGGGGAGCCAGGAGACCAGGGTTTCAGACCTGGTTCAACTGCTCTGTCCGGCAAGGTCTTCCTGCTGGCCCTTCCCCTCCCCAAAGACACCTCACACTTAAACTACCCAGAGCTGAACTCATCCCTCTGCCCTCAAAGGTGTGTTACCCTCTCAGGGAACAGCACCAACACCCCAAGTCACCCAGACATAAACCAGGCAGTCATCAGAGGCGTCCGCTCACCCTCACTGCCCCACACATCTGATCCATCACCATGGCCCAGAGCGTCCACCTCACAGCTGCTCCCAGGTCAGTCCTCTCCTTCCTCTAACGCCACCATCACCTTCTCTCTCTGAGTGTGCAACAGTTGTGCCAAACTCTCTAAAATCCATCCTCTGCACTACTAAAAAAAAAAAAAAATCCTGTCTGAAAAAAGAAAACAAGAAACCACACCAATCTGATCATGCTACTCATCTGATTAAACCCCTCCAATGATACCATTACCCATCTCTCCTAGGATAAAGGCCAGATCCCATCTACCTGCCCAGCCTCATCACTGGCTGCTTATCTCCACCCCACTCCACCCACAGACACCTTCCAGACACAGTTCCCCATGAGTATCAGTCTTTCCTGCCCCTCTGTCTCCCCCTTGCTGTTGCCTCTCATGTCCAAACAACTCTGGATCTTTAGCTAACATATATTAGACACTTATCACACACCAGGTTAGGCACTATACTAGTGTTCTGAAAGCTTTACTGGCTGGGGATCAGATGGGTAATGAAATCTCAGGGGATGTATGGGATATGGACACTTCTGACCAGAGAGGACACCCTTTCCACATCTCAGCATTATACAAAACCCTTGGGACTTGGCTGTGACCTTTGTGGAAAGAGAAAAATATCCAAAATGACAAAAGATTATGTTTCTGGCACTGGGGCAAAATAGGGGTTACAGTCTTGTGATATTTCTTGCACATCTGACATTCGTACCAGCTCATCCCATCTCCTGAGCCCTCAGCTTCCCTCCGTTGGGTGTGGGCACCACAAAGGAGGTCTGTCTCACTGATTTGTATCATCTCATCAAGTACACACACACACACACACACACACACTCACAACTCCGTACTCCAAGCTGCTACAGCCTGACATAATAGGGCAAAAGCCTCAGGCAGCTGCTCCAGCAGCTCATGCCAGCTGGGCTGCGTCACCCATGCCCCTCTCCTCAGGGTCCATCTCTCCCTCCTCTTCCCCACACCCTTGCCCGCAGGAAAAAGGGCAGCACAGAACCGGGAAATTCTTCATTGGAGACACACCAGACTCCATCTGTATCACACCAGGGTACCGGCGCCCCCAGCCCAGCCCCACCCTGCCTGTCCTGCACCCCCTCGCAGTGCAGCACGGCCCTGACACTGCCCCCGGGAAGGAAGCCAAGGCCAGAGAGGCTGCGCTGCTGGGAGACGGGGGACTCAGCTTCCCCAAGATGGGCTCCATCTCCTTAGGGACACGGCTGTGTCCTGTCAGGGCTGTCTCCATGTTCTCAGCGGGTTCCACACTGGGCAGGACCCCTCGGTCCTGAGGGGGCTCGGTGGCCCTGCACAGGCTCCAGTCCTGAAGATGCTGGAGGTCTCCTGGCCCTCAGGAAATTGCCAGGTCCCCAGAAGAGTTCCGTGTCCTTAGGAAAGACTCCATGTCCTCAAGAAACACAACTTGTCTCTTAGCCCTGAGAGGACTCCATGCTCCCAGGAGGAACCCCAGGAAGGGCTCTGTGCCCTGAGGAAGGGTTCCAGTTCTCCCAGGGCTGGCCCTAAGCCCCTCTCAGCTGGCACAGATGCTGCTGACAGTGGCCCCTCCCGGGCCCACAAGGCCCAGCTCCTCCTGCTCATTGATGCACAGCTGGTACCCGCAGCCCCGAGCCCGGGCTCCGGAGGGGACCCGGCGGTCAGTTTTGGCACGAGGAGGCAGCAGGAAGCCCACACTGCCAGCGATGAGCATGTGCCAGATGCTGTGAATGTAGAAGTAGTTGTCTCGGGTCTCCACGAAAGCATACAGCAGGATGGCACTGCCCGCGATGAGGCTGCCCGGGCACAGGCAGAAGAGCCAGCGGCGCCACGTGGGCGGGTAGCAGTGTCGGCGGCGGACGCTGCGTACTGTCTGGGGGAGGCAGAGAAGGGAGGCTCAGGAACGACTCCGGAACCCAGGCCAGAGCCGGTCGCTCTCAGGTGTCCCCTGAGCCCTGGTGGTGACCCTCGGCGTCTGCCGAGACGAGTTCAGCCCTGTGAGCAGCACAGTGATGACAACAGGGTCTGGGCCCACCTTAAACTGGAAAGCGGATACCCAAGTACCTGCACCCAAGTCCTGCTGGGACCTCCCCTCCCCCAGCCCTCCCAGCCTTACCCAGGCTGTGGCCAAGATCCCCAGAGCAAAGAGACTCGGTCCAAGCAGGTTCCAGAGTCCATGCCGGTCAAGCTGCAGAGCCATGGACAGCAGCATCGCCCCCAGCAAGTATAGCACCTAGAGAAAGAGGTCTCCAGGGGCTGGGCCAGGGTGGTGAGGGTGCTTGGCCATGCCCCCGGGAGAGGTTGGGAAGTGAATTTCAAATAGATTTGGGCAATGGTTGTCCCCCAGGGCCCTCTCCAGACTGACCTGCTTGACCACAGGCTGTAAGCGAGCCATGGCAATGACAGTGACCCACACGGACATTAAGGAGCCCAGGAAGTCACAGAACTGCAGCACATCATAGTCCATGATGCAGAAAACCACAATGCCAGGCTGGTCACAGGCATGGTAGAACTGGAGGAAGAAAGGACAAGCATTGAGAGAACTCAGGGCAGAGGGCCAGTCTACAAAGCTGGAGAAACAGGCCATGGGGTGGAATGCTGTTGTCAGAAAAGCAGAGGGCAGAGGGTACCAACTGAGCAGAAATGGGAAATGCCTGACTCCCCACCCCTGAGAGTATGGTAAAGAGGCCCAGTCTGTGCCCTACTTTGTATGTACCCGGCAGCCCTGAACCTCGGCCTCACCTTCCTAATCTTCCTGCTTCCAGAATGTCCTGCGAGACCACCAGGCCTGGGGAGGCCAGGACTCTCGAGCTCAGGCCAATCCTTGCCTATATCTCCTTGTGCTCACACAGGGTCCCACATGTAATCCTCAGCCTGACCCAAGCTCTGGGGCTGGACTGTGACCTCTTGGCCAATCCAAACCCCAAGCCTCATTTGATAGCTCAGACTCTTGTTATGTTTCACCTTCAGATCTTGGACTAACTGGTCCTCTGCATCCTTTCCCACCCAGTAACATGGAGGCAGGAGGCAGTAATAAAAAAGGCAGTCTCTAAAGCCATGGAGAAGAGCATGGCACTTTACACCATGGGGAAGGGACAGTGTTCACCTACCCTACACTGGAAACACAGCAAAGAATAGAGTACTGAGGAGTTTAAGAGGGGAGCATGCTGGGGACACAATAGAACTGGAATAAGCTCTCTAATATTCTATGACTGATCTATGACTGATCCAAGTATACTAAAAGGTCAAAGAGATTGTTTAAGTTGCAGAAAACCCACAGGGGTAGAGTTAAATTAAAGCTTCTGGGTGAGGTGAACAACATGATCCACATTTCACCAGTCCTGACCAGGCCACCGTCACCTCTCAATGCCCACAATGCCATCAGTAAAGCCCATCGCGGACTCCACCATGCAGCACAGTTTGTTAGAGGAACAAGCCAATAACTTGTGGCAGCTCACTTCATTAAAACTCCTCAACCTAGAGGAGACAGCATCTTGTCATCATATATTCTAGGCATATATCTGTCTCTTCTACTTGCAGGGCTTCAGCCTGCTTTGTTATTCATGGAGCAGAATCCATTATCAATTGCCATCGCACCCATTCACTGCCACCTCTAACCAGGAGACACAGTTTATAGTAGATAAGGTTAAGCAAACTTCACTGGTATAACCATTTACTCATCACCTAGAAGCAACTAGCTGTACCAAATATTGGAATGAGCTACAACATTCAAAAAACTAAGATCATAGCATTGGTCCCATCACTTCATGGCAAATAGATGAGGAAACAATGGAAACAGTGGCAGACTTAATTTTCTTGGGCTCCAAAATCGCTGCAGATGGTGACTGCAGCCATAAAATTAAAAGATGTTTGCTCCTTGGAGGAAAAGCTGTGACCAATCTAGACAGCATATTAAAAAGCAGAGACATTACTTTGCCGACAAAGGTCCATCTAATCAAAGCTATGGTTTTCCAGTAGTCATGTATGGATGTGAGAGTTGGACCATAAAGATAGCTGAGTCCTGAAGAATTGATGCTTTTGAACTGTGGTGCTGGAGAAGACTCTTGAGAGTCCCTTGGACAGCAGGAGATCAAACCAGTCAATCCTAAAGATCAGTCCTGAACATTCGTGGGAAGGACTGATGCTGAAGCTGAAATGCCAATACTCTGGCCACCTGATGTGAAGAGCTGACTCACTGGAAAAGACCCTGATGCTGGGAAAGACTGAAGGCAGGAGGAGAAGGGGACGACAGAGGATGAGGTGGTTTGATGCCATCACCGACTCGATGGACATGAGTTTGAGCAAGCTCCGGGAGTTGGTGATGGACAGGGAAGCCTGGCATGCTACAGTCCATGAGATCACAAAGAGTTGGACACGACTGAGTGACTGAACTGAAGGCTGGGTTATGTATGGTGGCACCTGGGAGAGACTACCTGAAAGTCTGGAATACTCTCCTATATATTTGGCACACAGTATGTGCTCAATAAATGTTAGTCATCTTACACTTTATATCATGCATATTCATGGGATAATATCCCCACACTAACAGACTTTCCCCTATAAAAAATTTATATATATATATATTGTTTCACAGAAAATTGTGGACTAATTTTTGGTTAGTATTCCTTTTGCATTACCAATAAAAAGAAGTGGTAGAAATAACACAGAAAGACTGGGAGATTTAAGAAAACAAATTCAGACTACAAACTGGCTTCCATCAGTATAATCTAATTTGACATCTTCCTCAATTTTGGCCATTTCTTTACTTATAAGGTAATTTTGGAAAATTACCCTAAATTGTTCTTTCTGTGGAATTTTATATTTTCATAACATAACTCTATAGCTCATCTAACGCTCCAAATACAGTACCCTGGCACTACAGAATTTTAAATTGGAGATGCAAATATATTCAATCTGTACGAAGACTGGAATATTTGTACTCAGGATAGACTGAAACTTACTGCTGTTCTCTTATTTTCTGCTTCTGTTTCCTCTTGGAAATATCATGGCATTTTGCCAAGGGCCACTGAGAATGATTGTGCTGATGTGAGGAATAGGAGAGGAGGTGGAACAATGAGGAGGTGGGCTTGCAGCCAGGATCTCAGTAATCAGCAAGGAAGGCTGCCGGGGCCCCAGAATGCCAGCTCTGTCTGGGTCTTACCGGATCCAATTATGAGGTCTCTAGCACTGGGAAGGACACATAGCGTGAGCTGTATGAGCAAGAGATGTACAACCTCCATGTCTGATACATTTTCCCTGTCCTTTCTAATATGTGGCTTGGATGTAATTTCTGACCTTTTGGCTGGCTCTCCTTTAAGAGTTTAAGAACTACTAACCTGAGGTCGTTAGTATCTCCACATACTCCTGGGCTTCTGAGACGCTAAATTCAGGTTGGGAATGTATGCACGCATGCTCATTGCCTGGGGCAAGGAGAGCCCTACAGCTCAGTGAAGACATGAGAGGGACCAAGAGGCAGGCTGAGTGACAAGTCCGGTTCCTCCACTCACCTCAGGCCTTAACCAGAGTATTTAAACTTTCCTCATCTGCAAAAAAAGGATGATAATAATAATAGCAATACTTCTCCATTGTTACAGTGCTATGGGAAGGATTCGATGAGCAGTGTCTGACACAGAGCCTGTATCAGCAGATGTGGTTTTTCTGTTATCGTTATCTGAACTATCAGTTCAGTTCAGTTCAGTCGCTTAGTCGTGTCCGACTCTTTGCCAACCCCATGAACCGTAGCAAGCGAGGCTTCCCTGTCCATCACCAACTCCCGGAGCCTACCCAAACCCATGTCCCTGGAGTCAATGATGCCATCCCACCATCTTATCCTCTGTTGTCCCCTTCTCCTCCTGCCCTCAATCTTTCCCAGCATCAGGACTATCAGCTACATACAAAATCAAGTGCTGGGTTTGTAGCCTGTTTTGTTTAACACATTTACATTTTGCATTTTAAACTCCTGGATAACAAAGCTACTGTCTGCTTCCAGGCCCTGGACAGGAATCAACACACTACTCCCAGGTGCAGACTGTCCTGGCTTTAGGACGGGAGAAGACTGCCACCTCCGGTGCTGGTGCTGACACCTGCAGTAGGACCGATGGGTCCTTATGCGGAGACTGCTGAGGAATGAATGAAGTCTACGCTAAATAAAGAACAGGAAAGAGGGACAACAGGGATCCTGCCTGGGAAAATGGAATCACAAGTAGCTCTACACTTTGGCACACATGGGAAAAGAACAGGAGTTAGAGCAGGACTTTAGGTAACCCCTCAGAGCCTGTATCTTCTCTGTGATCATTTGCTTACTGCCTTATTTACAAAAGTGGAGGCATTGTACCTGGGACCAGGCACTTTTGGCTCCCACAGTGTTCCTACTAGGGGAAGGTATTTTCTTTTCAGGATGATATGCCATCAAACCCAGATGATGAGGAGTCATCTGGTACTGAACACCCTGGGGCCAATTTTCAGGATGCCTCGTGAAGTGCAGGAGACTGGATAAACTCTCCTCACATGCTCTAGGCTCCTGACTCACTTAAATGTTCTTACTAATTGTGAACCACATCATGTCTGCACACAACTAAGAATATACTGGTGAAACCGCTGTTGCTAGAGGATTTGGTAAGCAACAGTATAAAGGACATCTGACAATAAAAAAGAAAGAGGAGAATATTGAAAATAAAAGTATAATGGAGCATTGTCAGAACAGGTCTAAAAGGGGGCTATTCAGACAAAAATGGGGTGTGCTGTTCTCATGCAGCTTAAGGGGCCAAGGCCTCACTGCATGGCACAGTTACAACCACTGTTCCTCACCTGTGGAGAAGTATCCAGGACCTCAGAACATGACCCCCCAGTCCCCACTTCCTCCTAAGATAAGAGGTAGAATTTTTGTGATTTGGACAGAGGTCTGATCTATTAATACTGGACAACAGGGAGGCATGTACTGGTTTCTGTGATATTCTTGTTCCTAAGAAACATGGAAGTCTGAATCCATCTAAGACGTTTGCGGTGCTCATAGGCAGGCACTGTACATCACTCGATGCCAAGAGCCCACGGATGAGACGAACAGATCCCTAGATGTAAGCATCTCAGGGGAATTGTGTAGACACAATTCTGTATTGTAGGTCAGAGCTTTTTGGCTAGCGTGTTGAGGTAAAGGTCCTCTCAGCCCTTAGAGTGGACAGGTAGAGTGCAGGATGCTGAAGACCCCATGCTGCCTGCAGTGGCATTATCTTAAGTCGCAAACAGCCTTGTTCATTTATTCCCATGTGTCTTATAAAAATGATCGTGCTCTATGCATGCCATGATAGGGAGCGGCGGGGAAGCCCTGCTGTAGAGAACAGCGAAGAGCGACAGCTCCAAACCCGGGAGGCCCATGGTGGAAACGCAGACGCTCACCCACCACCGCGAACGACTCGGTGCAGACACTGATGGCACCGCATACCGTGGAGAAGAACATGGTGAAGGTGTAGACAGCTGCTTCCAGCACATATCGGCTCCGAATGGCCAGGACCACGGGTGGCAAAAACATGAGGTTGCTCAGGCAGAGCAGTAGTGTGGACAGCAGCTGGAACCCGTAGGTGAGCGCATCCGCACTGTCCGTGCAGCCCCAGCCCCGCCATCCTGCAATGGGACGGGCACAGGGTGGAAGATGTCAGAAGGCAGCCCAGGGTTCAGCAGACACTCCTGCTGGCCCTCCTGGTCAGGCCCTACTTCACTGCCAGGGAAGGGTACCCTGACCCCGCACCACCCTCTCCAAACCCTGCTACACAGGTTACCACCTCGCGCCCCAGGTGGTCTCCCTCACCAGCCCAGCCTGCTCACCGGCCTTGCACTCGCAGGCCGCGTACAGGTAGTTGTGCGTGCGCAGCAGCTTGCACTGGCCGTAGGGCCCGCAGTCATCTACACACGGGGACAGGAAAGTTCGCAGCCGCACCTCCGCCGTCGCGTTTCGGCATCGCACGAACCTGCGCACAAACTCGCGGTCACCTGGCACTCAGGCGCATCCTTCCCGGCCGCCACTGAGGCCCCGCCCTGCTCACCGAGGCCCCACCCCGCACAGGGAGCGCAGGGTCAGGAACCAGGTCCCCGTCTGCGGAAACGGGATTCTCAGCCTGGCCACTCTGGAGGCGGCACTGACCGTGAGCAGGAAGCCAGCCAGGGACTCTGAGGGGAGAAGGGAGAAGCCAGTGTAGGGTCAGGATCTAAGGAACCCTCACCCACCTGCCCCCAGTTCCCAGACGCCCTAGCCCATCTTTCCTCCATACCCTACCCCTGCCCTGGTCTTCCAGCCCCTCTTCTTCCCCTGTTCCTCCCCCTACCTTTGGAACAGGTCACTGCGGCATCCCCCAGGCTCAAGGGCACCTCATGAGTCAGGCATCCAAACACTGTCACATTTTCCTGGTGCAGGGAGCTCTGGGCAGGCAGATACAAACATGAGGCTGTCACATCCTCTAGGTCTTCCCACCACCACCCCCAGATTCCTCCACCTCTTAACCCTTCCCTAGAAACTCCTCCAGGCCCTCACCTAACACCCCTGGTCCTATAGGTGCTCCCACAGGAAGCACACCCACCCCCTTCATTCTTACAACCAAAAAATGGGGAAACACCATCACAGGGATCATAGCAGAGATCTTTCAGACTGATGAGAAGCCAAGGCCACTTCTAAACCCTTTCTTTGGGCAGAATTATTTAAATTCTGTCTAGGCAAGAGACAGAACCCACTTTTTCAGTCCTACCTAGCTTTTTGGGGGGTGGGGGGAGAGGAAGAGCACTGTTGCTGGATGTAGAAACTAGCTGTAAAAAAGGTCTGCAATTGTGTGGCTCATCAATCATCACATCTTCACATAAACCTGAAAGCAGGAGGTGTGTAAAGATATGCGCGCTTCCTCAGGTGAAACGATTCTAGGTACTAGTGGTAAGAGAACACCTGTAGGATTAAATGTAGCAACCTGGCTGGGATTAAAAGAAACTGGATACCCAGAGGACTAAATGAAAAGGGTTGTCTATAAGAATAAAGGTAACAGGATCCCATAAGCTCACCTCATTCGAGAAGGATTTGGGGCAGCTTATTAAATACAAATAACGGGACAGAATCAATGCATGAGGGAAATTTATACATCAGGATAAGAAAAGAAAGTCTGTACGTAGATGTGGGCCATATATTTGACACTGACTTTCAAGCAACCAAAGCAAGGAAACGTGTTACCACGTTAGTGAGTCCACGCGATAAGTTAATCGGGGTCTTGGGAGAAGCACTGCACCCAAAGGGATGGTTCTCAGTTAAATTCATATCAAAGAAGCACTGTGTGCTGCCCCGTCTCCAATGCTTAGCTGCAAGAGTGAACTTCATGCAGCTTGCTCCTAATTTCCCTCAACGCAAGCCCAGAACACGCCAAAGTTTTATTCAGCAAAAGCCATTCTGGTGGGAACCAGAAAATGTCCTCTAGGTGTGTCCTCTGTTCCAAATGTCCAGTTCTTGATGCAAGGGAAAACATCAAAATGCTTGGAGGGAAAGATCAGAGTAGGTGTGCCAATATACCTCTCAGAATAAACAGAACAGGTGCTCTGAGGTATGCAGCAGTGTCACAGCATGCAGATGATAGAATGTAAGCAGATGCCCTTTAGAGAAAATAAGCAAGAATGCAGAGAGTGACAGGGCAAGACAGTAGGGGAGGCAGGCCTCTCCTTTCCAGAGACAGAGGAAGAGAATGCATGTGGCTGGGCTCTGACACAGGCTCTACAGTTTCAAGGCCAAATCAAGGCTTCACTGTCATTGCCCAAAGGCATGGCAATAAGCAAACACAAAATATGTACAGTCTTAGCCAGAACACCATCAGAGAAAATTTGAGTATGAAAATAAGGAATGTCTTGGGGTTGAAGAATCAGCTCTGTCCTAACCAGCAGGATCACTAGAAAGCTCTGAGCCATGTCCCACAAAATACCACCTCAAGTCACAAACCAGGTATCAGATGGACTGATAGGAAAATGGTCCCTGCCCCAGAGCTGAGGAATAGTCAAGTTAAAATGATTCATGATTCTTGGCTCAGGGAACAGTAGATAAATAATTAGATCAATGCCAACCCAAGACAGTTGCCAAAGGCTTGAAAGGGCTCTGCTCTCAGCCCAGTCTTGTTCAGTGCTGAAAATAATGACTAAGAGGTTTAGAAGTGTGTGAATTACACAAAGTAGTAAAGACCCACAGTTCAAACCAATGTTAGGCAATGCCTCAAAGATGAACATAAATTCTTCCACTCAGGTTAAAAAGTGCACTGCAAAAATACAAGATAGGAATTGGCAGCTGTTCACATGAACCATGCTCAGAGCATGAAAATGTTTGTGGTCCTTGGTTACAACTAGATAAACACATCGGTTACTGTGGATAAGGACTAGGACATATAACGAAAAAGCTAAGCAGTTGTGTTACGGGGGCATCTTCCTCTATTTTCCAAAGCTTTTATATGTGATCCTATCATTTTTATAATAAAAAGCAAATGTATGTAACTGTTTTGAAGCAAAATAAAAGGAAGAAAAACGATCCAGAGGTCTTAGTCTACCACGAGCCTCAGGTGAGGCAGCAGCTGAAAGAGGCACCTTGCTCTCAGGCTGCACAAACGCTGCCTGCCACCCAGGTCAGACCACCTGGGATCACTTGTTTCAGAGGCATGACAGCCAGAAGCATGGCCAGAGGGGACAGCAGAGGAAGAGGGGCCTCGGATGTGGAGGCTGCTCAGCTTTGGCAAGGCTGAGAGGCACCTGAAAGGCTGGGCAGGGGTGCAGCAAATGCACCACACTAATATAAAACGGAAGTAAAAGGGGAGACTGCATGGGGAGAGAGGAAGACTCAACTTACTTTCCTCGATTTTCCTGTAAGCCTGAAACTACTCTGGAAAATAAAGTCTTATTTTTTTTTATAAAAGGACAGGAGTAGACTACTGGATATAGCTTCTAGGACAAAATAAAGATCAGTGGGTAAAAATCCACAGAGACAAATTTTGATGGAATGCCAAGAATGCCTCTAGCGATCAGAGCTGTCTAAACATGGACTGCATGGCCTCAGTGAGTGGTAAGCTCCCCATCACAAGCAATACGTGAGAAGCAACGAACACCTGCCACAGAGAGAGGCCTTTAGGGAGTGGCAGGTAAGCCTATAAAACTAGGGAAGTCTGGATCCCTCTGAGCTGCCCTGGCTGACCGAGGCCATTTGCAGTAAATGCTCAGAGCGCATGTGTTGACCAGAAGTGGGCTGAGGGATAGTCTCTAACCATAAACTGGAAGCAACCTGGACGGGCTTCCTGGAGGAGGTAAGGGCCCTTCACCCCTGACATCTTCTCCTTCAGGTTCCCCCACAGGGTGACCTCCCTGCCCTCCACAAAGAGTACCACGTTGAGCTGGAGCTCCAGGCTGAGCACACCTCCGCTGTCCAGCACTGGCAGCAGCCTCAGGGCAAACACAGCTGGGCGCTCGGGGGGGAGGGCCACGCTGGGGCCAAAGAAGATGTAGAAGTGGACGGAGAAGGTGTCCAGTTCATTGCGCAGCGTCGGGCGTACCGGCCAGCAGTGCTCAGGTGGGGATGTGGCCCCAGGCCCCTCGGCAGGGGTCCCGAGGGATGGTGGCTCTGGGGGCAGCGGCTGGTTGCCCAGTGACTGGGGCATGTTCATGGCAGCTCCGGGGACCAGGGCACGGGACAGGCTGGGCTGTGGGCACTCTGTGGGGCAGAAGAAATCTGAGCTGTGGCCTGCTGCCCTCCCAGTCCTGCAGCCCCACCACACATTGGATCTGAGCCACACAGGGTTTAAGAGAGGGTGGGGAGGGAGAGGACTTGAAGCAAATATCCCTGTGGTGTTTGCCATCTAAAGTCACAGGACTGGGTCCAGGCACTTCCTAGAGGTCACAGCTAGTGGAATGTCATGTTGGAGGGACTGAAGGTCATCTCTCCCTCCCCAGTGGCAGTGAGGGCACTGCTGAAACAGATGATGGACCCTCTCACTGACCCGCAAGGGCTCTGGCAAGAACCATGTCCCAAAGGTCCTAGCTGTCCCTGCCTGCCCCATTACACTGGGAGGTTAGATCAAGGAGAGTAAGTCCTTTAGTAAGCCTAAGTCAGGTACCAAAAGTGACCTGAAGGCCTTCTCATGACGTGAAGCTCCAGGTGGGAAGGCTTTGGGGAATAAGGGAGCCGGATGGTGCTGGGGAGGTCATAGGGACATGGCCGAGGACCAATGGGCACAGCCATCATGCCTGACTCTTCCCAGTCACGATGTCAGCACAGGCCAGGTGGCTGGGGCAGGTGCAGGGCTTCTGACCTTGCAGCCACACGCACAGCTGGAAGCGGACGGTCCTGCCGGGGCCCCGGGATGGTGTCTCCACACGCACGTAGACCCAGTGCCCCCAGGGGGGCAGTGCCAGCTCCAGCTGGCATACTGAGGCTCCTCCACAGGCCACAGAGCTTGAGTTGTGCAGGGGTGGGGCCTTGGGACGTAGGCGCAGTGTCAGGGGGCAGGTGGATGCCCCACGGCCCCCTACACACACCAACTGTGCTGAAACCCTGTAAGTGAAGCTGGGCACGAAGACCCTGGGCAGAGGGGAGGGTGGAAATGAAAAAAGACAGGGTACAGAGAGGTGAGAGGGACACAGGATGAGGGGAGCACTGGGAATAATGGAGGGTAGGGGACAGAGGAGAACAGGAGGCCTTTTCTGGTCTTCCCCTCCATGCTAGGAGAGAGGGAGGGGTCAGACCCACCCTGGGGTTCTGGGTGGCCCAGCAGTCTAGGCTGGACAGGGGGAGCGCAGGATCAGCAGGCAAACTGAGGCCAGGGAGAGAAGATGGGAAGGGCCCCAGGTGGGGGAGCACTCGACTTACTTGTACAGGGCTGAGCGATTGTGGGCGGAGAGGGTCTGCTCAGAGGGTCTCCCAGGCACCAGCACGGCCACATCCAGCAGACGCCGGACAATCAGCTGCGGCTGGAGGAGGTACTGACACTCATCCTGGAGACCCTGAGGCACAAGCAGGGGTGGCAGGAGGGGAGAGACCACAATGCCCTACTAAAGCGAGGCCAACAGCCTGCGGAGGTAGGACAGACCTCCTCTGGCCCTCCTGCTTCTGGGGCTGTGACTACGGTCTCTCTAAGCTCTGGGTCCTTCCTCGGTCTGCAGGGTCTGCTATGATCCTCAGCATTGGCTGAGGATTGGGGTTTTGAGGGCCTCAAACCCCATTGAGGTTTGGGGGCTCAAATCCAAGCCCCTCCTGACAGGCCCTGCCTGCCCCTCCTTCAGTAATCCCTCCTGCACACCCCCAGACAGCCCATCAAGGTCATTTCAAACCAGCCCATTCCCCTACCAAGGCCACAGGAACTAACACTCTTTGGGCACTAGCATGCCCCCAAATAAAGTTCCTTAAAGGCCTCCAGTCCAAACCTCCCCACTTCCCCCATCTGAATCTCTCATTTCCTTTATTTTCCACCTGCCCTTCCCAAGTGTCAATACCTGTCCAGCCTCTGCTTTAATACCCTCAGGGAAGAGTCACCCTACCTCCCCAAGCAAACTCCAGACTATGGGTAACTTGAAAACAGAAACCTGGTCTTATTTTTGCTCCTCCAGACACAAAGCCTAATGTAAAGTGCACACCTCACAAATGAATGTTTGCCAAATCAATGAGTAAGTGAATCAACCCAGCTGGGGCAGCTGTGACTTTTCTGAAGCCAAAGCCTATCTTCTGTCTCCCCATATTGCTCTGCCTCAGGGGCCCCGATACATCCGCTCCTTCTGTCTAAGCCTGGGTTCCTTCTGTCACTGGGGGAGAACCACCACGTCTCCCCGAGCAGCTCTTTTGGATAAAATCACTAACACTTCTCTACTCAGGGGACACCACCCGGGCCCAAGTAGCTGCAGCATCTCCAGTGAGGACGGGCTTGTTAGTTCCAGCATCTGCACCTCTCTGGCCCTCAGTCCCAGCAGTTCAGGGGAGCAGGGTGGGGGGGTGGGTGGGCCTTACTAGGTTTCTCTCATCTTCTGGACAAATTGCCTTACACTAGCCCAATCAACTAGAGGCGACGGTTCACTCTTGTGGTTCTTCTGACCAAGACATACCATTAGCCTTGATCTGGGACAAGAATTCCAGGCTCTGACATCCCACTGAGTCCCTTGTCATGGAACAAGCCTGCCAAGGCTTGTTTGTTGACTTGTAGCAAAATACTCTTGCCTGGAAAATCCCATGGACGGAGGAGCCTGGTAGGCTGCAGTCCATGGGGTCGCTAAGAGTCAGACATGACTGAGCGACTTCACTTTCACTTTTCACTTTCATGCACTGGAGAAGGAAATGGCAACCTACTCCAGTGTTCTTGCCTGGAGAATCCCAGAGACAGAGGAGCCTAGTGGACTGCCGTCTCTGGGGTCGCACAGAGTCAGACACAACTGAAGTGACTTAGCAGCAGCAGCAGCAGCAGCAAAGCTCCACAAGGCTGGAAGGGGGACTTGATGGGTGCCAGTCCAGAACATCTTCTTACCCTCTGCCTGGAATTTTCCTGTGCCTTTTTTATCACTTCATTCCCAACAACTATCACACCACCCAGCACATACTAGGTGCTAGAAAATATCTGCTGAGTTAAAGAACAAGTGTCAAAAGAAGTCCCTTCAGAAAGCTCCTGAACCCACCTTGTTGCTCAGAAACCTCCATCTCTGATATACAAAGCAGATGTCCCTCATCTTTGGTGAGGACCAGAAATACTCTCATGAGTTATTTTACTGACCCCACTTCCTAAGGTAGGAATCACCACCATAATAATCTTGCGGTTAATGACCCTGAGGGTGGGGACTCACACTCAGGAGATAGCCCGCATCCTTACTAGATGGTCCAGAAGGAGGAAACACCTTGTTCCATGTCTTGCTTGCTGTTGGCCTAACAAAGGATCAGTGGATATGACCTCTCTGGTTAAGATGTGCTTCTTCCTGAAACTGTATCATGTGCATGTCTAACACCTCCCTTATTGTGGATTCAAGTGTTCAATCAGTGGAAACCAGGGAAGGCGCACAAACTTTCACCCTGACACAGAACCACAGAAAGAGCACCAGAAATCAGGTCTCAAGAGCTGCGAGACAAAAGTCAAGCGAGAGCATCCAAACTCAGTCAACAGCAGCAGTCATGGAAGCAATCGGGCCAAAGCGAGGCAGGCTGAGAAACCAGGAGGGCCCAAAGTGAGGAGTGGAGTGAGAAGTGGAGTGAGAAGTGATCTGAAAGAAGCTGGCGTGGAAGACCTTCAGTTGATTCCTAGATTGTACTAGTACAGGTGGGCTACGTTTCTATAGAAGCACCTGAGCCTCTGGGTGAGGCTTGCAGGCTGAAGATGCCCAAAGATCTTGGTCTCTGTGGCCATCTCTGTGGGAATATTCCAGCGTTCGGGACAGCTCCAGCCCACAGTTAGCTGGCACCAACCAACATGGAAGCAAATGAGGGCTGGACACATGGCAGGGGGCAGGAGTGGAAGCAAAAAGACCACTGAGGAGGTTACTGTGACGGCCCAGCAGACGGCCCAGCAGACGGCTGAGGGAAGGTGCTAAGAGTGAACAGAGAAGTAGATGTATCCAGGACATGCTTTAGAAAGAGAGTCTCAAGACTTTTTCTTTATGGATTAGTTGCGTGGAAATAAGGAAAAAGAAGAATCAAGTATGACCCCTAAATGTGGGGCTTTGAGCAACTGGTGACTGACTGGCTGTGCCATTTACTGAGAAGATTAGAGAATGAAGAGGCTCAGACTTGGGAGACATGAATTAGGACTTCAAGAGATTCTTGACTTCAGGCTTTGTTTGGAGGTGTACTTGTTAAGTTTGAGACAGGTCTTAGACATCGGAGATGTCAAGTAAACCACTGGGGATAAAATCTGAGAATCAAATAAATTAGGGCTCGCTTAAAACTCTTGGAAGACATGAACTTATAGGTGGTATTTAAAACGACTGTGCTGGAGACACTTAGTAAGAGAATGGACAAATAAAAAGGAGTTATCCCAGGACCAAGCTTTGGGTACCACAACACAAACAGATCAAGCAGAGGAGAAGACAGGAAGGGAGACAGGGGAGGGAGCGGTGGGCAGGAAGAAAACCAGGACGGTTCTGTAAAGTCACAAAGGACAAGAGGAGAAAATATTTCAAGAGGAAAGAGGTACTAGGTAACAGCTAGTTACTAGTTAACTCTGGAGAGAGAACATGGGGACTGAAAGGGGATGAAGGGAAGAGGAAGACTTACTTTTCACTGTATGCCTTTTGTACCTTTTGAAAGTTGTACCAGGTGCATATATTACCTATTTGAAATACAAACAAAATAATTTAGAAGGAGGAGGAAGAGCAGAAGGAAGATGGTTCGCAGATCTGAACCCCTTCAGTTGAGAGGCTGAGTGAGCCACACTTAAGTCCGAGCTGGTTGAGTCAACTGAATCTGCTCCTTTCTTTTCCTTATGGTTGTTTTCATTATCTTATCTGCTTTCACTTGCTTTCAAATCTTGGAGCTGGGAAGAGGAAGCATTCAAGGAGAACTGTGCCCCAGGCATTTGGAGAACTCCTAATAAGGCACTTGGATGCCAGATGTTACCCAAAACCCAAAGGCCAGCCTTTCAGG
The DNA here is from genome assembly GCF_032405125.1 of Capricornis sumatraensis. NCBI lineage: Eukaryota > Metazoa > Chordata > Mammalia > Artiodactyla > Bovidae > Capricornis > Capricornis sumatraensis. Next base: position 68,081,648 of record NC_091074.1, on the reverse strand, counting down.
ACAGACTGGCAGCTGGACACCACAGGATGAATACATGCTCCAACACAAGACAGGCAAGGAGATGGAAGGCAGAGGTTAAGACAGAAGAGGTTGACAGAAGGAAGGATAAATGATACCGGTTTCAGAAACATGAGTTTAAGAAGATGGCAGAAGGGCAACAAATATTTGCCAAGCCCCTACTATGTGCCAGGCTCTGTGTTGGGTGCTAGGAACACAGTACCAAAGTAAAACTAACACACACAAAGGGCCACAGAAGTGTGGGACCAGAGCCCAGGAGAGTGGCCTGGGCCAGATAAGTCACCTTCCTTTTACAACATGTTAAGGCTCCCTATCGCTCTCAGGATAAAGCTCTAACTTCTAGACCCTTCCTGATCTGGCCCCTGTTCACCACTCCAGCTCCCTCACTCACCCTCACACTGAACCACTTCAGCTCTCCCTTCTCACCTTCAGCCCATGCTACTCCCAGCACCTGGAATGACCCCTTCTCCGCTTTCTCAACATCAGATCTCACTTCCTAACAGTTTCTTAAAAGCTAAAACCACCTCTCCACCACACCACCCAGCTGAGTTATAAACCTCTCCTTTGTCCTCTTAAAATGCCTTCCATATCTCACTAATATACATCTTATTTATCTGTGTCTCTAGCACCCAACCCAAGGCCAGTGATAAAGCTGGTGCGCAAAGACTAAGGTCTAAAGGGAGCTCATCCCCAAAGCTGAGGAACACTGCTGCCTTCTTATTGCTGGCACCCTTCAGTCCCCACCCAAGGATATCCCTGAACCCACATAATTTCCTGGGGTTACTAAGCCTCATGGGAAGTCAGGACCATGGGACAAGGAGGAGGCAAGGCGAGAAGTTGGAGCTCTAGAGGAATGCCCTGGACAACCCTCCAATAGGCTTGCTTCTAGAGAATTAACCAGAGAACTTAAGAATCCTTACAGGCCCAGGACTTCCCTGGTGGTCCAACGGATAAGAATCCACCTGCCAACGCAGAGGACATGGGTTCAATCTGGTCCACATGCCTCAGAGCAACTAATCCTGTGCACAACTACTGAGCCCAAGAGCCACAACTACCGAAGTCTGTGCTCTGCAGCAAGATAAGCCACCACAGTGAGAGAGGCCCACGCACAGCAGCAAAGTGTAGCCTCCACTCATTTCAACTAGAGAAAGCCCATGTGCAGCAGCCAAGACCCAGCACAACCAAAATAAATAAATTTTTTTAAAAATACACTTTAAAAAAAAGAATCCTACAGGCCCATATGAGATTCCAAAAGATAATCAGATTTTTAGAGGAAACATAACGAAGATCCTTGCCTCCCTTCCCCCAACCTCTAAAACAGGGCTGACTGGAGAGCTCCAGCTGTCATGGGGTCCACTCACAGCTGCCACTCCCTGGCAAGGTATAACTGTGCCCGTTCTCTCTCATCTCACCACACCCAGAGATCTCTCCTGGCTAGGACTCCGGCTTGCAGTACCAAGCTCCTCAGGCCCCACTGGCTATATCTAGATGCACATGGGCACATCAGACCTGGTTCTGATCTTACCTAACCAGGCTTCAGCTCCCATAATCGCAGGCCAGGCCTAGACGCCAGGTTCCTCTGGTTTAATCAGAAAGGTTGTTGGGTAATTACAGCATGGCTCCTGAAGGATTTTCTCGTCTCACAGAGAGAGTCAAGGATCACAGCTGGGATCACAAACAAGCTCTCTGGGATTTGGCCAAAGACTTAAGAAGATATTCCTCCTAATATAAGAGACCTTGGATCTGACGGGAGTCAAGAACCTAAAGCCCAGAGCCACTTCCGGGCAAGTTCCCAGCCTGTTCTCACCCAGAGGGCTGCCAGGCCTGGAGAGGAAGTTCTCCTGTCCTTCACTCTCAGGAAAACCTATCACTGAGGGCTCAGCCTGAGTTCCCATCAGCCTGAGTTCCCATCTCTGGCAACAGCAGGGCCAGCACACTTGTCCCTGTGTAATTCTCAGCTCATTCAAAAGCACTATAACACCTCTGAACGCCGGGCCTCAGCGGGAGGGGAAGGGGAGTTTGACACAGTCCAGAGCGCCTGTCCTCGAGGAACTCACCCTGGAGAGAGACATCTGGTCGAATCCTCACCTGACTGGGGATTTCTGTTCCTCCCAGTTCTCAGAGGCCAAAGCGCACTCACTTTCTTGTTCTGCGTCCTGTTCTTTAAATCCTGCTCAGCTCACGCTTGTGCTTGGTCCTCTGCCGTTACCGCTGGCGCCACACACCTGGCCATCCCACTCTGACATGGCCACCGTGTCCCAACCTCCCTTCCTGCTAACAGACAGGAAGAAATCCTCTCCCTGTGATGAAGAGGGCCAGCCTGCCCAGTATCTGAGAGTGGCAGGAAAACTCAGCAGCATTTCCTTCCCTTCAAACCAGAACACAGAAGCGACCTGACCTTGACCCCACAATACTGGAGACCTTTAAGAAGCTCTGATCTATGCAATCACTGATATTTGGGGGAAAGGAGGGCAACAGTCAGGTTGGACACCAGTTGCCCAAAGCCTCCTCTTAACAGGAAAGGGCTTGCCTATCACTGAGTGTTCTCTTACCCTCTTCATAAGGTGTAGGGACTGAAATTATGATAGAAGAGGAACACGTACTCCCAGAGGGACTAATGACTGGGCTGCAGCCTACAAGACTCTGCAGGGCTATCACCAACCAAGACGTAGATCACCAATCAAGAGGTAGAACAAGACTAGCCTTGGGTTTGTGCCGCAGCATCTGACCAGTCCCTGGCTGGCTTCTGACCACCGTGACTAACCCTGCATCTTCCAATAGGAAGAGACACCACTCCCCAGTACCAGGCTTCTGATGACAGGCTCTGGACTTTCCCTCTAGCTTACCTGGACCCACGGTGTCTCCTAAGGGTCCCAAAGTGCCTCCTGCAGATTATGGCCTCTGGCCCACCAGGTAACCTGCTGACCTCTAGCTGTGCCCCACCCCAGCCACCCTTAGGCTCTTTTCCACATTGGCACAAGGTTGGAATGCCAAGTAGCCCAGAGATGGAGAAGCAGCTCTGGCCCCTCCTCCCCTGGACAGCATCAACCTACCTTGACAGAGATGTGGCCATGGGCCTGGGGAAGGTGGGCAGCCAAGAACCAGTCCCCAGGTAAGGGGCTGCTGACGTTAAAGATGCCGGAGGTGCGGTTGGGCAGTGTCCAGCTGAGAGTCAGTGAGAAAACTCCAGGCACAGCTGTGTCCCCTGGGAAGTGTGTGTGCAGGGGATTGATGACAGGGGGTGCCCCAGACCGGAAATACCTGGGGGACCAGAATGAAGAGAAAGGGAAAGCAGGCAATGGGGTAAGAGATGGGAAATGGGGAAAAGAAAGAAATGTCACTCATCGCCAGTGAAACAAATGGATTCCCTCTACTGACCCACACAATAAAATGTTTCCAGGTCAGGGGTCAGACATAAGGGGAAAAAGATCAGCTTGGGCATTCATGTAGTCATACAGAACTCAGGAATGGTCCAGAGAGAGAGGTCTTGGCCTTCAGCCAGTCACACTTCAATCTGGACAAAGGCCATGGGTCGGGAGGGCAGCTTAGGTACTCATAGGTCTCATTTTAGTATGGAGAGTGGCCTGGGGTTGGCACGGGGTCAGGAGGTTAACTCAGACACTCACACGGTCACACTTTGGTCTGGGCAATGGTCCCCAAAGGTTCCTCCCTGCTCTTTGAAGATGATGAGATTCCACACGGCCAGGAACGTGTCTTCAGGCACATGGAAGTGGAAGAGCTCGGTGCTGGCAAAGGAGCGGAAGGGACTCAGCTTGCGGGGTGAGCAGGTGGAGTAGTCAGTCAGGAAGAGGCCTCCTGGGGAGCAGACGGTAGAGAAAGGAGCAAAGTAGGACAGGCCATTCCCAGCCACCCCCGGGCCCACTACGCTGCAACCCCACAGCACCCACTCAACAAACTGGGTCTCATGCTGCCCTTGCCATCGTCTGCTTTAACTCTTACACTGACCTTGGGGGAAATGACCTTTCTTTACAGGTAAGGAAACTGAGGCTCAAACCTTGATCTGTCTCAATCCAAAACCAGAACCCTTTTTATAATCCCCACGGTTGCCCCTCACTTAGAAGCCATTGTTCTCCTCTTACCAAGCCTAACAAAACAGGTGTGGATGGTGGGCATGAGTACGTGCGTTATGCACGTGCATGTGCGTGCACACAGTGGCGTGGGTTCCCAGGCTACTGAGCAGCCTGGAATTCCACCTGTGGGCTTGGGAGTCGGCATGGGACTGTGAAACTTCCTTGTTTATTTTCTTCCCCTTTCTGTTCCCCTGTGGTCAGGAGCAATAAAAAATTCTCAGAAGCTTCACAAGAGCTGTCTGTACACTGGCTCAGGGCAGCAGTGGGGAGGGGAAGTGTGGTGAGGCTGCAAGGGGCCTGCTTGGGTGGCAGAGGCAAGGACAGGAGCTGGCAGGCCACACAAGAGCCCTGGCAGAGGAGTAAAGGAGAGGACAGAAGGCCCTCCAGGATTCAGAAGGCAGGGCTAGGGATGCTTCCTGGAGGGAGGCCCAGGGAAGCAGTCAGGTGGTGAGACAGTAGAATCTCAAACTGCTTGGGAATATTCATATCCAGCAAAGCCAGGAGTGAGAGGTGGGGAGGATGTGGTCCTCATAGCTGAAATGCCTAGATACCTGATCATGGCCGTTAGGAGCAGAGTGCAACAGGTGAGCAGGACAGTCTGGTATAAGCAACTGCCAGGCAAACACACAGGCACCAGGGCTGGTATCACAGTAAAAAGAAGCCAGTGGCTCAGCTGGATAGAAAAGGGTCCAAAAGGACAAAAAGGGCCCCAAAGGACAAAAAGTTCTGGGGAATCTGACTGCTCTGCAGACTGAACACCAGCCCCAGCGAAGCCCAGAAGGATGCCCTCAGGACAGATGAAAAGGTCGGGGGGACTTTAGCAGCTTCAGAACAAGAGTAAGGGCAGTGGGTGAGGGAGACCCTGAAGTGGATTTTTCAGCCACGGAGGAAATACCCACGGGCCTTGCCTATGCTGACGGTCTCTCCCTCTGGAGATGGGAGATGTAACTCCAAAATGAGGCATGTGAAATAACAGAGAAAAAAAGCATCTGGAAAGGCAAGCTGCTGATGGAGGGAGCATGGGTCAAGGTTGGCCCTACTGAATTTCAACAACCTCAAGTCACCCTGCAGAGAGCCGTCCTCTGTAGGTGGAGGTCACTGGCCCTAGATCGGCCTATGCTCTTCAAAAGTCGCAGTCACACACAAGGCTCAGATCACATAATCGCAGTTCAGATCACATAATCACTCTCAACTGTCAGCAAGAAAGACCTGCCACCTTGCAAGCTGAGCACTGCCCAGGAACCAAAGAGGCTCATAGAGCAGCAGTGATGTATTCAAAAGGGATGAAGGGAAATGAAACAAGTGATGGGGAAGAAAGGTTTCCTAAGAGCCCTGGCAGTGACAACGGTGAGGCAGAAAGCCAAGAGATGAATAGCCTGGATACTATTATTACAGGAAAGCAGAGTACTGAGCACCCCCTGCTGGAATTAGGAAAGGGCTCCTCCTTCTCCTTCTCAAGGCTGGTACCAGGGATAGGTCATTGGATGGGCCATTGCCAATGTTAGAAAAAATGGTGGCCAGGCCCCCCAGTGCAGGTTCTCAGAGAGTTGATGGTGAAAGTAGCTAGTGACCTTTAGGAAATAATGGACAGATATCCACAAAGAGCCCTGTGATTAAAGGAACAATGGCATGGCCTGCAAAACTGAGGAACTAGTTAAGCCACCCGCAAGTGGCTAGGGCCTACAGAGGTCACAGAATAGGCTGGTGGGAAAGGGGAGTAAAAAGCACCTGGGGATGCTAGGAGGAAACGAGAAGTTCTGAGGGCAGATATTTGAGAAAGCACCTAGAGCCCTGTTCACTGCAGGGTTTGGTTTGGGGTGTCACTAGGCCTACAGCTCTGTGTCCCAGAGGAAGCAGGAGGAAGGCCCTCACCAAGCTCAGATAAACCTGTCCTGGATGCACCAGCGCTTCTAAATGAGGCTAGGGTGATTTTCCATCACCACCTGAAACACACACAGACACACACCCATGGGCTCAGGCTGGCCCTGCTAGTGACAGCACTCAGTAGAACAAAAAGGTCATTTGCTGTAATGGCAAGACATGCCTGGGTTATGCAACTGCAGTCAGACAAGTCCAAGGAAAAGATCCAAGGGTGTACAGAGACTGACAGTGCCATCGCAGTCCCGTGACACTGCCGGTCCCTCCTCAGGGAAACCTCTCCCCATCACCAGGTAACAGAGCAGCCCTGCAGGCCAGTGACCATTAACTGTACTCAGGGTGGCCTTGCCTGCTGTGTGGCCTGTCAGTGCTCTTTCTCAGCCTCATTACAATCCTCCCGAAGCACTTGAACCTGCTTCTGGGCAGTCATGTTTTAATCCACACCTTTCAACTTTCTATAGCTCAGTGACTGATAATCACCTTCCTCTCCTAATGGCTCACAAACAAAGAACCTAGAGTGGCAGGGATAGAAACTAGGAACTGGGCTCAACAGAGTGGACTCCCCCTCAGCCAAACTGAAAAACTGACTTGGCTTTTGTCTCAGCTGAGTGCCCGCTCTGCCAGCAGCAGTAATCAACCCTGGACAGTTACCAGCACTGAGCCCTTCAAGGAATCTGGCTAGGGGCAGATGGATTACTTATATATATTGCAGGAGGCACCCAACACTGCCTCCGACCAAGGAGCTATCCACTTGGAAGTGATACTTCGGTGATCTGTCTGTAGGAGGAGCAAGAAGAGCTGAAGAGGAACATGCATGGGCCACAACACGTACCTCTCCCTCACACAATAACAGACACTAAGGACACATAAGCTCACACCACACAACATACGTATGCCTGTGCTTACCAACACACAAGCGTGTACACACTACACATGCCCAGCATTCCCACAGGTACATGCACAGACACATAAGCACCCAGATACCCGTGAGAATCTACACAGAGCTCGCACTTCTGCAGGAGCAGTGACCTTTGGCGTGCATTGGTCTCCTCGAGATTATACTCTGAATGCAGCCTGCTACCTCCAGCTGCTCTGCTAGATGTTTTTGCCAAAGACTTCCTCAGGCACCCCCACATCCCCTCCAGAGTGCTACCCACCAGAGACAGCTGGGGGCTAGGGCCATGAAGATTCTTTATCATGGGGCCATCCTTATGGCGCATGTCCTACAGCCGGGACCCCCTCCCCTACCCACCTTCCACCCATTAGGAAACTGGTTATCTCCTTCTCCTGTCCCAGTCACTTCCTTACTAGATGGTGGCCCTGGGCTGACAACTGGCGGAGGAGGAAAGTTTGTGGATGAAGCCCCCTTGTGGGCAGACAGGGGAGAGGACAGGTTGTGCCTGGAGCCTTTCTGCACTTGGATCTGTTTTCCTATTGGGCATATATTACAGTAAAAAACAACACTAGGATAGGGTCGGAATCAGGAAGCTGTTTTCTAGCCCCACACTGTCACTGACAACATGTATGACCTCGGGCCAATTGATCCCTTGCTGTGCCTCAGTTTCCCCATCTGTAAAATAGACTCCAAGTTTCAACCCTGCTCTAAAAGTGTCAGACATAATTCCTAAGAAAATCAAACTCATTTGGAACGAATCTCACTACAAGAAGAAAACTCATTATAATGGCAACTAACCCATGGCCATCTGTTTGCTACACGTTATTTTCAAAACTGCTTTCTTAACCCTGCTTCAATGTATGCCCAGTACATCAAAGATTTAGGCCAGATCTTCCCACACTTGACTAGAAGTGATGGACTCTCACCCCCATCAAACTTCACGAGCCGGTACAAAGCACTCAAGACTTCCTTGGAAAAGAGTCAAAGTGGAGTCTAGATAGACCCTCATAAAGAAAACCGTGCAGTCTCTGTCAGCCACCTGCTGAGCTCAAGCCCACAGCTGCCGCTCTTCTGACCCTGCCAATTCCGCTCAGTTATGTAAGTCTTCTCTCCTCCTCCCTATTTCTCTCTGCTTCTTCCCCAGCCATCTGGTTGCCAACGTCCCACCTCTCTCGAATCCCTCCAGTCCACCCCTCCCTGCCAGAACCCCATCCCTGCCTCATTCTTTCCTGCTCTGCACTCACCAGCCCCTGGGCCAAGGACAGACAACAGCAACAGCAGCAGTAAGGCTGACGGCAGCTGGAGCCCAGACCTGAGTCGAGGCTGGTAGAGGGGCGGGGTATGAGAGAGAGGGGTGGGCAGTGGGAGAGACTTGGGTAAACACAGAGATGAGGGCACAGACGGGGATAAAGAGTTGGGCTGGGGTGGACACAGGGACTTATGCAAGGGTAGGGGGTGTGATGGAAGGAGGGGCTGCGATGGGGACTGGAACAAGGGCAGGCGTTGGGCCCCGGGCTTAAGCAAATTTTGAAAATGGGGTTGGCACAGGGGCCGGGCTGGGATTTGGGAAAAGAGGTGAAACACGGGCTGGGGCTGGGATGGGACCCAGGTCAGGGACTGGAGGGGGGGCCTGAGCTGGGACCTGGATCTGGGCATTCGCTGGGACCCAGGCGGGAACTGGAACCGATTTGGGAAGCGGGGCGAGGGCGAGGTCGGGGGCCAAGGCCCAGAACGGGATAGGACAAGGGGCCGGGACAAGGGCTGAGCCATGGCCCGGGGCGGGGGCGGGGCCGGACAGGCCAGCGCGGGCGCTCGCTGAGCTGACCCGCGGCTCCGCTCCCACCCCCCAGGGGTGGCCTCCGGTGTCCTCGCGGGCCTAGGGCCGAAGTCGAGCCGGCTGGGGCCAGGCCGGGGACTGGGTAGGAGTTCAGGCCTGGGCGACTCCGGGCTGCGCTGGACAGGCGATAACCAGGCCCCGCGGCTGCGGCCTCGGCCTGACGTTGTACGACGCTCCGCCCTCCGATTAGGTCGATTGGTCCTTGTCACTAAAGCCCGCCCCCGGCCCTGTTCTATTGGTCTCCTACTTGGCCCCCGCTGGGCTCGAGGACAGACTCCGCCCCAGTCCCCGCTACCCGAGTCCCCGCCTTTCTCACCCCAACCACCGAGTCCAGACACCCCCATAAGGTCCTCACAACCCTCACTGACCAACTCACAAACATTTCATAGGAACCCTACAGAGACCTTCACAAACCCAGACACCCACGGACGTCTCCACAGATATCCGCAGACCCTACCGAGAGACTCTCAGAGTCTCAGAAAGATCCCGCAAAAAGCCACTCACAGAGATCCGGCGAAACCCCCTTAAAAGAAGTGAACCCTCTAGGTGTGTCCCCTCCGGATCAACGCAGCCCCCTTAGAAGACCTCACTCACCGAGGAGGTGACCAGACCGCTGTTGCCACGGAGACTACTAAACGTTCCGGTTGCCCTGGTGACGGATCCTCCACTCCGGGGCAGGGTTCCAGAGGCTTCAGTCAAGCCTCTCCCTCATTCGGCCCTGGACCGCCTCGTCCCTTCCCCTCCCCCACTTCCTCAGAACCGGCCCGAACTCCCTCACGAATTTCTGCAGGTGTCCAAGTTCCTTCCCCAAGCTGTAACTTGTAGGCAAGGCCTCAGCACACAACGCCTGCTGCCAGGACTAGTCCACAACCAAGCGCCTTCTCTCCCTCGGGGCCAACCCTTCCCGGTCCGCTTCAGACAAGACCCTGACCTAAAGACTTGTAACAGACGAGACAAAGCCTAGAGGTATGTAGTCTCTCAAGTGGCCCCTCCTCCAAATCCACATCCCACTCCCTCCTAATACCTTCCTGTCCCTTCCCACCTCACTCCAACCCCCTCCCATCCTCTGCTTTTCATCCTTATCCTCTCCCTCCCCGACTTTTCTCCACTCAGGTCCCTCCTCCCCTTTTTCCCCTTTCTGCTCCTCCCATCCTGTGTGATTCTTCACCCTCAGGCCCCCTTTCTCCTCTTGCTGAATGTCTGACTATCTTCCTCTCCATCATCCTACTTCTCCCCCTACTTTCTGACACAAACTTCCTCTTTGGAAAGGCCCTGATGAGTTTAAGAAATGATAAATGTAGTATTTGGGGAGCATGGACCAAAGTAGAGAGCAGGAGAAGGTAACGATGGAATCCTTAGGTATTGCTGCAAATGATGACAGGCCTTGAATGTCAGGGCCAAGAAATTTGGACCTAATCCTTAGGCTGAGTCACTTGATTGCTTTTAGGCAAAGGAATGCCATTTCAGAAAGGTCTCACACCTAGGTCATTAAGAAGGACTGACACCCTTTGTACCTGGGCTTCCCAGGTGATAGTAGTGGAAAAGAACCCACTTGCCGATGCAGGTAGACGTGGGAGACGTGGGTTCGATCCCTGGGTTGGGAAGATCCCCTGGAGGAGGGCATGGCAACCCACTCCAGTATTCTTGTCTGAAGAATCCCATAGACAGAGGAGCCTGGCAGTCTGTAGGGTCACACAGAGTCAGACACAACTGAAGTGACTTAGCATGCATGACCCCGTTTGGACATCCTTCCAAGATAATTTAGGCACACCCCAGTCCCCACAGCATCCTGGGCTTACCCCAGCACAACACCAACTCATTTGTATTGTCATTTTGGTTAACTGGTCTCCTTTTCAGATTCTTTCAGCTGAGTCCAGTGCCTGAGTAAAAGTGTTAAGATTAGGCTCTTTAAAAGCATAAGTTACATAAATCAATGAAAGAATGGACGATTGGATTAATATGCTAGGGAAGGCAGCAGAGGAGCAAGGGTATTGCATAATCCAGGTAGAAAATAATGAGAATTTGAACAAAATTGGAGGGAAAGGAGAGGAGAGAATGGACTTGTGGGATATTTAGAAGATAGGAAAGACAGTCTTTGGTGCCCATTCTAAGATGTTGACTGAGAGGAAAGAAGACCACAATAATTCAGTTTTGATGACCTGTGGGACATCAATTTAGCAATGTCTAGCAGACAGTTGGGTATGACTGCGAAGTTCAGGGTCTGAGCTGGAAATACGGATTTAGGGGTCATCAACATACAACTGGAAGTAGCTGAAGCACTGAACATGAATGACATTACCAAGGGCAGGGAGGGGTCCTTAGACAAGACTTGGCTGTGGTCACTGCATCCTTCTGCACTCTTGGGAGCAAACCTCCACTTTGCCTTGGTCTTCCCAGTCTCTAGAACTTCACAGCCTGACCTCTATGGTCCTAAACTACACCCAGAACCCTGCTCTTGGACTAGCCAAGATGCTATGTTTAGGATCCCTTCTCTGCTACCATCTACTGATGGGATTCTGACTGCTTCAGACTTTCAGTATGCAGTTTGGGTCTAGGCACATGGGTGAACCTCCTAGCACCAAGCCCTGGCCCAGAGCTCATCTGGCTTCCCCCAAGTCATATCTCAGGTGCACTAAAAACTTTATCTTAATTCCATAGCCCCCTGTGAATCCTACCTTGCTGCTGCTGCTAAGTCACTTCAGTCGTGTCCAACTCTGTGTGACCCCATAGACAGCAGCCCACCAGGCTCCCTTGTCCCTGGGATTCTCCAGGCAAGAACACTGGAGTGGGTTGCCATTTCCTTCTCCAATGCAGGAAAGTGAAAAGTGAAAGGGAAGTTGCTCAGTTGTGTCCGACTCTTAGCGACCCCATGGACTGCAGCCCACCAGGCTCGTCCATCCATGGCATTTGCCAGGCAAGAGTACTGGAGTGGGGTGCCATTGCCTTCTCCAGAATCCTGCCTTGCAGACCCTCTAATCCTAACCTAATGAAACATGTACCCTGTTCTACCACTAGATGGAAGCAGACAAGGTCACAGAAGAGCCTCCTACCACCTTGGATGCAGAAGAGAGCCTTTCTTCAAAGGACCCCTCTCCTGAGGACTCACAGGAGCCCCCTATCCCTGAAAGCCCCTTAGAGCCTGCCCTCTCTGAAACCCTGTTAGAGTCCCTTGCACCTGAATCTCCTGTGTTGCCCTCCACTTCCCAGACCCCTTTAGACATCCACACCTCTGAAACCCCTGTAGAGCCTTCCACCTCTACCACCCCTTTAGAACACTCTGCCTCTGAGGTCCCTTTGGAGACCCTTACCCCTGAGACCCAGTTGGCAACCCACATCCCCAAAGTCCTAGATCAACAACTTGCTTTTCAGACTTCGTCACTAAACCATGCCTCCCCTGATAATCCAAAGGAAGATTTCTCTGAGTCTTCCTCCAGCGAGAGCTCATGGGCAAAGAGGTCCATCCACACCTCTGAACTTGAAGTCTTTCCAAAGCACTCCCTTTCAGTCTCTCCATCCCAGGTCTACTTGGACACATCTACAAAAGTGAAGGAAGAGGAAGAAGAGGGCGAGAAAGAGATGGATGTCGCTGACAGTAATGCTCACGCAGCTCAGCCTGAACACCGGCTGGGCAAGAAGAAGGGGAAGAAAGGAGTCAGCCGTAATTGCTCCTGCTCATTCCCCTTTTCTCAGCATCGTCTTTGACCTGCCTCCGGAGGAGGAGGTTGGGTTACTCTGTGACCTGGCCCCTTCTCTTAGATTTGGGGCCTCCTCACTTGCCCTTAGTTACTCAGCCTTTCCCTCCCCAGGTTACACCATCCACCCAGTGGTCCCTGCTAAACAGGCAGACCTGGTGGACATGGCTAAGTCAATGCACAGAGAGAAGTTTGGTACGCAAGTGAATTATCTTTTCCAATGGGAGAAGGGTGCAGCCCTGAATGCCATCCAAACAGGTGAGACCAGGCAGCCTTTCAGGGGCCTGTGAGAGGCCCATGGCCATCCCTCTATCCAACAGGATCTAGGAACCTGCTCCTTCAGTGGATAGCCCTTGTGGAAAACAGCACCACCACACTCCTGGAATCTGGGAAGGGAGCAAATGGGTAGGCCAAAGTAGATGAGGGTGGATGCAGACAAAAAGTGAGGATATTCATATAAAGCCAGGCAGGAACAGGTAGCTGAACTAGGGCTCAGGTAACCTGCACCAAACAGATCCTAAAGCAGAGATGGCCCAGGACCCTGGACAGTTTCCAGGGGACTTGTTGCTCTAACAAGGCAAAAGGCCTTAGTCCCCTTGGTGGAAATGTATTAAAAGGCTGTCATGGGGATTTCCCTGGCAGTCCAGTGGTTAAGACTCTGCACTTCCACTGCAGGGGGCGCAGGTTTGACCCCTGACACTGATGTGGGGGAACAAGGATCCCACCACATGGTGCAGCTAGAAGTTAAAAAAAAAAAAAAAGGCTGTGATCCCTGCATGCCAGACCCATGATCACCTGGAAATCCAAAGCTCTAAGTCTCCTCACCAAAGAGAACCATGTCTTCTAGTCCCATCAACTCCAAGTCTCAGCCCAGAAGTAGTATTCTAGACAGTCCTGTTAATAGCATGCCGGGCTTCACTATCTCTGTATATAAAGGGTATGCATATGAACCGTGTGAGCACACACCATTCTGTGTATGAGCACATGCATCTGTGTCACTGAACTTCACGTCTGTAAGAATTCGGTAAGAAGGTCACCTGACCTGTTATGAGGATTCTGGGATTTCGAGACTGAATTCAATAGGTATCACTGCATTTAGGGGTAGGGGGTTTATTTCCCTAATGATGGGAATAGAGTTATGTTCTAACCATAAGAGATGTTATCATGCAAATGAGACTGTGTGATCATGGAAATGAATATATTATGCAGTCAAAATGGCATCCCCACTAATGTCTCCTCCCCAGTCCTCATCCAGTTATAACAGGAAGAGGGTTTGGAATCAAGGCAGAGTAGAAGGCCCTACTCTGGAATGCACAGCCCACTCTGTATTGTCCCACATTAAGGGGATTATAGAGTCTGAGGTATAATTGCCATTCCTCTAGCTCAAACTTCAGTCTTCTTCATCTGAAAGATGAGCAATGACTCTGACAACAGTGCTTGAACTTGACTCTCCCAGGCCCTCAGGCAAGGCCTTGATCTATGGGGCACTGCACAATTGCACTCATCTCACACGTTAGTAAAGTAATGCTCAAAATTCTCCAAGCCAGGCTTCAGCAATATGTGAACTGTGAACTTCCAGATGTTCAAGGTGGTTTTAGAAAAGGCAGAGGAACCAGAGATCAAATTGCCAACATCCGCTGGATCATCGAAAAAGCAAGAGAGTTCCAGAAAAACATCTGTTTCTGCTTTATTGACTATGCCAAAGCCTTTGACTGTGTGGATCACAATAATCTGTGGAAAGCTCTGAAAGAGATGGGAATACCAGACCATCTGACCTGCCTCTTGAGAAACCTATATGCAGGTCAGGAAGCAACAGTTAGAACTGGACATGGAACAACAGACTGGTTCCAAATAGGAAAAGGAGTACGTCAAGGCTGTATATTGTCACCCTGCTTACTTAACGTACATGCAGAGTACATCATGAGAAACGCTGGGCTGGAAGAAGCACAAGCTGAAATCAAGATTGCCGGGAGAAATATCAATAACCTCAGATATGCAGATGACACCACCCTTATGGCAGAAAGTGAAGAGGAACTAAAAAGCCTCTTGATGAAAGTGAAAGAGGAGAGTGAAAAAGTAGGCTTAAAGCTCAACATTCAGAAAACGAAGATCATGGCATCCGGTCCCATCACTTCATGGGAAATAGATGGGGAAACAGTGGAAACAGTGTCAGACTTTATTTTTTTTGGGCTCCAAAATCACTGCAGATGGTGACTGCAGCCATGAAATTAAAAGACGCTTACTCCTTGAAAGGAAAGTTATGACCAACCTAGATAGCATATTGAAAAGCAGAGACATTACTTTGCCAACGAGGGTCCGTCTAGTCAAGGCTATGGTTTATCCAGTGGTCATGTATGGATGTCAGAGTTGGACTGTGCAGAAAGCTGAGTGCCAAAGAATTGTTGCTTTTGAACTGTGGTGTTAGAGAAGACTCTTGAGAGTCCCTTGGACTGCAAGGAGATCCAACCAGTCCATTCTGAAGGAGATCGGTCCTGGGTGTTCACTGGAAGGACTGATGCTAAAACTGAAGCTCCAATACTTTGGTCACTTCATGTGAAGAGTTGACTCATTGGAAAAGACTCTGATGCTGGGAGGGATTGGGGGCAGGAGAAGGGGACGACCGAGGATGAGATGGCTGGATGGCATCACTGACTCGATGGACATGAGTTTGAGTGAACTCCAGGAGTTGGTGATAGACAGGGAGGCCTGGTGTGCTGCAATTCATGGGGTCACAAAGAGTCGGACACGACTGAGCGACTGAACTGAACTGAACCCTTGTTCAACTCGGCACCTCACCTGTTCATGCACTGGATCCTGCTATTCTAAACAGAGTTCAGAATTCCTCCAGTGGAATCCCAGCCTCCACCCAACCCCATTGTGACTCGGTGTAAACTCTACCCCTTTTCAACCAAGCTTCCCTGGTGTGATAGGGCACTAATACAACGGACTGGCAGTGTAAGTCAGAAGCATCAAAGTCAAAAGCCACATCTGGACAGGCTCCAGATCCTAAGAGACCATGGGTAAGACAAGAAAACCTAGTTTGACAGGCACAGAATTGTGGATTGTGGTCCTGGCCTGAGTCAAAGAGCAGAGGACACTTGACTCTCTCATTCTCCTTATGGAACTTCAGGGCTTTACCTGGAATACTGGGTCTCTCTTCCCTCCTAAAGAAATTTGCTCAATCGCTTATTCAGTCAAGCTTCTATGTTCTCTGAGCACCTATTTTGTACCAGGTCCTATGTGAGGACTGAAAACAGCGATGAAAAGACTGACCCTTCCTTAGAAGAACTCACAGTCGAAGGAGAATGCAAGTGAACAGTCCACTAGAATGCACGGTGCTGTGACAAGAGTAGCACAAGAGTCATGGAAGGCAGGAGGAGAGGGACTCCTAGACAGAAGGGGAAGACAACTTTTAGATGGAGATGACAGTTCACTGGAGCTTTTAAATAGGATTATGAGTCCTAGAGCTGAAGGCCCCACTCCTGGGGGTTTGGGAGGGTGACCCAGGATTGTTGACTTCAAGTTGGGATACTCTCAGCTCTCACAGAGGATGAGAAAACCTGAGTGGGAAATGCTGTGGATCTCCTCCCACATTTACCCAGCACCACCCTTGCCTTGTGGTGAGACTAATTGTGAAGCCAGACAGTTTCTCATCTCAAGGGCAGCAACCTCTGGCCGGTGCCTGCTCTCAGGGATACAGCTTAGGCTCATCTTCCTTCCCATGCCTCGTTTCTTAGCCTCACAAGCCTCTATTTTTGCTCTTCACCCCACTCATGACTTCTGGCCTCCCCTTTTCTCCTGAACCTTGGGGAACCATAGACAGCCCTTCTCAAGTTCACAGAAGGCATTAGTTCAGTAACCTCAGGAATGTGGAAGGGACATATGACAGTGCCAGCCTGAAGAAGTGAGGGAAGCCTGCCTCCTTCCTTGTGGCACTGGGGCTGCCCCACCTCCTCCTCTTCAGGTCCCTTCACCACTATGCTCCTTAGGAGCCAATCTCCACCACCTACTCTGCACCTGGCCCATCATCTTCCTTTGCCATCACCTTAGACACTTCAAGGAAACCAAGCAAAGGTGGGCTCAGCGTTGGGAGGGGAGGAGTCACAGAGAACACACCGAGATACATGTGCATCATCACACAGAAGCTCATTTATAATAATCTTCCTGCTCAGAAATGAAGGCTGTCTTCAGTCCCCTCTGACAGGCCGACACAGGTGGAGTGAATCCTCGGGTGGGACGGGCTCTGAAGACACTCACGAGGTGATGAAAAAACCTTGAAGAAAAAGTCTAAAGGGGCAGGGAGGAAGATGTGTGGGTGGCGACAGAGACATATGGAGGGAGCGGTAAGAACACTCTGCGGGGAGCTTAAGCTATTTTTCCCTGTTACTTTCCCTTATTACTCAATCCTTCCATACCCAGGTCTCTATATTGGCTGGCGCTGCCCCCATTATCTATGGGACTGTTTCCGGATTGGGGATGAGTCCAAGTGCTTTTGTGGACACTTGCTGAGAGAGCACCAGATCATCTCAGGTGTGGAGGGTAACTGTCTTCTGTCATGTGTGGAGATGTGTGAGCGCATGTGTGTGTGTGTTGGTTTTGGGGAGAGGTTGACATGGGAAGGCCAAGCCCAGTCAAGTGCTGGTCTAACCCTCTTCACAGACATATCCGTGCCCTGCAACATGGGCCAGTGCCGCTGCCTCATGTTCTGCTTCATCCCATCACGCCCAGAGGAGGTGGGTGAGTTCTGGCTCAAGAGACGGGCCACTTTTGACCCCAGGGCTTGGAGGGCCCAATGTCGCTGCAAACACAGCCATGAAGACCACACAGCTACTGGGTCCCATTCCTGCAGGGTCAAAGGTACCTTCTTAAGCAAGGGGAGTGCAGGGGTGGGCATGGGTTGGGATAGGCTGCAAGTAGTTTGGGGATGCAGATGGGGAGCTGGGAGGAGAGACTTGGGCATGCAGTTGGTGAGGAAGATGTGAGGATGTGGTCAGCCCCTGGGGAAGTCCCAATTCCCTGCACTCTCCTTGCTGCCCCCTTGTCTTAGGCTGTTGCTGCAGCTGCTTTGAGTCTAATTTCCTCTGTGCGGCCTGTGACCGGCGCTGGGAGGAACATGAGACTTTCTTTGAGACTGAGGAGACCCGGCGGCGAGGAGGGAGGCCACACGGTGAGAGGGCAACCTGGGATCAGGGCCCACTCAAGAGTCTATAATCAGCCAAACTGAAGGCACTCCTGCCCTCAGCCATCCCACCCAGGACTACTTTGCCCCTCCTTCCTGCAGCCCACACCTGCACTGATTTATACCCCCAGGAGCAGACTATGTGCCTTTTGCAGAGATGCCTACCCTCCAAGAAGCCATCATCAACTCTGACTTCGAGGCCCTCCAGAAGCAGGGGCTCTCTGGCCATCCCAGCTCTTACCCTAGTCCCCCAGGGCTCCCTAGCCCACGTGATGTCCAGCCTGGCCTTCCATCTAAGCCCCATATCTGACCTTTTCACCTCTGCTCTTCCCTTCTCCAGGAACAGACACTGTCAACACCTGGTGCAGGCCTCTGTGAGCTTGGCCCAGATCAGCAATAAAGAGAAAACCACTGGAATCTGACTGACTCTGTATGGGGCAGATAGAGCCCAGCCTGGGGCAGACACCCTAGGACCTTGGAGTTAGCACCTCCAGGGGGCCAAGAAACTGGGTAGATCCAACCATGTAGGTGTGCCTCCACCACACCTACATTCAAAAGGCTATTTCTGGCATCAGGAAGAGAGAATGGCTTCAAGGAAGCCAAGGAGGGAGGGATTTCAAGAAGGAGCACTGATGTCAGATATAGCTGGGGGCTCCAGGAAGATAAAGACTGAAAGTGTCCATTGGATCTGCAATTAGAAAGTCTTTAGTAACTTCAGAAAGTGCAGTTTCAGCAGTGCAGTGGAGAGAGTAACCAAACAACAGTAAGTGTGAAGGCATTTCTATAAGAAGCTTAGATGAAAAGAGCAGGGAAGAAGTCAGACAATATCTACAGGGGGATGTGGAATCAAGGAAGCAATTTTTAGTTAGGAAAAAAGCATCCTTTTTAGTTAGGAGAGACCAGTAGAGAAAAAGACCTTGAAGGATACAGTAGAAAAAGAGAGATGCCTAGGGAAGCCAGATCCCAAAGACAAAAGGAGAGGATGAGGTAAAGCCAGAGGTGAAGGGATTCAGTCTGGACAGGAGAAACACCACTTCCTAGGACCAGGAAGAAGGAAGAAAGTATGGGGCCCTCACTGAGTTGCAGGGAGTAGAATTCTGTGGAAGTTCCCCTGTGAACATAGGAGACAAGGTCAGTTTCTGGTGGGGGAGGAAGGGGATAAGAGGTGGGTGGGGGGAGCAGGTAGGAGACAGGAAGAGGGATAAAGGCTTGGGAAGGTTAATGACAGGAACTGGAGAAAACCCTGATGGGTGGGTAATTGAGGATTCAGGTATAGTTGGAAGCTGGAACCAAGTCAGAGAAACAGAGAAGCAAAATATTTAGATTAATGGGTGGTGATGGGAAGTGTCAGGGAGGAAGAAAATAAGCCAAAAGAAGGCTTGAGGATGTGGAGGGAGCTGACCACACAAATAAGAAAAAAAAAAAGTAAAGCCAGGATGCAATCAACAGATTTTTTTTAAAAAGGGAACAGAAGTCTCTAATGAGGCCCAGTAGCAGATGCAGTGGTAGGGATCAAAGTACAGGAGACAGTGGCCAGAACCCACAGACTGCTGCAGCTTTCAGAGAGCAGCTACAAGTGATCACAAGGGCCTGGAGCAGAGAATCCAGGGGCCAGGGGCCAGGGGCCAGAATGGGTGAGTGTATGGGAGTGACTAGGAAGCCCTTACATGATTCTAATGGAGAACAGCAGATTCTGACAGTAATGGGCTCTATGATCTTAGGCCAGTCACTTTCCCTCTCAGAGCCTGTTTCTGGGTCTATAAAATAGGATGACCTATGTGCTACCTGTGTCTTTAAGAACCCAAAGAAATAACCAGTTTCCAAGTGTTTTGTACTCACCTACCAGTCCTGGCTGGTTTCCTCTTTCTACATCCCAGCACCTCTTATCACTTGCCCTTCTCCACAGGCACACAGACTACTGCAGCCTCCAGGGCACAGAAAAGGCCAATGTACATTTCCACACTTAGTGAGGTCATCTAGTCTTCCCAGGAAAGGAATGCAACTTTGACTGCTAGAACTCCTGGGGGAAATCACAGGGTCAACTGTCTCCCTTGGGAAAGAGAAAAGACTCTCTTAATATGGCTATTCAAAAGAAATCATTACTATCTCCAGAAGTAGAATTCCTTATTACTGGTTATTATGGAATTGGCTCAGATGGTAAAGCGTCTGCCTGCAATGCGGGAGACCCGGGTTTGATTCCTGGGTCGGGAAGATTCCCTGGAGAAGGAAATGGCAATCCACTCCAGCACTCTTGCCTGGAAAATCCCATGGATGGAGAAGTCTAATAGGCTATAGTCCATGGGGTCGCAAAGAGTTGGACATGACTAAGCAACTTCACTTTCACTTTCATGGAATTAGCACCACGATGACCATTAACTAAAACCAATTCAACTAGCAGTCAACAATAAAAGAATGGTAAACTCATTTAAACTCATAAACTGCGATAAACTCATTTAAAGAAGTATTAATATTATGCAGCCATTACAAAGTATTTATATAGACTATGTAATATTATGGGAAATTGTGAAAAGGATAAGAAATTGTGACAAGAATGTAATATGTCAGTTCAGTTCAGTTCAGTCGCTCAGTCATGTCCGACTCTTTGCAACCCCATGAACCGCAGCACGCCAGGCCTCCCTATCCATCACCAACTCCCAGAGTTCACTCAGACTCACATCCATCGAGTCGGTGATGCCATCCAGCCATCTCATCCTCGGTTGTCCCCTTCTTCTCCTGCCCCCAATCCCTCCCAGCATCAAAGTCTTTTCCAATGAGTCAACTCTTCGCATGAGGTGGCCAAAGGACTGGAGCTTCAGCTTTAGCATCATTCCTTCCAAAGAAATCCCAGGGCTGATCTCCTTCAGAATGGACTGGTTGGATCTCCTTGCAGTCCAAGGGACTCTCAAGAGTCTTCTCTAACACCACAGTTCAAAAGCATCAATTCTTCGGCGCTCAGCCTTCTTCACAGTCCGACTCTCACATCCATACATGATGTAATACATATGTATTATATATTATGCAAAAGGAAATGAAAGAAAACACCAAATGTTATCCATTCCACAATTAATTCTTAAGCGTCTATATAT
The DNA here is from genome assembly GCF_032405125.1 of Capricornis sumatraensis. NCBI lineage: Eukaryota > Metazoa > Chordata > Mammalia > Artiodactyla > Bovidae > Capricornis > Capricornis sumatraensis. The sequence goes on along the minus strand of NC_091074.1, from coordinate 68,060,972 downwards.
GTCAGGTCATATGCTTTAAAACAAAAAAGACACAGTGGTGACTTCTGCCCTGTATTACACATCAGACTAAAACTTACCTGGTTTGAGTATATTAGAGTATATTAGCATTTTGTGAGTCCATGTTTCTGATGTCAAAAAATATATATTCCAGCAGAACAAAATATACTTCTAACTAGCCATAAGGCATTTTCCCTTGTCCTTCGAACCCTCCTGACTCACTGAAAATGTCAGGCACGGAGCTAACCGTATCACATACTTATTCTGAACAGGAAAGGACATTGGACACATATACCTTTGCTCATTAGTCGTGCAACAAAGACAGGACACTTCTGCCCCGCCCGTTAAAATAAAAAGAAAGAAAGAAAAATGGAAAACCGCCCTGAAAACAAACTGCAGAATTTTTAGTCTTGGAGTGAACAAGCACATACACTAAGGAGGAATTGCCCTCAGACGAGTAAGTTAACATCTTTGAAATGGTCAAAGGGCTGAAACTGTTTCTGGGGGAAATGCTGGGTAATTATCCCACCAGTTAAAAAAAGATCACGTCCCTAATTCACCTTCAGCCCTACCCGCCGGGAGTCCCCCACCCGCCTCTTTCCCCGGTACCCCTGCGGTCTAGAACTTCCGTACTAGTGTCCTGGAGCCAATAAGCGCCGAGTGGCCGCCTCTCTAAACCCCGCCCTCCTACTGGCCAATGAGCTTCTGCGCGGCAGGTGACGGAGCACCGCCCCCTTCCTCTCAGCCCACCAATAGGGGCCCGACCCGACTAGGCGGTGTCAATACGGTAAAAGCCCCACTACTCGGGAGCCGCAGCCTAGGATCGGCCGAGTTTGTGTTGAGAGCCAATTGGAGGAAAATCCCACCTCCAGGTGTCTCAGTCCTTCCAATAGAGTGAAAAACTATCTCACAGCGAAAACTAGTGAGGGGACCCAATGGTATAGGAACTTTCACTCTGACCAGAGGACGAAGCCAATGGAGTAAAAACTTCACCCTCGAGTTGGCACAAGAAGCCAATGGGATGAAAAGATTCCGCAAACCACCGTGGCGGCGGAGCCAGTGGAGTGCCGGGCCCAGGAACGCTACCCAATGGGACGACGGAGTTCGCTTCCGGCCTCGGCCGGAGCCAATGGCAGTGGCTCGCCGGCTCCCCGTTGCCCCACCTCAGCAGGCTGCGGAGCTCGAGTGCTGACCCAGGTGGGAGCTTCCCGCGGCCGAGGGAAAGATGGCAGCGGCAGTGGTGCTGGCCGCCGGGCTCTGCGTGGCGCGTCGGGCGGTGGCGGTGGCAGGGCCTCGGGGGGTGCAGGTGAGAGGTGGCTGTGGGGCGAGGAAGAGGTCTCGCGGGCTCTGACTCTCTCCAGGGCCGGGGACTGCATTCCTCCTCGGCTCCCACGGCTAGAGCAGCCCTAGGGCCTCGCGGGACCGCAGCCTGAGTGCCCGGCGGGGTACATTGCCCCTCCCGAAGCGCAGGCTCCAGGGCTCTGCGCCGAGGTCGGACTGATGGTCCCGGTGGCCTCCCTTAAAACCTCGCCGCGGGAGAAACGAGCCGGCGATGACCAATGCCGTACACAGTCCCTGGCCCCGAGGTCGACACAAGGTCACTGCACCATGTGCTGCCCTCTCCCAGCCAACCGAAGGCTTACCCACCCCCACCCCCGCAGCTCCTCAGTGCGCCCTGCAGAATTAGAGGGAGCCATTTTTTACCCCCGTCCTGGAAGCCATTCTCCCCGTTTACTAGAACGATTCAAGGAATCAGATGCACCTCGTCCCTTTCTCCAACAATGTGACACCTCTGACTTCAGCCTTCTTTCAGCGCCTGGGAAACTGGGACTTACCCTCAGTTCCCTGGGGCTGGGATTGTGTGGACTCAACTCCTCCCTCCACTGATTCAGGAGACTGGAAGGAAAATTCACAGTAAGAGGTCAGGTGTGACACCCAGACGCCCTTGTGTCAAACAGGGTAGTTGTATTAAACCTCAACAAAACAAGTAAGACAGCATAAAGATCAGACAAAAAGTAATGGAAGTGGAAACTTATAAACAAAGAGATCCAAAGTAGTCTTAAGAGATGATACAAATCACCCCTTTATATTTGATGCTGAGAGAAGGGATTTAGCTAAGGTAATTCAGTAGTCCATGGGGTGGCAAAGAGTCTAACAGGACTGAGCAACTAAACACACAATTAAACACACACTACTAAACAAAAAAATGTAGTAAGGTAGGAACCAGGATGTAAGCCTCCGGGTTCTCACTCTGCACCCTTTCCCCTGAACAGGGATAGGTTTCCCTAGTGCTTCAGGGGCAGCACTCCACGCACTGCTGAGACCTGCACTGTAATACTGCCTGTTATATAACCAGGCCCAGCATTATATGGGCCTACTCCCTGCTGCTGATACTGTGAAAGTGAGGAACTCTCTCTTTTAGTGGGAACCACTAAAAGGTTCTTAGAAGGGTGAAGTTAATGGCTGTCAGAGTCCAGTCTCTGCCAGCCCCACCTAAGTACATGAGAGAGGTATTGCCAACTTCCTCCTTTGGGTGTGTCTGACCCACCTGCAGGTCCGAGGAGCTGCAGGTGTGACTGATGGGAATGAAGTGGCCAAGGCCCAGCAGGCAGCTCCTGGGGGAGCAGCCCAAACCATCTTCTCCCGGATCCTGGATCGAAGCCTCCCAGCTGACATCCTATATGAGGACCAGCAGGTGCGGTGCCCTTAGGACCCACCCCCCCCCCCCTAGGAATTTCATAAATACCATCCAGCCTGTTGAAGTAACATGGTGGCCTCTGGCCTATCACTGCTCCCAGTGTCTCGTATTCCGGGATGTGGCCCCTCAGGCTCCTGTGCACTTTCTGGTCATTCCTAAGAAGCCCATTCCTCGGATCAGCCAGGCTGAAGAGGAAGACCAACAGGTGGGAAGGACAGGGCTAGGGTTTGGCTGGGGGAGCCCTGTTTTCCTCTAGAAATTTTGCTCCCTGTAAGTGAAGCAATCTGTCTCCCTCCCCTTTCCCTGTAGCTTCTTGGACACCTTCTCCTTGTGGCCAAGAAAACAGCAAAGGCTGAGGGGCTGGGTGATGGATACCGACTTGGTGAGTGATGTTTGGCCCCTGAGCCCTTCCCTCGACTGTGAATTCTCACACCTGCCCCTCTGTGTGACCATTCTTTGACCTTCCCATAATCCTCACCCCCTAACCCAAAACTCCATTTCAGTGATCAACGATGGCAAGCTGGGTGCACAGTCTGTGTATCACCTACACATTCACGTACTTGGGGGCCGACAGCTCCAGTGGCCTCCAGGTTGAACCTACCAAATAACCAGGGACCCCAGACCTGGATGTTTGGATGGGATGGGGGAAAACGGCACCCTGTGAAGCTAATAAACTCGCTCTCCCTCAATTCTGGATCCTTGTCTTAAATATATGAAGATTTATACTACAAATAGGAAAGAAAACTGATTCAAGACTATGATCCCCCTTGACTATGGTCTGAGACACTTAAGGAAGCCCATTCTGTAAAGGAGTATTTAAATGCCGATATATCTCTGAGCTCAAGACTCGTGGTCTACCTGGGGCAGGCTTCTAGAAAAGTAGTGGTAGGAATTTGCCTGAATGAATAGGAAGAGACTGAATCCCAAGACTTGCCAAGCCACATTCTAAGGGGGGTCTGTAAGGAGGACTGTCAGTGTGAGGGCCTTTTACTGGAAGAGAAATAATCAAACCAAAAAAAAAGTGGCCACCCTTTGGCTAATCCCCATGTCTCACCATTTTGCTTTTGAGCTACTTGTCTGATGCCTCTTCATCCTTAAAAGCTTTGAAAAAATGTTCCTCCATAAATACACGCAGTAGGCCTTTGACTGATACCTCAGCCCTGTGCCTGTTCTAAAACACAAAGAACCACCTTCAGTTCAGTTCAGTTCAGTCGCTCAGTCGGCCTCTTTGCGACCCCATGAATCGCAGCACGCCTGGTTAGGTATGGAGGCCAGCGGAACTTTAAGAGCCGGGCTGACGCGGAAGGGAATCCGGACGGAAGGCAGCCATTCCAAGCCACAGCGGGTTTAAGACTTCCGCCCCGCAGAGAACTTGCCAGCACCGTCACCCTCCACGTCCGCCTGGATCTAGTTCTGCGCAGTCTCCTGGCAAGATTTGCCGTCTCTATGGCAACCCGGTAGCTGGCGTCGGAAGATGGAGACCTCTGAGTGTACTGACAGATCGCAGTCGCGGTGAGAGCCACAGCTCTGGCTGCGGGCGGAAGGGGACAAGGAAGTTTACAGACTTTGCTGTGCTGACAGCTTTGCCGCTTTCACTTTTTTTTTTTCCCCCAGATCTTTAGACTTACAGCCCAGCTCGGACAGACTAGGGTCCAGTTCCGATCCCTCTTCTTCTTGGGATGGCCGTCATAGATCGGCCCTGGTAGCTGCAACCGCAGCAGCTTCAGCAGCTGCTACAGCCGCCTCCACTGCCAGAGCAGCTGCATTATCGACAAAGAGCCCAGCCCCCTACTCTCATGGGAGCCTGCTCACGGAGCCCTCCTCTGACAGTCTGACAGAGCGCTACACTGGACCCGGATTTACCCACAAGATAAGCCACGGGAGACTCGGCTTTCAGCCTGTCTATGTTTCCCATGTTGCTCGGAATCCCTATACTACAAATGACCTTAGCTCCAGTCGTGGCCCTGTTCCTGGCTCCAGTTCTGGCCCTGTTCCTGGCTCCAGCTCTAGCCCTGGTCCTGACTCCAGCTCTGACCCTGGACCTAGCTCCAGTTCTGGTCCTGGTGGTAGCCCTGGCGGTGGCTCAGGTCGAGATCCTGGCCATGGCCCTGGTCCTGGCGGTGGCTCTGGTCAAGGCACTGATCTTGGTCCTGCTGTTGATTCTAGGCATAGCCCAGGCCATGGCCATGGCCATGGCCCTAGGTTCAACTTCTCTGCTCCTGTAGGCTTCAGAAACCCCAGAGGAGATCTTATCCCTAATTATACTGGCTGCAAACACCACTGTCACTGGGAGCCGCAGAAACAATCCTGGAAATTTTTGAAAGTCTCAGAACCTGGTGCCCGAGGGCTGTGGAAGCCCCCCGAAGTTGAAGGGAAGAGTACGGCTCTCAGTGAAACACTGCCACGGGGCCAGTGCCTTCTCTACAACTGGGAGGAGGAGGTATTAAGGTTTGACCTGCTCCCTTTTCTTGAAGGCTGCCCTCGGTTGATGGGGGTGGGTTACAAGGAAGGATATCATTGTCACTCAACTTGGGGCCTACAGAGAGCCACCAACTACCTGGATCAAGTCCCAGTCATGCAGGATGGCTCTGAGAGTTTCTTTTTCCGACACGGACACCGGGGACTGCTGACCCTACAGCCACAGTCACCCATGTCCTCCTGCACCACCCAGAAAGACTCATACCAGCCCCCAACAAGCCACTGTCAGCCAATTCGAGGTATGAAACATGAGAGAATGGGCAAGAATGAGTCCAGTAGAGAAAAGAATATCAGGTGGGCCTATGGTTGTCCTAGGGGTGTAAGGACAAAACCCAATTTTTCCTCCTTTCCCCAACTTTGTTTCTTCTGGGCCTGTTTCTTAAGCAGCCTCCTCTATTCTGTCCATTCCCTGACCTCCCCCAGGGAAGCGTGAAGCCATACTGGAGATGCTCTTGCGCCAACAAATCTGGTGAGAGGCTGGGTGAAGGGAAATGGGGAGGGGGAGGACAAAAGTCAGGGGAGAATGCCCTTGACACTCCCCAGGCCTCTGTAGTAGAGAGGTGCAGGCAGAGCAGGAACCCACAAGGAAGGACTTTGAGGTCGAGTCTGTGACACACCACGACTACAAAAAGGAGCTGGTGCAGGCAGGGCCTCCTGCCCCAACAAAGGTAAGAACGCAGTCACCCCCACCCCTCACCCTTGTACAGCTGGGTCCTGACAGGCTGTGGGAAAGCAGCCAGCCCAGAGGCTGAAGAGCTGAAGAGTTAACTCTTCAGGCCAAGAGTTATGCAGTATTTCCCTCACAGCTCCACGACTACCATACAGAGCAGCCTGAAACCTTCTGGCTAGAGAGGGCACCTCAGCTACCGGTGTGTGAGAGTGACCGGCTGTTGGGAGTGGGTGAAAGGAGGGGAGGAGGCTGTTCTGTCCTGGGTTGGGGCAGAGCAGGCCCCGTCCTCATTCTGGCATTCCTCCAGGGTGTCAGTAACATCAGGACACTAGACACACCGTTCCGGAAGAACTGCAGTTTCTCAACACCTGTGCCTTTGTCTCTAGGGGAGCTGTTGCCCTTTGAACCTGAGAGTTATTCCCAACAAGGAAAAATATCTTCCCTTGCCTGTCAGGGAGGGGCGCAGGGTGGTGGAGGGGGTTGAACTACTCCTGTCTAAGGGCTGAGGAGGCAAGTATATGTGGAATAGGGAATCTCCTCTCTGTACTGGAGAGGTGGGGAGGAAGTGAATTTGGTCTGTACTTGGTGACAGGGTTTTACATAAAAAGTGTTCTCTCTCATCCTGAGACTGCTGATTCAGTGATTCTGTGAGTTACTGTGTCCATACCCCAGAACCTTTCCTTGAAGCCGCCCCTTACACAGACTATGTCACCCATAACTGTTTTTCTTTGTTTTATATTTGGCCAAAATATTCTGGTTTAGATACAGATATTTACAGAAGGTAGGGAGGAAGGGGACCAGGCCAGAGAGGGACAGGTATATGTACAAGACTGAGCTGCAAAGGGCAAGTTTCCATATAAGGTGGGGGTTTTATGAATGTTGGTTTCCATCTCATGTGACAGTGTCCACTTCTGATGTGTGGAGAGATGATGGCTACTGCCCACCCAGGTACCAGCAGCAGGGGATTGTCTGGCTTGAGAAGAAGTAGGGTTTATAGGAGCCCAGCAGGTCCTTTCCGCTCTCCTAGGAGCCAGTAAGTTCGCATCTTCCCTTTTCCCTGGAATTGGGAGAGCAGAGATAATTCAGATTCTCCTGTTATTCCTCGTACCTCCCTCTCTTCCCCCACAGCCTCCACAGTCACATTGATCCTCCCTTTCCATGACTCCCTTCCTGTGGCCTGCCATCACCTTCATCTCCACGTCCCCTCGAAGCTCTAGCTGGAAGCATCCGAGCTCATCCAGGGCATCCTTGGTGGTAGAGGAGACATGAATCTTCAGGGCTGGGGCAGGACAAGAGAGATGATGGAAAGAAGAATCAAAGAAAAGGCAACCAAAGAACTGCAGTATCAGAGAGACCTTTACCCAACCACCATCCTTCAGGAGGGTCTCAGTCTTCCCAGGGCACATGCACTAGAACCAAAGCATGTCCAAGGACAGGGCAATCAGGAACTGTGGTCTATCCAACTGAGAGACTTGGAGAGACTCTGAAAAGAAGGAAAAGCCAACCCACGGGGAGGCTGAGGCTGAGGCTGAGGATTGATGTCTCACCTTGACCGTTAGACTCCATTCGAGAAGCAGTGTTCACTGTGTCTCCAAAGAGACAATAGCGGGGCATCTTCAGGCCAACGACCCCAGCACAGACGGGCCCTGTGAGAAGAAACAGGTTGGAAGAGCCTGGGGAAAGTGGATACGAGAGCAGGAGGGAGAGTCAGCCCTACCTGTGTGGACCCCTATGCGTAGCCGCAGTTGGTCGTGGGGTCGGTGGCGGATGCGGAAGGAAGAAACTGCATCCAGTAACGCCAGGGCCATACGAGCAATTTCTGGGGCATGACGCTGACCATTTCTCCCTGGGAGACCAGATACCACCATGTAGGCATCTCCAATCGTCTCTACCTGATTGAGAGGGGGATAAAAAGGTCATCTCTATCTGTATCAATGGGCATGGGGAAGAGTAAGAGGAGACAAGCTGAGTACCACTATGAGTCATCCTGGCAGCCAGGAAGCCAGACATTGACTGGCAAATAAGTGCCCTGGTCCTGAGTATCTGGGAGAAGCAGGCCCAATGAAATGAGCCCTACATAACCCAAAGTGTCAAAGGAAAGAAAGCAGGCACTTGGCTTTGTTAACTGTACTGAAGCTGTGTAAGAGAAGGTCCTGGTTTTTAGGAACTACACACAGACTTATTTAGGAACGAAGGGCCACTGTGTCTGCCACTTACTTGCACAAGGTTCAGAAAATAATTATATGGATACATATATATAGATTTTTTTTTAAAATAAAGCAAATGGGAAATACAAACAATTGGTAAATCTGAATAAAGGGTTTATGGGAATTCTTCGTTATAGTAAATAAGAGATGGCTGAGTGAATCCAAAGGGAAGGGACAAGAGTGGGTATTTATTATCTACACAATGTTAGGCACTTATTCCCAATAAGTCTATTATTCCCATCATACAGATAAAACATCTGAGGCTCAAGGAGCTTCTCTTACTTGCCCAAGGCCACACAGTTAGCTACAAAGTCAGATTGTTTTTTACTCCAAAGCACCATAAAGCCTACCCTAAATGACTCAATGACTTCAACAAAAAGCTTTCACTACAGAGCTTGTCCTTCATCCCAGTATATCATTCTATACCCACATCCGGTATGCTTCCTCCATGTCTGGAGGGGATAAAGAGAAAAGATGGCTAGACTCTGACCATACCCTCAGGCAAAAAGTGGCAGACTAGATCTTGTGATGGTTCTGACTAGGGAAGCCACAAGGATTCACAAGAGTTTAGACTGGGATGTACAACTACAGTGCCAGAGCCTCAGTTGTCTGTAAGGGACACTCCAGCACTAGAATGCTGGAGACTCAAGCAGGAAAACTAACCACAGGGCAGGTGAGGCACGTGTGGTTCGGGGAGACTGGTTTTTAAAGGAGTGTCAGTGGAAGGGCAGCCCCAGCTCTCACCTTGTAGACGTCAAAGTTGTCAATTATGGCATCAAAGCATGTATACAGATCGTTAAGAAGTGTCACCACCTAAAAGGGATGGGAAAGTAGAGGCCTTAAAACTTGTGCCTGACTTTCTAAGAATTCTTAACACACGAGCCGTGGCAAGATATGGAAACTCCAGAACAAGCTAGTCTTTCCTGTTATCAAGGATCTCTATGCCCCAGTTAAGCTTCCCTAGGTCCCCACCCCGTCCCTGGCCCCTAACCTGTCTCTCACCTGCATGGGGGTGCTCTCTGCCGACAAAGCTGTGAAGCCAACGATGTCACTGAAGTAAATGGTAACGCTGTCAAAGGCCTCAGCCTGTACAGTCTCTCCCCGTTTTAACTGCTCTGCCACTGAACTAGGAGGCAAGGGTACAGACCAAGCCAGACTCAGAGAAGGGGGCAAAGGGAGAGGAAAAGAGTGTATGGCTGGAGCAAAGATGGGTTCTAACATGAAAGCTGAGCCTGGGGGAGGAGAAGGAAGGTGGCTGGGAAATCATGACAGTCCAGGACAAGATAGGGTGGACACGTGGTGAGGGTTGGAAGAGGATCCCTGGGGCTGCAGACCAAATGTCCTAAGATGGGACTGTTCTACCTACACTCACTGGAGTGAAGCTCTGATAGAGCAGCATCCTAAGAAGAAGGGATAGGAGGCCAGGAAGAAGGCAGCACAGCTCATTTGGAGACAGAATGAAAAACATGGTCTAGAGCCAGAATGGGTTCATGGTAGCAAGACGTGACAAAGCAGGGTTCTGAGGGTTGGGAAGAGAGCTGTCAGGAGCTGGATGAGGTAGAAAGCGACAGAGCAGATACCAAAGGAAAATTCAGGAAGGGGTCAGAAGTCTCACTGGGGTAGAATTTGGTAGAGCAGAGCCTCAGCCTTGCGTTTCTCCTCCAGGTAGGCCTGTGTGCGCTCCTCCACCAGCTTCTCCAGGTTGTTGGCATACTGCTCCATGCGCAACAGGAGGTTGTCCAATATACTGGTGCCACCTTCCCTGGAAGGAGGCCATGATATGGTACCTGCTCCAAGATGGTCAAGACTCCCGGGGCTTTCTACCCAGCCCACCTACCCTCTTGGCCCCACCAGCCCCACCTCAACCACTAAGGCTGATGGGGCCTCTATCCCTGGGGAACCCCTGCCCCATCATGCCCTCTCACTTGTTAAAGCGGCGAATGAAGCCCTTAATCTGTCCAAAGTCTGGTCGTTCAGCTGGGTCCTGGGCCCAACATCGCTCCATCAGCAAAACTAGCTCTTCATTCAGTTGGGTCCGGTCAATACTTGGCCGGAAATAAGGCCGCTGACCATTCCGGACCTTCTGGACAATCTCTGAGGGTGACAAAGGCTTGGTTGAAGAAAAGGTCCTCCAGGTAGGGGAAGCGCTGGGTAGTAGATTGACTCTTACCTTTGGGGCTGAGATCCAGGCCCTCCAAGTAGAAAGGCCCACTGCGAAGTGCTATCTCCTGTAAGATGATCCCAAAGCTATAGACATCAGCCTTCTGCATGCCTGTGGTCGGCAGGGGGTTCCCACTGAGCAGTTCTGGGGCAGTCCACAGCTTCTCTGAAAAGAGGGAACCAGGTCCTCACAGATGGAATCCCCAAGCCCACCTGGGGTCATTCGCATAATGCTCGCCACAGTACTGCCACTCCATCTCCCTCTCCCACCCTCCCTAAGTGGAAATGATCAGGACCAGGGGAGGGCAATGTAGAAGTGGGTTGTGGGGAAAGGCCTCACTGGCATAGAGGGCATGGCTGTCATCAGGTTCAGCGGTTGATCGGAAGCTGGCCAGGCCATAGTCTGTGATTTTGAGCACGAAACGACTATCCACCACACAGTTGGAGGACTTGAGACTCCCATGGGATGCAATAATGCTGTTATGGAGAAAGGCCATGCCCTGCAGGATACAGATCAAGTCATAGGATTGGGTCATATCTGGCTTAGGATACCCCCTCTCCATGAGATGGGCATTAGCTAGCTGTCTAAAGATCTCAGGGCCATAAAAACAATATGCTAATTTTGGAAGGCATCCTTTGTACAGTTTCCACTCAAAGAAGCAGGCAAAAATAGGAGAGTCATCTCTTCCATGGGCTTCCCTGGTGGCTCAGATGGTAAAGAATTTGCCTACAATGCAGGAGACCTGGGTTTGATCCCTGAGTTGGGAAGATCCCCTGGAGGAGGGCATGGCAACTCACTCCTGTATTCTTGCCTGGGAAATCCCACTGACAGCCTGGCAGGCTATAGTCCATAGGGTTGCAAGAGTCCGACACAACTTAGCAACTAAACCACCACCATCTCTTCCTGGTATCTTAAGCAGTATATCAGCACCTAAGCACCAGGGCCAGGAGACATGCATAAGTAAAGGGACAAGGGGAGCTATCAGTTATTACCCTGGGAAGGGCAGTCTGTCTTCCGAGTAATAAAGGGAACAGAACCATGAGGGTGAACTCCAAGAATACTATACCCATGATGGCCTCAAATGCTTGGCCACTGCTCAGGAAGGCGTGCTTTGAGATCCAGGTATTAAGACTACCTAGACGCACCAAGGAAGATAAGCCAGTTGGAAACTTTAACATATAATCGTAAACAGGCAGGCAGGTCAAGATGGAGAAGAAAAGTGATCTACTAGAGGGAATGTGGACCAGAGAGAAAGTGGAGAGGATGGTAAATTAGGAAAACCTAGGACTTCCCTGGTGGCATAGTGGATGGGAATCTGCCTGCCAATGCAGGGGACACAGGTTCAATCCCTGGTACAGGAAGATCCCACATGACCCAGAGCAACTAAGCCTGTGAACCACAACTACTGAAACCTGAGCACCCAGAGCCTGGGCCCTACAACAAGAGAAGCTACTGCAGTGAGAAGCCCATGCACTGCAATAAAGAGTAGCCCCTGCTTACGGCAACTAGAGAAAGACCATGCAGCGACGAAGACCTAGCACAACCAAAAATAAATGACATTCTTTTAAAAAACCCTGGAAAGTGGACCAAGGTAGGAGGTAGCTGCCAAGTCAGTCCAGAAGCCTGAAACTTCTGACCCCACAGGGCCAGACAGGAGAGAACCTTTGCCTGTGAAGGACTCTAAGGCAGGTCCTAATAAGAGGATAGAGTGATGCTTCCACTGGGAAGTCAGTTCAGGTGGAATAGAAAAAGGATACAGTGCTAACCAAAACTCCTCTAAATGTTTAGCTCTGGGCCTAAACAATTCAAAACTCTACTCTCTGTGAACTCTTCTTATTTGTTTCATCTTGACATCAACAAACCTTGGGAAATCTCCAAATTTGTGAATATAGATATGATTAGACTTCTGGATTTGTTACAAGTCACCTTTCTATCAAATCATTGTTCTCTTAAGAGTCATGTTTTTCTTATAATTTATCATCACACCTCCAGCTGAGCACCACATCAACGTTACCTAATAATTTCTCTCTCATTTGATGGCAAACTTTACATTACACACAAAATTTTTAAAATAACTTCATTAGAACTAAACAGAATAACCAAAGCCAGCTTCAGGTGTGGTACAGGTGATCCACTAGGCTAGCTCACTGACCCAGGGACTTGCTTCTAAACACCTGTGCGAGATGCAACTTTATACCTCCACAAATCCATGGACCTCTGGGTCGCTTGAAAATAGCTGAAGCCTAGTATCTTAGAATGGAGAAGGCGATGGCACCCCACTGCAGTACTCTTGCAGTGGAAAATCCCATGGGCGGAGGAGCCTGGTGGGCTGCAGTCCATTGGGTCACTAAGAGTCGGACACGACTGAGTGAATTTACTTTCACCTTTCACTTTCATACATAGGAGAAGGAAATGGCAACCCACTCCAGTGTTCTTGCCTGGAGAATCCCAGGGACGGGGGAGCCTGGTGGGCTGCAGTCTATGGGGTCGCCCAGAGTCAGACACCACTGAAGCGACTTAGCAGCAGCAGCAGTATCTTAGAAGATACCAAATGATCAGCATAGTTTTCCTTGGCTTCTCAGTTTTATTTAGAGAAGTAAGTAAAACTTACCTTTTTATGTAAATGTAAACTTTACATTTACTTAGTAAAATGTTCTTTTTGAATTTCAGTTTTTCTGAACAAAAGAGCAGATATGCCAAATATTGGCTAGAAAGTAAATGACAGAGAAAAATGAGGGTAAAAAACCCAGAAGATAAGTATGTTTGGAGACCCCATTTATTTTTCCCTGCTAAGAGATTTTAATATAAACTCTTGGAGGTTAAAAAAAATAAAAGGATGATGGAGAGAGATTTGAGGTGTCTAGTGTAGGAAAATAAAAATTTTCTACGAAGACTCTCTGTGGCAAATAAAACTCATTCCTCCCAATCAAAAGCCCCAGAGCCCTTGTTTACCCATTATTACTCAATCTTCAGAATAAGGGGAAGTGGAGAGAATGGAATTTTTAGAAGACCAGGAAGAGAAATCCGAAGCAAAGACAGAAAAAAGGAGGCATTATTAAAGTGGATGAACTCAAGGAGCAGGGAAGACTCACCTTAACAAGGTCATTAATGAGTGAATAACGAAACATCCAGTCCAGGTTGATGCTGTCATTTTCCAGAATATCCTGGTAAGTGACATGGAATAGATGATGTGACTATCCTAGCCCCACTGTCACCCACACAGTTGATGTAATTTGGGGTCTATCTCCCTTGCCCCCATAATCCCCACCTAGATCCCATACCTGTAAACTCCCCCGAGGACAATACTCGGTGACAATGCAAATGTTGGGAGGGTCTATGCAGGCGCCAATGAAACGAGTGAGATGGTTAAACTGAACATCTCTCATCTAGTCAAAAGAAAAAAAAAAAAGGAAGAAAAGAGAATTAAGAGAGCTAAAAATTAGATACAGAAATCTACCACTAAAGAAGAGGACCTTTCTCTTAATTGTACTCACAACTCAAAGTCATTTAAAAATGACCCACTTGCCCTCCCAGCCAGTATTACTATTCCCTAGTCCTCTCCTTCCCCTTCCACATCGGAGTTTATCCTGGGCCCTCAACCCATACACCATGACTTACATGTTTGAGTTCAAACAGAACCTGCCGGGTCAGCTCGATGCGCTTCTTATTCACATGTTTGATGGCCACAACATTTCCCTGAGAGTGGGAGTGAAAGGGGAAGAGGAACATTAATTTCTGAAGGAGCCTCTGGGTGCTGGGAAAGACTAGAGAACTATGGGAGCAGCCAGGAGCTCAGCTGGACAGAGAGAGGAGGCTGACGAGGGGCAGAGGGTCACGGAAGAGGTGAAAGATGAGGATGAGACAGGATGAAATGGTGGGGACCAGAATAAGCAGATGACTGTTCACCTTGAAGTGACCGGTGTTGGCAAAGATCTGGTATTTCCCATGGGCTGTCATGAGCGAGCCGTAACTGGATCCCCGCTGGGGCCAAGGGCAACATGGAGGCGGAAGGATGAAAGGAACATTAGATGGTGGTGGTGGTGCAGGTGCTATCATTACAGGCTGATGTGCTGGGAAAGGTCCAGGGTACGAAAAGACAGGCACTCAGAGGAAAGCGGAGGAACAGCTGAGAGGAGGGCTCACCAACGACAGTGTGAGGCGACTGCCTGCACCCTTGTGGCATCGCTCTGAATTGCCGAACTGCAGCTCTTCCCAGCGGATGCGCCACAACATGCTGGCCAGCTCCTTCTCCAGCATCAGTTTTCTGTAAGGACTGCACCCCTCAGCTGACTGGCAAGCCTGATCCTACCACCCCAGAGGCCAGCTGTGGGGTGGCGGGGGCTTCCCGGCAGCTCTTGAGGCTGCAGTTGTCACACCAAGAGACAGGACAGAGAGAGAGTGAAGCACTCTCTGTGGGTCAGACACAAGCCCTGTGCTTATGTAAAAACACAGAGGCTGAAGATAAAGTACCTTCTTAAAATGCTGCCCGACTCTTTGCAACCCTATGGACTACAGCCCACCAGGCTCCTCTGTCCATGGAATTCTCAAGGCAAGAACAGTGGAGTGGGCAGCCACACCTCCTCCAGGGCATCAAACCCACATTGCTTACATCTCCTGCACTGGCAGGGGGGCTCTCTACCACTGCATCCATGGAAAGTTCACCTTTGCCCATAGAAGACCCCACTCAAAATCACTAATTCTAGACTAGTGTACCCAGTCTAGAGCCAAAGTCGGGGAGGGGAAACAAGTCCAAGGCTAAATAAAAGACAACTGACAAGAAAGGCTAGAGACAGTGGAGTTACAGCTAAGGGAGCCTGTCAGCGGAATCTCAGAACTCACCGGAAAATGAGGAAGCTGGAAACACCGAACATGATGAAGGTGATTCCTGTGCCCAGCGCCACAATTGCCAGAGTTGAGAGTGGAGCTGAAGGGGAGAGGGGGGCCCTGAGAAAGACTGTGTGTGGCCTTGGGAGCCAGAAGGGGGCGATGCTCTTAGGTGCAGGGAGCAGACCCATCTCAAGGTAGAGAGGAGGGAGGGGGTAGAGCAGACGAGGTGAAGCAGAGCTAAGAGTTGGGGGCAGGGGGGCATGAGGAGGAAATAAGAGGAAGGAAAGCAAAGGGAGGAAGGGCTGCTCCCAGTCCCTGCACACACCCACTTTTATCACAGGATGGGTCGTCCAGGTCAAAGGCACAGGGGGGATTGTCCAGGGGAGGGGCCCCCTTCACCCAGGGGATGGGCCGTCCTGTCCACCAAATCTGCTTCTCGGCTCCCGAGTAGTGGGCTGCAGGCTGTGAGGATGGAGAGAACGGGGCCCACAGGCCTGCTCCCACCAGCCTCCTCGCCCCATACCCAGCTACTTGGCTGCTTTTCTCCCCAACCTGCCGCTCCCCCCACCACCATCATGCAGCTCCAGGAGAGAAAGTAAGGCCCTGCCTCCAGTGCCTTTGGTTCTGCCCCCATAAGAACCCTAAAAGCTGGGTTTGTGGGCCCCACCCGCACTCTCTTCCCTGCCTCCTCCCCCATCACCTGAAAGTCCCCGGAAACCAGGTCTCCCATGGCCCACAGGACAAAATCGGTCTCCCGGTCATTGTTCTTGTCCATAACGACCAGTCCAGTCACACCTAAGACGGAAAGGAGCACCCCTTACTTGGAGATCTGCCCTTGGTCGCTCTCCTATCTTCCCAAGCCCTCTAGTTACCTGGCGGTCTGTCCCTGCCCCCGTCCTTAGCCTGTGTCCACCTCAGTCGGGTGCTCTGGCCCCAGCTGACTTTCTCTCCTGCCCCTGGTGTCTGTGTTTGCCTCTGCCCACTCCACCCCTGAGCCTGGCAGCAGCGCTCTGGCCCTCATCTGACCCTCTCCATTACCACGGTATCTTCGTCCTTGCATCTTCTCGACAATTCGAAGTCCGTCTTCCCGGGTGCCTCCCTCCTGTATGGTCTCGTTCAGGACTTCGGCGTACAGAAGGATCCCATCGTAGAAGCAGCCAGCAATGAGGTTCATCTGGGGGTGGTAACTTCAGCAGTGCTCTCCAAAGGTCCCGCCAGGCCCCTTCTCCAGCCCCCCTCCCATCTCTGAGGTCTCCTTCTTCTCCTCCTCCTGGTTTGCTTTCTTCCCTCCTCCCATAGCTAAGGGGCCATCCCTGCCTCACTAGGGCAGAAGGGAAAAACCCAGATGGAAGCCGTCAGCCCCCACAGTAGGGCTGGCTCTGTGGCCAAGGCTGTATTCTGAGTTAGGGAGAAGAGCCTTTCCTCAAAGCCTGGTCTGACTCTCAGGGAGAGAGAGATCTACTTACCAAGGAAGGGGCCAGCTCCACACCAAAATCCTCCCGTGCTCTAATCAGAAGACGATTCTGGAATTCCTGGTACTCAGGATTCGGGGGTTCTCGATATGTGATGACCAATACCGTCTGGACCCACAGCACATGGGAAAGTGAAAAGGATTCAAGATAGGAATTAGGTGAAGAGAGGAACCAGGAGAGAGAAACGTGGTGAAATACACATGATATAAAATGTACATGAGTGACCCTGAAGGCTGAGAGGATACTAAACACTATGTGTGTTGTGTGTGTGTGTTTAATACACCTGGGAGAAGGGGTGGCACTCCTTCACACAAGATAGATAGAACCATCTGTCTATGGATGGTTCCGGGAATGTGGAGACTAAGAAACAGATAAAGTCAACTCCATCCCCCAAATGGGCTCTTCATCTTCCTGAAGCCCCTACTATTCCTCATAGCCCCTCGGTCCCTTCCTTTCTGGGCACCTGTTATCGGCAAGGACAACCCTGAGCAACAGCTCCTCTCCCTGGTGTTAATACTGCTAATGCTATCAGCACAATGCTAGCCCAGTGCTCCCACCCAGTGAGGTCCTATGACAACTGGGGGAAATACCTTGAGACAGTGATTCCATCTGTAAAAAGCCACGAGCCCATTCCTTTAACGTGTGTAGAACACCCACTATATGCAGTACTGCCCTGCATTCCAGCCTAGTCCCACAAGTCATGAGTCACAAGGAAAGCACACAGTCCCATGCCCACCCACGCCTCACAGGTAAGCCAGTGACACATGTGGTCTCAGCTGTGCACACTGCTCCCTGGCCACCGTCAGCACTTCTCCATCTTCTACGGGGGTGCCTGTTTGGCTCCCACCGCCCTCACACACTTCCCCCTTCCTGGCCTCTGCCTGTACCTCAGGCCTCCACAGTCACTAGCCTCTCTGCTTTGGTCAGAAAACTGGCATGGCAACTTTGGGGAAAGACTTTAGATCAATATATTTTGTGAAATGATAGATTAAAACTAGTCATTTCTAGCAATTGTGTATATCCGTGTCTTTAATCCCTAAAGTACCATAGAGATACTAGATATATTACTTATGATCTAGTCTAGATCAATTCACTCCAGGTATGACATAGTGAAGTCAGTTTATAACACACATTCAATATATAGACTAGAGTTTGCCTACTGAGGTAATTATTCTTACTGGAGTATGTGGATGCTTGACCACACATTGCTAATACTCTCCCACTGTCAGGCAGAATTTAAAAGGAGAGGGAGACTGAGGGTAGGGCTGGAAGGGTTCATTCAGGAACTCTTGTTCAATGGATAAAATAAAAACAGAAAGGTAGGATATGGTTGACAATGTAAAAAGTTAGTTAAAAGACTTGAGAGACTTCCCTGGTGGTCCAGTTGTTAAGAATCCACCTGCCAATGCAAAAGATACAGATTTGAGCCCTGCTCGAGAAGATCCCACATGCCACAGAGCAACTGAGTCCACGCGCCACAACTGCAGAGCCGACACTCTAGAGCCCGTGCTCCACAGCAAGAGAAACCATTGCAACGAGAAGCCCGCACACTGCACCAACAGTAGCCCCGACTCCCCACAACTAGAGAAAGCCCACACGCAGCAATGAAGACTCAGCACAGCCAAAAATAAATAAGTAAATAAAATGTTTTAAATATTACAAAAAAAACTTGAAAAGATCAGGCTTCACACAATTTATAGTTCAATACAAATGTCAATAATAGATTTCCAGTGCTTTTTAAAAAGTAACTCCCTAGGTTTATTCGTTTGCTAGACCGGCAGTTCTCAAATGTTTTTGGTCTCACAACCCTTTACTACTAGAAATTACGGAGGACCCCAAGGCGTCCGTAATTTGGATTACATCTATCAATATTTACCATAGGAGAAATAAAAACTGACAAAGTTTTAAAGCACAAGAATACACAAGCACACCTTCTATAGCTGCCAGAGTGATGACATCATCTCACATCACGTAGCCTCTGGAAAACTCCACTGTACAATCATGGAAGAATGAGAGTGACAGAGGCAAATAACATCTCAGTATTTTTAAAATAGTTTTGACCTCATGGTCCCCATAAAAGGATTCCAGGGGCCCCCAGGATCCCAAGACCACACATTGAAAACTGCTATGCTAGACTCTTCTGCTGTGGTTACTAGCTACTAAAAAAGAGAGAGAGAAGCAGAAGAACCTCCAAAGAATTGCTGTTCTTGGTCAGGGGCTAGAGAGAAGGTAAAGGTAGGTCTCTGTGTCCCATTTCATAGGGGACCCCAGGTGGGAAAAAAAAGCAAAGGCTGCCAAAAATGAGTGCAGCAGTGATGGAAGCTAGAAGGGCACCCAGGAAATGTGGAAGGGCAGCAGACACCTGGCTCAGCCTGCGGGCCCACCCACACCTAACCCTGATCAATGGACAGAATGGTGGTCTCCAGAAGAGATGCTGCCCCACACAGCCCTTGCTTTACTGCTAACTTCCATTCTTGACATTGGAGTCCCCCCTCTGTAACCCAGTCTCATGCTGGTCACCTAGGTGGTTGCTTCTGCCTGGGTTTCTGGGCCAGTCTGTCCAATGTTCTAAAATGTCCAGACAGAGGCTCTGGGTCCTTAGAGCTAAGCCATTTGTTTAGCTCCACCGTACCTACTTATTTTTCCCTCTCCTGGCTGATCATCTCAGTTTATACTATCTGCCAGCTCTACTCCTCTCTAGAATTCCTGACTGTCCCTCTCTTCCTAACACACACCTTGATTCAACTCAGTAAACATGTGCTGGGCACATGGACTACACAGGTAGGCATGATTCCTGCCCTCTAGGTTTAATGAGGTTTAAAAATCATAGCAACATACTTAATTTTAGGGTCTTCTCCCCAACTCTAGCTAGTATCCAGCATGAGCTGGGACCCTTTCCTTGTGCACGACCCCTGCCTAGAAAGCCGTGGATATCTGTATCGGGGCTCCTTGCCTCTGCTGCCGCCTTCTCCAGGTTAGTCCAGTCCGGGACCACAGTGGGCCAGGTATGTCTGGGCCGTGGCCTCTCTGCTCTTCCATCTTTGTCTGAAACTGACCACATAACCTCCCTAACCCCCTGCCCGGCTTCAGGATCAGAAAAGGCTAAGAAGAGCTTTGTCAGAGGATACCCCATCACCCTCTCTCCCCACCTCACCACCTTGATTTTCCCGTTGGCATGTTCTTGACTGCCCCTTCTCTTATACTGTAGCAAAACACCCCTCTTTGCTTTTCTGTCTGAATAATGCCTACAGTGAGTGGGAAAGCTGAGCATTAATTTATAGTCAGCCCTTGAGCAACATGGGTATGAACTGCATGGATCCACTGATAATGAGGCTTTTTTTCCCAGTAAACACAGACCACGGTACTGTATGACATGGTCGGCTGAATCCACAGATGAGGAACTTCTGATGGGGAGGCCCGACTGTAAAGTGACGCTCAGATTTTTGACTGCATGGAGGGGTGGGTGTCCCCACTTCCCACAATAGCCAAAGATCAATTGTCTGTAACTAATTGTTAGTGGACTATATCCCTCCTCCCCTATCCTAAGTGCTGGGGCCGCTTGGCTGATAGGAATTCTCCCACAAGAGAGAGAAGTGTTCCCTCAACAAAGAAAATGTGGCCCAGAAGGCTGTGGAGTCTTCCCATATGGGAGGGTCAGGGAGACCTTCCTTGACCACGGTAGCTAAAGCACAATTCTCTTGTTACTCTCTTCTCAAACCACTCCATTCTTTTTTTTTTTTTTTTAAGTACCATACCACATCACAATTTGTTCTATGCTAGTATTATTGCTTATTTGTTTATGTTGGTCTACTCTACTGAGTGTGGACTCCAAAAAGGCAGGGACTATATCTGTCATGTTCTCTGCTGTATGCTAGTACCTAGCCCAGCGACTGGGACGTAACATGTGCTCAATAAACTCGAATAGAACGAGTCAGCCTTCAAGTGACTCAAACATTGACTGAATAGTAAGTTCCAGAGAAGACAAAGTTAGGCAAAGAGTGGGAAATTCAGTCCAGCCTGAGGATTCAGGGATTGTTTCTAGAAGGGAAGATAACTGATCTGAGTCCTAAAGAATGCCTTATTCAGACAGACAATAGGTGAGAAGGTCGTTTTAGGCAAAAGTTACAGCATCAATAAAACCTGTCCTGTCACTGCCTGGGTTCACATGTGACAGTCACAGACTCATACTCAGGAGTGCAAACAGATATGTCATTCACGGTCAGACACAACCAAATACAAAATCACAGCCACAGCCACAGGGAGCTCAACCCAGTGCTCAGTGACAACCTAGAGGGATGAGCTGAGGAGGGAGATGGGAGGGGTTCTCAGGAGGGAGGGCACATGTGTATGCCTGTGGCTGATTCCTATTGATATATGGCAGAAACCAACACAAATCTCATAAGCAACCATCCTCCAATTAAAAAAAAAAAGTCATGTAAAACCTCACTTACTGAAGAAGGTGGCCAAACAAGTCCAGCACTTATACATACCTACTTAGAGTCAAACAGTCTAAGGGTTGAAAGGACCTTAAGGTTATCCCATATGCCACCTCAAATCCTTTTGGGAAAAGGAGGGATATGCCAAATATGTTAAAAAAAAAAAAAAAAACTTATGCACACAAATCAGTGAAAGACTGGTGGGAGAAGAGGGGAGCAATTCATGGGTATGCTTTTAAGAGGCAGAGATTTGGGGTGAAGGGAGGAAGAGCACTGTGAACAGGAGCAGAGAGCGTAAAGATGGGGGCAGCGTTTGGTCGCGGATTTGAGAGAGGTCTAGCCGCTGACGTACTCAGCAGTACTGGAAAGTAAGATTTTAAAAGTGGGTTGAGAACAGACTGTAGAAAATCTTACAAGTCATGATAAGGAGTCAGGACTTCATTCAGTAGGAAATCAGTCATTCAAAGTTTTGAGCAGAGAAGTGAACAGAGTCCTGTCACTTCTCCCTACAAGTTGATTCTCACATCCATTTCTTTTCATTCCTGCTATCATCACCACCCCCTGGAGAAGGAAATGGCAACTCACTCCAGTATTCTTGCCTGGAAAACCCTGTGGACAGAGGAACCTGGTGGGCTGCGGTGCATGGGGTTACAAACGGTCAGCAGACACAAATGAACACACACGCATCATTACCACAGTTCAAGCCCATAGCTCTAGGCCTCATTCTAGCCTATTACATACAGGTGGCCTCACTGCCTCCAGTCTTCTCCTCTTCCAATCCAACCTGAATTCTGTCAGTATACTTCTCATCACAACAAACAAACAAACCTCGAAAACCCGGCCACTCAAGTCCAAGCACCTCAGTCTTAGATTCAGGGCTCTTCTTAAGCTGAGGCTACCCCTGCAACATTATTTCTTATAATCTGCCCCAAGTGAACCACTCTTTCTTGTCAGGTCAGTTTGCCTTGGACCCCCAAACAGGTCCATTCCTGTCTTTTTCTCTTAGCTGCCTGGATCCTCTTTCCCACTCTGACTAGGAAAACATCTGTCTTTAAAGTCACAATAGAGTCTTGCCTCCTTTATAAAAGCATTCCCTAAACCCAGCCCACAGTGACTCTCTCCTCTGAACCACTCACGTTCTTAGCATCTCTTCCAGGACCCATAATCACATCCTATCTCATAATTACATCTAACTGTACTGCAATCATGCCTCACCTCTTCAGAAAGGGTGGAAGCCCTCCCAGGGGCTGGGACTAAATCTTCTCCTGGACTTTTCTCCCTGACGGCATATCTGCCATTGGTTCTTAGGAAAGCCAGCCATTCCAGGATCTTAAGAGGTGGCCTTGGCAGAATCACTGAGAAAGAGCCACAAAGGTGAGACTAGGCTAGAAAATCCTTTGTCCATTTCACCTCTATAGTTTACAATTCTCGCCCTATTGCTGGGGCTTCTGTGGGGTCTTGTGAGAGAAAGAGAATCCCCCAAAAGTTCCTCTCCCCCTTCTTTCAAGATTGATTCAGATGATACCTGAAATGCTTCTCTGAGGGCCTGGGCCTGTTCCCGGGTGCGATTATCCTGCCAGGGCTGGCCCATGGAGCGTGTGGGGCCCGCACGGAGGCTCTCCCCAAAGACATCCAGGTAAAAGAAGACGTAATCCCCGTTGGTCAGGTTCTCCCTCTGGGCCTGCAGCAGGATCTCATGCAGCATCTCCAGAGGGCCACAGATGTACACAACTGGGGCAGGTACATGACAGAGGGGCCCCTGAGAGAGGGGCCAGGACCCTGAACAGCCCGCTTTCTGACCGTCTGCATTTCCATGCTTAGCAAGGAATAGAGGCCCTAACCTATCAACCACCCACCAGATGTCCCCCATCCCTCCCCTTGGGAGTCTATGTCATAAGTACCCTGGGGCTATAAGGACCATCTGGCAGAAGTCAGAGCCTGACTCCAGACTCCAAAGGAAGGGAGCTATCCCTCGAGCCCCTCCCCTTCCCAGAGCCCTGCCTTCTGCTCCCACCCAGACCTCCTCACTCCCCCACTCTGCCCTGCCTCTCCCTAGGCTCAAAAGCACTGATTGCTCAGAATTTCTCTCCGTGTGAGCTTTACCTGTCTTTCCCCACCAAATCTGCTGTACCTCAAAGCCCATTAACAGAGTCCTCACTCTTCTTATGCCTCCAAGGGGTCTTGGCAGCCCAGTCTGAGAAGTCTCTGCTCACAGACAGGCACACATTTTGGAGTGACCATCAACTACATTCACTACTCCAGGGCACTCACATTGCTCTCCAGATCCAATGTCCCCCAACCCCACACTCTCCCTGACCCAAGCTTCACCCTCCATGCTATCTCATTCCTTGTTCACATCTACCTGTGAACGGCCACCAGCAGCGCCCCCCGCCCCCCGCCCCAATACAATGCCTTGGGCCTCTCCCAGGGGCTCCATCCACCTCTGCTTCTTGATCCCAACCACCACCATCAGCTCCTCAACACCCATCTACATCTACAGCCTCCCAGTGCCCAGCCCCAGGGACACCGCGACCCTCCTCCCCTAGCCCTAACACAGCCCGGGCCACACTCACTGCGCCCGTTGGCCCGGATGAAGTGGGTGGCCTGCTCAGGGCCCCCCGGCTCACGGGCATACACCTGATGCTGTACACTGAGGTTGATGCCCTGCAGGGCCTCAAAGACGCCCTCGATGGTGAAGTAGTGAGGCCGGTCATCTGTGCGAGCATCCAGATACAGCAAGGCAGCACGGGCAGTCCAATTGAAGTGCCCGTGGAGCGTCACTACAAACTCACCCAGCTTGGGAGCAGAGGGGCCAGTGCGCACCAGGGTTCGGTAATGCTCACTCTTAGCCGAAAAACCAGAGGCCACAGCACCCGCGGTCAGCAAGGGAAGGCGCCAGTGTGAGGCAAAGCGAGCCACAGAGGCAGCGGGGTACACGCAGCCCGGGCCCAACAGAAGGTCGGGGTCATGGTACAACTTGAGATCCACAGCGCGCAGAGGGGCCAGGTACTCAGAGCAGGCGCCGTCCAGCTCAGAGCTGACGAAGCGGAGGTCCACGGGCAGCGCCCGGCCCAGCGCCTCCACGGCAAGGGCCACAGCAGGACCCACCCGTGGCCATGCCCAGGCATAGCTCAGGTTGTGTTCGGGCAGCACCACCGCCAGCGTCAGATTGCGCGCCCCGGGAGGACGCACCCCACCTGCCAGGGCTGCCACCACCAGCAGGAGAGATGGCAGTGCCATGGGGAGAAAGCGGCGGCCCCACTGCCCCCAAAACCCAGGGCCAGGCGGGCCTACGGGGGAGACACCAGCACCACCCAGCCTGGAACCAGGGGAAGACCGCCAGAAGAGAAGTGATGATGAGCCAGGAGGGCCGGGACACAGGAGAGGGGCAGGGACGGGCGAGGAAGAGGAGGGAGAAAGGGAGCCCCAGAGAACGGGTGAGGACTGGGTCCAGCAGCCCAGGGCAGGGACTGAGGAGGACTAAGGGTAGGGTGGCAGGAGGACGGAAGGACCGAGGGGGCCTGTGACTGGGATGTGGACAGTGGGGGGTGAAGTCGGCTGATGAATCTGAAGCTGAGAAGGAAAAGGGGATCCGAGACTGGGATGGGGTGGGGGTGGGGGGCAGGCTGGTACAAAGAGAAGGCCTGGGGGGCACCTCACAGCCGAAGGGGCCAGGAGGGCAGAGAGCTGCGGAAAGGAGGACCAGGGGGATGAGGTGGGAGGGGGCTGGCGCGGCGGAAGGACTGGGACCATGGGCGGCGGGGAGCGAAGCGAGGCCTGGGCCGGAGGGGAGGGAAGGCAGGGGTGAATCTCCCTGAGAAGGCTTCTCCCGAAGCTCCTGCTTGGACTAACGGGCCCAGGGCGCTGGTCCCATCCGGAGCTGCGGCGGCCCCGCCCGTGTCCCAGCTCCTCTCCGCTCCGCTTCTCCTGGGCCCGGGCGGCCGGCGCAGCCCCGCGCTTCCTCCCGCCCCCTGCCTGGGCCCCCGGGCGCGCCGCTCGTCCGGGTCAGGTCGCCGCGGCCCGGCCGTCTCCGCTCGCTGCGCCGGCGGCAGCCGAGTGCGACTCCCCGGGCGAGCCGCCCGCCCCCGCCCCGCGCCTTCCCCGCCCCCTCCCCGCGGCCCCTCCTTCTCCCCCGCCCGGCCCCACCCTCCGGCGCCTGCTGTCTCCCCCAACCCGCCCCTCCGCACCCCCACCCCTGCCCGGCCGCCCGGGGGCCTCCCAGGTCTCACACCCACCCAGGGGGCGCCGCGGAAGGGCCTCCCAGGCCGGCGAGGTTCCGGGCGTCCCCTCACTTTGAGGCCTGCCCGGTCTCCTCCAGGCCCCCCGGGCCACCCCAGCGCGCGCTGTCCATCTCACTCCCAGGAGCCGAGGCCTCTCTACACTGCCCTCGCACATCCCGCTCTTCTTAGGGTCTCCTTTCTCAATTTCCCCGAGTCCCTCAGACACTCCAGTTTCAGGAAGAAGTCTGGAACCCCCACGTATTTGGTATCCTCACTTGTCCTCCACCTAGCGAGCCACACCACCCTTCTCACTGCCGCAAACTCTCTCTCTCCACCAGCAAAACATGCTTGCTCCCTGAAGAACAGGCCCCTCCAGGACCAAGGCGTCCCAAGGACCGATTTTTCCCGAGTCCTTTTGAAGTCCATGAGTCTCCCTTTTCCTTAAGACTCAACTCTCCAATCTCTCTCTTCCTGGCCCTACGCCCCGTCTGTGCCCTCCCAGGTCCTCAGAGGCCACCACAGCCCACTGGGCTTCCATCACACCATCTGCTCCTGGGCAGGACCCCAGAACAGCCTCTTCTCTTTGTCTCCCTTCACGGCCCAGGCTCGCACCCAAGAAAAGCTCAGGGACTGACTCAGCAGAACAGTTCCAGCAGTGGAAGCCCACTGTGTCCTCTTTGGGTTCCACCTTCCCTCCTAAGCATCCAGCCTAGAAGGCTCACCCCAGACACCCCAGATCTGGAGGAGCTGATCTGATTGCGAGGACCAGCTTGGGAGGGATGAAATCATGGTTGCTGGGAGGAACTGCCATGGGACCTTAGGGAGTTTTCCTCAAATTGTCATTAAGGAGATGCATATCAACCCATTTTCCTCCCCCCTGCCAAGAGCCACAGTGAGTCTCCTGCTTCAGGCCACTTCTCCAGCAATCACAATTCAAGAAGCTGAGAGCTCCCAGAGTGGAGCGAGAAGGGTGGGTGTGCAGGGAGAGGAGGGGTCTAGTTTCTCTGAGGTGGAGGCGACACCTAGTGGTTTGGGGAGGGAACTAAAGGACAATGCCATTTATTCTCAGGTACAATATTTCTTTATTGAACAGTCTGCCTTGCACAGGCTGTGGGGGTGAATGCACAAAGCTGAATGATACAGGCTTACCTTTGAGGAGCATTCATTTGGAATCCCTTGGGCTCAGAGGCCAAAGGCAAGCCCCCAAAAAACCTCTTTTGCCCTCAAGCCAGTAGAAATGGAAACCTTTGGATAGCTCTTTAAACCAGACATGTAACTCCAGTTCTAGCTCCTGACACTGTTAATGCAAAGAAACTTCATCCTATCTGAGCATGCAAAAGAAGGATAGACCAGACAAAAGGGTAATGGGACAACCTGAGAAAGACATGACTCTAGCTTCACATACAGTCAACCAAATACTTTTCAAGCAACTACACACATTTTAATCAGAGAAGCAAATCCAAATGACACAATCTCTGCCAGAATCACAGAATTTCAGTGCTAGGAGGAATCTTATAAATATATTGTTCGCTCCTGTCATTTAAAGATAATTGAAAACTGAGTCTCTGAGAGGGAAGTCCCATAGCTTCCTCTCCTGCCCCTCTCCCCCAACTCTACATGTTTTTTTTCTTTTTTAAAAAATTTTCTGCTCAGAGTGTTAGCTGAGGCACACAGGATCTTTCATCTTCCTTGCAGTGTGTGGAGCCTTTAGCTGCAGCATGCCAACTCTTAGCATGGCATATGGGATCTAGTTCCCCGACTAGTGGAGAATGGCAACCCACTCCAGTATTCTTGCCTGGAGAATCCCATGAACAGAGGAGTCTGGTGGGCTACAGTCCATGGGGTCGCAAAGAGTCGGACACGACTGAGTGACTAACACTACACTATACTCCGTAACTACAGATTGAACCTGGACCCCCTGCATTGGAAGCGTGGAGTCTTAGCCAATGGACCACCAGGGAAGTCCCCTATGTGGCTTCTTAATAGCGAATCAGACAGTAGAATACAGGTTTCCTGGTCTCACAATAAACTGTGGAAAATTCTGAAAGAGATGGGAATACCAGACCATCTAACCTGCCTCTTGAGAAATCTGTATGCAGGTCAGGAAGCAACAGTTAGAACTGGACATGAACAACAGACTGGTTCCAAATAGGAAAAGGAGTACATCAAGGCTGTATATTGTCACCCTGTTTATTTAACTTATATGCAGAGTACCTCATGAGAAACGCTGGACTGAAGAAACACAAGCTGAAATCAAGATTGCTGGGAGAAATATCAATAACCTCAGATATGCAGATGACACCACCCTATGGCAGAAAGTGAAGAGGATCTAAAAAGCCTCTTGATTAAAGTGAAAGAGGAGAGTGAAAAAGTTGGCTTAAAGCTCAACATTCAGAAAACGAAGATCATGGCATCTGGTCCCATCCCTTCATGGGAAATAGATGGGGAGACAGTGGAAACAGTGGCAGACTTTATTTTTTTGGGCTCTAAAATCACTGCAGATGGTGACTGCAGCCATGAAATTAAAAGACACTCTTTGGAAGAAAAGTTATGACCAACCTAGATAGTATATTCAAAAGCAGAGACATTACTTTGCCGACTAAGGTCCATCTAGTCAAAGCTATGGTTTTTCCTGTGGTCATGTATGGATGTGAGAGTTGGACTGTGAAGAAGGCTGAGCACCGAAGAATTGATGCGTTTGAACTGTGGTGTTGGAGAAGACTCTTGAGAGTCCCTTGGACTGCAAGGAGATCCAACCAGTCCATTCTGAAGGAGATCAACCCTGGGATTTCTTTGGAAGGAATGATGCTAAAGCTGAAACTCCAGTACTTTGGCCACCTCATGCGAAGAGTTGACTCATTGGAAAAGACTCTGATGCTGGGAGGGATTGGGGGCAGGAGGAGAAGGGGACGACAGAGGATGAGATGGCTGGATGGCATCACCGACTTGATGGATGTGAGTCTGAGTGAACTCCGGGAGTTGGTGATGGACAGGGAGGCCTGGCGTGCTGCGATTCATGGGGTTGCAAAGAGTCGGACACGACTGAGCGACTGAACTGAACTGAACTGAAGGTGGGCTCTGTACAGATATTTGCTGACTCATGGAACTTACCATCTGAAGCTGTGCTTAGAGTGTAAGGGCCACCAAAGACCCAGAAGAGTCTCTCTAGAACACCTGCAGACCCAAGTGAGGAAGGATCAGACACCACTGTTACCTAGACTCTCCAGATGAGTTCAAATACATGATAGGAGTCAACTTTCTCTCTGGAGGGTTGGTAATGCCTCATACTACTTTGCAGACACCTTCTATAATTTCTTCTGGGACAGGGCCAGCCGAAACAACTCATATCTGATCCAGAACTAAACTGTGGAGCATCAAAATAGCTAACTATTAAGGAAATGGCAACCCACTCCAGTATTCTTCCCTGGGAAATCCCATGGACAGAGAAACCTGGTGGCTTATAGTCCATGAGGTCGCAGAGTCAGACATGACTTAGTGACTAAACAACAACAGAAGCTACAGTAGTTTCCAAGTTGCTCTGTTCCTTAGTACAAAGAAATCCTGAGGCCTGTCACACTCTGGCCAAAGGAGCCTCAAGACCCTTGCTAAGTTCCGAAACCAACATGGGATTCGGGCTTATGACAATCTCCATGTTAAGCCTTGATGCCCCAAACAGACTCTCAGTTTAGTACTAAAATTGTAACTTACCTGATTTCACAGCTAACTCTGGACCCTCTAGCCTGCTGTACACCAGATTTTGCCTCCAAGCCCATAGGATTCCAGAGAAACAAAACACCTTGCCATTTTTTCTCTGCTTCAGTTCAGTTCAGTTCAGTCGCTCAGTCGTGTCCGACTCTTTGCGACCCCATGAATCGTAGCACACCAGGCCTCCCTGTCCATCACCAACTCCCGGAGTTCACTCAGACTCACGTCCATCGAGTCAGTGATGCCATCCAGCCATCTCATCCTGTCATCCCCTTCTCCTCCTGCCCCCAATCCCTCCCAGCATCAGAGTCTTTTCCAATGAGTCAACTCTTCACATGAGGTGGCCAAAGTACTGGAGCTTCAGGTTTAGCATCATTCCTTCCAAAGAAATCCCAGGGTTGATCTCCTTCAGAATGGACTGGTTGGATCTCCTTGCAGTCCAAGGGACTCTCAAGAGTCTTCTCCAATACCACAGTTCAAACGCATCAATTCTTCGGCGCTCAGCCTTCTTCACAGTCCAACTCTCACATCCATACATGACCACAGGAAAAACCATAGCTTTGACTAGATGGACCTTAGTCGGCAAAGTAATGTCTTTGCTTTTGAACATACTATCTAGGTTGGTCATAACTTTTCTTCCAAAGAGTGTCTTTTAATTTCATGGCTGCAGTCACCATCTGCAGTGATTTTGGAGCCCAAAAAAATAAAGTCTGCCACTGTTTCCACTGTCTCCCCATCTATTTCCCATGAAGTAATGGGACCGGATGCCATAATCTTCGTTTTCTGAATGTTGAGCTTTAAGCCAACTTTTTCACTCTCCTCTTTCACTTTAATCAAGAGGCTTTTTAGATCCTCTTCACTTTCTGCCATAGGGTGGTGTCATCTGCATATCTGAGGTTATTGATATTTCTCCTAGCAATCTTGATTTCAGCTTGTGTTTCTTCCAGTCCAGCGTTTCTCATGATGTACTCTGCATATAAGTTAAATAAGCAGAGTGACAATATACAGCCTCCACGCACTCCTTTTCTCTGCTTAACCAACCTTATTTGCAGAAAAATGCTTTGACTTATACGTGCTTGTCACCTGCACACAAGATAGGTCCAAGAAAACTTGCTGAGGACAGAGAGCAGTTATGGAAAGTAAGATAAAATAAGACAGAAAAGATACATTTTCAAATGCAGCATTTTGGTGAGGGAGAGGAGAAGGCAGTATAAAAAAAGAAACATAGTGGAAATTCCCTTGCAGTCCAATGGCTGGGACTCTGCACTTTCACCACAAGGGTGTGGGTTTAATCCCTGGTCTGAGAACAAAGATCCCACAAGATCCCACAGGCCTTGTGGCTGCAGCCAAAAACCAAAAAAAGAAAAACATAATAGTGAAACATATTAAAGGCAAAAAAGACCTCACTATAATTCTACATTATTTCTTATAGCCCCAGGGAGGGAAGGAGACAATCCGGAAAACAAGTCAAACCCTCATTTTTGCTCATGTGGCCCACTCCCATCCCCCTCCTGACTCCCCTCCCCCTCCATACAGCATGGTTCTAGACTTTGAGGTCACCTTCTCATCATATGGAGAAGGCAATGGCACCCCACTCCAGTACTGTTGCCTGGAAAATCCCATGGATGGAAAAGCCTGGTAGGCTGCAGTCTCATCATATGCAATATTCTCAAAGAGCTATAATTGTTTAAAGGGTCAAAGGTTTTTACTTTTAATTTACACACAGTTTTCTAAGTTAAAATGTTTTAAAATATTTTCAAGTCAAACCCTGGCTTCTAACTTACCTATCAGGATATGTATCCTAAAAGCTGAAACGGTACATACTATGAGGGTCACAAACACAAGTTTTGTGAAAAGATAGTGCAGAAGAGTAGTTCCATGGAAAATGCTTCTTGGAGAGCCAGTGATTTCCTAAGAAGCCATTTAAGAATTGTCAGGAGAAGCCACCATGCACTTTTATCTCTGTGATGACTCAAGCTCCAAGTGAACCCATTTTTCACCCATCTGCTCCCTCCGATCCTGGACTAGCACCTGTATGGGTGGCCAAGAAGGTCCCAGTGGTTCCCATTGCTCTTCTACACTTGGCCTGCTCCCCCGGGTTCATATACTGCTTCCCTATGTTCCTATTTCCACTCTTCACCATTGTTACCAGCCCCGGTAATGACTTATCACTCCTTGGGAGTATCTGACGCCATAAAGTCTTAAATATTTTCAATTACATTTCTTTCTCCACTATACTTAAAATTCTATTTTCTTCACAAATTCTTTCACTGAGAAAAAGTGGCATGTGTCCCCTCACTTTTTAAGTCCTGCTCAATTTATGAAAATCTCACATAAAAAGAGGCAAAGGAAACACGATCTTCTAGATCTAAACAACAGCTTCTACAGAATGGAAATGTATTAATTTCTATTTTAATCTTCTGCTATGCTTAGGATTTTTCTGGAGAAGCCAAAGACTGGAAGAGGAGGAGAAATCTGAACCAAGGTTTGACAAAACTGTACTCTTTTTGCGTGGCTGAATTATGTCATAGAACATAAAGAGTAGCTATAGTGGCAATGTAGGATTGGCTGGCAGACAGACTGAAAGCAAGAAAAGTTAAGGGAACTCACCTGGTACATACTGTGAGGGTCACAAACACAAGTTTTGTGAAAAGATGGTGCAGAAGAATAGTTTTTTTCATGGAGAGCCAGTGATTTCCTACGAAGCCATTTAAGAATTGTCAGGAGAAGCCACCATACACTTTTATCTCTGATTCTCCATGGAAGCTGTGCTTTGTTTTTAGCAGCAAAACCCTGCCTTTAAAAACAAGTTTAAATATAAAATGGAAAAGAAGCCCAGGTGCTCCAGGTGAAGTAGCAGTTAAAGAGTTTTGGGAGGGTAAGGAGTTTGATTATCAAGTAATGTGATCACTTACTTGTCTAGAGTCCCACAGTGAGTAAGGGCAGAACCTGGACTCAAAACCAGAGTCGAAACTCAAAACTCAAAACTCCCAAACTCCTTACCCTCTGCCCTTAGTGCCTCTCAGACAGAGCTCCTAGGCCCTGAACCTCTGGGCGGAAGCTTCCAAACAGGGAGAGGACAGAAGGATGTTCCACGGGGCATGTCTGTACAGATGGTTTCAAGGGAACTCATTTCCAGATCCTCGTCTTCCATATGTACTGTTTCCAAAACTTCACCTGCCGGAGAATGAACTTGTGCTCATACAGTCCTTCCCCAACTTGACAAAAGAAAGGCCTGTCCCTCACCCCACCAGACTTTACTATGATGAATTGTTCTAGAGTGTAAATACACCCAACAAACAAGTATGTAAATGAACACATTGGTCTAGGGAGACATTTAAAGGCTAGTTAGTGCCTTAAACTACTGGGGCTTCCTGTCTTCCTCACCAGATACAGACTTCTATTATGGATAAAACCTGGCATTGGAAATGGGATGTTAAGCCTATTCTGGGATTTCCTACAATCGGCATAGCCAAAGGAAAATACATTAGTGACATACTTTCTTTTAAAAGTAACCAGAGTACACATTTGGATTTTACCATCTATAAATTATACCTCAATAACCTGACTTTAAAAAAAACAATAAAAAATGTAATTGGAAATTTTTATGGGCCACCAAAAGATTCAGATACACTGAAAAATACCTATGGATAAAAAGTTCAGTAATTTATTTTGTATTTGGCATGAGTTATTCCATAAGATAGTTAAAATCTACTTCATCAAATCATCATGAAATATTTTTTATGATTACAATCAGTCCCAAACTTATGAAGTGATTAGTATTTTCTGTCTCCTATTAACTTGAATAGTAAATGTTAGATTTCAGTGTAAAGCTGTGTTAGGAGGTTATTGCTATTTTAGGGAGCTCGTGAGCAAAACATCTGAGCTCTGTGGCTTCAAATAATACTTTGGAAACCAATGGCTACCAATGATAGTGGCTCTTGATCCTATCAGACCTGTCTCCCTTCTTCTAACAAACATTTTAAATAATAGCACCCTTATATCCTAAAATGGAATACATAAGTGATCTATACACATAATTTCAAAACACCAATACAACATCCTAAATCTAACACAAAAGAGAAATAAAAAACAATAGCTTATAATGAAATATAGAAGACTTACTGAAACACTCAGTTTCTTGTACCTAATTGTATGGAATGAGTAAGTTAGGGTTTAAAAGAAGTAAGATCAGAAGCCATATCATTTAAAGAATATCCTAGATTATACATCAATATTGAATTAGTAACAATAGCCCAGATTCAAAATTGTGCTGAACTCAGGACATTTGACATCAAAAACATATTGCTAGTGTTGAAGTACAAAGATTAACAGGATAAAAGTCCTTCTCAGACTTTGCTAGTTGTCTGGTGGTTAAGACTCCAGGCTTCCACTGCAGGGGGCAAGTTCCCCTGGTCAGGAACTAAGATCCCACATGCTATGCGGTGTGGCAAAAAATAAATAAATAAAAGTACTTCTCTCATAAAATATATGACCTAGTGGGAGAAGCAGATATCTACTTTAAAACAATATATTCTTAACTATGCGGAACTATTCTCACATTGTAGAGTCTAGCATCTGTGGCCCCTAACTACTGAAATACCAGTAGCACCCACCTTCCATCACATCACAATGAAAAATGACCCACAAATGTCCATAGCACCCCTCCCAGGGCAGTACCATTGCTATGAAGAACCATCATCTACAGGATAGGGAACAAGCAGGTTAGCCCATCAGGATCTGCCTCCTGCCTTTCTCTCCAGCCTCCTCTGCTGCCAAGTCTGCCTTCCCAACACACAGAACCGTCTGTTGTTCCCTAAGTGGACACAGTCCATGTAATCCATACCCACTCTTTTTCCATTAACCTGAAATGTCTTGTCTTCTTTTGCTTTCTGACCACCATTCTTCTTTGAGACCTTCCAGCCCACTTTTAATAACCCTTAATACATTGTTTTTAAAGCAAGTAGTTACCTTCTACTCTACCCCACTAATCTGTGCATTCCACAAGGGAAAGAATTCCTTCATGTTTAACCTTTGTACCTCAACACTGGCAATAAATTTAAGACATCAAATAAATGTTCTCTCAATGAACAAACAAGAATACAGATGAAGGAATTCACTTTACAGGAAAAGAATTATTTCCTCTTAGACTGCAGGGGAGGATGGCACAGTGGATTCAAGGATGGGTTTAGTGATAGATCAATGTAACTGTTGGTTGAGCATTGAACTCAGATGGGTATAAACACTCCCACCTACCCCATAAGAGTCTTCCTCTGTGCCTTGACATGTCTCACAACAGCACAAACAGATTCCACGTCTCTCTGCTCCCTTTTAGTTATGTGAAAGCTTGGTCCAACCCAACTCATTTAAACTCCAGTCTCAGATCCAACACAGAAATCATGTCCTTCCCTCTTCCAGCCCAACCTGAGCCATGGCTGAAGGACCCTGAAGTAGAGAGCCTGTTCCCTCCTATGGCTTCTCCATCTCCTCTTCTACTTCTCTAGAAGGTTCTCTAGAAGGGGGTCTAGCTTCTAGGTAATTGTTACTGCAGACCTCTGTTGGCTGTGGATAACAGGCCAGCCCAGCCTGTTGTTTGACAGACATCAAAATGCCAGACCTCTTATGGCACTTGTGAGATCTCTCCACTGAGTTGTGCCCCAGTGTAGACCATCCTGCCCCTTTAACCCTCTTAGCCTCTGTCCAGCAGGGAGCCTCTTGCATGGACTACCAGCAGAATGGCTCAAGTCCAGCTATCTTCCTCCGTGTCCCCAGAACCACAAGAAACTCACATGCCCATGCTAAGACAAACAGAAGGAATGCAGGCTATTCTGCTGCTAAGCCCCTTCTCTGTCTTTCCACACTTAATTGCCTTTCTTCTTAGATAAATGCGGAGCTAAATAAGTCCATTGTCCAAACAGAGAGTCTAGCCAGGGAAACAGAAATTAGTCTCTTTCTGTAGACTCTCTTTGATACCCTCCTGCTTGGTCTGGGGGGCAGAGGGGGGAGGTATTGGCTGCTCGGCTCATGACTCCCTCCCTTGAGTCATCGAACACCTTACACAGACTGGAATCGAGGTGAGGTGATGATGTGATGAGGGATGGGTGGGGTTAGTGCTTGGAGGTACCAGGACCAGTTTGGCTACCTCGAGAGGGTGGCTGACCCAGGCCATTTGCACCTCTCTCCAGGATGTGTGATGCTTAGTATTTCTTTGTCCTCATTTTTGACCCTAGTCACCAATTCCAGGGCAATAGGAACTCAATATCTTCTACAGAATGCTGAAGTGAAGGAAAAGTTATACGAAATAAAGAGCTCAACTGCATTCCAAAATGAAGATGCAGAGCTATCTTCTGAGTGAGGGAAAGAACTGGGAGTTGAAGGTTTAGGCAGAATAAA
The DNA here is from genome assembly GCF_032405125.1 of Capricornis sumatraensis. Lineage (NCBI taxonomy): Eukaryota > Metazoa > Chordata > Mammalia > Artiodactyla > Bovidae > Capricornis > Capricornis sumatraensis. The sequence continues at coordinate 68,025,708 of NC_091074.1, read as the reverse complement.
GAAAGAAGACAGAGATAGGCTGGGGGCAGAACACTGAATGAAAGCCATGGACACCTCTCCTCACCCCCACCCTCCCCAAAAAGGCACATATACATATTACACACAAAATTTTGCATGATCATTTTGGGGACGCATGGACCCAGGATCTTCTGAAACCCTTGAAGGCCAAAGGACCCCAGATTAACAAATCTTAAGCTAAGAGAAAGCAGTCAGGAAGAGACAGTTCACTGTTGTATATGTAGGATGAAGGAGTGGTATCTGTGCAGATAAAGCAAATCCTGGAAGGTCAGACATTTAGGGACGGGCATACACTCAGAAGCAGTCTGTGCTAGATGTCAGTTTTCTAAATGAAATGTTTAATCCAAACTATTCTGATTGCTTAACACTATTCAACTTATTTTTCAGTATCATGCCATGATATCCAGTTACATGCAGTTTTTTCTTTTCAGTTATATTGGTACTACAGTACTACACAGTTGGTTGAAACCACAGATGAGGAACCACACATGGAGGGCCAACTATATAGTTATGCATGAATTTTAGACTGCCTGCAGGGTTGGCTCCCAAAAGCCCCGCATTATCCAAGGGTCAACTGTACATATATACATATTTGGATGAGAATAGGGCTCTAAAAACAACAGGTGTGCTTTATATGACTGCATAGACTTTATGTGAGTATATGAGACAGTCACTATCCTCAAACACCTGCTAGATCTGAGAGAGAAAGATGGAGCAGTAATGTGATTCCAGTCTCTCCCACCAAACAGCAGCTGAGAACATGACCCACCAACTACTGAAAGTAACCAGACTGTCTATTAAAAAGGGCAAGAAGATGGTCCACCATCTGTGATTCAGAAGAAAACAAGAAGAGAACCCTGGTGTTTTTCTTTCAAACCTAAACTTTATGGTAATCTGACAGAGGACAAATAAACGGATTCCAGGATCCCCAGATTAAAACCTACTCATGATGAAAATAAATGTAAAAGTGTGTTGTAAGTTGTATAGCTTGGTATACATGTTCATTATTATGGTAATCATTATGGATATTTCCTACCCAAAGAAGAGGAACTAGACCCCAGCATCAGCAGTTTGAGGTCATATTCTGGAAAGGTGAAATCTTTGAAAAGAATGAGTCTGCTTGTTTTCATAACAAATGTGCAAAGGTTTTCAAAATTTTCATCTCCTCATTGAAAAGCCTAAGAAAAGGAGCCAGTCAGTGATAACGTGACCAGGAGTTAGAAACTCCAGTTTAAATTTGGTTCAATATAACAAATATTTCATTGAGAGGTCTTCAGAGGACACAAAAATAAGTCAGAATATAGCTCCCTGCCTGACCCTCCTACCCCCCACAAGAAGTGTGCTAACTAGGAAGGACAAACACCAGTTGGTGTGGCAAAGTGCTGACATGCTCCTTCCTGCCCTACTCACCTCTTTGTCCTTGGCCTATTTCTTATCAGATCCACGCCACTCCCTCTTCAGCAAGTCTGGCACTCACAGACTGAGCCCTTGGCTCCTGGAGTCCCTGCTGAATCCCATCAGCGAAGGGCCCTGGCAGAACAGAACTCAGTAGGAAGTGAGAGAGCGAGAGTATTTCCTTCCCTTCTCCTTCCACCTTGGCCAGCATCTTCTGCAGAAGCTGTGTGTTTCCTGTGGCTGCCGCTGCCCTCAGGTAGGTGCTCCCGAGTTCCAGCTTCGAACTCATCCTTGTTCCCCCAGCCTAGGGATGACAGAAGATTTCTGCTGTTGCTAATCTCTGGCTTGCCTTGCCTTCCCTTGAATAACATCCCAGGTCTTCCTTCACTTGTATAGCTAGTTCTCTGGATGAAATTCCCTCTAATTAACACACTTACAGTAGTTTCTGTTCTCCTGGCTGAACATGACATGTGGCAGCTAAACCAAAAGTGAACTGACTGCTATCGAGAGCCAAGACCCTGATTTCACCATTGCTAAATTCAAAGCTCACTGCTATTGGTGTGGGTCCAGGCTGAATTACACAGAGGAATGAAGAGACAGAACTGATTTTCCTCTTCTCCCAAAAGAACACACAAGAGTAAGAGAGAAAAAGAATTGGGGGAAAGAGAGAGGAAGAAGCATTATGGACTTACTACTTCCCTGTCCTCAGGATAATTTGGGGAAGAGGCTGCTGACAAGGACAGGGAATATCTCCCTCGCTCCTAAAATTCCAATAAATTAAAGAGAATGGACCTGCACACAGCTAGCTTAGGGTCTTTAGAAACCCTAAACACTAAAATTTAGATTATGGTATTCCAACCTGCCAAAAGTCAATCCTTTATACTTATAATACAACACAATGTAAGTGTGAATATTAAGTATAATAAATTTGACTTTTTCCCATAGTAACTGCTTGCACATTAAAAAAAATATATATATATGTATATATCTCAAAATCTTTTCCTCCAAATCTATTTGGGGGCCCTGCTTTGTCCTAAGCACACACCGCATCAGCCCACTAGATCATCCAGTGATGGGCCTGGGCAGCCTGCCTTGTCCAGAGCTCCAGTGGCCAGCCTCTCAGGGATGGTGCATGTACTATTATGGGGGTGCGGGGTGCTGGAGGCTGAGTGTCCTGAGGACTCAGGAGTGTAGAGAATTCTTAAACTCATATGTGCCTGGGAAAACTGAAGGCTTTAGAAGGGAAAGTGAGCCGGAGTGCTAACCCTAAGAGTCTCTGAAAGAGCGAGAGGATACACAGGGTTCACCTGCCGGTGGTGAGGTGCACAGTGGATGTGTCTCCAAGAGGTTATCTATGAGCCCTCCATCAAACCACCACTGGCCATCATCTTCTTAGAATCAGCTATGGGTACTCAGCCATAAAAAAGAATGAAATAATGCCATTTGCAGCAACATGGATGGACCCGGAGATTGTCATACTGAATGAAGTAGGTCAGACATAGAAAGACAAACATCATATAATATTGCTTATATGAGAAATCTAAAAAAAACTGTACACATGAACTACTTACAAAACAGAAATAGAGTCACAGATGTAGAAAACAAAGTTATGGTTACCAGGAGGGGAAAGGAGGGAGGAGGGATAAATTGGGAGATTGGGATTGACATATATACAACACTATTAATATAACAGTATAATATAATACATTAATATATAAAGTATGTAACTAATAATGACATGGTATAACACAGAGAACTCTTCTCAATACGCTGTAATGAACTAAATGGGAAAAGAATCTAAAAAAGAGTAGACACAAGTGTAACTGGTCCACTTTGCTCTATACCTGAAACTAACACAAGATTGTAAATCAACTATACTCCTATAAAAATTTTAAAAAGTATACTATACTCAAACATTAAAATCCACACAGCCCACTAAACACCATTTCAGAGATGTATGATATCAAAATTGTTCACCATACATCATTACATGAAAACAGAAAGTTGAAAAATGTATGGAATGAGCCCAGCTTCATTAAACATGCACACATATACATACCTAGTAGAAACTTGGGATGAATAAATCAAAATGTTAAGGATGACTATTCTGGGGAGATACTATGTTATAATTTATAAATTTTATGTATAACTTAATTTTCAATGATTATGTATCACTTTTGTAGTAAGAAAAAATTATATGAAAAAAAATTAATTTTCTTTAAAAAAAATAAAAGGTATCATAGGGATGCAAGGATACCAAAAGATGTTCTTTAAATGTCACTGAACTATGTCTGTAGTTTGCGTTTAACCAATACACCAGTCAAAATTGATGGAGTTTTTAATTTACAAGTTAGCCAGGAGATTTATTTATAAAGACATATGACTTGGGACTTCCCTGGGGGTGCAATGGTCAAGACTCCGAGCTCTCAAAGCAGGGAGCCTGGGTTCGATCCCTGGTCAGGGAACTAGATCCCACATGCCACAACTAAAGATCCTGCATGCCACAACTAAGACCTGGCACTGCCAATAAATAAGTAAAAATAACCTTTAAAAAAAAAGACATATTACTTTAAGACACTTTCTGCCTCTTCTATATAACCCCACCGCAGTTAGTATGCAGCTCGATAAATACTTGTTGAATAGAACTGAATCATCTAGTGTAAAATTTTTATAGATGGTTGAGATGAGGAAGAGCCCAGTGAAGTTCATACTTCACAGATGACAGTGAGTTCCTCCATTCTACTTCAAGCACACCTGGCACTGTCTGTCAGCATCACCTTCTTGTTAAATCTCTTACCATGGCTTCCATCACAGCTCATCCTCCCAGTCATCCTTCCGTTTCGTTGTCCACTGATCGCTCACTGCGGTGGGGATCCTCTTCCTCCTTGGAACTGTGCTCTTCCCCTCCATGCTACCCGCATGCCCTAGCCTGCCGCTTTCTGCATTCTTCTTCCCATAAATCATTTCCTCGGTGAGTTCATCCACAGTCATGGCGTTATCTATCACCTCAGTTTCAGGTGGAACATGACCTTGTTTCCCTGGGTGTGCTCTGGTGTGCTGCCATTGTTACATATACAAGGCATTTTGACATTGCACAACACTGATGATTAGAATTTTACAGTGTAACTCACCAAGGAAAAGACTGTTTGGAGGATCTGAAGAAGAGTTGTTGGCATCAACAGCTGTAAACTCCTTCCTCCATGCCATAAAGTAAACCAAATAACAATACACAAATAGAAAAAGTCAGCAAAGCATGTGTTTAAAACTCTCAGGTTAATGATATCATACTTTATTTGGAGCAGGAAGAAACTAAGTAAATGAAACAATTAAACAACAAAATATTTTTTAAAGGCCTTAGATTCTGTATTTATAAAACTCACTCATTGTAAAGTAAAATTTTAAAAAACTCACTTGTATGAACAAAGTATATATTTTTATTAATCATAACTCTGGTTTTTATTTTTATGGTGGCTGGTCCTAGTTGGCTGACCACACTACTCTTATGGATTCAGCTTCAGAACAAATCTCCTTAACTGCCTCCATCCCCTTCCAACCAGATTTCTTCCCTTAAGATTCTATATAGAAATTGTAAGCCACCACTCGGCTTATAGATTCATTATTTAGGCCCAGAGTATGTAGATCATAGGTCCTGAAATAAGCTAAGGGTTACAGGCATCCCTCAGACCCAGTGCATGGAACATAGAGATTATAGACTTTTGGAATAGAGGAGGATGGCAATTTGGGGCCAATTTTTGAATAATCCTGGCAGGAAAGAAAGCACATGATAGAAAGTGCCACATAATACTACTACACAGGAAAAGTCATCAAAAGCCTTAAGGCCATGAGTAAGACTGAGCCCACCTAATCTTACACCTAAAGCAGTTAGAAAAAGCAGGACAACACCCCCCACAAAGATCAGAGCAGAAATAAATGAAAAAAGAAATGAAGACGGGGCCCAGATACTAATCCAGATTAGTAGATATAAAAGCCAAGTTTCACTGAAAGGTAGAACCACTTTAACATAATAAATATGTTTCAGTCAAGCAAAACAGAAGAGGAGATGACTGAGAATAGAACTATCAAGGCCCAGAGCCACCAGCACCCCCAGAGAGGGTAAAGGAAACATCTACATTACCTAGGCCCATAGAACTGGGCTGTGCTCTGCGGTGACTGCTCATTAGGGGTGCATAAGGAGGTACCTTCCAGGGCTGGCCAGCCAAGCAGAGGGGTTATTAGAAACATGTATATATGTACACACTGCTACATTTAAAATAGATTACCAACAGTACCTACTGTACAGCACAAGGAACTCTGCTCAGTATTAATAACCTAATGAGAGAAGAATTTGAAAAAGGATACATGTGTATGTATAACTGAATGCTGTACACTTGAAACTAATACAACATTGTTAGTCAACTATACTCCAATATAAAATAAATTTTTTTAAAACAGAGAAGTATGTATATATGGAGGCTACTTCTCAGAAAGGGCAAGCTAGCTAAACTAAATTAAAGATCAAGAACCAAGGAGAGGACTTCACTGGTGCCTCAGTGGTAAAGAATCTGCCTGCCAATGCAGGAGACTCAGGTTTGATCCCAGATCTGGGAAGATCCCACATGTCACAGAGCAATTAAGCCTGTGTACAAAATAAATAAATAAAATTATTTTTTAAAAAAAAGAATCAAGGGGAACCAACTGGGCATCAGGTCAGAGTGGTGAAGACAGAGAAAAAAATGAGAATACAATTCTAGGAAGTGGTAAGAATGCAGCAAAATCTGTTGGAGGTCTCAGGTCCATAGACCGGGATTCACTCTGATTCTTCTGAACTTCTCACCAGGTTAAAGGCAGAGCCTTGAGAGGCACACACCTGTGTGGGAATGATTTCCTTCTTCTGAGTCCCTGCTATCTCCTGGAGTCCAGGTTTCTTCAGATTTGACAGGCAGAAGGCTGCCAGGTCACTAAGGTAGGCAAGGAGCTCCAGCTGTGCCCTTCTGGTCCTCTGTAGGTCACCTACCCCATCAGACATTATAGGTAGCCTCAGCACCATCACAAGTCCAGCCAAATGCTAACACGTCTCTAGAGTCATCTATAATAGCACACCTTCTGTGACACCACACTGCGAGCTTCTTCCAACTAACAGGCAGTTCTCTCCCAGTTTCTAACTGACTCTTTCTTCTCTTGGGTCGATTAGTGTTTCCTGAGGCTCTACTCTGATTTTCTCCACCCAAGCCTCTGTCTACAATTATATCTATACTCATAACTCCAATGACCATTTCTACATGTTAAGGATGAATCACCAGTCCATTTCTGCCACATCTAAATTAACATAACCAGTTGTCTACTGGATCTCTTCGCTTGATGGCCTTGCAAGCACTTTGAACTCTGATGTCCAAAACCTGACATGATTTCTTCACCAGATATCTTCCCACCAGAGTGTTCTTTTACTCAGTAAATGATACTACCATCCACTCACACACTCAAACCAAAAACCAGAGTCATCATTGAATTCTCCACTTCCCTTACTTTCCACATCCATGTCGTGCTGGATATACCCTCAAATATGTCCTCAAATCCATCCACTTCTCCATTGCTTCTACCCTATAGAGTCAAAACCACCATCATCTTTAACATGGACTGACGTAACAGCCCCTCAACTTGTCTCCCAGCATCTAGAGTTGATCCTCTCCAGTCCTCTGTGTGTAACACAGCCAAAATGCAGTGCTGGCAATGTCATTCCTCTGCGTAGAACAAGGATGAACTACACACACCTACTCATGGATCTCACTGTGCACCATGATCTGACCTCTGCCTACCTCTTGAGCCTCATCTCACATCATATCCCTCCCCTCCCCGTCTAGACTCCAGATGCACTGAACGTTCATGCCTTTCGTATCTGTCACCGTTGCACATACTGTTCCCTCTTCCTGAAGCATTTTTCCCACCTCTCACCTGATCACCTCAGAATCACTCCTAAGATCACAGAGTAAACATCACTGCTTCCTTTGTAGACAAGACCCCCCCAAAAAAAATGTGTATTCCAGTAATGTTCTGTGCTTTCTCAGTAATATTTTCCAAACCTAATATTGCTCAAACTTTATTATAGTTACTTGTGCTTATTCCCTTATCTCTTACTAAAGGTTATATCCTCAGTGCCTAGCACACTGTATGGCATAAAAGACTCAGTTAATATCAGAATAAATGAGAAAATGAGTCAGTGACAAAATCTAAGTAATTTGGATATGACTCCTCAAAAAGTGGGCTCCTCAAGGTGAGTCAGATCAGATAAAAGGTAGATGCCAGTGGAAATAGCAGATCACAGGAATCTGTCCTCCCGTGTCTGACCAGGCTAGGTGAGTGGACGTGTTCCAGCTGTATGGTTCTTCCTTGGCGATGAGCGCACCAGTGCTGAGTCACTGGTGGCGCTGAGGCACGTGCACATGGGTAGGCATCTGAGCGCACAGAGCATCCATCCTAACCTACCTCAGATGGGCCCAATCAGCCCCTCATGGAAACATGTACACAGGCCTGCATCATCCCACAATCAGTCCCGCACTGCTCAGGCTTCCCCGGTGGCTCAGTGCTAAAGAATCCACCTGCCAATGCAGGAGACATGGGTTTGATTGGGAAGATCCCCTGGAGCAGATAATGGCACCCCACTCCGGTATTCTTGCCTGGTGGGCTACAGTCCATGGATTTGCAAAAGAGTCAGACACGACTTAGCGACTGAACAATAACAAAGATACTTCTGAGACTCTCTTGAATGAAAATATCTCCGTCTCTCACACAGTTGCCTCTCCCTGCTTCTTTAACCAGAGATGGATCTGGATGTTAGACGGAAGGGGACTTCATAGCAGCAGGATAGAGTTGAACTCCTTGAGCAGGTGATCCTCTGGCTTCCGACATCTCTAGGACAATGTTCCTTTGCCCCTGTTTGCTGCATATTCTGCTGACTGGTGCAACTCTTGGGTCATTCTGAGCCTAGAAATAGCCTGAGTAGCACCCTCTGGCAGACTAAATTGCATTGTCTTTCCCAGCACTATCTTCCTGAGCCTGGTTGTAAAGCCTATCACAGTTCTCAGATACTTGCATTTTCAGCACAGATGCAACAGGAACCGTTCACAGTCTCTGTACCAAGGGCTTCTCTGTTCCACATGGAGATGACCCACATCTTAACCTCCAGGGTCAAACATTTTCACTGAGCTTCTCTCCACTTAATGTCTACATTTTCCCCCTTATTATACAGTTCCAGTCCTACTGGGCTGTGTCCAGGCTCAGTAAGAATGAGGGCCACAATGGTCTAGACATCCACTGTTGATAGACGAAGGCGACTGATGATACACATGGTGTGTGTGCTGGTCCTTAATCTCTTCTTTCTTGAATCCTTTAATCCAAATTAATCAACCCTCCTTATTGATATCTGCCAAATTCCTACTTATCTTTCAGGTCTAGTTCAAGATTTGTTTCTTCTTTAAAGGTCAGCCTAAGCCACTGGTCACGTATGGTTGTGAGACCTGGACCGTAAAGAAGGCTGAGCACCAAAGAATTGATGCTTTTGAACTTTGGTGCTGGAGAAGAGTCCTGAGAGTCCCTTGGACAACAAGAAGATCAAACCAGTCAATCTTAAGAGAAATCAACCCTGCACACTCATCAGAAGGACTGATGCTGAAGCTACAGTGTTTTGGTCACCTGATGTGAACAGCTAACCCATTGGAAAAGTCCCTGATGCTGGGAAAGATTGAGGGCAGAAGAAGAAGGGGGTGTCAGAGGATGCAATGGCTGGATGGCATCACTGACGCAATGGACGTGAACTTGGGCAAACTTCGGGAGATGGTGAGGGACAGGGAGGCCTGGCGTGCTACAGTCCATGGAGTTGCAAAGAGTCAGACATGACTGTGTGACTAAACAACAACAAGCCAGAGTGATCTCATTCTGCTCTGAATTAATACAACTTCCTCTCTGGTTATCTAACGTTAGTGCTAGTTTATAAATGTTCATAGTAAGCAGTAATTATTACTGATGTTTGCAGTGGCTTGAACAATGGTGGAATAATTAACACAAATAAATTATGACTAGTTTTAAAGGACATATGAATGGTTAGTTATAGAAGATATCTGGCTCTCTGGCTATCAGGAAAGAGATTGAGGAGTTATTTGAAGATACAATTACTGAACTCTTTTGGCAAAGACATCAGAAGTAGGACTGGAGACAAAGATACTCCAAGATACTGTTCAGCTTAAACCAAGGTGGGGAACGTTAAGTGCAGTCACTACGCCTTAGTAGTAACAGGAGCGCGAGCCCGCTTACAAGTTTCCTTCCTGTGTTGCATTGTAGCAGGCTGTACACAGCCTGAGATCCCCTTTTCTCTACAGATTAGTGACCCTTTGTGGAAAGAGGTTCTTGCTCAATCATATAATAAGTATATTGCGAAGGATCTAATACTTGAGGAATCAGAGATGGAGGCAGTAATGTTTTCTTGACTTTGCCATGCACACAGTAGCTACTCACTAAAACACAGCCTCTCCCATTAATACGTGAAATCTGTGGAGCAAGGATGTTGTCTAGTGTGTTTACTAATGTATCTCTAGTGCCTGATTCACACAGCAGGTGATGACACATATTTTACTAGTGAATAGTTAGTACACAATATTAGACGAAGACAACAAGACACAGAAGAAAAGTTTAATAATTCTGTCCTAGAGTGTATCAGTTTTTGAGAGAGGTCTTTATTTTAGATTCTTCCTTTCCTACTGCATCTGCTGTGCAGTGAAGACAAAGTTAAGAAGTGACCAAAATGGATCATAAACATCAACAAACCCAAATGTGAAAGTTAAAACTATAAAACTTCTAGATACAGAGGAAAACACAGGAGAAAATCTCTGTGAGTTTGGTATAAACAAAAAATTTTTATGCAAGGCACAAAAAGGACTAACTAGATAAGGAAAAAGTAAGAAATTAGACTTCATCAAAAATTTAAACTTCTGGTCTTCAAAAGATACCATAAAAAGGCAGGTCACTAACATGGGCAAATACTTTCAATTCATATACTCACAGAAGACTTGTATCCAAACTATTTTAAAACCTTTATAATAAAAAGAATATATAAAGAACTCTTGCAATGCAATAACAAGAAGCCAAACATTCCAATTCTTTAAATGGGCAAAAGATTTAAAAAGACTTCACCAAATTTAAGATAGGTGGCAACTAAACACATGAAAAGATGTTCAGTATCATTAGTCATTGAGAAAATGCAAACTAAAACCACAATGAGATACCACTACACACCTACTAAAATAATTTTTTTTTAACTGACAATACCAAGTGCTGATGGAGATGCAGAAACCTGGAATTTTCACAGAATGCTGGTAACTATAAAATCGTACAGCCACTTTGGAGAAATTTGGCAGTTTTTATCAAGTTAAACATTCATTTACCACAGGATCTAAGATTTCACTCCAAGTTCTGTCCAAGGAAAGTGCATACATATCCACAAAGACTCGTATGGGAATGTTCAAAACTGGAAGGTGGAAACAAATGTCCATCAACAGCTGAATGGATAAGCTGTGGTATATTCAACAATGAAATACTACCCCACAACAGAAGGGATGAACTATTGATATACACAGAAACATGGATGGATATCAAAAACATAACGCTGAATTAAAGAAGCCATACACGGGATACATACCATATGATTCCATTTATATGAAGCTCAACAGTAGGCAAAACTCATCTGCAGTGAAATCTGATCACTGGATGTCTGGGGTTGGGCAGAGAGAGACGACTGCAATGGGCAGAGAGAGATTTGGGGAGGGTGACGGAAATGTTCTTCATACTGACTGCAGAGGTGATTACACAGACGTAGATACCTGTCAAAACTCACTGAGTACACATTTAAAATGGGTTCATCTTGTTCGAATTTTTCACAGATGCGTATTACTTCTGTAATTTAAAAAGATTTGTTGTCCTTTTAAAACTCTTCTAACTGGTCAGGCTTGGTTAGTGAGAGAAGCAGGTTTTTAAGATGCTTATATAAAAGGGATTACCGTGAGTAATTATATGAAGAGACTATAAGCACTGAAAGTTGGCTATGAGCCACCAGATATTACTAGCATGTTTTTCTCACAAAGTTAACAATACTTCTGTCACACTCACCTGATAGACAATTTAAAAATTTTTAAGCAAAAAAATAAAATTAAAAAATAAATAAAATGGGTGCATCTTGTATGTAAATTATATTTCAATAAAGTTGAAAAAATAATTATTTTACAACAGTTAAGGAGTTAAGTCTTTTTTGTTATCAATAGTGGCTGGCCAACAAGTCATTACAAAAGTTAATCAGTCCATTGTAGGATAAGGGTATCCTCGATCCATCAGCCTCTGAAACATACCAGAGGAACAGATTCTCTTACCAGCAGAAAATCAAGGAATTTGCTTTGCAATTCACAGAAGTTAGAGTTTGAATTTGTACACCCTCTTGTGATTAACTGGAGTTAATTTTCAAAAAGTCAGGCCTGAGCTATGTTAAAGTGAAAGTGAAAGTCGTTCAGTCATATCCAGCTCTTTGCAACCCCCTGGACTATACAGTCCATGGAATTCTCAGGCCAGAATACTGGAGTGTAGCCTTTCCCTTCTCCAAGGGATCTTCCCAATCCAGGGATCGAACCCAGGTCTCCCGAATTGTGGGCAGATTCTTTACCAGCTGAGCCACCAGGGAAGCCCATGTTAAAAAGTGAAGAAAGGTATTTTTTATCAGGTTAATGCTTCAAAAGTAAAGAATCCCCACTGTAAGAAAAAATACTTCTGGCATATACTCTGACTGGCACCTGGACCTTCGAAAGAGGGCAACACACACACATGGCAGGCAGATGGACAGAAATGCCTCCCTGACCATACTCTATGTGGTACACAGTGGAAGAATAGTTTCTCCATCAGAGGAGTAGGTTGTTAGAATAGCCAGACAGATAAGGTTTTTATTTGTAATTAGGCTCACAAATGCTTGTTATGATCTTTTAAAAAAAAACAAAAAACAAAAAACTGTCAGTCACTGAAAAGGCTTTCTCTGCAAGCACAGAAAGGGAAGAAAGCAAAGTAAATCTGCTAACTTCCCTCTCCACCTGCCTTACCTTACTCTTCTCCTTTCCCCCATCCCCTTAACTCATTACTCCTCCACTAGTAAAGGTTAAAACCACACCAGGGGGCTTGGTTGAACCTAAAGAAAAGGAAGGCCTAGGATCTGGATGTACTGATAGATAAGAAGTGGGGGAGGGTGACTGAATTCAATGAACTCTTGTCATTTCTAGTTTCAGCATCTTGCTGCTGCTGCTGCTAAGTCACTTCAGTCATGTCTGACTGTGCGACCCCAAGACGGCAGCCCACTAGGCTCCTCTGTCCCTGGGATTCTCCAGGCAAGAATACTGGAGTGGGTTGCCATTTCCTTCTCCAATGCATGAAAGTGAAAAGTGAAAGTGAAGTCGCTCAGTTATGTCCGACTCTTAGTGACCCCATGGACTGCAGCCCACCAGGCTTCTCCGTCCATGGGATTTTCCAGGCAAGAGTACTGGAGTGGGTTGCCATTGCGTAATAGTACACTAATGTCCTGTCCAGCAATTAACTCTTCTGCTCTGTACAAAGCCCTGTGGGGAGAATAAAATTAAATGTCTGTCCTCCCTTGACAGAAACCAAGGGATATGCTAGGGACTCCTTCCCCTAGACCCTTTCTCTCTCTATCCTGATAGAGATGGCCCTTGACTTTAGCTTGGCCAATCAAATAATCTCACGGAACTTTATTTCTTTGCAAGAAGCAAAGACATGGCTTGCAGTGGAGCCAGGCAAGACAACCAAGCAGTTTCTTTCTCTTGTCAGTTCCAAGCCTCGTCCCTTAGGTTTCCCATCCATCCTGTGAGGATTTCCTCCGTGCTGAAATACATATTTTAAGTTTCCCACCTCCCTCCCCTAACCCTCATTCTTTTTTAATTCCCCCCTACATCAGAGTTAATGTCTGTTACCAGTTGGGTGTTGTTGTTGTTGTTATTGTTGTTCCAATTTCTACATATCCCTTTTTTGTTTTTAAAAAATGCATGTATGTGTCATATAAATTGGATTACGTTATACATGTTGTTACACAACATGCTTTTCCTGGGCTGTGACCTTCTATTTCTTTTGTATCATCTCATCATTTCTGATTAAAGATGTACACAAAAATCATACCAAAGTTGGAGTCTATGGATAGGGTAGGATTCAGTTAATCTATTACATAGCCCATTTATTACTCATAAGAGAACGGGCTCAAGTTCATCTGGCTGAACAAGGATGCTAAAGAATGCCAACTACGTGTGAGGCTCTGAAGTTCTTACAGGCAACATAAGGGTTCTTGAGCAGAGAAATCTCATGATGAAGACAATGTTTCATGAAGAATAACATGGCAACAGCAAGTATAATAGACAAGAAGGAGACCCCAGACAGCAGGGAGACTAGTTCAGTGGCTAATAGAGGAGTAGGTCTAAAGAAATAACACTCTAGATTACAGTGGTGGTCAGAAAAACGGAGAGAAATTTTACTGAATTCTTAAGAAGGTAGACTAGTAGAGTGGAAAAAACAATGATTGGAATTAGAAGAGCTAGACTTCAGTTCCAAGACTGAAATTTATTAGCTGTGTGATATTTGGTAATATACTTTCATGCTCCATATCTTTTTCTCTGCCAATAAAATGAAGAACCTCAAATAGCAGGGCTTTAAGTTTCAGAGTTTTTATTTCCCAGCAAAACCCCTGCTCCTCGCATAGGGACAGGGTTCACAGCCCCAGCTCTCCTTAATTATACCTCTCAGCCACTTCGTTACACCTCTGAGGCATTCTTGAGAAATCAAGAGGACTAGGATACAAATTTGAGAAATCTTTAAAGGCTCTACTTAACTCTAATATTCAATGACTCAAGGGGGTAAGTTTGGCAGAGATGTCTAGAAAAACAGTAATGATTTTAATAGTTACCACAGAATCAAATTAGAAAGGATGAACTGACTTCTGATAAATCTACCTGTTTCTCTTTACATGCAAATCCAGCTTAACATCTACATCTTGTGCAAATGGTAATCCAACCTCTATGCGAGCAATACAGTCACAAACAATTCACTGCCTAACAATTCCGCTCACTCCCATTTGAGATTCTCTAACGGTTCAAATGTTCTTCCCTGTTAAATCAAAACTGGTTCCCCATCACTGTCATCTGAAATGAAGGTCCTTATTCCACCTTGTGAAGCTCAGTTCAGTTCAGTCGCTCAGTCGTGTCCAACTCTTTGCGACCCCATGAATTGCAGCACACCAGGCCTCCCTGTCCATCACCAACTCCCAGAGTTCACTCAAACTCATGTCCATCAAGTCGGTGATGCCATCCAGCCATCTCATCCTCTGTCGTCCCCTTCTCCTCCTGCCCCCAATCCCTCCCAAAATCAGAGTCTTTTCCAATGAGTCAACTCTTCACATGAGGTGGCCAAGGTACTAGAGTTTCAGCTTTAGCATCATTCCCTCCAAAGAAATCCCAGGGATAATCTCCTTCAGAATGGACTGGTTGGATCTCCTTGCAGTCCAAGGGACTCTCAAGAGTCTTCTCCAACACCACAGTTCAAAAACATCAATTCTTTGGCACTCTGGCACTCAGTCTTCTTCACAGTCCAACTCTCACATCCATACATGACCACAGGAAAAACCATAGCCTTGACTAGACGGACCACTGTTGGCAAAGTAATGTCTCTGCTTTTGAATATGCTATCTAGGTTGGTCATAACTTTCCTTCCAAGGAGTGTCTTTTAATTTCATGGCTGCAATCACCATCTGCAGTGATTTTGGAGCCCCAAAAAATAAAGTCTGACACTGTCTATGCTCTCTTCTTGAGAAGAGCTCTCATGTCTACTTTATTCCCACCCCCCACCACCCCACTTATTCTCTCTTGTTCTGGCCTGCCAGGAATGTTCCACAAAGGTGGCTAGCTCCACTTCTGGATCGAATCAACATTTTCTAAGCATCTACCTAAAATGAGATCTGCACTTCTTCAAGGCTTTAAAGAGTTAATCAAATCAGATGGTCTTCCTTGAAACAAATGACTAGCTCTATAATAAAGTGTCAATAGAACCTACATTCATTATCTGGAAACCATTATTTTCTTACTAAACTTAGAAGGAAAGTTATGACCAACCTAGACAGCATATTAAAAAGCAAAGGCATTACTTTGTCAACAAACGTCCATCTAGTCAAGGCTATGGTTTTTCCAGTGGTCATGTACGGATGTGAGAGTTGGATTGTAAAGAAAGCTGAGCACCAAAGAATTGATGTTTTTGAACTGTGGTGTTGGAGAAGACTCCTGAGAGTCCATTGGATTGCAAGGAGATCCAATCAGTCCATCCTAAAGGAAATCAGTCCTGGGTGTTCATTGGAAAGACTGATGTTGAAGCTGAAACTCCAATATTTTGGCCACCTGATACGAAGAGCTGACTCATTTGAAAGACCCTGATATTGGGAAAGATTGAAGGCAGGAGGAGAAGGGGATGACAGAGGATGAGATGGTTAAATGGCAACACTGACTCAATGGACATGAGTTTGGGTGGACTCTGGGAGTTGGTGATGGACAGGGAGGCCTGGCATGCTGCGGTTCATGGGGTCACAAAGAGTCGGACACGACTGAGCGACTGAACTGAACTGAACTGAACCATTAGCTGGTCCCAGTATGTCAGAAGTAGATTGCTAAATCTTTTAACCCAAAGCAAATTGTGAAAACATCTAGCTAGGGATTCAAAAAGATCTAAGACTCAAGCTCCAAAGAAACAAGTATAAATAACATAAATAAATGGAAGCAGCCTGACTCCAAGCTTGTAATCTCATCAGTTCTCAGAGGAATGTAATTCTCACAGGTAACAAAATTTAATTATCACCAAGGTGACCTGGAATACCAATGTTAGTAAGAAAGCTTCATTCACAATTCTTCATCCACCCATTCCATATTCTACCATGAGGTCTGCAAAATCAGGGTGTGTAGCTTAGGCCTGTGTTTCTTCCAGTCTGGGTAATCTGGGGATGGGGATTAGGAAGTAGGACCGAGTCCCTAAGGAGAAAGCAAGCTGGCATAGCCAGTCTGTGATGCCTGTGGGAGTGCTGAGACTTTATGGTTTCCTGTGCCCTGGTTGTCCTAGTAACCTGAGGCCTCCCTATTTGTGTTGGCATTGTGGGGCCAAGAGCGGAAGCAAAGCTGAAGTACCAGGAAGACTTGCAGGGAAAAAATGCGGGTAATGCAGCAGTTATGCCACAGAGGGTCAAGCCTAGGGCATAAGAATTACCAGACTTTGGGGAAAGGGGGTAGTATCTTATAAAAATCAGATTTCCAGATTCTACTTCTAGCGTTTCTGATTCAGGAGATATAGGAAGAGCTCACGAACCTGAAATTTTAAGAAGCTACCTCCTAAGACAAAGATCACACTTTTGAAAACTCGGGCTAAGCAAACACATCAGCAGTTGAGGAGAAAAAGTATCACCATTGATCAATTTCAGAAAGCTGATATTCTAGCATGGTAGTTCTGTATGTGGTGGGAGTGAGGGACAGAATTTCCCTCCAGGGAACACTTGGCAATGTCTGGAGATGCTTTAGGCTGTCACATCTGAGAAGGTACCTCTAACATGCAGTGGGTAGAGGCTAAGGATGCTGCTAAACATCCAACAGTATACAGAACTACCCCTGCAACAAAGGATTATCCAGCCCAAAACAGCAATGCCATGGTTGAAAGGATATTCTGCCCCTCAACCCCGTCACCTCCCAATCCACAGAAATCAATGCTACCTACATATTCTTAGGTCATAGTACAGAGACTGATGAGACCCCCTGGAATCACTTGAGACCCCTAAATGGTTATTTTAAATAGTGATTTAAAAAGAATGCAGATGGGAAGGTGGGCTTCCCAGGTGGTGCCAGTGGTAAAGAACCCGCCTGTCAATGCAGGAGTCATAAGAGACACAGGTTTGTTTCCTGGGCTGGGAAGATCCCCTGGAGGAGGGCATGGCAACCCACTCCAGTATTCTTCCCTAGAGAATCCCATGGACAGAGGAGTCTGGCGGGCTACAGCCCATGGGGTCACACAGAGCTGGACATGACGGAAGCGACTTAGTACACATGCAGATAAGGAGGAGATGAAAATAACAGATGATAAAGAGAGGCAGGTATGGACAACAATGGTGAGCTAAGAGGGGAATCAAGGGGGGACAAGGCAGAGTGACCACAGCGGGAAACGAATGCTGCACTCCCGGTGGATGTAGGCCATGAAGACCAGGGAAGAGAAGATAAATCTATCAGAATATCATAGAAGCAAAAAGAAAGAAGATGAAGAAACTGTGAAGAAGTAGTTTTAGAATTTGCCAAGAATAGATCTGGAATGAAAACAAAATGTTAGAGACACTTCTTCTAAACAGTGATAAATAAGGATTTCTCAGCAATGATTAAAAAAAAAAAAAGAGAGAGAGAGAGAGGACCCTTAGAAAGAAATCAGGAATTATGTGAAGAAAGGGAAAATATAATTATTTACGACCTT
Organism: Capricornis sumatraensis; assembly: GCF_032405125.1. Classification (NCBI taxonomy): domain Eukaryota; kingdom Metazoa; phylum Chordata; class Mammalia; order Artiodactyla; family Bovidae; genus Capricornis; species Capricornis sumatraensis. The sequence continues at coordinate 68,007,732 of NC_091074.1, read as the reverse complement.
CTAGCCCTAATCACCCCCCAAGAAAGCTGGATGCAGAAAAAGTTCCCTGGCTTCACTGAGCAGAGACAATGAAAGGGAAGGGGAGCTGGAGGAAGTGCACGCCCAGGAACCCTTCTTCAAGGAGAAGGGGGCAAAGGTGGTGCTCTAGGAGCATGGAGGAGCAAGGTCAGAGAGGAGAAGGAAGGGGAAAGGTAAGCGAGAGGGACTTCAGGGGCTCTCGGGGACAGAGATTAAAGGAGGGATTTTTGTTTTCATTGTTGCTTTTGAAATATAGGAGATGAGATATAACCTTCCTCTTCTATCTCTTCTAAGAAACGTCCAGTAAAACTGACATTACTCATCAGGGCTTTGGGGTTGGGTTTGTGTTTCTTTTCCAGTTGTGACCACATGTAAGACTGGCCTCCAGACAGATAAAGAGCTCAGTTACACATGTTTTACTGTGTCTGAGGTGACCATAAGATTCCTGGAGCAGCCGAAAGACAGCCAGTCGTGTGACAGTGTACTAACTCGTGGAGTTTGGAACTACACTAACACAAGAGTCACATCTGGCCATTTAAATTTAAATTAACTAAAATTTAAAATTCCAGTCCTCAGTCACACTAGCCACATTTCAAGTGCTCAACAGGCACATGTGGCTTTGGCTACTGATTATGCAGGACAGGTAGAGAACACCTCCAGCATAATAGAAAAGTTCTATTGAACTGTGCGAGAGTAAAGGAAAAAAGCGTAAATAGCTAACAAAAAAACAAACTCTTTCAAATCTTTAAAGAGCTGCTGCATTGAAAAACTAGTCAATTTCCCCATACTGTTTCAAAGAGCAGAATTGTGGGAATGGATGAGATGCTAGCAAGGCAGACTTCGGCTGAACAACCCGCGAGTAACTTAAAGCTAGCTGACCACAGAATGGCCACTTCCACTACAGATGGCAGTAATCCGTTCCATTCAGTAGAGACAGTCAAGCAGAGACCTCCTTGGTCATATTTCAGAGATAATAAAGAAGCAGATGCCTTCTCAGTATCTAGTTTTGAGTCTATAACTTTAAGAAAAGAGCAATTCACAAGTGAGATAAAAATGAAAGTCATAAATGGAATTTCAAAGGTTACTATTATCACAAGTAGACTGTGGGGCAAGGTTGAAAAATTAAACCATCTAAATAGATAAGAAACTCAGAATTAATAGTGTTTAGCTGGGGGTTAATTATTAGTGGTGGAGGGTATCATTTACACAGCAATTCGTAAGCAAAAAAAGTTAAAAAGAAAAATTTGGTAGTAGTTCCAATGGTACAGCGACGACACAGGGCAATTTCAATATAGGTTATCAATGGAAACCTGCCTATGGTTGAAATTGGTACTACAACCAAAGAATCTTTATGAGTTGTCTGAGTACAGCAACTATTTATTCTTCAGACTCTGGTCCCTTCATCCCATCCTCTCGCCATTCACCACAGCCTTACAAGTCATGTCTCTCAACTCTTGAAACTCAGTCGCCTTCAAACTGTCCCTTCCTCTCCAGAAGAATGATTCCTCTCCTCCTCATCTTAATACAGAATGGCAAAGGATATTGTCTCTCAACCTTCTATCCTAGCTATGAATCTACCCATGCTCACCTTCCACTCCCAAATGTATTTGGCTTGCTCATAATGTAAAATATACTGAATAGACATATTCATAGTCATATACTGACATATGGTTCTATTGTCTGTGTACTTTGGTATGTGCATGTATATGAGAACATTCATGCACACAGACATGATAACACACCTGTTACTGGTAAGAATTTAGGAATCTGGCACCAGGCTAATGAAATGCACTATACACTGCCTAGCACAACACCAAGCTTAAGTGGTCACTCAAGGGACTTTCCAATAATAGCCCAGTCATGCTTCTGATGCAAAATGAGGGAAGATGAGACTGAAGTAGAAGTGAATTTGAAAACTTCTTTTGTCGTGTAGGAAATATAATGGGCAAAAAAAAAAGAATCTTGTTCTATATCTACTGCAAGAATGTTTAGTCACAAGGAGAAGGTTGAACCTGTGCTCAAAGTAAGCATAACAGAGTGTACAGAATTCAGAGTAAGAAAAAGGTGATAGAAGAGGAAAGAAGACAGAAGTGGATCATGTAAATAAGGCCTAACCCTTTAAAAATCCCAGGTTTTACCGAAGAGAAAGGAAGAAAAAGATTTTCAATATGACAGAGTTGAGAGTTTAAGATGGAAAAGAGCCAGAAAGGGCTGCAGGCTTAAAAAAAAAAAAAAATCAACGAAGAAGCAGTGGTGTGTGTTGGCACAGAGAAGTGTAGAGTTGAGAGGAGGGGGAGAATTTATGGTAGAGGAAGTTGGTGTGAAGTTTTCCTCTAAAGATGCCCAGCAGAGCAAAGAAGGAATGAAGGTAAAAGCCACTGGGAATAAGGTAGGGCTGGGGTTGAAACAGCACGGGGGAGAGGAACAGAGCCCAAAGTAGGAAATTATTTTCTTTAAAAAAAAATTAACCGACCCAGATTTCCTCGTTTGGGGCCAAAAGTAACTGGAATTTAAGGATCTTTAAAATAAATTACAACGATCCTAATCCTTGCAATTGCCTTTGACCCAGGATAAAATAAATTTAAAAGATCATGATAGAATTAGTGTAAGTTTCTGACACTGTAGAGCTGATTTTAGAAGAGAAATCAGACTGACAAATTGCTATGTTTATATAAATATTATTTAGCTGTATCTCTTTTTATCAGCCACAAGGTAAATATAGAAACTTTATTGTTATACACATGTCCACAGAAGATAATAAGTAACCTAACATATATGGTAAAGTTGTTACTTGTCTTTCTATACTGAATGCCAATGAAATGTTTTAATAGATTTAGGATATATAGTTGCAGGTTAAAGGGCTGCACAGACAAAAGTTAGAGTTAAAAATAAAGACCATAAGATGAGGAACAGGAAAAGAAGTTCTATGCCACTGACACAGAACTGAGGCATTAACAACACAAGAATTTCCAGTGACAGGAACGAGGCATGAAAGCAAGACACAGGATGCCAAGACACAAGACTCGATGCCATATAACCAACCTTAGAGTTTTAAATCAAATACTGAATCAGATTCTTCAACTTTTCTATTTTAAAAAAATTCAAATAACTTAAGCTGTTTGACAAATGTAGCCATGCAATTTTAAATGACTATAAAAATTAGAGGATCAATGCTTAGCCCTTTGGCAAAGACCAAAGATGGTAGCAGTGCTAGACACAGATAACCTTGCCTCTAAGCTCCTCATTATTACTTAAGAGACCATCGATTCTACCTAAGAGGCCAATCCGAACTCCTTATCGCCATGCCTTAATCAAGGTCTTTAACGACTTCGTCACAATGGGACCCTTGGAGCCCTAACTCCCACTCCTCTCTAACCTGCTTCTCACTCTCGGGGTGCACCGGCACCTGGGGGGTGGCCATTTTCCCTTCCCACCTGGGGGTGGCGGGGTGGGGGTGGGGGGGTGGTCTTCCATCTAATGCTCTGGCGGCCCAAGCCTGTCCAGCCAACAGCGATCTCGCTCCACAGCCCCACACTCCTCGCTGCCCTTCCCGGCCTCTCCTCTTCGACTTTTCGCAATTGCCCCTGGGCCCCTCTCCCTCGGTTTGAGTTCTCCCGAGGGTTCGGGAGCTGTCGGGGGGAGGTCGGGGGGCGTCTGTTAGGTGTTCAAGCCCTGGGCGAAACCCAGACCCCGACCCCTCGGGGGCCCTCCCCCCAACTCTTTCTCAGCGCTTCCACGACCCTCCCCGGGCTCCTCACTCCCGGCCGCCGCTTGGGGCTCTGGCCCCCAAATCTCCCCACGGCCGCTGCCAGTCCCTCCTGTCCTGTCCGGCTGGGGCGTCGGAATGCGCTCACTTCCTCCCGGCGCGCACCTGCCTGCCGCGGTTGGAGCGCCGCCCGGCCGGGCCTCCGGCGGATGTTTTTCTGTCCCCGCGAAGGCAGCTCGAGCCAGCCGTCCCTCCCGGCCCGAAAGCCAACCGCCGCGCCCCCCACTACTGGCATCCCCGACAGCCATGCCCCAGGCACGCGCGCCCGCGCGCGCGCACACTCACACACACCAGCAAGGGTGGCCCTGGTCCTAAGAAGCTCCACAGGTGCACACATGAGCCGGCACAGCAGCAGGCTTGCAAGCAACCGGTTCAAGCACCACCACCCCGCCACACACCTACCCCGCAACTTCTTGGAGAGGGCTCCTGTCTCCGCCCGACTTCCTGCAGAAGCAGCCCCCTACTCCTGCCCCTGTGTGCCTACCTCCTCTTCACTACAGGCGGGAACTCTCACCCCTGTCCCATGACCTCACACACACCAATCCCCCCTGCCTACAGCATGACCACCACTCCCCTCAAGCTCTCTAGCTCTCTCACTAGTGTCTGGCCCCCATGGGGTTGGCGGGAGGTTGCAGGAGCAGAAGGAAGTCTATGGTCCAAGCATCAAGAGTGTCAGCTGCTGTCCCCACAAAGGCAGCAGCAGAGCTACTGGCCACTGACACGATTTCTGGGCCCTTGTGTTGGTCAAGCCTTTGAATCCACCTGCTCCAGCCCAGAGAATTCCAAGGCCATGCCCCCCACATGCCAGCCTACATCAGGGCACCCCGCTCCTGTTTTTTTTTTTTTTTTTTCCTCTTGTTGCTCCTCTGAGATGGAAAGCATATCAGACCTGACTAGGGTGAAGGTGCGGTACAGTCCTCATCTCCGGCCATGTAAGCTGTCTTCTTGGAAAAAGACAGGGAGTTTGGAGGACTGATGAAGCTGTTTCTGAATGGTGACAAGGTGAGAGGGAGGGCAGTCCTCTAGAAGTCAGCCAGAAGTAGTTGGATTGGAACCACTGGGTTACAGGGAGCGGGAGTCTAGAGGTAAATGGAATTGGAGACTTAGAAGGAAAATAGAATAAGTGCCAAAGTGCTGACCCTGTGGGTAGGAGAGTGATAGCTGGAACAGGGGTCTTCGGAGTGTGAAATAGCGAAAGTAATCCGGTGTGGCTGTGGCAATTAATACCAAAGGCCGGCATTAGACACGAGAAAGGAGAACTTGAGAGTTCACAGGAGATGGGAAGAAATAGTTCAGAAACCTTATGAGGAAAAGCAGGAGTCCCAAAGTTAGCTGGAAGGATGGAAAAAGGATACGTCTTCCCAGGAAGAAGTGAGGGCTCTTGACCTAGCAAAAGGAGGCTTATCAGCAACTCTGTTCTCAAAGTGGACATTTAGAGTTTCAAGGACACAAGGACCAAAACCATCCTGGAGGTAATTTTTGCAGGAACTGGTAGGATGAAAGGAGCATACATGTGCAAGTGAAAGAAGTCTATAGCAGCCCCAACAGAAGCCGTGGGCCATGCACACAGGGCTCCTCCGCATCATTCAAAGAATGGAACATCTAGCACCGACCACAGGAGTTTACTCTTTCTGGAGGGCTATGTGCCAGGCACAGCGCTAGGAGCATGACATGCATTATCTCATGGAATCCTCTTGATGATCCTATGAGCTGATATCACTATCCCAATTTACAGACAAGGGAACAGGTTTAGAGAGGTGAACTAACTTGCTCAATATCACATAGCTTTTTAGTAGAATTAGGATCTAAATCCAGAGTCTGACTCTTAATCACCTATCTTCAGGTTCTCCAGAACCTACAGGAAATCCAAAAGAGGATGTCAGAGGATACGTTCCTAAATCCTCATTCCGTAACATACAGGAGGAAAGAAGGGCCTCTCTTGTGAAAACTGGAATGACCCATATGGTAAGGGCACTTAGAGATGTTCCTCTTTGAAAAGAACCATTCCCAGATATGGCAAGATCTTTTATTTGCTGTGTGTTTGGGGTGATGAACAATGGATAGTCTTATCTCTGGGATGCCTGTAAAAAAAAGAAGACACCTGCCCCCAGCCCCTCACCCCTAACCTCTGAGGGCCAGCCATGTCTCCAGGACACTGCAAGGAGACCCTGCCCTAGGGTCTGAGAGAAACCTTCTCCACACCAGGTGCCTGTTTGCTCTCCTGGAGCCTCTGGCCGTCGCACCCTACTGCATCTCCTTGGTTTGGCTGGGGCACAGGATTAGCCATCCCCAGGAAATGCCTCCCTCCGGTCCAGGCAGGGATCCCAGCGTACACACCCCTGGAGAGTGTGTGTGTGTGTGTGTGTGTGTGTGTGTGTGTGTGTATTACAGGGCGGGGGGGAGATGGTGGAATGCTTCCTTCTCTCCAGGCCAGGGAGAGTCCTGGGGACCACCTGGGGGCCCTCACCCCGCCCCCTCCTTGCTGGGGAAGTGCCCAGTCCAGCGCCCCTTCCCCGGCCACCCTCCTCCCCCTGGCTATGCGGGGGCATGAATCAGCTCTCACAGCTTATTAAAGCTAGACCTCTTGTTTTCATGCCCTCACCTCAGGAAACAGAGTTACGGCTTTTCCAGCTCCTCTCAGCAGGGGGCCAGGGTCCTCACTTTATAAACATCCCCAAGCCTGTGAGAACAGAGGGCACGGAGATGGTGTAAGACAGGCGCCCAGGGGAGAGAGACCGAAGCTAAGGCTCAAGGAGAGGAACAGAGAAGAGCCAAGGAGACGAGGCCAGAGCAGCCTGAACGGAAGCCAAGAAGGGTCCGAAAGAGCTGCGCTGCCGGAATGGCCCCAAGGACACTCTGGGCGGGACAGGCTACGGGAACTCGGGGAGGCTGGGGGGTCATCTACTTGGTAGCATCTCTGCTCCTCCAGCACCCAGGAGTCCACAGCAAGTGCTACTTCCAAGCTCAAGGTAAAGCTGCGTGAGGTGTAAGGAAGGATGGGTGCAGAGGGCACTGGGAGGAAGGGCTCAGAGATGGTCCCGTGGCAGCAAACGCAGACTCCCTGGAGCTGGGACATAGGAGAGACCACACGCAGGGGCAGTGTGCCCTTACTGCTCCGCTCTGGCTCTAACGTTTCCTGTTCTTCCCCAGCCCCCTGCCACTATGAAGGGAAGTATTTCACCCTGGGCGAGTCTTGGCTGCGCAAGGACTGCTTCCACTGCACCTGTCTGCATCCGGTCGGTGTGGGCTGCTGTGATACGTGAGTGACCAAAGGTGGCCAGAGAGAATGGCTCCGATGTGAGGGACTGAGCTGGCCAGGGTGTGACTAGATTGCTCTGACGTGAGAATGAACGGAGTAGCAGTAAGAGGCTGGCTGAACCGGACGATACCAACAAGAAGGTGTGAGAGGCTTCAGGTTACAGAGTGAAGGGAGTTAGGTGGATCTGGAGGGAAAATATTCCTGCTCTGAAATGAAAAAAATCCATATATGGCAGGCAAGAGAAACTCTGCAGGGCCGGGGGCACTGGGGAGACATGGGAGGAGCGCCGGGGCGGGGATTCGGGTCAGGGATAGAGGTGGACCTTCACTGTCCTGACCCTTCCCGTCCTTCGGTTCCCCAGGTCCCAGCATCCTATCGACTTCCCTGCGGGCTGTGAGGTACGCCAGGAGGCAGGAACATGCCAGTTCTCCCTCGTGCAAAAATCTGACCCTCGGCTGCCCTGCAAAGGGGGAGGGCCCGACCCAGAGTGGGGCTCAGCTAACACCCCTGTGCCTGCGGCGCCTGCTCCCCACTCCAGCTAAACGCAACTGACTGCCCTTCTGCTGACCGCCCACTGCTGCTGCCACTTCCAGGGAAACCACTAGCAGCTGCCGATTTATTCTGAATAAATAAGTTAATGCTCAGCCGAAAGCCTGCCTCTCATTATCTGTGCCACTGGACCCCAGGTGGAAACAATGGGCCCTACTAGAGCCCAGGGGCTGAGTTCTCAGGATCCTGAAGAAGGCTGTGCCACGTGGGGCAGTTTCAGATGGTTATAGTGCTGGTGCTGGGGCCGGGGGCCGCGTAGGAGGCCAGGGTAGGGCTTGTAGGCAGCACCTTGATGGGCAGGTCCCAGCTGAAGGTGTCCACAGGCACTTGCTCAGGCCCCGTCCAAGTGGCGGGCTCGGGCTGTTCCATGGGAGGTAGGAGCACCAAACCGGGTTCTCGGGAGGTGACAAACTCAAAATGCAAGCGCCACTTCAAGGATACTGTGGTGGGGGTGGTGGGGAGAGATAAAGGCAGAAGCATTAGAGGCCAGGAGTAAAAGCCAATGACAGGATGTGGTTAGCAAATTAGAAAACAAAAACGAAACCCTGTATTCAGGAAGAGCGGGGAAGTCATGGGGCAGGGAGCCAGGATTGAGGATTTCGCTCAAGAAATCTAGTGTGTTGTCACTGGAAACGTGACAATAAGGACAAGAGCATCAAGCACCTAAGAACCCAAGTGTGGGACAGTCAGGACTTGGTAGCTTGAAGCAAATGCTCTGTGGAATCAGAGATAAGTGTACCACAGGGTCCCAGTGGGCAGGGGGAGAGGAGATTTGCACAGCTGTTAAGAATTTAGGGGTTCGTGCACCTAAGAAACAGGTTGAAGTTCTGAGGAAGTGTTAAGGGTCAGAGGTTGGATGTGGAAACTTCTGGGCGTGTGTTAGGAACCAGAATCCATTATACTGTACCAAAGCACAGCATTTTACCCTGGGCTCCCCTCGCCCCCAACAAGGTCAGGGTCTCACCAATGGCTGTGCAGAAGCCTGGGGTGGAGCTGAGAGGGATGGGGAGAGAGAAGCTGGTTCTGGTCGTGTGTAGGCAGGACTCCTGGTGCCGGGCATGAGTGATGTGGGACACCGAGGGGGCACCTCCTGCCCCGCGGCGCCGCTGGTACTCAGGCTGCACACGCTCCTCCGTCTGTAAGCTCACTGAGAACTGCGATCAAGAAGACAAGGGTGTGCAGGCAGGCACAGGGACGCGCTGACTCTGGACAGGAGGGCAGCCCAACCTCACGCTGTTTTACCAGAGGGCCCTGGGTGACGCCCACTTCTCCATGCCACCTGTCTTTCTGCAGGCCCTCGCCTTCCACCCTAACCCTTCAGGCCCAGTTCCCCCAAAGTTCCTGCTCCTCTCTCACCTGCAAACAAGCTACAGTTCCTTCTCCTAAGTTTAAGGTCCCCACCACATCCTCGCCAAGTCTGTATACAGATTTGAAGATGCCAAATGTCCCAACTTTTCCTCGGCCATCACTGATGTTGTACAGATCTGGGGAGAGACGGACACAGTAAACCTGGGGTCCATACTGGGGAGTCTAAAAGGTGGGCCTGCCTTTATGATCATGAACTATCTGTGGGTCCTCAGAAGAATCTGGCAGTTAGGAGAGTCTGGCTCTGAGACAGGAGTACTACAGGGGAGGAGGGGGCGGGGCAATTCTGGAAGGATCCTCACGGAGGCTTCGGCAGGATGTGGCAGCCATGAGGCGTTCCCCAGCCAGCTCAGTGAGCCACGAATCCTTCTTTCCACCTTCATCCTCCTCTAGGAATGGACTGGATGGGGCTACAGCCTCATCCTGGGGAAACCGGACATCTTGAAGGCCTAGAGAGAGTGTGGAGAGGTGGTGGGAGAGAAGAGCAGTGGTTAGGGTTTTAGATGCCAACTGTCAGGGTTGAAGGTACAGGGCGCCACAACTGAGGGGTAGGCATCTCACCTGTGCTCCAGGACTTTCTCTCCCCAACTCCCTCACACCGTAACTAAGATCAGGAAGCTTCCCTCCAGCCCCTTTCACAAACTCTCTAAAGAGCATTACTGCTTTGGTGAGGCTCTTCCCCAGCCCCTCCCTCCAGGAACCCTTGCTTACCAGTGAGCACAAGAACCCTCAGAGGGACCCTCAGTAAAGTGATGGGTGAGTTGACACGCTGGCAGCCAATGGTCAGTTTGTAGACATACTTGACTGACTGACCCCGAAATGAGGGTGGTCCCTCTACAGGCAGCACTTCGCTGTAGGAGTCTGGTTGGGAGGCAGTAGTCAGGGCAGCCAGAAGTAGCCGGAGAGGTCCTCCCTCCAGGAGCCGCAGAAGGCAATCCAGGGGCCCAGGGGCAGTCACTCACATGATTTGGACTCTCCAGGGTCTAGCCTCAGGTCACAGAAGAGGATTTTTGGTGGAGTGGAAAGGATACACTGACCCCTCTCACCTAAAAAATAGAAGACTGCAACTTAATAACCTCATTGTCTAACGTTGGAGAAGGCTAGCGCAGCAAGTGGGGACAGTAAGCACTGCCAACACGGGGCAAGCCATTCCTCTTTCCTCAAGGTGAGACAGGAACAGCTTTACGCCCCCTAGAGCAATAATTACACTCCACCACAACCCCAATAGGACAGAGACTGTAATGACCCACCAGAACAATTTGACAACTTCACCCTTGGGTAACAATGATTCCATCCCCCTCTGAAGGCAAAAGCCCCATCTCTAACCTCGGTGTGGGAGAAAGACAGTCTGGCTCTCAGGCTGGACATCCGGCTGACTGGAGTCGGGGGGAGGAAGTGCCACTCGACTCTCACTGGCGTGGAACTGGCAGTGGATTTGGGCACTGGCCCAGGCCAGAGCCTCACTATGGGAGGAGGAAAAGAGGGCATCAGAGGAGCTCCTGACCTCACAAATGCTCTCCCAAACTCCCTACCACACTGAGACCAACACAGAGAGATGGCTGTCGTCCGGATCAGAGAATCCAGAACCCCAAAGAGAAACCATTATACACAGAGAAGTATACCATAGGTAGCAGGGGGAGGAGAGAAGAAAGGCGAGCTGAGGGCTATGTCACCCACATCTTCTGTTAACTAGCCCTTCCCTACAATGAGAGCACAATGAACAAGGTGGTGGTGATGTAGCCACAGGACAGCCTGAGCTCTGGCCCAGCACTACAGATAGCAGGCTTCCTCCCAGAAGGGCCGTCTTCTTCAGTACCAGTGTCCCCACCTGGATGCAGAAGTGGCCGTGGGGGGCAGGGGATTGGTGACTGTAACCACACACTCCAGGGCCTCCCCTGCCAGAAACACAGGACCTCTGCTCAGCTCTGCTACCACTTCAATCATGGCAGCTCCGGGATCGGATCTAGAAGGAAACAAGGGGTATCAGAGGTCAGTACCACGGCAGGGAAGGGTGTCTCGGGCGAGCCTGGGGGTGAGGACCGAGGAAACGGGCGTTCAGTACCACGGTGTCAGAGGGAAGCGCCCAGGTTTGGAGTGCGGGAAGGCGGAAGGCAGGTACGGCGGCAGCTGACCGGGCACTGCAGAGGGAGACGGAGCCGCTTAGGGTCCCAGCCCCCCCGCCCCTAGCGGCGCCAGGTCATCCCCTCTCTTCCCCGCCGGGACCCCTAGGCCACCCCCGACCCCTTCCCTGGAGGTTCCACCTCCCAGCCCGGGGCCCCGGCCGCCCGGCACCTCGCAACCAAGCCCGGATACCCCTCAGATCGAAACAGGGGACCAGACTGAAACAGGGTACTCGGTGCCTCGAAGGCCTCGGCCGCCCGCCCCTCCGGGCCCGGGCCAAGTACGTGGCTGCGGCCGCGGCAGAGGCGGGACTTCCCTCCGAGTCCCTTCCGGCCGGAAGCGCCGGGCCGGCTATGCCGGAAGGGGCTCGGGTGGGCCGGCCGCCCTGGGTCACCTTCCCACGGGCTGGTACCCGGGCGCGGGCGCCGCCCCGGACACCGGCCGGCGGGACCCGGCGCCCACCGCGGGGGGGCCTGGTGCCGCGGCCTGGGGACGGGGCCTGGGCTGCGGCGAACTCCCAGGCCGGTCCCGGGGGCGGTGCCTGGAGGGCCGGCCCAGGGGGCTCCTCCCCTCTCCGCGGGCCCAGTCGCCCTTTGGCCGGGCCAGCTAATCACCGCGGCCCAATGACGTCGAGACCCGATCCTTCCCGCCCAGGTCCCAGAGAGACAACCGAGGGTGAGACCGTGGCGGCTTTATTGCTGTCGCCGCCGCCGCCGCAGCAACAGCTACCTGGTTGCACAGAGACACCGGCTCGCCTCAGCTTTCCCCAGTGGCCCGCTTTCCGAGACAACACCTAAAAACCATCCACGTCCACATCTGGGCTTGGCTGGCCAGATACTTGGTACCAGAAAGCTCGGGAACTGAAACCACCGAGGTCCTGGAGACCCAGGATCCAGGGAATATGGGAACCGGAGTCCCAGCCTCGGAGCAGACCAGCTGTGCCAAAGGGGATCCACAGGCTTCTTGCCCTGAAAATGGCACGGAGGCTGTGCAGGTTACAGACTGTCCAATCCCTGAGGACAGTCAACCCCAGCATGAACAGGGTTACAGCAGTGCGGAGGACTCCGGGCAGCTGATGGCTTCCTACGAGGGGAAAGCTAAGGGCTACCAGGTGCCTCCCTTTGGCTGGCGCATTTGCCTGGCTCACGAGTTTGCAGAGAAGAGGAAACCCTTTAATGCCAATGACATCTCGCTGAGCAACCTGATAAAGCACTTGGGCATGGGCTTGAGGTGAGTCGATCCCATTGCCTAGAGGACCTTGTGCCTCACTTTGTTCCAGCAGAGGCAGGAAAGGGTAAGAAAGCAGGAGGGTGCCTTGTCCTGGTCAGGTGGCCCCTATCTATACCCAACATCATCTAAGCCCATAGTTTTGGAGGGTGAGACCAAGTCAGGTCTCTTTGCAGCCCACTTCCTTCCAGTAACTGGTCTTTTTAGCAAGAAAGGGCATTTGAGCCTTGTAGTAAGCCTTACACATCTAGGCTCCCTCTCAGGTGCTCTCTCTTCTCTGAAGACTGCCCTTTGGGATTAGTTATACTTTGTGACAAGGTAGAAAAGATACTTTGGCTGTTTCGGTATTGATACAATGTTGTCTTCTTGGAGGGGAGGGTTCTCAACTCCAGATCCCCCTAAGCAACTGGAGTATTCACTGAACCTCACTCACTTAGGCACAGCATTTTATAGTCCCAACACCCTTTGGCTTCTTTCCTCAAACTCTGGCTCCAGGGAGTGGTTGAGAACTTGCCTGCTCTCAACCCTAAGGAGAGGGTGATGAAAAGTAATATTCACTCTATTCTGGAATAGATGGCCCCTGATATAAAAAGCAAAGAAGACCTTTGACCAGAATGGCCCTGCCTTAGGTGTTCCTAGAGATTAGTTATAATCTTCCAGAGCATTTCCTGGTCCCCTGCCCCAGCAAAGGGTTGCAGACAGGCTGAGAGCTTATCCTGGGCTGTAGGACTCCTCCGGATCCTCACTGAGTGTTGGGACCAAGACCCAGTAACAGAGACAGGTGCCTGTGAGGACAGAAAGCATCACCCTGAGGTCATCCTGAGTCAGTTGCCACAGTAAACACAGAACTGTGGAGGGAGGCTTCAAGTATGGGAAACCTAGCTTTGACAGCCTCTTAAGTAGAGGTTCCTTCTCTTCTGCGGTCAGTGCTGTGGGGTTGGGGTGGAGAGCCCATGGACCTAACCCAAGCCCTCGGCAGTGGGGAGGGCCTGTTGCTGCCTGGGTGTCTGACTCCTTTGACAGTTCCTCTGGGTGGCCTGTAATAGAGCACAGTAATTCCTCCAGGCTGCTTCTGAAACTGACTTGGCTAGTTTTGACCCTAAAAGGCTTTGGGTCAAAACAGGATCTGGGGCCAGGGTACTGAGAGAAGCACCTTGGGGTGCATGTGGTGGGAACAGTGAGGTCAAGAACCTGTCCATGGGCATGTTAGCCCCTCCATCCCTAAGTATAAGCTGAATCACAGATGCCTGAAGCTGTCCTCACCCCCTGGACTCAGATCCCCATCCCAGGACAGGGTAGGGATCACTGACAAAGGGGTTTTGAGATGAGATGAGGTCCTGCACTGAGGAGAATGCAGGGGTGAGACAAGAATTCTGAATGATTAAGTTGAGGTTGAAATCATGGAAAAGGACAAATAGATCAGGAATAGCCAGCTGCTCAATGGTGTGAGAGAAACATAGGCCCTAAGAGGGAGCGGAATTGGGGGTACACTGATCAGGAGCCCCAGTAAGACAGAGTTCTCTTGGCCTCAGAATGGTAAGAACTCAATTTTGGTTGCTCTCCCTTTCAGCCCAAATCCATTCATTCAGTAAATATGTACTGAGTGCTTGTTCTGTGCTAGACACACCTTTGTTCTGCTATCTTCACATCTTGCATTTCTCCCTCACCGCCCTAATCGGAGCTGTGCCCTCCCTCCATTTGGCAATCCTTTCTGGCCACCAGTTTCAAAGTCCAGTTTCCTCTCAACTGGCAAAGAAGAGCTGCCTTCCCACTGTTCGTCTTCCCTCTGTCTCCCCTCACTCCCAGAATGTACCCTCCTGTTCTTTAATCATATTTCTCCTTCACTTGCTCCTGTCCTTGTTTATTTCTCTTATGTTCCACTGTTTGTACATATGTTCTTTATAAACCCAGCAAATATTTGTTGACTGCAGACCAGGTGCCCTGCCCTGTGCTTGAAGCTGTGGGTAATAAGCAACAAGTCTTTGTCGCTGTCCCTTTCCCCAGGGAACTGAAAAGTATGTCAGACTCACATGAGGAACACTAAAGTAACAGGACAGTGTCTGATTGGGAGCTGAGATAGTGTACGTACAAGTAGTGATGATATGTGACATGGATATTCCACTTTGTAGCTTTCCTATCTATTGTGTCATTTGTGACCTTAGAAGGGCACAAATGTGCCAATAGAAGGTTATCTACTGTGCCCTTCCAACCATCCCTTGAGGTAGGAAGGGCAAGAGTATCCCCATAGATTCAGCAGGGTTACTTACCCCATTACATAGCTATAAGCAGTGTGCTTGAACAATGGGGATAAATGAATGAACTGCCGAGGGAGGAGAGTGGAATTGGGAGAGAGTCCGGCAGGAAGGGGTTGCTTAGTGAGGACCCACTCGGAATGGAAACTGTAGAAGTATTAGGCTGGGGCTTTCCTGGTGGCTCAGATGGTAAAAGATCTGCCTGCAATGCCTGGGTGGGAAGATACCTTGGAGAAGGAAATGGCAACCCACTCCACTATTCTTGTCTAGAGAATCCCATCGACAGAGTGCCTGAAGAGCTACAGTCCGTGGGGTCACAAAGAGTCAGACACAACTGAGCGACTAACACACACACACACAGACACACACACACACAGCTGAGACAGAGGTCAAAGCCTTGAATCCCAAACAGACGCACAGACACACACACAGACACACACACACACAGACACAGAAACACACACAGACACACACACAGACACAGACACACACAGACACACACGCAGACACACACACAGACACACACACAGACACACACACACACACGGCTGAGACAGAGGTCAAAGCCTTGAATCCCAAACAGAATCATTTGCCTATTGGATA
The DNA here is from genome assembly GCF_032405125.1 of Capricornis sumatraensis. Classification (NCBI taxonomy): domain Eukaryota; kingdom Metazoa; phylum Chordata; class Mammalia; order Artiodactyla; family Bovidae; genus Capricornis; species Capricornis sumatraensis. Next base: position 67,992,572 of record NC_091074.1, on the reverse strand, counting down.
CAGAGCTGTGATAAGACCAGGATATATTGGGGTTTTTAGAAGGCTTTCCTGGGATATAATAAGAGAACAAATTAGAAAGCTTACAGTTTAAATGCTGAACTTAAAAAGAGAGACAGAAAAAGGAAAAAAAAAAGAAAAAGACCTAAAAGAAGATGGCCCAAAATGTATATGGGTGGGATTTTTTTCACCTTCCACTTAGTGCATTCTCCAGATTTTCAACCTTTCATAATCAGAAGAAAAATCATTTTAAAAAAGAAGGAAGCTATTGCAGCAGCCTATGCCTGTTTATGGGGTGGGGATGATAATAAGTCAGGAAACTAACTGGCCCTTTCAGCACCTCAGACAGAAGCTCCTGGAATAAATTAAACCAGTGGTGGAGTCAGAGGTGAGGAAAGATCAGAGAGCTCCTTCTAAGGACAGTAGAGAGGAGAAACAAAGATAGTCCCATGCCATGACCGGGGGTGACTGGGAAGATGAGAAGACCTTGAACTACAGAAAAGTCAAGAGAAGAAATTTGGAAGTGAAGGCAATGGGTCCTTGGAATAGTTAAACATGGGAAGTCACGGCTGGGTGTCCAAAGAGAGAGGTGATTGCAGCCCCTTGCCCTGACCCACAGCACCCCTTGCTCCTCAGGTACTTGCAGTGGTGGTACCAGAAGACCCAGGTGGAAAAGAAGAAACCTTTCATCGACCTCATCAACTCTGTGCCCCTGAGACAGATCTACGGTGAGCCTCACTCCAGCCCTGCTCAGTCAGAGAGGGCAGCATCCAGGCCCACGTGGAGCTAGGCAAAGAAGCCTTCAGCTTCTTTAAATTGCACTGACCCATTTCCTAGGGTTTCCCCCCACCCCAGCTTTATTGAGATATAACTAACATAGAACACTGTATAAGTTTAAAGTGCACAATGTGTGAATTTGATATTCTCCCCCGACCCCCCATCCCAGGTTTAGGGGAACCCATCTCTATAGTCTAGAAAGTGATAAATGGGCTCTTTTTCATCTCCCATGCCCCTCTGACATCGTAATTCTTTCTCTAGGTTGTCCCTTGGGTGGCATTGGGGGAGGCACTATCACCAGAGGCTGGAGAGGCCAGTTCTGTCGTTGGCAGCTTAATCCTGGAATGTACCAGCACCAGACAGTCATCGCTAACCAAGTAAGAGCCAGGAGGTAGAGCAGAGGTCCCGGACAATACTTCCCAGGCAAGAAGGGTCTCTTGGCTAGTGTAGGATGTGGCGATTAGAGATGTACATGATTCCATCTAGTATTTTCAGGATGTTTTCTGTGTGCCAAGCCCTGTGCTGGGGTGTACTATAGGAATGAGACACTCAGAGTTCATGTTCCTTGAAAGAAAAAAGGTACCCCTATGCCCTTTATTTCTCTAATAAATGCCTCCTACCTGCCTTGCTGCCCCATCTCCACTGATTGAGCCTGTCCCCAGCCACAGAGAGTCAGACAATTCCGGGATCACTTAACCTGCTTGAAAGATCAGAAGGGAAAACAAACCAAAAGTCTGCAAATGCACAGGAAAACATGCATGCACAGAGCACCCACTGCTTGCCCTGATTTGCCAGCCGTCAGCCACTTCGTCACTGCTAGGCCTTTGATTGCCAGAGGCATGTGGGCTACCTTTCATCATCACTGTCTAGTGCCCTCCCATGTTGAGTTGTCCACCAGGTTCCTATTTCCTGTCTGAGGGAGGCCTCCAGCTCATCTTCAAAGGAGAAATGACTAGCAGACCTTGAATTCTATTAATGACACTGCCTTTCCTAGTTCAGGTTCACCAGCCCTGTCCAAGGCCCCAGACTTCCTCTCTGGCTCATCCCTGAGGTATCCTGAGGCAAATGCCTTCCAGAATCATGACTCTTTTTTTGTATAATATTTAATATGTAAAGATAGTTCTGTAAGGGAAGTACCATTATTATGCCCGTTTTACACATGAAGCAACTAAGTACCATGCCCAAGGTCACATGGTTGGTAAATGGAAGCACTGGGATTCAGAACCAGTTTTCTCTGTGGTTATAAGCCTGTAATGTTAACCATTACCTACTATTCCAACAACATAAAAAAAAATTATTTGATGTATACATTAAAGATATTAGGCGTACTTTGAACCGAGGGAGGAGATATTAACCCCTCACAGCCTGTACCCTCCAGAGCAGTCAGGGAGTCAGAACGTAAACACATTATCACATGCTGGACTGGAAGGGTAGGGGGACACACAGGAGAATGGCTCACTGCTTGAGGGGAGAGATGGCATTTGATCTAGGCCTTGAAGCATGAGGGGTTTTACCAAAAGGAGAATAAACACATGCAAAAGCATGGAGAAGGAAATGTATTGTGCTCAAGGAACAGTATTTGATACGACCAGAATATAAGGGCTTGAACAAGTAATGAATCTGATGGGCAGGGAGAGGCCACCTCAAGAATGAAACTTTGAAAGCCAGGTAGGTGAGTTTAGATTTTAGCCTGAGGGCCACGGAAGTCACTGAAATATTATAAACACAGACTAACATATCTTGAGTTCTCTGTAAGAAAGATCAGTCTGAAATCCAGATGGGGTGGGGCAGAGATGGTGTGGGGCTGTCTTAGGGCAGTTAAGACCAGAGCAGTGAGAAGGGAGAGCAAGCAGGGAGAAAGACAGAGAAGGCACGATTTGCAGTGATTCATTGAGTGTAGGCGGAAGGCCTGGGGGAGATGGAGTTAAGCTGTGGGGCGCGGGTCACCACTGCAGGGTCTGCAGGGGAGAAGCTACTCTGAGGAGAAGGGGTCTCATCTGAGATACCTGTTACCCCATTCCAGCCCACGTGCCTTCTTGGTTTAGTTCACAGTGTGTTTGCGCCGGAGAGGACAGACGGTGTACCAGCAAGTCCTGTCGGTGGAGCGCCCGAGTGTCCTGCGCAGCTGGAACTGGGGTCTGTGTGGGTACTTTGCATTCTACCACGCCCTCTATCCCAGAGCCTGGACTGTCTATCAGCTTCCTGGCCAGAACGTCACCCTCACCTGCCGCCAGATCACACCCATCTTGCCCCATGACTACCAGGTGAGGCTCCCTCTTGGTTTCCTCTGTGCTCTCCCTTCCCCAGGATCTCTCTCCTGGAAGTGTCATGACCTGTGCAAGACAGGGGGTGGGGCGTGAACTTCACGCTGGTTTCCTAGGACCACCACCCGATTGGTCTTCTGGCTCCTAGTAGACAGCTTGCCAGGCAATGTGGGGAGATGCAAGTGGAAGACACTGTATTAGCGGGTATCTGAGTCAGCTCCTCGGTGCCAAGGACTGATCCTGGGAAGTGGGGCCAAAGGGCTACACAGGGACCCTCTGAGTCTGACCTTCTGCTCCCAGGACAGCAGCCTGCCTGTAGGAGTCTTTGTATGGGATGTGGAAAATGAAGGGGATGAAGCCCTGGAAGTGTCCATCATGTTCTCCATGCGGAATGGACTTGGTGGTGAAGACGACGCCTCCGGGGGGTTGTGGAATGAGCCCTTCTGTCTGGAGCGTGATGGAGAGACGGTTCAGGGGCTGCTGCTGCATCATCCAACCCCCCCAAACCCCTACACCATGGCTGTGGCTGCACGACTCTCGGTATGGGGGTGCCTGCCCTATAGCACTGCCCTGAAGCCCTGCTGTCAGCCTGACCCGAGCCCAATCCCATACCACTGTGGTCTCTTCACTTCCTCAGCTCCTGAGTCCTATCCTCACCATAGCCCTCGAGCCGGTGGAATTTGGAGGTGGGAAGATGTAGAGGGGAGTTAGTCAGGAGCCACGCACCTATGGAGTTTCTCCTCACAAAGTCTTTGACCCCTTAACAGGCAGACACAACGGTAACCCACCTTACAGCCTTTGACCCTGACAGCGCCGGGCAGCAGGTGTGGCAGGATCTACTTCTGGATGGACAGCTGGACTCCCTCGCTGGTGATGGGGGGTCTCACGGGGAGGTGGAGGGAAGAGAGAATGTCCCTGTCTTCAGAGCAGGGCTGGGAGGCCTGGTAACCAACAGGCCTTCCTATGTCAGGGATCTCTGTGGCCAAAGTGGGTACTCACTCATTTTGTGCTTCTCTCAGGAAAAAGTCTCCCTTCGCAGAAAGGAGTAGGCATCGCTGGGGCTGTGTGTGTTTCGGGCAAGCTGCCACCACGAGGCCGGCAGCGCTTAGAGTTCTCACTGGCTTGGGACATGCCCAGAATCATGTTTGGAGCAAAGGGCCGGGTCTACTACAGGTGACGGGAATGGGAGTGTGCACGGATCATGGTGCTGGGGCTCTGAGTAGAGCCCATGTTCTCATGCCTCCCCTTCTGCCCACCTAGGCGGTACACGAGGTTCTTTGGCCCAGATGGTGATGTAGCACCCGCCCTCAGCCACTATGCCCTGAGCCACTATGCCGACTGGGAAGAGAAGATCTCGGCTTGGCAGAGCCCGGTGTTGGAGGACAGGTGCCAGTGGAGCCCGTTTCTTGCCTTTCTCCCAGACCCTCACACTTTCACTAAGACTCCCTGATTCACTCTCCACCACCAAAGTCAACAGAGGTGGTCTGGGATTCACTTGGGACCCCTACTTCACTGAACCCCAGAATCCTTCCTTTCCTGAAGTGCCACCTCATAAGACCATTACCTCCTCCTGCCTCCCCAGATCCTTGCCTGCCTGGTACAAATCTGCACTGTTCAATGAACTCTACTTCCTGGCTGACGGGGGCACAGTATGGCTGGAAGTTCCTGAAGACTCCCTGCCAGAGGCGCTGGTGGGCAGCATGGGTCAGCTCCGCCCGCTCCTGCAGGAGTATGGCCGGTTTGCCTACCTTGAAGGTACAAGCTGCCAAGGGGGCATGGTTTGTGTCCATGAGGCCAGTTAGTGCCCTGCTCCACGGCAGGAGGATGGGTTTTGCCTATCCCAGGGTACTGGCTAGAACATGAAGTGTGATGGCGCCCTACACCCCAATTCTAGAGGTGTGGCTAGGTAGGGCAGTATGAAGAAGCAACAGGAATCCTGGCAACGTGTTATCTCTTTCATTTCTGCAGGCCAGGAATACCGCATGTACAACACATACGATGTCCACTTTTATGCTTCCTTTGCCCTCGTCATGCTCTGGCCCAAACTTGAGCTTAGCCTGCAGTATGACATGGGTGAGAGTCCCTTTTGTGCCCCTTCTGCTTCTCAGTTCCCCACAGCCCTGAACCTCGGTGGTCCCTGACTTCTCTTCCACTGACATATGTGGATCCTGCTCACCAGTTCCCCTTGAGTCACACACACAGTTCTGTGTGCGACCCCAAGCCTACCCACTCCCTGCCCCGCACCCCCCCTTGTGTATCTGCTCCCCCAGCTCTGGCCACTCTCAGGGAGGACCTGACACAGCGGCGGTTCCTGATGAGTGGGGTAACAGCACCTGTGAAGAGGAGGAACGTCATCCCCCATGATGTTGGGGACCCAGGTACAAGTCCCTCCAGCACAAGGGCGCGTCGCTCCCTCCGTTTCCGCACCCTCCACCTGAGCCCGCAGTGCAGATGACCACATTTCCTCCCCTCCCCAGATGACGAGCCATGGCTCCGGGTCAATGCGTACGAGATCCACGACACTGGAGACTGGAAGGACCTGAACCTGAAGTTTGTGCTGCAGGTCTATCGGGACTATTACCTGACGGGTGACCAGTGTTTCTTGAGGGACATGTGGCCTGTGTGTCTGGTAAGGGACACGTGTGCAGTGGTCTGTGTACCAGGGGCATGTTTCTGGGTGTCTGGGGAAAGCCCAGCTGGCTACTGTTGTCTTTTCTTAGTATCTTGGTCTTCAGTATCTTGATCCCTCTCTAGGCCGTGATGGAGTCTGAAATGAAGTTTGACAAGGACCATGATGGACTCATCGAGAATGGAGGCTATGCAGACCAAACCTATGATGGATGGGTCACCACAGGCCCCAGGTTGGGGGGTAGGGATTTCCAGGGCCTAAGGTGGGGAACTGGGCATCAAGGGATTGTGGGCTCAGTGTGCCTATTATATTGTATAAGAGTGGCTGGAGCTGCCAGGCTGATTCCCCCAACCTGTGTCCCTCATCAGTGCTTACTGTGGAGGACTGTGGCTGGCGGCCGTGGCTGTGATGGTCCAGATGGCTGCTCTGTGTGGGGCACAGGAGGCCCAGAATAAGTTTTCTTCCATCCTTAGCCGGGGCCAGGAAGCCTATGATCGGCTGCTGTGGAATGGTGAGTTGGGGGATCCTAAAGAATCTCAAGGCAGCTCTGGGAGGCAGGAGACTTACTTTGTCCTCCCTCTCCAGGCCGCTACTACAACTACGACTGCAGCTCTCAGCCTCAGTCCTATAGCATCATGTCTGACCAGTGTGCTGGCCAGTGGTTCCTAAGGGCCAGTGGCCTAGGAGAAGGAGACAGTGAGGTGAGAGACTAGGAGGAGAAATCCTAGAGAAAACTAAGGGTTTTTCCTGGGGGTGGGAAGCAAGTATAAAAGACCGTGTTTCTTCCCTGTCCCTCTAGGTGTTTCCTACCCAACAGGTGGTCCGTGCTCTCCAAACAATCTTTGAGTTCAATGTCCAGGCCTTTGCAGGAGGGGCCATGGGGGCCGTGAATGGCATGCAGCCCCGTGGTGTCCCTGACACATCCAGCGTCCAGTCTGATGAAGTCTGGGTGGGCGTGGTCTACGGGCTGGCAGCCACCATGATCCAGGAGGTAATTCACTCCCTTCCCCGGCTCTCTGCCATCTGTACCTTGGCTATCAGACTCCTAATAACCTAATTCAATGCCATCTTATCCATCCAGAGAGCCTCCCCTCTTCCTTGGCATTCATTCTATTGCCTGTCTTCAGGCTTCTGCCTGTGAGCCAAATTTATCTCCCCCACTAGCCAGGAACTCCCTGAGGGCAGAGACCCTATTATCTCCATCTGTCCAGCTGAAATAGCTATTCAAGGGTTGCCAAGTAATGACTTCCCTCTCTCCCCTACAGGGCCTGACTTGGGAGGGCTTCCGGACAGCTGAAGGCTGCTATCGTACTGTGTGGGAGCGCCTGGGCCTGGCCTTCCAGACCCCTGAGGCGTACTGCCAGCGGCGGGTGTTCCGCTCACTGGCCTACATGCGGCCACTGAGCATCTGGGCCATGCAGCTGGCCCTGCAGCAGCAGCAGCAACATATAAAGGCCTCTGGGCCAATATCCAAACGGGGCACAGGACTATGCACCAGGCCCAAACATGGACCAAAGGAAGCCATGGCAAACCCGAGCCCAGAGTGAGTCGTGTGAACCGTGGAAGGAGGCGCTCACAGCCCAGCCTTTAGCCTGACCTTTCCTCTGCCACCACCCCACCCCCAGTCTCCTGCAACCCTGAGCCACCAGGACAATCATGCCCTCCCTTCTACCTACCCACCGTGCCAGTAAAGAGGGGTTGAGGGTGAACCATGTATCAGAATCACTTATTTATTTCTTTCTTCACCCCATCCCCTCACTGCATGACGTGTTCAGGGAGGTCATCTGATTCTCCTAGGCCCTTTCATGGGGTGACAGACATACACAGGTTCAAATAAAAGACCCAGAAAACCAGTGAGTGTGGTGTGTTTGAGTCCTCAGGCTTCCTGTCAGGGCACAGGACCTGAGGCTAGCCCTCTCCCATTCCCTTTCCTCCACACACAGACTAGGGGGCACCAGACACTGACAGAGGGCCCCCACATCCTCACATCTAGCCTGAGTATCTGCCCTGCAAGATAACAGATGTGGGCCTGGGAGTAGGGAGCCATCCTTCCTTTCTTGTGAGATTTGCATGCAGGGGAGAAATGGACTCTGGGCAGGAGCACTCTGAGAAACTATCAGGCAGTGGCAATTGCAGGGGAGGCTCTGCTCTAGGAGCCTGGGGCATGAGATGGAAGAGGCAGCAAGAGTTGCTAGCAGCCTGGAGCTCATGGTCCAAGCTGTCCTTTGGTACCTCTGACTGCAGGGCAGGTGGCTCCAGCTGTGGGGGGTCCTCGCTGGGGAGGGCACGAAGCTGACGGGACAACACTGAGGAGACAAAGCCTGTTCAGGGGCAGGCTGGGGCTCTCCCCTAGCCCCTCCTTAAGTGGTATCCTCAAGGTGCTCTCACCTCTGTGCTCAGCCGGCAGGCTCCCCCTTGTGTCCGAGGAGTACATAGCAGGTACGAGGAGGAGACAGAAGGAGAACAGTAGAACCTGGAGCACAGGAGAAAAGAGATGAAGAAGGGCTCTGCGTTGCACCCCTCTCCCTGCCACCTGAGAAAAGAATATCTCCTTCCATCACCATCCTCACCAAGACACAGGTGCTGCCGCTGCTGGCTTTGTTTGCTGTCTGAATCACCATGGCCTGGAGTCTCCTCAGCTGATCCAAAAGGGACCTGAAGAGGGGACAGTGAGCACCCCCAGCCTGGCACCTTGCCATACAACAAAACCCTCCTGTTAAGGCCATCCCCTCCATGTGTGCACTGGATCCTCTCTTACTTTTTGCAAGTGATCCCTTCTGTGACCAAAATACCAGACCTCATGAACACAAACACACACGTCTCTGCCCTGACTTAAACTTCTTTTGCAAACCCTTCAGTGGTTCTCCACTGCCTGATCAACTCTGTATACAATCCTCACCAGGGATTATATTCTCTATCTTCTGGCCCAACTCACCTATTTTAGGGTTCCAGCCAGACTGGACTAGGCTGTGTCCTCTCTGCCTAGAATGCTCCCCACCCCCATCCCAGAATCATATCTTCTATCAAACGCCATCTGCCACATGAGGTCTTACTCCCTCTCTTCCTTCTTGATACTTATACTTGTGAATTTATTCCCCATTACTGTGAGCTTCATGGAATCAGAGACCCACTAAAGACCAAGCATCAGACATACGTGAGAGATGCCCGGTGACAAATCAAATATGGAGCAGGAGAAAGACTGAGACAGTATTAAGTGGGAGGGATGAGAAAACCCTGATGTGAAAGAGCTGCTTACAGATTCTGTTCCTCCAGGAGCTGTACTTTGTTCTGTAGCTCCAGATTCTGGGCTGTGTATTTCAGGACCCTGGAGGAATAACAGGGATGTGGGGACATGGCCTGTATCCTCCCTTCAAAAACCTCACACTTCCAATTACCTGTTTCTCCCACCCCCGAGTCTAGCTCCCTTTCATACCTGCTTTCTAAACCCCCCACATACACCTTCTTCTTCCTACGGCTCTCTTGAGCAGACTTTTTGTTTCGAATCTTCCTCCGCACTCGTTTCAGGACTTGTTCCTCCATCTGGGAGAAGACAGGAAAAGGGATCCCATCAGAGGAACATTAGACCGAAGAGTTTGAAGGCAACCGAGTTCAATCTTCTCAAAGCAGAGATTCCTTCTACAATTTCCCTGACCAATAGGCACTCTGCTTCTGTCTGAATGCTTCTGTCCTCACAAGCCAAACCATTGTAACAATTTTGTTAGATAATAATTTTTTTTAAAAAACCTTCCTTATGAGCCAACATCTGCCTCTGTTATTTCTACCTGTCGGACTTACCTAGCACCTAATCTCTGGGGCCATAATAGAACAAAGGTCTTCAGCTATTTTAAAGCACTTGACATTTCTTCAGAGTTTTAAAAAAAAAAACTGGGCAAAAATTTTAACTCATCATCTTATCTCTTCTCAGGATGGACTGCATCTTCTTAATATCTGTCAAAGATAATAGGCTCAAAACTTAAGCTTTTTGGCCAATGTAAAAGAAAACAAGATAGTTACTGCCCTTCTAGTGGCAACACTATTAGATAACTGGTATCTGATGATACAACTGGGCTTCCCTAGTGCCTCAGCAGTAAAGAATCTGCCTACAATGCAGGCAACTCAGGAAACACAGGTTCCATCCCTGGGTCGGGATGATCCCCTGGAGAAGGAAATTGCAACGTACTCCAGTATTCTTGTCTGGGAAATCCCATGGACAGAGGAGTTTGGGGACCATAGTCCATGGAATTGCAAAGAGTTGGACACGACTTAGCGACCAAACAACAACAACTAAATCTGATGATACAGCTTCTAAACCCCATTCTCTTCCTTAGTAGCCATATCACACTGTTGACTCAACTTGTACTTTTTTTTGGCCACACCTCGCACTTGTGGGATCTCAGTTCCCAGACCAGGGGATTGCACCCTGGTGCAGACCAGGATTGCACCCTGACCCTGAGCAGTGAACGCACAGAGTCCTAACCACTGGATTGCCAGGGGATTGCCTCAACTTATATTTTTGAGAAATTAAAATTGTTAACCTTTCTGTTAACAGACATTGATTGCATCATAGTATCACAATACTGTGCATGTGAAGCTGCCACTCATTGCTTGAAACTCCAAATTTTACATTTACTCTTTCTATACTACTTAATTGTTATACTACTTGTTATACTACTCTAATACTTGATTTACTATTCAGCTACAAGTAAATTAGCATGAAACCAGTGAAATATAAGTATCAGAGCCCCGCGCTTGTACAGTACTTTCCAAATCCCTTTACTAATATTACCCTGATAATTTTGAATTCTTAGTTAAAAAGAACACCAAAATTTATAAAAGCACTACAAACCAGGATCTGTCCTTGCAAGCAGTATACTAACCACATGCCCCAGCTTCCTACTCAAAAATGTGCTAATCTCTCACCTCAATTCTTTTTCAAGTTACTGATACAAAATTAACAGAACTGGCCTACTTGGAACTCACAACCCCCGTCCCCACAATGGCAGACTTACCTTAGTGAGTGGAAGCATCCCAGGCAAAGTAAGCCCCTCCTTCTCCAACAACCTTTTCTCCTCCTCAGTCAGTATCAGCCTAGCAATCTCCTGCGGTTCCGGAGAGATGGGCAGCAGAGTTGCAAAGGGATTTCAGAAAGTAACGCGGAATACTGCCCCGACCCGCGCAATACGGAAATAATCCTCCTGTAAATCAAGTCAAGTACCTGATCTGCCGGCTCCTCCACACACAGTGGAGTCATCTGAGTCCCCTCTTTTCCATAGCTCTCATTATCTGCAAAAGGGAAAATATGAGTAGTCAGGCCTCGGAGTCCTCTCCTTTCCCAAACTTCACTTATTTCAGGCTTACCTAGATCTATGGAGACATGCTCTTGTGAGAGAGAATAGGTGTGGTCATGCTGGACAAGACAGGAGTTAGAGCTGCTGAAAACGTTCAACGATGATGGGGGACTCCGCAGGCAGCTCAGGAAATCCTCCACGTCCCAATCGCTCAGAGACTGCACAGGGTTCAAATTAACAGGCTTTGACCATCACCACCCCCTGCCTCAGGGACACCCCCACCCCGCCCACAAACCCGCCTCACGCCTCCCCGACTCAGAGCCCCCCACTCGCCTCAGAAAGTGGCAGCTCCCAATCCGGCGGAGACGCCAAGGCCTCGTCGGGCGCCGCACCCAAACCACCGCTTTCCTCTAGCAGAAAGCCTAGCAGGTCACGGTCACCCGGGTCCAACGCCAGCTCCATATGAGACATTTATGGAAAAGATGTGCAGAAACACAGGAGTTCACCTCGCCACCCGGACCCTATCCCCAACCAGGCGTAACCCCGACGGACTGTCAGTCGGCCCCACCTATCGGCTCTCCAGCGGCGTTTTCCTCCTAGCTGCTGGCGAAGGCTCTGAAACCGGGACACGCCTTCCAGACTCCACTCCCCGCTAGACTTCCTACAGAACACAAGTGACGCACCTACCCGCGAGGCATGCCGGGAGTTGGAGTCCCCCACCCCACCCCGACGCGGAGGCTGCCGCTGTACGCGCCACGTCCAGGGCGCGATGCAAATAGAGGGGACGTGCCTTCCGCCCCCGCAGTCCCTGAGGGCGGGCATTCTGAGGAAGCGGCTCCGCCCCGGGCTAGAAAAAGGAAGGATTAGAGCCTAAAAGGGAACTAGGGCGCAGTTCTGGCGCTTCCTCGGGACTGCACCGCACCCTCGCTTCCGGCTGGGGAGGGGCTGCCGGTCGTCAGCGGGCCCCCGAGCATCGAGAGCTGGGGCCAGAGCAGCTTCCTGCAGTGCCCGCGACCATAGAGCGCGGGCCCAGGGCGCCGCCCGCGGGTGGGGGACGTTCCCGGGACGGAAGTGGCCGAGAGTGTCGAAGGGAGGGCGAGGCCGCAGCCCGAGAGCCACCGGGAGAACGAGCGGGTTAGCGGGCCGGCGGGCGGGGCACAGAGCCGGGCAGCGCAGGTAGGCCGGACCGGGCGAACTGGGCCCTCAGGGTGGGGCCGCGACACCAGGCCTGGGAGGCGGGCGGGCAGGGCCCCTGACTTCTGCGTCTGTTTCGGGTCATGTTGGAGAGGTTCGCGTCCGGTGTATCTCTGGTTGTGCTCTGAGTTAAATAGGCCGTTTTTCGGCAGCCAGGCCCTTCCTGGAGCAGTCCTCGGCCTAGGATAGTTTTGAGGGAGGGTGAGGAGTGGGTGGCAGTGTGACGCAGGGCGGGGATCGGCTTTGAGGTTAGCTGATAGCGGGTACGTGAGCAGGAACGGGTGAGTTGGAGATTAAGTGGAGTTGGGTTTTAGGAGTTAAGGTTAGCTTTAGGAGTGTACAGCTGGGGTTAAAATTTAGATTTATTAGTGTGAGGTGCGTTTTGTGTAGGTGAAGTTTGGATTAAGGGCATTATTTTGTTTTCTGTAACGACCAACGTTAGAGTTCAGGTTAACGTATGTCAGAGTTCAGGTTAAGGGTCAACAACAGAAACTAAGTTAGAAGTCCAGTTTTAGGGATTAGAGAAGGTTAGCATAGCCAGTACAGGGGATAAACAAGAAAGGGGTGAATCAGGAATCAAGTGACAAATGAACTTTTAGGTTTAGGGATGAAGATTCAGGGTTAAAGGTCCAGAGTTGATGCTACAGGTAAAAATTAGATCAAAACTGGGGATCAGGGATTGGATTCAGGTATGTGGTAGGACAGGGATGCCTGTCAAATCCAGTACTGGGAATCAGGAGACAAATTATGGTCAGCATTAATGTTAGAAATTTCAGGCAGTTTTCTGTGCTGTAGTTGAGGTCAGGGTAGTTGATCTCAGGCAGGTGAAATTTAAGAGACTGGCAGTAGGTAGATGCCCTTGTTTTGTGGGGAAGGCTTCTTTGGCCCAGGGAAATGACAGACTAATTTCAGGCTAGAGTTCTGGGCTAGCTGGAATTGCTGGCATCAGGGATTCCAGCTTAATTCTATTCTCTAAGCCTCAGGCTCTTGCTGTGACCACCACAGTTGAGGCGGAGGGTTCTTGGATCCTGTTGTTTACAAGGTAGGAGTTAGAAAAGAGTTAGGGACCCAGGACATGTACAGGACTTAGTAATCGTGGTGGACTGCCTAGGGGAGAAGGGACTGGTGATTAAGGGGGAAGCAGACCAAGGACACTGTTCCCATGCAAGAAGAGGATGGCTTAATTCTCTGAAAGTTCAGCCCTACTACCTCCATTTTCCCTCAGTCTCTTGAAATTAAGCCTTCCTCTCCAACTCTTCTCCCTGGCCCTGCATTTCACACCCTCAGGCATACCCACCGACAGAATACTTCCCTTGCCGTTAGCTTTCCCATGCGGTTCATGTTACCTTCTCAGCCTCAGTTCTGCCTCCCTTCCCACCTCTTAATCCACACATCCCACCTTCATTTACCCTCATCCACATCTGAGCTTTCCCATCATTTTAAAGCACTCTCCCGCCATATATTTACCTGCTCATTCACCTACATATCTCCTGTTTATCTGCTAAATACCCCACCACCAGCTCAACACTACTGCCAAGCCCTCACAGCCCCTGCTATATACCATTCCCTGATTCTAAGCCTCCTAATTTCTTGGTCCAGTTATAGATCCCCTTCCCCCACTCCCCCAACAGAAAAGAGGAAATGAGACCCAAAGAGGAAACTGGGTCTTGCTGATCCCACGCCCAACCAGGCCACTGACCACACCCCCTTTCACTCCCAGCCTGACCCTGCCACTGACCACAACACTGTCCCCTACCCAGCTTGACCCAGCCACTGGCATCAGCCCATCCCCCTCAACTCCATTTTTACTTAGACACTGCCAGCGTCTCTTCCCTGTCCCCCTGTTCCACTCATTCAACCTGATTTAGCCACTGACCACACATCTCTTCTCAACCTCCTACCGCCTGACCTGGCCTCTGACCTCATTCCCTGTCTTAGCCTGGATTCACGTAATTGTTCTTCCTCTTCCCCCAGGCTGATTCAGTAACTTATTATATCTATATTTTTCCCACTGTTATCTTCCCTAGCTTGTCCTTGCATTTTTCTCTTCCCCCATTTCCAGTCTGGTAATAGTCACTAAGCCCATCCTTTCTGCCCCTACCTGACTGCTAACTGCATCCCCTAAGGCAGCCTCATGTTTGCATTCTTACCTCCTCCTGTCCTTTCTTTCCCCTCTCCCCAGTACCTTACCTAAATTCAGGCACTTTGAAGTACCTGCTGATGACTGGAAGCTGTGGGCTTCCAGCCTCACTTTGGGCCCTGGTTCCTGAGTTAAGCTTGTCATCAGATCCTGTTGGTTCTACCTCTTCAAATTTCTGATGAGTGGCATCCTCTCCTCCATTCTAATTCTGGCTTCATTACCTCCGACTTGTGCCAGTGCAGGGTCTTTATAACTAACCTCCCAGGTAGCTGCCAGAGTGAGTTTCCTGAAGTCTAGTTCTGGTTGTGCCCCTTTTCTGATCATCGCCTCCCTTGGCCTCCTGTTGCCCTCTTGTAGGTGAAATCCCGCATCTTCTTCCTGAGTCCACCCCTGCCTTTCCATCCTAACCTTGACTTCCCCATCACTGCTTACTTGCAGGTACCCTGTGCTTCAACCAGCCTGCTCCTCACTTCCCTGAATGCTCCTCCGTGATTTCCTGCTTTTCCACCTTTGCTTATGCTATTCTCTCTGCCTGGAATGCCACCCCTGACTCATCTCCGGCTGGCTGGAATAGTGGAGAGAGCTTGGGCTTTGGAGTCAGAAAGACCTGGGTTTGGATCCTGGCTTCACAACTTATTAGCTGTGTGACTTTGGACAAGCACCTTGAGCAAGTGTTTAACTTCTTTGAGCCTGAGTTTCCTAATCTGTAAAAATGAAAATAACGACACCTACCTTGCAGGGTTGTTGTAAGGATTAAATGAAATTGTGTACACAAAGCAATTGACATATCGTCAATAAAACATAGATCATTGTTTTTTCTTATTATCTCTTTTTGTTTAAATCTTAACTTCAAATGACACTTTTCATGGAGACATTTTAGTCCCCTTTGCCTGACCTGAAAGGGATCTCTTCTATGAGCGTGTACTGTTTGGTTCTTACCTCATCCTGCCTTCTATTATAACTCTGTATGTAGCTATCCACTCTGCTGAGGGCAGACGTGAGTGCTTACCCTTCTTGGTTCCCAGCCACTGAGAACCAGGGCCTTCCCCACAACAGACCCTCAGAACTGCTCACTGGAAGACTGGAAGGAGAAAGCCCACACAAGAGACATTGGGGCTGAGTGTTGTGTGCTTGACGACAGAGGTGGAGTCTTTATGGGAAGATAACGTTGTTGTGATGGAGCTGTGTAGGGGCTGTGTGCTTGAGATAATGTGTATGTATGTAGAGACTATAAGTAACTTTGTAGGAAAGAGCTCAATGCATAGGCTGGGGTACATTTAGGGAGAATGAATATTCATGGATCAGGATGGAGGTAGGCAAGGGTTATGCTGGGGGAGGTCAGGTCCAGCCCTTCAGCTGCCCAGTCC
Organism: Capricornis sumatraensis; assembly: GCF_032405125.1. Classification (NCBI taxonomy): domain Eukaryota; kingdom Metazoa; phylum Chordata; class Mammalia; order Artiodactyla; family Bovidae; genus Capricornis; species Capricornis sumatraensis. The sequence continues at coordinate 67,976,916 of NC_091074.1, read as the reverse complement.
AGCCCTAAATGAGCCTGCCACAGCCTGAGGCCGGATATGTCAGTCTCACCCACAGCCCTCCCCTCCTCCCCGCGGTTACAGACTCAGAGGCCAAATTTGGTAACAGACTTAAGTGTTACTCCCCCCAGCCCTCTTACATTCTGAGTCTGTCTTCAGCTTTCTCTCTCCCTCTGTCCCTCTCTGTAACTCCCTGTTTCTCGGCAGCTCCCTCTGTAGGTATCTGCTCTGACTATATTCTCTATGTCCCCCAAATTCCTTACCCCCAGTACACTTACATTCCATTCCTTGCTGGGATTTGACCTCTGTCCTCTATCCTCCCCCCCACCCCCACCCCCAATTGCCCAACTCCTCTGGAATGCATCTCAGGAATGTCTTGAGGGAGGAGGAGCTCTCTGGGAGGGGGACATGGGGGGGGAATTGTTGCTGTTCCATAAAACATGACAGAAAGTAGAAAGGGGGGCAAAGTTCTCCAGCCGGAACAGGACCTGGATAGCTTCTCCCCTTACTTCCAGGGCCCGCTTCTGTGCTCTCATTGCCCCCAGCTCATTTGATTCCTTTTGCTCCTTCACCCACTTGTAGCTGTGTGGGTGTCCACTCAGGACCAGCTTGAAAGTGATGGTAGCCATGAGTCAACTCCCTTATCGGGGGCTCAACAGAGGTTTCCGTGCTTAAGGAGGAAGGGGGGTGTCCATATATCCGGAGGAAATTGGGGGAGATGTGCAGTTTCAGCTGAGGGTGGAAGGTCTTTTCAGTGTGTCCTTGGCTTGACAGACCTTCCAGCCTTCCAGCGACCCTACAGCCAGGTCTGTCCAGCTCTCGGGAGAGGTGTGCCAGGGATGGGGAGGGGGGCAGAGACCTAGAACTGGGGAGAGTGGGAGGGTCCCCTCTTGTTGGGAGTAAGGATTGAGGGCAAGCTATGGTTTCTTCTTTTTGGAGACTCGAGATTATTTATAAGGTCAGAAATTGTCTGTCAGACTCCTGATCCAGACCTTTGCCACATCTGCCTCCTGTCTCCTGTTTCTACCTAGATTTTCAATCTCTCCTCATCTCTTCACCCTCCAAAAACACACCCCTCCCCAGCTTCCCTGGTTCTCAGCTGCTGCCTCTGTTTCCCACCTTCTGCTTCTAAGACCCCAACCTCCGCTTCCAAGCTTCCCTCTAGCTGTGCTTTCTCCCCCTTGGGCCTAGCAGTTTGCAGAGAGGGGAATGGGCTGCCTGGGTGTGCGCATCTCTCTTAGGTAGGAGGCACCAATCCCTGGACGGAGCTGGTCACATCATCAGCTGCCAGGCAGACTTGTTGTCTGGTGCTCTGTGCGCCACCTGCCACCTCCATGGAGGGTGGAGCCTGGAGGGCGGGGGAAAGCTGGGTGGGACTAAGACACTGTCAGGAGAGGCAGCTGAGCTGGAGGGCAGTGTTTGAGAAGGACTTACTGAAGAGGACAGAGCATAGGAGGAGTTATGGTGAGAACTGGGTATTAACCTGCTATCTTAGAAGGAGCAAGGCCTGAGGAGTTAAGAGGGACTGGGCTCTCTCTCTGAGCTGCCTTGAAACACACACATATCCAGTCTGATTCCCCTTCTGCAAAATTAAAGAGTTGGCTAGATCACTTTAGAGATCCCTTTGGATTAGAAAAACCATGATTCTGGCTTGACTGCTGGGGGAGCCAAATGTGGACCGAGCTGCTCCGAGAGGCCCCAGCATGTCAAGTTACTGGAGAGCTGAGACACGTAAGCCAGGATGGCTTGAACAGCAGTGTTGGGCCTCCCTGCCAGACTAGCTCAAGTCAGTGTTTGCAGGACTCAAGAGCCCTTGGGGATTATCTAATATAACGTCTTCATTCTGCAGAGAAGGAGAATAAAGCTGTGAGAGGAAAGATCACATGATGAGTCAGGGCAGCGCTCTGGAAATCCCAGACAGGGAGAAGTCAGAAGGATATAGTAAGAGACAAAGAGAAAAAGACTGAACCAGGAAGGGTGAAAATAGGGCAGAGACAGGACTGGGAAAGGAGGTGAGCAGGGACAAGGGTAAGAGAGAAACACTTGGAAGAAAGAAGGGAGGCCCAGATTCCAGTGCTGGGGGTGGGGTGGTGTCCTCAGGTAACACTGTTTCAGACCTGCCTTTGTGCCTTGCAGACCAACCTCTCCTTCAGAGGTCTCAGACACCTAAGACTAGTCCTTTTGATACAGCTTATCTTTCACTCTTTAATATCATTAAATAAAACAAGAACACACTCACTGTTTTCTGCTTTGGTGACTCCCTTTCCCGGTTCTCCATGTGGGGGGCCTCCTCTCCTCCAGTGAGGGTGTATTCTAATGCCCTGATGCCATGGGCCAGGTATAGCCAGGCTGGAGAGAAGAAGCCGCCACCATGGTTGCGCTCTCGCTGAAGATCAGCATTGGGAATGTGGTGAAGACGATGCAATTCGAGCCGTCTACCATGGTGTATGACGCCTGTCGGATCATCCGTGAACGGATCCCAGAGGCCCTGTCTGGCCCTCGTGAGTCTGACTGCCCAGGTGGCTGGGGCGGGAGCCCTGGTCCCTTCTTATTCCCAGGCTCTTGGCCTTGGGAGATGACTCTGTTGGCCCCAAGGCCTCTCATCTCTCAGGTCTGTGTTCCCTGGGCCCCGCCCTCCTCTTTAGGCCCAGGATCACTGGGAAGATAATAAGGGGTAGTGGAGTAGCCATTCAGCTACATTGGGGTTTTTCTTTAAGCCTAAGCTGACCCATCTTCTCTTTTAGCCAGCGACTTTGGGCTGTTTCTGTCAGATGATGACCCCAAAAAGGGTATATGGCTGGAGGCCGGGAAGGCTTTGGATTACTACATGCTCCGAAATGGGGTGAGTATCACTTCACAAGGACCACCAATATCCTCTGCCATCACTTCCCTCCTTCTGCCTCCTATTCAGCACCCATATCTGTTGTCTTTGAGCTCTCCCATGCTTTCTAATAATAGGCAGTCATAATACCCTGTTTTCACACAGTCTTCCTTTTAGTAATCTACTTTCCTTCCCTCTCTGGCTACCTAAAAAGAAAGTAATATCTTTAGCTTAAAGTGGGCCTCTCCTGTTCCTGACCCAATAGGACACCATGGAGTACAGGAAGAAACAGAGGCCCTTGAAGATCCGCATGCTGGACGGCACCGTGAAGACTGTCATGGTGGACGACTCGAAGACTGTCACCGACATGCTCATGACCATCTGTGCCCGCATTGGTAAGGGGCGTGCAGGGCTGGGGGCTCAGAAGGAGGCCTAAAAACTCTGCTGGGGATGCTACCAACCCCCCCCCCCCCCAGGCATCACCAACCATGATGAATATTCACTGGTTCGAGAGATTATGGAAGAGAAGAAGGAGGAGGTGACAGGGACCTTACGAAAGGACAAGACACTGCTGCGAGACGAAAAGAAGATGGAGAAACTGAAGCAGAAGTTGCACACAGATGACGAGTGTAAGCAGAAGGGGACTGGCGAGGGCATTTGAAACAACTGGGGTGTCGGGGGCAGCCATTTCTGTGTTATTTTCTGAGTTTTCTTTTGCAAGGTACTGTTTAAACACTGGGGCTGCATCTGTGGTAAAACAAAGTCCTATGCTCATGGAATGGAACGTATTACTGAGAGGGTGGGACATGAAGAAACAAAAAATCAAAGACTGACGGTGTAAGGGCTGCAGGGACTTGGCACTGAGGGGACCCTCTGTGCCCCAGTGAACTGGCTGGACCATGGCCGGACCCTGAGGGAGCAGGGAGTGGAGGAGCATGAAACGCTTCTGCTCCGGAGGAAGTTTTTCTACTCAGACCAGAACGTGGACTCCCGGGACCCCGTCCAGCTGAACCTTCTCTACGTGCAGGTAGGGAGAGGATGGGCTGGGTGGTGGGCGGCAGGGAGAGAAGCAGGAGTGCGGTGGGGCGCCCCTGCTCCCCACACAGCATTTGTTTCCTCTCTCTGTGCTTCCAGGCACGAGATGACATCCTGAATGGCTCCCACCCCGTCTCCTTCGACAAGGCCTGTGAGTTCGCTGGCTTCCAATGCCAGATCCAGTTCGGGCCCCACAATGAGCAGAAGCACAAGGCCGGCTTCCTTGAGTGAGTGACCTCGTCCCATACCTGTCAGGGCCCAGGACTCCCTGCCACTGCGGCCCTAGAATAGTGCGCCTGTCTCCGTCCCAGGCCTTCTCCCCTGCTTCCTCTTCTGAGTTCCCAGGGCCTGACCCCCACGGGGGCCTTTTCAGCCTCCGTCCTCCACGTGTCTCTTTCCATGTGGAATGTGAAAGTGGTCCAGACCCTGCCTCTGCCCCCTACCTCTGAAGCAAGCATGTCACTTTTTTGAGAGTCTCTGAAGAATTGTGCTGCAATAGCCAGAGGCAAACAGGGTACATTTTTGTCACAGGAAACATCAGATTTCAGAAGTCTCATAGGTCTCATCCACTGATATTTCTCAGAATATATAGAGTTTGATGTGGCTTTCTCAGCTTCCTACAAGCATGGTCATCCTTCTAGTGAGCCCCTTCTGCTCTTGTGTCCCTAAAATTGTGATCTAGTCTTTATTTTCCCCAGGAAATGAGCCTCCAACTCAAGTTCCGTCAGTCTCTTTCCCTGCAGAGAGAGATGCAGGCTGCATTCAAGAGTTAGTACTAAGTCACTTCAATTTCAGGGACAATCTAGACTCTCATGCCTTGAATCTTCCTTCTCCCCAAAGATAACACTCTCCTAGACATCTCCTCACACCCCCAGGCCCACAGTCCATGGCCCACATAGCCCTGATGCTGTCCACTACATGCTGACCCTCCCTTTTCTGGTGTAGCCTGAAGGACTTCCTGCCCAAGGAGTATGTGAAGCAGAAGGGAGAGCGTAAGATCTTCCAGGTGAATGGGGGCAAGGGACATGTTTGGGATGACCTGGGAGCTTTGCTGCCTAATCCTACTGACTGAATGGACCCCCTCCTCGTCACCCCTACCCTGCTTCCGCCCACCAAGCTGTTCTCCTACCTCTCATGTGCCAAGAAAGCAAAAGACCTGGGCTTCTGGCCTGCGCTGTATCACTGCATCTGCTGTGGAACTCAGTTCAATAATCTTGTTTCCTTTCCTTTCCCTCTAACATGGGATAGCTGTCTCCCCTGAAGAGGACTGATAGGGAATCACTGTGAAGAGTAGATCTTTGTACAGATGGAAGGTGTTATCTCTGCTCTTTGAATCCTCAGCCCAAAAGGCCTCCTGTTTGACCTTCTACTTCCTAACTATCCTTTCACGTCTATAGAACATGTCCAAGTCCCTTAACTGTATCCTTCGCTTCTTGAACCATTGCTTCAGCATATTCTATATCAGCCCATCCCCTCACCTTCTCATTTCTCATAGCCTGCATCCCCTAACTTTTTCTGTGTTCCCATAATACTCTCCTACCATAGTTCACATCCCAACTTAACTTCTAGTCTGCAATGTCATCTTACTCAGATTTTGCTAAAAGTTTCCCCATTTCATACTCGAAGGCACACAAGAACTGTGGACAGATGAGTGAGATTGAGGCCAAAGTACGCTACGTGAAGCTGGCCCGTTCCCTCAAGACATATGGCGTCTCCTTCTTCCTGGTCAAGGTGGGTTACTGACCCTTCTCCCTGCCCACCCTTATCTCTGCTCTTACCCTTTCCTCTCTCAGTCTTTTGCCCTGCCCTGAGTCACATTTTCTGCCGTTCCCCAAGAGTTTCATTTTGTTCCTTGTGAAAACTTGCCCCCTTGTCAGCACATCCCTCCCTGCCCTGCGTTTTTCCTCCCTTTCCCTTTATCCTAATGTAGCCTTGTCCAGGTCCATCCATAGCCAACCCAGTTTAGCTCTCCTGCCATCATCAGCACCCCTTTGTGGTCTGGATCTGATCTCCTGACTAATAACATCCACGACCTCTGCCTCATAGGAAAAGATGAAAGGAAAGAACAAGCTGGTGCCCAGGCTTCTGGGCATCACTAAGGAGTGTGTGATGCGAGTGGATGAGAAGACCAAGGAGGTGATCCAGGAATGGAACCTCACCAACATCAAACGCTGGGCTGCGTCTCCCAAGAGCTTCACCCTGGTGAGCTGGGGTCTTGGGGGAGAAAGAGCTGTGTAGTTTTCAAAGAAGGGGCAGCCGCAGGGTCTCCCCAACCCCTCTGTGCAGAGGTAGGTACCCTGAAAATGATTCCAGAAAAAAGGAGAACTTTGGAGCTACTGCAGGAACTTGGAGTTTAGAATAGAGGAAAAACTCTGTACTGGAGAATGAGAGAAGCTAAAATGAAACATTTAAAAATCAGCAGAACCAAACTGTAACCAGCAAGCTGAGATCACAGGCCACTTGGAGTGAGGGAAGAAAAAGATGATAGAAAAATAAGCCTCCCTTCTTTCAGCAGCAACTCCTTACAGTAGCCCACCTCTAGCTTTGTGTTTCGGCATTACTAATTGAAGACTGATCCCACCTTGAGGAAGTGCCCCACTGAGAAGGGAAATTAGTAAAGGCGACTTTTCCATTTTGGATATTAGTGCTCATCCTTAACTCTGGTCATTTAGTGATGAATGTGTCCTCCCAATTTTATCATCAGGGTGACAGAAGAGAGACTTCCTAAATGCCATGTATTTGAAAATGTGTAGTGTAAAGGATACTCCTTAGAAATAAAGTATTTCCCTCCAAGGGAAATAAAGAACTAGGAGACGAAGAAAAGCTGTTGTCCCAGAGGCTGCTCGCATGGGAGGGCACCCTCAACCGCTTGGCCTTGGGCTCTTGCCCCACCAGTTCCTGTCCCGGGTTGTCTCAGGCTTCCCCACTGAGCCCCTTCCCCATTGTCCCCCTAGGATTTCGGGGACTACCAAGATGGCTACTACTCGGTGCAGACGACTGAGGGGGAGCAGATCGCTCAGCTCATCGCTGGCTACATCGACATCATCCTTAAGAAGGTGAGCACTGGCTCCCCGACCCGCACCTCCTCCGTCTCTTCCTGTACCTTGCCCGCATGCAGGTCCTTTAGAAACTGAGACCCAGGTTCTGGAAGATGGCTGACTGGGGAAAGATTAGAGGCTGCCTTTTCCACTTCCCTCTTCTTTGATGCTTGTTCCTTTTTTCTCCTACAGAAAAAAAGCAAGGATCACTTCGGGCTGGAGGGAGACGAGGAGTCTACTATGCTGGAAGACTCGGTGTCCCCCAAAAAGTACGAAGGAAGCTGGGCCCATTCCTTGGGCAGGGCATGACCCCAAGGACTGGAAGGGTGGGGGGTCCTTAGGATGTCTCTCTGTCAAGTCTCAGGCTGTGATGAGGCCTCACGCACCCCCCAGAGCGCAGGACAAGCAGAGGCAGTAGAGCAGGTAGGAAGGGGATGCGAGGAGGAGGTCCTCGACATGCTCCCTGATCGTCTCCTCTTCAGGTCTACTGTGCTTCAGCAGCAGTATAACCGGGTGGGGAAGGTGGAGCATGGCTCTGTGGCCCTGCCCGCCATCATGCGCTCCGGAGCCTCGGGTCCTGAAAATTTCCAGGTGGGCAGCATGCCACCTGCCCAGCAGCAGATTACCAGTGGCCAGATGCACCGAGGACACATGCCTCCTTTGGTAAGAGTGCCCCTACTGCTGCCATGATTCTGCTGGGCCCAGCTGGGAGTTAGGTAGCTATTCATATTCCTCTCCTTGGCCTCAGGCTCTCCTTTATCTTTTCCCTGTAAATGTTCCCTGTTACTCCTCCTTGTCTTGTAGACGTCAGCCCAGCAGGCGCTCACTGGGACCATCAACTCCAGCATGCAGGCTGTGCAGGCTGCCCAGGCCACACTGGATGACTTTGACACTCTGCCCCCTCTGGGCCAGGACGCTGTGAGTGTGGGACGGAGGAGGGCCAGTGGTGCTGAAGCTGGAACTCCAAGGACCAGGGTTGGGGTGAACTGGAGCAGAGCCAATCCTGAGGTTGGTTTCTCTTCCCCTCAGGCCTCAAAGGCCTGGCGTAAGAACAAGATGGATGAATCCAAGCATGAAATCCACTCCCAGGTAGACGCCATCACCGCTGGCACCGCCTCTGTGGTGAACCTGACTGCAGGTAGGCTGGATGCCCAGCTCTCTGGGCAATGGGGGTGGGAGGGCGGGTGTGTGCAAGCAGGAATGTGACTGCACCTTGACTCACGGAAGGGACTGTGTGTGCGCCTCCCTCAGCGTGGGGGTGGGGGTGGGTGTGTGTGTGTGTGTGTGTGTGTGTGTGTGTGTGTGAGAGAGAGACTAACTGCCTGTGACTGATCTCGTCTTCCTCCTCCCGCAAGGGGACCCTGCTGAGACAGACTACACTGCAGTGGGCTGTGCAGTCACCACCATCTCCTCCAACCTGACGGAGATGTCCCGTGGCGTGAAGCTGCTTGCCGCCCTGCTGGAGGATGAAGGCGGCAGCGGCCGGCCCCTGCTGCAGGCGGCCAAGGGCCTGGCGGGGGCGGTGTCAGAGCTGCTGCGCAGCGCCCAGCCAGCCAGTGCCGAGGTCAGGGGCCAGGGTCCCAGCCCAGGGATCGCAGGGTGGAAACGGAACCATGGGTGTGTAGGACCCCTGGACATCTTGGTGGAGACTGGGCAGCTTCTGACCGGTGTTCACTCTCCACAGCCCCGTCAGAACCTGCTGCAAGCAGCTGGGAACGTGGGCCAGGCCAGTGGGGAGCTGTTGCAACAAATTGGGGAAAGTGATACTGACCCCCACTTCCAGGTTGGTGACTCCCCCAGCCCCCAGAACCCCAGCTTCTAGGAGGTGACCTCTGATCCTGAATCCAGCTCTAGTCCAGCTACTATAAACTGACCCCTCAGAACCAACCTGAGCCTCTTTCCAGGAATCACACTGGGAACCCCCTCCCAGTCCCTTTCTGGGGGGCTAAGAATTCAGAACCCTGAATCCCAACTTAACCTATTAGTTCACCCTTGGCCCTTATTGGTGATATTTTTTTTTTTGGCCACTATCATCTTTCCCAGGCCTCCCCATAGGTAGCCCTCACCCCAACTTGAGGGCCTCTTGACCCCCCTTCTAATCCTTTAACCTCATACCCAGAGGATGCTGCCCCCTCCCCACCCCATGCCAGTTTCCTCAGCTGACTTGTCATCCTGGATTTCCCATGCAGATCTGTGCACCCAGCGGGGCTGGGTTTCCATCTCCCCCCGACCCCCCCACGGTAATGGCCTCTGGCCTGGGCCTTCCCAGCTTTGTCCTCTCTGAGCCGCATACACTCGCTCTGCCCCCTGCCCTGGCCTCTGGGGAGCAGAGCACGACGGGAGCTGGGGAGGCGTGGCACAGGCAGGACCTGAGAAAATGGGATCCAGAGGGTCATAAAGGGACTTGCTCCCGAGACTCCAGGGTGACTGCTTCCAACCAAAGGCAGAGAAGAAATAGAGAAAAAATGCTGGGCGTGGGAGGGATCCCCGGAGGGATCCCCCCCCACCATCCTGTTGTAAAGGCACTGCCCGCCCGCCCTCCCTCCCCATTGCCGTCCGGGTGTATCCGCCTCCCTTCGGTGTACACTGTTTCTCTCGGTGTGGGTTTGTTCTTTGGTGGGGGTTCTGTCGTACTTGGTGCTCGAGGCAGGGGCTTGGGTAGGTTCTGGTTGCTTCTGCACACCGTTCTGTGATTGGAGGCAGTGGGACTAATGAAACAGCTTATGCCTCTGAGAAGCGCCCTTGGACCCCAAGCTGGATCTCAGGCCATGCTGACCGCTGGTTTCTCACAGGACGTGCTCATGCAGCTAGCCAAGGCCGTGGCAAGCGCTGCAGCTGCCCTGGTCCTCAAGGCCAAGAGTGTGGCCCAGCGAACAGAGGACTCAGGGCTTCAGACCCAGGTCATCGCTGCGGCAACACAGTGTGCCCTGTCCACCTCCCAGCTGGTGGCCTGCACCAAGGTGAGCCCCAACGGTGCACCAGCCTGCTCCAAGAGGTGATGCTTCCACACACAAGAGCGTCTCATCTAGTCTCTTTGGCCCCCAAGGCCTCATTGTCCAACCTCACCACTGTTGTGAATACCACAGAACCACAGACACCACACCTCATGACTCCTTTCCCTCGCCTGCCTCTCTGACACTCACTTTGCCCACAGGTGGTGGCTCCTACTATCAGCTCCCCAGTCTGCCAAGAACAGCTGGTGGAGGCTGGGCGACTGGTGGCCAAGGCTGTGGAGGGCTGTGTGTCCGCCTCCCAGGCCGCCACAGAGGATGCACAGCTGTTGCGGGGGGTAGGTGCGGCGGCCACAGCTGTCACCCAGGCCCTGAATGAGCTGCTGCAGCACGTGAGGGCCCATGCCACAGGGGCTGGGCCTGCTGGCCGCTACGACCAGGCCACTGACACCATCCTCACTGTCACCGAGAACATCTTCAGCTCCATGGGTGATGCTGGTAAGGACACCCCCCTGGGAAGACAAAGAACCCCGATGAGGTTCTCTGAGCCTGCTGGACTCTTTTTTGCAGACCTGCCACCACACCCCTGAGCACTCAGCACAGGGCTGAGTGTTCAGTCTTTGAAATCACCAGTTCCCCATTTGTTAGGCAAGAATAGAATCACTGCCCTGCCTTCCTTGGTGCAGTTAAAGAGCATACGAAAGTATACACAAAAATAGATGGATAGTGGCATTATTAAGAGATAGCTGTCCCACCTCCACTTCGTCACTCCCAAAATCCTTCACGAAGAGCCTTTTCCACTTAAGATGGCGGAAAATACTCATTGGAGACTGTCTTCCCACTGTCACCCCACCCCCGTCACCTCTGCCCCCATCAAAACCCACCAAGAGATCTGTCCCTTTCCAAGATCCTGAACCCAGAAAACAATAACTTCAGGGAAATCAAGAACTTTTGCGTCTGCTTACTGCCCCTAAAAGCCTCATCTACCTTGTCTGCATCTCTCTCCCCACCCTGACACCCTCTCAGCATCTCTGGCTCTGTTTGCTGACTGTGCCTATGCTCTCAGGTGAGATGGTGCGACAGGCCCGCATCCTTGCCCAAGCCACCTCTGACCTGGTGAACGCCATCAAGGCTGATGCCGAGGGGGAGAGTGATCTGGAGAATTCCCGCAAGCTCTTAAGTGCCGCCAAGATCCTGGCTGATGCCACAGCCAAAATGGTGGAGGCCGCCAAGGTAGGGAGCCTTCTGTGCAGACTCCCAGACTGGGCCCTGAGAAGGGTCCAGATAATCACTCATCTATGGGAGCAACCTGGGAAAAGCGGAAGATACAAGAGAACAAATACAGGAGCACTGAGGAAGTAGACGCGCCCCTTGGCAGTGAGCGGATGGCACCAGACTTTCAGCCAGTGTGACTCGCAGAGTTCTTACTGACAGACAGGAGACCATGCCCCTCTGCTTCCTCTAAGTCTAGGGTCCGTGGTTCCAGCTGTTCCCTACTATGTGGCTACTGCTTGCCTGCTCCCTGAATGCTTGCACATGGGCGTTCAGTCCCAGGGGGTCCGTTGCTAGCAGCACAGAGAAGGACCAGGCAGTGGGACACAGAAACACCAGGTGTAGAAGGCAGCAGGAAGAAGCCGAAAGATTCCTGGGTCCCTGGACACTGGGCTCTTCACTTTGCAGAGTAACCAGGGCCCCTGCTCTGGTGTTCTGAGATCCCTGCTCTAAACTGTGTCCTCCTTGTCCCCAAGAGCCCCTCACTCCCCTTTGCTGGTGGCATTTTGTGGGGAGTGGGGAAAGAAAGAAGGCTACTTCCCTGGAGGGGAAGCAGAAACAGTCCTGCCTAAGGAAGGGCTTTCAGCATCCCAGAAGGAAGCCAGGGCCCACACGACTCCCCATTTACCCACCTGAGGGAGCTTGTCTCAACCATGATTACCTTTCAGCAGGAATGGTTAGAAGTGACTTTAAGAAAAGAAGTGTGAGTATGGAGACATAGAGAAGTGCTTACTTAGGATTCACAGGGATTCTGGGTGGTCACTGTCTCTGTCACCACCTCTCAGGGAGCAGCCGCCAATCCTGACAGTGAGGAGCAACAGCAGCGGCTGCGGGAGGCAGCAGAGGGTCTCCGCATGGCAACTAATGCCGCTGCACAGAACGCCATCAAGAAAAAGCTGGTGCAGCGCCTTGAGGTAAGGCTGGGAAACTGGCATGTGTAGGTGCTATGGGAGGAATGGAATCAGGAAGCGTGTGCGGGGACATGCTCGTGTCCTTGGTGCATGTTGGCATCCTCAGTGCCAACGGTTATTTCCTCAGGGAATAGCAGGGGCAGGGTAAGCCAGGGACGGGGAACAGGAACGTCTGAGCCTTGTCCTTACTGTTCTGTCCTTAAAGCATGCAGCCAAACAAGCTGCAGCCTCGGCTACACAGACCATCGCAGCAGCCCAACATGCAACCTCCACCCCCAAGGCCTCTGCTGGCCCGCAGCCCCTGCTGGTGCAGAGCTGCAAGGTGAGACGCCAGGAAGCACATGGGGGCCAGAGAAGGCACGGGAGGTGGGGACTTTCCCCCAGCCTGTGGGAAGGTGGTGCTCATGACATTTTTACCCACAGGCTGTGGCAGAGCAGATTCCACTGCTGGTGCAGGGTGTCCGAGGGAGCCAAGCACAGCCTGACAGCCCCAGTGCTCAGCTAGCCCTCATCGCCGCCAGCCAAAGCTTCCTGCAGGCAAGGCCCCCTTGTTGACCACTCAGACCACACCCTTCCCACTCCTCTTAGGGCCTCTAGATCTCATCAGTTTAAGTCTCTGCCCTTAGTCTCTTTCCCTGTACTGAACCCTAGTGCTCACCACATCCTGACCCTCATCCATCCCTGTACCCAAGCCCAGAGGGCATATGGTGTGCTTCATCTGCCCACCTATTCCCCAACAGCCAGGTGGGAAGATGGTGGCGGCCGCAAAGGCCTCCGTGCCAACAATTCAGGACCAGGCATCGGCCATGCAGCTGAGTCAGTGTGCTAAAAACCTTGGCACCGCATTGGCTGAACTCCGTACTGCTGCCCAGAAGGTATGGAAGCTGGCTATATTTTTGGAAGATGAAGGGGGTATCCTGGGATGATGGAGAATCTGTTCAGGCTATCCTAAAATGGATAACTGTAACCTCAGCCACAAGTGAGACCCTGTGTACCTCCTACCCCTCGAACTGTCCCCCTTCACCCCGTGTGTTTGTAGGCTCAGGAAGCGTGTGGGCCTTTGGAAATGGATTCTGCTCTGAGTGTGGTGCAGAATCTTGAGAGAGACCTGCAGGAAGTGAAGGCAGCTGCTCGAGACGGCAAGCTGAAGCCCTTGCCTGGGGAGACGGTAAGTACTTGTGAGATCTGAAGTCTCTTTCTCACCTGTGTCCCAGAGCTGCCCTGAACCTTTGTTGAAACTGCCTGCTGACTCTCAGTAGCTTCTCAAGCTCTCTCTTCCCTGTTTCTCCTGTGGCTGAGTCCGAGTCTCCCTGTCATCCCTAGATGGAGAAATGTGCCCAGGACCTGGGCAACAGCACCAAAGCCGTGAGCTCCGCCATTGCCCAGCTGCTGGGGGAGGTTGCCCAGGGCAATGAGAATTATGCAGGTACGCGGTTAGGGCCAGGATGGGGCCTGTAGGGAGAAGGAGGGGGAATGGGAGCTGTAGGAGGCGTGGGGCGACACAGGAAGCCCCCAGCATCAGGGCTTGGCAGTGAAGGTACCTTTTTTCCTCCTTTCTCTCTCGTTGTCTCCCCAGGCATAGCAGCTCGGGATGTGGCAGGTGGGCTGCGGTCACTGGCCCAAGCTGCTAGGGGCGTAGCTGCCCTGACGTCAGATCCTGCAGTGCAAGCCATTGTGCTCGACACAGCCAGCGATGTCCTGGACAAGGCCAGCAGCCTCATCGAGGAGGCGAAGAAAGCAGCCGGCCATCCAGGGGACCCTGAGAGCCAGCAGCGGCTTGCCCAGGTTCGGTTTTGGGCTGAGGCTGCTTCCTCCCTCTCCCCCGACCCCCTCAGAAGGCTGCCTCGAGGGGGTGTCTAATCGGCACTGTGGCTCCTCTCTGGATTCCACCCTTCCTTCTCAGTCTGAGTAGAAGAGTCTCAGCGAAAGCGGGGCCTGGGCCTAGCCAAACACCACATTTGGGGAAGTTTGATACCCTAACTTGATACTCTGGCTGTTCAGCTATAGCACCCCCTTTCTGCTTTCACTTTCAGAGGCTCCCATGGGTGGAGGCGGGGATCTTGCAGTTGTTTCTGCTTTGGCAACCCCTGTCTCCCTTCCCACCTCAGGTGGCTAAAGCTGTGACCCAAGCCCTGAACCGCTGCGTCAGCTGCCTACCTGGCCAGCGTGATGTGGACAATGCCCTGAGGGCAGTGGGAGATGCCAGCAAGCGACTCCTGAGTGACTCGGTAGGAGGACAGGGGTGTGAGGGGACATGGGGACAAAGGACTCCGAGTGTCTACCTCTAGACCTATCCATCACCCTAGCTCCCCAGACGCACGCCCTCCCCTCACTGCTCCCCCAGGCCTATGCCCACCTCCCCAAGCTCCTTCACCAGGCTCCCTCTCATGTCATCTCCCATCCTTGCTCCTGACTCTCTCTCTGATCCTGCAGCTTCCCCCCAGCACTGGGACCTTTCAGGAGGCTCAGAGCCGGCTGAATGAAGCCGCTGCCGGGCTGAATCAGGCAGCCACAGAGCTGGTGCAGGCCTCTCGGGGAACCCCTCAGGACCTGGCCCGAGCCTCAGGTCGATTTGGACAGGACTTTAGCACCTTCCTGGAAGCTGGCGTGGAGATGGCAGGCCAGGCTCCGGTATGAAGGGGAGCTGGGTACGGTTCAAGGGTCAGGGGTGTCTCTGTGACCAAGGAGTCCTGACCTGCTCCTGGCCCCCTCCCCTCCCCAGTCTCTAGCAGTACTTGGGTGTCTGAGACAGAGAATCCCTTTTAGAGACAGACAAGAAAAGATTGAACAATGCATTGGCCTTCTTGCCCTCAACAGAGCCAGGAGGATCGTGCCCAGGTTGTGTCCAACTTGAAGGGCATCTCCATGTCTTCAAGCAAACTTCTTCTCGCTGCCAAGGCCCTGTCCACAGACCCTGCAGCCCCAACCCTCAAGAGTCAGCTGGCTGCAGCTGCCCGGTAAGTGGGAGCTGGGAAACCAAGCCCTTGCATGTTAAGCAGACTGGGGAGGGGACGTTTCGTAAGAAGTCTCTGGCTCAGGAATTGTTCCAGACAAAAAAGAAATGGCTAGAGACTTGCTACGTGAGCAGGATGTAGAAGTGATGATCTCTGCACTCATTCACTCAACTTCCTGTTCCTTCCAGGGCGGTGACTGACAGCATCAACCAGCTCATCAGCATGTGCACCCAGCAGGCGCCAGGCCAGAAGGAGTGTGACAATGCCCTGCGGGAATTGGAGGTGGGCCTTGGCAGGCTAAATGGGGTTGAAGTTGAGGAAAGGGTTCTTGGCTAAAGGGCAGTGATGGGGCGTCTTGGATCTCAATTCACCACCAACTGCACCCCCTTCCCCCACCCGACAGACTGTCCGGGAACTCCTTGAGAACCCAGTCCAACCCATCAATGACATGTCCTACTTCGGCTGTCTGGACAGTGTCATGGAAAACTCAAAGGTAGGTGTACCCAGTCCCCTCCCAAGGAGGGGAGAGGGTAGGAAAATGAGCCAGCCAGGGGCTGCCCTCTCCCCCTGAGGACAAGATCTGACTCTCCCTATACCCTCTGTTCCCCAGGTGCTGGGTGAGGCCATGACCGGCATCTCCCAAAATGCCAAGAATGGAAACCTGCCAGAGTTTGGGGAGGCTGTCGCCACAGCCTCCAAGGCCCTCTGTGGCTTCACTGAGGCAGCTGCACAGGTTATCCTCCTGGGATGGTCCCTGGAACTCCCCTTTTGTCTCTAGCCCACCTCCTCGCACTCTGACCCACATGCACAGAAGACAAAGTTATAAAGCCAGCTGTGTGGAAGATGGGGATCTTTCCCCACCTAAAGTAGAGGTGTTTGTCAGCAAGCATAGAACACCAACAATTCTGATCACTGTCACCGCTGAGCCCTGGTGCTTTCAGTTGTGATTATACTGAACAACCACTGAATCTGGCCCCAGCTTGCCTGGTATATTCTGCCTAGCATATGGAAATTATTTTCATATAATTAGTTTTTTTTTTTTTTTTGCTGAGCCACACGGCAAGCTGGCTGTTAGTTTCGTGATCAGGGATCGAACTCATGCACCCTGAGTTTGGAAGTGCTGTCTCAACCACTGGACCCCCAGGGAAGTCCACACATAATTATAACACTAAATTCCCAGTTACTTGAGTCACCACCTAACTTGCCTTTTTCTGCATTATGAAGTATAAAACGATCCATTGGCTCAGAGTATTTTGCTTTTATTTATGAATCCTTAAAACAAACTGACTTGAGAGCTCATCCTTTCAGCCTGTTTCCTTCAGTCTCCCTGCTTCCCTGTGCCCTGTTCTGTTGGGTGGCCTGCTGTATATGGTTTGACGTATTTCTGGAAAAGCATGAGGAAGAAAATGCAAAGCTATCATGTGTTGGGTGAAGTAAGAATCAAACCTTACGATGACCTTCCAAGCAGAAACAGTTTTTGGCAACCATCCCTTCCCTCTTTCTAAATCTCTGAAGCTTGGAGGCGTTACGTGTTAATTAGCCTAACACCACCCACAGTTTTATTAGCCTCTAAAAGAGGCTGTGTGTGTGTGTGTCTTTCAAACTTTTTTTTTTACCAGCACTTAGAATAAGCACTACTTTTTACCTTAAGACCCAACCTATAAACACATAAACAGGTGAACTGAATTTTGATAAAAAGCTTACTGTGCTTCTTTTTTTTTTTTTTTTTCATTTTTTAATCTGAGATGTTTGAACACATTTAACAAAACAGGAGAGGTTTTTCCCTCTTTTATACTATAATTGGAGTTTGCTAATGTATCTCCACTCACGTAGAACCCTGACCACTGAACTTACCCCTGCTCCCCTTTGTCCCCACTGTGGCTATTCCAGTCCTACCTCAGGAAGATTCCTTATTCCTCACCCCAGTCTTCTCTCTACAGGCTGCATACCTGGTTGGCGTGTCTGACCCCAACAGCCAAGCTGGACAACAAGGGCTGGTGGAGCCCACACAGTTTGCCCGAGCAAACCAGGCAATTCAGATGGCCTGTCAGAGTTTGGGGGAGCCTGGCTGCACCCAGGCCCAGGTAACTCGGGGGTGCAGTCACTGTGAGCAAGCCTGGGAAAGGCTGCTGAGCCAGGACAGGCCGCCCCCGTGGTGGGAGAAGGTGCAGGACGTGCACCGCTGGGTGGCGCCCCAGTGCTGGCCTCCTGCCCATAGCTTCTCTGGGCCACTGTCTTCTCTGGCTGTGTTTCTCATCATTCCTTCCGTTACTGCCTTTACTTCCATGACTTCTCTATGGAGGTTTGAGTTCTCTCTCCTCCTGAGCCTGTGAGCGATTTCTCCATTAGTGTGCCGGCTTTTCATTTTCCTTTCTCCTACACCCTGCGCATTTTTGGGTATCTGTCTCCCAGATCTTGACTTACAGGTGACTCTGTCTTTCCTAATGAGGCTTCCAAAGGATTGCTGTCCATCCCCCAAGCTGAAGGGGCTGCTCCCCAATGTAGACATGGCCCTCCTGCCCTCACATGGCTCTTCCACATCTCTGCCTCCTCAGGTGCTCTCTGCAGCCACCATTGTGGCCAAACACACGTCTGCACTGTGTAACAGCTGCCGCCTAGCTTCTGCCCGAACCAGCAATCCCACCGCCAAGCGCCAGTTTGTACAATCAGCCAAGGAGGTGGCCAACAGTACGGCCAATCTTGTCAAGACCATCAAGGTTCCCAGTGTTTGAATTCTCAACCTCTCCCTGACCTGTCCAGTCTTCTCTCCCCCGACCGCTACACCCCGTCATTCCCTGAGGCCTTCACCCAGTCCCACCTGCCTAAGCCCAAGGTCTTTCCTGTCTGCACTGGTCACCACCAGCCCCTCCCTGTGCCCTTTGAGCTCAGGAGGGAGACCTGGGCTTCACTGCCTTTGTCTACGGTCCATCCTGAGCTCCTCCTTGTCACTCCCACTTCAGGCACTGGATGGGGCCTTCACAGAGGAGAACCGTGCCCAGTGCCGAGCAGCAACAGCCCCTTTGCTGGAGGCTGTGGACAATCTGAGCGCCTTTGCATCCAACCCTGAGTTCTCCAGTGTTCCTGCCCAAATCAGCCCTGAGGTGAGGCAGGGTGAAGGCATGAACTGCTGGCCACCTCATCTTGTTTCCAGCAGTCTTGAGACTCACCCCTCGGCCTCCCCTCTCCCCAGGGCCGGGCTGCCATGGAGCCCATTGTGATCTCTGCCAAGACAATGTTGGAGAGTGCTGGGGGCCTCATCCAGACAGCCCGAGCCCTGGCGGTTAATCCGCGGGACCCACCACGCTGGTCCGTGCTGGCTGGCCACTCCCGTACTGTCTCGGACTCCATCAAGAAGCTGATTACAAGCATGAGGTAGGAGGCAGGGTGGAAAACCTTGTGCCTGGGGGATGCACATCCCTCTGACAGAACAGAGGGATGGGCACTGTGGTGTGGTGAGATGGGCCAGTGTTGGAGGGCAGCTGTGGTCCAAGATTCGGGGTACAGGGGAAGGTGGGCCAGCCTTGTGCTCAAGAGGTGTACTTGATGTTGGAGACTGTGATACGTCTGCAGGGACAAGGCTCCAGGGCAGTTGGAGTGTGAGACAGCCATTGCAGCTCTGAACAGCTGTCTGCGGGACCTTGACCAGGCTTCTCTGGCTGCGGTCAGCCAGCAGCTCGCTCCCCGTGAGGGGATCTCTCAGGAGGTAAGGGGAGGAGGGAGGGCAGGCTTAGGAAGGTGGGGGATCTGGGAGTGAGCTCATAGACACATAGAGGGTATGGAACATGCTGGGTACTGGGTCGGTTGGGTGTGGAAGGAAGAGTGGGGTCCTGTGCAGGTCACAGTCAGGGCTAAAGTCCACTTCCTCCCCAGGCCTTGCACACCCAGATGCTCACTGCGGTGCAGGAAATCTCCCATCTTATTGAGCCACTGGCCAGCGCTGCCCGGGCTGAAGCCTCCCAGCTGGGACACAAGGTACCTGGGGCAACACATGGGCTTGGGTAGGCTGAACCAGGGTACCTGGCCAGGCTGACCCCCATCCTAACCCCTTGCCGCAGGTGTCCCAGATGGCCCAGTACTTTGAGCCACTCACTCTGGCTGCCGTGGGTGCTGCCTCCAAAACCCTGAGCCACCCACAGCAGATGGCACTCCTGGACCAGACCAAAACCTTGGCCGAGTCTGCCCTGCAGCTGCTGTACACAGCCAAGGAAGCTGGCGGTAACCCCAAGGTACTGAGCTAAGGCGCTGCTACTATAGTAAGAGAAGCAGGAACCACTACTCCCTGCCCAGCTCACTTGCTCTGCCCCACAGCAAGCAGCTCACACCCAGGAAGCCCTGGAGGAGGCTGTGCAGATGATGACAGAGGCCGTGGAGGACCTGACAGCCACCCTCAACGAGGCAGCCAGTGCTGCCGGGGTCGTCGGTGGCATGGTGGACTCCATCACCCAGGCCATCAACCAGGTTGGAGTCTTGGGAAGTGTGTGGACAGAGGTGCCTGTGGACCAGTGTCCCTGAGCCCAGTCTTTCCCCTTCTGCCATTCTCCCCCCTCAGCTAGATGAAGGACCAATGGGTGAACCAGAGGGTTCCTTTGTGGATTACCAGACCACCATGGTGCGGACAGCCAAGGCCATTGCTGTCACCGTTCAGGAGATGGTAAGATTGGGAGCATACAAGAGGCCTGCTCTTGGAGAGTTTGGACATTGAGTTTGGATATCAATTCACTTCCTCCTATCACCAGGTAACCAAGTCAAACACCAGCCCTGAGGAGCTGGGCCCTCTCGCTAACCAGCTGACTAGTGACTATGGGCGTCTCGCCTCCCAGGCCAAGCCTGCAGCTGTGGCTGCTGAAAATGAAGAGGTAACTTCCCCTGCCCCTGACAGAAAACTCAAGGCGTGCCCCTTGTCCCATGATGTCAGCTCTGAGGCTGTCCCACCCTCGGCCACTCAGGTCTTTCATAGAAAGGGGAACTCATCCTCAGGGCTGCTCCATGAAAGAGTGATCAGGGCTCCATAAAGGGTGGGATCAAAGCCTCCATCACAGGGATAAGGAGTAGCCCAGGGTCTAGAGATTGCCTGGGCTGCCACTATTTCCCCTGCTGGCCCTGATTGCCTGTGGCTGCTTCTCGGCTGTGCTGCAAGCCTTTCTTCCCTTCCTAGTTCTTCCATGTTGCAAAGCCCTGAAGCGCTTCCTTCCCTAAGCTCCTGGCTTTCCAAGAAAGCAAGTAATTGGATCTTAGCATGACACACCTAATCCCCAGCCCAAACCCCTCCACAGCCACACACGCCAAACTGTAAGCCGTGGCCTCTGCTTCAGATACCCCAGCATGAGGGCTTCTCCCCCTCCTCCTCGCTGTGCTTATTAGCACGGTCCTCACAGCTGGTGCCCACAGGCTAGTATTTTCCATGTGTGGGAGGAGACCTCCTGACTAAAGGCTGTGAAACAGGACAAGTCTGTGCAGAGTACTTCTCACTACCTATTTAGTGCTCAGTGAGTGTTTTTTTAGGTCCTTAGTGCCTCCTCCAAGTACAGTGGACATCCCCGAATCCTCTTGTAAAATCCATCTCCCTGTTTCATCTACTCACAGATAGGCGCCCACATCAAGCACCGGGTTCAGGAGCTGGGACACGGCTGCGCAGCTCTGGTCACCAAGGCAGGCGCTCTGCAGTGCAGCCCCAGTGACGCCTACACCAAGAAGGAGCTCATAGAGTGTGCCCGGAGAGTCTCTGAAAAGGTGACTGAGCCCGTCCCCATGGCCTGGGGGCTGCGCTCCTCAGCCCTTTCCTCTATCCCTTCTCCCAGACCCAGGACCTATCCTCTTACAGGGGCCCTACCACAGTCACCACCTGACTCTCCTCCCGCAGGTCTCCCACGTGCTGGCTGCGCTCCAGGCTGGGAATCGTGGCACCCAGGCCTGCATCACAGCCGCCAGCGCCGTGTCCGGCATCATCGCCGACCTGGACACCACCATCATGTTCGCCACTGCCGGCACGCTCAACCGTGAGGGGGCTGAAACCTTCGCTGACCACCGGTGAGGAGGGAACTGGGCCTTGTGCTGTGGGGGGCCAGAGGGTTTGGGGGAGGCCTGAGAAGAGCTGACTGGGCTGGGCTGTCCCCCAGGGAGGGCATTCTGAAGACTGCCAAGGTGCTGGTGGAAGACACCAAGGTCCTGGTGCAGAATGCAGCTGGCAGCCAGGAGAAGTTGGCACAGGCAGCCCAGTCCTCCGTGGCCACCATCACCCGCCTTGCCGATGTGGTCAAGCTGGGTGCAGCCAGCCTGGGAGCTGAGGACCCAGAGACCCAGGTATCTGCCCCACACGCCTCACTCTGGCCAGAACCACTTCCTGATCCCCCCTTTCCTCCCACAGACCAGAGCCTCTGCTCTCGCACACAGGTGGTGCTGATCAATGCAGTTAAAGATGTGGCCAAGGCCCTGGGAGACCTCATCAGTGCCACCAAGGCTGCAGCTGGCAAAGTCGGTGACGACCCTGCTGTGTGGCAGCTCAAGAACTCTGCCAAGGTGGGAGGAAAAGAGAGAAGCTCCCCAGGCGGGGAGTAGACCAGTGTGCTTCTGCCCGCCCCGTAAAATGATGCTGCCCTCCCTCCTCTGATGCCCACAGGTGATGGTAACCAATGTGACATCACTGCTCAAGACCGTGAAAGCGGTGGAGGATGAGGCCACCAAAGGCACGCGCGCCCTGGAGGCCACCACGGAGCACATTCGGCAGGAGCTGGCGGTGAGCCTGTCTGTGCAGCGGGGCCTGGGCTGGAGAGCAGGGTCTGGGTGGATTGTGAATGTCCGCCGCCCACACATGCACAAAGACGCTGACGCTCAGCCTCCTCCCCCTGACAGACTTCCTGTGCATGCTGCGCTGTCTCCCCTTCCTCACCTGTTTCCTCCTTGGCGTTTGACACCTACCCTCTTCATCCCCGCCTCTACTTTCTCTGGCCTCTCAGTTGCCACATTCAGGGGTCACTTCTTAGCCTTCACCTTCTTCAGTCATTTCCAAAACAGCGGACCCCCTAACAAGCCTCTCTTTGAAAGCCTTTCTTCCTTTAGCCTTTTTGACACTCGCTTTTCTGTTGCCCCCCACATCTCCTCTGTAGTTGCACTCACCTTCAACCAGATAAATCTTAGAGGCCTTCCTGAAACTGCACCGATCGCCTTCGTACTCCTCTTTGGCAGGTTCAACCTTCTCATCATTGTTCTCTGACAAGCAGACTTCCAGTTCTGCGCTTAGTCATTTTCAGCCTCCTGGTTGACCTTAGCACCGAGCCACAGTGCCTTCCCACCAGCTACTCTTCCTACTAAGCATGGCCACAGCCTGCCATTGCAGCAGGCTCCCTCCCCGTCGCCTGTGACTTCACAGCCTCGCTCACAACCTGCAGGCCATCGCCAGGTCCTGTGCCGCCCTCCTCCAGTGTCTCCCTCTCCTTCCTTCCCTCCCAGCCCACAGGCAGCACTCCCCCTCACTGTGACTGCTGTGCCAGGTTTTGACCTGGTCTCCTTGCCTTCAGTCTTTGTCATTTTCTTCTTCTTTTTTTTTGACTTATTTTTTGGCTACACTGGGTCTTCTTTGCTGCACGTGGGCCTTCTCCAGTTGTGGCGAGCCAGGGCTACCCTTCCTTGCGGTGCACAGGCTTCTCACTGCAGTGGCGTGTCTTGCTGTGGGGCACGGGCTCTAGGCGCGTGGGCTTCGCTTATGCTCACTGCAGTGGCGTGTCTTGCTGTGGGGCACGGGCTCTAGGCGCGTGGGCTTCGCTTATGCTCACTGCAGTGGCGTGTCTTGCTGTGGGGCATGGGCTCTAGGCGCGTGGGCTTCGCTTATGCTCACTGCAGTGGCGTGTCTTGCTGTGGGGCACGGGCTCTAGGCGCGTGGGCTTCACTTATGCTCATTGCAGTGGCGTCTCTTGCTGTGGGGCACAGGCTCTAGGCATGTGGGCTTCGCTTATGCTCACTGCAGTGGCGTGTCTTGCTGTGGGGCATGGGCTCTAGGCGCCTGGGCTTCAGTTATGCTCACTGCAGTGGCGTCTCTTGCTGTGGGGCACAGGCTCTAGGCATGTGGGCTTCGCTTATGCTCACTGCAGTGGCGTCTCTTGCTGTGGGGCACAGGCTCTAGGCATGTGGGCTTCGCTTATGCTCACTGCAGTGGCGTCTCTTGCTGTGGGGCACGGGCTCTAGGCATGTGGGCTTCGCTTATGCTCACTGCAGTGGCGTCTCTTGCTGTGGGGCACGGGCTCTAGGCGCCTGGGCTTCAGTTATGCTCACTGCAGTGGCGTCTCTTGCTGTGGGGCACAGGCTCTAGGCATGTGGGCTTCGCTTATGCTCACTGCAGTGGCGTCTCTTGCTGTGGGGCACAGGCTCTAGGCATGTGGGCTTCGCTTATGCTCACTGCAGTGGCGTCTCTTGCCGTGGGGCATGGGCTCTAGGCGCCTGGGCTTCAGTTATGCTCACTGCAGTGGCGTCTCTTGTGGGGCATGGGCTCTGGGCGTGTGGGCTTCACTTATGCTCAGAAGTTGTGTGCACAGGCTTAGTTCCTCCGCCGTATACGGGATCTTCCCAGACCAGGGATCAAACCTATGTTCCACTGGCAGGCAGATTCTTAACCACTGGACCATAGGGGCAGTCCCCATCTTTCTAACTTCTAAATTTATCTTTCTCATCCTCTGTTTTCTCTTCTCCTCAGAGATGTTCAAATTCAAATTCCTTTCTACTTACCAAACTTGATCATTCATTCCCTCCTCTTTCCCATATCACTAAATAGCACCTTTCAGTAACTCAGTTCCTAAAGCCAGAAACTCCGTTTTAACATCTTTCTCTCATTGTTCCCCACATCTGAGCTCATCAGCAGTTCTTTTAGTGGTCCCTCCAAATAGACCTCAATTTCTCATTTCCCATCTCTGCTACCAGCACCTTGTCAAAACCATCATCAGGCCATAGCTGTGTTTATGTGACAGCATCTGTATAAACTCCCTGCTTCTCCACTTACCTCCCCCTCCCCAGTCAATCCTCTCAACACAGAGGATAATTTTTTTGGGGGTAGGGGGGCGCCTCACCATGCAGCTTGTGGGATCTTAGCTCTTCAACCCGGGATTCAACCCAGGGCCATGGCAGTGAAAGTGCTGAGTCCTAACCTCTGGACCACCAGGGAATTCCCAGAATAATCTCTTAAAAATATAAATCAGGTTATGTCACTTCAGTGCTTACAATCCTCCAGTGACTGCCCTGGCATCTTTGGTAAAGTCCGCTCTCCACACCAGGGCCTTCCAGGCTCCAGGGCCCCTGCTGCCTTCCCCAGTCTCTCCTCACCCTTCTCTCTCTGGGCCAGGGGCCAGGCCCCTGCAGTCTCAGCTCCACCCACTGCAGACCCTTGTTCTTGCTCTTTACCAGTTTTTTGAACATCTGGCCCCTTCTGATCCTTCAGGCTTCAGCTTAAACATCCCCTCTGCCAGAGGCTTCCTTGACCACCTTTCTAAAAAAGAACTTTCTTTCTCTTTCTCATCACAGCACCCTTTTTCCCCTTCACAGTGTAGTTTCCCTGCTCGTTCACCTATTTATCATTTGTACCCAAAACCAGAATGTAAGGTCCATGAGGACAGGACCTTGTCTAGCTTATTCCCCGCTGCACCCTCAGCACCTCACGTAGTCTCCCACCTAGCTGATCTTTAGTGGGATTGAATTTGTTGGGTGAACACATACAGCAAAATATTTTTATGACTTTTACATACTGTGTAAAATTCTAAGTTCCTTGTTCTGATATCCAAGGTCCCAGCAGCCTTTGCTCTGCCATGCCTGTGCTCTAGAACATTTCTTAATACTCTCTCACACTTGACATCCTGGTTATTTGTGCTCTGCCACTATGTCAGTGCACTTCTGTTATCTGTATCCTTAAGACCCAGCTCCTTACCCACCTTCACCACTCGCCACATTAAGACTTCTCTTTAGGAATGAAAAGCCAGCACAAAGGTACTTGCTTAATTTCAAATACACTTTCCCCAATCACTTTAGTCAGAAATGAGGACCAACTGCCTTCTCTTGTATTAGCTGTGAACGTGTGAAAGTCTCCTAGCGCTGATCTACAGTAACTACTCAGTGGCTGCTTGTTGACTGAGTACGCAGATGAATGAACCAGTCACACAAGTGCTGCACCATCTCACAGCCTCCCTCACCGTGGACTTTTTCTTCTTGCTCTACCCCAACAGGTCTTCTGCTCCCCAGAGCCACCTGCCAAGACCTCTACCCCTGAAGATTTCATCCGCATGACCAAGGGTATCACCATGGCAACCGCCAAGGCCGTTGCTGCTGGGAACTCCTGTCGCCAGGAGGATGTCATTGCCACAGCCAATCTGAGTCGCCGTGCTATTGCAGATATGCTCCGGGCTTGCAAGGTATAAATCCCGGCGGTGAGGCAGGAGTGTAAGGCAGCTTGAGGGCAGCACGTGGTAGGGGAGAACCTGCAGGGACTTGGGAGCTCTTTGGGATCCTAAGGCTAATGTATACTCTGTGCTACAGGAAGCCGCCTACCACCCGGAAGTGGCTCCAGACGTGCGGCTCCGAGCCCTACACTTTGGCCAGGAATGTGCCACTGGCTACCTGGAACTGCTGGACCACGTGCTGCTGGTAGGGCGGGAGGTGTCTGTTCCTCACAGCGGCCTCCCTGAATACACAGGCCTCAGGCCTGCACTCTAATCTTTGGTTCAGATCTCCTCCCCACCCCCCATCTGTTCGCCGAGTGTGTCCTTGTTTCCGCATCTCCCTTCCTCTGGGGCTCCATCAGTTTGAGCATCTTTGGTTCTCCCACTCACCTCCTCCTCTTTCTCTTGTCTCCTCTCTTCCCGCCTGCCCTCCCCCTCCTCTACCTCCTCATCTCCTTTCTTCTCATTTCATCCTTCTCCTGGCTCCTTGTCAGCCGGTGAGTGACACATAGCCTCACTGTCTTCACCATGCATGCAATGTGATGTCTGGTGTGCTCCTGGATAGACTGTGTGCTGTTTCAGGCTGTGGTGTGGAGCGGCCTGGGGTAGGGGTGGCGGGAGGGGGCGGGCGCTCCCCTGTTTCAAGGGTCAAGGTAGAAGCTGAGATCTGATGCTCTCTGCCCCCTGCCCCCTCTTCCCCAGACCCTGCAGAAGCCAAGCCCAGAACTGAAGCAGCAATTGACGGTGCACTCAAAGCGTGTGGCTGGATCAGTCACTGAACTCATCCAGGCTGCTGAGGCCATGAAGGGTAAGGGGTGACCAGGGGCAGGGAGGGAAGGGAAACCCTTGTTCTGGGGAGAACTCTGCTTCCGGGAGGCTGCTCAGAGATGGCCTCTGCAGAGTCTTCACAGATGCCAGGGCCTGGTGACAGTAAGCACACTGCCCGGTGCTCCTGATCTCCCTGCTCTGCCTTAGACCCTTCCCTCCTTGCTTTGTCCACCAGGAACAGAATGGGTGGACCCAGAGGACCCCACAGTCATTGCTGAGAATGAACTCCTGGGAGCCGCGGCCGCCATTGAGGCTGCGGCCAAGAAGCTGGAGCAGCTGAAGCCCCGGGCCAAACCCAAGGTCAGGCCTGCTGCCTTCTTCTCCCCTCCGCTCAGAGTGTCTGCACCTTCAGCCTCCCCTTACCCTGCATCTCTCTCTGCCACTTCTGTCTCTTTTTTGCAGGAGGCGGACGAGTCCTTGAACTTTGAGGAGCAGATACTGGAAGCTGCCAAGTCCATCGCAGCAGCCACCAGCGCCCTGGTGAAGGCTGCCTCAGCTGCGCAGAGGGAACTGGTGGCCCAGGGGAAGGTAAGGACTTGGATACCAGCAGCTTTGCCTTCCACATGGCATGATGGTCTCCTCCGGGAGGCTCTCAGGAGGGCACGAGTCTGAGCAGACTCCTGCCCTCCTCCACAGGTGGGTGCCATTCCAGCCAACGCACTGGATGATGGACAGTGGTCCCAGGGCCTCATCTCTGCTGTGAGTGTACAACTGCCCCTGTGCCCCTCTGCACTTCAGGGACTTGAGAGGCTGGAGAGGGGATGGACCAGGGCAGGAGGCACGTTCTAACCTAATCTCCCTGCTTCAGGCCCGGATGGTGGCCGCGGCCACCAACAACCTGTGCGAGGCGGCCAATGCAGCTGTCCAAGGCCACGCCAGCCAGGAGAAGCTCATCTCATCGGCCAAGCAGGTCGCCGCCTCCACAGCCCAGCTCCTCGTAGCCTGCAAGGTCAAGGCCGACCAGGACTCTGAGGCAATGAAGAGGCTTCAGGTGAGGCCCCCTGGCCCATCTCATGTGCCTTGAGCTGAGCTGCTTTCAACTGTCACCCCTGACATGCTTTCTGCGAGGGAGACGGGGGCCTTGCTCAGCTGGGACCTTCCCAAGTTCTCATCTCACACTGCCTGCTCTCTCTCTCTGCCAAGGCTGCCGGCAACGCAGTGAAGCGAGCCTCAGACAACCTGGTGAAGGCAGCCCAGAAGGCTGCAGCCTTTGAAGAACAGGAGAATGAGACCGTGGTGGTGAAGGAGAAGATGGTCGGGGGCATTGCCCAGGTAAGCTCTGAGGGACATCAGCGGGGCAGTCACGATGCCTGCACTCGTTCCCACTCCCCCAGACCTTGATGCACATACTCACTGACTGAGTCCCTGATCTCTGTCCCTCAGATCATTGCCGCCCAGGAAGAGATGCTTCGGAAGGAACGAGAGCTGGAGGAGGCACGGAAGAAGCTGGCGCAGATCCGGCAGCAGCAGTACAAGTTCTTACCTTCAGAGCTTCGAGACGAGCACTAGGGCAGCCGCTTGTGTGTATCACAGACCCAGCCCAGAGACTGTGCCTCACTACCAAAGCCTCCTGGGCTGTCGGGCCCAGCCTGCCCAACCCCAGCACCCCCAAGTGCCTGCCAAACCCTGGGCCTGGTCCTGCCGCACGTTCCCTGGCCCTTCCCGGACTCCAAGTGCCTTCATGCCCTAGGGCCCCCTAAGTGCCTGCCCCTCCCCAGAATATTAACGTTCCCAGAGTATTATTAACGCTGCTGTACCTCAGTCTGAACCTGCCAGGGCCCCAGCCCGCTCCACCCTGCCAGCAGCTTCCAGCCAGTCCCCACAGCCTCTGCTCTACTCATCCTTTTTTATACTATCCACCCCCCACCCCCAACTACCTGTGGGGGCCGGGGGTGTAAGCCCCAAACAGGTCATGCTCCAATAAAGGTGATTCTGCCTGCAGCCTCAGCCTGGCTTCATGAGGAGATACCCGCCCCGAGGGCAGGCGGGGAGAGAATGGGATGGAGTACTGTGGCCCAGCTTGATGGGCTCAGAAGTCTGCCCCAAGGCCCCTTCCTCCCACTACACGCAGAGCCCTAAGTCATCCTAGTCAGGAAGCTGTCCCTGAGCAGGCATGCTGCTGCTGTCCCTTGCCTCTCCGGCCAGCGCCCACGCCACACCAAGTGTCATTCTTCTGTTCCTGGGACAGCAGCTGCCAGTGCTCTTTGTGGCTACCAGGGACACACTCTGTTCTTCATCACCACTCATGTGAACAAACCTAGTCCCTCACCAAGTCCGAATTTTCAAGAAGCAGCTTTGCTGAAACAAGCCTATGGATACAAGTATCTGAGCCTAAGAGAACTACGGCCAGATTTGGTTGAGGCAGTTAACAAGCCAAAAATCCAGCCTGAGGCTGCCTCAGGTAGGCTCAACTGTTGACTGGGTTAGGCACTTCCAGCCCCTCCCTGGCCTTGCTGCCACTCCTGCCCAGAACAGCACTAGAAGAGAAGCAACTGAAAAAGCCAGACCCAAGCGTGAGGCCGCATCGTCAGGGGCCAGAGCTCCCCTAATGGCCAGGTGGGTGCTGGGAGCCCTGTGCCAGCTGCCCAGCTCACTTGAAGGTTGAGTGGGGGAGGTGGGGATTGCCATGTGCTTCCACTTCCTCCCACATCTGCCCGCATGGCCCACACTGCCTGGACCACCTGGCAGCCCTCTCAGATCTGCCACTGTTTTCATGTATGATTCTTCAACCAGCCCTATTGCTCAGTATGTTACTTCCTTGCTTCTCCCTCCAAGTAGAACACAAACACCACCCAATCTGCTGCTACTCTTGTCACCTCCTGTCACCTCCTTAAAGGCATGACATCTTCTACTCCTACCCCATTAAAGTAGGTTTAATGTAGAATGACTTTGTCCTCCCCAGGGCAGCCCATCAGGGGAGGTGCCAGCTTCCTACTATCACTCATGTCACCTGTGATTAATTCATTCAATATTTACTAAGCCAGGCCCAGGCTAAGCACTGGAAAACAGATGTATTATCACCTCTCTGACGCAGACTGGCAACTGCAGTCCATGTGGCTCTGGCCCCCTAACCCCAGATTCCATGTCCTGGCATCGTTGAGGACCTTAGAGATCAAATCCCTTTTACCACTTCCCCAACAAGTGGTAGCCCAGACCGTTTGAACTCCAGCTATGAGCCCAGACAGCTGCTGACCCCTGCTACCACTTCCCTGCCATATTCTCAGGAACTGTGACCAATCACGTTCCTCTTGATACTGATGCCTCAGGGAGTCTTCTGGGGAGAGACTCAAATACCTATTAGACCAGCAGTTCTTACAATGCAGTTGACCCTCAGGCCTCTAGGGGTGCCCAGGATCCTTGCAGGGGTCCATAAGGTCAAGATTATTTTCATATGGGTTTCCCTGGTGGCTCAGTGGTGAAGAGTCTGCCGGCCAATGCAGATGACACGGGTTCGAGCCCTGGTCAGGGAAGATCCCACATGCTGCAGAGCACCTAAGCCCCTGTACCACAACGGTTAAGCCTGTGCCCTGGAGTCCACAAGCCACAGCCACTGAGCCCACATGTCACAACTAATGAAGCCCATGCACCCTAGAGCCCACGCTCCACAACAGGAGAAGCCACTGACTGCAGTGAGCAGCCTACACACTGCAAGGAAGAGCAGCCCTCGCTCGCCACAGCTAAAGAAAAGCCACGCAGCAATGGAGACCCAGCACAGCCAAAAATAAATAGAAAAAAGACTACTTTCATAGTAATACTAAGACACTATTTTCCTTTTTCAGAGTATCAGCATTTGCAATGACAGTGAAAGAACATTTGGCGGGTAAGCTGCCTTAGTGCAAATCAAGGCAGTAGCCCAAACTGCACTGTAGTCACTGTACGCTTCACCACCATCCACTAACTGTACGATACAAATGCTGGCTTCTTCCTGAAGAATGTCCTTGATGAAGCAGCAAAAATTATTCGTTTTGTTAACTCTTAGTCCTGTAGTAAGTAACAAGTGTTTCAATATTCCTTGTGATGAACTGGGGAGTGTGTGTAGAACTTTTCTGGTGCACACCAAAGTATGATGGTGTCTCAAGGAACGCACCTAGACAGTTCTTTGAGCTGAACTAGCTGCTTTTTTCATAGACCACATTTACCTGCAGGAATGACTGACAGACAAACCACAGTTATCAGACTTGGGTAGCTGGCAGATTTTTTTCTCAAAAACAGAAAGTGTCACTTCAAGGAAAAACCTGCCAATACTTGTTGCCAATGATACAATTCAAGGTTTCAAGTGACAACTAAAATTTTAGAAAACTTGTATCTGCCACCATGAGCTTTAGGGCTTCCCCAAACTTAAAACAAGCTTTTCTGTTGAAACCATGACTTTTTAAATAATATATAATGAAATATGTTGACATTTGGAACACCTGCATAGCTCAGTGAATCATTTTCCAAATGACCAATGCATGCATGCTTACAAAATTATCCCTGAGTAAAAAAAAATGATCCAACCAAAGTCAATACAGACCAATGGATTTTACTGAAACATTGTACAGGAAGGTTATTGATATGGTCAGGTTCTTCCCTGCAGCTAACCTTTAAGAGAATAGTCAAGTGTTGATGTAGTATCAAAGAAGAATATCCAGAACTGCCCCCAAAAAGCTACACATGCCATTGACACTTGAACAACATGGGTTGTTACATTTGTATGGGGATCAATAGATATTTACAGTACTACATGATCAGTGGTTAGTTGAATCCAGGGATGCAGAATCATGTATATGGAGGAAGCAAGCAGAGGGTTAAGCTATGGATTTTCAACTCCACAGACCCCTGTCACGTTCAAGGGTCAGTGAATTATATTCTTTTTTCCAACTACGTATCTGTGCGAGACTAGATTTTCTTCATAAAGAGTACTTCAAACAACCAGCACATAGCAACAGACAGAAAGCACAAGTAGGTTTTGAGAATCCAGCTGTCTATTATGGCAGATATTAAAGAGACTTGCAAAAATGTAAAACAACTGCCATGCTCTAATTTGGGGATGTGAATATAGTTATTTTTCATTAAAAGTATGTTAACACAGTAATGTGTAATGGGTTTGTTTTATTTTTAATGAATTAATAAACACTGAATTTTTTGTTTTAACATGATAAGTATTGTTAGATATAACCTACTCCAACAAAAGCTTTTTGAATCTTCAAACCCCACTCTCAATTTTTAAGAGTATATAGGGTTCTAAAATGAAAAGGTTTGAGAATTGCCCCACTAGACCATGAGTTATCCACAAAGTATCTGCATGTATTCTGAACCTGGTGCACAAAAAATTCACCTGGCAAATGTTTATCAGTGCCAACTTTATGCCTGATGCTATGCTACAGTGGGCATTCAGAACTGAAACAGAGTCCCTTCTCTGGAGGGTTCACAGACTGGTGGAGAAGCAAACAGGTACAAGAACAGTACCCTTATACTTAAGGGGGACTATGATGAGAATGTTAGTTAGGAGCCTGCAGGAAAAACACGCATCCTATGAGGTGGAGAGGGTGGGAAGGAGGAGTTGATAGAGAAGGCTTCTCAGAAAAGCTGACACCTGGTATGTCTTTACAGCCACCAGGAATCAGCCAAGGGAAGGGAGGGAGAACAGAACACATAAAAGGCGGAAGCTTTAAGAAAAGTATGGTGATGTCCTGCTCCTGCACTGAGCTCAGTATGAGTGCTACACCAGTACAAGTCTGCGTACTGGGGGTGAGTTTGGAAGTGAAAGAAGGTAGGCGAGAGCTGAAGCAGGCAGGCGCCAAAGCATAGGGCCTTGTATACCATATTAAGAGATGTGGATTCTTAACATCAAAACAGGGAGAGCTAAGGGAGGCATTGGCAAGGATTTTAGGGTCCCACTCGCATCGACTTTAAAAAAGATTTTTCTGTCAAGGAGAGTTGGGGAACCAGGAGCAAGACCACAACAGACTCAGGCAGGAGGTAATATAAGGAACTGCCCAAGGCAACCCCAGAGAAGTTTGAGAAGTCTTCCTTATCTGGAGGAAGTACCTCCTACAGGATTAAGGAGATGTGGGGAGTTAGGGACAGGGGAGCTATTAATGACTCCCCTGGATTTGACCCTGGCTACAGGGTGGCTAGAAGCGACTTTTTAAGAGTTTGGGGGAAACGGAGTCAGTTTTGTCCATATGTGGCAGCAGTCGGCTAAGCAGATCTATACATTTCCCCGCCCCCTACCTCCCCGCCCTGACCTCGCCCAAGCCGAGGACCCAGGATTCCCACGGTTTCCACCCCACCAGCAAAAGCCAGGCCTCCCACCCGCCTGCCCCTCGGGAACAAGGCTTCCTCCGCCTGGTCTCCCCTTCCCCCCTCCAAGGCAGCTCTCCGCTTCCTCTCCACCACCACCCCCACCCCAACCCGAGGAAAAAACGAAAACAAAAACAAACAGCTTCACGCCCGTGCCCCAGATTTCCCGACCCTGGGCCCCGGCTCCCAGAGCCGTTTGTGGCGCCCGCGGTCAGGGGAGACACCTCCCCCGCCCCTCAGCCCAGCAGCTCAGAACTCTTACCCTTGCCCCTGCCTTCCTCGCCCCAGCCTGGCCCCGCCTCCCCACGGGAAACATCCCAAAAAAGGGCAGAAAAGAAATTTCAGCGTAAAGTTGGCTCATAAGGGAAGAGAGGAGAGTCCGCCGGGAGAAGGGGAGGAGAAAAGAGGGCGGCCGGGGAAGCTAGGGGAAAACGGGGGTGGGAGGGGGTGAGCGGAGGGCGGTGGGGGTGGGGGAGTCCCGAGGAGGGACGGGGAAGGGACCGGAGGGACGCGTCCCGGTGGAGGTGGGGATGGGGGTAGGGAAGGCGCAGCGTCCTGCCTGGCAGAAGCCACGTGGAAAATATGCGGGGCACGTGGGGGGCGGGGCGGGCGGGCGCGGAGCTGGGATCCGAGGCTGGTCGGCAGTAGAGGAGGGGCCCTGGCTCCGGGGGTAGGGGATGGAAGCGGGGAGCGAGGGGAAGAGAGGTCAGGCCCGCCCTCGGGGGCAGCGAACCCGGCCTCGATCTGCACTGCGACCGGGCTTCTGGGCTCCCCTCCTGCCTCAGTTTCCCCAAGTCACTGGCGAGACTCATCGTTTTCACTGCCATGTCGGTAACGCAAAGCCAGAGTCTGGAACTCAGGGTAAACTGAGGCACTAAAGCGGCAGACGAGCCCCGCCTCCCAAGAGACATTTAATCCGAGGGGATTTACAGGAAACTTCTAAATTAAGGGCAGCGGCTGCTGCAGTTGAGGGGGGGACACTCTGCACTCTGGTCCTTGTGCCCGGGCAGCTGCCGTGAGCTCAAGCCCCGAAATAGCCCCAGGGGCCCCAGCCGCAGCTGCCACAGGGCCGCGCTGTCACTCAGGAGAAGTGCGGAGCCCCCAGCCCCAGGGTCCCCTCCCCTCCGCGGCGCTAGTTTTTCCAGCCGACTATCCATCTACTTTCCCTTCCGACGGCTGCGGGCGGGGTGGGGGTGGGATGGAGAGGGGTGGGATAGAGGGGAGAGGCGGGGCCCTGAGGGGGCGGTCCCGAGGGGGTGGGCACAGGGGGTGGCCGCGCCCCCCGACCCTGCAGTTCTTCTGCCCCTACAAGGTTTGGGACGCAGTGGGGGAGGGTCTTGGCCCCCGGCTCCGCCC
This sequence comes from Capricornis sumatraensis, assembly GCF_032405125.1. Lineage (NCBI taxonomy): Eukaryota > Metazoa > Chordata > Mammalia > Artiodactyla > Bovidae > Capricornis > Capricornis sumatraensis. The sequence continues at coordinate 67,943,056 of NC_091074.1, read as the reverse complement.
GGTCCCTCCCCGCCTTTTAGGCGCCCACGCGGCAGGGACATCCCAGTCCCGCTTGGTGCTCCTCGCCCGCCACCCGTGCGCCCAGTCCGCGAGGCCAGCCCAGTTCTCCCGGTCCACACTGCCCGCCGGCCGGCCCGTCCCCCACCGCAACCATGGACGCCATCAAGAAGAAGATGCAGATGTTAAAACTGGACAAGGAGAATGCCATCGACCGCGCAGAGCAGGCCGAGGCCGACAAGAAGCAAGCTGAGGACCGCTGCAAGCAGGTGGGGGGGTCCCAGGCCCGGCGCAGCCCCCGCCCCACCCCACAATGAGGGCAGGGTCGGCCCTGCCCTGTGCCCCCCAGCCACTGGCCTGCTCTCCAATGCTCTCTACCGTCCAGTGTGGGGGCTGCTGGGCCTTCACAGTACCCTGGAGGGTCCGTCACCAGAGCCACACTTCATTCCACCCACCTTAGCCTGGGGAGCCCCAGTCCCCAGATTTCCACTGCTGCCCTTGCAGAGCCATGATGGGCCTTCTCCTTGGGGCTGGGAACTTTCTCTCTACTCCCACCAGATCCCTACACACCCCTAGCTGCACTGTCCCCCACTGTCCTCGGATGTCCCTCCTCCTCCCTAACAGCCTCTAAATATCTCAGTACCCCCTCACACACACCCCCTGACTCTGGCCTGGGCCTGGGCCTGGCTGACTGAGGTTTTTCTCTCCCAGCTGGAAGAGGAGCAGCAGGCCCTCCAGAAGAAGCTAAAAGGGACGGAGGACGAGGTGGAAAAGTATTCTGAATCAGTGAAGGATGCCCAGGAGAAACTGGAGCAGGCTGAGAAGAAAGCCACTGATGTGAGTGTGGACCTGGGGGTGTGGGAGAATTAGTGCACTGGAAGGGATCCCAGATGGGGATGGAGGGGACCTTCACCAGGACTAAAAGGGTTTCCTTGCAGGAACCCAGGCTAGAGCAAGCTGGCACAAATAATTCAAGACAGTGGGTAAATCAAAACCACTTACCACTTCCCCCAGAGGACATAGGATTGCAATTCCATTGGGTTCCAGCTCTTAGAATGTACAGTGATCAAACAATGAGTCATCGTGGGGGTGGGTAGTACAAGAATTTACCCTCCACCTCAACTAATCCTCCAGTTGAAAATGCAGAGAAGACTGCAGCTACATTCTGGGGGGTGTGGGCTGTGGGTGTAGGTGCTGTGGGCAGCAGGAGAGAAAACGAATCCAGAGATGGTCCCTGACTTGAGTTACACCCGTGGGGTCCATTAGAAATTCCCTGGCCTTGACCTCTGGCTCCAGTGGGCCTGCTGTGCACTAGGGCCCCAGCTCAGGTTCTGTCGGTCCCTTATTTACCCTCATTAAGCTGTCAGCCTTGAGACCATGCCAGGCCACAGGGCAGAGGGACAAGGCCACAAATGCCAGGGCAGCCACCTTGGCAAGTCCTGCTCACTCTGAGATTTCTCTGCCCACCCCACACCTCCTAACCAGACATCTCAACCTCCTGCCAGTCCTAACCCCCACCCTGAGGTAGGAGAATGGCCATAAGACTTTGGACTTGGTACTTTCTCTGCCTCCTGTTCCCTATTTGCCTTCCATCCAGGATTAAGTTTAAAATGAGGCTTCAACTTGGATGGATGGGGGGATTAGCATAAGCATGGTCTGAACATCCGAGATCAGAGATGACATTACTGTTTGTGTTGACCATTATCCATGTTCCCCATCCCCCTCTGCCACCAAGGTTGGTTTCTCTGACCTCCAGTCTTTGGTTTTGGTTCTTCACCCGCCCTGGCACTTGGAAGGGAACTGACCTGCAGCTGCTGGTGAAGGCGACCCTGGGCATCTGACACTCTATAAATAACTGCAGCCCAGTGCAGCTGGAGGCAGGCCTGGAAACCCAAGGAGCTGGGTGGGGGCTGAAGAGGAGGAGGGGAGGACAGGGACAGAGCTGGGGAAGCGGGGCAGCAGAGTAGGGAGGGAGTAGAGAGGAAGCGCTGCCCAGACTTGTTGTATGACCTTGAACACAGCACTTAACTCACGCACTGCCTCAGTCTCTCCTTCTTCTCTTGCTTCCCGTTTGTGCAATGGGGACTGCACTGTCTGTCCCGTGGTTAAGAGAGCAGCATCCATAACTGGGAAAAACTTGAGAAGCACAAAACAGCAAAAGTCAGTCCTGTGATGCAGGCCCCAGGACTTCCCAGGTTCTCTAGAGTCACTTGTTACCCTATGAGCATGAAGAGAGGTTCCCTTTTACAGAGTCTCACCTCTCTCCAGACCTCCAGGATTCCTGAGTCATTCTTCCCAACCCCCAGTGCGGTCCCCAGAACCCTTCCACGTGGTCACCCAGCCCTGCGCCCAGGATGGGTTCCTGTCACTAGGTGGCCTTCAGCACCTGGAGTGTACAGGCAACACTGCTTTCTACACATGGTGCTGTTTCCTCTGTCCTACCCCCAGCGCTGCCCCCTGTCTCTCCCCTCTCACTCTCTTCTTCCCCTGCACTGGTCCCTTCTCCTTTCCAGTCCTGAACCTCAGGGTCTCTATGTTTTGTCTTTGAGGGAGAGACAAGGGATGAGCTAATGTTTATGGGATGGGGACTCTGCAGGCAAATGCTCAAGTGCTTTGTGTGTGTTATTTTACTATTTCCCAAGATTGCTTATCATCAGAATCCCTGAGTGAATGAGTGATACTCACTCAGTCATGTCTGACTCTGCAACCCCCTGCCAGGCTCCTCAGAATCCCGTGAAAGCTTAAAAAAGAAAAAAAAAAAAAAAAGAATTTCTAAGCCCCTGCCCTGGAGATCTCAGTTCAGTGGCTCCAGCATGGAGCTAAAGAACCTGGATTTTTGTTTGTTTGTTTTTTTACCTCCCCGATGGTCTGTTATTAATCCAGCATTAGAAGCACTGCATTATCTCAGAACATTCTACAAAGGAAGAACCAAGGCTTAGAGAAACTAAATAAGTTACCCAAGGTCACACAAGTAGCTCAAAGACAGCAGTCTCACTCAGAGTGGATGCTCTTAACACCAAATTGCACTGCTTCTCTGCTTTGCCTTTTTGGGATCTTTCTTGCTCCGTCCTCTTTTTCTAAAGGTATCATCCCTTTCTATGGACCATCTCCAAAACCTCCATGATTTTGCCTCTATATTGCAGGATCAGTGGCGGATCTGCCACTCACACTGCGCTTGCACTGCCCCCACTTGCATCCAGCACTGGCAGAGAGCCTCTTGCTACAGCCGTGGGTCCCTTAGCCTGGCTTGCCGCCTAAGCCTCCTGCTATGAGTCTGCCTGGCCGCCAATGACATCACAGAGCTTGATTCTGTGATTGGCGGATTTTCGCAGCACTGTGGCCTGGTTGGCCTGATTCTTTCCCACCCCTTGCCTGAGCCAGACTCCGCCAGGAAGTCAGGGCTACCTCAGACCTGATCCCAGCAGTAGGAGTGCTCTCAGACTGGACGGGGTTGGGGGGGTGGGGGTGGCGGGGGGATTTGTGTGCAGATATCCACTGGAGACTCTGCACAGTGCTAGAAGAGGCCCCGCAGCAGGGGAATGGAGCTTGTCCAAGAGTGCATGTTTTGGGCTGGAACACAGAATCTGCGAAGAAGATGGTTTAGTGAAAAAAAAAAAAAAAAGGTTGAATGTCTGGAGGCCAGAAAGCTTAGCTTTGTTCTGACAAGCATCTTAACCATCCTCTGATGCCTCTCTGATCCTCATCCAAGGCAGACACAGCCTTTCTGACCTCTGACCTTTGACTCACAGGCTGAAGCAGATGTGGCCTCCCTGAACCGCCGCATTCAGCTGGTAGAGGAGGAGCTGGACCGGGCACAGGAGCGTCTGGCTACAGCCCTGCAGAAGCTGGAGGAGGCTGAGAAGGCAGCTGATGAGAGCGAGAGGTGGGCAGGGGGTTCCTCAGAGGATGGGGCGGGGAGGGAGCCGGGAGCCTGTCCCTGCTGGGCCTAACCCCACCCCCACCACTCGCCCTGCCTCTCAGAGGAATGAAGGTCATCGAAAACCGAGCTATGAAGGATGAGGAAAAGATGGAGCTGCAGGAGATGCAGCTGAAGGAGGCCAAGCACATCGCCGAGGATTCAGACCGCAAATATGAGGAGGTGACAGCCCTGCTCCACTATGTTCTCATACCTGAACCCCAGGCACCCCCAATCATTCACCATGAATCTCCTCCTCGCTTCCCCATCCCCACAGGTGGCCAGGAAGCTGGTGATCCTGGAAGGAGAGCTGGAGCGCTCAGAAGAGAGAGCTGAGGTGGCTGAGAGGTAAGGACACCCCAGGGTAGCAAGTGAACCTCGGCCTGAGCCCATGGCTGTGGGGCACTCTGTGCAGTGGGGAGGTGCTTCCCCAGGCAGAGGACCCCAGGGACAGGTCCTGCCTCTGACCCCTACCTGCTGCCCCCAGCCGAGCCAGGCAGCTGGAGGAGGAGCTTCGAACCATGGATCAGGCCCTCAAGTCCCTGATGGCCTCAGAGGAGGAGGTAGTCACCTCTGCGGACCTTTCTAGCCAATGGCACCTTCTCTCAGCTCACCTTCCCCTCCACCTCAGGCTGCCCTCTCTCAACCTGCTGGGGGTCGGGAGGGGCCTGGGGCTTCCAGTCTCTGGCTGCTGTCACTCTCACAACTTTGCTCTTCTCTCCTCTCCTCCACCCCTTCCCCACTGTGCCACCTCCACTGTCTCCCCCACTGTGCCCTCACATCCCACCCTGCCACACACCCCCCTGCAGTAAATGTGGGGACCTAGAGGAGGAGCTGAAAATTGTTACCAACAACTTGAAATCCCTGGAAGCCCAAGCGGACAAGGTAGAGGGGGGCAGAGGGGCAGTGAGGATGGGTTCCTTCAGGGAGGGAGGCGATGGGCCCAGGCAGGGCGGGGTGCAGTGTTTGATGGAGACAAAATCAGGAGTAGCCTGTGGGGCTCCGTGAAGAAATGAAGGTTTTGTGGGGGTGGTGAACTGATGACCTGTGTCTGTCCCTAAAAGTATTCCACCAAAGAAGATAAATATGAAGAGGAGATCAAACTGCTGGAGGAGAAGCTAAAGGAGGTGAGAGTCCTTCCAGTCCGAATGACCCTCAAGCCCCACAATCCCTACCAGAGACCTCCTGTGGCAGGGAATTGGGAACGGGGGCAGAACAGAAGGTTGACTTAAGTGATAGTGTCTGGGAGGGCCTAAATTTTTGTTATTTTTCCCCGTCTTGCCTTTACACCCAGGCTGAGACCCGAGCAGAGTTTGCTGAAAGGTCGGTGGCAAAGTTGGAGAAAACCATCGATGACCTGGAAGGTAAAAAGGATATTCCTCTGTACCCCCGAGACTTTCGAAATAGATCTGTACTACGCATGACTTATCTGCCTATCCCATGAGACTTGCCAGCAGTAAATTAGGACTGGGTCCCCTAGGACTCCACAGGTTTTGGCAGTCTCTGCCTCCCGTCCAAGTAGATAGATGATGTAGCCCCATCAACCCCAGTGCTTTGCAAACTTGAGAATCCCCTCAGAGATTTTTTAAAAATACAAATTCCTGGGTCCTGCTCTGAAGTGACTGCTGACTTTGGACTGAATCTGTATCTAACAAGCGCCCTGACAATGCAGATGCTGCTGGTCCTCAGACCAGACTCTGAGTAGCACTGATCTGATAACAATGTCTCCAAGTACAGCACCCTCTTTATTAAATAGAGAGCTGTTTGCTTTAATATCTAGGTTTTCATGAAAACATTAATGGAAAATACTATTCTAAGCTAGATTTGATGAAAACAAATATCCAGGTATTTGCTAGTCTGTAGCTACTTCTCACTCTTATCAACAACGTTGTGCCTAAAACTGTCTTTCCCTTTTATTTCACTTTCATAACTCCCACATCTCTTGCTTCCAGCCCTCTCAGGCAAGCCTCAATTTTCTCTCCAACTTTAGGCCTTTCTAGCTTGAGTGTCCTCCCCTTGCAGCAAGCACTTCTGCTTAGGCAAACCACTGTGCCCCCAGGTCCCTGGGGGGAGGCAGGAGCTCCTTGGGGAAGCACCAACTTGGGGTACAGAGAAGGATAAAAGACATAGGGGTACAGAGAGGAGACGAGGGGCCCCTGATGGCTGTCCAGCCTGTTCTCTGGCCTGTCTCCCTCATTCCATCTTCATCCACCTCTCTCTGATTCTTGTTCTCTCTATTACCCTCTCTCCTTCCACTCCTCTTTTCCTCCATTCCTTCTCCCCACACTCCCACCTGGCCCCCCTCTCCTGGACCCCCCACCAGATGAAGTCTATGCACAGAAGATGAAGTACAAGGCCATCAGTGAGGAGCTGGACAACGCGCTCAATGACATCACCTCCCTCTGAGCCCCTTACCAGTGTGGCCCTCGGCCCCCTCTCTCTTCTCCTTTCCATTTTCTCTATGGGAAGCAGGGCCAGCAGAAGGAGCAGAAATTGCCAACACTGCACAGCCAGTCTGGGTGCAGCCTAGGAGAGCCCCCGCCACATCCGCTGCCCATCCTGGCACTTGCTTCATCCTTCTATATCCATCCACTCCTCCCTCTACCCGCCGGCCTCCACCACTCTCTGCTGCTTAATAAACTCCATTTGGTCTCCATGCTGTTTTCTGGCCCTCTAAAGAGCACTGCCATCACCCCCACAGAGCACTGGTTCACTGCTGAGACCCCAGCTCCTATGGGCACCCCTAATCTTGTGACTCCCTCCCCCACTGAGCTCACCCACAGGACACTGAGGCTCACCCCAGAACCCCCTCTGCATGACTCTCTCTGCCGCATGTGGGCACGTATGACTGTGTCATTCACCACAGGCCCTCTGGTGCCTCTGAGATACACGCCCTTCTGCAAACCCAGGCATGTCACTGCCCTTGGAGTGCTCAGCTGAGATTCCAGGATATAAAGGAATGACTGGAAGGGGAGTGGGCTGGTAAGGTGTAGGGGAGGGGTGCAAGGTTGTTAAAGGTCCAGGATGACGTTTGGAATGACACTGGATGCCAGCAACGTGGGGGCTTTCGCTGCAGGTCTGTTTTCTGCCTCGAGTTTGTCTATCTGTCTGACACTCCCTTTCCTGGCTCAGTCTTTGTCTTTCCTCCTGTTTCCAACTCTCTTGAACCTTCTAAAGAAGGAGGGTAAATTAGTTTATGACTTGGGCCTTCCCATACACCTCCATGGTCCCGAAGCCTTGAGTGAGGCATCCGTGTCTTGGTCAGTCTGTCTGTCTGTCCCACCCGAGGGGTCCTCAGATCCTTGAATGTTCGTGTCTTTGTATGCCTCCAACCCACTCCGTGTCTGTTTGTTACACCCCCTGTCCATGCCTCCCCACCCTACCCCTGCTCACGGGTTGCTTCCCCTCACAGAGACCTTGGCCAGTGCCAAGGAGGAGAACGTGGAGATCCACCAGACCCTCGACCAGACACTGCTGGAGCTCAACAACCTCTGAGGGCTGGCCCTGCCCCCAGCCAGGCTAGCTACCACCCCAACCAATAAAACAGATGTTACCAGCATTATGGGGCCCGTTAAGCCTTTCTTGGGTATTGGCAGTGGTGGTAATTTTCCAAAGTGGAGAAGGCGGAGAGGATGCCTCAGGGGAAGAGTAGAGTTGGAAGGAGCTCTGAGTGAGCCAGAGGGATGGGGGCACTAGGGTCACCAAGGAGGGGTTGTGAATGGGCTGTGTGGAGCAGAGAAGCCTGGCAGGGCTGGAGGAGCATTCTGGCCCTTATTACCCACAGGGCAGAGGAATTGCTGTCAGCGGCACTGCCCCATTCCAGCAAGTGGCTGGGCACAACACAACTGGAAGGCAAAACCACAAAACTACATTGGTTTCACTTGAGCAGGGTGAAAGCCCAAAAGCCTCACTGATTTTAAGCCTAGAGACTGAGCCTGCCCTGTAGACAGAGGGACAGACACACACACAGTCATTCCAACACTATAGACAGACACAGACACACACACACAGTCATTCTGACACTATAGGTCATTTCTGCCCGCTTAGTGTCAGACATCTATGTTAGGCAGACTCCTGCTGCCTCATCAAAGATGTCCACATCCTAATCCTATGAAATGTCACCTTACATGGGAAAAGGGACTTTGCAGTCATGTTAAGGATTCTGAGATGGGGAGATTATTCTAGGTTATCTGCATGGGCCCAACATAATCACAAGAGCCCTTTTGACGCAGTTGTAGGTGATGTGACAATGGAAGCAAGAGATTGGAGTGATGCAGGGAAGGGGCCACAAGCCAAGGAATGCTTGGCTTCTAGAAGCTGAAAAAGGCAGGAAAATATTCTCTCCTCAAGAGTGTCCAGAGGGAACCATCCCTGACGACACCCTGACTTTAGCCCATAAGATTCATTTTGGACATCTGACCTCTAGAACTCTTAAGAGAATAAATTTCCATTACCATTAAGTTTGTGGTAGTTTGTTACAGCAGTGATAGGAAATGAATGCACCATCCTTTTGATTTAGGAGACAAGGATTTGCTTTCCACAGGTTTTATTAGAAATATTTATTTTTAAAAATATCTTTGGAGGTTTAAAAGGAAGTGGTGTAATGAACAGAACAGTCTTCAGCTGCCCCTCGGATTCCTCTGACCAGCTTCTCTAAGTATTCTCCAAGTGGCAGGCCTCTAGGCAGCAGTCTCTGTGACCTCTGCTGGGTGGTAGCTAACACTCCCTTTGGTCTCACTTGGGTGTCTACACAACAGGGAAGCCTAATCAGAAATCTCACCAGGGATGAGCTCATTTGCATGCAATTTGCATGGAGCTGCTCTGGACTCGGGGATGTGGGGGCTGGGCCTGAGGGAGAGGGTCAGTATAATACCTTTGCTGCCTTCTCATTTGCACAAGGAAGGCGATGCTGGTAACAGCAAAGAGGAGGCCAAAAACCAGGGCCAGGATGTCGCCTGGAGGGAGGAAGAAAGAGACTGCTTCAGGGAGTGAAGAGGAGCCTGTAGGATTCCCTCAGAGCTGCTTCCACCTGCACCCCACCCCACCAGCTCTGTCCGAAGTTCTGCCACTCCCTGCGTCTCCAGCAGGGGCCAGCTAAGGGAAGGGGGTGGGTACACAAGGAGGGGTAAGATAAGCACCCTTTTCCTTCTTAAAGACAAAAGAGGTGGCTTGGGAAGGAGGATTGGAAGAGTTTTTTTGAGCTTCATTCTGACCAACTCTTGGTCTGGGGATGACAGGGTAAGCCCCACCTTGATCCAACACTATCCTATTGGGCTTGGAGTCTGTTCTACAGAAACGCAGAGGTAGCAATGATGGTTCTGACTAGCCCCTGGCTGAACAGTGCCAAGGGTGGGGGCACAGACTCACCAGCAGCGAGACAGGAATTCAGGTGGACTGAAGAGAAAAAGCAGATGTTAGAGCTGAGGACTGTGACCACCACTGACAGAGAAGTGAGGACACAAGAGAGGATGAGGGCCCTGTGGCTGGAGAGGGGGTCCCAGCATCAGCAGACAAAGTGGCACCTTGTTCAACAGTCCTAGGGCTGCCATCCACGCCAGCAGGGAAGGAGGCCTCAATTATTCGCCCATTCAAAGGCTGCGTAGCCCGGAAGTTCAGCTGCAACCGGGAGTCATCAGGTCCCCACAGGGAGTCAGAGAGGGTGTGGAGCTGGAGAGGACAGCAGACAGTGGGGGGTGGGCTCAACACAGAAGCAAAAGGGTCAGAGGCTTACAGCCAGCACCTCAGGGCTCCGCTGTCCACGTCCGCCACTTCCCCCACACAGCCGCTTGATCTCTTTCTGCCTCCTCATCCCCAGTGTCACCTGCTTAGCACTCAGCTTTACTGTCTGGTTGAACACAGTCCAGATGACCCCCTGGGCACAGGGGGGTGTGGTGAGAGACCCCTCATATCGGAAGTAGCGGCTGAGGTCAGAGGGCAGCAGTGCAGATACATCCAGTCCTGGGACCCAAGTCTCAGAGTCTGTGGAGAGGATGTGTGCTGAAGTCCAAACTATCTTGATCTCCCCTCATACACACACCAAAGCTCAGGGGTAGAGGGATACATTTTTAAATCCCAGAAACCAAGTTGACCCAACTCCCTCAGACTATTTATTCACTGAGTGTATCCCTTCCCATAACTCAGCACAGGACATGACTCAGTAGAAAGTAAAAGGTTTTGGGGCTCACAGAATAAGAGAACTGCTACCTTGGCCCTTCTTCTGGGTCTTCACTCTTACTTTGCATACTGTGATAACATGGTGGAATGCAGATGTAAGCCCAGAGCGAATCAAAAGAGAAAATGAGTAATTTTCTGAATAGCTTGTAATTTGAATAATTTGTAAGTAAATACCTATAACTGTAAAAGACACAAAAACTCAAAAAGCATAGTTCTCTTCAGTTTAGCAAAATGTAGGATCCAGCTGGGTGAGGTTTAAAATGACCTAGAGTGACTAAGAAGGAAAAGAAGATTTCCAACATTATTTACAAATTTAAAATATTTGATGCTGGGCTTCCTGGTGGCTCAGTGGTAAAAGAATGCCTGCCAATGCAAAGGACATAGGTTCAATCCCTTGCCGGGGAAAGATCCCACATGCTGCGGAGCAACGAAGCCCCTGCACCACAACTATTGAGCCTGTGCTCTAGAGCCTGGAACCGCAACTGCTGAACCTGCAAGCTGCAAATACTGAAGCCCACATGCCCTAGAGCCTGTGCTCCACAGAAGAAGCCACTCCAATGAGAAGACTGCATACTGCAGCTACAGAAGAGCCCCCACTTGCTGCAACTAGAAAAAGCCTGCACAGTAGTGAAGACCCAGCACAGCCAAAAATAAATAAAATTATTTTTTTTTAAAAGTCAAATATTTGATGCCTTGAAGGCGTAATAGTTCTCAGAAAAATTTTAGCTCTCCAGACTCAACCCCTGGAGTTCCAAACACTGTTTTTTGGTTTTATTTGGTTTTCATCTTATCTTGGTTTCTGTTTGGTTTTTAAACAAAAAATCTGTGGGCAGCAGTTTGCTTTGCCTGTTTGCTGTGTTCAGCTTCATAGTTATTATCAAGGTCACAGTAAGCCAGTTCACACTGCAATCCCCTTCTCTGTGGGAGGGAGCCCTTCTCCATCCTCAGACCTGAGGCTCCCCAAGGATGGTTCTTTATGACAAGGGTATCAAGGGTAGGAGCCAGACCAACAAACTGACCTTCTTCAGTGATTTCTCCCAAACGTGACAGCAGCTGTTCATAGGCACTGTTTTCTTCTGGGCCTTCCTAGGAGATGACCGTGCAAGACAGATGAATACATGTATCTAGAGTCATGGCTGGCGGCCTGTAGGTGATGTGGATTCCCATAATCCTCCCCCATTCCCCACCTCTGAGAATGCTGGGGAAACACAAAATCTTACGTATTATTACTCAAGGTCCATTTACTTCTTCTTTGCAAACTGACCTAACTAGGTGGACTCATTTTCAGTGGCAAATTGGAGGAAGAGAAGGATGCTGGGCCATTTTACTAGGATACAAGGCTCTCAACAATGGGCTCTACTTACTTTTCCAGGCTCACTTATCACTAACTCTATACATATTCCATGGTCCTGCCACAGACAACCCCAATAACCTTTGTATCCATGGTACCTCTGCATTCACCTTAATAATTTATGAGTTTGACTTTTGGATCCAGGACATGCTATTTCCAAGGTACTTCTCTGCAGTGCTGTGAGGCTGGTGTTAATGAGTCAGGGAGGCAGTGAGTCTAACAGGTGTTTCACCATCCACAGGTGTCGCACCACCCTTCCTTCCTATTAGCCTCTTCTAATCATTGTGTTTGTCCAAAGAAGTCAAATGCTTCTCTAGACTCAGTGCATTTTGCAAAGGGGAAATTATGGGTTATAAAAGTATTAGAGAAATGACTCTTCCTTTTGACCATTCCCCACACCTGCCATTCCCCAAATGGGCCATATTCTGAGTCTTTGCGTGTACTGTTCGCTCTGCATGGAATATCTCTTTTTCTTTCCCACTAGCAAAGGCTTCAAGTTTTACCTCCTCTGTGAGGCCTTCCCTGACTACCTCTTTGACTATGTGTCCTGTGTATATGTCTACCCTGTCAGCCTCCCTCACTGGCTGTGGGGAGACAGGATCAACTGTTTCGGGATCTATTTTTGTGGCCCAGAGCCTGGCTCACAGTGGGCGTTAACGAAAGAACTGAATGAAGATGACAGTCAGGTGCGGGGATGGGAGTTTCTGGGGCAAGATACTCTGAGCCCGAGGGCGTAAGAAAGCAGAGGTGGGGGTGTCCAGGGCTGGTACCTGCAGAAAGGCGGCCAAGACGGCCAAGCCCCCTGGGCGCCCCAAGGCCTCGTCAAATTCCTCAAATGCAGTGCTGAGGTGAACCACGTGAATCTGGAGAAGACACGGTAGGAGTGGGCGAGGTCCCTTACCCGGCACTCCACTTTGACACTTCGCGGACAGCTGCGCGCTCACCTCGGCAGGAAAACGGTGACCATCAACCGTGTGTTCCGAGCCCGGGCGACCCGCGGCCCCCCAGTGCAAATGTAACTGCAGGGCCCGGTACTCCTGTCCGGGACCCAAGGCCATCTTCAGCCCGGAAGGCAGACTCAGCTGCACTGTGTGGTGAGAGGCAGGTGAGTCGGGGCCCGCCCCACCCTCAGCCTAACTTCCAATGACCGTCCCCTCATCTCCAGGTAGACTCCGCCCCTTCTCTGAGGCTCCGCCCCGAGACCGCCTCACCGGTGTGGCCATTGTTGCACAGGCGCAGTTTTGGTTGTGGCGGGAGCTCAAAGCCAAGGAGTTCCAGGGGTCGCAGGGCTGGACAAAACGCAGTGAGCTCCGGGCGGATGTCTACCGGGGATTGAAAGCGGCCAGCGCAGGCTGGGGACACCTGGGGCCATGGCGGAGCGCCTGGAGTGGGCAAGTGTGTACAGGAAGTTTGAAGACAAGATCAGGAACTTTTAGGGAAGCGGAGTAGAAAAAGTGATGCGGTCGAGTCAGGAGGGATCCGGGAGGGAAACAGAGGTAAAGGATGCGGGGGTCGGGGTTGGCGGGGGACTGGCAGACGTGGATGCGGGGTGAGAGGGATGCGTGTGCGGGCATCAGCAGAGCCGGGTGCCCAGATTGGGTCTCTGTAGGGGGTGGGTGTCTCACCTCCATAACGCCAATGACTGTGGCCATCCCCTGCATAAATGAGAAGAATGAAGAGGCTGATCTTTGAGCCCAGTTCCTCCCCAGCGGCCAGAAAGAGGTGGGTCATCCTCACTAGCAGCGTTCACAAACTCAGAGTCTTACAAAAGCATAGCAGGTAACAGAAACACCACAAACAGGCACAATAGGTTGCAGCCAAATAAAACGCCACAGCTTGATGGGCCACACAAAGATTCTACTAGCCCCGCTTGCAACCACTGTCTTAGGGTCTGTAAAGTGGGTGGAGACCTCAGTTCCCAGGCCCAGGTTAGTAGACCATCTTTCTCCTTTAGAAATCCCTCCTCCCCACTCTCCCTGATTCCTTTCTGATCTCCATCTCCTTTTCCAAAGTTCCTGGCTTGAGGGTCAAGATACCAGGTTCCTCTACCTGCTGTTTCCCTCTTCCTAGGTCTCACTTTCCTCATCTGTAGACTGAAGATGCAGTGATTTCTACAAACCCTTCCTGCTCTTCCTTTGGTACCAGCCCCCTTCCTTCCTCTCCTGTCTCTTCATACTTTGCTCTCCACATTCCGATCTCTTTCTCCTCTCCAACCTCCCCCTTTCTTTTCTGTCTCTTCCTGCTTACCTCTCTCCGTGTCCCTTTTTTTCGTCTCTTCATCTAGCTCTGAAAGAGGGTAAGGGGCTAGTGGCAAGGGAGCTCCTGGGGTTGGGAAAAATCACTGTCAGAGCACAGGCTCCTCTTCTTCCCTGAATAATCCCTCCCTGGGCTGGGGTTTAATGTGGGGGAAGCACCAACCTCCTGGAGCCTAGGTTTGCAGAGCTGATGACCACTTACCTTTTTCGTCTCTGTGGGCGTTATTCTGGGGGCCTTCAGTGTCCCTGGGTGCCTCAATAGTTGGTAGATCCTCTAACTTCAGAGAATTCTCTTCTCCTGGGTCCGTCTTCAATCCAGGTAGGTCCTCTTCTCCAGGTGAGTCCTCCTCTTCAGGTATATCCTCTTCACTGGGCAGGTCCTCCTCACCAAGTGGATCATCTTCCCCAGATGAATCTCCTCCCGTGGTGGGAGCACCCTGCATCCAGAGCAGGCTCTGGGGACGGGCAGGCACCAGAAGGAGCAGTAACAGCAGCAATTGCACAGCTGGGCCTGGGGCAGGGGCCGGAATCCACAGAGGGAGCCGGGGGCTGGGGCACAGGGGAGCCATGCGGCTGACTGTGGGGTGTCCTGGGACACGGTGTGTACGGGCTGGGGCTGTACGGGCATCGGAAACAGGAGGTGGGTGGGGGAGGAGCAAGCCTGGAGGGGAGCAGGCTGACTCACAGAAGGCCCTTTTGGAGATGGAGCCAAAGTCCTGTGGGTCTAACTGGCCCTGTGCCCCCTCTCCGATAGCAAGGTGGGAATGGGGTGGAGTGAGGGGCAGGTATGTGCCTAGCCAGAAGGTTATCGGGGTCATGGGCTCAGCCTGGAACCCAAGGCACCACCTGGCACTATACAGGTTCTCCCTGGCACCGCCCGACTGCTAGTCAGCCAGCTTCAGCTAACCCTGGCCTGCTTCCCAGCCCCAGGCAGCTGGGGCCCCCACATCCTCTGGCTGAGAGGGGAAGCTGCCCATATATACATCCCTGGCTGGGCCAGGGAGCAGGTAAAGGGGTAGGGAAAGCTCCTGGGGGAGTCTGGGGGTGGGAGAGTGGATGGATGAATAGGTGGGATGTGAATTTGAATATGAATGGACAGCTGCATATATTCATGAGTCTCTGATGGGTTAAAACTGACTGTAATATTCATCATATTACACCTCTGCTCAAAAACCTACACTGGCTTCCCACACTCTGCAAAGTATCTTCCATCTGCCTATCTTCTCCCTCCAGATGACTTCAAGTCCCTTAAAAATCTTACCCAAGAGACTTTTCCATCTTATCTCCTACTACTCTCCCTCATATTCTAGCCAAATTAAACTATTCGTTTTTATCCAAACCTTTGTTCATCTATTTCTTTCTTTCACTCTTCCGTTTATTTAGCATCTACCATATGTCAGGCTAGAGGTATGGAAACAAGACACAGTCCCTGTCCTGAGGAGCTCACTGTCTGGTGAGTGAGGGCAAAACTATCATAATATTTGGAGGAGAGAGATGAATTCTTCCCCAGAAAGTAACACAGAAGTTGGCAAAATCTGGTCAGGGTTTAAAGAAGTAGCAGTTCAATTGGTTAAAAAAAAAAAAGTGGGGGAAATGGGATCCTGGGCAAAAGAGAGATATCAAATACTTTGAGCAGGAGAGTGACAGAATCTGTATCTCACACTAGGTTATGTTGAGGGGTGGTGTGGAGCACGGATTGGAGGGGGAAAGTGGGTGCAAAGAGGTGAAGAGTGAGAGGACCCCAAGAATGGGCTGGGGGTTCCCAGTCTGCCTATTCACTTAACATTTGGTGAGCCCCCTCCAGTCCTCCAGGCATGGTTCTAGGCTGTAGGGACACAGCGCTTACCTGGAGAACAGCCTCTGCTGTTCTGTAGCTCACATTCTAGGAAGGCTCACATTCTAGTGGTTTTGACAAACCAGAAGACAGTAAGGCCATCTCAGGAGATTCTTCTCTGGGGCTCATATGCAGTAGGTATGTACACCATTATGGTTGTATAGGCTAATTAAATATGTTGAACATTTATAATCTGGTTTGTAACTAGCCCCTAACTCCAGGGTGCTCCTGCTACCCCACTCCCCTCTGGGGACCCTCCTAGCCTTATGACCTCTTATCTAAAGAAGTAATGCTTGGCACAACACAGGCTCTGGACACCACTTGAGTGTCCCATCCAGTTTCCACTCTGGATCAGTATTTATATACCCATTACCGTGTTATATAGTTTTATTATCTCCTCTGTGTAAATCCCTTTTATTATTCAAGACTCAGCTCATACAACCACTATGGAGAACAGTATGGAGCTTCCTTAAAAGACTAAATAGAACTATCATATGATCCAGCAGCCCCACACCTGAGCATATGTCTGGAGAAAACCATAATTCAAAAAGATATATGCACCACCCCAATGTTCACTGAAGCACTATTTACAATAGCCAAGACATGGAAGCAACCCAAATATCCATTGATAGATGAGTAGATAAAGAAGATGTGGGGTGTGTGTGTGTGTGTGTGTAATACTACACAGCCATAAAAAAGAATGAAACAATAACATTTGCAGCAACATGGGTGGATCTAGAGATTGTCATAGTTAAGTAAGTCAGAGAAATAAATACCATGATATCATTTATATGTGGAATCCAAAAAAAAAAAAAGATACAAATGAACTTATTTACAAAACAGAAACAGATTCACAGAATTAGAAAAGACACTTATGGTTACCAAAGGGGAAAGGTAGAGGTGAGGGATAAAATAGGAGGTTGGGATTAACATATGAACACTACTATATGGAAAAGGATGCATATATGTGTATATATAACTGGTTCACTTTGCTGTACATCTGAAACTAACAAAACATTGTATATCAGCTATACTCCAAATATTAAAAAAAAAGACTCACCTCAAAGGCTATCTCCAGGAACTCTTGCTTGACCAACTCTACACCACAGGAAGAGATATCTGGTGACTCTGAACCACCACAGTTCTTTGCCTGCCCTAATAATCTTGCTTACCATCCAATTCATATTAAGGTGATTTATGACGTTATATCTGCTCTAATAGCCTCGAGGTTCATAAGGACAGGGTCCAGTATTTGACTGAGTCCATCTTATATTCAACTGTCTTTTATTATTGATCATTTTTCTCTTTTCAGATCACTGTGCCAGGGCTTAAGGAAAACCAGACTAAGATAGCTTCCCTGCCTTCAGGGAGCCCATTGACAATGACCTGTGTATGTCAAACCATAATTATTCCAGGAGTAGGGCATCACATTTATACAGCACCCTAAACTGTGTGCCTTGTCAGAGTGACTGTGATACTGTATGCCAAAACTTGTATGGTTCAACAACAGCTGTGCTCCAAGCAGTCATCTTAGGAGTCGGTCAGTCTACCAATCTAGGTTGCCATTTCTGAAGCTAAATTAAGAGCCATCCATGGCAATTCAAGCAGGCACTCCTGATGGTCAGCTCATTGCCTTGGGCAGCTGTGTTGTCAGAACCTTGGTTGGACCCAGACACATGGAAGGTACGTGATAATATCTAAATTGGATAGGCCTGGATAAGACAGAAGGGGATAATGACTAATCTAATTGAGATGGGGGAGGTCATGGGAAGGACAGAAAACAGGAACACCATGCTACCTGAAGTCTGGAGTTTGCATGTCCAGAACTTTCTCCAACACCAATCCTAGTTTTATTCCATATTCCCTTTCCAAATGTTTTGAATGTTTCCATCTTTTTCTGTTTTAGATCTCTGTCAGGGTCTCCTTGAACACTTCTCTGTGGTGTTTCCACACGTCTCCCCTCTGTCTCTGCTGCTTTTCCTCAGTATTTCAGAGTCCAGATCTACATGGAGGTGCAGCTCTGTGCTCCGGCTCCCTAATTTCCCAAGTGCCATTCTCCATGGGTGCTGTCTCTTGAGCTCTCCGTCTCTGTGTGACTATGTCTCTGGTCTGGGTGGGGAATGTGGACTCTGATCTGGCCTTTGCAACTGGGAGTCTGCCAAACTCTAGAACAGGTTTGAGCTCCCAGAGTCTTGTTTCCTGGGTCTCCCTAGGTTGGGACAGAGTGTACTCAGGGCTAATTGACTAGGTCACCCCCTTCTCCTGTCTTGGCCTGGCACACACTTCTCTGTGGTTGCTTAGGGCCAAGACTTTTGTCCTTAGGGTCTGTGTCTTAAGACATCGAGAGCCATGTCTCTTGCTTATCCCATGGCTGCAGAGAAGGGAGCTATGTACCGGGGAAGCAGAAGAAAAATCCCTCTATTCCCCAGACATGGACCGGAAGCAAAGACAAATCACAGCCCTTCTGGGGTGCTGGGGACTGCCCTGTAGTTCGAGCCCACCTCACCATCTATATTATTTTCCTAGGACTGCTGTAACAAATTTCCACAAACTGGGTGGCTTAAAGCAACCAAGATTATTCTCTCACAGTTCTGGCGGTGAGGAGTCTGAAATTAAGGTGTTGGTAGGGCCCTGTTCCTTCTGAAGGTTCAAAGGCCTCTTTCAGCTTCTGGTGGCTCCAGGCATTCCTTGGCTTGTGCCTGCCTAACTTCAATCTGTGCTTCTGACTTCACATGGCCTTCTCTTGTCCATGCGTCTTCTACTGGCTGTCGCTTTTTTTTTTGACGGGTAAGGAGATTTATTTAGAAGGAACACACTCCACAGAGTGTGGGCCGTCTCAGAACGTGAAAGCAGCCCTGGCTGTCTCTTATAGGAACACTTATCATTGGATTTAGGGCCCACCAGGATAATCCAGGATGATCTTAAGATTCTTAATTTAACTGCATCTACAAAAACCCTTTTTCCAAATGGGGTGACATTCACAGGTTTGAAGGGTTAGGACATGGACTTATCTTTATGGGGGTCACCATTTAGCCCACTGTACCATCAGCTGTTTTGGAACTGAACACACAGGGTGATGTGTTGGAGACCTTCGTGCCTTCTGCCTATCTCTCACTTCATGTAGGCAATTTCATCTATTCCCATGGCTTCTGTAAACTCATGACAGCCAAGTATCCCCAGGTTGGACTCTGCTCATTTCAGATATGTAACCACCTACCTAATGGGTGTCCCCACATGGATCTCCCACAAGTATCTCAAATTCAACAGGCCTCTAGCCAAATTCCTCTGTCCCCAAAACTACTTCTTCCACCCTCTACCAAGTGGTGTGAGTCAGAAACCTGGTACCATCTTTTCTTTAATTTTTTCCTTCACCTCTGACATTGTTATCAAGCCCTACGGATTCTACCTTCTAAACTTTTCATCCTTGTGTTTCATCCTAATCTACACTTCGATCACCTCTTACCTGGATAACTGCAGCTGCCTCCTAATGGGTCTTGCTGAGTCCAGCTAGCCAGGGTGATCTCTCTAAAATGCACATATCATCTCACTCTCTACTTAAGACCTTTGAATATCTCCCGTTGCCCTTAGGATAAAGTCCATAGTATTTGACATGGCCTTCAGAGGCCTGCCGTTGCCTTGTTTTCCTTGATGGGTTTGAACCTAGGTGGGGCCAATCAGAATGAAGCTCTGTGTTTCCAGTATTTGATGACTGAGGGAACTCACTTTCACTTTGTCCAAACATGGATAAGGAAGCAGACAACCTTTGAAACTGCGGGCAGCCACCTTGTAACGCGAACGGAAGCCAGCCTTAAGATGAAGATAAAACCATGAAAGACAGAGGAACTGTGGAAAGCAGTCCTTGGGGCTAAACTAACCCTAGAGCCTGTATCTGGACTTTTCAGTTACATGAGCCAATAAATTATTGTTAAGCCACTTTGAATTGATTATTTGTGACATAGTCTTACTGATATAAATTCCCTCTATAGCCTGTGTCTATGTCTCCAGTCTCCTTTCTCATCATACGTACCTTTGCAATCTGTGCTCCAGTCTTACTAAACTTCTAGCAGTTTCTTGAATGCATCACGTGTGTGTGTGTGTTTTATCTCTAATCCCTTATCCATGCTATTTTTCTGTCTACCTCACCCACACTGCCAGCTCTGCCTAGTGAAGTTTTGTTCTGTTTATTCTCCTGGCATCCTTCAGTTCACGTTACTTCCTCTGAGAAGCCTCCCTGACCCCTAGATTAGGGTCAGTCCCTTCCTCCTGCATGCTTAGAAGCCTGTATTTCCTTTGTAATGTGTATCTCACTTTATGGTGACTCCTTACCATGTCTGTCGTGCTGGACTAAAAGCATTCATAAGGGCATGGGTCACATTTCTCTTACTCCCCATCTTCATGCCTAGCATAGAACTTGATGCATGAGAGGCATTTAATATTTTTTAAATATTGATTTATTTGGCTGCTTTGGGTCTCAGTTGCAGCACGTGGGATCTTTGTTGCCCCTTGTAGGATCTTTCGTTGGGATCCATGAACTCTCTAGTTTTGGTGTGCAGGCTTTGCAGTTGCGGTGCTCAGGTTTAGTTGCCCTGCAGCATGTGGGATTTTAGTTCCCCAACCAGGGATCAAACCCACGTCTCCTGCATTGCATGGTGGATTTTTAACCACTGGACCACCAGGGAAGTCCCAAGGCATTTGATTTTTGTGGAATGACTGGTGGTTATTGTTTAAAGCATCCTGAGAGCTTCTCTAGCAGCCAGTTGAAAGCAGACGTTAAGGGTAATTAAGTGATAGAGGGAAAAAAAATTTTTTTTTTTTTTTGGCTGTGCCACACAGCTTACAGAATCTTAGTTCCCTGACCAAGGATTGAACCGGGCTCCAGCAGTAAAAGCGCTGAGTCCTAACCACTGGACTGCCAAAGAATCACCTTCACTCCTTTATTTTTATTTTTTTAAATAAAGAAAAAATATATATATATTTTTAAGAATAGACTTCCCCAGTGGTCTAGTGGTTAAGACTCCACCTTCCAATGAGGGGGATGTGGGTTCAATCCTTGGTTTGGGAACTAAGATCCCACATGCCACAGGATTTTATTTTTAAAAATAAATTTTAAAGGATAGGTTGTTGGCTGCCCTCTGATCCTCTTCTTTGTCCCCTGCCCCTTCCTTTAGCTTTAGGGGAGACTGTGGGTGGAATCAGTTCCAGGCAGACTATGCTGTGCCTGACTTGCTCTGTGAGACGCTTGGTCCCCAGGGAATCAGTTGTCTCCAAGGGTCCTCAGTGTGTCTTGCTCGGCTTTGCCCTCCTCTGCCTCAACAGTTGAATGATTTCCCCACCTGAGCTCTCAGTTGACTCTATTCCCATCTCCTCTTCCATCCACCTAAAGTACACTCACACACTGGCAGGACACCCAGACACCCTCATCACCGACTGTGCCCCCAGGGGTTATGCTCTGTTCTCATCACCTGGGCTCATGGTGATGCCAGTTATCGTGAGATGACCTGTCCCCTTCCACCCTGCAGCTCTTGGTGTGGACTGTCCGACATTCACCTGAGGCAGTCTAACCAGTGTTCCACCTATATGGTATCACCAGTTCCCCTGTGACTTGTCCAAGGTACAGTCTGACCCAAACTCTCTTACCTCCACCAAGCCCTTCAAGTTGTTTTTCCCTGATCTAAGTCCAGCATTTCTCTTTCCTCAGAATTCTTAGAATGTCAGAGAGCTAGAGGTGACCTCAGAACCCTGACAATACCCTGGTCTTTGGCTTTGGGCCTGGATTCCTATGAGTCCTCAGTGGTAGTAATGGGGCCTAAGGTTTCTAACTAACATTGTGGTTTTTAATAGCACTTTCCCCCCCCCTAATTTACATAGTAACACATGCATGCTCAAGCAGAAAACTTGGGAAAAGCAAAAAAGTATAAGGAAATTTTAAAAATCACCCTTTTAATCCCATTCACCCCTTTAACCTTAGTGATCCAGTACCTCTTACAGCTTAGGTGCTTAAAAAATATTTGTTGAATGAATTACCTTTGGTCTCATCACCCAGAGATAAAAACCACAACTACCTTTCGATTGTTTATCCTTCCAGTCATATATTTTGTTGTTCAGTTGCTTAGTTATGTCTGACTCTGCGACCCCATGGATTGCAGCACACCAGGCTTCCCTGATTATACCTAAATAGATCGTATTATACAGTTTTATGGCCTGCTTTTTTCCTCTTGGAAATATACTATGTGTTTCCCAAAATTAATGGCTTTTTTACATCATCTTCAATGCTTTCATATTATTCCTTCAAATGGCTGTACCATAATTTTCCTAGCTAATTCTCTACCATTGGGCATTTAAGTGACTTCCAGTTTTCTGTTGTTACAAACATTTTGCCACCCATCCTAGTATTTATATTTTTGTCCTCATATCTGCTTTTTAGGATGCATTACTAGAAGTGGAATTGCTGGGTCATAAGAGTAGGCACATTTTAAGATATCTCATACATACTGACAAAATGGCACTGCTAATTTACCCTCCAGGGCTATTGCCAGTTTTCCAAAAGACCTAACTAAGTAAGGAAAATATAGTACCTTTTAACTCTGACTAGGTAACACAGATTAATCAGCTCCAAGCTTTTACCTTTGGCCAGAATTACAGCAATTCCAACCCACCACGTTAGTTACTGACATTTGCTGATGGGAAGCTAACTGGCTATCGGGCTTTGGATCAGTATGAAAGGAGAAGACGAGTTAGTGACTTAAAACCGAGGAACTTTTGTCCAGCGGCCAAAATATTCAAAACCTGGTGACCCGTGAGGATTCTTAATGATGAAAGACTGGGGACAGCTGGACCCCAGCGTTTGGCACGGGTCCACGACAGAAGCTCAATTCTACAGGTGGGACACTGCGACCTTGCCAGTGTCTAAACTCCCAAGTATCCTGACTCAAAGTCCAGGCTGATGTCCCAACTTCAGTTCAGTTCAGTCGCTCAGTCGTGTCCGACTCTTTGTGACCCCATGATGCAGC
Source organism: Capricornis sumatraensis (assembly GCF_032405125.1). NCBI lineage: Eukaryota > Metazoa > Chordata > Mammalia > Artiodactyla > Bovidae > Capricornis > Capricornis sumatraensis. The sequence continues at coordinate 67,920,519 of NC_091074.1, read as the reverse complement.
ACGCCAGGCCTCCCTATCCATCACCAACTCCCGGAGTTCACTCAAACTCACATCCGTCGAGTCGGTGATGCCATCCAGCCATCTCATTCTCTGTTGTCCCCTTTTCCTCCTGCCCCCAATTCCTCCCAGCATCAGTCTTTTCCAACGAGTCAACTCTTCGCATGAGGTGGCCAAAGTATTGGAGTTTCAGCCTCAGCATCAGTCCTTCCAAAGAACACCCAGGGCTGACCTTCAGAATGGGCTGGTTGGATCTCCTTGCAGTCCAAGGGACTCTCAAGAGTTTTCTCCAACACCACAGTTCAAAAGCATCAATTCTTTCAGTTTTCTTGACAGTCCAACTCTCACATCCATACATGACCACTGGAAAAACCATAGCCTTGACTAGACGGGCCTTTGTTGGCAAAATAATGTCTCTGCTCCAACTTAGTTCCACTCAAAGGAGGGCCACCCACTTGCTGCACCCTGTCCGGCCCTGGCTGGAGCAGCCTACCTGTAGCGCCTCGCTGGCGCCGACCTGATGCAGTTTAGCGAGCCGCTGCGCATGCCCTCGCCTGCGCACAGCCTCCAGGCGCCAGGGGGCGCACTCCCCTCAAGGGCCCGCCCCAGCAGCCCCGCCCCCGGGTCCGTTTGGATTTGAATCTCCTGCGGGCTGCGTCCGGAAGTGGCAACCCCTCAGTCCGGCATGGAGAGCCCGGCCCCCGGTTCCCGGTGCCCGGTGCAAGAGCAGCGTGCCCGTTGGGAGCGGAAACGCGCCTGCACTGCCCGGGAGCTGCTGGAGACAGAGCGGCGCTACCAGGAACAGCTGGGGCTGGTGGCCACGGTGCGAACCCCACAGTCTCCCTTAGGGGGGCGGGGACCCCAGGGAGTGGGAGGGTGCCTACTAGGTCGGTGACCTAGCGGCGCCTTGGCACCAGCCTCCTCTTTCTGCGGACTACGTACCGGTATTCTCTCCTTCCGCAGTACTTCGTGGCAATTTTGAGAGCCAAAGGCACCCTGCGACCACCAGAGCGCCAGGCCCTCTTTGGTGCTTGGGAACTCATTTACGGCGCCAGCCAGTGAGTAGAAGGGAAGTGGGGATAGAGGAGGAGGGAGACCTGGTTTCTGGCAGTGCAGAGAACTCAATGTAGAGGAGATCCGGATTCGCATCCAGAGTCTGCCAGTTACCTCCCCTGTGGTCTTGGCCCAGTGCCTTAATCTGCCCCAGTTCTCCAGCCACTTGCTGTTCAGTCGCTAAATCGTGTGGGAATCTTTGCGATCCCACGGACTACAGCACGCCAGGCTCCCCTTCCTTCACCATCTCCGAGTTTGCTCAGATTCATATCCACTGAGTCTCCTCCCACAAAATGGGGCCGTACTACCTCCGGAGCAGGGTTAGGAGAATTAAGAGAGGTGGTGCTTGAGTAGTTCTTGGGCTGCTCTTTTATTGTCCTGACCCACACAGAGAGCTGCTTCCCTACCTCGAAGGAGGGCGCTGGGGACAGGGGTTGGAGGGCTTCTGCAACCACCTGGAGCTCTACACCCAATTTGCTGCCAATGTTGAGAGGTCCCGGACCATCCTGCAGGTAACCTGGTAACTTCAAATCCTTCCCCTCGTCCTTTGTACATTTCCTCTTTATCTGGAGACCCAAACTTCATTCATATTGTTCCTGCATTTATAGAGCCCTGTAGGTGCCCAGCCCTATGTTAAGTTTCCAGTAGGGAGATGGGGTTCTCTCAGGAGCATACAGCTTCCTGAGGGCCTGGGATGTGTACACAGAAGAATGCAATATAAGGAGGCGGCTTCTTTCCCTGCTGCCAACCCTTTCCTCATCATTCTAGGAGCAACTAAAGAAGAACAAACATTTCCGGAGATTTGTACGACTTCAGGAAGGTCGCCCTGAGTTTGGGGGCCTTCAGCTCCAGGACCTGCTCCCTCTGCCTCTGCAGAGGCTCCAGCAGTACGTGAACTCACCCTGACTCAGCTAACTTCCTTACAATTCTGCGTCTGTACGATGGCTGCTCTCAATCTTTGTGGGATTTCATGGGATCTGTCCCACTGTCTCTCTCCTGGGACAAACTGCTCCTCAAAGTTTTCTGCCAGTGTAAATGTGAACCCACTGGAGTACCTGGGCTGTGCAGCCTCAGGCCCTTAGCTGGGATTGTTTAACTGACTTAGCTGAAGTGAGGGGTCTGTGATAAGGCTAGTAATAAGGTTTTTGAAGATGAAAGGCTTAGAATTTGTCCCTGGGAATGAGTTAAGAACTTATAGTCAGTTGTTTGTAGCATCCTCCTTAGGTTGATTAACTTTCACCTTGGGATCTAGTCTGCCTCCCTGACTCTTCAGTGTGGGATGGAAGAGGGCCATATGGAATGAACCTGGATCTGAGTCCCAGATGGAAGAGGGGGATAAAACAGCCACAGGCAGGTCTTTCCTGGTTCCCCAGCTGAAGTTTGTACAGGGGGTGATCTGTGCCAGGCAGAGAAAATTGTACCCAGCTCTACTTTCCCCTCATAGACTTCTAATTTCAGGTATGAGAATCTTGCTGTTGCTTTGGCTGAAAACACAGGCCCCAACAGCCCTGAACACAAACAGCTCACAAGTATGTTCTTGCTCTTCCACAGCATTTCTTGGAGATTGCTTCTGTTCCCTTTCTGGTTCTGATCTCCAACCATGTATGATATGCCCCAATCTTCCAATGATGTGTATACAATGTTCCTATTGCCCTACCTCTACTCTTCAAGAAATTAGATTCTGACCCTAGTCCTGTCTGTATTAGCCTGTCTTTCACCACCACCATTCACCCAAAGTCAAAGTTGTGCTGGGAGTGGGGCATGGAATATCATTCTAGGGGCTGCCCAGCTGATAAGTGAGACTGCCCAGAGAGTTTACACCATCGGTCAGAAACAGAAGAATGAACAGCATCTCCAGCGCATCCAGGCTCTGCTCAGTGGACGGCAAGCAAAGGGGCTTATCTCAGGTAGTCCATGGGCATGCTTCTCCTCAATCTGCAAACTGCCCTTTTCTCACCCCCATCCTCTCTATTGCCAGCACATACCACCTGCCTCCCATTTTCTCAGCCTCCCTTTCCTTTTATTCTGTGGGTTGTAGTCCTGAAGCTGCACCAGAATAACGGATCTCCCACCTCTCAGGTCGCTGGTTCCTACGTCAGGGATGGCTATTGGTGGTGCCTCCCCGAGGGGAGCCTCAGCCCCGAATGTTCTTCCTCTTCTCTGATGCACTCCTCCTGGCCAAGCCTCGACCCCCATTGCATCTGCTGCAGAGTGGCACCTTTGCCTGCCGGGCCCTCTACCCAATGGCCGAGTGTCAACTCCACAGGGTCTTTGGCCACTCAGGAGGCCCTTGTGGTGGACTGCTCAGCGTAAGTAACAGGCAAGAGCCCTTGGCAGGGTAGGAAGGGCCCAAGATATACCAAGTGCCTGCGCACCACTCATCTCCTTGGCCTAAGCCCCCCTCATAGGAACTGAGCCACCTGCATTCAGAGCATACCAGGGCTTGGGGTTCATACCTGGTTCTCACTTCAGGCCTAAATCACTGCCATGGAAATAGCAAGGCCTTTGGCTTAAGGCTGGACCTTTCTGAGCCATGTGCTAAGAGGTGATCTCTCTTTAGCTGTCCTTTCCCCATGAGAAGCTACTGCTTATGTCCACAGACCAGGAGGAGCTGTCGCACTGGTACCACAGTCTGACTTTGGCCATCAGGTAAGTTGTTTTCCCTCAGGAAGAGTGCTGTGGTGAGGCCCAGGAGCTGGAGATGGCACTTCTGAGCCTATTTCCTGTCTGGAACCCACCCCCACCCCCCAAGCACGCCCCTGTCCAACACCCCAGGTGATTTTGTCAGAATAGAGTGCTCATTCCAGTGCCTGAACTGTTTTCTCTCCACAGCAGCCAGAAGAACTAGAGGAATCTTACAAATTCCAGAGTCCAGGATACTGTGGGGATAGGTCAGCATCAGGGGTACAAAGGAATCTTACTAACAAAACAGACTCTTCATGGTTTGAGAAGAATCATTTTGTGTTTGCCTGAGACCAAGACACACCATGTCCTTTGACCAGCTCTTAAAGAATCAGGACTTCAAGTCCGACTCAGCTGAATCAGCTCTGCCAATACAGAGGAGGGGATTTGGGACTGATAGGTATGGTGCTGTGTCTGTGGACAGCTGTTTATCTATCAAGTTTGCAGCTTTGCAAGTGTGGCTGTTTTTATGTTGTATATAGTTTCTATAATTTATTTCCCCACCGGATTTTAGTAAAGTTTTTTCTTTTTTGGAGAAGCCATTTTGTCTCAGCTATGCAATATGAAAAAAGGGATTTTTGTGCCCTTAAGGCTGGCACCACTGTGGCCTCAGGAATACAAATAGAAGAACTGGAGCTCCCTCTATCTTCTTGGCTCCTGCACTGGAAGGCGGCCTCTTTATGTCCTAATAAGGGAAGCTTTTCAAGAAGGCCTGGTTGTTCTTAGGCACCTAGTAAGGGGGTGTGTGTGTGTGTGTGTGTCCGTGTGTGTCCAGCTGGAATGGAAAAAGTACACAGGAGCATCCAGTCACAGGAACAGACTCTGTTTTACTAAACCATCGACTGTTTTTCCTTCTTTCCAATGGAGGCTGTGACTGAGGCCCTGCGCTGCAGACTTCCTACATCTTCTCCTTAGTGCGGGCTCCATTTCCCTGGGAGGAGTTAAGTTCCTTGTCCCTGTGTTCCAATTTAGGGGCTCCTCCCAGGCCTGATTGTCACCAGCCTCTTCCTCATCCTCCTCGATACAGAAGTCCTCGGGAAAGGGTATGCTGGCCTCTGTGAAGGGGGAGATCAGGCATATTCCAGTTTCAGAGGCTTTGTCTCTACCTCCAGCAGACTCTCACCTCCCAACCCTGTACCTGGTTCTGGAACCTCCACACCCTTGTTCGGTTTACTGTCTTGTAACAGCTGGTGGATGGTCTGTAGCTTCATGTGCAGAAGCTCCTGCTGGGCTCCAGCCAGGGTAGTCACACTGCAGATATGTCCATTCAGAGGCTGCCCAATCTCTGTCCCCACCTCTTCCACCTACCACAAGCTCTCTCTAGCCACAGGGTCATTGCTCTCCTTACCGCTCAAAAAGGGGGTCCAGCTGGGCCATCAGACTGTTCAGGTGTTGCTCTGTCTGGACAAGCTGTTGTGTCAGCTGCGCCAGCTGTTGCTCTGGGGATATGGGAGAAAAGAGCAACGGTTACTTACTTTTCTGCTGTCCCTTAATCCCCCACCAAGCACAGACCTCTGCAAAACCCACCTGACTGCAATGAATCCTTGCCTGCCTCCTCTTGGAGAACAGCAGCCTCATCTTTCCCCTGCTGTGGAAAAAGGCAAGGGGGATACTGCAGCAACAAGGACCTCAATAACCTCAGTCTCCAAAGCCAGATAAAGGCCAAGGATAATTTCAGATAGACAAAGCTGGTGGGTTTTTTTTTTACTCTCAGAGAATCACAATCATATCTATTACAGCTCCTCACTCAGGACAGAAAGCAATGTCAGTACACCCCATGAGTGGTTGCTATTCAATCTACTAAAATACCTCTAGGAAGGAGAAACTCTATTGTTTGATAAAGCTCTGGTTTAGTTTATACACAAATCCAGACACAGTCCATCGCTGTCTTCTTTCCATGGTGCTGAGCAGAGCCTTCCCAAATCTTTTCAACATGACAGCCCCTCAGGAATTTGAAGGCAACGGTCGTACTCCCTGTCTTCTCTGATTTAATAGCACCAATGTTTTTCAGTCAGTGCTCATTTGACATGGTTTTCTCTGGGTGCTTTACTCTGGTTTAAGAGATGGCATTACCGACTCAATGGTCATGAGTTTGAGCAAACTCTGGGAGATGGTGAAGGACAGGGAAGCCTGACACGCTGCAGTCCATGAGGTCGCAGAGTCAGACACAACTTAGTGACTGAACCACAACAATGCTCTTAAAACAGTGCGCTTGAGAATTAAGTTTCTTTCAAGCTATACTTGGGTCCAAGAATAAATTTATCAATCCTTGTTAAATTTCACCATTAAATTCAGCCCCTCATCCTAGCCTGTTAAGTCTACTATGGATCATGATTAGCTAGCCCTCCTAGTTTCATGTCGTCTCTAAATTGGCTCAGTCCTCTATTTCCCAACGTGAGTGATAGGGCAAGAGAAAGCCCTGGGAGGTACTACTTTCCATTTCAACAGTTTTAATCCAACAAAATGTACTGTCAGTTCACATTTCAGGGCCTCCTTCCCGAGGATAACTTGAGACTGCTTAGTTCCTTGAACTCTTAAAAACTCTGGCTACAGTAATCAACTGCTCGTGCCAAGCCCGGAAACTCACTAGGAACCACCCTTACTATAGTATACACATTTCCTGGGTTCAAATCTTAGGGCCACCAGTTACTATCTCTGAGTGACCTTGAGCAAGTGACAACCTCTTCACTAGATTGTTGGAAGGATTAAATGTGATGGTTACTATTTAAAATTAACCAAGGACCCTTCACATCCATTACCTCGCTGGATGCTTTAACTAACCCCATCATGTTGGAAAGTCAGGGAACTCCTGTCTTCATTTTACAGAATGTCGGGAAAACGTGTCTCGTTCTTGGTACCATGGCGCCCTCATCGAGATTCAGGGCCGGGGCATCCCCACCTCTGGTCGTCCCGCACCTGCAAACACTTGTACAGCACAAAAGCCACGGCGGCCGCGGTGTAGAGCGCCCCCAAGGGCAGCGCCCCGGACCGAGCCCGCTCGCGCTGGTTCTTGGACAGCGGCGACTGCCGCCGGGGTTCCGCGGCCCCAGGGCCGACCTGGCCGGCGTCGCCTGAGGAGGAGGGCAGAGGCGAGTCAGTACAGCTGGGGTTTGGGGCCCAGGGGCAGTCCCAGCCTCCCTCCAGCAGCCCTCGCTGGTACCTGGGTGTGCCCGGTGGTCGGGGCTGCGGCCGTCTCCGAGCACCTCGGGCAGCGCAGACACAAGCAGCAGCCCCAGCGTACCCGCGAGCGACACCACGCTCGCCATAGCAGGCCAACACCGGGTGAACGCCAGACGCCGGCGTTTCCGGACGCACCGGTGCACGCGCACGCAGGCGCGTCCCCCAGCTACTCCCACTCCGGGCCTCCCAGGGAGGTCACGCCCACCTAGCGTGTGGGCGGGGCCAGGTCTTATTTGCATAGGACTGTGGGCTTAGCTGAGTTCATTTGTGAAACTAGTTCATTTCTTATCTCTATATGGGTATTCTGTTAGCCAGAATGTCTCCAGAAGACTACATTCTTAGAAGGTTATACAGGGAAGTGGTTTTTATGTGCCACGCCACCAATCTCCTCACCCTAACTAGAAAATAAATTTCCTCCTCGAGCTATAAAGGGTTTGAACGCGCAGGTAGAAACGAGGTTCGTGCTGAAGGCCTGTTTCCTAGGCTACATACGGAGGACTAGTTCCTTGTTTGCGCCTAGGGGAAAGTCCCCGGACCTTGGGCAGAGAGTGCCACGTGCCCCTGCACGTAGACTTCCCCCGCTTCTCACGACTAATCCCGCTAAGAAGCGATCCTACCCTGGGGGTAGGGAAGCCGAGCGGCGTGTTGCGGGTGTGTCATCCGTCAGCTTCTGATAGTTACGCAGGCAGTGCGCCTCCACGCGCACCAACCTCACGGGGCTCATTCTCAGCGCGGCTGCTTTTGCATTTTATTTAGTAAAGCGCGTCTCATTTTAACTTGAGACAACAAAATAACATTAACTGTCTCTGGGACGTTTCGAAGTCACTCTGTTTCTGCACAGTTAACATCTATATACAACTTTCAGATCTCACTTTCCTCCTGTATGTGCGTGTTCCCTTCGTAAGTGGAAGTGAAAGTCACTCAGTCGTGTCTGACTCTGCGACCCCATGGACTATATACAGAACCCTTAACTTCTGGCTTATTCATTAGTGCAGCTATTGTACTTTCTTCAAACTACTATTGTATGTCAATTATATTTCAATAAACCATTTAAATTACTTAAAATTAATAAGCTAACATTAATTACAAAAAGCAAAACACAGCTAGATTGTAAATTTCATGAGAGCAGGGGCCATATCTCTTTTTCTTTACCATGTCATTCCTATAGCCTAGCACAGCACCTGATGCTAGCCGGCACTCAATGGATCCTTGTTGAATGAAATTAATGTGTTCAAAACGACCCAACAGGTAAATATAATTACAGTTTTTAAAGAATAAGAAAACTAAGGTTCAGGGAGGTTAAGTTTGTAATCAGGTAAGAGGCTGGCAGAGATTTCAACCCTTTTCTGTCTGTCTGCATAAGATCTGCCACTCATCACCACCCATCCAGTCTCTCCTGCTCCTTCTCCAGTCAGAGGTGAGTAATCGTTCTCCTTTCCACACTGTCTTTTAATTGTCTAGGATACAGAAGGCCCTATTCCTAATTAGACCAAGAACTCTTTGAGGGAAGAAACCATTTCCCACTCACATTTGTATCTCCAGACCTTGGCATATAAGCAAACAATCAGTATGTATGTATTAAACAAATGAGGTATCAGTTCAGTTCAGTCGCTCAGTCGTGTCCGACTCTTTGCGACCCCATGAATTGCAGCACGCCAGGCCTCCCTGTCCATCACCATCTCCCGGAACTCACTCAGACTCATGTCCATCGAGTCCATGATGCCATCCAGCCATCTCATCCTCTGTCGTCCCCTTCTCCTCCTGCCCCCAATCCCTCCCAGCATCAGAGTCTTTTCCAATGAGTCAACTCTTTGCATGAGGTGGCCAAAGTACTCGAGCTTTAGCTTTATCATCATTCCTTCCAAAGAAATCCCAGGGCTGATCTCCTTCAGAATGGACTGGTTGGATCTCCTTGCAGTCCAAGGGACTCTCAAGAGTCTTCTCCAACACCACAGTTCAAAAGCATCAATTCTTTGGCGCTCAGCCTTCTTCACAGTCCAACTCTCACATCCATACATGACCACAGGAAAAACCATAGCCTTGACTAGACAGACCTTAGTCAGCAAAGTAATGTCTCTGCTTTTGAATATACTATCTATAACGGACTTTTGTACTCAGAGGGAGAGGGAGAGGGTGGGATGATTTTGGAGAATGGCATTCTATCATGTATACTATCATGTAAGAATTGAATTGCCAGTCTATGTCTGACTCAGGATACAGCATGCTTGGGGTTGGTGCATGGGGATGACTCACTGAGATGTTATGGGGAGGGAGGTGGGAGGGGGGTTCATGTTTGGGAACACATGTAAAAATTAAAGATTTTAAAATTAAAAAAAAAATAAAAAAAAAAAAAAAAGAATATACTATCTAGGTTGGTCATAACTTTTCTTCCAATGAGGTATAGGTGTGTTAAATAAATGAATGAAATACAGGTATATCTTTTTGTCCTTCCAGAAAGGGAGTGGGCAGGGCAGAGAGAGACCCTCACTCAGGACAGTTGTCCTGTCTGGTGGAATACCCAGAGGCAACCTGGCTTGGCAGTCTAAACCCTGACACTAAGCCAGTTGACATAATCAATGTAAACAAGTGATTCAGGCCGGTTGTAATATGATAAATGGCCCCCAGCTGATTGTTGCCTTTAGGGAATTCGGGCCCACTATTGCTTCTGATTTTTTTCCAATAGATCAGTGAATCGGGATTTCAAAAAACTGGAACTCTAGTTTTTAAAGGTTGACAATGAATCAGTGGCATATGAGTGAGAGTCGCCTCAGTCATGTCCAACTCTTTGCGACCCCATGGACTATAGCCTACCAGGCTCCTCTGTCCATGGAATTCTCCAGGCAAGAATACTGGAAGGGGTTGCCATTTCCTTCTCCAGTGCATGAAAGTGAAAAGTGAAACTGAAGCCGCTCAGTTGTGTTCAACTCTTAGCGACCCCATGGACCGCAGCCTACCAAGCTCCTCCCATGGGATTTTCCAGGCAATCATGACAATATAAAAAGAGTTAAAATTGAATTTACATTACAGAACAAGAAAGGGTAATGAATTTCTTGGCTACATTATTGTGTTTTTTGAGAAAGGGGTAAAAAACTTGTACCTACATAGTTAGCTGAGTAATTAATAACTCTAATTTCTTTTTCTAAAGTTAACTTCTGAAAATTTGTCAAAAATAATTTTGGCATATTCATATTCAATAGAGAATATAGCTACATTTGTCAATTTCCACCCATAGTTGATTAAAGAATACCTTTTTTAATTTTCATTTCAATAAAGTTTCTTTCATATGAAGCAACAGACATACAAATGGGAAAAGAAAGTCTTAAACAAAGGGATGTTTGGCAGAGATTCATAAAAATTCCACTTCGCAGTAAATTCCAGACATTTTCAATATAAAAAATAACTAAGTGGTCACCTAGAATGACAGAATTAAACTACTCAAGCTCAGTTTATTTGACTTTTCAATCACTGTGCTATCATTGTTTGTTTTTAAATCTATTGGTTAGATGCAGGAATATGTAATACCATAGGCGTTGGACACAGAAATTGTGCCCAAACCAAAGAACAATTAAAAACTGTTAAGAACTAATTCTGGATATAAACACATGTAGCTCAACCTTGTGTCAGGAGCCAGCTGTATACCTAGGATTATACAGCTGTATAACTAGGATTCTACAGATTAACTTCCATGCAGATTATAATATATACATAAAAAAAAAACACACACATTTATTTGGCTGTACCAGGTCTTAGCTGCAGCATTCAAACTCTTAGTTGCAGAATGTGAAATCTAGTTTCACCAGGGATGGAACCTGAGCCCCCTGCATTGGAAGCATGGAGTCTTAACCACTGGACCACCAGGGAAGTTGTGGATTATCATATTTTTAAAGAGTAAGTAACACAAATGTGCTAATTTGAAGTTTCAGTTGTGTCCAACTCTGTGACCCCATGGACTGCAACACACCAGGGCCTCCCTGTCCATCACCAACTCCCAGAGCTTACTCAAACTCATGTCCATCGAATCAGTGATGCCATTCAACCACCTCATCTTCTGTTGTCCCCTTCTCCTCCCGCCCTCAATCTTTCCCAGCATCAGGTCTTTTCAGATGAGTCAGTTCTTTGCATCAGGTGACCAAAGTATTGCAGTTTCAGCTTCAGCATCAGTCCTTCCCATGAATTTTACATATTTGAAATCTGAATTTTACATAGTATTAAAACTCATCAGTAACCACAACAATTTAGAACATGTATCTACAAAATACTTTTCAGAGGGGTTCCCTGATGGTCCAGTAGTTCAGAATCAGCCTTGCAATGCAGGGGTATCAGTTCGATCCTTGGTCAGGAAGATGCCAGCGGAGCAACTACGCCAGCGCACCACAACTACTGAGCCCTCGCTCTAGAGCCCGAGAGCTGCAACTGCAGAAGCCCCTCAGAGCCTGTGCTCTGGCAGCAAGAGAAGGAACCGCACTGAGGAGCCTGAGCAACACATTTAGATAAAGACCCTGTGCTGCAACGAAGACCCAGCACAGCCAAAAAATAATTTAAAATACATTTTTCAGAAAGGAATATTTTATCATTGATTTTTTTTTTTTTTTTTTAGAATTGCTGGAACATGGTGATAATGAAAAGGACACTGACTTTTAGTGAGTTTTGTTTTTAAATTCTTTACAAACAATACCCTCTTATTGCTTAGAGTGGCAGGACCTCTGCTACCATCCCCACCCCAGGCACACTGCTACAATGATTTTAAATCTTTGGAAAAAAAAAAAAAATCATATGGGCCAGACAAAACAGATCTCTGACCTCTGGTCTGTTTATATTTGGAACTTAGAATCCTTCTTCTCACATCAGTAGCCTCCCATGTGGCTGGGCTGTTTCTGGGCGGGGCAGGTACTTGGCTGCTCCCTGGAGTGAACAAGTGCAAACACTGGGCTGGTTCCCAGGACAGGACTGGGGCAGAGGTTTCTTTACTTCAACTGACTTTTGAGGTTTACAGTTCTTAGGGACAGCTTGGATGAAGTGGACCAGAGGAGGGAGTCAAGCTTCTTCTATCCTCTAAATCTATTACTATTATACCAGTAATAATAACAATAACAAAAGTCATTCTTAACCCCTGTCCCTTGGTTGTGGGGCAGCCTCCGCATGTGGTGGGACTGTAGGCAGAAGGGGGCCTCCTCATCCCATTTTCACTTTTGTAGCATGCCCATTGAGGATTATGTCCTCCCTCTCATTCTGTCAAGGGACTCAGTGCTGGAGGGAAAAGGCAGACACCCTGGGGCAGAAAGTAATCTCCATCATAAGGCCTGGCTTGTCTTGTAGGTCCTGCCTCATGCCACTTCTGCCTGACTTGGGGTCTTCATGAGCTCAGGTGCCCAGTGTTCCGTAAACTCAGGCCTGCCTCTTCTGACTGAAATGGGTACAGGGGAAGGGTGGGGGTGGGGCGGAAGCTTAAGAGCTACTGGGTGGCGCAGGTGCAGGCACAGGGCGGTGTCTTTGTTCTTTAACTCATCCCTCCCCTCCCCCTTGCTCCCCTCCCCCTTCCTCCCCGGAAATCAGCGACTTTGCCACCACCGGTATTGGAGATGCTGAGCTGTGGGGGTCAGGCCCAGAGAGGGGTGGGAATAAACGGGGTTGCCACAGCTGTCAGATCATAAATCAGGCTGATCCTTTGGCTCAGGGCAGGATGCCTGCAGCATGCGGATTCTGCAATTGCACGGATCAGCTATTGCCCGGTGAGTTGGGCGGGGCAGGGGCAGGGGGAGGGGTCACGTGGCCCCATGTTCCACTTGCTGGGCCCTGGAGGGTTAGGCTGGGCAGTAACACTGCCTCCCCACTCTCTCACACCCACAGGAATCCCCTCTGTGACCAAGGGCTGGGGGCTGTGGGCCCTCTCAGGGGCTGTGACCCTGCTGCTCCTCATCTCACTGGCTGTGCACTTGTTCCAGTGGACCAGTGGCCGGAGCAGGAGCCATCCGGGACATGGATGGTGAGTAGGGGGCAAGAAAGATGGGCTGATGGAGAGTTCCCCCCTTACCAACAAGTCATCTCTCATCCTCTAAACTCTGTGTTGCAGCCCTGGGGAGTCTGTGGAAGACGTCCCTCTGTATGGGAACCTGCATTATCTGCAGACAGGTAGGAAGCTGGCCAAGGGGAGGGGTGCAAGTGGCCAGGTCCTGGGTGCAGGGGGAAGAACTAGACGTGACAAGGCTCCTGTTCCCTGCCCAGGACGGCTGTCTCAGGAACCAGGGCCAGACCCACAGGATTCAGAGCCTGGAGGCCCTGCCAGGGTGAGTCAGTTGTGGCTGAAGAGGGGAGGGCAGGTAATGGGGGATTTCTCAAGGGTCCCGTGAGCTTCTAACAGCCTTGCATCTCCAGGCTGCAGAGGAAGTGATGTGCTATACCAGCCTGCAACTGCGGCCTCCTCAGGGCCGAGTGCCCAGCCCTGGAAGCCCCATCAAGTACTCGGAGGTGGTGCTGGACTCCGAGCCAAAGCCCCAGGCCTCAGACCCTGAGCCAGAGCTCTACGCCTCAGTGTGTGCCCAGGGGCGCAGAGCCCGAGCTTCCTTTCCAGACCAGGCCTATGCCAACAGCCATCCTGCACCCAGCTGAGACAGGGGGCTGTTGCATTGGTTACTGCTATCCCGTCTGGGGCCATGACTGTTTGCCAACCACCCCCTGAAGACAGGCAGCCCTTCCTCAGTCACAGGACTGATGGTCCCTGAATTTCCTATCTGAGCTGTGAGGGAGACCTCTCAGAGGAATGGCAGGCCCCGTTTTTTGAGGATGGCGGAAGAAAAGGCAGTGGCCTCTCCCTCCACCTCTTTTTCCCCCCTCTATCTGTTCCTCTCAACCCCCAAGCTCCAGATCCTTCCCATTCCACACCTTTTAGTCTACCCCTGACACCTCCGTGTCTCCTCAGACACCGGAAGTGGGCAGTAGGGGAGGGGTAAAGAGTCTGCAAGGTCAGTGAGGGGTATCCTCCTCAGGAGCCCACAGGCTGGACGGGTCCTGGAATCCGGTGACCTGAGAAAGCCAAGCCTGGTCTCTGACTTGAGAAGCCTAGCAGAACACCAGTCTCCATCCTGCCGCCTCTGTCATGTGCCAAAGTTTTTAAATAAAACTTCTGAAAAAAGTGTTTCGATTTGACCTAGAGAGTGATGCACACCTGCAACAGGCCCCACGTGGTGGGCATGTGAAATCTGCTCTCTGCGCAGAGCACTTCTGGGAGCATCTACCTGGGAAAGAGGGGCTCCAGCATCAATGATGCAGGGGTGGGTGTTACAGGTGAGGGCCGGAGTCCAGTTACTAGACCGTCCCCAGGATTTGCACACAGAGCCTCTCCACTCCCATCACCTGGGGTCTTCAAACTTCCCAGCCTCTGACCTACTTGCCCAGGGCCATCACCCACGACCTGAGGTCTGGGCCATTCCCCCTTCAGCCTTTGTCGATCTCCTGACAGACTTTACTGAGGTTTGAACGGAAAAGAGGGAGAAGCTGAGGCTTTTACTTCCAAACTTCTCTCCTTTACACCTAGAGTCCCAGAGAAAACCACAGAGTAGGTTTTTTAGGGTTCCTGGACCTCTGAGGACCCCAACCTGGGCCTCCCCAGAAGAGGTCCCGGTCGCGGTTAACAGCAGGCAGCTGGGGCTGCGTAGGAGGGAAGGTGGCTTTAGGGGCGGGTACCGGACGTGGGGAACCGCCGGCAGTGGGATGTGGGGTTCTGAGAGCTGCTGTGCTAAAGACGACATAATTAATGCGCCCGAGGCCCGGGAGACATGAGACCGTGACCTTGGAAGATGCAAGGGCTGGGGTCCAGCCAACCTCCTGGGACAAGCCGGGAACCGCGGCGGAGGCCTCAAGCGCCTTCGATCCAGGCCGCAAACCTCGGCCCCTAGACACCTTCTCCTCACGGGATTCACACAGCGCCCACGGTCTCGGCTCGCTCAGAACTAAGCCCGGAGCGCCCCCTCCCGACGCGACGCGGCCTCGCCACCACCTCTGCTCAGGCCTATGGCATCTCGGCCCACAGCATGCTGGGAGATGTAGTCCCGACCGTGCGGGACTGCCCTTCCGAGTCTCTCCCGGGACTCCGCGGAGCTCTGGCCATGCGGTCTCAGAGAGGCGGCCGTCCTTCTGAAGCTGGGTGGTGTTTGAACTTTGTTCTCCTTCCAGTTGCCAAAGCCTGGATCCTCTCTGCCTTCTCTTTCTTCTACAACTCTTGGATTTTTCTTACCTTCTCATCTCGCTTATCACCGAGGCTCGTGCCCTAGCCTAGGTCCTCGTGCCTGAACGCCAGGACTGTGGCAACTTACTGCCTGATCCCTGCATCCAGGAAATAAGTCGAGGCAGCCAGATCCGCCTCCGACACCTTCTAAGGTAGCCCGCCCCGCCCCACCCCCCCACCCGTTGCCACGTCTCATTAGCTGATCATGAAATACCTGACAGTTCTCTCCCCTCCTACAGCTCCAGGTGCTTTCCTTAGCAGCTTCCCTTCCCTCTCTGGTGTCTATTTCCAGCCAGAAGGAGCGTCTTGTCCTACGCAAATTCCCAGGGGTGGAGTCTTAGGGGAAGTCACCAGGACTGGGGTGGGTGTGTGTGTGTTTGGGGGTGGGGGAAGGAGGTGCGTGTTGCGGGGGGTGGGGTGGAGTGGGGTGGAGAGGTGGTGGTGGCAGGAGGGCTTTCCCCCTCTTTCTGAGATTCCAGCTGGGAGGATAGGATTGCGCTAAAGATGCGAAGAGGCAGGGTCTTTGGTACAATCAAAGCGCAATAATCTTCATAACTCTGGGAGATGGTGAAGGACAGGGAAGCCTGGCGTGCTGCAGTCTATGGGGTGGCAAAGAGTCAGACACAACTTAGCGACTGAACAACAAAGGAATTACTTCTAGGTGGGGAAGGGCCTCAGAAGCCCCTCAGCCAAGGCCCCTCCAGCGTTGGCCTTGCTCTGCACTGTCAAGATAACGCTAAATTTACAAGCTAGTTTTGGCTACAAAGGAAGGGAAACAAAGCTGAGACACGGAGACAGACCAAGTCTTAATGACTTCATTTGAAGCCTTGGATTCAGCCATGCCTAGAGCTAGACCAGCCTCCTGAACTTTTTGGTTATGCTGCTGCTGCTGCTGCTGCCGCCGCTGCCACTAAGTCACTTCAGTCGTGTCCAACTTTGTGCGACCCCATAGACGGCAGCCCACCAGGCTCCCCCATCCCTGGGATTCTCCAGGCAAGAACACTGGAGTGGGCTGCCGTTTCCTTCTCCAGTGCATGAAAGTGAAAAGTGAAAGTGAAGTCGCTCAGTCGTGTCCGACCCTTAGCCACCCCTTGGACTGCAGCCTACCAGGCCCCTCCATCCATGGGAGTTTCCAGCAAGAGTACTGGAGTGGGTTGCCATTTCCTTCTCCATTTTGGTTATGTAAGCTAATAAATTCCCTTTTTTGCTTAATTCAGACTAAGTTAGATTTTTTCTCTCTTGCAACAACGAGTTCTGACTAATTCTGTGGGGAAAAACCAGCTGATCAAGGCCAACTGAAGATGCTAAACCTTTGAGATCTTTCCTTATTGTTTAACTCCACCAACCACCCTCCTCTGATTTAATAACTAAATATTCTATCATGCCATTTGAGCCTAAGAGATTTCTGCATATGATATGAGTTAATCTAGTCTCTCTCTTGCCAAGCTTTTACATTTCTAGATGTGAAGGAAGCTGACAGACCTGAACAAAACTTATACTCACTGCAGGAATCACCCTGTGAGCTTCCAGAGATTGGGAACTCACTTCCTTACCAAACACTGCTTTCCAATCTTTCTTATTGTTATAGCCTCTTTTTTTAAGCAGAAACTACTTCCCTGTTACTTTTGTCACCAGTTCTGCCTCCTGAGCTAGAGTTATATCGTCTTCTCCCTCCTGTACATGACAGCCCTGGAGGAATTTGGAGCCAGGCTTGATGGATGGCCGAGGTCTCCCCCCTCCACCACCACTTCTTCCCAGGAACAGCTTTCTAAAGTTCCTTTTACAGTTCTTTTATAGACCATATTTGCAGCCTACTCATCCTAAGAAGTGGGGCCTATCTCTTTATTGGGCACTTAATCCACAGGACCTTTGTTGGAAAGGAACACACTCATTTAGCCTAGCTTAAGTAAAGCGTGTTTCTTGTAAGGACACCTGGGTATTTAAGAGGCTGGATGGAATGGGAATCCCATAACAGTGTCTGTAAGCTGACTGGGCATATGCAGACTGTTATTACCTCTGATTCTGGCATCACTGGGGACCTTGGTGACAGAAGGATGTGGGTCTTCACACTCCTTCTCCTCCAGCTCTGTGAATCACTCTGTCTCTGCTTCTTTTATTTTTTCCCCAAATTTCTTACCACTTTGCTAACCTGCTTCCTGTCCCTTAATGTGTATTTTCTACTTCATGCTTCTGCTTCCTCACAACAGTTTTATATTTCCTCCTCTGTCTCATGATCTCAGTTACATGTTTAATTATAGGAATAATGTGAACACATGATTAAAAAAATAAAATAGATCTAAAGGGTATACAACAGTGGTACTCAATCAGAAGTAACTGTGACAACCCCAGGGAACATTTGGCAATATCCGGAGACATTTTTGGTTGTCACAGCTGGAGAGGGAGTGCTATCAGTCTGTAGTGGGTGGAAGCCAGGGATGCTGCTAAACGCTCAGATCAGTCACTCACAGCAGACAATTTCTGGCCCCCAAAGTTAAAAATGCCCATGTTGAGAACTCCTACTAGAGGGGGAAAAAAACCAAAGTAAAAGGCCATCCCCCGCCCACCTCATTCCTATACCCAGTTGAACTTCCCAGAGGTACTTACTGTTAGTGACTTCTATGTTTAAGTCTTTGGTAAATATCATTGTGCATGTGTGCCAAGTTGCTTCAGTCATGTTCTACTCTTGATCCTATGGAATGTAGCCCGCCAGCCTCCTCTGTCCATGAGATTCTCCAGGTGAGAATACTAGAATGGGCTGCATGCCCTTCTCCAGATGATTCCCCAACCCAGGGACTGAGCCCACATCTCCTGTGGCTCCTACACTGCAGATGGATTCTTTACCACTGAGCCACTACCGGGGAAACCCTGAATATCACTGTATCTGTCAATTACACTTAGACTACCCAGAATGAGGAGATTCTGGGCATATGGCAACCCTACAGGAGCTTCCACACTTCTCTGGCAACTCCCAGCTACAGGTGATAAACCTTACATGGGCTCTCCTGAACTGGCTGAGAGAATTCCCTGCAGACAAGATTCTGGAGAGCAGCCTCAGGACGGCAGGAAGTCTCAGAACAGTCGGCTTCCCAAGAACAATGAATAGGTTTGCTGAGTTTCCCTCACTGTCCAAAAAACTCTTGATGGATCAACTTTCTCTGTCCTTGAGGCTGGGAGAATGCAAACAAACCAGAGGGCAGAGAGACCTGCTAGAGGAAACAGACGAACCTCTTACTGAAAAAATGAGATCCTGGAGGAGATGTGTGTGAAACTCAAACACAAAAGATTTCCCTGAGTCTGAAAATATGTTATCAAAACTAAAAATGTTCACAGATAAAGCAAAGGTGAAGCTAAAACTCAAAAACAGGTGTAGAAAAATCAAATAGATGAAATATCTCAAAACATGTAACAGAAACATGCGGATGCAAATCATGTGGTCAAAGATGGGAAACTGGAACAGACCCAGGAGAGTTAACTGCAAATTCTATGAGTTCCTGGAGAAAAAGGAACAGGAGAGGAGAGGTTATAATTAAATCAGTTCAGTTCAGTCACTGAGTCACGTCCGACTCTTTGTAACCCCATGGACTGCAGCACTCCAGGCCTCCCCGTCCATCACCAGCTCCCGGAGTTTACTCAAACTCCTGTTCATTGAGTCGGTGACGCCATCCAACCATCTCATCCTCTGTCTTTCCCTTCTCCTCTCGCCTTCAATCTTTCCCAGCATCAGGGTCTTTTCAAATGAGTCAGTTCTTCGAATCAGGTGGCCAAAGTATTGCAGTTTCATCTTCAGCATCAGTCCTTCCAATGAATATTCACGACTGATTTCCTTTAGGATGGACTGGTTGGATCTCCTTGTTGTCCAAGGGACTCTTAAGAATCTTCTCCAACACCATAATTCAAAAGCATCAATTCTTTGAACTTCAGCTTTCTTTATAGTCCAACTCTCACATCCACACATGACTACTGGAAAAACCATAGCTTTAACTAGATGGACCTTTGTTGGCAAAGTAATGTCTCTGCTTTTCAATATGCTGTCTAGTTTGGTCATAGCTTTTCTTCCAAGGAGCAAGTGTCTTTTAATTTCATGGCTACAGTCACCACCTGCAGTGATTTTGAGCCCCCCAAAATAAAGTCTGTCACTGTTTCCCCATCTATTTGCCATGAAGTGATGGGACCAGATGCCATGATCTTAGTTTTCTGAGTGTTGAGTTTTAAGCCAACTTTTTCACTCTCACTTTCATCAAGAGGCTCTTTAGTTCTCTGCTTTTTGCCACATCCATTGGATCATCGAAAAAACAAAAGAGTTCCAGAAAAACATCTACCTCTGTTTTATTGACTATGCCAAAGCCTTTACCATGTGGATCACAACAAACTGTGGAAAATTCTTAAAGATATGGGAATACCAGACCACCTGACCTGCCTCCTGGGAAATCTGTATGCAGATCAAGGAGTAACAGTTAGAACTGGACATGGAACAACAGCCTGGTTCCATATTGGGAAAGGAGTATGTCAAGGTTGTATATTGTCACCCTGTTTATTTAACTTATATGCAGAGTACATCATGAGAAATGCTGGACTGGATGAAGCACAAGCTGGAGTCAAGATTGCCAGGAGAAATAACCTCAGATATGCAGATGACACCAAACTTATGGCATGATTAAATAATAGATGAAATATCCTTGAGCTGAAGAAAGACTTAAGTTACAGACTGGATCTATAGGAAAAGACACACACTTATGAAGGCAGTTGAAAGGCACAAACCTCCAGTTATAAGATAAATACTAGGAATATAATGTACAACATGATAAATAAAATTAAGTCTGCTGTATGTGACATATGAAAGTTGTTAACAGAGTAATTCTAAGAATTATCACAGAAAAGCATTTTTTAAATACTTCTTTAAATTTGTATCCATATGAGATGATGGATGTTCACTAAACTTATTGTAATAATCATTTCATGATGTATGTACATAAGATCTTTATTTGCACACCTTAAACTTATAATGTTAACTATATCTCAGTAAAACTAGGAGAAAAACCACACACTTAGTCGTATACAATTTTAAATTTCTAAGCTCTAAGGATATGGGAACTCATACACATTTTCATGCAGAAAGAAGTTCCTTTCTTCTCATCTGCTACTTTGGAAGTTAAAAAACAGCAAAACTGAATGTGAGCTAATTAAAGAAAAGGCCTGAAATCCAGAACCAGCCAAGGAAGAAAGAAAAGTATTTGAAAATTTGCAAAAATCACTCAATATCTTATCTGAGAAATACTTTTAAGATTTTAATGAAACAACAAATGAACTGGAACAGAGACTTCAAGATAGAGGAAGATGAAGAGGAAAGAAAGCAGTGGGAAGCAACGAACCATGACCTATATTATTTATACCTATATGTGTATTTATAACATGTAATAAATTACTAAATAAGGACTCTTGGAACAGATGTGAGGGGCACACTGTGGAACACACTGTGAGGGAAATTCTAATAAGGACTAAATTACATCAATAAAACTCTGGAATCAGGTGGTAGGAATAAGGGGAAGGTAAGTGTTCTAGTACCTAAAGGGGGAGGGGTTGGGAGGATGAAAGGGGGAGAGAGGGGGCAGGGAAAATAAGGAAGTGGAAGATAAACCGAGTAGGATGGAAATAGCTGTTCTCGGTTCACACACTGAAGAGGCATGAGTGCCTATATAGAGGGCAGGGCAGGAATTGTTGTTGCTGTTGTCTAGTTGCTAAGTTGTTTCCGACACTTTTGCAACCCCGTGGACTGTAGCCCGCAAGTTTCCTCTGTCCATGGGATTTCCCAAGCAAGAATACTGGAGTGGGTTGTCATTTCCTTCTCCAGGGGATCTTCCCCACCCAGGGATGGAACCCACGTCTCCTGCATTGCACGCAGATTCTTTACTGCTGAGCCACCAGGGCAAGGGATGATAACTATTAATAGAAGGATGAACTCCAAATAACAAAGGGGGAAAATGAACAGCATTCATTCAATCCAGCAAAGGTAAAGAAAAGAAGAGTTCACAACAGTGTTAAGAAATGTAAAATAAGGAAGATGGAAATGATAAATCAAATACGTCACTCATTACAGTAAATATAAGTGGACCGAATTCCTCCATTAAAAGGCTGCCAGACTTTGTTATAAGTCAAATTCATATTATTTAAAATAAACACACTTTAAAAAAGTGGTAAAGAAACTTTAAAAATGAAGATGTGGGAAAAGGATGCTGCTGCTAAGTAGCTTCAGTCGTGTCCGACGCTGTGCGACCCCACAGACGGCAGTCCACTAGGCTCTGCTGTCCCTGGGATTCTCCAGGCAAGAACACTGGAGTGGGTTGCCATTTCCTTCTCCAATGCATGAAAGTGAAAAGTGAAAGTGAAGTTGCTCAGTCGTGTCCGACTCTTAGTGACCCCATGGACTGCAGCCTACCAGGCTCCTCCATCCATGGGATTCTCCAGGCAAGAGTACTAGTGTGGGGTGCCATTGGGAAAGGGATAGTAAGCAAATAAACAGAAAGCGAGGGTAATGCTGATCTCCAACAAAGAGAATTGAGGTTCAGGCTGAAATTGCTGTGAAGACTGCCCACAAAGTGGTAGGAGAGAATGTTTGGGGTGATAGGACTCTTCTGTTTCTTGGTTGTGGTTACATATGGTAAAACTCATAGGCTTGTACACTTAAAAACTGATAAAATTTAATGTATGTAAAAAATTTTAACATACGTAAATTGCAATACAATAAAGCTGGCTTTAAAAAAAGAACAAATGCTGAATGAAAAAACAGTGTAATGCCAGAAACCTTCTCAATTACCCTGTATCCTACATTATTCAGTCTATCCCTGAAATACCATAAAGATACCAAGCTTTTTTTAAAAAAAAAAGAGGAAAAATAAAGGGATTACTTATTTCAAGAAATTAGAAAAATAACAAGAAAAGAAACCAAAGTAATCAGGAAATAACAAACGCTGACATGAATGGAATGGAAAATAAACAAAAATACTAAAAAGCATACACTTTTTAAAAGGTTCTTTAAAAGGGCTAATAAAATAGAAAAACATCTCGCAAGCATAAGTAAAGAGAAAATAAGAGAGTTAAAAATAGAAAAGATTAGTTATGAGAAAGAAAACATTATAGATAGAAGAGAGGAAGATTTATTAAGTACAACTTAATATTCCTCAACAGCCAATTTGAAAATTTAGAGGAAATGGATACATTTCAGGAAAATATAAATTAGCAAAGTTAACCCAAAAGAGAAAAGTTTGAAAAGCTCAATTTATCTTAGAAAAAACTAGAATAGAAAGGTGATTAGGGATCTACCTTTGAAAAAGACTGCATTTACTTGATGCCACAACTGAGTGTTATCTAACCATCAATAAGAGTAATTTCCATGCCATTTCCATAGTCAAGATTATGGAAAAAAAGTCTCCCATATTTAATAAACAGAGCCAGTATAACTTAATACCATCCCCAATAAAAACTCTAAGTAAAAAGTATTTGCTGTTAGGAAGCCCTGACAGCAAATATTGTTCTTAATAGTTAAACACTAAAATCACATTATTGAAATAAAAATTTAGACAGAAATGCCTGCTATTACCCTGTTGTTTATCATATCTTGGAAGTTTTACCTCATGCAGTAAAACAAGAGAATGGATTATTATGATTATCTGAAAAATTATAAAGCTATCTATCATTTTTGCTGATATGATTGCATTATCAAAAACTTCAAGATGAGTAAAAAAAAATCTAGTAAAAAGACAATACAGGGGCTTCCCTGGTGATCTAGTGCTTAAGAATCGCCTGCCAATGCAGGAGACACAAGTTTGATCCCTGGTCAGGGAAGAGCCTACACGCCTCGGAGCAACCCAGCCCATGCACTACAACTACTGAGCCCATGCTTGAGAGCCCACGACCTGCAACTACTGAAGACCCATGCCTAGAGCCCTCACTCCACAACAAGAGAGGCCACCACTATCAGAGGCCCGCACGCCTCACCTCCCTCACTGCAACTAAGCAGAAGGCCACACGCAGCAGCGAAGACCCAGCGCAGCCAAAAATGAATAAGTGAATAAGGTAGATATGTGTGTATTTATATACATATATAGTGTGTGTGTGTATATATATATAAAGACAATATAATTAGGAGAGTTGACTGGATACAAGATAAAATAATGAAAACAAATTGCTTTTTTCCCCAGTTCAGTTCAGTCAGTCATGTCTGACTCATTGTGACCCTATGGACTGCAGCACACCAGGCTTCCCTGCCCTTCCCCATCTCCCAGAGCTTGCTCAAACTCATGTCCATTGAGTCAGTGACGCCATCCAACCATCTCATCCTCTGTCATCCCCTTCTCCTCCTGCCCTCAATCTTTCCCAGCATCAGGGTCTTTTCCAAAGAGTTGGCTCTTCTCATCAGGTGGCCAAAGTATTGGAGCTTCAGCTTCAGCATCAGTCCTTCCAATGAATATTCAGGGTTGATTTCCTTTAGAATTGACTGGTTGGATCTCCCCAGTAGTCCAAGGGACTCTCAAAAGTCTTTTCCAACACTGCAGTTCAAAAGCATCAGTTCTTCAATGATCAGCCTTCATTATGATCCAACTCTCACATCCATATATGACTACTGGAAAAACCATAGCTTTGACTGTATAGACCTTTGTTGGCAAAATAATGTCTCTGCTTTTTAATATGCTTTTTTCCTACTCTAGCAATAAACAGCTCAAATTGAAAATGGGGAAATATGCAACTTATAGTAATAAAATTATCAAATTCTTAGAATAATAACAATTATAGTCAGCATCATAATTCCATGCACTTTTCTAAGCAATCCTCACAACACTCTCTTGAGATAGATTACTATTTATTGCCAATCTTGATTTGCAGAAAGGAACACTGAGGAATGGGGAGATTAAGTGATTTACCCTGTATCACTAGCTAGTAATGCATTAAGAGTTGAAATTTGAATTCTAGTAGCTGGCACTGAGACAACAATTGTAACCACTATAATACTGTATGTTAATTTAAAAAATTGACATATAACGTTATATTGGTTTCAGGTATATAACATAATTTGATATTTATATATATTGTGAAATGATCACCACAGTACCTCTAGTCAACATCCATCACTGCACATAGCTTTTTTTTCCTTGTGATGAAAACTTATAAGCTCTACTTACTCTCCTAATAGGAACCTACTGTTTAGTACTAGGAACTCTACTCAATACTCTGTAATGGCCTATGTGGGAATAGAATCTAAGAAAGAGTGCATATATGCATATATATAACTGATTCACTTTGCTGTACAGCAGAAGCTAACACATTGTAAATCAACTATACTCCAATAAAAATTAACTGTAAAAAAACCTTAGTAATTTTTAAATATACAATAGAGTATCCCTGGTGTCTCAGATGGTAAAGAATCTGTCTGCAATGCAGGAGACCCAGGTTTGATCCCTGGGTTGAGAAGATCCCCTGGTTAAGGGAATGGCTATCCACTCAAGTATTCTTGCCTGGAGAGTTCCACGGACAGAGGAACCTGGCAGGCTACAGTCCATGGGGATGAAAAGAGGCTGGCTTGACTGAGCCACTAACACTCTCACAATATTATTAACTATAGTCATCATGCTGTACTTACATTCCCAGGACTTCTTTTTAAAGTCTTTATTGAATTTGTCATAATACTGCTTCTGCTTTATGTTTTGGTTTTTTGGCCGCTGGGCATGTGGGATCTTAGCTCCCTGACCAGGGATTGAACCCTCCCCTCCTGCATTGAAAGACAAAGTCTTAACCACTGGACCACCAGGGAAGTCTCTAATTTTTTTTTTAATTGACTGGAAGTTTTATAGTGTATAAATTTAGTCAAGAATTGACTTCATACATACTCATATGTATACAATGAATTATACAATATAACTATAAGATACAAAGTGAGCGTGGGACAAACAGAAAATCAACCATCTTCCAAGGAGTGAAAGTGCTGAGTCCTAACCACTAGACCACTAGGGAACTCTGTCAACCATCTCCTTGGAAAGGAAGATAAAGTATCAGAAGAAGGGACTTCCCTGGCGGTGCAGTGGTTAAGAATCTGCCTTCCAATGCAGGGGAAGTGGGTTCCATCCCTGATCAAGGAAACTGAGATCACACATGCCACCAGGGCAACAAAAAAGGTCCCCAGGACTCAACCAAGATCTCACGTGCCACAGCTGAGACCTGACGCAGCCGAATAAAGAAAGAAACAAATGTTTTTTAAAAACCAGAAAAAAGTCAATTCTCCCCCAAATTAACGTACACTGTTAGTTACTATAGTTCCAATTTGTATCTCAAAGAACAGTCAAGGACAAATGTCTTTTTAAAAAGAAATAGAGAGATTTGTCTTACCAAATAGATCAGAACATGCTCAAAGACTAGTTAATCAAATCAGTAAGTAGAAGGGAATCAATAAGTAAAAAGGAATCAAAAATTAAGTATTTATGTACATCAGAACGTGGCAATTCAGTTCATTGGAGAAAGTAAGGATGCCATACGAGATGGCCCTGGAACAGGTGGCTGTCCTTACTGAGAGCCAATGCCCGGCTGGGACTGTGTACCTGCTGGGGTTTTGTTCCAAAGCAGTGGTGCCTCGTTGGGGGAGAACACAGCTTCTCTTGCAGGACACTCACAGCATCAAAACTGAGGTACTGAGACACTGACGGGTTCCAGGCTGTCCTTGTGGGTTCTGGTCTATCCTTTCTCCTCTACTTTTCATCCACCTGCTTCCCAGTTGCCTGCCCTGCAGACCCCACATTCCAGCATCAGAAGCAAAGATAACAGCCTCCATAGACTTTTTAGCTCTTATAGTTAGTTGCTCAGTTGTTTCTGACTCTTTGTGACCCCATGGACCATATAGCCTGCGAGGTGCCTCTGTCCACGGGATTTCCCAGGCATGAATACTGTAATGGGTTGCCATTTCCTTATTGAGTAAGGGCAGTTTCCTGTTGGGCTTTCCCTTGTGGCTCAGCTGGTAAAGAATCCACCTGCAATGCAGGAGACTTGGGTTTGATCCCTGGCTTGGGAAGATCTCCTGGAGAAGGGAAAGGCTACCCACTCCAGTATTCTGGCCTGGAGAATCCCATGGACTGTATAGCCCACGGGGTTGCAAAGAACTGGACACGACTGAGCGACTTGCACTTTCACTTTCCTGTCACAAATCAATTTTCTTTCCTTTTTTTTTTGGACACAGAGCAAGCTTTATTCAGTGGCCAGAGAATGGAGAAGCAGTAACTAAGTCCACAGATCAAATTCTCATCCACATGGGGAGAGGCATTTAAATTTAAAGGGTAAAGATAAAAGCAGGAGTTGTTTAGTTACTAAGCTGTGTCTAACTCTTTTGCAACTCCATGGACTGTAGCCCGCCAGGCTCCCCTGTCCATGGGATTTCCCAGGCAAGAATGCTGGAGAGGGTTGCCATTTCCTTTTCCATGTCACAAATCTCTTAATTGAAAAAAAATTATGTGCATATATGTATGTGATAGTCACTCACTTGTGTCCAACTCTGTGACCCCATAGACTGTAGCCCAGACTCTCCTATCCATGGAATTCTCTAGGCAAGAATACTGGAGTGGGTTGCCATTCTCTTTTCCAGGGGATCTTCACAACTCAGAGACCAAACCCACATCTCCCATGTTGTAGGCAGATTCTTTACCATATATACATATAAATATATGTATATATGTGTATATATATATATGCATGTATATGCATATCCTAATGGTCTGCTTGTCTGTGCCATTGTTTACTGAGATATAACTGACATACAGCATTGTATAAGTGTAAGATGTATAATGTGTTGATGCGGTACATTTATATATTGCATTATGGTTACCACCATAGTTAGCTAACACCTCTATTATGTCACATGGTTAACATCTCTTTTATGTGGTGAGAACAGTTTGAGCTTTGACTGACATACTAGATGAAAGATGTATAAGCTTTCACTGTATTATTCTTTCAACTTTCCTTTAGGCCTCAAATTTTCAAAATAAAATTCTCAGGGGGAGGGATATACAAAGGATCTAACATTAATAGAAGAGCAAATTCAACTGGTTAGCAAACTTGAAATATATCCAAATTTGTTAGGAGTCAGGGCCATGCAATTTAATAAGGAGATACCACTTAATGTCCACTCTGGAAATTTCCCCAGTGGAAAACTGGGGCTCACAGTTACTGGAGGATTCTGAAAGCCAGGGTAGACTATGTGCCCCCAGAGTTAGCCCCCCAGGGTGAGTTGCTAGGATGTACACCAGTTCCCACCAGTCATCAGTTAAGAGCTTTTCTGGCAAGGGGCACTGATTTCCAGCAGCTTCTCACCATCTGCCAATAAAAAGCTGCAAAGATCCTCGCAGTTGGAAGAAGTGCACCCAGTGGGAAGGCCTGGGGACCGGGGATGTCTGAGGCTCTGTGTGCCTCCCCCTGCATAGCTCAGGTCCATTTATGCCCCTCCTGAGGTCACACTGTGACCATGTCTCCAAGGTCACAGCTTCTCACAAGCGGAGGAAGAGATGGGACTTCCTTAGTGGTCCAGTGGCTAAGATTTCATGCTCTGCATGCAGGGGCCAGGGTTTGATCCCTGGTCAGGGAACTAGATCCTGTCCACCACAACTAAGCCCTGAACAGACAATTAAATAATTTTTAAGGTATAAAAAAAAGAGGAAGAAAAACTTACTCTAGGAGGATCAGTGGGACAGTGGGACAAATTACAATGCTGTGGTTGGTGCTAAGGCTGAAGCTGAGATTCTTTCTCCTGTCCATCCATTCTGGACTCCCCCTTGCTCTCAAGCAACACTGAAGGTGGTCTGGATGGCTTGTCCCATGGGTAACCCAGACTGTCATTTCCAAGGGGCCTGAGCTGTGGTGGCCATCACTGCCCATGTGTGGATAATGTCTCACCAGGCACAGGGCACAGAGCACCGAGGGGTGCCCATGAACCTCCTGGGTGCTGATGCATTCTACCTGCTCCCATTAGGTTGCAGCAGCCCTATCTAGGTTGGATTACCCAGGGAATAATCACTCAGGTCTAAGTGTGTGAGAGAGGAGCCAGGCACAACTGCTAAGCGTGGAGGGCTCTGGGTAGCACATAATCCCTCGCTCTGCCTCCTTTCACCTTCTGCTCCCACTGCTACCTAAGTACTCATCTCCACATTCTCCCATTTAAATTCTTGAACACTAAATTCTTTTTTCATTTTTGGCCATACCACAAGTGTGGCTTGTGGGATCTTACACCTCTGACCAGGAATAGAACTCACATCCTCTGCAGTAGAAGCCTGGAGTCTTAACCATTGGACCACCAGGGAAGTCTCCTGAGAGCTAGCATCTGATAACCTCACATCCTCCCTGATTTCTAGGCCAAGCCACCCCAGAGGGGTGGTCTCTGGACTGACCAGCCTTGAATCTGCTGCCACTTGGTTATCTCAATCAACTGAGGTCAGAGGGGTTGGGAGGAGGGTCCATAATACAACACTGGGGATCTAGGCTGCCTCATCAGTAGGGGTCTGACCCCTTAGAAGGGGCTGTAGGTGTAGCCGGCTCAATATTTGGCATACGTCGTAAAGCAGCTGTAGTCCTACAGGGCAGCCTTTTGTCACCTGCCCTCCTAGTCATACGGCTAAATCATAATGAACTTATAGCCTACTGAGTGCAGTTCTGAAGTTGTAAAATAAGTGAGTTGAGCTCACTAAGATTCCTTCAAGCTCCAAAGCGACTGATAACTGCCTCTTGCCTCAAACATTTAACATAAACTATCGTTAAGCCAGGACTGCCTCCAACCGATGCTTACATAAATTTTTAAGCCTCAAATTTCATTTCTTCAATATATGCTTGCTGTTATTATTCATCTTTATTATATCTCATTCTGTGGTTGGAGCCATCATCTTGCTCTGCTGCAATGTTTGCCTTTCGGTGTGTTTGCTTTTCTGTAGAGCTCTGGGCCATCACTGTATATGAATGTGCTTTCTGGGTCGCCATTCAAGACAGGGCCAAGCAGAGGCCTAAGGCAGTCTCTGGAGACCTACTGGCACCCTGGTTTCCGTGATCAAAGGGCTGCAAACCCTCTTAATGATGCTGTCCTCTCTCCTGCCTCTGAAGCAATTTAACAGACTCAGTGACGCTTTTGCTAAAATCGACATCTACAACATCTCCAGACGGGATCCTCTTAACTGATGTCGGATATCTAGACAACCCCATATTTCACAGATAGGAAATTGTGACTTGCCCAAAGTGACACACTCCGGCTGTGCTGGCTTCTTTATCTATACCAAGTTCTTTCCATTACGTCATGCTTCCTCCACAGTTCAGGAAACTTATCTCCTGCTGCTGTAAAAAAAACTACCAGGAACTCAGTGGCTTAAAAAAATACAAGTTTCTAATAAATGCTGGAGAAGGTGTGGAGAAAGGGGAACCCTTCTATGCTGTTGGTAGGAATGTAAATTGTACAACCATTATAGAGAACAGCATGGAGACCCCTTAAAAAACTAAATATAAAATTACCATATGATCCAGCAATTCTACTCCTGGGCATATATCTGGAGAAAACCATAATTTGAAAAGAGACATGCATCACCTCAATGTTCACTGCAGCAACAATTTATAATAACCGAGACACAGAGGGAACCTAAATGTCTATTGACAGAGAAGTGGATAAGATGTGGTGCATATATACGATGGAATATAACTCAGCCATAAAAAAGAACAAAACAATGCTGTCTGCAGCAACATGGATGGGCCCAGAGATTGTCACAGTAAGTGAAGTAAATCAGACTGAGAAAGACAAATATCATATGATATGACTTATCATATGATATAGCATGTGATATGATATGTAGAATCAAAAAAAGCTACAAATGAACTTATTTACAAAACAGAAATAGAATCACAGATGTAGAAAACAAAGTTACAGTTACCAGTGGGGAAGGATAAATTGGGAGATTGGGATTGACATATGCACACTACTGTATATAAAATGGGTAACTAATAAAGACCTACTGTATAGCACAGGGAACTCGACTCAATACTCTGTAATGATCTATATGGGAAAATAATCTAACAAAGAGGGAATATATGTATACGTATAATGATTCACTGTTTGATACACCTGAAACTAAGACAACATGGTTAATCAACAACTATCCTCCAGCAAAATTAAAAAAAAAATACAAGTTTCTTATCTTACAGTTCTGACATGTCTCACTGGCTTAAAGTCAAGGTGTCAGCGGGGCTGGTTCCTTTCTAGAGGTGAGGATCTGTTATTTTGCCTTTCCCAGCTTCTGGAGGCTGCCCGCATTCCTTGGCTCGTGGTCCTCTTCTTCTGCCTGCAGCATCTTATTCATGTCACATCTCTCTGCCCCATCTTCCAAGGTCGAGCCTCTTTCCTCCCATGACCCTGAAAACTTCTTCCTTTCAAGGACTTATGATTAGATTGGCCTTCAGGGTAAAACAGGGTGATCTCCCCATCTAAAGATTCTCAAGTTAGTCACATTAACAATTTCATCAGGCAAAGTAACCTATGCACGGGTTCTGGGGGTTAAGATTGTGAGCACTGGGGAGAGGCCATTTTTCGCCTATCACACCCTGTCTGTAGATCAGGGCCTCCTGGAGTCAGTGGGTTAGGCTACTGAAGGTGGACAGAACCTGGCTTTCAGAGTCTTGGGACACTTCCTTGACTTCCTGATATTGGCTGCACTTCACCAAGCCCTTTTCCACACAGCAAATTCCTTCCCGATGCTCCTAGCTTGGCTCCCTCTTCTTGTCTACTGTAGAACCACTCCCTGAAATGAGCATAGAGGATCAGGAGAGGACACAAAATGGGCTCTGATGTTTGTTCTCTAGGATCTCAGCTGAAATTATGATCCTGGAAAAGCTGAAATGTACAGCACTGGCCCCTCAGCTCTGAGAAGCCCCCAGGCATTCCTGACATTTGAGCAGTTCAGGTGCGGCTCAGACTTTCAGATGTCCTTTCTGATGTCCAGCCTCAAAGGGAAATATGTGTGTCAATATCACAAAGATACCACGTGACACATTTGGGAAAGGAGACAGACTCTGCTCTCATAACCATCTTCCATATGATGATCTAGGACTGAGGGCATGCAGAGAGTCATAAGGAGATGTGTATCCATCACTAAAAGAGCTAAAGAGGACAGAGACACAGGCCAGGCGGCCTAAGACATCCAAAGCATTATGAGCGTGAAGCTCATTCAACCCCATTTGGGCACCCTGCCTCCTGAAGCCTCTCCAACAGGCGAGTTAGGCAGCATGCCCATTGACTTCTCTTTTGAGCACATAGTGGTAGCTTGCTTTTGACATTTTACCTGGCACCCAGGCCCTGTTCCATACAGGTTCTGAAAACTGGAACATTTCTCCAGTTTACAGCATTCCTGCAAGTGTTCCTGCAATTGATTTACACACCTGCTGTCTCTACCCCTAAGCCCTGTGCTCCACAGATTCAAGTGCCCTGACCGCCCCTACTCACCGCAGCTGCTCTGTACACTCCCACTCGCTTTCACAGGCCCCCGAGGGCCCAGGAAGTCACAACATGCGCCACTGTCGCTGTCTGGGGGAGGCCCTGACCGCGTTCCTCCCCCAGGGGAGGGGGCTGGTTTGTTGGAAACTTTAATCAAGCAGGGACGGTTAACAGCTGCAGGGAAACACCTTAGGAAAGAAACCATGAGCCTTGAAAGAAGGAAATACTTGTAGAATCTGTCCCCATGACCTTTAAAGTCTTCTGAAAATGGCCAGTCGTTTCCCACCCTGGGAAAAAACCACAGCCATCACAGGCACTGTTCCGGCCACAGACTCCTCCGGGCTTCACCCTGCAACAGGCTGGGGCAGAGATGGTCACCTCGCACAAGACACCCCGACAGACTGCAGAGGCCTGGGGATGTGTATGCGTGCCTCACATTCACACCCCTGTGGACGTCTGCCCCCACCCCCGCCCCGCCGACGTTTCTCAGGTGACAAATGTATTCTTCTGTGTCAGCGGCACTTTTTCTGGGGCAACCTGGGTGTCACCATTGGGCATGGCTCCCATCAGACCCACAGGCCCATCTCAGCGCCCCTCCACACACCACTAACCATACACTGCAAGCTGCTAGCGTGTGGCGAGGACCTCTTTCCCCTTCCTTTTTCCTCCTCACAGCTGCGGTGATGGGGGAGGGGGGTTCTGAGGGGGCGGACATCACCCCCTTGGGGTGGGTTTTTCCCGATTCTGTACCTTATCTTGTCCCAGCTTCTTCTCACCCGCCAAGTGGGCCCTTTTAGGGGGGTCACATCCTGGTAAAAGAACTTTAGGGAGCACTCTGCTCAGCAACCGCCCCATTTCCTGTCCTCCATCTGCCAGGCCTCTCAGCCCCTGGTCTTTCCCCACAATTGCCCCCCTTTTTTATTGGAGCTGTGTGTAAAACAATATAGGGGCTTCTTTTTTTGCCCATGTCACGTGGCTTGTGGGGTCTTAGTTCTCCATCCAGGGACTGAAATTGGGCCCTTGGCAGTGAGAGTATGGAGTTCTAACCACTGGTGTGGGTGCTAAGTCACCTCAGTCATGTCCGACTCTTTGTGACCCCATGGACTGTAGCCTACCAGGCTCCTCTGTCCATGGGCTTCTCCAGGCAAGAACACTGGAGTGGGTTGCCATTTCCTTCTCCAAGTTTCCCGACTCAGGGATCGAACCTGAGTCTCTTACCTCTCCTGCATTGGCAGGTGAGTTCTTTACCACTAACACCATCTGGGAAGCCTCCTCAACCACTGGACCACTGGGAAATTCCTTCAGGGATTTTTAAAGGAAGAATTCTACTAGGAAAATAAGAGAGATGCCAGTACGCAACTAAGAAGATAGTAAAACCTTGGTTGGTCCAAAGTCTTCCTGCTCAGAACCCAGCCATTCTCCCTCTGAGAAGCTGCAGTCCATCTTCATCCCTATGAAGTCCTTTGTCCGTCTGTTCCTTGACTCCCAACAAGATGCATGAACAGTCAGTGGTGTGGGCACACACACAGGGGTGTCCCTTGCCCTCACCCCTAGCCCTGCTTGTCCCAGAGCTTCTGCCTCCTGGACTCCGCTTGCTCCATCTAGCTGATATCAGAACACAAGGGTCACATAGGCTGCCAAGCAGGATGGGACAAGGAAGGGGCTGATGGGCCACAAGGGAGACTAGTAGGGCACCAAAGGTGGAGGAGGCCAGAGAAAGCCTGTGGAGTAAGAGTCTGGAGGGTGTTTACACAGGAGAGGCAGTTTGGTCCCAGATCCTCTGCATCCTCCAAAGGGCTGCCACATCTTCAGGAAGGGCTTGGAGTGAAAATTTCCCCAAGTGGGGGATTCCTGGCAGCTCTGTAGGACGACAGCAGAAAGGGAGCCAGGGCCACCCTGAAATCCCTCAAACTGATGGAGAGAAAATGCCCACCAAGTAAGGGAACCCCATTCTGGGAACTCAGTGAAAGTGAAAGTTGCTCAGTCGTGTCTGACTCTTTGTGACCCCATGGACTATACAGTCCATGGAATTCTCCAGGCCAGAATACTGGAGTAGGTAGCCTTTCCCTTCTCCAGGGGAATCTTCCCAACCCAGGGATCGAACCCAGGTCTCCCTCATTGCAAACAGATTTTTAAACAGTTGAACCACGAGGGAGGCCCAAGAATACTGAAGTGGGTAACATATCCCGTCGCCAGTGGATCTTCCCAACTCTGGAATCGAACTGGGGTCTCCTGCAGGAACTCAGATCTGCTGGGAATCCCAGGATGAGGGAGAGCCAGGGTTCCAGACTAGGACCCCCCAATCTGATGGGAGGGTAGAGCCCCAGCCTGGAGCGGTGATTAGGAGACCCTCTGCGGTCAGTTGAGCATAACAGAGCTCCCACTGCACGTAGAAAGCCCAGGGACTGGGCAGCCACGAAAGGAGTGTGGGGCAAATCAGGTGACCAGGGTGGGTTGTTGGAGCCCAGCACTGTCAAGGCGGGTCTGGGATGCAAGAAGAAGGGGCACAGGCAAGATGCAAGGCCAGGCCGGAGTACTGGCTCTCTGACCCCCTCAGCCCTGACCCCCTGCTTTGGGCCTCAGTCTCCCCTCCCCTGCCCCTCTGCCCAGGGCTCAGGGATGCCATTTGCTTCACTGAGCCCATCTATCTGAAACGGGTTTACATCTTCCTCTTTTGTGACTGGAAGTCACAGGGCAAGGCGTGAAGCCGTCAGTCACAGAGGTAACACAGAGCCTCATCGTTTGAAGGGGTTGAGGGGAGGGGGCAGAGGGGAGAGCGGCAGGGTAGCCCCAGGCCGGTGGACGAGGAGGGGGACCAGTGGGAGCAGAGGTGCCCAGGACCATGGCTGAGGCCATCACCTATGCGGACCTGCGGTTTGTGAAGGCTCCCCTGAAGAAGAGCAACTCCAGCCAGCTAGGACACGGTAAGGGCAGCTGCAGCGGCTCCTTGATTCTGCAGCTCCATCCTCCTTCGAGATCCCACTCCCACCCCACAGACCCCCATCCTGATCCCACCTTTCCTCTCCTCTCCAGACCCAGAGGCTGATGAAGATGGCGAACTCACCTATGAGAATGTGCCCCCAGGCACAGGAGGACCCTCGAGCTTGGCGTCCTCTGGATTACGGGATAAAGCAGGTCTGGGGAGCCTGGGGGATGCATGTTTGTGAGGGGCTGTGTTTTGAGTTGGGGGAGTCCACAGCATTCTTGGGAGGACAGTATCCTTGGAGAAAGGATGGGGGTTCTCAGGAAGAGAATGAGGACCAATCACGGGAGCCAAGGAAGAATAAAGCTTCCAGTGGGGAGTGAGGGCTCTATGGAGGAATCAGGGCAGCCCTGTTGGGGTGCAGAGCTCCAGTGAGAAATGGGAGTCCCTAGGGGGAGGGGAGAGAAGAGAAGAGAGGGAAGGGGGAGGAAGGGAGAGCACTTCTGGGGAGAGGGTTTTGGCAGGCAGATGAGTGGCCCCAGAGGGAAAGATCAAGCGAGACCCTGAAGGGTTACAGAGGGTCCCCGGGGAAAGGATAAGGTAAGACCTACGAGGGGCACAGGAGCCCCTGGGGAGATGAGGAGCTCCGGAGAGCGCTAAGGGTGGCCCCGAGCGGCGGCTGAGGGCACCTTAGGACAGACTGGAGTCTCAGCGCGGTGGAGGGGGTAGGAGTGGGAAGAAGAGGGCATTTCCTGGGCTTTCCCACCTTCACAGGAGTCTCTCCCTTCCGCAGGGGCCCAGTCGGAGCAGCCAACTGCTGCCTGGAGCCCCGTGACGTCACCAGCTGCCGGGCGGATTCTCTGGTGTGAGTACCCGATGCTCCCAGCCCCGCGCGCGCCTCCCGCTGCCCAGCTAGTGTTCCGCGTCCTTCGCGGGATGCTCTTTCCCGCGAATCTCCACACCCCACCCCCTCGGTCTATCAATTTTCGTGGGGCTCACTGCACCCCCGCCCCCCAACCCGCTGTCTCCCTAAGGCCATGCAGCCTGCATGCGGTACCTGGTTCTGGGCCTGCTCCTCATCTGCCTGCTGTGCGGGGTGGCTGCCACCTGCCTGGGAGTGCGCTGTGAGTATGGCTGCCCCTGGTTTTCCACTTACCCGGAACAACGTTCTCCCCCACTCTCCCCAACAGCTGCCCTTCCTCAGCAGGGCGGGAGTCACTACCACCACAGCCTCAGCCTTAGGCTGGTTTCTAGCCAGGTCTGTTTTCACAGCCCAGTGACTTCCTAGATTGTCCTGACCTAACCCAGTGCCCCCTGAAGCTTTAGGTGGTCAGATTTTATATTCCATTCCAGCCTGTTAGGGCAAACTTGCAAGAAGCAGAAAAGGGACTGACGCTGAAGCCTCGGGTTACCAGGGCATGGCTGATGATGTCCTGAATCTCTCTTTATGGCCAAACAGATTTGCAAGTGTCTCGGCACCTCCAGCAAATGAACAGGGTTCTGGAAGCCACCAATAGCAGCCTGAGGCAGCAGCTGAGCCAGAAGATAACCCAGCTGGGGCAGAGGGAAGAGGATTTGCAGGGATCCAGGATGAAGCTGGCCCAGAGTCAGGAAACACTACAGGTGGAACAGAAGGCTGGCCAGGCTACCAGACAGCAGTTGCAGGTTTGCCAGTCTGACGGAGAGAAGACGAAAGAGGCCTTGAGAAATAAGGAGACAGAGAGGATGAACTTGGAGCAGAGGCTGAACAGTATGCGGGAAAGACTACAGTCTTTCTTCAGGTGCTCCTCCCCAGGTATCTGCTCTGGGAAAGGAGAGATGGGAGGGCCTGCCATGAGGGATGGATTGAAGCAAGGGGTCTGTCTATCTACTGGAGCGCCACTGGGTTGTTCAGGAAAGGGGTAGTGAACCAGAGTGCTGGCTGACATGGACGCGAGTTGTGCATCCTTGGCCAGCAGGGGGAAGGGTCTAGCCACCTACTGGATTTAGGGTTTGATCCCTGGGTTGGGAAGGTCTCCTGGAGAAGGGAAAGGCTACCCACTCCAGTATTCTGGCCTGGAGAATTCCATGGACTGTATAGTCCATGGGGTGGCAAAGAGTCGGACACGACTGAGCAACTTTCACTTTCACCCAGCTCTAAGGTGGGGTCCTCTTGGGGAGAAGACGGTGGCAGCCAGCAGTGCAAATGATACAGAGCAGCAAGCTCAGGGCTCATCTGGCTCATCTCAGGGCTCGGGGCATATCAGTGTCAAGGATCTGGAAACTCCCTGAATTTGGATGTGAAATTGATTGGTCACGTTTTTCTATAGAGAGGACCTATGCTGCTAGGTCACTTCAGTCGTGTCCAACTCTGTGCAACCACATAGATGGCAACCCACCAGGCTCCCCCATCCCTGGGATTCTCCAGGCAAGAACACTGGAGTGGGTTGCCATTTCCTTCTCCAGTGCTTGAAAGTGAAAAGTGAAAGTGAAGTTGCTCAGTCATGTCCGACTCTTTGCGACCCCATGGACTGCAGCCTACCAGGCTCCTCCATCCATGGGATTTTCCAGGCAAGAGTACTGGAGTGGGGTGCCATTGCCTTCTCCGAGAGAGGACCTATAGCTTTACTTAATGCTTGCTATAGCTGAGCTTCCCCAAGCTTGTTTTAGAAAAGGCAGAGGAACCAGAGAACCAACATCCACTGGATCATTGAAAAAGCAAGAGAGTTCCAGAAAAACATCTATTTCTGCTTTATTGACTATGCCAAAGCCTTTGACTGTGTGGATCACAATAAACTGTGGAAAATTCTGAAAGAGATGGGAAGACCAGACCACCTGACCTGCCTCTTGAAAAATCTGTGTGCAGGTCAGGAAGCAACAGTTAGAACTGGACATGGAACAATAGCCTGGTTCCAAATAGGAAAAGGAGTACGTCAAGGCTGTATATTGTCACCCTGCTTATTTAACTTATATGCAGAGTATATCATGAGAAATGCTGGACTGGAAGAAACACAAGCTGGAATCAAGATTGCCGGGAGAAATGTCAATAACCTCAGATATGCAGATGACACCACCCTTATGGCAGAAAGTGAAGAGGATCTAAAAAGCCTCTTGATGAAAGTGAAAGAGGAGAGTGAAAAAGTTGGCTTAAAGCTCAACAATCAGAAAACAAAAATCATGGCATCTGGTCCCATCACTTCATGGAAATAGATGGGGAAACAGTGGAAACAGTGTCAGACTTTATTTTTTTGGGCTCCAAAATCACTGCAGATGGTGATTGCAGCCATGAAATTAAAAGATGCCTACTCCTTGGAAGAAAAGTTATGACCAACCTAGATAGTATATTCAAAAGCAGAGACATTACTTTGCCGACTAAGGTCCGTCTAGTCAAGGCTATGGTTTTTCCTGTGGTCATGTATGGATGTGAGAGTTGGACTGTGAAGAAGGCTGAGCACCAAAGAATTGATGCTTTTGAACTGTGGTGTTGGAGAAGACTCTTGAGAGTCCCTTGGACTGCAAGGAGATCCAACCAGTCCATTCTGAAGGAGATGAGCCCTGGGATTTCTTTGGAAGGAATGATGCTAAAGCTGAAACTCCAGTACTTTGGCCACCTCATGTGAAGAGTTGACTCATTGGAAAAGACTCTGATTTTGGGAGGGATTGGGGGCAGGAGGAGAAGGGGACGACAGAGGATGAGATGGCTGGATGGCATCACGGACTCGATGGACGTGAGTCTGAGTGAACTCTGGGAGTTGGTGATGGACAGGGAGGCCTGGTGTGCTGCGATTCATGGGGTCGCAAAGAGTCGGACACGACTGAGCGACTGAACTGAACTGAACTGTGGTACAGTCTGGAGTTGGGGCAAGGCAGCTGAGGTTCTCTCAGAGAGCTTGGAGGGCAGTGAACTAGGGTGGAATTGCTCATCCCTTTTGAAAGGAGGAGTGCAGCAGTATGTGGGGTTGAAGGAGGGGGACACACAGAAGGTCTGCCAAAGTAGGGTGAGGTTGAGGGAGGGTCTCCCGCCTGAGAGGAGGGGACTGCTTGTGGACTGGTTGTCTAGAGGTTAGGCTCTGTCTAGGTCATGGGCATCTGGATACTCTCCCAAAGCTTTAAACAAAGTGATTATGTACAGACACCTGCAGCCCTGGTTTCTTTAACCTTCTCATTCTCGACAAGCCTCACTTTCATGCCAATACTGCCCACCCCCACTGCCAACTCCCATTCCCACAGCTGAACCTAGACCTCAGCATCCCAAACCACACTTCCACTGAAAGGACGGTTCAGATCTTCACTGTGACCACAACGGGCCCCCACACTTCTTCAGTCTTACAGAGGCCTTCTACCTGCTGGCTCCCCTGTTTCCTCCCTTCTCATCAGCCATCACCTGTCTTCACTTCTTTCTCTACCCATCTTGATTTGAGGACCTGTCCCCTTACTTCAGCCACCCAACTCACTCCTTGGTTCCAGTGTCCTGGTATATCTGGTTGGCAATATCTCAACTCTGGATGAACACACAGGCCTGCACCCAGGGGTGACAAGCTGTGCAGTCATTCTGCTTGGTGCCACAAAACTCTAGTCTCAGCGTCTGGTGGGACCCCACACTACTAGCTCTCTGTACCCCACTACCCTCTCTCTCACTCTCAGCAGATGGCCCTACTCTGCCAGAGAGGAATTTCCTCTGTTTTCCACCACCAGTTCTGTGTATCCATTTGCATTTTTGTCCATCCTCATCTCTTGCAAGGATACCTGCAACAGCTTGCTGAATGTTTTCTCTAAACATCCCTCCTCCAAATCCACTTTTAATGCTGCAGCTAGGGTGATCCTTTAAAAACAAAAATCTGATCATGTCATTCCAGTTAAGATCATGTCAGTTAATTAATTACATCAAAAGTTATGGAATACATACTCTGTGTCCAGCACTGTGCCCAGGCACTTGGGATACAGCCAGAGAACAAAATGCCTCATAATCTAAAAATAAAAAATTCTCAGTCTGGTCCCCACTGCCCCTACCTACCTTTCAGTGTGCCGCTCATCCCCTCACCCTTGTTCATTTGGCCACACTGACTTCTATATTCCTTTAAGTTGCTGTAGGACAGTAACTCAAGGGAGTAGCTGGGTGGGGATGAGAAAATACGGCCAGAAGAGAGGGAATTGGAGGGGAAGCAATGATTTTTGGGGAGGTAGGATGGATGGGGCAAAGCAGCAGAGAGAGGTGGACTGGGATCAGGAGCACAGACTGGGGTGTCGGATATTAAAGAAAGAGGGAGGTTTATTTCTGACCAATAGTCAGGAGGAGAGAAAAGAGACAAATTTTGAGATGGAGGGGAGGAAAATGGAGAGAGTTCACACATCAAGTGTCTGACAACTTCAACAAAACAAGGTTGTCAACTTGTGGAAGACTGGAGGGGAAGCTAGTGGCTAGCAGCTTGAGGAAGGAGGGCAAGTTTTGAATATGCGCTGGGGAATGCGTTTGGGAGCTAATGAGACAATGAGATGAATGGGAGGTCCATTGATCACTTCTTTACTGGGGACCCAGGTAAAGTTAACCAAAATGGGGGGTAGACTGCAGTTGTTCAGAAATTGGGGATAGTACCACCAGCCCTTTTCAAATAAGCCTCCCAGATTGAAAAAAAATTGATTGATTGGTTTCTGGCTGTGCTGGGTCTACATTGCTGTGTGGGCTTTCTCTAGTTGCAGTGACCGGGGATACTCTTCATTGCATAAGCTTCTCATTGCAGTGTCTTCTCTTGTTGCAGGGCATGGACTCTAGGTATTCTCAGGCCTCAGTAGTTGCAGCACGTGGGCTCAGTAGTTGTGGGCTCATGGCTTGTGGGTTCTAGGGCATGGACTTAGTTGTTCTGTGGCATGCAGAATCTTCCCAGACCAGGGATTGAACCCACGTTCCCTGCACTGGCAGGCAGATTCTTATCCACTGTGCCACCAGGGAAATCCAAACCTCCCAGGTTTTAAGGAGTAAAATTGTTGAATGTTAAAGGCTCTCACTAAGTATGCACAGGTATGGCATTTCCAGGGTAGTCAAAGAAAAAAAGATTACAAAGTTTAAGGACCAGACCAGTGAAGGCACTGAGGTTCCACTCCAGAGAATATTGTTAGCAACCGGGTTGCTGAGCGTTGAGATCCCCCTCCGGGGTCTGGACAGTGCAGTGCTGTCACTCTCTTTCTGCTTTTAGATTCCTGCTGTCCCCTGGGATGGATACAGAATGAGAGGAGTTGCTTTTACATCTCAGTTACTAAGAGAACTTGGACGGAAAGCCAGAGCCACTGTAAATCTCTGTCTTCTGATTTGGCCAAAACCAGCAGCAGTTCTCATCCATCTGCAGTAAGCAAACCCCTATTCAAAGACTGTAGTGGGTACTGTTGGGCAAAGGGACATATGTCGTTGAGTCAGGGATGGCACTGTGCAGCCTCTCAGCACAGAGCTCCAGGTGGCCCTACCTACTGATTAGGGCTGGCATGAGAGTTGAAACTTACAAGCCGTCTTTACTTTAACCTGTTTCTCATCCCAGCTTTCTGGTCAGTTCTGGGCTGCTCAACAGGTTCTTTGACTCTCATGGTCTGCCAGGCAGACAGGTTCCATACCTGGCGCACTGGATTGTAGGGAATGGCTCCTTGTGACAAGAACCGTCCACAGAATGACTCTTCACAGGCTGGCAGAAATTCTTACCCAGCATGTGCATGTGGGTATGCATGCATGCATGTGTAATGAGGGGTCAGCTTGTATCTGCAGGGTGGCACTTGAAGGGTGCGGGGATGGTCACCGATGAGGCGATGTCATGCACCAAGGTTGGGTACAGTCCTCTTGCTGAAGCTCATAGCCTCTCTAGTATTTCCTTCCTCTCCTCTTGACACCCCCTCTCTCCCCCTATTCCAATATTTCCCGGCACTCCTCACACACCTCTGGTCTCTTAATCTCCCTTCAAATTTCTCAGATTTATATCAGAAACTTATGGAAGGTGGTGCCACAAGGTGGTTCAGCTGAATACTGGGTTGGCCCCAGAAATCCGTCCTGGCAGCCTGATCATGCAAAATACACTTGGTAAGTTTGTTAGGACTTTGGGGCAACAAAAATGCTCTACAATCCTTTCATAAAGACATGGTAATGAACTCTCCCTCCAGGTCATCCTCTCAAAACTTTGGATGTTATAATCGCCCATGTGTCCATTTCTTCTATTTGATTAATAACTCTCAGGGCAGGCATGCTCTGTATTCTGTCCCCAGTACCCAGCAGTCCCTGGCACATGCTTTACTTAAAAAAAAAAAAGACTAGTTTGGGACCTATATCACCTTTCTCTCAGGGGGATAATTTGAGGATTTAGCTAGGGGTTACAGCTGATGAAGAGCCTCGGGTCTTCTAACTTTACAGCCGACAAGGCTACCCAAATTGAAGTTGTACTTTTTCAGTCAAGTCCACTTGGGGCACCAGAGTTGCCCCAGAGAAGTGAGAAAGGAAGTAATTGGGGTAACTTTGAGGACCATCCCCAGGGACCTTGAAGCAGGGTAGTTACCTAACTGAAGTTTCCATCTTTGAAAACTTGGGCATTTTCTCCCTCCCTTGGTCCTATAGCCTCTTTGGGTCGGAGTCCAGACACCTATCCCTGAACCCTCCCACACACAGCAGGCAGGGTGAGTTAGGACTTGGGTTAGGTTTGTTCAGGGCAAGAGAAGGGAGGATGGGATAGGAGGGGCCACAGCTTAACCCTGTGCTACTTCACTACCCTTTAGGTATTCCCCAAAATGTCCCAAGCTAGAAATCAACCGGAAGGATCTGGACCTGACGACAGGGGTGTGTCACCTTCCATCTCCTTCCATCTGTGAGATGTCAGCTTTCAGGTCTCCAGACAGGGACCACTCTTTGCACTGAGCTGGGTAAGTGTGGGGGATGGGACTGAGGCATGGAGCCTGGGGGCAGAGGGTCTCACACAGAGGGCAGGGGGAAAACTTGTTTCTGGAGGCGGCAGCCATGTCACAACCTCCAGGGGCTTGGTCTGCTTATGGAAGGGAGTGTTGGGCAGGGAAGGCCTGGAACTGAAGGGAGGCTGGTGATGCGGCTGTCCAGGTTGCTGGGGAGGAGGTGGGGTGAGCTGGATGAGGATTCTCAGTGGCAGTCAAGCGTGGAGCTCACTGATGCTTTAATCCTCCAGGTCTCACTGATGCTTTAATCCTCCAGGTACTCAACAACAGGACCCTGTGCCCTTCAGCTCTAACCTGTAGCCTGCGGGTCCTAAGATCTGCCTTCCTCCAGTGTGTCTTCACTCTGCCCAGACAGGGCCCTGCCAAGGGCTGACCCAGGCCCATCATCTCTAGGCAAGCCTGCTGGAGATCCTGTCCCAGAAACTGGACTGTTCCCAGGGAACGGGGAAGAAGCTTCTAGAAGAGATTTCGCCCCCTCCCCTGCCCCAAAATCTCTCATAGTAGAATGGGTGGGGAGGGCGCACGGGCTGAGTGGATGGGGGCAGCCCGGAGCCAGCCAGGCAGTTTTATTGAAATATTTTTAAATAATTTGCACGTGTTAGTCTCGTGTATCAGCAATGCATTGTCTGGTTCAGTGATCCCCACGGGAGAGCAAGCCCAGGGGTTGGAAAGGAAATGTTCTGTTCCTCGCGTCCATGTTGAGCCTCCCCTGTACAGGGGCAAGAGCTGCTCAGCCCGTCCAGGGCTGGCGTGGGCCAGCGTGTGCTCGCTGTCCTCATGGGGCATCTTGAAGGCCAAGGTGGAAGCCAGAGACCACAGGCCCCACTGCTAAGAGCGTGCCCCGGGCAGCTGCAGGCTGGGGGTGGGTGGCTTGGCGTGGTGCCCTCGGTGGCAGAGGAGACTGCCTGCCTCACAGTTCAGGTTGCGGTAGCGGGCCACAGCTGGTGCGGGGCGGGGGCACATGGACAGGAAGCCAAAGCTGAAGGGGCCGAGGCAGCAGCCGGGGCAGGGCAGCCCCTCCTCAGGCTCCCGGGGAGCTGAAGGGGGCGGCGAGGGTTCTGTCCGCTCCAGGGCTGCTGCGCGGGGCAGACTATGCTGGGCCCGGTTCCAGGGCTCCCCTGCCCAGCCTTGCGGGGAGTTCACCACCACGGCCGGGGGGTTGTTGTTAAGGGGAGGTCCTGATCTAGGGGACCAGGGCTGGGAGGCCGAAGAACAGGTGCTGATGAAGTTGTCTGTGGCCACGGCCACGGCCAGGGGCAGCTGCGGGGCTGGTCTTGGGGGTTCTGGCTCAGGGCTGCTGCCCTCACACTCCATCTGCTCTTCGGCTGAGGGGCCCACAGCAGGAGGGCCAGGACCCGGCAGTGCTGTCTCCATCCGTCGGGGAAGCTCAGGGGATGACGGTAGTGAGCGGCAGCGGCGGACAGGTGTCCCAGGCTGGCCCAAGGTCTCCGGAGTGGTCACCAGGGGCAGCTGGATGGAGGGCAGTAGCGATGGTGGTACAAGGGGTAGAGGGGCGACTGGCTTGCTGGGCGTGTCCAGGAGCTTGATCTTGCCACCTCTGAGGTCTTCCCGTAGTGAAAAGGGGTTGACTCGAGTCAGATTGTCCCCCCAGTTGGGGGGTGATTCTGGCGATGGGGGTAGGAAGAGGTCTGACCGGCTTCGGGAGAGCCGGGGGTCTGGCCTGGGGAGTGTGGCAGAGGGACCCCCTCTTGGAACAGATCCTGTAGACAGAGAAGTCTGTGGTCACTGTTCTCAGCACTCATCAGAGTTCCCTGAGGGCCTCATGAACTGACTGGGAGGCTGGTGGGACCAGAGCTAAGAAAAGAGTGCACCGGAAAGAGGGGGATATCCCCGCCAGCCTCCTGTATCTCTTCTTCCCTTGTTCCCCTCCCCTCAGGCTCTAGAATTAGAAAACTATCTGCTTAGAGAGGTCCTCTCACCGCACCCCCACCCCCAGCCTTCTCAATAAAACACTCAGTCTCCTCAGATGATTCCGAGTTCTAAGGAAGAGAGGAGCAAAAGGACTTCAGTCGTGCTCACTTACCCTGACCGCGTGTCAGGGGGACCCGGGGGAGGGAGGCTGGCTCAGGCAGCTGCTCCAGGATCCACTCCAGGTGCTGGGTGATTTCAGTGAAGGGAGCGCGAGTGCGAGGTTCCATCTGATAGGGAGAGAGGGCAGCTTCACTCAGAGCTCCAAAAGCATGTCCCTGAGTGTTCCTCCCATC
Organism: Capricornis sumatraensis; assembly: GCF_032405125.1. Lineage (NCBI taxonomy): Eukaryota > Metazoa > Chordata > Mammalia > Artiodactyla > Bovidae > Capricornis > Capricornis sumatraensis. Next base: position 67,875,841 of record NC_091074.1, on the reverse strand, counting down.
GCCTGGGCTGGCCGGGGGTGCAGGGCAGTGGGGAGAGTGGGGCTCTTACACTGCAGCAGTGGATGGCCAGGAGCAGGAAAGGCAATGGGCAGTCGCCCCCTACCAGGGCCCTGAAAGCAGGCACATCCAGCCCAAAGTCCTGTGGGGACAAAGATGAGACGCCTCCGAGTCAGCCTTCCTCCAGTTTTCCTGCTGCCCCCAGTTAGGGCCTCGACCTTCTGGGAACCCTCCATGGTTCTGAACTGCACAGTCCGGAGTGCATCCTTTTAAACCTGGGCATATCACTCACCTCGGTCCGGGGTAGGTAGTCAGGGTCTGCAGGTACTCGTGCGATGAGCTCACAGAGGACAATCCCAAAGGCAAAGACATCAGCCTGGGGTAGGAAAGAATGTCCGCGGGATGCACTGACAGTTTCATGTCAGAATATGTCAGAATTTGGGGGAGTCTTGACGGTTGCCATGTGTTGGAGGGGGTAAGAGGGGTAAGGTCTTGGGTCTTCTGAGTATCTCTCAGAGCTGCTGAGGAACTTGGGATGGGGCCTAACATGAGAATCTCCAGGGTCTCTGGAAGGCCTTGGGGACCTCAAGGGTTGATGTCTTACCTTCTCATCATACAGCTCGCCTCGCAATACCTCAGGAGCCATCCAGTATGGGGAACCCACCACAGCCAATGGCTCCTTCCTTGCCCCTTCCCTGCAGGGGCAGAGTGGTCAGGAATATCCCATCCAAACACCCTTCCCAAAAAAAAGGGGGTGAGGTCAGCCCACTCCCCACCCACACCCCAAAGGAAATGTGCCTGTGGGTTTTGCTTAGATAAGGGCCTTCTGGGAGGTTTAGGGGGATGGGGCATTCACCTCACCTATACACAGGAATCTTTTCAGCCAGCCCGAAGTCACCCACAACAGCTGTGAAGCCTCGGTCTTCCCGTCGGATCAGACAGTTCTGACATATACATATAGCATCCCCACATACCCATCACCTTCTGTTCTCTGATCTCCTACTATGCACCTCAAAGACCTGTCATTCCAGAATAATCCCATCTTCTCTGATCTCCCAGTTCTCCAATGTACCCCAATCTTGCAGCATCACCCATCTCTTGGTTTAAACAGAATGGTTCTCAGTCCCTCAGAGCACTCCCCCTCATCATCCCAGTCCACCATACTCCAGTGTCTTGCTACCCCAACATCCTAATGTTGCCTGTTATCCACTTTCCAGTATCCATGGGCTAGTTACAATCCAATGAATCTCAAATCCCCTTTCATGCCTCCACCCACCTGGCCCGCTTACCTTGGATGTGAGGTCTCGGTGGAATACCCCTTTGGCATGCAGGTACCGCAGGCCACGGGCAATGTCCAAAGCCAGGCGGAGCCTGACAGGCCAGGATAGGGGCTCGGGGGAGCTGAGCAGCTGTTCCAGGGTCCCCCCGTTCATATACTGGGACACGGGAGGAGAAGGAGAACGAATATCAAAGTTTCAGTCTGTTCTCTAGGTCTCCCACTTTTAAGCCTGGGACACTCAGGAGAATCACAAAGGTCAATAGGGTGAGTCTGTGCTCTAGCGCCCCCATTCATATCCTAAGGCTGTCCGGACCCATACATGTACATCTATTTAAATTTAAATTATTAAGTTTACAGAAAATTAAACATTCAGTTCCTGTCACAATAGTCACATTTCCAGTGCTCCTCAGCAACTTGTGGCTAGTGGCTATGGTTTTGGACCGCACAGATACAGAACATTTTTATCACTGCAGAAAGATCTGTTGTTGGACAGCACCCTTCTAAAGAGTATCAAGGATGGGACCAGCTGACGCCTTTTATTTGTGGTTTGCCTAAAGGACGTTCTGGGAAGCCTCCCCTGGGTCCTGCGCCTCCCAATACTCCTCTGCAGATGCTTGGGGCCGCTGACTCCCTCTCCCCTTGGTGGTGAGGGGGTCCCCCGGCTTCTTGGCCCATCCTCACCTCTGTAAGAGCGTGCAGCTGCCCTTGGTGCACGCAGACCCCCATGAACCTGGAGGAGGATGGGAAAGATAGCAGGGTAGGCTGTAAGAGCCTCGGCCTCTCCACAGTTCCCACTTTTCCCGCGGGATCTTTCCCCTCCCCCCAGCAAGCTTCCCAGCAAGCGGCTGGGGCCCGCTCACCTTAGGATGTTGGGGTGCCGAAGCCGGTTCATCAGCTGCACCTCCCGTAGCGTGTTTCCCCGGTTACTGGGGAGCCTGTTCATTTTCAGCACCATGACTTGCCCTGACTGTCGGTGCCGAACCTGCGGGCGGTAGCGGATGGCCAGTCCCGAGCAGGTTGGGAAGACTGCCAGGGTCCAGGCCCCTAGTTCCAGCCTCGCGTCTGAGGCTCGGTCCCGCCCCTCTGCCCTCTCTGCTGGTCCTACCTTGTAGACCTCAGAGAAGAAGCCGGCCCCGATCTTCTCGGCGCAGTGGAAATCGTCCACGCGTGCCAGGCTGGACACGGCGCTGCGGAGAGCCCGGTAGGAGGAGGGGCGGCCCCGGCCCGGGCCTCCTCCTGCGCCCCCCGGCCCCGGGGGCCCCTCCCCCGGCGCCTCTCCAGGCCCGGGCCCAGGGCCCCGTAGTGGGGGCCGTTCCCCGGCCATGGCCGGGCCCCCAGGCCGGGGCCTGCCTCACATGGCAGGGTCCCCGGGCCCCGGGCAGGCCGCGCTCGCCATGGGAGCGGGCCCAGACGGATCAGGGGCGCCCGGGTTCCCGCTCCCGCTCCCGCCCTAGAGAATAGAAGATTCGCCGAAGATCCTGGGCCCGCCCCCGCCTTGCCGGCTCGCTGGGCCCGGGTGGACGCCGCTCCGCTCCGCTCTGCGCAGGGCCTGGGCCTGGGCCTGGGGCGGGCGGTGGAAGTGGCGCTCCCGGGCGCCGGCGGGCAGGCGGGCAGGCTCCCCGCAGGCGGAGGCGGGCGGGCGGGCGGCGGCCGCTCCGCTTCGCCGCTGGGGCTCAGGCTCCGCGGCCTGCCGGGGGCGGGGCTGAGCCGGGCCTCTGATTAACTCCTTCGAGCCTGGCCTCTGGGCAGCGGCCACGCCCCCTCAGGTGCGCACCCCGCAACCTGAAGCTAGTATGCCCTAGGCGAGTGGGTCTGGGGCGTCGGGGTCAAATGAGGTCAGGCCTGAGCTGAATAACTGAAAGGAATTAAGGGCTGATTGTGCGCACGCGCGGGTCAAACGTCTTTTAACTGCCCTGGGAGTCCTTTCTCCTCTCCCTCCCTCAGGTCACTGGCGGTTGACTACTCGGCTCAGGGAGCCGCACGATTCCTGGGCTCAAAGAACTCGCAGGGCTGAAAAATGGATCCTTCTGGCCCAGCCACAATCAGAGGCAGCCCAGCAACCTACCTACCTTCCCAGCCTCCGCCCTGGCCCAGCCTTCCCATTTCCCAGGTCTCGACCTTTACACCTTACACCTCCGGACTCCCTGACACTTTCTACCTTCTCAGGGGATGGTGATGCCCCGAGACTGCAGCGAGCCCTCGGTCAGCCCATTCCAAGTGTGGCCCCGACTCCTCCTCATCCATCCCGCCTCCCTCGATAAAGTTCAGATTCCAGAGCCTCGTCAAGTGACCACCCAGCCTGCACCTTCCTTTTACTATTTCGTCCGAATGCCCCTCTCTGTCAAAAGAGAAGACTTCACCTGTAGCGACGCCCCTCTAAGCTCAAGATCCCACCCCTTAGCAAAACCCCGCCCCTCAAGGAACTCTTTCCTTCGGAGACCTCTCTCAGTGACACCTCTCAGTATGACACTGCCAACCAACATCAGTTCAGTTCAGTTCAGTCGCTCAGTCGTGTCCGACTCTTTGAGACCCCATGAATTGCAGCACGCCAGGCCTCCCTGTCCATCACCAACTTCCGGAGTTCACTCAGACTCACGTCCATCGAGTCCGTGATGCCATCCAGCCATCTCATCCTCTGTCGTCCCCTTCTCCTCCTGCCCCCAATCCCTCCCAAAGTCAGAGTCTTTTCCAATAAGTCAACTCTTCACATGAGGTGGCCAAAGTACTGGAGTTTCAGCTTTAGCATCATTCCTTCCAAAGAAATCCCAGGGCTGATCTTCAGAATGGACTGGTTGGATCTCCTTGCAGTCCAAGGGACTCTCAAGAGTCTTCTCCAACACCACAGTTCAAAAGCATCAATTCTTTGGCGCTCAGCCTTCTTCACAGTCCAACTCTCACATCCATACATGACCACAGGAAAAACCATAGCCTTGACTAGACGGACCTTAGTCGGCAAAGTAACGTCTCTGCTTTTGAATATACTATCTAGGTTGGTCATAACTCTTCTTCCAAGGAGTAAGCGTCTTTTAATTTCATGGCTGCAGTCACCATCTTCAGTGATTTTAGAGCCCCCCAAAATAAAGTCTGAAACTGTTTCCACTGTTAGTGTGTACCAGAACCCCTCAGTGTGACAACCCTCCTTTGTGTGTTCCTTCTGCCCAGAGAGACCCCACCTCTCAGAGTGACTCCACCAGCCATTGTGACCCCGCCTCTCAACGTGACTCCTCCCCTCAGTGTGGCCCTTATCAGTGTGACCCCTCTAGACAGGTACCGCCCCCAGTACGTAGGAATCGGGTCTGCCGGTTCAGGCGGCAGGAAGTTCTGCCACCGGCCTCTAGAGCCGCGCGAGGTCTCGAGTGCGCACGCACCGTTCCAGGACCCGGTGCGCTCGCCGTACCCAACGCTTCTCTTCTCCGCTGGCTCCTCCCCACTGTCATCGGCGGTATAGCCAATCATCGCCTGGGTTGGGTGACGTCACACGATCCCGGTGACAGGTCTGGGAAGAGTGGTGGTGGGCGTCGGTGAGCCGCTTGCCACCTAGCGGCGGAGTGGAGTCCGGTAGGAGCGGAGGCTGCGGGCCTGGAGCGAAACAGTCTGCGACAGAGCTTGAGGGAGCAAGTCTGAATTCTTTTCAGAAACTCTAAAGTACTATTTTTATTTCTGTGGTAAGCTAAAAAGAAAATTAATTAATTGCACAGTCGGCATCCGTGTGGGTGACTACCTTCTAACAGAGTTTTATCCCATGTTTATGGAGTGAGAGCCTCGTACTACTTGTTAAGATCCAATGAGAAAAGAATAAAGCAGTCTTAAATTATAAACGGTGCAGGAGGATCGAAAGAAGGTCAGATGCTGTCTCGGTACAAGGGAAGTTTTCGCACAAAGTAGGAGAAAGAGCCAGAGTGATTCACAGCCACTGCCAGTATAGACAGGCCATATGCATCATATTCATTCCTCCAGAGGCAATTTTGTTTCAGCAAAACAAGCTCATTTGTCACGTTAAATGTTAACATCTAACCTATTTCATTTGTAAGTTTGCTTTCTGTAGTTAAGATCTGCGAAAAGTGAAAAGTGTGTCACTCAGTCATGTCCCACTCTTTGTAATCCCATGACTGTAGCCTGCCCCACAGGCTCCTCTGTCCATGGAATTCTCCAGGCAAGAATACTGGAGCGGATTGCCATTCCCTCCTTCTTAAGGGGATTTTCCCAACCCAGGGATGGAACCCCGGTCTCAGCATTACAAGCAACTTCTTTACCGTCTGAGCCACCAGGGAAGCCCAATAAACACTAGGAATTTATGCTTCCTTTTGTTTAAGCAATATAATATTTTAATCTACTCGCGTCTGACCCTTTACCCAAGTCTGAGAATATGCGTAGTTGGTGATAGTAATTCCAAGCAGAGGAGCCAGTTTGCCCATTTAGACAGATTATTGTGGTGGTTGTATGGAGGCAGGAAGATTGATTAACAAGGAGGAGCTGATGATGCTTCATTGAGGAGAGGATGAGGGACTGAACTAGGATGGGGATAATAGAAAAGGGGAGGAAGAAACCTTCAACTAGAATGGGAAAACTTGCTGACAGACTAGTATCCAAAGTCAGTCAGTCCTGGGGAGGGAAAGAGCATCATCCAGGATAATTTTAAAGTTTCTTGCTTAGATGACTATCAACTGAGATAAAGAATACAGGAGGAGGACAGGTTGGGGGGCGGTAGGTAATTGTCATAAACAAAGGGGTCATGTGATGGAAAAGAAAACTATGAATGGGGATGCCATTATCCCAGTAGGGAGGGAGATGTAGGCTGATAATGGACTTCTAGGGAACACCAATAGTAATAAAGTGTAAGTGGACGAAGAGAAGTCTGTGAAGGAAACAGAAGAAACATGCTGAAATATAGGAAGATAATTCTTTTGAGGGTGCATAAAATTCTTTATTTAGAATAAAGTATAAGTGTTTATAATGTAATTTCAAATTCAAGTGAAACTGAAAGTTGCCTTGCGACCCCATGGACTTTAGCCTGCCAGGATCCTCTGTCCATAGAATTCTTCAGGCCAGAATACTGGAGTGGGTAGCTGTTCCTTTTCTCCAGGGGATCTTCCCAACCTAGGAATCGAACCCAGGTCTCCCATACTGCAGGCGAATTCTCTACCATCTGAGCCGCCTTCAGTTTCAAACTTCTGTATAAAAGGGTCAGGACCTTTACCTATTTTAAGAAGTACACATAGGGTATACACAAACACATTTTGCCTTTTTTATCTAATTAAAGTCATAATAAAGCTGTTTAGAATAGAGCTGACATATATTTACATTATAATATGAAACTCCAGTCTGTGACTGAACTAGCACTATATCTGTGTATTCATCTAAATATCTGAATACTTTTCACTGCCAATGATGTAACAGATAGTGGCAAGTGGAATCCAGGGAATGGAGAGTTTAGGAAAAGTGGAATAATGAACAGTATTAAATAGTGCAGAGAGGTGTGCTAAGATGAGCTTGAAATGTTCCTTGAATTGGGCTGCTAGAAGATCCTTTTGTTGTCATTTTTCAAACTTTTTAAGGTGGAAAATTCAAATGTGAAAAAAAAAGAAGGAATAAAACAATGAACCCTTATTTACCTTGGGTAAGACCATTTTGTTGGCGAAACATTGTTCAAAATCACTTACCCATTCCTCAGTTATACTGTTGCCATAAATGACTGGGTAGAAGTGAAAATACCTGCTTTTTTGTATCTTCTATGCCAGTGATACTCCAGTAATCAGTTCATGGACAATCTTGTTTTATCTATACTACTGCTTTTCTCCCCCACCTAGTTATTTGGTGCATATTTCTGACATTGTCTTTTAATCAATAAATATTTCAGTGTGTTACCTCTAAAAGATAAGGATTCTTCTTTAAAACAAAATCACAGTACTATGTCATACTTTTAAAAAAAATTACTTAATACCATCAAGCATCTAGCTTTTCATATTTTCCTCATTGAATTAATTTAGTTTTTAAAAAATAATTTAAAAAAATATTTATTTATTTGGCTGTGCCAGGTCTTGGTTGTGGCACTCAGGATCTTCAGTCTTCATTGAGGTGTGCCGTGTCTTTAGTTGCAGCATGTGGAATCTAGTTCCTTGATTAGGAATCAAACTTGGGCCCCCTGCATTGGGAGTGCAGAGTCTTAGCCACTGGACCACCAGGGAAGTTCCCCAAATTGTTAATTTGAATCAAAATCTAAATAAGGTCCATACTTTGAGGCTGATGTCTCTTAAACCTTTAACTCCATCCATTATCTCCTCTCCTCCATTTTTTTTAAGAAACCGGGTCATTTGTCCTTATTGAGTTTCTCAGAATCTGAAATTTGCTAAGCTTTTAGCACGTTCTTCAGTCCCCTGTATTTCCAGTAAAGGTGTAGAGACAATTAGATTTATATTTTATTATTTTGGCAAAACTAATTTGTAGGTGGTTTTAACACTTTTATCATGATGTATATACAGTGTTGGACTTCCCTAGTGGCTCGGATGGTAAAGAATTGCCTGCAATGTGGGAGACCTGGGTTTGATCTCTGGATTGGGAAGATCCCCTGGAGGAGGGCATGGCAACCCACTCTAGTATTCGTGCCTGGAGAATCCCAAGGACAGAGGAGCCTGGCGGGCTACAGTCCATGGGGTCCCAAAGAGACAGATTTGACTGAGTGACTGAGCAGACACACAGATACAGTGGTGGTCTTTGTGATGGGTTTCTCAAACGTGGCACTATTGATATTTTTAAAAATTAGTTTATTTTTTAATTGGAGGAAAATTGCTGTTATTGACATTTTGGACTGTAGAGATTCTTTATAGTAGGAGGCTGTCCTGGTGCACTGTAGGGATGTTTAGCAGCATCCCTGTCCTCGACCCACTGAATGTCAGTAGCAGTTCCTCCAGTTGTGATGACTAAAATGTCATTTAGACATTGTCCCCCTGGGGGCAAAATTGTTCCTGATTGAGAACTTTTCCTCATTAAACTACTTGTTACTCAGAGACATATTCATATGGGAAAAGCAAAAAAAAAAAAAAAATCTTGTTTCCCTTTTATTTTACCAGCTTTTAAAGTAGTGAGTTGGTTCTCTAGCATCCTCCAACAGTGGCCAATGAGGTGTTTTTTTTTAGTATCATCATAAACTCATAATTTAACACATATATGATGTGTCTTAATCACTGGCAATTAAAAAAAGTTTTTGATTTTTAAACTGTCCTATTTTGGCCACTGGACACATTCAAGTTGGCTTCTGAGTCCTTTTGACATGACTCTTAAGGTTTCTTGCTCTTTGATATAATAAAATGTTCTAGTCTCATTTTGTGAATTGCTAGACTGGAGCTGCTATCAGTTATTTTTTCCAATGATTCATGATTCCTTTTCATTGGAAATGGTATTTAGAAACCTCAATATGGGCAATTTTTGTGTGACCTTAGGAAGAGCAGTTAAATGGATATATTCATATCCTATTCCTTTTAAAATGGTCTCTTCCACTATCTCTTTATTTTGAAAAAATTCCAAACATGCAGAAAAGCTGAAGGAATACACAGTGAACATCTGTATGTGCATGCTAAGTTGCTTCAGTCGTGTCTGACTCTTTTCTACCCCATGGACTGTAGCCTGCCAGGTTCCTCTGTCCATGGGGATTCTTCGGTCAAGAATACTGGAGTGTGTTGCCATGCCCTCCTCCAGGGGACCTTCCCAACCCAGGGATCAAACCTGCGTCTCCAGCAACTTCTGCATTGCAAGTGGATTCTTTACCGCTGAGCCACCAGGGAAGTCTGAATAACTGTATACCCTCAGCTCAATTCAACAATTGTTATTTTGTTATGTTTGTTCTGTCTCTCTCTGATAAAAAATTGTATGGTGTGGTATTTGATATAGTATGGTTATACTGTACTATTTAGTATGATTTTTTATTGTACCATTTGAAAGTACATTGCAGACATTATGACACTTCATTAGTGTTATCTTCCAAGGTAATTTTCTATGTAACCATAATACCATTATCACATCTTGAATTACTTTCTTCATTTAGTTTCTTTTTTTTTTTTTGTGGGGGTAGGGGGTGCACTTGCATGATCTTAGCCCCTCAACCAGGGGTAGAACCCGAGCCCTTAGCAGTGAGAGCTCAGAATCCTAATCACTGGACCACCAGGGAATTCCCCTTCCTTTAGTTTTTTGATTCTCCTATTTTATTGGTTCCTTCTGGGGCTCTTTTGCTGATTCTTCTTCATTATGCATGATTCAGCTACCTTATCCTACTCAATGAGGTAGTAACATTAGCTTACCATTTTATAGATGAGAATACTGGGGTCTGATGAAATGAATTTAGCCAGGGTCTGTATCTCTAGTGACTAGGATTTGAACTAGTGTTTTCGTTTTGTTTTATATTATGATACCTTTGACTCTAAGTGAAAGAGAAGTTGGAAGTGGCCTTAACAATAATGAAATCACTTCATAAGAAGGATGGTTAATTCTGAGACTCTACATTACCATCAAGGATCTAGGCCTTTCTATTCTACCATCCACCCTGGATGGATTAAGGCTTTATCTGGAGGTTAGCTTAGCTTTCCGCAAGATTTATGATTCCTGCCAAAGTTCCAACATCATATTCACAGAATTTCTCAAGGCAGGAAAAGACATTCCTTTTTGTCCATCTCTCTTTCTCTAATTTGTTGTGCATCTTTTTTAAGAGCAAAGAAACTTTCCCTAGGACCCTCCTTCATCCCAGCAGACTTGCCCTCACATTGTTCAGATTGCCACAAGCCCAAACCTAACCAGTCATTGGCAAGGGAAACGGGACCACTATGATGGGCTTAGACTAATCAAGACTCATTCCTATGGCTGGTTCTGAACTTCCCTGAAGCTCCTGACTGCTTGGCAGAACAAAATTGAAGTCCTGTTAGGAAGAAGGGAGATGGGGTAGGGAATAGGTATGAAGTGTGCAACCAACAATGTCTGTTACAGAATCCAGGTTGTTAGCCTTGACATACTTCTGCTATTCTAGGCTCTGCCCTCAGCTCCCTCCCTCACTCCAGCATACTTCCTGTGAGCCACGCCCCCTACAATTCTAGCTCTCATGACACATACCAAGGTTGTCCTTGGCAGAACAGTGAGGAACGTGAAATTTATTCTTTGGTGCCCAGTGCTCTTGTGCAAGCCGAAGAAGTCAGTGACACGTGCTTCGTCAGCCCTGGCACTGGCAGTGGGGGCGGGGAGGGGAGGAGGGCAGAGGTTCTGCCTTCTGGAAAGGTAGCATCCCCCAGATCCCTTTTTCTTGGTCTGTACTTCTCTTAGAATCTGAATGGTTTTGGTAACAAATTCTAATTTGCCTCCTAGTTTTAACATTACCTTCATATCTCCTTCCCCTGAAGTCCCACATTGAGGAAACCTGTATCCACTGAATTTACTAACAATTCACTGATCTCCCCTTTGTATTAGAAATTTAGAGATAATACTAAACAATTGGAAATGAAATTAAGTTCTAGAAGCTGTGTGCCAGGTGATGGGATAAGTCTTTTCACACACACTATCTGTGTTCTTTTTTTTAAAATTAATTTAATTGGAGGCTAATTACTTTACAATATTGTAGTGGTTTTTACCATACATTGACATGAATCAGCCACGGGTGTACATGTGTTCCCCAACCTGAGCCCCCCTCCCACCTCCCTCCCCATCCCATCCCTCAGGGTCATCCCAGTGCACCAACCCTGAGCACTCTGTCTCATGCATCAAACCTGGACTGGTGATCTATTTCACATATGATAATATACATGTTTCAGTGCTATTCTCTCAAATCATCCCACCTTCACCTTCTCCCACAGAGTCCAAAAGACTCTTCTTTACATCTGTGTCTTTTGCTCTCTCATAGGGTCATCATTACCATCTTTCTGAATTCCATATATATGTGTTAGTACACTGTATCAGTATTTTTCTTTCTGACTGACTTTACTCTGTATAATAGACTCCAGTTTCATCCACCTCATTAGAACTGATTCAAATGCATTCTTTTTTATGGCTGAGTAATATTCCATCATGTGTGTGTACCACAGCTTTCTTATCCATTCATCTGCTGATGGACATCTAGGTTGCTTCCATGTCCTGGCTATTGTCAACAGTGCTGCGGTGACTGACTGTATTCTTAACAGCATCTTGGTAGGCTAGACTATTTTAGCTTTCCTGTTAAGAGTTTAGGGATTTTAGGTTCAGAGGGAGCCACCTGCTTACAGTTAAAGGCTGCTAACTATTAGGAGCTCATGGCTGCCTGACCTCACACCCATGCCCTTTCCCCTACCCCACCACTCTGGCTTCATGGTTTTTATTGTTACAAAGCATGTTTGTATACATTAATCTGAGGCTCGCAACAGTGGCAGGGTGAGTAGTAGTACCTGCATTTTATAAATGAGGATAGGAGGCTTCAGAGGTACTAAATGTCACTGCTTAGAGGTCTTTTGGTTCCTTTATCCCCTATCACCTCCCCTCTGGGCTTTCCTAGGAAATCACCTTCAACCAAGACTGAGAGAGAGGAGAATCCACATCTCCTCAGATAGGTGCTCAGAGAGGGGCTTAGGAATGGCACAATGGATCTATCAGGTTTTGCTCCCCTGCCTCCCACTCGAGGGCTTCCTTCCGTCCTGCAGCGGGGAGGCTGTCTGTACTCAGCCTTCTCCCTGCCCCCAGGTGGCAGGACTGCATTTGTTCAGGAGCAGACAGACCAGCGAGCCTCTGCTCTGCTGGTCTGCTGGTCTTGGCCCTGGCCGTCATCACACCAGGGCCCCCGCCCCCTCTCCCCTCTGAGCCCCGCCTCCTGCCGCTGGCTCAGCCTCCCAGCCCTGGACACAGTCAGTACACACAGCCCAGAGGCTGAGCTCAAAGAGAAACAAAAGGAACTGCCAGGGTCCCCATGGCTATGGCCAGCACCTTCATACCAGGACTGAACCCCCAGAACCCTCATTATATCCCAGGGTAAGAGCATACCCATTTGCTTCTGGGAGGAGGGGCAATAAGGATATAGAGTTGTGCCACCTCGGCCTTGGGGGCCAAGTGGACATTGTGGTATGGGCGGCTTATGGATGGGTTATCTATGATGTTGGATGGAAAAGGAAAAGCAAAGGAATAGTAGGAACCGGGCCTGCTGTGAAGCTTTGTGTTGTACTCTCCATGGCAACAGGGTAACAGCTGAGGGGAAGGTTGAAAACCCAGACAGAGAACTAAGAAATGCCTGCTCCAAATATACACACAGCAGAGTCCAGAAATGATCAGGGCCTCAGCGGTCTCTGCTCCTCTGTCTGGGGATGGTGAGGCAGGGGGACCCTGGAGGTGAGCAGGTGAGACTTGTGCTGCAGGTACACTGGACACTGCCCACTACTTCGGTTCAGCATGGGCCAGACCTACGGAGAGATGACTGGGCAGCTACTTCGCGGCTCTCCTGGCCTCGCCTGGCCCCCCGCCCACCGCACACTTCTGCCTCCCATTCGGCCTCCAAGATCCCCCGAGCCTCGCAGGAGAAGCCTGCCTGTCAGGCGTGGACACGAAAGGCTCAGCTCCAGCATGGTCCCCGGCTACACAGGTTCGGATACGGGTATGAACAGGGTCCCCCATCCCAGAACACGGGCCCCACGCTCTAATGCATCTCCTTTGTCCCCTGCCCACCTAGGTTTTGTGCCACAGGCACAGTTCATCTTTGCCAAGAACTGCAGCCAGGTCTGGGCTGAGGCTCTGAATGGTTTTACTCAGTGGAGCGGAGGACAGGGGAGTCAGGAGCTGCCCAAAGAGGCCAAGGGAGAAAAAGACGTGGAGAAAGACCAAGAGCCAAAGCCGGGGGCAGAGCTGGAGGCAGAAAAGGAGCCGGAGCTGGGGCAGGAGGCGGAACAAGTGAGATGGAGAAGGCTGAGGCAGAATCCAGTGGTGGGAGCGGGGAGCCCCTACCTCTGTGCGGCCAGGCCCGTGGTGGCCATGTGTAGGCTGGCTGTGGGTACAGGGCCAGACCACTAGCCCCACTGCCCTGGGAGCTTGTGCTATAACCCAGGGGCTGAATTTGTTTGCCGTTTCTCTATCTATCTCCTCACAAGGCTTCCCCTTATTCCATGGATGACAGAGACCCTCGCAAGTTCTTCATGTCAGGTGAGAGGATGTGGGCAATGACCAAAGGCCTGGGGATGTGCCCAGAAGGTACCGACTGAGTGTTCCCGCCCCCCAGGCTTCACTGGTTATGTGCCCCGTGCTCGCTTCCTCTTCGGCTCCAGCTTTCCTGTGCTCAGCAACCAGGCGCTGCAGGAGTTTGGAAAGATGAAGTCACCAGGCAGGTCCCAGAAGGATCCTAAGCATCTCCCCGCACTGTCCCGGACCTACCCTCAGCGCCTGGGCCTTTTACCTAAATATGGGGGCTATGTCCCAGGTGAGGATGGCCCAGGAGGGAGGCTTTGGGGACTGGGATATTTGTGTGTGTGTGTGTGTGTGTGTGTGTGTGAGTGTGAGTGAGTGATAGATGGAGGTGGTTTGGGGGATGGGAACTAGTAGATACAGGGAGGGGTCCTTGGATCGTGAGGTTTGGCTTTATCACTGGCAGAAAAGGAACTGACATAGCTCCTAGTGGGGAGTGAGGACCAGAGTTTGGAGGATAACTTGGAGGTTCTGGGTAACTGGCTGAGAAATAACTTTTCTGTGCCTCTGGCTACAGATGACAGACTCTCTTGGCCACACAGGGTATAAGTTCCAGTTCGGCCGCACGTATGGGCATCTCACCCAGGATGCTCTGGCTCTCAGCGCCCTCCAGAAGCAGCTCCTGGTGTAGGTACCTGGCATTTAAGTTCTCTCTTCCCTTGTCATCCTATCCCAGCCATCCTTTTGGAAAGAAGAAAGGCGGGTTGGCAGGAGGAAGCACAAAGAGAGAACAGTTTGGAGGCCGAGCACCTTTTTTATTAATAGGTGTAATAAATAAATAAATAAATACATAAACAGAAGCCTGGGCTCCTTCTCCCTCCTTGACCGCCAGGCACTGGCCACAGCCTATTTACAGCTGGGGGCTAAGGGAACTAGCCCCAATACTGTCACACAACCTCCTCACCACCTGGCTGAGGGAACCCTGCAAGTGGGCCTTCTGGTCACCTCCCTCCACAGGGAAGTACCTGTCTGCACCCATGGGAGGACTGGCCAGATTGGCTGGGGAGACTCTGGCAGCCCAGTGCTGCATCCCTTCCCTCCTCTCCTGGGGGAAGGTCCTGACGAGGTCACTGGGACAGGTAATGGGGAGTAATTAATACTGAGCACAGGGATATGTGGCCCCCAGCTCTCGGTCTACTCTCTGTAACCAGGCCAGACGGCTTGGGAAGCGCTCTTAGGCGATGAGCCTGGGGGCTGTGAGGGTCCCTGAGGCCACCAGCATGCACAGGGCCTCAGTTCTGGCTGCTTCCAGGGCTTGGACTTGGAGTTGGGGTCAGAGTCACGTAGGCCAGGGGCACCAGGCCGGTGTCTGAGCCGCGGCTGCAGCGCAGCCAGTCCGCCCCGGCTGGCCCCAGCACCCGCAGGGTGTCTCCCTTGCGGAAGCTCAGCTGTCCAGGGCCTGTGGCCAGATGGTGGCACAGCGCCTTCACCTCACTGGGGAGACAACAAATGGAGGTCAGAGAAAGCCCATCCCGAGCCAGCCTCAGCCCCTCAACCCTCCGGTCTCCCCGTCTCACCATGGAGGCTTAGAAGGCAGGCCTGGAGAGGGTGGCTCCTGCAGACTGTCCTTGGGCTCTGGCTCCCGGCGGGCACCCACTGTTTGCGCCACGAGCTGGAACACAGACTTGTCCAGGCTGAGCCAGTCCGAGGGCAGCCTAGGGGACAGTGGCCAGGGCTCTGGCTTCATCTGTGCCAGTTTTAGAGCAGGCTCTCCACTCCCTAGTCCCCACCAGGGGCCACCTCTTACCTATTTGTGGGTCGGGCCTCCCGCTGAGCCTTCCGGGACCCAAAGAGGTGTCCCCACTTGATGCCCCCTGGTGAAGGTTCAGATGCTCCTTCCTCATTTTCGGCTGTGGGGGCAGCAGACCCCTCCCTCTCCCGGCTCCGCCTCAGCTCCGCCAGTACAGAATCAGGGGGGCTCCCCATCCAGAAAGGCCAGCCCCTCTCCCGGCCGAGGGTCTCCTCAGGGGCAGGGCAGGCCTCCGCTCCCTCCACGACTCCCTCTCGGGGGGGTGGCCCCACGCCTCCTGCCCCTTTCTTTTTCTCGCTGCTGCTACCAGTGCTGCTACCTCGGGGGAACCTAGAGCCCTCGCTGGAGCCGTCGATGTAGACCTGGGAGCTCTGCATGAGCTGGTACCACCAGCCAGCCTGCCCACTTCGGGCCCACCTGCCGCGCCCTGAGCTCCCAGCCGCCTCTGTCTCCCCCTCTTCCTCCTCCTCTTCTCCATCTTCTGGGGCACCCACACCCTTCACCCGCTCCCCGGGGGCCGCCCTGTCCACATCTCCGGGGCCGTCCTGGCCGCGGGAGCGGGCCAGCTGCAGGGTCGAGTGGGCGGACAATAGCAGGTCTTGGGACACTCGCAGCAATTCCTTGTGCTGCCGCTGCTGCTGGCCGCTCTGCAGCAGCCGGTGTTGGAACAGCAGGTCTAGGCTGAAGGGCAGGAGGGCCAAGGGTTGGAGCAGCAGCAGCAGCTCCTCGAAGAGGCCAGGGCACACTGTATGCGCTGCAGTCAGAAAGCCCCACGGCTGGTAGTGGGTCTGGATGATATCTAGGGGAGAAAGAGAGAGGGACTGAGCCACACAGAGAAGCAGAGCCTGGCCTGGGGTGGGCCTCGGAAAGGCAGGCTGGGCAGAGCCATCGCATACTGCTGGGCAGGCTGTGTACTGTGCACTGAGCTGCACTGTGGTGTGAACGATGCCTCTGGAAGTTGTGCGGTGCACACACTCCATCAGCTTAAGCAGCAACCTCGAGTTCAGAGGAGAAGCTCCTCGCCACCCTGACTTCCAGATTGCCTGAGTATCCTCCTGGCTCCCAGGCTCTAACATAGCAGAGGCTGGGAAAGGACTCGGGTAGAAGCCCAAGCCTCGAGATGAAAGCTTGTGTGGTTCTCCTCCCCACCTCTAGACTCTGCAAAGACAGCAGTGCCGCCGCCCCCTTTTGATCCTCCCAGGACTGGCCTGTATTGAGTTGGCAAGACAGAGCAGGGTTCTGAGTGTTACCTTCGTGGTTATAGAGGTGATTAAACCAGAACTCCAGGGACCGGATGCTGCAGGGAGAGAGGTGAAGAGTTGAGTCTTGTGCGGCTATAGCCAGACCGTGAGGTACAAAGGAGACAGATACGGGGGGTCAGACATACAGCAGAAGTACAGGTGAACATCTCCCTTCTATGGCAGGGCTAGTTTCACGTTACATGGTTCTAGAAACTCAGAGGGGATGCAGGCGGGGGTGATTCACAAGCCAACCACTTCTTAGAATGGAGTTGACTTGCCCATGACTGAAGAAGTCAGGGCAGCTACTGATGAGAGGACAGGGGAGCTCAGGGCCAGAGGGGATGACCCTGGCTCATACTCGAGAAAGAAGGATACTATGATATACGTGCCCAGGTGGACTGGGTCAAGCAGGACTCAGAAGCAGTGCTGGAACTGAGAGGTTCAGGGTTACAATACCCATGGAGACTGAGAACCAGATTAATTTCCAAATGAGCCAGATTACAGATTTATAAAAGCAGAAGCCTGTATTGGTGATCAGAGTCATGGGTCTGGTGGGAAGCCTGTGACCCACTAAGAGAGGCTGTAGCAAGGTGGGGAGAAAGTGGGCCTGAGCCTGGCCACAGATCCCGCAGATTCACCCTCTCTGACTCAGTCTAGGGCGTTGGCTCTTCAGCGGTGCTGGCGCCCAGGGGAGGGGGCTGGTGGGCTGCAGATTTCCACACACTCACTTGAGCAGGCCGAGGATGAAGGCGTTGAAGCGCATGGTGTGACTGGTGAGCTCTGGGAACTGGCTGACTTTGTTGTACAGGCCATGCAAGACCTTGGTGGATGGGCCTGGGAGGAAGACAGAGTTGGAGGTCACCATCTTTGGAACCCTGAAAATTCAGCTTGGGCTTCTTCCCTTGCCACCGGCACTGACCTAGCTGTGTGGAGGCCTCCACCACACTCCACGGTGTGTTCTTACGTTGCCCAATGATGACGTCCAGCACAAAAGACTTGAGTCCGTCCTCCAACAGAGCCCGCACCGCAGGGCACAGGTACTTCAGAACCAGGTGGCCCACATTGGGGCTCACAGAACTGTTCCCCAGCTTTGCCTGTGGATGCAGCAGGGAAGTACAGGGAATTACCTGCAACTTGGGTCCTTTCTGACTGCCTTAGTCCTTACAGTACTTCTCTTGTGGTCCCCGTCCCTGAGGACCCAGCTCTGAGTTCTGGGGGAAGGAGAGCAAGGGACGGGGGCAGCACAGGATAGGTGACGGTCAGCAGGACGGAGCTCAGCTCTCCAGTCTCTCGCCTACCTTGACTCCGGGATCCCGGCTTGTGCCAAAATGGGCCACAATGAGGTCCACAGCAGTGTTGACAGCTTTCACCAGCCCTGCAAGTGAGAATTTGATGCACCAGGTCCCTAAGTGAGTCCCCAAGCAAGCTGGCTGGGAGTGGGCCCTCAGTGGGGAGGGCCCCCCCCCCCCACACACACACTCTCTCTCTCTCTCTGTCCCTGCATGGGTACCACAGGCCTTGGCTTCTTCCTGGTTTTGCCCAGTTCTCAAGTCCTTCCTGTTTTAACCTCTCTGCCAAGACCCACCCCAATGATTCCATTAAGACATTCAACGTACTCACTTCCTTGCCCTTTTACTTCAAGCCTGGATCAGTCTAACTCTCCATCCTCTCCACTTTGAGAAACCAGGCTATTGGCTGCTGTTGGAGAAAGTCCAAAGCTGTTCACCTAGGGCCTGGGAAGGGCACTTCTTTGATGTGTGCCTTGCAGCACCCTCTGCTATGCCCTCAGGTTGCCATGCCAAATCTTTATCCCTCTTCTCAAGCCCTTGGTTCTACTTCACTCAGAGAACAGAGGCCACTGGTAATGAATTCAACTTCCCTCTCCATCCAAAAGACGGGATTACATCACATCTATCCTCCTTCCCACCTGCCCTCCCTTACTCCCTTTCCATCTTGGAGGTAGGTGGCCATTCCCCTTCTTGCCTAAGGTTCTTCCCTCTCGATGCTCTGAGTCCTCTGCTCTGCCTCTGCAAGGGACTTCAGCTTCACCTTTCTCCCTTTCACAAGCTCCTTCTCTTCAGCCCACAGTTATGCTCAATCTTCTCCTTATCATCTCATTTAAATGGCTCTGCTCAATAGACTGGTTCTCCGTCAGTCCTTATCTGATTAGATGTTATGATCAGGCTTATCCAAGCCACCTTGTCCTGTAGCACTTGAGCTCCCCTGGTATAGCACACAGGAGTCTCCCTCCCTACACATAGCTCCCTGAGGGAAGAGAAGGGAGACTAAGTCTTAAGCATCTGATAAATGACTGCTGTTCACTTGCAGATACTCATGATCCATAGTACAGACTTCTGCCTCTTGCCCCAAAGCTTGTGCTAATTCCCTCCCAGCACTTGGAGTTCTAAGACAGGGAAATATTCTGAAGGGCTAGATAGTTGGGCCACAGGCATAAAAAGGTAGTAACAGCAGTTTTCAGTCTTGAGCTAGGAATGATATTCACCTTTTTTCTGAAGCACATCAATGGATACAGCCTCTGAGCTGCCATCTGGGGACAGGCAAAATTCAGCGGGGGGCTTCTCAGTCAAGGAGAAAGGGTCTTGGAAGTCAGGGCAGGTTAGCGGTAACGGTTTCACTACTTGACCTGGAAAGAAGAGAAAAATCAATCCCAAGCAACTGTCTCCCTGAGTGGCAGCTCAGTTCTGTGCCTCATGTCCTCTGAGATGTGTTCTTTTGGGACTGACCCCTTCCCTCCCGGCTGTAGCAGAGCCTGCCCTGGGTTTTCTGGGGACCTGGCCCACACACCATTCAGCCGGCAGTTCAGATGGCCAGCAGCACCGAGGGAGCCGGGGAACTCAAAGATGGGGTTCCTTCGGGCCAGCCGAGCATCCTGTGGCCTTCGGTCTAGGCTCCCTGACAAACCAGGGGGTCCTAGAGGGTTCTTCCTCCTGTATTCTCGCCACTTGAGTGCTTGAGGGGATAGATGGTTGGCTGAAATCAGGAGAGATTAGCAGAAGAGACAGGAAATAGTTAAAAGACAGCATTTCATACCCACCCAGTGGGCCTGTATAAAACCCGAGGGTTGGGATATTAGCTACAGATGGGCAAACTGTAACCTGTGACCCCATGTGGAGTACAGGAAATCATTCAAAGGGGAGGTAAATTGCCCAGGTGGGAAAGGGCGATGGGCAGTGAGCTTCATACCATTACTGGGCCTGGAAGCCATGCTGCCCTCGCCACCTCCCCGGACCAGGCTCTCCGCTCGGCTGAGGCTAGATCTCCAGGAGCCCAGAGGAGGCAAACTTCCTGTCCCATGGAGCCGGTACTCAGCCAAGGTCAGTATCTTCGGATCCTCCTTCTGCGGCTGCTGGGAGACGGCAGGCCGGACAGCAGAAGGACAGGAAAGGCCCCATGGAGGTGGGCTTTCTGTGGCTGTGGCCTGCTCTGGGAGAGGGGAGCACGAAGTGGAGGCTGAAGAGTCGGTGCTGGGCCCAAAGGGGCCAGTACTCCGGATGGGGGAGTAGCTGCCCAGGGGCGACGGCCGCGAGGTCTCTGGCTCAGGCCTGGCTTTCCTGGCACCCCTGTGGGTGGGCACCTGTGGCTCCCCTGAAGGAGCTGGGCCTGGGCCTTGAGCAGCGGGGGCAGCTGCGGGGGCAGCTGCGGGGGCAGGCTGTGGTGCACGGTTGCAGCCCGAGAGGCTGTAGAGCTGGGAAAGGCTGTGCAGGGCCCGGGCCTTGGCCAGCTGCTTGGGGAAGTGGTGCTGGAACACGAACGGCTGGATGGGCAGCGTGGTTGGCCTCTGCTCCTTGCTGTAGCGAAGGACCGGTCGGCTCTCAGCACCACCCCCTGCGGCAACAGGGATGGAGAAGGAATCAAACGCTGAAATCACATGAGAGGAAGCAAAGAAGCAGTCAGGAGATGATGCTCACCAGGGAGAGTAAGAGAGGGCAGGACCTGGGCTGGAGGAGCTGAGTAGGGGAGGGGTGATCGACTCTGGGGGATGTGCCACTGCTTCTCCCATCTTCTCCTGGCGTTTTCATAACATTGACTCGTCTCTTGGCTGTTCAGCCCTCTCTTCTTTTTCTTGACTTCAGATGTGGGTGCGTCTTAAGGCTCATTTCTTATATTTGCCTTTACACTTTCTTCCCTGCATTGTTCTATTCAGACAGTCATACAGGTGACTTCTGAACCCATGGCTTTAGCCTCAACCTTTCTCTTGATCTCTAGATCATTCTGCTTTAGGTTTCTGTTTCCAATTAAAATCTGCTATTTAAAATACCTCATTCATTCTCCTGATGATTTCCATTTCTGCCAATGACAGAACCACCATTTTCTTTGTGAAAGTGAAAGCGTCAGTCACTTAGTCATGTCCGAGTCTTTGTGACCCCCAAGGACTGTAGCCCGCCAGGCTCCTCTGTCCATTGGGATTCTCCAGGCAAGAATACTGGAGTGGGTCACTGTTTCCTTCTCCTCTGTATCTAAGGTCTAAAGGCCTGGAGTCAGTCACATACTTTCAGTGTCAAGATGTTAATTTACTTCAAGCTTTCACCCATCATCCCCTCCTCAACTACAGCCCACATATTTCATTCTTGATCAGATCTAACCATAATAAAATATTTCTTTACTTGCTGCCAGAATCAGCTTCCTGTCACCCAATCTACCCCAGTCATACTCTTTCACTGATCCTAGCATTGGAACCCCAGAGTCCATATCTGCTCCCTCCACACAGAGGCGTGTTTCCCAAGGTTGGTCCTCGCCTGTTCTTTCAGCCAATCTTCTAGTCAGTGTCCCACAAAACATGTGTCTCAGAACTAAACACAGCACTCCACAACACCGCACAGAGGCGAAGTCTTTGCGTATAGGCTGTGCTTGTAATTAAACACCGCGCACTGTCAACACCCGAATAAACACAAGGTGGCGCTATAACCACCCAATCACCTGAAACCCTGGGTGTGGCTCACTCGCACCCTGAGTTCAACAGCTCTGAAGCAGGAATTAGTATCCATTGTTAAAAGACCCGGGTATTGGAAATTTAGAGATTAAGTCGTTTGCCCAAGGTCACACAACTAGGAAGTGACACAGCTAGAATTCTGCCTAAGTCAGAGTTTGGCTTTGGGACTAATGTTCTCTCTACCACATCGCATCACACATGAAATGGTATCAGGCTGGGTTTTCCTGCTCCTTGTCTTTCCGCATTTGTTTACTTCGGCGAGTCTTAAGGGGATGGGGACCACAACCCCCATAAGGCAGGTGTTTCAGAACCACTCTCAGGAGACATTTTCAGACTATACTCTCCTGCCAGTCCCAGTCAGGGCTTAGCGAACAGCCCTTGTCAATCTCCCTTGCTCACTATGCTCCAGTCATACCTTCTTCGGTCCTTAAACATGTCAAGTTCATTAACATCTTGGGGTCCTGTGTTCCTTCTGCCTGAAATCAGCTAGGCATCAACTCAAGCGCCACCTTCTCCTCAAGACCTTCTCTGATTGCCCCAGTGCCTCGGGCAAGTCATGCTCTCAACACCCTGTTGTATTTCCTTTTTAGCCATTTTTTACTATCAGAAATTATCTTATTTGTTTATTGTCCATTACTCCCTATTAGGGTTCTGGAAAAGCAGGGACTTTTTAAATGGTTCCCTGCTGTATCTCCAGTGCCTAGAATAGACCTTGGTATAAGGTAGGTACTGAATAAAAGACATGAACGAATCTTCACTGTCACCCTTGGTTCAGTATGGTCTCGCTGCATCCAAATCTTCTTACACGGACCAGCTCACTTCCTAGAACACCAGTTCTATTTCCTGTGGCTCTGCTGCCCATAGAACAAAGTCTAATCTCAGGCAAGTTGGTGGCCACACCTGTGGCAAATGCGCTACCCTCCCCATTGACACGGCTCTTCCCACCACCCCCTTCCCATTGCTTTTCTGGCTGGGAATGCCTTCATCCTCTCCACTTATTTAAATATCAAATTTCAAGCCTGAGCTGACCCTGGCTGTCAGATTAGGCCCTCCCAACCTCAGCTTTACTGCACATGCTACACAGAGTACGTTTGAATTAGACTACCTATTCCTACTCTTTTAAAAATCCTCCCTGCTGAGCTCTCAGGGTAGGTTTGAGGCAGAGGAGGAAGACTGGGGAAGGGGGAGGGGTGGCTACAGTGGGGAGCGGGTGTCAATTCTACCCTCTGGGAGTACAGGGGACAAGGTTTCTCCTGTTCTTTGAGACAGCCCTTAGAAACACTGGAGATAGAGATCGAATTCACTCAAGTCCATGTTGCAGGCAACAGAGCCCCAGTCCCTCAGTGCCCTCTTAAAATGGAGCGCCCAGAAGCCCAGGTGGGCCCTAAGGTTCACAGGAGCGGAGGGGACTATCGACTCTTCCCTTCTGGAGTCTACAAATGAATCCAGCCATTTTAACTTTTTAGAATACCTTCCTAACTGCTGACTCATTCTGAGTTTGCAATCAATTATTAATAAATATCCCAAATCAAGAAGAGCACTTACATATCAAAGTTCATATTGGTCCTTGAAAGAACAAAACGTTTTTTTCCAGACTAGATAAAATCCTTTCAAAATCTAGATTCTGCTGCTCAGAATCTCAAAGAGATCTCACTTCTTTTGTCATTCATGAATTCATCATTTTTTGATTAAAAATAAAAAAGTTGTACAGAACAAAAAGAAAAGCCCTATGATAGGTCACTGGAGATTTATGGAACAAAAGTCTTATATTATTATGAAAAGTCTTATCTGATAGCAAAAACACTTTTAAAGCCTCTCCTCCCATATCTGATCAGGACTGACCTTGTCCTCAGAGTGCCAGCCAAGTACTGTCTGGGCCCAGATATACCCAGCAGGCACTGCAGTCTGAGAAGAGGGTGGGTTCAGAAGACTCTGGCTAATCCCTGCCATTTCTGAGCCCCCTCTGCCCTAGAGACCTTCTTGCATTTCTGGGGCAGTTCCTCCATGTGTGTTTAGGAGCCTGAAGTCATCTGATATACTGCCATCTCCCAAACAGCAGGTATAACACCATTTATGGGTTTTAACCTCTTTGAGCGGAGAAGGCAATGGCACCCCACTCCAGTACTCTTGCCTGGAAAATCCCATGGATGGAGGAGCCTGGTGGGCTGCCGTCCATGGGGTCGCAAAGAGTCGGACACGACTGAGCGACTTCACTTTCACGTTTCACTTTCATGCATTGGAGAAGGAAATGGCAACCCACTCCAGTGTTCTTGCCTGGAGAATCCCAGGGACGGGGGAGCCTGGTGGGCTGCCGTCTCTGGGGTCGCAGAGTCGGACACGACTGAAGCGACTTAGCAGCAGCAGCAGCAGCAGCAACCCCTTTGAGAAGCCAAAGGACCAACCTAAGGCTGAAAGTGAAAGTGTCAGTCACTCAGTCTGTCGGACTCTTTGTGACCCCATGGACTGTAACCTGCCAGGCTCTTCTGTCCATGGAATTCTCCAGGCAAGAATACTGGAGTGGGTTGCCATTTCCTTCTCCAGGGTATCATCCCGACCCAGGGATGGAACCCAGGTCCCCTGTATTGCAGGCGGATTCTTTACTGCCTGAGCCACCAGGGAAGCCCTAAGGCCACAGGCAGCAAATTCCCTGTAATCGATCTCTCCTCTGCTTTATCGCCCCTTTCCTTCCAAACCCTCTGAGCTCTGCCTTCTGCCCTCATCACTCCCAAATGCTGCTTTGGGGATTTTCAGCCTTCATCCTAGTGATTTGTTTTCAGAACTCATTTGTTGAATCTCTTTTTGAAACTTTCTCCTTCTTTGGTTCCTATGACTTCACTCTCTCTTGGTTTCTCCTCTATTTTCTTTTTTCTCAGTTTCCTTTGAGGACTGCTCTGCTCACCCTTCAATCACTGTATCCCCAGGGCTCTGTCCCTTGTTCCCTTTATAACTCTACACATTCTCCCTGGATGTTCTCACCCAGTCATAGCTTCAACTACTATTTTTATTCCAATGACTCTCTGATCATGGTGGTCTCCTGACATCCAGGGAGACATCCTTTCTAATCTACCTTCCATTCAAACAACCTGTGATCTTTCTAAAATGCAAATCAAAACAAGCCCGTTACAAACCAAAAAATGCCATTTCCCTAATTAAAATCCTTTAATGGTTCCATCCATGTTCTACAATGGCTATAGTAAATTATTTGCAGTTTCTGGAAAGCATCAAGATACTCTGTGCCTTTGTGGTTTTGTACAGACTATTGTACGAGCCTACAATGTTCTTTTTACGAGTCTCCACAAAGCCTACTCCTCTAACATTTTTCTAGACTGTGCTTAAATGTACACTGTGTTAGCTCTCCTTCTCTGACATTCTGCTCTGTTTAGGTGCTCCTCTCAAAGGCCAGTGCCGTACAACTGCCACCTCTACAGTTTAATTGTGCTTCCTTTTCTGTTTCCATCCTTCATCAGAATTCCTCGAGGACAGATATTGTCCCTCTCGTCTATCACCAGCACCCACTCAACACAGAGCCTTTATAAAATAATCACTTAAGCAAAATGAAATAAACAGGGAAGAGCTGGCCTGGGAGGCTTAAAGGTTAAGTGTCAGGTCTCAGGTTCTTTGAAGAGTGGCTACAATCACTGACCACAGAATGAACTTACTGACACCCAGTGTGGTTTGTCTATTTGACATTTCTCTTAAACACAGCAAATTCCTTGATGTCCAAAATGGAGCTCAGGCATTATGGCTTTCCCAGTAAATCTGTGTTTGCAGTCTCTACCCATGTATCATCATCTTTCCAGTCACCTGGGCTTAGAATCACAATCTTCTGAGTACCTGCTATCCCAATACATCGATCTCTCAGTTGCTGATTTCATCTCCTTGGTGTATGCTTGATTCCCTATCTTCCATCCCCTATTATAGCTGGAGGACATGCCCTGGACTGGAAAGATGATGGGTCTGGGCTGAGAAACCTCTAGTGGTAGAGGTGGGGTGGTTGGCAGGACCTATTACTGATAGGAGGCCATGCATACAACCTGCTACTCTCCAGCCACTAGGCTTCTTACCGTCAGCTTTAGCTCTTGCGTCCCTCTGGGTATGGCTGTTGGCTGGGCTCCCTGGGAGAGCAGGCCCTGGATCCATCAGCTGGGCCAGGGGGCCCTGCCCAGCAGCTCTGAGGCCAGCGGGTGGCATCTCACTGGACTGGGGGCCCTGACAGACCTGGGTAGACCAGGGCTCTGGGCCAACCAGGTCCATGCCTGGCCCCAAAGGCATGGGTGGGAGGCTATGGCTACAGTGAGTGCCCTCATCTGGGGGGCCCACCCTGTCTTGCTGGGCTTCTTGGATGAGTGAGAACTCCTGAGGGGAGTCCCCAGTGCTTGCTCGCAGTGGAGGGGAGCCAGAGCCTGCAGCTTTCTTCCGGCCCTTGGCAAGTTCAGCAAAGGAGGTGACCCGCCGAGGTGGGGAACCAGGCCCAGTAATGGCAGTGGAGCCCTCACTGAGGCGCACTGGGCAACTCAACATGCGTTCCAGAGAGCCCAAGCGGACAGGAGGGCTGCGCTCTAGGCTGCGGTCGTAGCTTCGAGAGCGCTGACGTCCAGTGCTGAGGTTGGGGGGTGAAGTGTTGGTGTACACTTGCCCCTCAATCACAGTGCGGCCCATGGGAGCCTCCGCTTCCGCTTCAGAGCCCACTGCTTCTTGTTCCTCTGGCTGGACTTCTGGCTTCTGGAACAGGTAATACTCAGAGGGCTGGCTGGGGCCAGGGTCTGGGCCAGGGCCGGGGGCAGGACTGATCTTGGTGTGTTCCTCCGAGCAGCTGGTGACAGAAGAGCCAGCTGGGCTTGGGGAGGACTGGGAGGACAGGTCACAGGTGACAAGTTTATAGTAATTCTGTGTGGCCACAACAAGACGGGCCTGGCTCTGGAAGCAGGCTGTGAGGTCAGCCACAGCTGGGCAGGGCTCACAGTGTGGGCGGTAGGAGTTGCAGTTGGCATCAAGCTCAGGAGATGAGGCATGAGGACAACCATAGCCACCTTCCCTTCCTCCGCTGTCAGGGTGGTGGGACTCACAAGACATCTTCGACTCAGCTGGGGAGGGCTGCAGGTCCAGGTAGAAGGCGCCAGGGTCCGAGTGGCTGTAGAAGGAAGAGTCGCTGCAGGACTGCAGGGCAGAGTTGAGGTTGGCACGGGAGTTGCCGTGCATTTTGTTGTAGAGGGTGCTGAAGGTGACCAGCACGCCGTCTGAGCTGTTGCAGGAGGAGTCGCTCACATAGCCCATGGACTGGTCAGCCGCCTCGGACTGACTGGAGGTGCTACTGCAGCGGCAGTGCTGGGTGCCTGAGCCTGAGCATCTGGGGTTCCTTGGGGATTCATCGGAACTGAGCTTCCATTCCTGGTCGAAGGAGAAGCCAGAGGTGTCACTGGCTCCACCCCCACTGCCACTCCCACCGGGCCCCCCACACTCATCCAGCTCCATGGTCTCAGCTTCCGGCTCTGGCCGGCAGCAGCGGCCAGAGCTGCCGTGCGGGGCATCCAAGACGGTCACTGGCTCCTGTTCTTGCCCTTCCACCACTCCGGCTCGACTACGCGCTGCCCCCCATGGCCTGCCCACTCTGGGGCCAGGCGGTGGCAGCTGGAAAGAGGAGAGATGGAAGGTGGGCTGGCCAGCCCCGTGCAGGTGGAAGGACTGCTGGGTGGCACTGTCACTGATGCTATCCTCATATAGGTCACCAAGTCCTGGCTCGGCCACGCCTGCCTGCAGCAAGAAGGGGTTGTGTCGTTTAGGGGCCCCGGGGCCTCTTCCATCCCGACCCCTGCTCTTGGCACTATCAGCAGACCGTGTAGAGCCCCCCGGAGCAGACTGCAGGCTGCTGTACAGCAGAGAGTCGGCTTGTCCGAGGTCCTGATCAGGCTGGGCGATGCCCAGCTCCGGTGGGCAGAAGGGGTTGGGTCTTGTGCTCCCGCTACCTCCCCCTCCCCCTCCACAGCACTGCCTGTCTGGGACTTGGCAGTGCACCAGGGGGATGTGGTGGACGATGAGGGTCTCTCCAGTCAGCTTTGGGGGACTATCCATTCTGGAAAGTTCGAACAAGGGCATCAACAGCACCAGACACTGCCCCTGGAGCCCAGTGGGGCAGAACACATTTCATCAGGAGAGCTTGGTACCTGGAAAGAGAGGGAAAGAAAGGGAACCTAATGTCACCTCCCCGAAGTCAGGGACATGCCCCTACCCATGTCATTTGCAGATGGCGAAGAGCCCAAGAGGAAGAAAGATTCAGTCAACATGGAGCTGGACGACTCAGCCCAATGGGGTACACGGCCTCACCACACAGGGCCAGCTCTCGAGTGCCCCCTTCTCTGTAAGTTCGCCATGCATCCACTCCAACAAAAGGCCAGGCCCCTGTTAATGCCATCTCTGAAGGTCTGGGGAATCTCAGGGACAGCCCTTTTTCCTCTTTCTTAGCAGTAAACAACGACCAGTCCTGAGTCCAAAAAAACTATGAATGATGACATAACTAAGAAAAAACCACCTAAGATGCCTGAGAGGGTGCTAGGCAAAGGAGCCACGGAATTGTCTTACACACAGCTACAACACACACACTTCCAGATGAGGGGACATCACCAATAATATGTCAGGTATGCACAGCAATAAGCTATAATTTTGCAAGAAAGGTTATTTTTAATGTACTGTATCACTTGGTCCCTGTGTCATCTTGGACCCCTTTCCCCTCCTGAGCCCCAGAATACCTGTCCCACTCTGACTGGCTGTGGGCAAGGATCCTCACTCTTCCTCCTACTGTATTAGAGCTTCCTGAATAGCGAGCGAGTTAGGCAGCAGACTTCTAGTATGGCTGATGCCATCCTCTTCCTTCCCAGTGTGAGGTCTGTTTTTATAGTTTTTGTATTACTCCAGCACAACATCAGGTAAGGCCTGGCAAACACGAGGCATAATATATTCTTAATATTTAGCTAGCTCAGGGAACAGATCTTCTGAAGTGCCCCAATTCTGTCTAGTTTTAGCTAGAACTTTCCCTATGAGGGTCCCCTAAAAAGTCTTCTCTTCCTGGTTTCACCTCTGATAGGCTAAGGTCAAGTTCTCTACACGGAGCCCATTCTGAGCTTCTCTGGTCTCTCGGCTGGACCATGGCAGAATGGCCCCCCTCAAGTTCTAGTCTCTGGTGCTGTCAAGGTCAGGTCCTCAAAGCCTTCATTTGCTCAGACTTCTCATACATAATTTCTTCTAATTCATTCATTTCTCTTCTTTCCCTTATCATCCCTGTCATTTTCCTCTACCTACAATGAGTCCAAATCCCTCATCGCCTAAGTTCTTCATCATTTAGCTGAACCTTTATACCACCAATTTTTTTTTAAGTGTAACTCATTTAGATCACAGGATCAGAGCTCTTCACACGGAGTACAGTAAAGAGCCAGACAAGCCACACATGTTTCAGGATACAGACAGGCAACACATAAAAGAAAAAATTCAAATGGCTAATAAATATATGTGTGAGGGACACTATTAAAATATGTTATTTGTGTTAAGCTAAATTACATTAAAATTAAAAAGCAAGTATTTACCATCTTTCTTCTTCCTTCCCTTTCTGAGAGGAAGGCTCCTCTGTTGGACTTCCGAGCCTTTGTGTGTTGACTAGGGTAAGGAGTAGACAGGCAGAAGGGCAGAAACCAGAGAGGCTAAATGAGCCACAAGACAAAGAGTTACCGAAGCAAACATGGGAGTAAATTCATCACCTTCGGTTAAGGTTATCACTGGATGACTTCTTAGATAAGATACCAAAAGGACAAGCGATAAAAGAGAACCTAGATGAGGTAGATTTAATAAAAATAAAAAACCTCTGAGTCTCCAAAGGACATGATCAAAAAAGTGAAAAGACAAGTCACAGAATGAGAGAAAATACTGGCAAATTGTGTATCTGACAAGAGACTTAGAACCACAATATATAAACAATATACAACTCAACAATAAAAACTATGTAACCCAATTAAAAATTGGGCAAATAACTTGAATAGATATTTCTCCAAAGAATACATACAAATGATTAATAAGCACACGAAAAGAGGTTCAACATCATTAGTCATTAGAGAAATAAAAATCACAACAAGATACTACTTCACTTTCACTAAAAGACAATAACAAATGCTGGCGAGGATGTGGAGAAATTGCAACCCACAAACATTGCTTAAGACATTGTAAAATGGGACAGTCACTTTGGGAAAACAGCCTGGTAGTTTGTCAAAATGTTAAGCATAGAGTTATCATATGACCTAGAAGTTCTATTCCTGGGTATATACCCAAGAGAAATGAAAACATATGTTCACGCAAAAGCCTGTATACAAATAGTCACAGTAGCACCAATCACAGTAGCCAAAGAAGTGGGAACAATCCAGATGTTCATCAAGTGATGAACAGATATACCATGGTATAGGTAATGGAATATTATTTAGCAATAAAAGGAGTGAAGTACTGATATATGATACAGTATGTCTGAACTGCAAAAAGGTAAGTGAAAAGAGCCAGTCATAAAAGGATTCTTTGCATGATGTTACATGATTCCTTTCACATGAAATGTCCAGAATAGGCAAATCCACAGAAACAAAACGTAGGTTAGTGGTTGCCAGGGACTGAGAGAGTGGAAAATGGGGAGTGACTGCTAGTGAGTGTGGGGGTTCCTTCTGGGAGTGAGGAAAATGTTCTGAAATCAGTCAGTGGTGATGGTTACCTGAGTCTGTGAATAAAACCAAAACTCCAAAGTTTTATGGAAAGTGAATTATATCTCAATTTTATAAAAGGGTGAGTTTTATGGTATGTGAATTATATTTTAATAAAGCTGTTATTTAAAAAAAATTTAAATAGGAAAAAAGATTAAGGTTTATGGGAAGATTGAAGGAGAGGGAAGGAAGGGAACCAGTATTAGCAGTGGAGAGGAATGCGCATTTGCACAGATGAGAACAAGAGAGGAAGAGCTGCCTTGAAGTATTGGGATTTTTGTAGAGAGGGATAAAGAGGATTTTTAGGAAATTTTGCTATGAGGTACATGAGATAATTTCCCCTTCACTCTTTCCCATCTCTCTCTTCCTTTGCCAGGAAAACTTAGGGCTCAAATATTGGGTTGGCCAAAAAGTTTGCTAGGGTTTTTCATACGACATTATGGGAAAACCTGAATGAACTTTTTTGCCAACCCAATATATTAATATATGCCACAAGGATAACAAAAAGTTAGGAACACCCTAAAATTCCAATAATAATCAATTTGAAAAGTAGAGAACATAGTATCATTAAAACAATGTTGTGTTAATTTCCTTATTAGTGACTTGAGAAAATATTCACAAAAGATTAAGTAAAAATAGCAGATTACAAACAATATGTACAGATGACACCATTATTGTATATGTCTGTATCTGTCTTCAGGCTGCTATAACAAAATACATCAGACCAGATGGCTTATAAACAGCAAAATGTATTTCTCATAGCTCTGAAAGCTGGGAAGTCCAAGATTAAGATCAAGGTGCCAGCATGGCTGCATTCTGGTGAAAGCCCACTTCTTGGTTCATACGGGGCACCTTCTACACAGATTGTAAAGGACAAGGGATCTTTCTGTTTTATAAAAGCACTAATCTCATTTAGGAGGGCTCTACTCTCAAGACCTAATGTGGAGTTGGAGGAGAGACACAGACATTCAAACCAGAGCAATATGTACGGAAGAAAACTTGAGAGCATACACAGTACCAAAAGCCAAGGATGCTCAGATCCCTTAGACAAAATGGTGCCGTATTTGCATATAACCTACAACTGTCCTCCAGTTTACCTTAAATCATCTTCAGATTACTTATAATACCTAACGTGAATGCTACTTATATAGTTGCCAGAACATGGCAAATTCAAGTATGGCTTTTTGGAACTTTCTGGAATGCTTTTTTCTTGAATATTTTTGATTCCCAGTTGGTTGAATCTATGCATGCACAACCTGTGGACTTGACAACAGAATGTTAACAATGCTTATTGCTGTTGGGTGATTCTGGATTATTTTAAATTTTATTCTTTTTGTTTCATCTGTATTTTCTAAAACTAAGTGTCTGTTATGTACACAATTTGAACAGTTTTTAAAGTGCTTTTTTCCTTTAAGCACTACAGATACTGTTGGTCAGGGCTAGGGGAGGGGACATCCCCCTAACTAAAGTACTAGGCTGTCCCAGGGTCCAGGCCATAATTTGAGGCCTAGACTAAATGGAGCACAGAGAACTTTCTGGTACACACAGCAGTAATGTTAGGAGCACCTATGGGCTACGGCCATCACTTGCTCTTCAATGAATACCACTCCCATCCCCTTTTAATTTTTTGGGCTGCACTATGGCTGGTGGGATCTTAGCTCCCTGACCAGGGATGGAACCTGCACCCTCAGCAGTGAAAGTGCAAAGTCCTAACCATTGGACCACCAGGGAATTCCATTCCCCACCCCCACCATTCCCCTTTCAAAGCACCATTTTCAAATATATACACAGAAGAATGTGTCTGACCCATAAAACCACTGACTGGGTGTCATATACGCATTCAAATAAAGAAACATAGCAACTCACAGAGCCTGGAAAGCTGACTCTCTCTGAATCATGGATAAAGCACAAACGGGTGTGGAGGGCAATGGAGAACCTCAGGCAGGAGGGCACTGACAGTTTATTATGTTATGTTTACGTATCTGTCCCCAGACTAGAGTGCAGTTCCTTGAGGTCAGAAACTGGGATATAGTCAACCCCTGGTCCCTAGAACCCATGCACAGTGCTTGGAACACAGTAGGCATGGTAGGTTAGTTACTGACTCCTGTTCTACCCATTTTAAAAATTGACTTGCTTGTCTTTTTATTATTGAGTTGTAGGAATTTTTAAATTTATTCTAGATATGAGTCCTTTGTCAAATACACATCTTGAGAGTATTTTCCTAAGTGGCTTCTTCTCAAATGTAGCTTGCCTATTTGTTTTCTTAATGGTATTTTTAATTAATTGGTTTTTAATTTTATGAAGTTCCATTTATTTGTTTTTTTTCTCTATAGTTAAAGCTTTCTGTGTTCTAAGAAATCTTTGCCTATCCCAAGAAATTTTCCTGTTTTTTTTTTTTTTAAATAAATGTTGTATAGTTTTTGTTTTTATATTAAGGTTGTGCTGCATTCTATTTTAAGTGTAAAGCTCTTTCACTGGCTGACTCCATTTTATTTTACATTTTTGTATCTCAGAGAAAGTTTTACTCTTTCCTGATCTCCACATGACCAGGGGAAATCTTGGCAATAGTTTCTCCACAGATAACTCTAGTTCAGCCAACTAAGGTAAAGTTCTACAGGCATCTCACAAGTCTCAGTACTCATGCTTTGGCCCCATACTTTCACAGTTTTTACAAAGCAGTTTTTATGTATATCAAAAGCTTCCCTGGTGGTTCACACGGTAAAGTGTCTGCCTGCAGTGTGGGAGACCTGGGTTTGATCCTTGGGTTGGGAAGATCCCTTGGAGAAGGAAATGGCAACCCACTCCAGTACTCTTGCCTGGAAAATTCCCTGGACTGAGGAGCCTGGTAGGCTCATGTCCATGGGGTTTCAAAGAGTAGGACATGACTGAGCGACTTCACTTTTTATGTATATCATCTCATTGATCCTGACAACACACTAGAGCAGGTTGATTACTTCATTTTTTTAAAAAATAAGGAAATCAACACCTAGAAAAAAGAAACGACTTGCCCAAGAACTCTCAGGAGATAAATGACAGAATTAAGACAGGAGTCAGCAATCGTAACTTTTGACCTTTTTTCTCAATCAGTTAGGAATGTAATGAGGGTATATGGTATATATGACTTGATTTCAATTACTACAGAACACATTTACTAACAGCATTTCTCTTAGACTTCTCCCCTGAGAGTGTCATGTTCTGTAAGAAGACCAGTTTAATACTGTGGCCCATGAGCTCTAAGAAAGGTGAAGAGAAAACAGTGAGATGGGAGAGTGCATCCCAGTCTCTTTCTGTAACCTGGTGAAATGGAGAGACATGAGAGATGGAGGTGGGGGGAATAGAGAACCCAGAAGAAAGTGGAAGAAGCACTCAGCTCAGGTGGACAGAGAAGTGGTGGGCTCACTCAATAACGTTACAAGGTCTAGAATCCCTAAAATTAGGGAAAGCTTCCACAAGAGCCCTCTTCTTGGTTCTCATCACAAACAGGTCTCTCTTGGCCAGTCATCATAATGCTATTTATTAGTGATCATTTACTGAGCACTTACACTCAAGGTGATTGACATACAGCATCTCTAATTCTACTATAATCCTTTAAAGTAGATATAATCATCCCCACTTTACAGAGGAGAAAACTGAAGCTTAGTAAGTGTAAACAGTTTGCCATAATTATATGGCTGAGATGGATGCAAACCCAGGTCTGCTCAATTCTTAATACTTTCCACTACAACTGCCTCTCAGAAAATGATCAGGGTCACACCCTCTTCCTTAAGTCCCTGCATTTACCCTGCTACCAACGCAGACACGTCCTACTTTTTCCTGGATAGGCTCACACTCTAGCTTCTACTTGAAAGTGAAAGTGTTAGTGGCTCAGTCGTGTCTCACTCTGTGACCACATGGACTGTAGCCTGCCAGGCTTCTCTGTCCATGGAATTCTCCAGGCAAGAATACTGGAGTGGGTTGCCATTTCCTTCTCCAGGGGGTCTTCCTGACCCAGGGATCTAACCCAGGTCTCCTGCATTGCAGCTAGACTCTTTACCATCTGAGCCACCGGGACGCACAGTTTCCATTTACAGTTTGTATTTACCCACTTTACTAGTCGCTGAACCCACAGTCCCTTTCATATTAATGCCCCAGGCTCTAATAACACTCTTTAATCCTACCTCCTGCTCCAGTTTCCAGCTCACATCTCCCTGTCCCACTCACAGTCCTCAATGCCCTTTTCCCTTGCACCATAGTTCACATTCCTAGATGCTTCCTGGGAACTAACACATTCCCACAATTTCCCAATGTATTGCCCTACCCAATCACATTTTGCACATGGAACTACTGACTCCTAATAGTGTATGTTTTTGAATCCTCCACCCAGGTGATCAATGGAGAGGGGAATTTCAAGAATTCTTTCTATCTTCTCAGCAATAGAATTCTGGGTAATTCTGGGCAGGAAGAAGTTTTAAACTCCAGAGAAAGGTCTCCCTTGTCTTTGGCCATCAGCATCTTTCTGCCAGTCATAGAGCCCCTTCCCTCTTTTTTGGCCTCCTGAAGGAAGAGGGGAAGATAGTGATACTCATTGTTATTCTCCAGCAATCTGACCTTGACTTGAGGTCTGATGGGGAGCCTCAGTAGGACTGCTAAGCCTTTTCCTGTTCAGGTTCTCTCTTGGACAGGACTGAAGGGGGGAGAGCAGGAGGGTGGATTTGGGTGTATCAACTTATCCTTAGGTCTGTTCCTGTTAGGAATTTAAGCCTGTATAAGAAGGCCAATGATAACAGGCCAGGTGTCCTAGGCATTATATCTTCTCTCTCGCTATAATGTGGAGCCTTCTGATCAACATTCTTTCTTACTCCATCCTTATCTGTAGTCTTGTGGCTTCTGCAGCACCAGAAGATGTGGTATGTGTGTCTGTGTGCATGTATGTATGTACATGGAGGGACAAGATGGGCTCGATGCTTCCCCTTCCCAGTGCCTGCTCTTGAAGGCTGAGTGGATCCCTGCAGGTCTCCATCATAAACTTACAGGAGCTGTACGGGTGTCTCTTCCCATTAAGCCTTTGTGTCTAGCTCTGACTCCCTCCCTCCTGACCCACACTATAGCAGCTTCATTAGAAATGCTCAGAAAGGGAGAAGGGGATCTTCTCGACAAAATAGCATCAGCCCCAGCCTCTGTTCTTCCCACCTCTGCCCAAAAGTATGCATGGATGAGCTTGTCTAACGTTTGCTCTCCTGCTCGCTTGCTCGCTTGCTCGCTCGCTCGCTCTCCCTCTCGGAAAGACAAAGCCAATCCTCAGAAGCCAGGGCCCAAATGTGCTGATCAGTTATTCTAGCGTCCCTGTCCTGCCCCTCCCCCCAGTTCCTCTGAGCCATACCTCTGTAAGGTGCCTTAGCTGAATCCCGAGATTTCTGTTCCGCGGCACTCCGACCAAGCTCTATCTTGACAGTTGGAGCTGAGGCACTGTTCCACAGGCCCGCACAGGGGCAAGTGGGCTGATTTCCTAAGATCTGATTTCTGCTAATACAATGGCATCGTTGCTAATGCAGGGAGGCTGCGCAATCCCAGCCCAGTATCCTTGCCGCTGCCGCTGGTGCTGCGGTGACGTTGCTGCTCCGGGAAGGGGGGAAGGGAAAGGAACAGGCATGCCCACAGTGCAGCCGCTCAGCCTCCCTCCCTGTCAGTCCCTGAGGGCCCTTTAGCCTGGGGAAGGGGGAGGGTAGAGAAGGGAGTCAGCCTCAGAGGGCAGGCAGTGCTGCAAGGCGAGAACTCTCCCAGCGGCAAAGAGAAGCCTAGGGAGCTGGGCCCGGCTCCACTCTCATTCCTAGGAGTCTCAGGGAAAAGGTCTGGGAGGAGGCTGGGAGCTTCCTTCCTTCCTCAGGCCCCTCCTTTTAGATCTCAGCCAGAAAACCTCTCCCTCCTCTTTTCACCCACTCTGAATGACTCCTTGTTTTCCAGCCTTTTCCTTTCACTGGGATTCCAGACTAGCCTTAGGGTGGAGCAGCCAGCCGGGCAGGGGGTTCCTGCAGGCCCCGAGGGAGGCTGTGGGCACCAGTCACCATTCCACCAGCAGTAACACCAAGTTCCTAGACTTGACACTAGGCTATCTAGGGTGTGCCTCTTCAGAGAAATGGGATCTGAATCAGGAAAAAAAAAAAAAGAGAGAGAGACTGGGCCATTGGTAGGCTTCTATACAACGAGTGGTAGTGAGCTTTAGGATCAAGTTGGCTGCAGGCCCCTTCCTGCCACAGGGTCCAGTTCAGCTCCCTGGATCTTCAGAAGGTCTGTTGGTGCGGCTGGAGCAGAATCCTTCCCCCTCTCACCTGCATCGGTTTTTGGTTAGTGCTGAGCAGGGACCAGCCGGGCCTGCGGGGAGGTGGTGTCCATTTGGTCAGGCCAGGGAGAAGGAAGTCTATTTTCCTGGAGAAAGGAAGACTAAGAGAAAGGAGTGGTTTCCCCCAGGCCAGAGAGAGACCTCAATTCCTTCTGAAGCCCTACAGAGCCCTCCACCGCTTCCCTACTCCACCCTTGTCAGCTTCTGGGCCAGTTCTGTGGGAATCAGGAAACAGTGGAGAAGCCACAGCTGGAGCCAGGCGCCCTGTGAGCAGCAGCGTGTCTCTGGCCAGTTCGTGCCAGGGCTGCCCACGGGCATCCCCGAACAGGGACAGTCTCAAGCTGGGCTTGGCCCTCAAGCACTAGCCGTCACAGGGGTCCTTCCAATATGGACCACTATCTGGACTCCACAGCCAAGCCCTTGGATTTTCAGGCCCTAAAAAGAAGGCTTAGGTCTATTGGCCAAGACCACGTCAGCCACCACTCAGGATCCAGAAGAGATGTCCTTTCTTGCCCTTTATTGTTGCTTCTATTCCCTATGAGGGGAATCAAGTGCCCACTGATGTTATGCTGAGATGAGCTGAGTTAGAGAGAAGTGGCTAAAGACCCCCCCAAACCTATCTCCAACCTTGACCTGCTTGAGGGGCCATGGCCCTATGATCCTACAAAGCAGAAAAAAGGAGAGAGGGAGGCTGCTGTTCATAAAACTAGCCATGAGTGGTCCCCTCTGGGATGTTGGAAGGTATCATCACTTTGCTTCCCTCTCCCCGAGCTGGAACAGACCTCAAAGGAAGCTGGATAAGCAGCCGTAGACAGGGGCAAAGTCAATCTCAACCAGTGCTTAGAGCTGCAGTTAAGAGCTCTGGACCCAGGGTCTTTGTCCCTGAAATTTCTTATGAGGCTAAGCTGTGCACTGGAAAGCTACTTACTCTGGAAGTGTTTCCAGTTGCCTACAGCAGGTAGCTTAACTTACTTCACCACATCACAGACTACATCATCACCTACTTTCCACCACCTACTGCCAAAGATCTCTAGGGCTTTGATGAGAATATCAATTTTTTTTTCTGACTAGAAACGAACTATAAATACCAT
This sequence comes from Capricornis sumatraensis, assembly GCF_032405125.1. NCBI lineage: Eukaryota > Metazoa > Chordata > Mammalia > Artiodactyla > Bovidae > Capricornis > Capricornis sumatraensis. The sequence goes on along the minus strand of NC_091074.1, from coordinate 67,838,328 downwards.
CACATTATGAACCACAATGCCTCCTAACTAGTCTTCTCACCTCCAATTTACTTCCTACTTAGTACTGCCAGATTTATTACCCGGAAGTCTTATCTTTATTCAGTATTCACTCCTGCCGCTTTTAGTGGTATCCAATTCCTAGAGAATCAAGTTCAAACTCGTCACTCTGGCTTTCAAGTTCCCTCCATCTTGTCTGTCTACTGACTTTCTATCCAACCTTACTTTCCATCCTCCATTCATGTAGTCCTTCAAACCTGTTTCATAAGCTCTTTCCACTCAGCTGTCTTTGTTCAGATTCTCCTGCCTGTTACACTTGACTCAACCTACAAGGAATTATCCAGAACCTACAAGGCCCAGATCAACTGCCGCATCACGTCTTCAGTGATCACCCTGAAGCCAGAAGTGATCTTTGTCTACTGAACTGTGGTTGCAGATTGTTGATTTTACAGACAAGAAAAAAATCCCACAAAAGCCAGGAGGTCAATACGGGCTGCCAATTTCTTATACTGCCAAGTAAGATCATTAAAACAATAACAACAACAACAAAAACCCTTATGTTAATTATTTTCATCATTTCATTAAAAAAACATAGTCATTATTTTTCTCATTTCATTGTATACTGATGCAAACTTCATTGGAAACTAATATCAGTTCATGAGAGGTTTTAATCAAGTAAATCACTTGTTACTTGACATGATTATGCTCCTTTTTTGCATATCTGCTTTAATGGCTCTTTTAGATAGCAAAGTCCAAGATATACTCCTCTTTGTATTCCCAATATCCAGAGTTTAAGATAGTATCATTTTTTATTTTGTGTTTCCCGTAATACTAGCAGTGTTTACATTGTAGAAGGTGGTGAGTCAAAGTCTTGTTGAATTAGAGTAGTCCAAAAAGAATGAGAGTGTAAATGAAAGTGAGTGGTGGGCAGATCTGACTCAAAAGGCTGACAGAGAAGACCCCTGCTGTTCATAAGGGGGGGTGGGGAAGGTCTATTAAAAGAAAGCTTAGCAGAAAAGGAATAACCCTTCATAATCTTTCTTGAGTTACATAATGCATTCTTAGACATGATACCACAAGTACAAATGACAAAGGAAAAGATAGATAAGTTGGACTTCAAAAAAGTTCAAAATTTTTGTGCTTTAAAGAACACAATCAAGATAGTGAAAAGAAAAAAAAAGGGGGGGGAAACAACTCAAAGAATGGAAGAAAACATTTGCAAATCGTATATCTGATAAGGGACTTCTATCCAGAATACATAAAGTACTTTTATAACTCAACAAAAAGATATATAACCCAATTTAAACATGGGCAAAGGATCTGAGCAGACATTTCTCTAAAGGAGACAAACAGTCAATAAGCACAAGAAGAGATACCGAATATCAGCAGTTATTAGGGAAGTGCAAATCAAAAGTAAAATGAGATACCACTTCTTCCTACTAGAAAGGATAAATAAAAAAGACAGACAATAACAAATGATGATGATGTGGAGAAATTAGAACCCTCATATGCTGCTGGGAGGATTGTACAATAGATAGTTCAATCACTTTGGAAACCAGTCTGGTAGTTCCTCAAAACATTAAACACAGAATTACCACATGACCCAGAAATTCTACTCCTAGATATATACCCGAAAGGAATGAAAACATATCTATCTTCACACAACAGCTTATATATGAATGTTCCTAGCAGCATTATTTTGGAGAAGGCAACGGCAACCCACTCCAGTACTCTTGCCTGGAAAATCCCATGGATGGAGGAGCCTGGTAGGCTGCAGTCCATGGGGTCGCGAAGTCAGACACGACTGAGCAACTTCACTTTCACTTTTCACTTTCATGCATTGGAGAAGGAAATGGCAACCCACGCCAGTGTTCTTGCCTGGAGAATCCCAGGGACGGGGGACCCTGGTGGGCTGCCATCTATGGGGTCGCACAGAGTCGGACACGACTGAAGCGACTTAGCAGCAGCATTATTTATAATAGCCAAAAAGTAGGAACAACCCAATATCCATTGACAGATGAATGGATTAAATTAAATGTGGTAAATTCATAAAATGTAATATTATTTGGTAATAAAAAGTAATGAAGCAGTGAAACATGCTACAATGTAGATGAATCTTGAAAACATGCTAAGTGGAAGATGCCAGACACTGAAGGCCATGTATTGTTTGACTTCATTTCACCAGGGAAGCCCTTTTCATATGAAACGCCCAGACTAGGCAAATCTATGGAGATGAAAAGTAGATTACTGGAGTGGCTTCCAGGGACTTGGGGAAAGGGAAAATGGCAAGTGATTGTTATCGGGTATGGGATTTTTAGGGGGGATGATGCAAAGTTCTAAAATCAGGTTACGGTGGTGGGTTGCCATGCCCTCCTCCAGGGGATCTTCCCAGTTCAGGGACAGAACTCAGGCAGATTCCTTACCATCTGAGCCACCAGGGAAGCAACTGAATAGTATACTTTAAATGATGAAACAGATATCCGTTATGTCTCAACAAAGCTGTTAAAAGAAGAAGCTGCAGCAGTGAACAATGCTGTTTAGCACCACAGAGGCAGAAGTCTTTACAGGCTCAGTAACTGGGTGGGCGTAGGGGTGGCAGGAACTCAGGTGCACTAGAAAACAGAGGGTATCACTGCCATGTCAACCCAAGGATCTCAGACAATTCCTTCTGCCATCTGTTTTTTTTTTCAATACCAAAATTCTTAGAAGGATGGACTATGTTATCTTTCTCCTTAATTATTTCTTAAACAATCAGAAGACTGTCTTCTTTTTTATTAATAGTTGAACTGTCTAAAAGCAGTTCTAACTTTTAAGCTCATAATATTTAAATTGCCTGACACTTATCCACCCTCTCCTATTGAAACCCTCTTTTTCCTTTGGCTTCTTAGTTTTTCTTCTTAGATCATTCTTTCTTCATTGTTTAATACCACAATACCTGACCTATATTTAAATATAGATTCACAGCTGGGCTCAGACCTGAAATCTTTTCAACCTGAGAAGTGTTTAGCCCTTCCCAGTATTCTATTGATTTCCAAATCTTCATTCTTCCTGAATTTCCAGAGTCAAATCTCCAATAGCCCATTAGGTACTTCTTACTCCCTCAAACGGAGGGACTTCCCCTAGTGATCTAATGGTTAAGACTGTGAGCTTCCACGGCAAGGGGCGTGGGTTAGATTTTTGGTTGGGGAACTTAGATCTTCCACTCAGCGTGGTGTGGCCCCCCAAACAAAAACCAACCAACCAATCAAAACAAACAAACAAACAACAACAAATTGATTTTTCTATTTCAAATCAGCTTTCTTTAAACTACCATTATACAAAATTGAGCTATTTCAAATCCTAAAAGATGATCCTAAGTTCTGCACTCAATATGCCAGCAAATTTGGAAATCTCAGCAGTGGCCACAGGACCAGAAAAGGTCAGTTTTCATTCCAATCCCAAAGAAAGGCAATGTCAAAGAATGCTGAAACTACCGCACAATTGCACTCATCTCACATGCTAGCAAAGTAATGTTCAAAATCCTCCAAGCCAGGCTTCAACAGTATGTGAACTGTGAACTTTCAGATATTCAAGCTGGATTTAGAAAAGGAAGAGGAACCAGAGATCAAACTGCCAATATCCGCTGGATGATCGAAAAAGCAAGAGAAGACCAGAAAAACATATACTTCTGCTTTATTGATTATGCCAAAGTTTTTGCCTGTATAGATCACAACAAACTGTGGAAAATTCTTCAAGAGATGGGAATACCAGACCACCTTATCTGCCTCCTGAGAAATCTGTATGCAGGTCAAGAAGCAACAGTTAGAACTGGACATGGAACAACAGACTGCTTCCAAATTGGGAAAGGAGTATGTCAAGGCTGTATATTGTCACCCTGCTTATTTTACTTATATGCAGAGAACATCATGAGAAACGATGGACTGGATGAAGCACAAGCTGGAATCAAGATGGCCAGGAGAAATATCAATATCCTCAGATATGCAGATGACACCACCCATATGGCAGAAAGCGAAGAAGAACTAAAGAGGCTCTTGATGAAAGTGAAAGAGAAGAGTGAAAAAGCCGACTTAAAACTCAACATTCAGAAAACTAAGATCATGGCATCCGGTCCCACCACTTCATGGCAAATAGATGGGGAAACAATGGAAACAGTGACAGACTATTTTTTGGGGCTCCAAAATCACTGCAGATGGTGACTGCAGCGATAAAATTAAAAGACGCTTCCTCCTTGGAAAAAAAGCTATGATCAACATAGACAGCATATTAAAAAGCAGAGACATTACTTTGTCCACAAAGGCCCATCTAGTCAAAGCTATGGTTTTTCCAGTAGTCATGTGTGGATGTGAGAGTTGGACTATAAAGAAAGCTGAGCACCGAAGAATTGATGCTTTTGAACTGTGGTGTTGGAGAAGACTCTTGAGAGTCCCTTGGACTGCAAGGAGATCCAACCAGTCAATCCTAAGGGAAATCAGTCCTGAATGTTTATTGGAAAGAATGATGCTGAAGCTGAAACTGCAATACTTTGGATACCTGGTGTGAAGGACTAACTCCTTGGAAAAGACCCTGATGCTGGGAAAGACTGAAGGCAGGAGGAGAAGGGGGCAACAGAGGATGAGATGGTTGGATGGCATCACTGACTCAATGGACACGAGTTGAGCAAACTCTGGGAGACAGTGAAGGACAGGGAAGCATGCTGCAGTCCATGGGGTTGCAGTGTCAAACACGACTAAACGACTGAACAAGACTGTAGCCTGCCAGGCTCCTCCGTCCATGGGATTTCCCAGGTAAGAATACTGGGGTGGAATACCATTTCCTTCTCCAGGGGATCTTCCTCACCCAAGGGCTGAACCTGCATTTCCTACTTGGCAAGCAGATTCTTTACCACTGAGCCACCCGGGAAGCCAACATGCTAAGCACGTACATTGTCTCATTTTATACATATAACCACTCTCTAAGATAAGTATTATTATCTCTATTTTATGGATGAGAAATCTGAGGCTCAAAAATATTAAATGACCTTCCTAAGGTAACCTGGTCAGTTTGAGCAAACTCTCGGAGATGCTGAACGACAGGGAAGCCTGGCGTGCTGTAGTCCATGGGCACGATTTAGCAATTGGACAACAACAACAAAAGGTAACTCGGTCAGTAATGTCTGATCTGGCCAGACACAGAACCATCTGACTCCAAAGTCAGTGTTCTTAACTACTTGTTACACTGACTTTTGAGTTCCCGTCACTACTTCTATCATCCGAGTTCAGACCTGCAGGCACCCCTCCTCTGAATTATCATACAGTCTTCTAATCAGTTTTCTTGCTTTCATTCTGGCTCTTTCCTCCCAGCTATCCTATATACTGACACAAGACTAACTTCCCCAAAGTACTGCCTCAATATTGGTACCCTCACCTTACTACTAAAAAGTTGTTAGTGGCTCCCCACTGCCTACAGGATAATCCAAATTCCTTAATGTGGTATTCAAAGTTCCTTCCCACTTATCCAACCATGTTCCATCAGATGACAAATTTACTCTGAATTTTGGCTCACTCCACTGGGAAGATATCTGGAATGCTCTATTTTCCTTGCCTTTGTTTCTTTTCAAAGGACCTAGCTCAAATTCTACCATGTCTGGAAGCTTTTCTTTATCATGAAAGTCTTTATTTTGAACTTTTTCAATATCAACTGTCTGCACAACTCATTTGGTACCAAGTCTTGGCCATTTTATTTTGTTATTTATCTCTTGATGACAGCACACTTTTGAAGAGTGGGATTGTCTTATATCTTGATAAGTAATTCTGAGTCTAGAGTCTTGGCACTCAGTAAGGCACCACTGATGTTTGCTTGGTAAAGCTACTGAATGGCAAGCCCAGTGGGCTAGCTGGACTCAAGTCAACTTTCAGAAGGTTAGCTTAGCCTGAGAATAGCTTTTTTTTTTTTAACTTTTAAAGTCGTTTCTTTTATTCATTTATTTATTTTTAAATTTTCATTGGAGTATAGTTGCTTTACAATGTTGTGTTAGTTTCTGCTGTACAGCAAAGTGAATCAGTTATATGTATATATGTATCCCCTCTCTTTTAGAGTTCTTTCCCATTTAGGTCACCACAGAGTATTAAGTAGAGTTCCCTGTGCTATATGGTAGGTTTTCATTAGTTTATCTATTTTATACATGTGTATATATGTCGACCCCAATCTCCCAATTCATCCCACCTCCCCTGCCCCCTCTTAGTGTCCATATGTTTGCTCTCTGCATCTCTACCTTGTAAACAGGTTATCCGCACCATTTTTCTAGATCCCACATATATTAGTTAATCTACAATATTTGTTTTTCTGACTTACTTCACTCTGTATGACAGTCTCCTGCTTGCTTGCTTGCTTGCTAATTCGTGTCAGTCGTGTCCAACTCTGTGCAACCCCATAGACGGCAGCTCAACAGGCTCCTCTGTCCCTGGGATTCTCCAGGCAAAAATACTAGGGTGGGTTGCCATTTCCTTCTCCAATGAATGAAAGTGAAAAGTGAAAGTGAAGTCGCTCAGTCGTGTCCAACTCTTAGCAACCCCATGGACTATAGCCTACCAGGCTCCTCCATCCATGGAATTCTCCAGGCAAGAGCACTGGAGTGGGGTGCCATTGCCTTCTCCGATGACAGTCTCTAGGTCCATCCATGTCTCTGCAAATGGCACAATTTCATTCCTTTTTTATGGTGGAGTAATACTCCACTGTATATACGTACCACATCTGCCCTATCCATTCCTCTGCTGATGGATGTTTAGGCTGTTTCCAGGTCCTGGCTATTACATGTATCTTTCAGAATTATGGTTTTCTCCAGGACTATGCCCAGGAGTGGGGTTGCTGGGTCATATGGTAGTCCTATTTTTAGTTTTTTAAGGAACTTTCAAACTGTTCTCCATAGCGGCTGTATCAATATACATTCCCATCAACAGTGTAAGAGGGTTCCCTTTTCTGCACACCCTCACTGACATTTCTTGTTTGTAAGAGAATAGCATATTTGATTGATAAGAGGCAAGGAAGGAAGGAAGATGAAAACCAAAAAGTTAAGCCTTAGCAAAGTGCTTAGTAAATATATCTCCAAGGCCAAGATCTCTCTTAACCCCTCATTTCTTTCCATTTTAATACCAAGGATGGAAAGGATGACTGAGCAGCCATGTCTTCAGTCAGTACTTCACTACTGTTTATTTCCACAGTCACGATCCTAGAGTGAAGACTGCAAAGTGAGAGCCTGGTGGTCACATCTTGTATGTCGACAGATTTTATGTGTTTTGCACAAGCATTTCTACTGTGGTCAGAATGGCAAGCCTTGGACAACTAGAAAGGCAAGGGATAGCTAAACCCAAGTTAGGCTGAGACCCTTGAAGCAAGCTCATGTGATCCAGGGTTGATGGTTCCTCCAAACTTTTGGAGAAAAATATCTCCAACTTAAGTCGATAGGATTCTCAAAATTAAGGAGTATGCAAAAATTAACAAATAATAGATTTAAACTGCAAGAACTTCAAATATTAAGAACATCTGAGACAGAACACAAATCAGCTATGGGTAAAATGCTTTAAATCAAGGATAAATTCTCACAGATAAGCAGTTAGTAAGAGATTATTAGAAAGATCCAGGGGAGGTGAAAATAAAACATATCTGAATATAATCATTGGCTGCTGAGCATTCTTACGCCTGGACCAGGCTATGTTATAGGGACTTGCCAGGTGAAAAAAAGGATATGGAGGCTCAGGGGAGATAAACATCTTGCTGTAGATCTGAATGGCAGCCTATTCAAAACACTATGTGAAAATGCTCTATAAATTATAAACATCTTACAGAAATGTAATGCATTGCTGTTACTCTTTAAAAATACCAGCATCCATTGAAGATTTCACCTGAATTATTAATAGTTGTTTACTGTGATGGTTGAAAAATGATGATTTTCTTTCTGTTATTCCTCCTACATTTATTAGCTGGCATCCCAATATGAGAAAGATTTCCTGTTTCCTTCCTATTTATTTTTTTGGTATCTGTATAGATTCTTGGCTTTTTAAAAAACATTCAGTGGCTCATAATCTCTTGCTGGGTATTATTGATTTTGATGGTCATTATTTCAGATTTGGCACTATCTGGCTTTTTTTGTGTGAAGATTTTTATTGTTATATACAAACTTTTTAAACTTAATCATTAAAAAAATTTTTTTAAATTATTTAGCTGCATCAGGTCTTAGTTGTGGCATGTGGGTTTAGTTGGCCCGCAGCATGTGGAACCTTATTTTCTTGACCAGGAATCACACTTGCATCTCCTGCATTGGAAGGTAGATTCTTAATCACTGGACCACCAGGGAAGTCCCCAAATTAACTATTTATTTTTGGAATAATTTTTAGAAAAGTAACAAAGAGAGTTAGGAGTGTATCCCTATGTCTCTTCAACCAGCACCCTCTAATATCACCATCTTATATAGTCATGGTGCATTTGCCAAAACAAGGAAACCAACACTAAGTACAGTATTACTATCTGGAGTTGCAGATTGTGAGGATTTTGCCAGTTGTCCCATTAACGTTCTTTTTTTTTTTTCTATTTGGCTTTTAAAAAACTATATATATATACACATATATAAAAACTATATATATATACACATATAAAACCTATATATATATACACACATATACACACACACATATATACACACACACACATATATGTATATACACATGTATATAACTTATATAAAATGTAAATTGTTTTAAAACAAAATAAAGCTCTCCTTCTCCCTTTCAAAAGATAGGTAGATATATACTGGAAGCTATAGATAAACAGTTTTGGACAGTGTTTTAAGTATAGTTTAGCAAATAAAAAGATCTGTATTTCCCATAATCAATACGTCGAGTAGTTTTGGAAACTATCAGGCAGGTAACTTTCAGTGAAAGTAGTACTGAAAAACAGATAAGACAATGTGATCCGAATACATTTCTGTCCCTAGCCTTTCACAATCGCTCTGCTTACTTTTCACCTGAGGACACTTTTCTTGGACATTAGCAAGAAGTACTTGCCTGTGTTGACCTAGTCAGGTATCCTCTACAGCAGAAACCATCTATGTTAGGCAACTCCTTTTGGCCATGTTTTTGCTTCAGACTGCATGAGTGATTCCAATAGGAAAGGTCAGAAGTGCCCAAATCATACTGAATAAAATGAACCACGATTTACCATATACCCTTTTCTCAGAGGGAGAAGCATCCCAAGGCCATGAATTAACATCATCTCAAGAGTCAATCAATCAATCAAATAAGTCATAAGTATCCAGTGTAAACACTTCTGCTGTGTACAAAGCACTGCGCTGGGTGTTTAGGGGTAAGCACTCAACTTGAGAGGCTCATAATTTTGTTAAAATCATTGCCAACATGCCTCTTTGGAGGGCTAGGGAAGCAAGAAAGATGTTTCAGGATGTAAGATAAGGGTCGGAGCAGTGGTTTCAAACTTTTTAAGCCCCAATACATTGAACAACTCTGGTTGAAGCAGGGAGGGCCTAAAGCCCCATACACTCCACCTCCCTCTCTCCACTTCAGAGGGGCCCCCCAAAGGCACTTCCAGGGGACCCTAGGGCTCAGATGAAAAAATTCTGAAAAAGGCAAGACTGAGCATGGTTGGTCGGGATTGGGGAAATGGGGAGTGAAACAAAAACTGAGAGAAATCATCTTTTTTACTTCATGACTCTCAAATCATATATGCTTGGAAAATGATGTCAGTTAACTGCATCAGCAGCAGACTTACTTCACAGTACAGAAAATAACTTTCTAAGTTGTTGGGAGCCAGCGTGAGGAACTCCGCCCATGGCAAAGGTCATGAGGAAGGAAGCTTGGCATACACAAAGGCGTGATCAAGCCTCAGGAAACCCCATGTTCCCGAGCATCTACCCCCAAAACCAGAGTACTTTACAGGGAGCTCTCCCCCATAACCATTTCTCTCAGAGAAGGAGTTAACTTGCAGCTCCAGTTAATAAAAATTCCTGGGCATGACAAGAGTGTTTCAATTTACGAACTCTGAAGGCTCTCTGGCCTGCCTAATCAGGCTCGTCTGGCCGCATGTGATTGTTTACAGCCTCCCAACTGTGAGAGGCACGGGATGTTTTAAAACTTTCTAAATACAGACTCTCTTGAGAAGTTAGAAGATTATTAGTATAGTATTAGTGGGTCGATTAGGAACTATATTGGTGAAGGGTTTTTTCATTTGTCGTGCCAATAATTATTGCTAATTCCCTGCCCTGGGTGTGACAAGGATGTCTCAGGTCAAACCTCTCTGCTGACAGACTAGCTCGTGTGACAACCTCTCAACCATAAACAGCACAGAGAGTCTGGAGTATTAGCATAGGGCTTTTTTCATTGATGAGTCAATGATTGCCATCAGGCCTCCATATCCTTAGGCACCTGGGAATATATTCATCAATGTATTTGGAATATAGAAAAGGAAATATAGTAGTTTTTGATGTTAGCAATACTAGACTTTTGAGTTAATGAATCTTCTCTTTTGTTATAGATCACTGTACTTTGTTATAAATCACTATAAATCACTATGCTATGTAAAAATGTAACTTTATCACTATCTTAAGACAAAATAGATCTTAAGGGAAACATTGGTGAAGGGTTTACATTTGTTGAGCCAATATTTGCTGCTAAATCTCCATATTCCTGCCCTTATAATGAATATAACTAGCATACAGGAGAAATAAGTATTAACCTTTAAGATAAATCATGTTAAACCTTAGGTTAAGTAAATTCCTTTCTTGACTGTAACTCACTACACCCTCACCCTATAGGAATGCAACTTTATTTGGAGGGTGGCGCCTGATTTAAGAAAAAATCACCCCTGGAAAAATAAGTTTTCTGGTTAACTGACCGGTATCAGAAAGGGCCATAAAATGTCACCAGACCTCATGGCTAGAAGATGATGAAACTCATAAGACCTGTGTATAATTTTATATGAAGCACCTGATTGTGACAAGGGTCAGGTCTGCTGAACCCCGCGTGACTCTGTATTCATCCCTATGTATAACAAAAAGGTATATAAACAAACCTGAAAAATAAAGAAATCAGATCAGTTTCTGGAAAGACTGATTCCCCCGTGTCGTTTCTTTCTCGCTCCCTGTTTTCCTGGCTGTATTCCCATCTGAAATGTGGGTACTCACCAAGCCTGCTAATTCTGCTTGGGTTTCTGAGATCGGACTGGGGAGGCCTCAGTGCCTCCTCTCCTTTGGGAGAATGGAAAGACGCCTGTGGCCTTCGTAGGTGGTGATTAGTATTCCATGTAAACCAGTTATTCAGCCTCTTTTCTCCACTAATTTCCTACTACACTATCTGTTTCTAATCTCCCTCTGTATCTGTAATTAAATAAGTTTTTTCCAGGACGCCGAGTCCGTCCCCACCTTCGAATTACCCTGGATCCACCAGGGCTGGACCCCGGCACTAAGTGAATTCAGAAAAATCAGTTTGTGTAATTACCCCCATGCCTACTAAGGTTCTATGTCTTTATAGGCCATGAGATTTGATGGACACTGAATTTCCTCTAAGACAAGTACTTCTCACTGAAATGTGTGAGAGATGCTGAAAGAATTTGGAGATTTAAGAATTGGTGGTAATAGTGATGCCTGCAGTCTCTGGGCTGAGTTACAAGGAGAGGATAAACAGGCTGTTAGCTGCCTGAGAGCACCAGGCTGTGACATCAGGAGTCCGATTCCACAAATGGAATAGCAGCCAATGCCCAGGAGCACGTCTGTCTTTCCTCCAGGTTGTGTGTAGCTGCTCCAAGCTGAGGAGGCCACTGTTCTGAACTGGCATTAAGTTATTTTGGACTCCAAGTGAGCCCAGCCAGTGTGCTGGGTGTGTGCTGGAAGAGGCCTAGCCTGAAAGGCTGTCCCAGACACACCCAGCTGCTTCCTTATCAGGCCTCCCTAATGTACAGTCTTCTTTCGAAGTATAGAACTTGCTTTGTGTTTGGCTTCTCAAATATGTTACAGAAAGGTTAAGCTAAAAGTCTACCCCCCCAAAATCAAATAGATTCTAGAAGAGGCCTGACTCTGAAGTACAACAGAATGGGCTCTTTCCTAGGACTACCTGATGTGGGTTTATCTGCTTTCCCCCAAGTCTTATTATTGTTCAATTGCTAAGTCATGTCTGACTCTTTGTGACCTCATGGACTGCAGGATGCCAGGCTTCCCTGTCCTTCACTATCTCCCGAAATTTGTTTATGTCCATTGAGTTAGTGTTGCTATCTAACCATCTCATCCTCTGCAGCCCTCTTTTCCTTTTGTCTTCAATCATTCCCAGCATTAGGGTCTTCTCCAATGAGTTGGCTCTTCGCATCAGGTGGCCAAAAGTCTATCTCCTCCCTTATGATCTGGAAATATTAGGTACCTTTAGTGGAACCAAAAATCACAGACAGAATATGTTGGGGTGAAACCCCCAACAAGTTCCAAGCCTTTTACATCCCAGGCTCAGTTATGAGCCTTCCAGTTATGAGCTTTCCAGTGCAGCACTAGGAATTATACCCAAGAAAAAAATAATCTAGAAGCCACTGATCCTCATGGAGCTGTAAAGGGTCTCTCCTTTATTCCACAGAAATACCATGATAATCAACTCAGCTTTGTTCCAGTTTCTCCTTCTGCTCAAATGGGATTACACCTAGAAAAATATTCTCTTCCAGTAATCCAGCCAGCAAGTGCATGCCCTTCTCCATTAGATCAATCATTTGATTCCCTTCTTAGCTCAGTTCTTAGCACCTGTTTGGAGGCAGGAGGCTAAATCAGATAACTTCTTAAGGTACCTTTCAACTCTAATTATAAACTAAGCTAAATTAAAACCTTGGGCCCAAGGGAAGGTCCCTATGCAGTGTGCTAATAAATGTCTTCCCTCTCAGCATAAATATATGGATATACACACCCAGAGAAAGACACACACAGAAACACACACACACACACCCCTATACTTCCAAGTGCCTGGCTTCTAACTGCCACAGTTAGAAGTCTCTAAGGACTGAGAACTTGCTGTAAATCTGCCTCTTTTGAGGATGTAGGTTAGGGAGAGAGGGGAGGACTACAGAGAATTAGGAGTCAATTCTTACCTTGACAGGTTGAGTTCTTCAGATGGAGGGGGTGGAGGATGCCGCAGTGGATAAACAGACAGAGAGAGAGCCTCCTAACACTTGGTGCAGGAGAGCAGCAAGGAGCAGGAAACCACCAGGACAGAGACAGTGAACCAGGGGTGAGTGCTCAAAGGTCCAGCGTGGGCCGCTCTACTTGGAGGATAGCTCTCAAGTGTATATTTGCAGAAGCAAGTTAGCTGGGACAAAAAGGCCCTATGCTGCTCCACTGTTCAGTGTGGTTGACCCTTTGCTCTTCCTTTGGCTGCTCCTTTTGGCTTCTAGCCTCTAGGAAGCAAAGCCAGAATGTTTTCTGCTTCCCTTCCCCCAAGGCAGTGGACTGAGTCGTGCGGGGCGGGTAAGCTGCTATCCAATCAAACTCTCAAAAGCTGTAAATAAAAGGCCACATATGCACAGTGAAGTAGGCTATGAGAAGAATCTAGATTGAATTACCACAAGCCAGTTGTGGAGCCAGGGTGGGGGAGGCAGGAGAAAGAGGAGAGAGACGCCTAGCTGCCCTTCAAGGAAATATTTTCATTCAAGCACACTCCACCCTCAGCAGGACTGCTAGAAACCATCAAAGCCTTGCTTCCCGGGAAACTGTGTTCCAGTCTCACCCCAGTCTCAGCAGAGGGATCATAGTCCCTGAGACACCTCAGTCAAGTCAAAAGCCTTTTCCCAGATGTGACTTACTTTCCAATAGACTTGAAATGACAGTCTCCAAGTCCAGCTCCCGATGCTTGGTAAAAGCAGGCAGCAGTGAAGACCATTCCTGCGTACCCAACACTGTATTTGCTTTGGTTATAAGACTAAAGTGAGAGCAAACTGACATTTACTTTAAAACCTTTTAAAGCAGGTGGCAAGAATCTTGCCTGGGCCCAGAATATTCAGGAGCCTAGGTTCTGTAATGATTCAGAGCATGGATTTTGGCATTGACAGGTTTGGATTCAAACTGGACACTCTTCCTGCCAGCTGTGGGCTTCGGGAAGTTACTCAACTTCACTAAACTTCAGCTTCCTCATTTGCAAAACTGTCATGATATTTTCCCTCAAGGGCTTGAGGGAGAATTGAGTAAGATATTACATGTAAGTGCCTGACACAAGGTGAGCGTACAGGCATGGTTACTATTATTATTAGAGCTTTGTCAGATGACCAGTGGAGTCCTTACCTCTCTCTTTCCTTTCCCAATTTCCCAGAAAACCTAAAGGCTCCAGATCTAGGGAACTGGCAGGACAAAACCTCTTCAAAAGAGCCAAAGGAACTGAAAAGAATCATTTTCTTTTCCCTCCCCTGCACTAGGACTGAATTAGTAAGCCTGTGCCCATTACATTCTAGACTCACTGGCCGCCCCTAGCAACCTAAGGCTCTCCCAAACCAAAGATACTAATTCATCTCTAGTGTTACCTGTTGTGGGGCATGTTCCCAGACTGATGGTGCTCCTCCAGGGGCCCCAGATCAGATTCCAGTAGATGTAGGAAAGAAACAGTCTGATCCCAAGTTGGCAGGATAGGTCCGGCCAGGCTGTTGTCTGCCCATCACAGCTGCCTGTGAGGCCTATGGGTTAATAATAGCAACTCTGATGCCAATGGATTAAGACAGCACTGTAGGAGGTGTTTATTTTTACACTCTGGCGTCAGTATCAAGTTCTACTGGTTACTGCCCAAATCTAGGGCAGCTTCCTGCTACAAGAGTGGCCTCAGTCTTCTCCAGGATGTTGAGTTGCATTCTGGAGGAAATGAGCCTTGTTGAGAACAGTTTAGTACTAACAGGGACAGGGAAGGGGAAAAGGAACAAACAGAGCTGTCATAGGTCCAGCTGTCTGGTCCCAAATCTCTGGTACCAGGTGGACCTCAATTGAGAGCTGCTGTTCACAGCATCCTCCTGAGTCAGGAAGGCCCTGGACAAGGGACCTAATATGTTATTTACATTGTTTTGGAAGGGTGGGTGTATGTGTGCATGCACGCGAGTGCGCGCGCGCGAGCACACAGACACACACACACACACACTGGTTGCACTGAAATGATCTGAATAAAATTAAGGAAAGACTGTTACTTAACTAAGCAGAAGCTCTGCCTCATCAGTCACAAGTCCCAGATTAGCGCTGTGAGTGCTGACCTTGTGCAAAAAAAGAAAAACCCCACCTGGGAAGGTTTTATAGGATATTTCAAAGAAAGGATGGTTAGGCTGGTCGTTATTTGATTTGCACAGCATTTTCAGCAGGTATATCAAATCCCTTGAAAAATCGTTTGGCTAGAGCTTCTTTCCTAGAAATGACACAATAGGATAGAAATACCAAGAAACCAGCTCTCATCCGGCCAGGAGTCAGTGCCTAGAAAAATCTTTTGCGAAAGCCTCCTTCTCCCCCAAGGCATAGAGGTGGAGTTCCAGGGACCTTATACTTTGAACACAGAACCTGGGACTCTGTGGATATCCCAGTCACATCCCCGAAAGGCGATCCTAACACAGATTTCGTCTAGTCCCATCTGGCAGACAGGGAGGTGAGGAGGCTGGCAGCTGGACAGCTGATGTAAATAGATGGGTCTGGGCTACTGAAGGGTCATGTGCACAGCAGACTGCTGTGGAATGACAAAAATGTACCACGCGCCAGGTAGGAATGCTGAAGTGCAAAGAAAGCAGCAGCCAAGCGCACAATAACAGTGACTCCATCATCTCCCTGCCTAAGGCTGACTCATAGCCATCGTCAGAGACACAACATAGCAACATCTTGAGGAGTAGGAACGTAGGCTGGTGAACCATTCAGTACATTTTTTCTCCTGCCATTCAAGGCTTATCTACCTGGTCATCAGAACAACAATGCAGCCTCAGAATCAACCAGATTTGATGACTCAAGATATGCGGTTTGATCTCAGCTCCATCTGGAAGCTACTCATGCCTAGGATAGTGGCAGGCTGCCTGGATAGGAACACTGCTTTCATTCTTGGCTTTTTCTCTGACTTGCTGGGTCATCTTGGGGCAGGGTACCTGTCCTCTCCAAGTTCTAGGTTTACCATTTAGAGAAGAAGCTAACTGTATCCACCTTCTGGTGAGATGGCAAGAAAATATTTGAACAATCAAATAATAAGTAGTAAGAATACAACTTGAGATTATCATATAAGTAAAGTAAGTCAGAAAGAGAAAGGCAAATATCATATGATATCACTTATATTGGGAATCTAAAATATGACACACACAAACCTACCTATGAACAGAAACAGAATCACACGTGTAGAGAACAGATTGGTGGTTGCCAAGGGGGTGCGGGGGAGGAGGAATGGAATAGAAGTTCGGGGTTAGTAGATGAAAGCTTTTATATATAGAATGCATAAACAACAAGGTCCTCCTGTATAGCACAAAGAACTATACTTGATATCCTATGATAACCCATAATGGAAAAGAATATTTAAAAAAGAATATACATATATATGGGCTTCCCTGGTAGCTCAGCTGGTAAAGAATCTGCCTATAATGCAGGAGACCCTGCTTCGATTCCTGAGTCAGGAAGATCCCCTGGAGAAGGGATAGGCTACCCATTTCAGTATTCTTACGCTTCCCTGGTGGTTCAGATAGTAAAGAATCCACCTCCAGTGTGGGAGACCTGAGTTTGATCCCAGGGTTGGGGAGATTCCCTGGAGGAGGGCATGACAACCCACTCCAGTATTCTTGCCTGGAGAATCCCCATGGACAGAGGAGCCTGGCAGGCCCATGGGGTCGCAAAGAGTCGAAAACGACTGAGTGACTAAGCACAGTACAGCACAGCATACTATATATAAACACATATGTATATAAACTGAATCGCTTTGTTGAAAAGCAGAAATTAAAACATTGTAAATCAATTATACTTCAATAAAAGATAAGTAGCAAGAAATGTAAATGCTACAAATTCTTTGGACCAAAGTATTTTAAAACTATGACTGTCACTCATGCATATAATAGAGAGGCCTGGTCTTGCATATTTTTCTTCTTCTAGGTCACAGAAGCCATGTTGGGAAGTGAACCTGGCTTGTACTTGGAGGTACAGTTCTTTTCTTTCAGGGATATAATCCCCACCACTGGCTTGAGGAACAGTTGAAACAGTCAGGAATCTGCTTACCTAGATACAAGCTATTAATTTCCACTAATGTGTAATAGAGAAAGTAGAAAAATGCAAACAGAAAGAAATGCCTCTACTCACCCACTTGCTCCATCTAAAGGCCTGATAAAGCAGTGTCAATGAAAGGATATATTCCACTGCTCTGTTAGAACAAAGGCAATAGTGTATTCTAAACCCAAAACAAGGCTTCACTCTTTCTGGCCCAGCAATCATTAGTTTGCCAGGTCCCCAGCACTTTTGGAAAGTAGAAATAGAAATTTATTTGTCATTGATGCTGATACCTTTTTTTCTGCAAGTGCCTACCCTAGGGTTCAAAACAGATTTTCCTGCTTCCTCCAGCTTCTGGTGAGCTTTCAGGAAACCCTCCTTTGAGCAAACGCTGTCTGTAAAGGCCCAGACAGTTACTACTTAGGCTTTGTGGCTGTAAAGTTCTGCCATATACTCCCTTCTTCCTTTTTTAAAAAAACAATTCTTTAAAAATGTAAAAGCCATTCTTAGTGTAAATGTAAAAACCATATAAAGTTATTCTGGCATGGACCATAATTTGCTGATTTCTATTCTGGACTTTAAAGGCCTCTCTATTCAAAGTCTGTTTCTCAAAATTCTGACTCTGCTGGGCCTGCCTAGGGATCCTCTTTCCTCTTCCCACATGGTTGTTGCATATATTTCAGAGGCAGCTCCCCTGTAAGGAGCCACTGAGGAATGTGAAGGAAGAATTCTGAGTTTATTTGTATTGGAGCTGACAGACTGGCTAATTCCCTTCATATAAAGTGCTTCAAAAACATCTGTGGAATTTAGCTTATTGCATTACCATTCTGGAGTGAGGACTGAGCCATACACAGCCCCTATCTTTCTGTTGCTAGTTAATAACATTATCCCATGCCTCTACCAGGCCTTTTTCCTTTCTTCTTCTCCTGCTCCCCAGGTTCCAAACCCACACTTGAACTGACCTGGGTCTCAAGCCTTCTCTCTTACCTATCCCTCCCATTTCTATATGTGGTATGGTTGTAGATAGCAAGGGAACTATCAATAGTCAGATCAGTTTGGATATAGTAAATATGGATGAAAGGCATGAGGAGAGAGGTGAGCTTATTTTGAGCAAAGACATAGAGCTGTAAATCTAGGCTCTATTACTAATAGTTAAAATAGCTTTGTAAACAGGGCTTAAACTACTATAAAAGCAACCTAAGGACAATGTGTAAAGAGTCTGAATTACCAGAGTTATGCTGGAGAAGGGATAGGCTACCCAATTCAGTATTCTTGGGTTTCCCTTGTGGCTCAGCTGGTAAAGAATCTGCCTGCAGTGTGGAAAACTGGGGTTCGATCCCTGGGTTGAGAAGATCCTCCGGAGAAGGGACAGGCTACCCACTCCAGTATTCTGGCCTAGAGAATTCCATAGACTGTATAGTCTATGGGGTCGCAAAGAGTTGGACACGACTGAGCGACGTGCACTTTCACTACCTTACCACACAGCATAGACTAGAAGGGGATGACTTGTAGCTAAAGAATAATACTTACAATGACAGTAGCCTTTATTTATTAACTTTGTGATATTTATTATCTCACCTGATGTGAAGAGCTGACTCATTGGAAAGGACCCTGGTGTTGGGAAAGATTGAGGGCATGAGGAGAAGGGATGAGATGGTTGGATGGCATCACTGACTCTATGGACATGAGTTTGAGCAAACTCCGGCAGATAGTGAAGGACAGGGAAGCCTGGCATGCTACAGTTCATGGGGTGGCAAAGAGTCAGACACAACTTAGCAACTAAACAACAACAATAATAATCTACCAAGCTACTGCTGTGCTAGATGTTTGCCTAATACTTCATTTGAGAGAAAAAGCAAAAGGTACAGGGCAAATACTTGTCTAAGGCAAATCCTAATTCAGTGAAAAGCTATTTATTATTTTGAAAGATTCAAGTTACATTCAAAATTCTAAAATGCCTCATATCAGCTTGAGAAAATTATGGAAATAAGAACAATTAATATAAGAATATTCTTGAAAGTTGTGCCTGTCTATTTCATGTATAATTTAGAAATATAATGGTCACACCTGAAAAAGGCAGATTTTCTTGAATTTTTGTTTGTCATAAATTAGCAGGCCCCTAAGTTCACGAGTAGACATAAAACTGATGGTTACCTTTATAAAAGAGTTAAGAATAAAAGAAATACATAAAAAACACAGGACTATATGGCAAGGAAGTATATTATAACTGTTTATATACATTTTCTCTCCTCCTTGATTGCATGTTAAGGACAAAGACGGTCTTATTCATCTTTGCAGTCATTTAACCTATCCTGGATGGCATCACTGACTTGATTGATGGACGTGAGTTTGAGTGAACTCCGGGAGTTGGTGATGGACAGGGAGGCCTGGTGTGCTGCGATTCATGGGGTCACAGGGAGTCGGACACGACCGAGCGACTGAACTGAACCGAACCTAGCCTAGAGTCTGGCACATGGTTTAAGATGCTCACTGAACTGAACTAAAGAGGAACTGAATCTTTACCAAACTAAATTGGGAAAAATTCTTTTTCCAGAGCAGAATTTGGTTCATTACAATTGTGGACGTATTTATACACACTAAGTTCTACTCCTCCCTAGTGGGATGTGGGGTGCTGAGAGGACAAAGCTGGTACAGTGGCTGGCCTTGGAATGTGCAGGGCGAGTATCCCCAGGTACGGCTCCTCTCCCTGCACCCCAACACCGCACTCCCTTCACTGCTAGTAGGAGCTGCAGCATGAAAACCAAAATAGCACATTCCAGCCAGAACGCCCAACAGATGTCCTCTCTGTCTCTTGTCATCCGTCCCCGTTGAACCTCTCCAGGCTTCAGCTCTGTTTTGTGAGCTGCTGAGACTCTAGGAAAGAATGCAGGATGTGCCTCAAAAAGTCCAGCACTAGCTGAGGAACTGTTTGTTTTTTTCCTAAAATCGGTCAGTCCATAAAAGTTACATAAGACTCGGCTCTCCTCACTGGGAGCTTTTCCAACTCCAGCTGAAGAGACTCCTCAAGCTGTTTAGAGTTCAGGAACAGGGTTTGGAATTTCCTGATTGGCTAGCCTCCTATATTGGAGCCATCTCTGGGTAGCAATGGGGAGGTTCCAGCAGAGAACACTGTAACTCTTGTGCTCTCGCTGCCCCTCAACTGTGGCCCCTTTGAGTTCCCCAGGGGACAGGAAATGGCACAATTTGTTTACAGTTAACATCTCAGAACAAAGATGAGCCCCACTACTGAAACCGGAGCCCCACTGCTAAAACCAGTGGCATCAAGTCTTTGAGGCTCCACCCAAAGGAGGCAGAACCTAGGGAGTCTAATTCTAATAGCTCACCCCAGAAGCACAACAAGGCTCTGGGAGGCCTTCCTCCCCTGCTTCGGGCAGATGTATAGAATTTGTTTGTGGCCCTGAGAACCTCAGATGCCAGTCTTGCCCAAGGACTCGATGAATGAGCCAATAAACATTAACCGACCATCTATGAATTTCAAGGCACTAGACTACATGAACAAAGCAGATCTGGGGCTGGCCTTCATATAGTGCTTATAAGTTCGCCTGGGGAGACTAAACAAACAACTAATTATGACCACACAAACTGTGAAGTAGGCCTTTGGAATGTGCTATATTCAAAGGATACACAGTTAATCCATAAAAGCCATCTCTGTCCACGGAAGGCAGTTAGCATATTTATTAAATCAGGGACCAGTTTATACTGAATTGGCAACCAAAATTATGTGTTTTGGTTCAAAAATCTGGCCTTTCAAGTAGTCACTGCTGCTGCTGCTAAGTCGCTTCAGTTGTGTCCGATGCTGTGCGACCCCATAGACGGCAGCCCACCAGGCTCCTCCATCCATGGGATTCTCCAGGCAAGAATGCTGGAGTGGGTTGCTATTGCCCTCTCCCAAGTAGTCACTAGAATCTATCAATAACTTGCTCTCAGCTGAGCCCCATTTTTATTCCCATTTATTCTGCAGGAGTTCAGTCCCTATTTACATCAAACACTTTGTTTAAGGCATAAGAACTCACTTCAACTAAGAAACTGCTGTTCATTTACAATAAAGAAACTGAATTCTGATTTGCTCTCTCCAGCTTTAGGCCAAGCACTTTTGTTTCTTTCTGGTCAATATAGACCTTGACCTTGTGCACATGCTTAGTCATGTCCAACTCTTTGTGACCCCATGGACTGTAGCCTGCCAGGCTCTTCTGTCCATGGAATTTTCCAGGCAAGAATACAGGAGTGGTTGCCATTTACTCCTCCAGGGGATCTTCCAAACCCAGGGATCGAACCCATGTATCTTGTGTCTCCTGAATTGGCAGGCAGATTCTTTACCACTGTGCCACGTGGAAGGGAGCTAAGAAACGGCTGGTATATAACTCTGCTCCTAAGGACTAATTCTGGTGGGATCCAACATTCTCCTGTTGATGGCTGTTTGGCAGCTAGTTGCGATTTTGGTATTCTTGCAGGAGAAGGTGAGTGCACGTCAGAATGGCCATCATCAAAAAGTCTAAAGGCAAATTATTTGACTCCCCTCACTTTCTTCACCTGTATGTGGGGCTAATAATACCTCCTCTTACAGGGTGCTGGAGGAAGTTAAAAGATATAGAAAACATGTGGAACAGTGATTGGCATTTAGCTTAGATGACACCACCCTTATGGTAGAAACTGAAGAAGAACTAAAGAGCCTCTTGATGACAGTGAGAGTGAAAAAGTTGGCTTAATGCTCAACATTTGGAAAACAGATCATGGCATCTGGTCCCATCACTTCATGGCAAACAGATGGGGAAACAGTGGAAACAGTGGCTGACTTTATTTTTCTGGGCTCCAAAATCACTGCAGATGGTGACTGCAGCCATGAAATTAAAAGACGCTAACTCCTTGGAAGGAAAGTTATGTCCAACCTAGACAGAATATTAAAAAGCAGAGACATTACTTTGTCAACAAAGGTCCAACTAGTCAAGGCTATAGTTTTTCCAGTAGTCATGTATGGATGTGAGAGTCGGACAATGAAGAAAGCTGAGCGCCAAAAAATTGATGCTTTTGAACTGCGGTGTTGGAGAAGACTCTTGAGAGTTCCTTGGACTGCAAGGAGATTCAACCAATCCATCCTAAAGGAGATCAGTCCTGGGTGTTCATTGGAAGGACTGATGTTGAAGCTGAAACTCCAATACTTTGGCCACCTTATACGAAGAGCTGACTCATTTGAAAAGACCCTGATGCTGGGAAAGATTGAGGGCAGGAGGAGAAGGGGATGACAGAGGATGAGATGGCTGGATGGCATCACCGACTCAATGGACATGGGTTTGGGTGGACTCCGGGAGTTGGTGATGGACAGGGAGGCCTGGCGTGCTGCGGTTCATGGGGTCGCAAAGAGTCGGACATGACTGAGCGACTGAACTGAACTGAACTGAAGGCTCAGTAAATAATTATAATGAATGTGAATCAGGAATGTCTTCTTTCCTCGAATCTAAATCCTTCCCATTGCCTTCTGAGGCTGCACTACTGTTCAATTTACCAATTCACAGCAGAGAATCTAGTCACTGTCATACTCAGTGCCTTTCAACAGGCATGCCACCTCGAAGTCTTTAACCCTCATGGCTCTATTCTTTGTCCCCTAGAAGCTGGAAAGTGACTCAACCCCAGGAAACACCACAAGATAATATACAGAGAAAGTCAGAGGGAATATGCAGTTTATCTATGAATCAAGATTTTCCTACCCAGTGAATACAGGTACATGACTACCTGAATTACCTGTTAGCAGAAGACAGTGAAGGCGAGTCCTCTACATAACTTCATGGGCTGACAAGATTCTCTTTAAAAGGTCTAATTATTTCCAAATATGTACCCCAGGGGACCCTATCCAAGTCCCATAGCTTCTGCTGTAGAAAAGCATCTCTAATCTATCCTCTCTTTTAATTCCTAAAATCAGTGCTCTACTTCTAGGCCCTCCTGAAACACCTCTTTCAAGGATTATTATTCAATCTTTGGTTAAAGATTCCTATTGGCTAGGAATAGACTATTGCTAGGAATACAGTGCTAAACAAAACAGACATTATCCCCGCCCTCAGGAAGCTTACAATCTAGTAGAGGAATGCAAACAATCACATAAATAAAAATACAATTATGAAATGTGATAAATGTTTTGAAAATAAAGTGCAGAGCATTAAGAAGATCTGATTAAGACTGATGATAGATGTGATTAAGAGGTCAGGGAAGGCCTTTCTGGTAAATTGTGAAGGCCTCTCTGTAAATTACATGTTGAGCCTTGAAACGTTAGCTGAAAGGAAGCTAAACAGGTGAAAAGGTGGGGACAACATTCCAGGCAGAGGGAATGACATGTGTGAAAAGCCCTGAGGCAAGAAAGTGGTTGGTGTCTTAGAAAAACTGAAAGAAAAAAGTGTCATTCAAACTGTCCATCATATTTGGCAACCAGGAGTCCACTGATGATCTTGACATAAACAATTTCAGGGAAGTGGTTAGTGGAAATGAAATTAGACTGCAGAGGGTGCAAAAGTGAATGGAAAATCAAGCAGATTGGTTGAGTGGTCAACAAAGGTTGGCTGTTACAGTACCGAGACAGTTACTACCCAGAACGTGATATGGTGTCAGGGGATTTATTTTAAAAAATAAAGACTGTATCAAATAAATATATGCACATGGTTACAAAGTTAAATGTGAAAGGGCTTCCCTCCTGGCTCAGCTGGTAAAGAATCCACCTGCAATTTGGGAGACCTGGGTTACATCCGTGGGTTGAGAAGATTCCCTAGAGAAGGAAAAGGCTACCCACTCCAGTATTCATTGTACTATAAAGCTTATGATGAATAGTAGAAATCCACAGCTCCAATCCCCTTCTATCTCTGTGTCATTTTCCACTACTTTCAAATCTTTTAGCTGTCTCATCTGGCATTTATGTTCATGTTTATAAATCACATGCATATTTAATTATTTCTTAATTTTAAACATTCTTTTTTCACTTCCTTACATCCACTTTCCTCACACTTTCTGATTTAATTAATATCCAGTGTTTGCTATGACTTGGTATAGCAAATAAGAGTCTATTTGTTGTTGCTCAGTCACTTAGTCGTGTCCGACTCTTTGCAACCCCGTGGACTGCAGCACGCCAGGCTTCCCTGTCCTTGATCTCCCGGAGTTTGCTCAAACTCATGTCCATTGAGTCAGTGATGCCATTTGACCATCTCATCCTCTGTCCCCTTCTTCTCTTGCCTTCAATCTTCCTAGCATCAGGGTCTTTTCTCATAAGTCAGCTCTTCGCATCAGGTGACCAAAGTATTGGAGCTTCAGTTTCAGCATCAGTCCTTCTAAGGAACAGTCAGGGTTGATTTTCTTTAGGATTGACTGGTTTGATCTCCTTGCCATCCAAGGGACTCTCAAGAGTCTTCTCCAGCACCACAGTTTGAAGGCATCAATTCTGTGGTGCTCAGCCTTTTTTGCTGTCCATGGAGCTGCAAAGAGCTGGACACAACTGAGCAACTTTCACTCACTCACTCACTTACTCACTTTTCTCCTGTCCAGCTCTCACATCCATACGTAACTACTGGAAAAATCATAGCTTTGACTATATGGACCTTTGTAGGCAAAATAATGTCTCTGGTTTATAAAATGCTGTCTAGATTGGTCATAGCTTTTCTTCCAAGGAGCAGGCGTCTTTTAATTTCATGGCTGCAGTCACCATCTGCAGTGATTTTGGAGCCCAAGAAAATAAAGCCTGTCATGGTTTCCATTGCTTCCCCATCTGTTTGCCATGAAATGATGGGTTGTAACTTTAATACTTGACTCTCTTTAGTTTCAGTTCAGTTCAGTTCAGTCACTCAGTCATGTCCGACTCTTTGAGACCCCATGAATCGAAGCACACCAGGCCTCCCTGTCCATGATCAACTCCCAGAGTTCACTCAGACTCGCGTCCATCGAGTCTGTGATGCCATCCAGCCATCTCATCCTTCGTCGTCCCCTTCTTCTCCTTCTCCCAATCCCTCCCAGCATCAAAGTCTTTTCCAATGAGTCAACTCTTCGCATGAGGTGGCCAAAGTACTGGAGTTTCAGCTTTAGCATCATTCCTTCCAAAGAAATCTCAGGGTTGATCTCCTTCAGAATGGACTGGTTGGATCTCCTTGCAGTCCAAGGGACTCTCAAGAGTCTCCTCCAACACCACAGTTCAAAAGCATCAATTCTTCGGCGCTCAGCCTTCTTTATATTTATCCCTAATTCTTCCCAAATTCTCTAGCAGAACTGTAAAAATTGCTCTCAATCTAATTTTCCAAACGGTCAAACATAGTTCCTTTTTTTTTCTCCTGGACCACAATCCTTCTGGAACTTTCTGCTCTCCTGATACATTCTGAACTGACTCTCCTCTACGGTTTACAACACCACTGTCATGCTGGACATCTCTTTATCCTCATCCTAGGAATTTTCTTTGCCTCTCTTCTCTTAGTTGCCCTGTGTTCCCATGCCCTAGATCCCATGATTTCTTCTCTCTTGTTTATATTCTCATTTTGCTGAAGCATATTCTGTAATAGCTTTCTAAGAAAGGATACATAGTAGGAATATTTTTGTAATGAGTATCTGAGAGTATATATTTTACACTCTCACAGTTGATAATTTGGCTGAGCATAAAACTCTAGGTTAGAAATCAATTCCTCTCATGAATCTGAAGACACTGCTCACTGCTTACTAATTAGATTCCATCCTTGTTGAGTACAGTGCCATTCTGATTTCTGATGCTGGTATGTAACTTAAAAAAAAAATGCCGGTTTAAAATTTCTCTATATCCCTAGTGTTCTAAATTTTCATGATGAGTTACCCTAGGGTATGGTATTTCTATTGGTTGTGCTGGGCACTCAGTGGGCCCTTTTGATTTGGAGACTCTTCTTCAGTTCTGGGAAATACACTTTTACTCTTTCTTTTCTTTTTTGTAACTTTGTCTCCACTGACATTAAAGATTTAGAAAGAGAGGAATTAAACGATGAAGCAACATCCTTGAGAAGTAGTTAGGCGCTCAAATTTTTTATATTTCTATTCTCTTAAAAAATTTTAAAGTATACAGGCAATATTGCTAACCATAGCATAATGTACAGCAGATCTCTAGAACTTATTCATTTTGCATAACTCAAACTTTATACCAGTTGAACAGCATCTCATTTCCCCCACTCCCAGCTCCTGGCAACCACTATTCTTTTTCCTATATCTGTGACTTTGACTATTTTAGACTCCTCATACAAATGGAATCATGCAGTATTTGTCCTGTGACTGACTTATTCCCTTGAAACTAAGATCATAATAGGAAAATGGGCAGGATATGACCAAACATTCCATAGAAGAGGGAACAGAATATAGCTAATAAGCATAAAATAAGATTTAAAACACTATTAAAATATTGCTTTTGTTCATCAATTATCAAACAAAATAGTAACAGTTAATCCTGGTGAAGACAACTAAAACAGGCATTTTCACACTTTGTCAATAAAAGCATATTTGGGTACCTTTATATTGAGGCTGGGGGAAATTTTATATATATATCCAGTCTTAAAAATATTCAAATCCTCTAACTCCACCTCCAGAATTCTATACTTAAGAAATTATCAACGATTTTTTTATAAGGTTATTAATCTGAACATTTTTCAGAAAAGAGAAAGCTGTTTTTAGAAACCTCAAATGTCTAACATTTGTGTTAAGTAAATTATGGTAAATTCAAACAATGGATTTGTTACCCAACTATTAAAAATTTGGTTTCCAAAAACTGTTCAATGATATGTTGTCATTTTATACTTGTCTATATTTTTCTAGATTTTCAACAGTGAAAATATATTTCACCTATAATTACAGAAAGAGACAAACACTTTCTCAGAAAATATTTTTAAACAAAATAGACAAGATTTATTTGTTTCAAAGGAAAATATCATAGTATCCTTCATTTCGTCCGTCTCCATAAAAACACAGTTAAGTTTAAACATTTTCTAGGTTAAAAGCTGAGCAGTGAATAGCATTTCTTTGGACTGTATTCTCCACAATCTCTTAATCTTAAATGAGTAATAGGTTTATAAACCTAATCTCTTAAGGAAGAAAACACAGTGTGGAAATGATATGCCATAAATCACACTCTTAGTGGCACTATTTGGCCTTTGATTCCTGGGTCTTATGCATTAGAGTCTTTTCAATTCTTTCAAAACCAAAACAAAAACCTTTATGTTGATTAAATCTGAGAACCGCTTATCCAGAAGCTGAGACTAGAGTTTGGGTCTAACAGTAGTTCTACTCAAAGTGTAGTCTATGGACCAGTAGAATCAGCCTCTCCTGGGAATTTATTAGACTGGTAAATGGTTGGACTTACTGAATCAGAATTTCAGGAGTGACAAGTGATTTTTATGCA
The DNA here is from genome assembly GCF_032405125.1 of Capricornis sumatraensis. NCBI lineage: Eukaryota > Metazoa > Chordata > Mammalia > Artiodactyla > Bovidae > Capricornis > Capricornis sumatraensis. Next base: position 67,810,750 of record NC_091074.1, on the reverse strand, counting down.
TCCTCAAGTTTAAGAATTAACACATATCTAGAGGAAATTAAGCAAAGAGGCTAACAATAGGAAAAGGGAGGGAGGTACAGAGCCCATCCAGTGTTCAATGTATATCAGTTCAGTTCAGTTCAGTTCAGTCACTCAGTCGTGTCCGACTCTTTGCAACCCCATGAATCGCAGCACGCCAGGCCTCCCTGTTCATCACCATCTCCTGGAGTTCACTCAGACTCACGTCCATCGAGTCAGTGATGCCATCCAGCCATCTCATCCTCGTATATACATGTATTTAAAGCATGTACATTATTATAAAATATTCTAAAAACAAACTTTTTCCATACTATAAACTAGAAGTTATGATTAGAAAATATTTTCTTGGATTTGGACTAAAAAAGGTTGACAAATTAGCATAGGTCTTGGATCAAAGGGTAAAAAGAATCTATAATTCATTCCTGGTTCCAGACAGCTCATTAAGTTAAAGCTAAGTGTTTCACATAGGAATTTAGGTATGTATGCAGTAAATATTTTGGCTATATTTCTGTCAAACCATGATTAGTTACTGGCAGTTGATCAGCTGAAGATGATAGGATCTTCACTTCTTTCAACCTCTTTCCATTTTGGAGTCATGACTCAGTAGGTAAAACTCAGTAGTCACCGTGACTGGCTTAAAGTGTGCTTTACAGAGCCCTTCCAATGACAATGAAAGGGAAGTGAATGGGATGGAGAGAAAAGGAAGGAGAGATGAACAGGATAGACTCTACTTCTCCCAACTCCTTGCTTTCAACCAAAACAGCTCAGCCTTTACCTTTTTGTGTCCACTTATCTGTGGAATATACTTGAACAAAGATCTCCCCTCTAAAAAAACATTTTGAAAATTTCTATTCTTTACTACATATTCTTAACAACTCAATAAAAAGCCATAGCTTAACAAGGAGCTGTTAGTGCTCCTTGTTAACTATCTATCACCACCACCTAGCTGTCAAAAGGACTCACAATGCATAATGGTCAGGTGGTCCTGCTTCCAGGACTCCCTTCTCCAACCACTATCATTAGGGATGAATAAACTAATAATGTTTCAAGTTGCTGTGTTGGATGTGAGGCTAAGCATATTACATAAATCAGCCTATAAACTCAACTTGACATTACACTATCTAAGGAGTAAAAGACTGGGGACTGCTGTTCCAAATAACAGTAATGTAAACATTGCTGTCTCATGTATCAGTTCAGTTCAGTTCAGTTCAGTCGCTCAGTCGTGTCCGACTCTTTGCGACCCCATGAATTGCAGCACGCCAGGTTTCCTTGTCCATCACCAACTCCCGGAGTTCACTCAGACTCACGTCCATCGAGTCAGTCATGCCATCCAGCCATCTCATCCTCGGTCGTCCCCTTCTCCTCTTGCCCCCAATCCCTCCCAGCATCAGAGTCTTTTCCAATGAGTCAACTCTTCCCATGAGGTGGCCAAAGTACTGGAGTTTCAGCTTTAGCATCATTCCTTCCAAAGAAATCCCAGGGCTGATCTCCTTCAGAATGGACTGGTTGGATCTCCTTGCAGTCCAAGGGACTCTCAAGAGTCTTCTCCAACACCACAGTTCAAAAGCATCAATTCTTCGGCACTCAGCTTTCTTCACAGTCCAACTCTCACACCCATACATGACCACAGGAAAAACCATAGCCTTGACTAGACGGACCTTAGTTGGCAAAGTAATGTCTCTCCTTCTCAATATGCTATCTAGGTTGGTCATAACTTTTCTTCCAAGGAGTAAGTGTCTTTTAATTTCATGGCTGCAGTCACCATCTGCAGCCTCATGTATATATTACTGTATAACAAACATTCCACAACTTAGTGGCTTACAACAATGACTGATTATATTTCACAGTTTCGTGAGCTGGCTAAGGGTTTTTTTTGCAGTTCCAAAAGATAGTTTCTGGAAATGTTTTGAATAGAAGCAGAATAGCCCTGTCCCACCAAATAAGAGAAGTCCTTCAAAGTAATCTCCTTGGGAGACAATTCACCTAGCAATGCTCAATGCTCCTATTCAAAACATTTCAAGAACTCATCTTTCGGAACTGAGAAAAACCCCTTAGTCAACTCACAAAACTGGATACAATCAGTCATTGTTGTAAGCCACTAAGTTGTGGAATGTTTGTTAAACAGTAATATATAAGCGAGATAGAAATGTTTAAATTACTATCCTTTTGGAGCAGGAGATAAAAAGATGGTTCCCAACCTTTCTGGCACCAGAGACCAGTTTCATGGAATACAGTCTTTCCATGGACCCGGGGGATGGGGTGGTGGCTATGGTTACAGAGTGATTCCAGAGCATTATATTCATTGTACATTTTATTTCTATTGTTATTACATCAGCTCCACCTCAGATCATCAGGCATTAGATCCTAGAGGTTAGGGACCCTGATCTGGAGGATATTTAAAAGGAAATGATTAGCCCTGCAGAAAAACTCTAGCTATCTAGAACCTTCAGAGACTAGGTTGGTCTGATAACAGTTTGGCTGTATCTTTTTAAACAAATTTATTTATTCAGCTGCTTCACGTTTAGATGTGGCACACGCGGGATCTTTTTTTTGCGGTGCTCAGGCTTCTTTTTAGCTGTGGCTCTAGGGCTCCAGAGTGTGAGGCTTCAGTAGCTGTGGGGTACGGGTTTAGTTCCCCAACCAGGGATCAAATCCACATCCTCTGTACTGGAAGATGGATTCTTAAACACTGGACCACCAGGGAAGTCCCTGGATGTATCTTTAAATAAACAGATCCTTGTTATCCTTCAGATAACAAGAAAATAACATTTTGGAAGTGAAACAACTCTCAGATGAATGGGATCAGCAGTGGGTTCCCAACTCTCCCATCTGGAGTTTTTGCTTTTTTCCTTGGGATCTTCTGAATCCTATCTATACTGACTTTAGGAATACTCTGATCTTTCTTTTACCTGAATATGGGTAAAAACAAATTTTCTATTTTTCCCTAAGGACACTAAATATAAGGTTCTATTTTCTTTCTTAAAATAATTATACAAGAAAAGAAAGGAAGTACAAAAGTATAAAAACAGATAAACAAGTTAAACATAGATTTTAGGATCCTAAGATAAACTTAAGTATAAACTTTGGATCCTAAAATAACTAAATCTAGCCAGAAGTTGGCTGACTCTTTTTCCCTCTCCACCCAGTTATCAACTTGTCGTCCTTGACCACAGGATTTTCACACAAGAGGCCAAAAACAGCATACATTTCAGAGCTCAAAGTCTCATCTTCCAAGAATTCCAGAGAACAGCAATTTTCTGTTTTAAGTATCAAGAATAATTTTTTAAAAACTTAGGTATTTCAGTAGAACTTTTAAAATGTACACTTTTACTTACACACTTTTGTTTTACACACAGTATATAGACTATGACTTAACTTTTCTTTGATGACTCTGCTGCCAATGCAGGGGACCTGGGTTCAAACTCTAGTCAGGGAACTGGATCCTACATGCCACAACCAGGAGTCTGAGAGCTGCAACTTAAAGATGCCACGTGTTGCAACTGAGACCAAATAAGTAAATTAATGTAAATAAATAAATAGTTTAAAAATAAACAAATAAGGATGAGAGAAAAAAATTTTAAAATCAGTTTAGTGTTTCTAGACAAAATAATGAGCAATCTGAAAAGGAAATTAAGAAAATAATTATATCTACAACAGCATCACAAAGAATAAAATACTTAGGAATAAACTTAACCAAGATGGTAAAGGCTTGCACACTGAAAACTATAAAATGCTACTGGAAGAAATTAAAGAAGTAAGTGGGAAGATATCATGTGTTCATGGATCATAAAACTTAATATTGTTAAGATGTCAATACCTTCAATATGCGACGCCTGCAATATGGATGGACGTTATGCTAAGTGAAATAGGCTAAAATCACAGAATGACAAATACTGCCCAATTCCACTGATGTCAGGAATCTAAAATAGTTAAATTCATGAATCAAAGAGCAGAATGACTGTTGACTGGGGGAGAGGGAAGTGAGGAGTTGTTGCTCATTGGGTATAAAGTTTCAGTCAAGCAAGATGAATAAGCTCTAAAGATATGCTGTAAAACAATATACCTACAATCAACAATATATTGTAAACTTAAAATTTGTGAAGAGGGTAGATCTCATGTGAGGCTTCCCTGGTGGCTCAGATAGTAAAGAATCTGCCTGCAATGAGGGAGACCCAGGTTCAATCTCTATGTTGGGAAGATCCCCTGGAGAAGGGAATGGCTACCCACTCCAGTATTCCTGCCTGGAGAACCCCATGGACAGAGAAGCCTGGTGGGCTACAGTCCATGTGGTCGCAAAGAGTTGGACATGACTAAGCAACTAACACTGTGTTCTTTCTATAATAATGAAAAGATGTCAACTGCCCAAAGCAATCCACAGATTCAATGAGATCCCTTTCAAAATCCTAATGATAATTTGTACAGAAATAGAAAAATTCATTCTAAAATTTGAATGAAATCACAAGAGATCCTGAATAGTTAAAAAAAATATCTTGAAAAACAGAACAAAGTTGTAGGATTCATACTTCCTTACCACACAGCCTACAGTCATCCAAAGAGGAGGGTACTGCCTCATGAGGGTCAGAATGGCCATCTTTAACAGTGGGGACTTCCCTGGTGGTCCAGTGGCTCAGAGTCTATGCTCCCAGTGCTGGGTGCTAGGGTTCAACCCTGTTTGGGGCACTAGGTCCCACATGCCATAACTAAGAATTCACATTCTGTTACTAAGACCTGGTGCAGCCAAATAAACAATCGAAAAAAAAATTTTTTTTAAGTCTACAAGTAACAAATGCTAGCAAATGGTGAAAGGAACCCTCCTATACCATCAATGGGAATGTAAGCTTGTGCAGTCACTGTGAAAAATGGTATGGAGGTTCCTCAGAAAACTAAAAATAGAATTACCACAAAAGTTGAAAGTGTTAGTCGCTCAGTTGTGTCTGTTTGGGACCCTATGGACTGTGGCCCACCAGGCTCCTCTGTCCATGGGATTTCCCAGGCAAGAATACTGGAGTGGGTTGCCATTTCCTTCTCCAGGGGATCTTTCTGACCCAGGATCGAACCTGGGTCTTTTGCATTGCAGGCAGGTTCTTTACTGTCTGAGCCAGCAGGGAAGCCCATGATATGATCTAGCAATCCCACTCCTGAGCATATACCCAGACAAAACTATAATGCAAAAAGATACATGCATTCCTATGTTCATAGCAGCACCATTCACAGTAGCCAAGACACGGGAACAGCCTAAACGTCCACTGACAGATGAATGAGTAAAGAAGGTGCGGTACATACATACTACGAAGCACTGTCGCTAAGTTGTGTCTGACTCTTTGTGACCCCATGGACTGCAGCACACCAGTCTTCCCTGTCCTTCACTATCTCCTGGAGTTTTCTCAAACTCATGTCCACTGAGTCAGTGATGCCATCCAAATGATGCCATGAAGTACTACTCAGTCATAAAAAAGAACAAAATAATGCCATTTGCAACAACATGGATGCAACTAGAGATTATCATACTAAATGAAGTAAGTCAGAAAGATAAAGACAAATACCACTTATATGATATCACTTATATGTGGAATCGAAAATATGACACAAATGAATCTAAGAAACAGAAGCCAAATCAGTGGCATAGAGCATAGACTGGTGGTTGCCAAGGTGCAGGGAGTGGGAGGGGTGGATTCGGAGTTTGGGATTAGCAGATGCTAACTGAAAGATGAGGCTGTGAAACTGCTGCACTCAATATGCCAGCAGATTTGGAAAACTCAGCAGTGGCCACAGGACTGCAAAAGGTCAGTTTTCATTCCAATCCCAAAGAAAGGCAATGCCAAAGAATGCTCAAACTACCGCACAATTGCACTCATCTCACATGCTAGTAAAGTAATGCTCAAAATTCTCCAAGCCAGGCTTCAGCAATACGTGAACCGTGAACTTCCAGATGTTCAAGCTGGTTTTAGAAAAGGCAGAGGAACCAGAGATCAAATTCCCAACATCTGCTGGATCATAAAAGCAAGAGTTCCAGAAAAACATCTATTTCTGCTTTATTGACTATGCCAAAGCCTTTGACTGTGTGGATCACAATACACTGTGGAAAATTCTGAAAGAGATGGGAAGACCAGACCACCTGACCTGCCTCTTGAAAAATCTGTATGCAGGTCAGGAAGCAGCAGTTAGAACTGGACATGGAACAACAGACTGGTTCCAAATAGGAAAAGGATTACGTCAAGGCTGTATATTGTCACCCTGCTTATTTAACTTCTATGCAGAGTACATCATGAGAAATGCTGGACTGGAAGAAACACAAGCTGGAATCAAGATTGCTGGGAGAAATATCAATAACCTCAGATATGCAGATGACACCACCCTTACGGCAGAAAGTGAAGAGGAACTAAAAAGCCTCTTGATGAAAGTGAAAGAGGAGAGTGAAAAAGTTGGCTTAAAGCTCAACATTCAGAAAATGAAGATCATGGCATCCGGTGCCATCACTTCATGGGAAATAGATGGGGAAACAGTGGCAGACTTTTTATTTTTGGGGGCTCCAAAATCACTGCAGATGGTGACTGCAGCCATGAAATTAAAAGACGCTTACTCCTTGGAAGAAAAGTTATGACCAACCTAGATAGCATATTCAAAAGCAGAGACATTACTTTGCCGACTAAGGTCCGTCTAGTCAAGGCTATGGTTTTTCCTGTGGTCATGTGAGAGCTGGATGTGAGAGTTGGACTGTGAAGAAGGCTGAGCGCCGAAGAACTGATGCTTTTGAACTGTGGTGTTGGAGAAGACTCTTGAGAGTCCCTTGGACTGCAAGGAGATCCAACCAGTCCATTCTGAAGAAGATCAGCCCTGGGATTTCTTTGGAAGGAATGATGCTAAAGCTGAAACTCCAGTACTTTGGCCACCTCATGGGAAGAGTTGACTCATTGGAAAAGACTCTGATGCCGGGAGGGATTGGGGGCAAGAGGAGAAGGGGACGACCGAGGATGAGATGGCTGGATGGCATGACTGACTCGATGGACATGAATCTGAGTGAACTCCAGGAGTTGGTGATGGACAGGGAGGCCTGGGGTGCTGGGATTCATGGGGTCGCAAAGAGTCGGATACGACTGACGACTGAACTGAACTGAACTGAACTGGTATATATAGAATGGATAAACAACAAGGTCCTACTGTATAGCACGTGGAACTATATTCAATATCCTGTAATAAACCATAATGGAAAAGAATATGAAAAAGAAAGTATGTATGTGTATAACCAAGTCACTTTGCTGAACACTGTAATTCAACTATACCTCAATAAAAAATAAATTAAAAAAACAAAGAGAGTGGTACTGGCATAAAGACAGACATAGAGACCAATGAAAGAAAATAGAGAGCCTAGAAATAAACCTGGCATTTCTGGTCAATTGATACTCAACCAGAATGGCAACACTATTCAAAGGGGAAAGGACAGTCTTCAACAAATGGTGTTAGGAAAACTAGATATCCACATGCAAAAGAATGGTCCCTTTTCTTACACCCCTTTCAAAATTTAACTCAAAATAGATCAAGACCTAACCATAAGAGATAAATCTATTCAAGAAAACTTGGAAGAAAACATAGGGAAAGAGCTTCATGACAGATGAATGGATAAATAATTGAATTTGGCAATGATTTATTGGCTATCGCACCAAAAGCAAAGACAAATAGAGAAAAAATAGGTAAACAAGACCTCATCACAATTTAAAAACTTTTGTGTATCAAAGAATCACAAAAGAGTGAAAAGGCAACCCCATGAAATGGGAGAATATATTTTCAAATCATAATATCATTATAAGGGACTTCTATCCTAAATATATAAAGAACTCTTACAATTCAACAATAGAAAGATATAACCCAATTTAAAACAGGCAAAGGATTTCTAATTGACTTTTCTTCAAAGAAAATATAAAAACAGCCATAAGCACAAGAAAAGATACTAAACATCACTAGCCATTAGAAAAATGCAAATCAAAACCACAATGAGACACTACTTCAGACCTATTAAAGTAAGTAAAGTAGTCGCTCAGTAGTGTCCGACTCTTTGTGACCCCATGGACTGTAGCCTACCAGGCTCCTCTGTCCATGGGATTTTCCAGGCAAGAGTACTGGAGTGGGTTGCCATTTCTTTCTCCAGGGGATCTTCCCGACCCAGGGATCAAACCCGGGACTCCAGCATTGCAGACAGATGCTGTACCATTTGAGCCACCAGGGAAGCCCTCAGACCCATGAGGCTGATTATTATTTAAAAAAACAAAACACAAAATAAGTGTTGGCAAATGTGTGGAAAAACTGGAATGCGTGACATTGCTGGTGGGAATGTAAAATGGTACAGCCATTGTGAAAAATGGTATGGCAGTTCCTCAAAAAATTAAATGTAAAATTACCATATGATTCAGCAATTCCATTCCTGGATATATATCCAATGGAATTGAAAACAGGGACCCATATCTGTACACCAATGTTCAAAGCAGTTTTATTCACAATAGCTAAAAAGTGGAAGCAACCCAAGCTTTTATGTGGATAAAAATAATGTGATATATACTTACAACAGATATTATTCAGCCCTAAAAAGGAAGGAAATTGGGATGCAAGCTACCACATGGATGAACCTTGAAGACATTTTGTTAAGTGAAATAAACCAGTCACAAAGAGATAAATATTGTATGATTCAATTTACACGTAGTACCAAGAGTAGTCAAATCATAGAGAAAGAAAGTAGAATAGTGGTTGTCAGGGGCTGGGAGAAGAGGAAATGAGTTATTGTTTAATGAGTATGCAGTTTCAGTCTGAGAAGATAAAAAAAAGTTCTGGAGATAGATGGTGGTGATGATTGAACAACAATGTGAATATACTTAATGACACTGAACTGTACATTTAAGAATTGTTTAAATAGTAAATTTCATGTTATATATATTTTACCACAACTTAAGTAAAAAAGAATAAATGTAATACCAGAGAGACTCTGCTATGAGTTATAATTTTTCATTAGCATGCATCCCATTCTCCACCCTCACCCCCTGAAGTCAATCTCGGAGCAATGTTTTTATGTGGTCATTCAAAACAATACACTCATTTTGCATGACAGACTCATTTGACAGGAACTACAATATCATATGTCAATGTCTGAGTGGGTGTTCTCTGGGTAACCTCAACACTGATCGACTGGACTATCTCTACAGAGCCTGCCCTTACCCTAACATGCAGTCAGTGAGCCATCTCAGTCAACTGACTTTTAATAAGTGCTCAGTCATTGTGTATGAGTAACAGAAAAAAAGGGTGAGTTATTGTCCTAAAGTTACACAGAGAAAAATAGAATACATAAACCTTCCCATGAACTAGGGAAGCAAATAAAAATACAGGATACTCTGTTATTTATCTGAAATTCAAATATAACTTGGCATCCTGTATTTTATCTGGCAACGTTCTGCCATATTGGAAGTGAAGAGAAAATAAATAATCCAGAGTGTTTTGGGGATACTGAGGTCTTAACAGGGACCTAGACAGAGTAGTGTAGAAGACATATTGGTTAACCAAAAAAAAAAAAAAAGTACTGGTCTCTAGACTCCATGCTTAATTCTGCTCAGGAGCCCCTTCCTGCTTTGAGTATCTGTGATCCAAGACTTACTTTCTAAAGTTACAAAGTCAGAGAATGGGAGAAAGAAAAAGTAGAGAAGGATAAACCAAAGCTAGAAATGAGTGAGAGCATACCCAGCTTCCAGTCAGGAAGGACTGGCCTCAAAAAGGGACCTTAGACACTTAACATAAAAATCAGAGGAATTCAGATTTTGACCTGGCTCAAAGCAGAAGAGAAACAATGATGGTGAATGCCCTACAGCCATACAGGAGGAGGGACACGCAGAGTCGAACATGACTGAGCACATATGTGAGTGAGGAGGGACTGGCATAGAAGAACACCAGAGACAGCGGTGCGATCTCCCAATTCCCTGAAACCATTACCATTAGTAATTTCCACGGAGCCCCTCAAGAAACTCTAGTCACAATTTTTACCTACTAATACTCTGAATTGACACTTTCGAACTGTGGTGCTGGAGTAGACTCTGGAGTAGACAGCAACGAGATCAAACCAGTCAATCCTAAAGGAAATCAACCCAGACTATTCATTGGAAGGACTGATGCTGAAGCTCCAATACTTTGGCCACTCGATGCCAAGAGCTGACTCATTGGAAAAGACCCTGATGCTGGGAAAGATTGAGGGCAAGAGGAGAAGGCGGTCACAGAGGATGAGATGGTTGGATGGAATCACTGACTCAATGGATCTGAGTTTGAGCAAGCTCAGGGAGATAGTGAAGGACAGGGAAGCCTGGTGTGCTACAGTTCATGGGGTCGCAAAGAGTCAGACACAACTTAGTGACTGAACAACAACAGTACTCTGAGCCCCGGTGACCATAATGCCTCTAGTAGTCAGGCAACTACTTCTTATAAACTCCTGCAGCTTTCCAGCCATTGTTTCATCAGTCAGCAATATCATCTATTTCCCCATGGACCCTGGGCCAAAACTAAGATCGCCGAACCCCGTCTTAGCTTCAGGAACTTGAATCTGTTCATGTCATCCTCTTAGGAATCAACAAAAACAGATTTCAGGCTCTCTGTTCTTTGAGAATTCCATCTTTAAAAGGCCTGTGTTCTTGTTTATTACTGACACTGTTCAGATAGTGGTAATCCCTGCCTGATGCTGGTCTCCTGAGATATAAATGGCTCATATGGCCTGATCATACTATAGTAGTATTTAGGAATCTTTGATAAGTCTCACACTAGGCCAGGCTGGGATGTCTCCCCTCTCCAGTGGAGGAAGGGGGAGGGGAGGTATCCAAGAATTAAAAGGGTAAAGTAACTGAGGTCATTCCTCCAACCTGTCCTGAAGCACCAGCTGATCAGGTACACTGAATCAGGTTTGAAGGATGTAGCTAGCCTCCACAATTCTTCCCTAGAGGGAGCAGATAGTCTCTAGGGCAAGAGGAGGGGGGTCACCTGGGTAAAGCTCTTTAAAGATTATCTGGGCAGCCACTGAAGGACTGACCAATAAAAATTTCTGCAGCCTTGGACCTTAATTTTTTCTTTTTGGTAAGCATAACATAAAGGTAAAACAGCTAATAAAAAGAAGCTTCTATGTAAATGAAATTAGATGCATGAACCGAGAGACTGAATATGTTCAGTTTTATGCTCCCACCATGAGCACCGCAAGTAATCCCCAGACGCCCTTCGTTTTCCCCCCATTCATGTAACTGGTGACACGTCTTCCCATGAAACACTGCCTCACAGCCTCTGCATTGGTTTCATTCATTCACTCACTCATCAAATATTTACCGAGTCTACCATGTGCCAGACACTGTGCTGGGCACTGGAGATACAAACGAATCGTGTACGGTCCTTGCCTCCAGGGCAGCCCCCTGGTGTCCTCAGGGCCAGCCTGGCATCCCAAGGCAGCCCTGGGCAACGGGATCACGGTACCCTTTGCAGCAGGTAAGTGTGGTAGCAGGGGGCTGGCAAAATGCCGGGCCACAGGTTTTCCCAAGGTAAAACTGGATGTGAGAGAGCGATCCCAGCCCAGCTCAAACAGGCATCAAGGTGGGAACCAGGGGCCAAAGGGGCGGAGGGTGCAAACGACCCGGCGTGCAGAGGACTCCCGCCGCAGTCGCCGGGCTGGGTGCTGAGCGGCCACGCGCGCTCCTCCAGGGCCGTCACAGGAGATGTGGGGACAATGATGACCCCTGGGCGCGAGTCAGCTGAGGGGGTGTCTCCAAGGGACAGTTTGAGGAGACGGTTAGGGTGGATCTGCGGTGACGCCCCAAATGATGGCTTGTCCTGGGTGACTGAGGATTCAGTGGATGGCGGAACTGAAAGGATAGGACTGAAGATGAGGTTGGTCCAGAGGGTCAAGCAAGACCGAAGGGTGGGGCTGACGGGACAAGGGGGGAGGGCTGAAGGGAAGGGAGGGCGCGCTAAGGACTGGATAGGCGAGCAAACTGAGGGCCTTTCTCCCAAGGGATCATTTGGAACGCGAGGACAGCGGATCTCCGGGACCTCGCCTGCCCCAAAGACGCGTCCTACCTGGTTTCTCGCCTCGGCGTGGTCCTACCGCGCAGGAAGCGGCAGCGTCTCGCGCCCTGCAGGGGCCGCGTTGCAGCCGGGACAAGCAGTCGTCCCCCTTCTCTCAGACAGCTTGGTAACGCCCGGTCCTCCCCTGCAGCTGTGGCGCCGATGGTCCGATCTGAAATGCCCTCATGCCGCCCCTTGGGATGGCCCGTCGTTCGGCCCGCTGTGCCAGTGGGGGTGCTCGCCCACCTCCTGGCACCCTCTGCATTGAGCGCGGCGAGTCACGCGCAGTGCTTTCCCGCGAGGGGAGCCGCGGCGCTTCTGCCGTGGCCCCGCCTTCTGCGGCCTGTGCCCCGCCCCTTCGGGGTGGTGCCGGCTAAGTGGCTGGGCTGTGCTGGAACCCAGAAAATCCTCGCGCGCGGCTTAACTGGCGTGTGGAAGGCAGGTGCATTTAAGCATCCGCCATCGCCTAAAGGAGCGATTCTCTGCCTGACACCGCAGTAGAACCTCTTGGGAAAAATAGCAAAACAAAACTAAAGCCTGACCTCAGCAGAGACCAATTGACCCAGAAGCACGGGTAGGGTGGAGTAGGGGTTGGGTGGTGCCCAGCCTTGATATTTTTAAAAGCACTCCAGCATAGCCAGGATGAATAAGCCTGGTAAAGTCTAGAACGGAACAAAGACTGTCTCCTTTGGCCAGAAATTTAATCAGGTTCTTCTGAGTCGGCCCTGGACCAGGCTTGACTTTGGGCTTCCCTCTTTGTCCTTGTAGAATGCAGTTTGAGCAAGAATCCTATTAAATCAGTTTATTGGAAACTCTCCGCTCTTGATATCTGACCGTCCTTGGTATTTATCACCTTGGCCTGCTTTCAGCAGGAATTCTGTTGAGTTGATCTACCAAGAATCCCCCTTTCCTCTGATGTTTCTTCTTAGTAGTTGCTATGCTCATGTCCCTCCAAAATTCTTATGTTGAAATCCTAACCCCCAGACATTAGTAGGGGGGGCCTTTGAGAGGTGATTAGGTCATGAGGATCTTGCATGATTAGGATTAGTAGCGTCACAGAAGATATCTCATGGAGCTCCCTAGCCCAGTCCTTCAGATGGGGAAGTAGCTGACCAGAGAGCACCTAGTGGCCAGGCTGGCACCTTGGTCTGACTTATAGCCTCTAGAACTCTGAGAAATTTGTTTATAAGCTACCCAGTCTGTAGTGTGATGTGTTTTTTAGCCATGGCATGCAGCATGCAGGACCTTCGGTCCCAACCAAGGACCAAACCCCGGCCCCGTGCCTTAGGAGCACAAAGGCTAACCACTGGACCACCAGGGGAGTCCCTGTGGTGTTTTATTATAGCAGCCAGAATAGATGAAGCCTGTAATTTTTCAGCCACTGACCTCTACCCTGCTGCTTGGCTAATAAATTATCACTTGTCTTTGTTGGGATCTGAGTTGAGCTCAATCTCTTCCCCACTGCAGCACCTCATTGCGGTGGTTCCTATAGCAAGTCCATGATCCCCGGCCCACTCCCTACCCTCCCCCCTGCCCTGCCCCTGCAAATAAAGTTTGCCTTATCATCTTTAACAAGTGTAATGAATATTTTTTTCTTTATCAGAACTCATGTGCTTCCTGCTCCCAGGCAAGTTGTATGTGAGACACTGAAGACTGTTGTCTTCTTGTATCCAAAGGGGGGTGGGGGCAGGTGACCTCACTAGGTTCCATCCTCTGTGAAAGAGAGTCTGAGACCCTGTGCTCTAGGCACTCCCAGGCTTGTTAGGTCACAGTCAAGGAAGCAGATAAATGTCATATTGTGTAATACATCCTCAGGCCTCACAAAAGTCATGTGAGCTGAGCTTTGAATAATGAGTGGGAGGTAAAAGGTGTGGGGGAAGCATGTACATAAGAACAATGGGGCAAAGCAACTGATATGATCGAGATGTGGGACCGATGCAGAGAGTATAGCAAAGATGGTCAGGGCTATGATAATGAAGAGCCTTCCATGACAAACTAAGGAGCTGGGACTCATCTGGTAAGCAGTGGAGAAATACTTTATCTGGAGGCAGGATGGTAAATCAAATATGAATTTTAGAACTACAATTCTGGGGGCAAAATGGAGAGGGCTTTAGTCAGGGAGACCAGTGAAAAACTGCATGTTTGTGCAGATAAAGGGTCCAGGGTGGGGTCTTAGCCTAAGTTAGGCCAATTGGAACCCTTTCCCTGAGAATTTGGACTTCGGGGAGAAAGAATTACACTTTTACTCATGGTTAGACTTACCATGGAAATTTGAGAGTGGTGTCAAATTTTACTTGTCAAATGGCCTGAGTTGCAGAAAAAAACAATTTGCTGAGAAGTATCAGTTTGTTGCCTAGAGAGGAGTCAAGTGAAGATACAAAGAGACTACTCCCCAGGTTCTTGGGGCCTACAGTAGCTGATTCCACTTCTCACTGAGGCCGTTTAACTCTTACCCTGGGTTGATGATGCATCCTTCTATCCATTCATAGTCTTATTTTTGACCTCAGCAAATGTGGGTTACTTCCTGTTATTTGTGTTAAGGGATAATTTTCAAAAAGTTAAAATCATGAATCTTATACAAATATAAAATAAAGCCATATTTAATTCACTAATTAATGAGAAAACCAGTAAGACACTAAGACTGGTTCACAAGGGTATTTGACTTTTAGAAATGTAAATTCTCTTCCAGACAAAATTAATTTGCATCACTGAGAGAAGGAATTATTTGCTTTGTTAAAGGCAGAAATATTCTGCAATATTATCAGTATTTGAACAGATATGAACTTTATTAACCTCACTCCAGTCACAGTGTGGATACTGAATTAGAGGAAAGAGACCAGTTAGGAGACTGTGGTAATTGTGATGAGAAATGGGAGGGTGTGAATTAGGGCAGTGGCTGAGGGGTTAGATCTGAGGATATAGATTCAAGAGACATTAAGGGTATAGACTCTATAGGAATTAACGATTAATTTAATGTGTCACTGGGGGTTGGAGGTAAAGAAGAGCAAATAGCCTCAGATGACTCCCAGGATCCTCCAAATGCTGAGTTTTCTCCAGAACCCTTAGTACACCTCAGAAGATTTGGAGCTAGAATTACAGGGAAATGTTGGATCTAGGACAATGCTCCCTTGTTTCTCTGTTTCTGGCAGTGGTAAATATGGTCTTTCCCGAAAAGTTCTTAAAGATGCAGGATGAGCCAAATCATCCCATGATCTCTCCCTATTCCTGAGACACTGTAGATGAGGAACAAGTATAAACCTGGCCTATGTACGCTAGAATCACCTCTCTGGTTTTGCCTTTGGCAGTTATTCCATCTAGTGCAAGTGAAAAGATCTCATAACCCATCCAACTTCAGAAAACCCCTCAAGGGGTGCTCTTCTGAAATGAAATAATGTCTCATCTGTTTCTCTTTATGTTTTATTATTCTCTCTAAAAACCAGACACATTGCCCCACTCATCTTCATACTTACAGCAAGTCATGACCATTTCTCTTTCTGAAACTATATGACCTTTTAGCAACTATTCTCATCACTGACTTAATTTCTCAGAATTCTAATTACAAGAAAGATAACATAGACTGGGGTCACATATCCACTCTTGGCCAACTGTGGCTAGGACTAGTGGAGTCAACTGGCATGGACACGACTCATCCTGTCACCAACAGCTGAGTGGGAAGAGCCAGTAATCTATGGATTTAGCACTGTTGAGTAAATCAAGGAGCTTATTTGACAAACCAGTGCCTGCATCTTCTGCAGCTAACCCACAGAGTCCTTTGGTTTTATCTTCAAAATGTATCCTCTACTCATCCACTTATTTCTTCACTGCTTCCATAGTCTAAGCCACCACCATTCCATGCTTAGACAATGCAACTTCCTCCTAAATAGTCTCTCTGATGTCACTTTTACAGTCCTGTTGCCCATAGAATGGCTTAAACAATCTTTTCAAACTGGCTTTAAAGTCATCCACTGCATCTTATCATACCTCTCCAACCACTCTCCTCTTTGCTCATGATGTTTTATCCACATTGGACTTATGTTTCTTACATACAAAGCTTGCTCCTATCTTAGGGACTTGAATGTCCTTCCATTAGATTTTTGCAAAGCTAGATCCTTTTAGTCATTCAAGTCTCATGTCACATGTTACTTCCTCAGAAAGTCCTTTTCTGACCACCAGAAAAGGTGGTCAGAAAGTTAGCTACCCCTCTCCAATCACAGTCTTTCACTGTTAAACAGCCACTGTCGTATCTTCATAGCACTTACTATCTGAATGATCTTGGTTACTTTGATACTATCTCTTCTTCTAGAAGGTAAGCTCCATGATAGTAGAAATCTTTTTTGTTGTCTTTCACTCTATGCGCAGCATATAGAACAGTGCTCAGACATGGCAGACACTCAATAAATAATTGTATATGGATGAATGTGATAGAAGGCAGTGTGTGTGTGTGTGTGTGTGTGTGTGTGTGTGTGTGTAATTGGAACTCTGAAAGAATGGCATTTGTGGGGTCAGTATCAGATTCTTCACTGTCTGAACCATCAAGGAAGCCCATAACCATGAAACCATTTTATATTGTCTCCTACTCTTTTAACCTATTGCATGAGACTTTATGAATTTTCTGGTCATTTTAAGGTAGCAATCAGTACTTGTTACTTTGAATATTTAAGATGCCTGAGGTAATGAAAATATTTTTTAAATTTCATACTTTAAAATTAAAGATTTTCTTATCTCTCAGCTTGGCCCTATTGCAGATGGTGCATGTTCAGTGAGGCTTAGTAGATGTCTAGCGTTCCTCACTTATCTCTTTTCCATGCCCTAGTCTGCTAATCTTCTTTCTCCAGTGTTTGAGCAGGGTGGAGGGAGAAGAAGGTTCTTACTTGACTAATACTGTCACAAACTAGTTTTAGTGTTTGGCAGGTATCTAAAATCATTTGTTTTTTGACAGAGAATTCTTTCTTTGTTGGTGTAGATATTTCTCCTATACCAGTTTACTTTAAGGTAAGTGAATTCAGCTCCCCTCAGTCAGTTCAGTTCAGTCGCTCAGTCGTGTCCGACTCTTTGTGACCCCATGAATCGCAGCATGCCAGGCATCCCTGTCCATCACCAACTCCAGGAGTTCACTCAAACTCATGTCCATCGAGTGATGCCATCCAGCCATCTCATCCTCTGTCGTCCCCTTCTCCTGCCCCCAATCCCTGCCAGAATCAGAGTCTTTTCCAATGAGACAACTCTTCGCATGAGGTGGCCAAAGTATTTCAGCTCCTCTAGCTAGCTGATCACTTATAGCTCCTTTAGAAATCTCTGCTGCTGCTGCTGCTAAGTCGCTTCAGTTGTGTCCGACTCATAGCGACCCCATGGACTGCAGCCCACCAGGCTCCTCCGTCCATGGGATTTGCCAGAGTACTGGAGTGGGGTGCCATTGCCTTCTCCATAGAAATCTCTAGGCAGTTAAAAAATCAACTTTATTGAAATATAATTACACAATAAAATGCACAGATTTTAAGTTTGATGAGTCTTGACAAATGTATACATACACCCATGTAACCACTTCTGAAATCAAGATATAGAAAATTTACCTCATGCTCTTAGACAGGCAATCAATCCCACCCTCAGGCAACCTTCTATCTATTTAGAAATATCCAGGCATTTGACACCATATCTCTTGCTTCCTTCTGGGAAGTCTCCTCAACCTTTCAGATATTCTCTCCGACGAGATAAAGAAACCCTAACTAGGTTTCTTTTATAGCTCATATCTGATCTATGGGGAGCACTCATGAACCACTAGTCCTGAAAAATAATGCCAATCTTACCACCACTATTAATATCTCCTCTTGCTTTGCTGTAGAACAGATAGCTAGCTCTTCTCTCACTTTTGAGATTTTCCAGGCATGAGTCAGGCATGAGTTCTCTATATTCCCCCCACCCATTAACTGTGGGCAAGTTATTTCCTTATACTCTTTCAAAATTGAACTAGGGTGTGACTCAAAGCCCACTAGTAATTCTCTCCAAGGATACTTTTCCAATGTCTGAATTTCTGGCCCTTTTCTCAAGGTGGGTAAGGAATTAAGACTTTGAGACTTTTCATATCCCATTTTTTGGCAAGTCTTACATGGTTATCTAAAACTTCACCTTGGAAAGAAGCAACTGCTGTTTTGGATCCTTGAAACAAAGTCATGTCCAATTCTTTGTGACTGAATGGACTATACCCCACCAGGCTCCTCCACCCTATGGAATAGGAATCCCTGTACAGAATTCTCCCAGCAAGAATACTGGAGTGGATTGCCATTGACTCCTTAGTAGAGACCAAGACTCAACTCTCCCAAGATGCATATGAGCCATCAGGGAGGGTGCCAAATGTTCAGGAGTTTGGTGGGATATTATTGACCTGAAGGGGTGTCAGTTCTTGGGTCAAAGAGAAGTTCAGTTCAGTTTAGTCCATCAGTTGTGTCCAATTTTGTGACACCATGGACTGCAGCACATCAAACCTTCCTGTCCATCACCAAATCCCAGAGTTTACTCAAACTCATGTCTATCAAGTCAGTAATGCCATCCAACCATCTCATCCTCTGTTGTCCCCTCCTTCTCCTGCCTTCAATCTTTCCCAGTATCAGGGTCTTTTCAAATGAGTCAGATCTTCGCATCAGGTGACCAAAGTATTGCAGTTTCAGCTTCAGCATCAGTCCTTCCAATGAACATTCAAGACTGATTTCCTTTAGGATGGACTGGTTGGATCTCCTTGCTGTCCAAGGGACTCTCAAGAATCTTCTCCAACACCACAGTTCAAAAGCATCTTCAGCGCTCAGGTTTCTTTATAGTCCAACTCTCACATCCATATATGACTATTGGAAAAACCATAGCTTTGACTAGATGGACCTTTGTCAGCAAAGTAATGTCTCTGCTTTTTAATATGCTATCTAGGTTGGTCATAACTTTTCTTCCAGGGAGTAAGCGTCTTTTAATTTCATGGCTGCAATCACCATCAGCAGTGATTTTGGAGCCCCCAAAATAAAGTCTGCCACTGTTTCCACTGTTTCCCCATCTATTTCCCATGAAGTGATGGGACCAGATGCCATAATCTTAAGTTTTCTGAATGTTGAGCTTTAAGCCAAGTTTTTCACTCTCTTTCACTTTCATCAAGAGGCTTTTTAGTTCCTCTTCACTTTCTGCCATAAGGGGTGTCATCTGCATATCTGAGGTTATTGATATTACTCCCAGCAATCTTGATTCCAGCTTGTGCTTCATCCAGTCCAGTATTTCTCATGATGTACTCTGCATATAAGTTAAATAACCAGGGTGACAATATACAGCCTTGACATACTTCTTTCCCGGTTTGGAACCAGTCTGTTTTCCCATGTCCAGTTCTAACTGTTGCTTCCTGACCTGCATATAGGTTTCTCAGGAGGTAGGTCAGGTGGTCTGGTATTCCCATTTCTTGAAGAATTTTCCTCAGTTTGTTGTGATCCACACAGTCAAAGGCTTTGGCAAAGTCAATGAAGCAGAAGGAGATGTTTTTCTGGAACTCTCTTGCTTTTTCCATGATCCAGTGGATGTTGGCAGTTTGATCTCTGGTTCCTCTGCCTTTTCTAAATCCAGCTTGAACATCTGGAAGTTCATGGTTCACATATTGCTGAAGCCTGGCTTGGAGAATTTTGAGCATTACTTTACTAGCATGTGAGATGAGTACAATTGTGTGGTAGTTGGAGCATTCTTTGGCATTGCCTTTCTTTGGGATTGGAATGAAAACTGACCTTTTCCAGTCCTATGGCCACTGCTGAGTTTTCCAAATTTGCTAGCATATTGAGTGCAGCACTTCCACAGCATCATCTTCCAGGATTTGAAACAGCTCAACTGGAATTCCTTCACCTCCACTAGCTTTGCTCATAGTGATGCTTTCTAAGGCCCACTTAACTTCACATTCCAGAATGTCTGGCTCTAGGTGAGTGATCACACCATCGTGATTATCTGGGTTGTGAAGATCTTTTTTGTACAGTTCTTCTGTGTATTTTGCCATCTCTTCTTAATATCTTCTGCTTCTGTTAGGTCCATACCATTTTTGTCCTTTATTGAGTCCATCTTTGCATGAAATGTTCCCTTGGTATTTTGAATTTTCTCGAAGAGATCTCTCATCTTTCCCATTCTGTTGTTTTCCTCTATTTCTTTGCATTGATCGCTGAGGAAGGCTTTCTTATCTCTCTTTGCTATTCTTTGGAACTCTGCATTCAGATGCTTATATCTTTCCTTTTCTCCTTTGCTTTTTGCTTCTCTTCTTTTCACAGGTATTTGTAAGGCCTCCCCAGACAGCCATTTTGCTTTTTGGCATTTTTTTCCCATGGGGATGGTCTTGATCCCTGTCTCCTGTACAATGTCACAAACCTCCGTCCATAGTTCACAGGCACTTTATCTATCAGATCTAGGCCCTTAAATCTATTTCTCACTTCCACTGTATAATCACAAGGGATTTGATTTAGGTCATACCTGAATGGTCTAGCAGTTTCCCGTACTTTCTTCAATTTAAGTCTGAATTTGGCAATAAGGAGCTCATGATCTGAGCCACAGTCAGCTCCCGGTCTTGTTTTTGCTGACTGTCTAGAGCTTCTCCATCTTTGGCTGCAAAGAATATAATCAATCTGATTTCAGTGTTGATCATCTGGTGATGTCCATGTGTAGAGTCTTCTCTTGTGTTGCTGGAAGAGGGTGTTTGCTGTGACCAATGTGTTCTCTTGGCAAAACTCTCTTAGCCTTTGCCCTGCTTCATTCCGTATTCCAAGGCCAAATTTGCCTGTTACTCCAGGTGTTTCTTGACTTCCTACTTTTGCATTCCAGTCCCCTAGAATGAAAAGGACATCTTTTTTGGGTGTTAGTTCTAAAAGGTCTTGTAGATCTTCATAGAACCGTTCAAATTCAGCTTCTTCAGCATTACTGGTTGGGGCACAGACTTGGATTACTGTGATATTGAATGGTTTTCCTTGGAAACGAACAGAGATCATTCTGTCGTTTTTGAGATTGCATCCAAGTACTGCATTTTGGACTCTTGTTGACCATGATGGGTACTCCATTTCTTTGGAGGGATTCCTGCCCATAGTAGTAGATATAATGGTCATCTGAGTTAAATTCACCCATTCCAGTCCATTTTAGTTCGCTGATTCTTAGAATGTCGACGTTCACTCTTGCCATCTCCTGTTTGACTATTTCCAATTTGCTTCAATTCATGGACCTAACATTCCAGGTTCCTATGCAGTATTGCTCTTTACAACATTGGACCTTGCTTCTATCACCAATCACACCCACAACCGGGTATTGTTTTGCTTTGGCTCCATCCCTTCATTCTTTCTGGAGTTATTTCTCCACTGATCTCCAGTAGCATATTGGGCACCTACCAACCTGGGGAGTTCCTCTTTCAGTATCCTATCATTTTGCCTTTTCATACTGTTCATGGGGTTCTCAAGTCAAGAATACTGAGGACTTCAACTTGACTAGAAGCTTTAGGGGTTAAGGAGTTGCTGGTTTGAGGCTCAGTTGTCTCTGATTCTTTGCGACCCCATGGACTGTAGCCTACCAGGCTCCTCTGTCCATGGGATTTTCCAGGCAATAGTACTGGAGTGGACTGCCATTTCCTTCTTCAGGGGATCTTCCCAACCCAGGGATCGAACCTGAGTCTCCTGCATTGTAGACAGATGCTTTACCGTCTGTGCCACCAGGTAAGTCCTCAGCCTGGGGACTGTCATCAATGGCCATGCTATACCTCCTCAGGAGATACTCAGACACAGTTCTGTCTCAGTCTCTGTGAGGTCTCTGGGTCCTGATGCACACAAAGTATGTTTGAGGTTTCTGAGCATCTCTGGTGGGTATGGGGTTTGATTCAAAATGCAATTTCACCCCTCCTACCATCTTGCTGTGGCTTCTCCTCTGCCCCTGGATGTGGGGTATCTGCTCAAAGTCACTCTTCAAAGAGAAGAGAAGGAGGCAAAATCTTGAGCTGTCCTACCAAGGCGAGAACAATCTCCATTCTTTTTCTGGTCCAGAAACTCTCCTTTGGCTTCTTATGACCAACTGTTCACAGCTGCCTCCTCCTTTTGGTATCCAGGCTAGCGAAAGACTCACCCTGAATCCCTCAGATAAACCTGGTAAGGGCGCCTGGGTGAATATGCTTGTGCCGGGCCCTGGCAAATTTTATGGTTGCTCTGGGTATGGGAACGATTATTAGGTCCTTCTTTTCTCTTCCTCACATTCCCCCTCTTCAGCCATTACTTCTTTAACAGGAGGGAAAGGGGCAGGGCACAACTTTTGAAAGAGTTCACATAACATAAACCAATTAGAATCAAATGGGATCAGGCAAATCTAGATCTTGATCCTCAATCAGCAAGTGAAATGACACACCCAGAAGTGCCATGACAGTTCCAAGGCACTGTTGAGAGATCAAGGAAAGGGTAGTGGCCCAAATCCTGGAAATCTCCAACCCTTCCTCCAAATAGTCAGCATCCTCCCACTCATTAGCATATTAAATTGCCCAGCCTATGAAAACTAACCATGCCACATTTAAAGGCCACATTCATCTTCTGCAGTGGCCCACACTCTGTCTGTGGAGTTTGCTTCTTTCTGTATCTGAATAAATCCACTTCTTACCTATCACTTTGTCTCTCACCAAATTCTTTCTGCAATGAGATATCAAGAACCTGAACTTCATTAGGTCCAGAAACCAGGTACTGTGGGTTTTGGCTGGGTTTGAGTCCCAAGCAGGGTTTTGGCTGGGTTTGAGTCCCAGCCATGTGGGTTCAAGTCCCAAACTGGGTTTTGGATGGTTCGAGTCCCAGCACATGGGTTCGAGTAGAAATCTGTGGTAAACAGTTTCACTTCCACATGTACTTATCCAGATTAGAACTTGGAAGGGTTGGTAGAGGGAGGCCTGACATGACTTTTTCTTGAAATGCTGTAATTCTGACAGATGTCTGGGCTTATCCTTTACCTTGCTTTGCCTTACCGGGGCACAGCCTTTTAGGGAATGAAAAGGCTGAGCCCCTGGAGTGAGAGTGGAAGTGTGGTATTACACTGGTTTCCAGGGGCTCTGATCTCTTCTTAAGTTGCATAAATCCAAGAGAGGAAGAGGCTCTAATGGCCTCTAATCAGGAGGCCATGAGTGACTGTGTTTCATAAAAACAGGCCTGCAAAGTATAACTGGAAACTAGATCCTGAAGGATAAAATTCACATTGAGGGGACAGGTAAAAGACAGTTTTAGGAAAAATAAAAGGTAGCAGATTTCATTTACTTACTAATTGAAAAACATTAATAATCCAAGCATTAGCATTTTGCTTAGTTATTCAAATTAAAAAATGAAACAATTGTTATCCTCAAGGCAATCATCATGGCCTAGCAGAGGAGAAAACCACAGTAAAATAGGCATGTAAATGATACACAGTCAAATCATGGGAACCAAAAATAAGAAAAATGTGTAAGGTGGTCTTTTGCAAGGAAGAGGCATACAACTCAGAGTAGGGAATTGGGTGTCAGTGAAGGCTCCCAGAGGAAGCAACTAAAGCTACCGAGTTTGAAGATCAGATAGACCTTAGCTAGACAAAGGAAAGAATGTATTCTAAGAGGAGAGAACAGAAAGGGCCAAGGCACAGTGGCTGCTGAAGATAGTGGGACCTTTGGGGGAATTGCAAATAATTTTGTACATGCAGCACAAAGTGATAACGAAGCTGGAGAGGTAGACACGCCAAGGCAGGAAAGCTCTGATGATTCACTAATGGACTTTAAACTGGCAAATGACATGATCTGATTTGGATTTTTGAAAGATCATTCTCTGTAGTGTGGATAACGGATTGGGAATAAGCAGAATCAGAGGCAGGGAGATCTGAGAGGAGGATGTTGGCACAGTCTAGGCAAGGAACAATGAAATCTATGGGATTGGGAACAAATATGAGGAGAAAGACTTAAAGATATTTCTAAGACAAAGTGTATGGAACTTGGTAACAGGATAGATTGGATTAGAGGAACGGAAGGGAGCTGTCTAGAAAGACTTCAAGTTTTTTGGTTTGAGCAACTGGTTGTTAGTGCTATCAGGAAAACAAAAATAGAGAAGCAAATTTCAATATTCTTTCATTTTATTTATTCATTTATTCAACAGATCTTTATTAAAGACCCATTATATATTGTGCACAGACAGGTAAATTAGTGATTATAATGCCTTGTGATAAATATCACTGATAGTGACATTTATATACAGGGGATACATCGGACAGACATATAAAAGTCACACTGAAGAATTAGGGTAAGCTCTTACAGGAGACAGTGCCTAATCTGAGTGTTTATTTATTTATTTTTAAAAAATTGAGGTAAAATTCTAACACAAAACATTCTCATAACCCTTTTTAAGTATACAATGCAGGGGCACTTGGTACATTCACAATGTTTTTCAACCATTACTTCTATTTAGTTCCAACTATTCTGAGTTTCTGGAGGATGACTAGAAGTTTGCTAGATGAAGAAGGGAGTAGGGAAAGCATATTAGGATACGACAACAGTATGCTGATGACAAGAAGGCCAGAAATAGCATGACTGGAGTGAATGCAGATGGGGGAGAAGTAGAAGACAACACTGGAGAGGGCCCAATAGTAAAACATGCAAATTCTACCTAGATCCTGAGGCGTGCAAGACTCTTACAGGATGCTCAGCTGGGGCTTGACACAATCAAGTTTGCAGTTCAGAAAGATGACTCTGGAAATGGTACTGGTGATACTTTAGACAGGGGAAAGCCAGAAAGATGAGTGGGGAGATTTTCTGCAGTAATCCAGGTGAGAGACGATCCAAATATGAACAAGGGCAGTGGTAATAAAGGAGGGAACTGAAAGCAAGGCAATGGAGATGCTGAATTTATATTACTTGATGACTTATTAGACATCAGACTATACAGGAAGAGTATAGTATTCTGCCTTGGGTGATTCGGATGACAGTAATGACATCCTGGGGTGAAATTTGGGAGGAATATATTTAATACAAGTTGGTGAGCTTCCTGAGATTCAGTTTGATAAATGAATCTGGACCTCAGAAGAAAGACCTAGGATAGAAAGTGAGTTGAGAATCTTCTTTTTATTGGTAAATAAAACCATGACGTTATAAGAAGTCACTCAGCAAAAGTGTACAGAGAAAAATGAGCAGAGAACCTAGGGTTGAGCTTTGGGAACGAATATTTAAGGTGTGCAAATAGGATATAAACATACAGTTAAAAGATGCTGAGGCCAAGAGAGAGTTTAGTAACAGGGGGAAGAAAAGTGGAATGGAAGTAAAGAAGTAGAAAAAGAGTGGGGGAAGGGAAACACTGGTCTCATTTGAAAGGGGTCAGGTGTCAGGAGTCTACAGACTGATGCTATTGCTTGGCTTGAGTTACTATCACTGGGGCCCCAAGAGACCATGCAAATCTTTCCACTCCAAAATAAGCAGTTTATTACTTATCTATAAACTTATTAGAAACAGTTTCTCAAGTACATACAATTTATTCTCAAAGTAATTTTATGGAATGAAGACAAATGTTCACCAGTTATGGCTTATGTTCCTCAAGAAAAGATTTTTTAAATCCCCTACATTTCCCCGGTCCCAGTTCTGATGCCTGAAAAGGTGTCAGTTCTTGGGTCAAAGAGAAGAGAGGGTGGCAAAATCTTGAGCTGTCTTACCAAGGCAGGAACAATCTCCATTCTTTTTTTGGTCCAGAAACTCTCCTTTGGCTTCTTATGACCAACTGTTCACAGCTGTCTCCTTTTGGTATCCAGGCCAGCAAAAGATTTACTCTGAATCCCTCAGATAAACCCAGTAAAGGTGCCTGGGTGAATATGCTTGTGCGGGGCCCTAGCAAATTTTATGGTTGCTCTGGGTATGGGAAAGATTGTTAGATCTTACTTTTCTTTTCCCTTCCTCTCATTGTCCCTCTTCACTCAGTATCTCCACATGTGCTTGTCCAGATTAGAACTTGGAAGGTAGGGGGAGGCCTGACATGACTTTTTCTTGAAATGCTGTAACTCTGACAGATGTCTGGGGCTCTTTCTTTACTTTGCCTTGCCTTACTTGGGCACAGCCTTCTAGGGAATGAAGAGGCTGAGCCCCTGCAGTGAGAGTGGAAGCGCAAGTTTATGCTGGTTTCCAGGGACTCTAGTCTCTCCTTATTAAGTTTCGTGAATCCAAGAGAGGAAGAGCAATGACTGCCTCCTTTGGGGCTTCCCCAAAGACCTCTATCTTTTATCATGAGAGCTGTTTCTCTTGGGCAATTTGGCCTTCACGGTCTTGCCGGAAGTGATGAGGGCCCCAAAGCCCTGTTTGTGGGAAAATGCGTAGGCAGAGCGTCGAGAGGCTGTGTGTTTCAGTTTGGTCCGGATTGGGTATGGCAGTGGATGTCTCATGCAGTGATGAATTCTGTCAATAATCTACAGTCAGAGCATGGGGGACAGGATTTTTATCCACAGAGGCAAAGGCTAAGACGGTCATGAATTCTATTTGGGTAGATTCCTGTTGCACTCACCTGGTCCACGCTGACGGGCCAGAACAGCGGTTTGAGAAACTGGTACCCAATCACAGGCAACATGCAGAGGATTATGCTGAGGACAGCACTCAGCCACATCTGTGGCAGGTTCAGAGTGTTCCTGGCCACACCTGTAAACAAAGAGCCACAAAGGGAAGGCGGGACCAGAGCCTGGAGGGAGGGGGCTGCCAGCCTGAACTTCAGTCCAAAGAAAGAAGTTACTGATTTGGAAACAGTTTAGTCTCCTGAGAAATAATATAAGTGCTAAAGGACTGTACTGAGGTCCTTGATGTAGCCAGTCACTGTGAATTCACATGTCTTTGTCTCCCTCTAAAGGCCAGGCAAGGCAGCAGCGGTGAGGGTAGGTTCTAGGAGTCCTAGAGCACTGACCGGGACACAAAAATGGGATAGGGGGCTTTGGAGGGGAAAAATGAGTGGCTTGACAAAAAACAGGAACCAGTTATACAGAGTAACATCTGTCTGTTATTTTGTCCTCATCAGAGTGGAGATTAACAAGGGGAAAATTAATACAGGAGCTAAGAAGGCATTATGTCATAGTAGGAAGGACATCTGACTGGGAATCAGGAGGCCTAGATTTGAGTCATTAAAAAAAACTTCCAGTCTCTAAATTGGTGCAATAATTCTTGCCCTGTCTGTCTCTCAGTCTGCTTGTAACGCTCAAATTAGGTAAGAAACTTAAAAATATCTTAGAGACTCTAATAAGGTAAAGTATTTTCCCTAGCTAGATTTTGAGTCCTTTTAGGGCTGAGATCATGTCTCAATCATATCTATATCCACGGAGTCTAATACATAGGAGTAGCTGCTCGGCAAACATTTAATAAACAAATAGACTTGGTTCACACCCCCACCCCCAGCCCCAGCCCCAGCCCCTTGCCACACTGGGCAGAATATTACCTAGGAACTGGAAGGTGTCGGGGAACAATAAGCATAAGCCATCGCTGTACAGGAAGAATAAGATGCAAAAGTAGAAACCCAGGCTACCCCAGGTGAAGACATGGCTAATCATCGTCCAGTAGGTTGTCTCCAGCGAAATCTGAAAAGCACCCTCTTATGTACATTAGTCTACAACTCAGGATCTATCAGTCACCTCCCTTCTCCCATTTCATAAAAGGGGACACTCCCTTCCTGCCTTCCCTCCCTCCCTTCCAGACAGGCTCCCCACGCAATCCCCTTACCCCACCACCAGCCACACCTGCATTGTGACCACACAGAGCAAGGAGGTCTGCACTATCAGGGAGAAGGACTGGTAGTCGGAGATCTCCTTCCCATCCTGGCGCACTGAATTGTAAACAGTCCCCATAGGGATAAAGAACAGCACAAAGGAACTGTAGATCCCATGCAACAAACACTTCACAAATTCCTTCTTGTTGAAATACAGGTTATGCTGGCCTGGCTCATACAGCTCTGGGAAGCGTAGGCTCCATGTTTCATTCACGTCCTGGAAGCACCAGAGGGTAAGGAGGAAGGCTCAGGGTCTCTCCAAAGGTCCCATCTCCAGCAGAGTAGAGGCTTCTCCCCTCACTGAGTTTGCTGTTAGGCTGCCTAGGAGATTCCTTATGGATTACTTGAACAGAGCAGTGACCAGAACCTTTCTAAAGCCCTACTCTCTAGGCAGGGATATACACGGTGGAAGAAAGCTAGAAGGTCAAGATGGGGCGTTAAGAAAGGGGGCAGTTAGGATTGGGAGTAGAGGGAAGGAAGGACCGGAGCTTGGGTGGGGAGGCACCTGGGACATGAGTCCCTAGTTATAAGTGCTCCTTTGGCTGAGTGTTCTGTCAAAAGCCAGTGGGAGGCAACAGGAGGCCAGCGGCATTCAGTCAGCCCATTAGAGGTATTTCTGTTCTGTGATGCTCCTCCCATTCCCATAGCCACTGGGGAACTCAGCTGAGGGAATTGTCTATGAGGATGACATGGGACCATCTTCATCTCCTAAATCTAAAACTCTGGGTAACAAGGATTGAGGCTTGTTTTGAAAGGTTGTGGATCCCTAGATTTAGATCACTGAAGCTGTACAGGACTGCTGAATGACAGAACTCATCGTCTTGCTGCTCTGAGGCTGGCAGCTACTTCATGGAGAGTTTCCTTCCTACCCTGATGGAAACCAGGAACCATGATCCCATGATGTCCTCTTTCAGCCACTTTATTTCACTTTGGAGGCTCCCTTTTTGTTCCAGGTACCCAGGATTGGAGGTTGGGTAGAAGAGGGAGGGGTAGGGCACCAGCACCCTCGATGCCCAGGGAAATTTCCAAGAGGACTAGGCAGTATCCCCAAGGCTGACTCCCTATGATTTGAGGAATCATACCCATACTCCAAGCTTGGCCTTGAGGATTCTCGCGTAGGCCTCACTGCACTGGCTTATCCCATTCTCTCTTTATGGGTCTATCCTTTCTGGAGCCCCTTGATTTACCTAGTCCTGCCCCAACGACTATTTCCTTCCACTTTTGTACAGACTCCATTTACTGCACAGCACAATGTCTGTGTTTCTCTCTATGAAGAAAAACTTGACACAGGAGAATTTTGGTTTCTACAGCCGATGATTATTCTCTGTGGCAGAGGATACTTTACTTTGTCCAACGATACCTCTCTAGGTGGTGAGCTCCCTCCCTTGCTCTAGAAATGATTCTATTTGCATTTGACTTTGGAGCCTATCTCTTGGCTGCTGCTGTCCTCTTCATTCCAGGGAATATTCTTCGAGGGGCCAGGGGCTTCAGCCTTGACTAAGAGGTTTGTTGCTTACCTGATCAAACAGACTCAAGCCCAGGACAGGGAGGGAGGTGTAGATCAGGTTGTAGAAAGTGATAAACCAGGTATCATAAACCGTCTGGAAGAACACCAAGGAGATTTCTTAGGAGGTTTCTCTTTTCCAAAGTCTCAGCTCTACCTCCCAGCTTTAAGAGAACCCCTTCTGCCCTCCACCTGCCCATCACTGTGATAACCTAGAACATGGTTTGGATTTCTGAAATCTGACTGAGAAAGCTGACTGCAGACTCTGGTCCCTGGGCCCTAGGCTGTGGCAAGGCCACATTACACTTGTTTGGCCAATCTGATGAGGCTGATTTAGACCAACTCTACCATGACCTGTACTGCTCCTCTCTGCATGGAAAGGACCCAGAGTGGCTGCTAGGGAACACTGAGTGTACCCCTGCAGTCCCAGGCATGTAAGCCTCTGTGTTCTTTATCTGCTTTACGGCATTCAGTAGCTCCTATAACCCTGGACACCTTCTAACACTGGCAAGCAGAACAGACCCATGAGCCTTACAGTAGGCTACTTTCTTTCCTAGCCACAAGAGGTCAGCAGTAACATGTACATATACATACACCTCCCATAAGCCAGACTGGTGTTACTAGACACTAGGGGCAGACAAGCTCACTATTGTCTGCTGACTGGTCTGTTTTCCTGGAGCCTAAGGTCACAAAGGTAATAGAGATCTCCCAAGATGATCGTTCCAGAGGTTGCTTCTCTTTGGGAATCCTGAGAAACTAATTATAGGAAAAAGGGAATTCTCATAGAACATCAACATCCGAGGGTTGCTTCTCCCCACTTCTGTGGAGATTTCACACTCAATAGAGCAACAACAGTGTTTGGCAGGGTGGTATGTCTGGGTGAGGAAGGAGAAGTAAAGAGAAGCTGTGTTTCCAAGTGTGGCTACAGGTAAATGCCAGAACTGGCCCGTCTGGCAAAACCCAAAGGCCTCCTGAGGCTTAGCCTGTTCCATAAAGATTACTCTGGATCCTAAAAAACTCTCAGATCCAGGAATCTCACCCCCACCACCCCCACCTCTATTACATATGTTTGGAAATTCTAGGTCTCTATGTCATGGGAAAGATGAAAATATCTTCTGGGAGAGTTCTGTGGGTAGAAAGAAGTCAAGGCTGAGTCAGAGCCAGGACAGAGTTTAGAAGTCTAAGGTTAAGTGCAGGGTTAGGAGATGGGATCATCATGGGTGAGGAGTAAAAAGGATGGATGGTGCCACATCATACACAGGTCTCTAGAAGTGAAAAAGGGTCTGAACTGGCTGAAGCGGAGGAAGATTAGAGAAGACCCACTTGAACAGAGTGGATAATGCCATTTGAGCACTTACCTGTGCAGAGAACCCGCTGTAGAAGGCATACCAGACGTGCACCAGCGTGAAGGCAAAGTTTTTGTAAAAGAAGTAGCTTAGAAACTTGCACATGCGATTATAGGACCAGCGGCCATGAACCAGGAGCAGACGCTGAAGATAGCGAAACTGGGAGAAGGCGTAGTCGCTGCTGAGCATGGCCTGCATCCCCTCCTGGCCACTGATGCCGACCCCAATGTGGGCAGCTGCAAAGGAACCCCAGGAAATTCTCAGCCTAAGAGCTTGCTCTCTGGGTTCCCCGCCTGGGAAGTGTGCGATTAAGGCTGAGATCGCGTTTCATGCACCTCTTATTTTACACCTGAAAAACACTGGTAGGCCCAGCTGAAGCGGTATTTACTTAATGGAGTCTTTTCTGCTTAGTGGATTTCCCTTCCCCCACAAGTCAGAAAACAGCCCCTTCATTCACACTTTGTTTTGGATGCTGCCCCTCGAGATTACCAGGTATGGCTAGCATTATTGTAGATGTCTGTCCTTGATGGTCTTTGTACTTACTATAGCCATCTGGGCTCTCCCCTACTGCCAAGATCCTCAGGTAAAAAATTTCATGTTATCTCCTGAGGCCACTTAAAGATTCAGGATGGATATCAACCTAACACATTGTTTATTTATCTAAGTTCATCTAAGGAGCTAAACTTCAACTGTTGGGAGAACAGTGATGGACATACTTTGTTAGTAAGAAATTAGTTCTTCAGGAAGATTAAGGTGTCTTTTTCTGGATAAAGCAAGGGAGACTCGGGTTCAATCCCTGGGTCGGGAAGATTCCCTGGAGAAGGGAATGGCTATGCACTCCAGTATTCTTGCTTACAGAATTCCACGGACAGAGGAGCCTAGTGGGCTACAGGTCATGGGATTGCATAGAGTCAGACACGTCGAGCAACTAACACTTTCACTTTTATGCTTGATGGAAGATAAGACCTAAATTTCTAACAGTTTTAATTGGCCTGTGGTAGTATAGATTAAATTCTTTGATCCTCTGGTACATACCTATTATACTGCTTAACAGAATAACTAAAACCTCTGAGGCCCTAAAAGTTAAAGAAGTTCTAGAAACTGGAGAAAGAGAGCAAGAACACTTCCTAGTGTTGAAACTGAGGCTGGCATATATGTTAGTGTCTTCAGTATGGGAGAGAGGTTGGGCTAGAGGACCCCTAGGTGTGATCATAGCTCACAGAACTATAAGCTGCTGGAGGCTAACAGCGTTCAGCTGAAATTAACACCAGTTTCAGCCATTTGCTTCTATTACTCTGAAGCATCAGTAAGTTTGCTATTCTTCTCCAGCCAGGGGAGTCAGGGAAAGCTCTTGGGAATAATGCCTCAGAGAGGAAAAGATCCCTGGATCAGGTTGCACAGCTAATTCCCTGGTTGGGCAGCCCTGCTGTCTGCCTAACATTGCTCAACTCTACAGCCTTCAAGAAAGGAACCAACCATGACTCCGGTCCCAGGGTCCTTTCTGTGGGCTTTGATGCCATCTCAACAAGATGGGTGTTGTGGTTGCACAGCTTGTTCTCTGAGTATATGCTTGTGTTCTTGTTGGAGCCATGGGTATCTGAGTGCATGAGTTACATGCATGAGTCTGAATGTGTGTGCACGACTGTATGTAATGCTGTATAAATAAGTGGGTACTCAGGTGCCAAGGAACATGAATGAAGTTGCAACACAGTATAAATGTACAATACATACAGGAGATATGCAGGAGAATGAACCAGAAGCACAGTGCCACGCACATCTGTTTTGCCCATGAAAGAAGGAAAGGGTGAGCCCATGGCTAGGCACTACTGCCCCCGAGCCCTCACATGCCTTTGATCATGCTGACGTCATTGGCCCCATCCCCGATGGCCAGCGTCACCGCCTTCTTGTACTTCTTCACCAGTTCTACCACCTGGGCCTTCTGGAGGGGCGTCATCCGGCAGCAGATCACCCCCTTGCACATGCACGCCGTCCGCAGCAGTTCCAACTCCAGGTTTCCTTCTAGAGCGTGGGCCTGCAGCGCCAGGACACATCTACATTCCAGGCTGCCCCAAAAGCTCTTGGGACAGAACCTTCCTCGGCCCTCTCTTTCCCCTCCATTCTCCCCTCTCAGGCAGAGCTGCTCCCAAGATGCTCCATTCCCAGTGAAGCCAAGCCCCCAAGTCAGTTCTAGGCATCCTGACCCAGCTTCCAGTGGGAAACCATGAGAGTCTCTCACTGGGTCAAATTGGTTGACTGGGTTATAAGGCCCAGAGACCTTTTGGAGGACCTGGTTCTGCTCACTTCCCCCCTTCCTCAAGTAATGGGCCACATCAGCAGTGAAGAATTTGGAGAAGGAAGGAATAAGCCCTTGGCTTCTCTTTCCTCATTACTCCTGCCTAGAGAAGGCCAGGGAAAGGTGTCTGACAGGGAGGGGGGACTAGGGTAACTCAAGGAATAGCAAAAGGATCTTGAAATTTCCCTGAAGTGGGTTGGACCTAGGAAAAGAGCTCCTTGGAAGAAGAGAACAGAGTTGTAGATCTGTGTTGCCCACCAGACTGTAGCCATTGATGATTAAGCCATAGCTGCCATTGGGCACCTCCTCAGGTATTTTGAAGTGTGTCTGGGGCTTTGTGGTGAGGTAACTGTTTATGGGGTCTGATTCCAGTAGAGAGCCAGGTTTCATCTTTTCCCTTGCTGACCTGTAAGCCAAGAGTGATGATTAATGTCTGACCAGAAGCCCTAGAGCTTAGGAAGGAAAAGGTGTCCCAAAGTGAAAATGGGCCAGATGGATGCAGAACCTCTGCAGAGTACCTCCCAGGGCCTCAGACGCAACCATCTTCTGAGACCCGCCCCCGCCTTGCGTGTTATCTACACATGACACTTCTCCACTTCCACGCACTCCTTGAGCTCTAATGCTTCTTCACAGAATTCTCTCAGATATTTTAGGATTTTTGTTTTGCCCTCCCCCACTTCTTCTCTGTCCCTTCTGGTACTGTGGGAGGCATACTGAGGGAAGAGATGGGTGGGAAATCTTGATTCCAGTGACAGGCTGTGGCAGTTCGTCCCTCATACCTGAGTTCTCCTCCAACAGTCTCACCATTGTTGCCTTCCACGATAAATATCTCATCCATCTCATCCTCGAATATGTTACAGGCATAGGCAATGTTCACAGCAGTCTCTGCAGGGCAAGGGGGAACACAGGTCGCATTCGGCTGGGACGGGGTCTTTACAGTTCACAGGCATAAGGTGCAGACACATGGGCTGCAGACCCCATGTGTCCACATTTGCCATGGATGCATTTAAACATGTTTTTCATGAGTCAGTAGAGACTATATTCAAACATCCACAGGACAGACTTGTAAGTTACCAATCAATAACTAGGATCATTCTGGCTTAGCTTCCTCTAGGAAGCTTTCCTTATTACTTAAAGCAATTCCAGTCTGTACTCACTTCTCCAGGCAATCTGGGTATACTTCCTTGAATAGTACTGTGCCCATTTCTATGCGAGATTTTATGGGGGACTGAGATATATTTAGGCTGTAGCATTGGTCAGGCAAGGAACTCCCCTTACCTTGCTTATCTCCAGTTAAAACCCAAATTTTAATTTTGGCTTTGTTCAGGGTGAGGATCGTCTCAGGTACTCCATCCTGCAGCTTGTCTTCTATGGCTGTGGCCCCTAACAGCTTCGAACAGAGATATCAGAGAGGGAAAGGAAGAGACTCATGGCATTTTGTTGTTGATCAGTCGCTCAGTCATATCTGACTCTTTGTGACCCCATGGATTGCAGCACGCCAGGCTTCCCTGTCCCTCACTATCTCCTACAGTTTGCTCAACTCATATCCATTGAGTCGATGCCATCCAACCATCATCCTCTGTCACCCCCTTCTCCTCCTGCCTTCAATCCTTCCCAGCATTTAGTGGTACCCAACAACTTGACGGGCACCTTAGTATCCTCTTTAGTAAGCTGGCTCTGTCCTGGCACGAGGGCCTCAATGGCATAAAACTCACGACCTTCTGCCCTTCAACAGACACACTTCTTCAATCACACACTGACATCAAATTTAGAAACAGAATATAAGGAATCAAAGAGGGAGAAGACTGACTAAGTCGTACATGAAGCTTTGTGCCACTTCTAAACCCTCTGTTTCTCAACACACTTTTCCCTCTCCCTTGCTTTCAGAGCACGTTTCCCGGCTTTGGTCTCCAAAAGTGGTGTGTCTCAGACAAGGGATGCCCAAATCCAACTCTAGCTTTCCAGCTCTAAAAGAGTTCGGATGAACTTCATTTGTTTGTATCTACTGAGAGTTTCTAAGGTTTTCAAGGCCTTCCCCACACTAGATCAAAAGCATGTTAGTCCACACCATGCCTTCTTCTCCGTGATATCCTACTGATCACAGGGATGGGCACCAACACTGAGTCTGAGGAACTGATAGACGGACAAACTACTGACTGATTGCTGCTGGGCCTCTAAAAGGACAGACTAGAAACACTCATCACAGAGCTAACAATGGAAGGAGATTTGTGACCTTTGGCATCTCTAAATTTTCCCATTTAGTAACAGCAATTTCTCTTATTTTTATGAAACTAATTTTATTTATTTATTTTTGGCTGTGCTGGGTCTTCATTGCTGTCTGGGCTTTTTTCTAGTTGTGGTGCGCAGGCTTCTCACTGTGGCAGCTTCTCTTGATGAGGCGTACGGCCTCTAGGGCAGGCAGGCTTCAGTAGTTGCAACACATGGGCTCAATAGTTGTGGCTCCCAGGCTCTAGAGCACAGGCTCAGTAGTTGTGGCACAGGAGCTTAGTTGCTTCATGGAGTGTGGGATCTTCCCTGATCGGGGATTGAAACCATGTCTCCTGCACTGGTGGATGAATTCTTAACCACTAGACCATAGCAATTTCTCTTTTTATAGCAGAGCCTGTATCAATCTGGTCAAAAATTCTGGGGTCATCCTTAACTTTTTTTTTTTTTTCATTTTTAAAATTTATTTATTTATTTTTTTTTAAATTTTATTTTTACTTTATTTTACTTTACAATACTGTATTGGTTTTGCCATACATTGACATGAATCCACCCCTCTCACCTCCCACTTAACTTTTTTTTTTTATCATATTCTATAATCCACCAGCAAATTCTGCTGGCTCTACTGTTTAAAAATGTACATAATTTGACCATTTCTCACCACTTCCACTACTTCCATCTGATCCAAGCCATCATCATTTCTCTCTGGTACTACTGCAGTTACTTTCTACTTGGTCTCCCTGTGTCTGCACTTGCTCCTTTACAGCATAATCCCCACATGGCAGTCAGACTAATCATTGTAAAAGCTATCACATCGCTCCTCTGGTTGAGCTCTTCAGTGGTTTTCCATGTCTCATGTAAGTCTTATACCAGCCTGTCAAGACCTGCTACTGCTTCTCTGTTTCAGGTCCTTTTAATCTCTCCTCCTTGCTTACACTGTATCAGTCATATCAGCTGCCTTGCTCTTCAACTAACAAATTAGGTCTGCTCCTGTTTCAGGGTCCTTGCTTTTACTATTCCTTCTTTCTGGAAAACTGACTCCCCAGAGATCTGCTTGGCTTGCACCTTCTTCAAATCTCTGCTCAGATGTCTTTTTCATAGTGAAGACCAAGTGCCTTTTTAAAAATAGCAGTTATGCTCTGTCTTCTATAACACACACACATGCATGTGCTGATACTCCCAACCTTTCTTCCTGGCTTTATTTTCTTCCACAGAACTGTCACCACCTAACATACTATGTATATATATTACTTTTTGGTCTGTTTTGTCTACTACTACATGCTCAGGGCTTAAAACAGTACCTGGCACAGCACTTAATAAAATATTGTTGAATGAAAGAGTGAATACTATTGTCTTGATTACTCCATCAATTAATTCTGGATTATCTAATTTGTACATCATCAGACCTTGATTTCTTCCAGCTTCTGTGGACATCTTTGGGATAAGAAACACTGCCGAAAGATGAAATTTACAACCAATGCCTTTTTCATTATTTATGGATTACAAAGATCCATGATATCCTGAGTCAGCTTGGATTCCAGTATCCAGAGACAGCCTGAACCTATGATTTGCTGGAAGGCATTCTCAGAGTCTCTGTTCAGTCTCCCAACTGCTCCCCTGCCCCCAGTCTGTCCCTGATTTTTGCACACTAACCATAAGGTCTCTTTCAATCTCTTCATAGACAATTGATATTTTATTTTCCCGGTTCTCCAAAGACAAGCAGGCTTCACTGTGCTTCTTGCTCCAGTCCTGGAAGAATGCACTGTCCAGTTCTCGGTAGGCCAGCATGAGGGTGCGAAGGCCATCACTGGCAAAATCCTGGAAGACATGTGTATGCAGAGTGGACTTGGGCTGAGACAGGGCTGAGTCAAGGAATAACAGACTAGCCCCACAGGCTCCCTCTGCCCGCAAGAGAGGGTTTATTGCCTAGTATCACAGGGCTACTACCTAGCCTAACCAGAAAACACCTGTTTTCTTAGTCTGATGTCCTAAAGATAAGGCCAGCATAGCTGGGTATAAAGTCCGAGAATACTTCTGAGAGACAGAAGATTCTAACTTCTACCTATGGTTAGGTAGTTTGCTATGACCATGGTAAAGAATGAAGCCTTCAGATTTCTTCTAAAATTGGGATAGTTAATTCACCCTCCACACAGGAGATAATGATGTTTATAATATGAGAAAGAAGGGAGTAACAAAGTAAAAAGGAATTTTATAAAAAAATAAGGGTGTTACTGTTGTTTTTTTTTACAAGCATACATTCATTTATTTTCGTTTCTCCCTGCCTTCCTTCATCAAGTATTCAGTGGGCATGTTAAATAGCAAATTTGTGTATCTGTCTACAGCTGGTTGGTTTCCCAGGTGGCTCAGTGGTAAAAAATCCACCTGCCCAAACAGGAGATGCGAGTTCATCCCCTGGTTTGGGAAGATGCCCTGGAGAAGGAAATGGCAACCCACTCCCATTCTTCCCTGGGAAATCCCATGGACAGAGAGGAGCCTGGTAGGCTACAGTTCATGGGGTTGCAGAGAGTCAGACATGACTTAGCAACTAAACCATCACCATCACCTACAGCTGGTTGGCTCAGCTGATTAGTCACAGCCAAGAATGCTAATGAGGCCACTGCTGAAATGCCCTCTGGGTAAGTTAGTACCTTTTGTTCTTTGGCCACCAATGTATCCTGCTACTGCTGCTGCTGCTGCTGCTAAGTCGCATCAGTCGTGTGTGACTGTGCAATCCCATAGACGGCAGCCCACCAGGCTCCTCCGTCCCTGGGATTCTCGAGGCAAGAACACTGGAGTGGGTTGCCATTGCCTTCTCCAATGCATGAAAGTGAAAAGTGAAAGTGAAGTCGCTCAGTCGTGTCTGACTCTTTGCGACCCTATGGACTGTAGCCTACGAGGCACCTCTGTCCATGGAATTTTCCAGGCAAGAGTACTGGAGTGGGGTGCCATTGCCTTCTCCTAATGTATCTTAACTAACCACAACTATCTTGCAGAAGTATACCCTTGGTTACAAGGAAAGCAAGGTGACAGTGTGGGTAGTTTGGGGAACAATCCATATCTAACTGAAAGTGGGTTAGAAGCAGACTTTGTGTGTTGAGAACGGCAAATGAATAACAATTTGAGCTTTAAAATAATTCACTTTGGCATCATAAGACCAAATAGAAACAGAATTTATCACCTTGATATTTTGTTATTAGTTCTCTGTATAACTCCTGAGTACTTCATGTTAGCTGTCAGATAAAAATAACATCCAGGAATATCTGTAGGGAATCCTATCTCTTTAAAAAATTAATTAACTTATTTGGCTGCACCTAGTCTTAGTTGCAGCATGTGAGATCTAGTTCCCTGACCAGGGGTTGAACCCCTGGTCCCCTGCACTGAGATCGCAGAGTCTTAACCACTGAACCACCAGGGAAGTCCCAAGAATCCTCTCTCTTAAATCTCTTTACTGTTGACAGGTGAAGTGATAAAAAAGAAGCCTGAGAGATGATCTCAAGAGATTTCTTACAAAGGAAAAATCTTCATAGTGCTTTTCCTAATGGTTGTACCAGTTTATATTCCCACCAACAGTGTATGAAGGTTCCCTTTTCTCCACATCTTCACCAACCCTTGTTATTTCTTGTCTTTTTGATAATTTAAAATAGAATTACCATATGATCCAGATCCAGCTATTCCACTTCTGGGTATTTATATTTATCCAAATAAAACAAAATCACTAATTCAGAAAGATACATGAACCCTTATGTTCACTGCAGCAATATTTACAGCACTCAAGACATGGAAACAACCTAAGTGTCCAATGATGAGTGGAACACTACACACTCATAAAAAGTAGAAATCTTGCTATCTGTGACAAATGGATGGACCTTCACAGTATTATGTTGTTTGAAATAAATCAGATAAAGACCAGACACCATATGATTTCACTCATATGTGGAATCTAAAAAACAAACAAATGAACAAACAAAACAAAAACTCACAGATAAAGAGAACAGATTAGGGGTCACTAGAGGGGAAAGGAGTTGGGGGGTGAAAGGGGGTCAACTGACAGGGATGGGTGATAACAAGACAAAGTGGTAATCACTTTGAAGTATATGCAAGTATCAAATTATAATGGTGTATGCCTAAAACTTATTTAATGTTACATATGAATTTTACCTCAATAATATAAGTACATATATGCACATATATATTCAGGAATTAAAAGTATACATCAGCCATTTAAAAAAAGAAGGAAGAGATACGGCAGAAACTGATCTTGCATGGTGTACTGATAAGAGGACTTGGCAAGCTTAACAATACATTGACAGATTCTTAATCCGTTCAACAAATACTTTAGCAGTCTATCCTTAACATTATTTCCTACATATCTCTTACTTGTATGTTTTTCTTTTCCCTTGTGGGGGGCAAATTGGGGTTCTGGGGTCCTGACTGCTGCTTGTTTTGTGTGATCTGTTTGCTGGATTCCTGTCTTAGAGAGCTTGGAGCTGTGCTTCTGCATGGATGGGTTCTGGAACTTGACTCTTACAGAATATTCTGTGGTTAATAGACTAATGTAGTCAGGCTGCACTATGGGTATCTGTTAAGGTTGGTCAAAAGTGGGTTAGATCTGAAAAAAAAAAAAGTTCCAAAAGATCTGAAATGGTTTTATGATTCCCCTTTGAATCCAGTCTGTGGAAATGCTGAGAAGATACCCTAATTCATGTAGCTCTAGATGGTTAAAAGATAAGGGAGGTTTTCAGAGTAGCCTATAACACACACACACACACACACACACACACACACACACACATACACACACACTGAAGAAACAAAACTGTAACCTCAGGAAACCAGTATGAGAGTTGTACTATGAGGGACACGTCAGTGGTTTTTTTCAAAAACTGGAGATACAATGTTATGTACCATAAAAATCACCCTATTAAAGTACATAATTAAGTGTAATATACAGGTACACAATTAAGTACACAATTATGTATAATATAATGTATATGTATATATATGTATACATCTGCAATGTGGGAGACCTGGGTTCGATCCCTGGATAGGGAAGATCCCCTGGAGAAAGGAACAGCTATCTACTCCAGTATTCTGGCCTGGAGAATTCCATGGACTATACAGTCCATGGGGTTACAAAGAATTGAACACGACTCAGCAACTTTCACTTTCTATGTATCTATATGTATATATACTGATAAAGTTGTGCAACCATCACTACTATCTTAATCCCAAACATTTTCATCATCTCTGAGATGATGAAACCCCATTACCTATTAGCAGTCATTCCCATTCCCTTTTCTTATAGCCCCTGGTAACCACTAATCTACTTTCTCTTCTACAGATTTGCCTATTCTGTACATTTCATATAATGAAATCATAAAATACTGGCCCTTTGTGCCTGGCTTCTTTCACTTAGCATAATATTTCCAAGATTTATCATGCTACACATTGTAGCATGTATTAAGTATGTCATTCCCTTCTGTGACTGAATATCATTCACTGTACAGATTTATCACATTTTATTTACTCATTCATCCACTGATGGGGATCTGGGTGGTTTCTATATGAATAATGCTGTTATAAGCATTAGTGCACATGTTTTTGTGTGAATGTAAGTTTTCATTTCTCTTGGGAATATACCTAGGAGTGGAACTGCTGGGTCAAATGACAACTCTGTGCTTAACTTTTTCAGGAAAATTGCCAGACTGTTTTCCAAAATGGCTGCACCAATTTACATTCTCATCAGCAATGTGTGCAGGTTACAATTTCTCTATATCCTTGGCAGTACTCATTATTATCTGGTCATCTGTTTGATTTTAGTTGCCTTAGTGATGTGAAGTAGCATCTTGTGATTTGATTTGCTTTCCCCTGATGGCTATGACATTGAACATCTTTTCATATGCCTATTGACCATTTGTTCTCTGATTTCTGACTATGTGTTAATGTAGGGCCATGCCAAAATGTCCTAATAAAATAGAATTTCCTCCAAACTATTTCTTCCTTAAAATACTTCTCTGATCTGCCTCTTCCCCCATCACATCCCTTGTCCTATTCCCCCCTCCAACCCTTGATATATCCAGGTTTAGGGGTAGAAACCTCAGTGAGCATGAATATGGTTTTCCTTTCTAATGTTAGCAAACTGGAGCCATTCTCTCTGTTACATCTCAAATCCCAGAAGGTGCAAGTGGAGTGGGGCAGGTAGGTACCCGTGGGGATTCTAACCCTATAAATAACAGAGGATGGTGTCACACAGTCACCTACGCAGTCCAGGCCTGGTGATTTCTGCTCCATACCTAAAAGCAGTCTGTTCCTGTCATGACTGGGCCAGGAATCACAGAGTGAACTGTCCTGATTGTAGTAAATGTTCCTACAACACATCCTGGCCCATTCAACTCCTCACTGCAGAAGCTGGCAACTTGGTCAATGAGAATCCCACAGAAGGAGGTAGTTTTTACTCTTCTCTCAATTAAAGAGACACAGATACCAATCCACCTCATACTGAAACACGCTGACACGGGGACACACATGCGGACACACATCCAGATACAGAGCCACCTGCTGCTCTCCTGCCCCGAAACCTGAACACTTACATCTAGATGGTCCATGGTTACGTCTTTGAGGGATCCACAGGATGGATGGAGGAGCTGACAGAGGATCGTGTCTGCACCCTTGCAGAATAACAGTATGCGATTTTCAGGTGTTCTCACTGAAAATAAGCAAAGTAAGCAAAGTAACCACATGGGTCCATTGTCACAAGAACATGTTGGAGCCACTGAAGGATGGCAGAAGGCTGTTCCCATGATGTTTGTTTCTGATACCACGGGAGGCTAAGCACTCAGTGAGTGGTCACACAGGGTGAATGATGAGGGCTGGTGAGATGTGAGAGAAGATCTTTTGGAACCAGTTTTTCCATGGGTTCAACATCACCTATGGAAGACTGATACAGAATCACATTTAGCTTCTCAAGTCCAAGTTCCAGACCAAGGCCCATATCTAGTGAGGACCAAGGAATAAAAGTGACCTTCCTCTTCAGTCTGAGGCCCAAACTAAGAGCAAGATAGTATGAATTTCCCCCATAATGTCCACCCCCATTTCTCATTCCAAGTTCAGGCTTTATGAGTTTATTCTCCATTCTTATCTTGGCTTTGAAAGTTATGACAAGTCACTATTCAGGATCACTAAATAAGGGGCTTAGCATGTGGTTGTTAAGCTTATATATGTGTATAGAAGGAAATATAAAGAATTATGAGAGAGAAAGTGGGAATGGCTGTGTTTGTATTTGTGGCAAGAGTGCCTTGGAAATGGCATGTGGGTGAGAGAAAATATTTGTGTGCAGACAGAAAAGAAAAATCAATGTATGAATGTATATGAAAGACAGAGAAGGGGAGAAGACTGACAAGGAGGGACACCCACCAATAACTGACATCCTCTTGCGCGTATTGCTGAAGTCCAAGATAGCCAGCAGTTGATAGATTCTTGTTTTCCCCATTTCGACTACCATGATTGTCTCAGACGTGCGGGAACGGAATACAAAGCCAAAGTTCCTGGCAGCAGTGACCAGGGCACCTTCATCTGGGGACTGAGCCTGGTAAACCAGCTCACCTGGCAGGAGACAAGAGGGGAGCCAGAGCCCATAGAGATGTGCGGATGAAGTCCACCCAGAAGTTAGACTGTCTTCCAAGTGGCTGACACAAAGATGGAGCCCAGGAGGGGCATCTTTCTTCAAAATTTCCTCATAGGTCTGACCCTAAAAGGCCAGGTTGCATAGAACAGGTCAGTTTCTTTTTTCTTTCTAATATTTTCACCTCATTTCACAGACCTGAGTTAGTATTATAGAGGTACACAGTACATGTACACAAACAAAACAGGTAGCTACTTTCTAAGAGGGTAAAGGTGGCTCAGGAGGTTGTTAAAAATGGATGACCCAGAGGGATGGTACGGGGAGGGAGGTGAGTG
The DNA here is from genome assembly GCF_032405125.1 of Capricornis sumatraensis. NCBI lineage: Eukaryota > Metazoa > Chordata > Mammalia > Artiodactyla > Bovidae > Capricornis > Capricornis sumatraensis. The sequence goes on along the minus strand of NC_091074.1, from coordinate 67,767,598 downwards.
GGGGGTTCAGGATGGGGAACACGTGTACACCCGTGGTGGATTCTTGTTGATGTATGGCAAAACCAATATGATATTGTAAAGTAATTAGCTTCCAATTAAAATAAATAAATTTAAATTAAAAACAAAAGAAGGTTCCTGGGTCTGACCCAAACTACTGAATCCAGAATCACAAAATCTGGGAGGACAGCCCAGGAAATTGAATTTTAACAAATCTCCTGAGTGAGTCTCAGGCAGATGGGTCTATGTAAAGTGCCTCTGCATAAGACTGGCTGCACTTTGATGAACACTGCTACAGGTCACAAGACTGATGGTTTAGTATACAATTAAAAAATATATATGAATGAGTATTGTCGCCTTTGAAACTCTCATCCTGGGAAGCTAAATGATTTACTCTGTTGAATCAATCTTTCAACCTGATATTACTCAAGACATTTCTGGAACTCTTCTTTTAGAATACCTCCATAACCTGAGCTATATTTTGGATTATTTCTCTTTTGAAGGCCAATTTAATTTTGAAAAACAATTATGCACCACCAAAATATTATACTTGAGAATGATGTAGATAAGGCAGTATAATTTTAGGTCAGACATAAAATGTGTCCATGGGATAATAAGACTATTTTCTTGTGTGTTTCCTACCTTGTCACTCAAGGAAGTAAACAAAGGTAAGACCAAATATGCTTCAAGTCATAGCAATTTATTGCTATATCCTCAGACCTGGAGAGGCCTTGGTGCGGTGGGAGCTTATGCGGCCAGATGACACAAGATTTGGGTTCTTATCCCATGTTTGCCTTTCTTAGCTATAGGATTTTAGTCAAGTCACTTAATTTCTTTTAGCTTCAGCTTACTTCGCTATAAAACAAGTATCATTCTTCTTATTCTGCAGAGGGCTGTCGTGAAGACTGTGAGATGTAAAATAAATGAAAGCAACTTGTAAAATTATAAAGTGATGTAAAAATATAAAGTGTTACTCATGGTAGTATTCTATTAAGTCAATTATGTTGACTTTAAAAGATGTGATTTACTTGGCTGCCTAAATTCTTGTTTGTTAAGGAAAAAAGTCTTTTAAATTTAAAAATCAGTCATTTCTCATTATTTCTAAAAAAGATTTCAATAAATTAATGGATGACGTTGTATTTGGTGACTGAAGAAATTAGGGTATATGGGGATACATTTAAATTGTGAAGCAACAAGAGGATGACAACTCATCCTTTAGGAAGTCTTGTCAGAGGTAGTGGAGTTGATCTGGACAATAAATTAGTCAAACTCTGTGACAGAACATTAGAGAATTTCAAGTTCCCCAGATAGCACCAAGTTTGATCCCTATCCAATGACTGAATCTTCTTTAAGATCAAGAGGTTGTTTTCTAACTTGAATATATCCAGGGACTAGGAGCTCACTACTTTCCTTGACTATCCATCCCATTGTTGGACAACTCTCCCTATGTTGGACAACTCTCCCTATTACAAAGTTCTTTCTTAGATTAAGCCATTACAAATGATATCAACCCCCACCCCCAAATCAGCCTAGACTCGACATTCTCAGTCAATGAGGCCTCATGATTACTCACCTTCTACTTTCTCTTCTGATATCACGGTATGACACAATGAGAGTGACAGGAAAAACAAATGTACCCAGTGATCTCCCCTTTTCACCACTTCGACCAAAGTCTTGTCATAAAATGAAAACTTAGGATCAGCCAGTTTGTTGTAGGAGAAGTCAACCTTTTCTCTTTTCTGGAACACATAAGCCAGAATGAACTTCTCAACAGCAGCTTGATACTTTATAGAAGGTTAACTGATTTAGGGGCAATTTATGGGATGTGATGAGAACTCTCAGGAGGATGGGAAAAGAAAAGCAAGATAAGTGAGAGAGATCCTGTGCTGGTTTCTGAGGCCTTTGTACTCTGACCTGGACCATCCATTCACTCAGAAAAGATCCATCACACAGGAGAGAAGCTGAGGACTTCCTGGCAGACCCTTCTTGCCCCCTTTCAACTCCAGCTGTCCTAAATGATCAATGGGCATCTTCAGGCTCTATTCTTCCAAGTCCCAAATCCATGACAAATCAAACCTGAGGATACCAGAGGTTAACTGTTCCCTATGAGTAAATGGTTAAGTCTTGTCTCTAGCTGTCCTCAACCTGATTTGGGGAGCTGGGGAGGGAAGGAGTAAGGTACAATGATATCCCTGTGTTGCACTATTCCTATTTTAGCCCACAAAAGGGCTAGAGAGGAATATTACAAGATAGAGGCAAGGATGTATAGCAAGGAAGCTTCAGTATAGACTTCTCACTCACAGACTTAATTTTGAACCATTTTACTTGACCCATCAGCACCCCTGACTCCTTCCTGCCTCTGGTCCTCAAGGTTATTGATCTTGCCTCAATCTTTAGACCTAATATTCACTACCATTTTCTTGGCTATGGGCTTGGCTCCTTTAAACGTTGACTGTCATTCATTTCAGGTAGGCTGCTGGTAGCCACCTTGGGTAGACATTCTTTTCTGGCTTCAGTTTGGTCCCAAGACTCTCTTATGCCTATCCTGGAGTGCAGCGTTGTTAACAGACTTCTCCAGGCCATACCAGAACTCTCAAGGATATATAACCAGTTTTTCGTAGTTGTGGTACTATTACACCAGAACTGGGCTTGGCCCCAGTGTGTCAAGTACAGACACAATTGTCCTGCTTGGTGATAAGTTGGGGAAACAGTAGTCTGTAGTGGACTATACTGGCTCTTTTCTCTGTCCCATCTAGAGGGTTTTTTGTCATGATAGTGAGAGAGTATGGTCAGATCCAGAGCCAAGTTCTAAACCTGGCCAAACACAGAATTGCGAGTTCTGGTAAGTTTGTGGGTTCAGTAATTTAAGATAACTCATTACATAGCATCCTCTGAGGCTTTTCTAGAACTGGGCTCTTGTACTGGTACATTCTTTGAGACTAGAAGCTGGTGAGTGATGAGAGAGAAGTTGGAGAGGTAGGTATGAGGCAGATCCTGCATTATCATATTATATGCAATAGGGAACCACAGCAACTTTATGCTGAGAGTCATATGATCAGATAGTCCTCTGGTAGCACCATGAAGAATATATTGGAAGTAGCAAGACAGGAGGCTGGGAGACCAGTTAGTAGACCACTCAGTAATTCACAAAAGAAATCATGAAGTAGTGACAAAATAAATATTAAATTCAGGGCATGGTTTGAAAATGTTTTTGACAAATTGACCTGGGGATACCTGAAGGGCATACAGGTAGTAACAAAAGCAGGTACATATAGTTTTGAAGCTCAGGTAAGAGATCTGAGTTAGTTTCTAATCTCCTGTTACAGACAAGTAATGTTTGAGAACACCAGACCTAGTTGGGTACAAGACTGAGGCAGGGATGGTTTGGAGCTGCAGTACAGCATGATTTAAGAGGTATTATTCATGAATTACTCTGAAATTGGAAGTCAAACATTCAGTTGCATAAGACTGAATGGCAAATCCAAGTCCCAGACAAAAGGATGGAAACCAGATAAGAGGAAATGAATACAGAATAGAGGGTAGATGATACAGTAATGAATTGAGGAAGCTCTTTGAGATGCTGTGACACAGCTATAGTTATCATAGGATATCTTTAGCCTTGGTCATGAAAGGGGAAGGAGATAAAAAGGGTCCCTGGATACGTGGATTTGGAGTTCATTAGTAAGTAGGCAGTAAGGTCAGTAAAAACATGATACTATAAAGATGGAAAAAGAGGTACAATAATAGAGCCCTGGGGGAGAAGGGAGTGAGATATGGTAGAAAGCCTGAGGGTGGTGAATTTGGGAATAGCTAATAAAAAGAATTAAGAATTAAACTGACCATAAATAGATTAAAAAATTATCCAAGCGGCCCTGGAAACCCAAAAGAAGTTGGAGTCTCTGAATTTGCAAAGGTTTTGTGATCTCCAAAAAGTACTTGGCATTCTGAGATTAGAAACAGAGAAGCGTAGATGGCTTGATTAATTCAAGATTGAAATTTATTGGGAGATCAAAGAGGGGGAAAAAAGGGAGGTGTTGAAGATGCTCATGATCTTGGGTACAGATGGGGGAAAGGAAGCAAAGTCACAAGGGATTGATAGACTGGAGAAAAAGGAGAACAGAGAGTGTGTAAATCTTCCTAGGATAAGAAAGTAGGTACGCTAGGAGTCAAGTACGAAGAAAACTGGAGGAATAGGTTTGTGACCAGAGATCACGACAAGGGAGTTTACAATTTCATAGTACAATTCTGGATGGTGACATGATGACCCAGAAATGGATGATACAGATTTTTTTTTTGAGTCCAAGAAGTAATCTGAAAGATAAATTCTTTCAGACACCTGAAAGCATCTATGGTGCTAGATCTCCCATAAAGAAACCAATACCACCAAGATGACAGCAGGGACTAGGCAGAGAGGGAAAAAAGGAAAAAGGTTCAAAGTGCTCAGGATGAAGTGGAGAAGCCAGGAGATCTGTAAATGTCAACGAAAGGAAGAGAGAGGAGGAGAGCCAGAAGGCATCACAACACATTGTATCACAGGAAGAAAGATTATATGAGGGAGAAAAAGTAATAGTTTATAAGTGGCACAGGAAAGAATGTCCCTGGTGGTCCAGCGGTTAAGAATCCACTTTCTAATGCAAATCAAAACCACAATAAGGTACCATTTCAAGCCAGTCAGAATGGCTGCTATCCAAAAGTCTACAAGCAATAAATGCTGGAGAGGGTGTGGAGAAAAGGGAACCCTCTTACACTGTTGGTGGGAATGCAAACTAGTGCAGCCACTATGGAGAACAGTGTGGAGATTCCTTAAAAAACTGGAAATAGAACTGTCATATGACCCAGCAATCCCACTGCTGGGCATACACACTGAGGAGATCAGAAATGAAAGAGACACGTGTACCCCAATGTTCATCACAGCACTGTTTATAATAGCCAGGACATGGAAGCAACCTAGATGTCCATCAGCAGATGAACTGATAAGAAAGCTGTGGTACATATACACAATGGAGTATCACTCAGCCATTAAAAAGAATACATTTGAATCAGTTCTAATGAGATGGATGAAACTGGAGCCTATTATACACAGTGAAGTAAGCCAGAAAGAAAAACACCAATACAGTATACTAACGCATATATATACAATTTAGAAAGATGGTAATGATAACCCTGTATGCGAGACAGCAAAAGTCACACAGATGTATAGAACAGTCTTTTGGACTCTGTGGGAGAGGGCGAGGGTGGGATGGTTTGGAGGAATGGCATTGAAACAAGTATATTATCATATGTGAAACAAATCGCCAGTCTAGGTTCAATGCATGATACAGGATGCTCGGGGCTGGTGCACTGGGATGACCCAGAGGGATGGGATGGGGAGGGAGGTGGGAGGGGGTTCAGGATTGGGAACACATGTACACCTGTGGTGGATTCATGTCAATGTATGGCAAAACCAATATAATATTATAAAGTAATTAGCCTCCAATTAAAATTTAAAAAACAGATACATCGATATATCTGGATATGACAGTCATTCAAAATGATATAGATGTAGACATAAATTTACCTAAATATATGGTCATGGAAGGAGGGCCACAATATATACTGTGTCTGATGAATAATAAGAGGCTGAAAATAGCATGGATGCTGCGATCCATCCATCCTTCCTTCCTACTTATCTACCTATCAGACCAGATGTATATGTGTGTATATATACACATGAAAAGCATCTGAAAAGATAAATACTCCCAAATTTGACACTGGTTATCTAAATGAGACTAAATCATTTTTAACTTTCTTCTTCATACATTTCAATATTGTTTGAATTTCTTTTATTATGAGCACAGATAACTTTTTTAAACAGAAAAAAAAACAATAAAGCTATTTTCAATTTATTTACTTATTTACTAATAAGTAAATAAATGTTTTAAAGGAATTTTAATAGTACTATTGAGAAAACAAGTAATATTTATATGCAGAACTAGAATTTATTCTCGAGTAATGTAATGTCTTCCAAAAAAGTATCTTAAACCACTATTCATTTGCTGTCCTAGATCATTTTTATGAGCTTAAGGATTTATCCCTTTGCTGGCTTCTTCAGACATTCTTGACTTTAAAAATATTTATATATCATTTGTATGTAATTATATACATAATAACCTTCTTATAAAAAGCTATTTTCATTTAAAAATACAAACCTAAATCTGCTCAAATAAACAGAGGTTATTTCCATTATGCGTTCTGATATTACAGGGCCAATAACAGCTGGGGTATTTCAGGGGCTTGGTGAGTCCCGGTCTGTACTGAAGATGATGCTGTAAAGCATGGCCTCGCTCAGCTCCCGCATGCACTTCACAGGGAGCTGTAAACACTCACCTTCGAGACTTCCGTCCTAGGTCCGCTTTTGTCACAGACATCACCTGTTGGTTAAGGAAACAGAGGACACACTTGGCAAAGGTTTTAAAGAAGGATTTACGTTTCTTTTTATTGTGGTAAAAGATATATAACATAACTTTTCATTTTAACCATTTTTCAGTTAAACAATTAGTATCATTCACTATGTTGTGCAACACTCTCCATTATGTATTTCCTAAACTTTTTCAGCATCCTAAACAGAAACTCCTTACTTTCCCTTATTCCCAGCCCCTGGTAACCTCTAATCTGCTTTCTGTCTCTATAAATTTGCCTATTCTAGATGTTTTATACAAGTAGAATGATACACTATTTCCTATTTTGTCTGGCTCATTTCACATAGCATAAAGTTTTCAAGAATCATTCATGTTGTAGCATGTGTCAGAACTTTATTACTTTTTATGTTGGAGGTCGTGACATTGTACAGGACACAGGAGTCAAGACCATCCCCAAGAAAAAGAAATGCAAAAAAGCAAAATGGCTACATGGGGAGGCCTTACAAATACCTGCGAAAAGAAGAGAAGTGAAAAGCAAAGGAGAATAGGAAAGACATACCCATTTGAGTGCAGAGTTCCAAAGAATAGCAAGGAGAGATAAGAAAGCCTTCCTCAGCGATCAATGCAAAGAAATAGAGGAAAACAACAGAATGGGAAAGACTAGAGATCTCTTCAAGAAAATTAGAGATACCAAGGGAACATGTCATGCAAAGAAGGGCTCAATAAAGGACAAAAATGGTATGGACCTAACAGAAGCAGAAGATATTAAGAAGAGGTGGCAAGAATATACAGAAGAACTGTACAAAAAAGAACTTCATGACCCAGATAATCATAATGGTGTGCTCACTCATCTAGAACCAGACATCCTGGAATGTGAAGTCAAGTGGGCCTTAGAAAGCATCACTACAAACAAAGCTGGTGGAGGTGATGGAATTCCAATTGAGCTATTTCAAATCCTGGAAGATGATGCTGTGAAAGTGCTGCACTTAGTATGCCAGCAGATTTGGAAAACTCAGCAGTGGCTACAGGACTGAAAACGGTCAGCCATGAAATTAAAAGACACTTACTCCTTGGGAGAAAAGTTATGACCAACCTAGATAGCATATTCAAAAGCAGAGACATTACCTTGCCAACAAAGGTCCATTTAGTCAAGGCTATGGTTTTTCCCGTGGTCATGTATGGATGTGAGAGTTGGACTATAAAGAAAGCTGAGGGCTGAAGAATTGATGCTTTTGAATTGTGGTGTTGCAGAAGACTCTTGAGAGTCCCTTGGACTGCAAGGAGATCCAACCAGTCCATCCTAAAGGAAATCAGTCCTGAATGTTCATTGGAAGGACTGATGCTGAAGCTGAAACTGCAATATTTTGGCTACCTGATGCGAAGAGCTGACTCATTTGAAAAGACCCTGATGCTAGGAAAGATTGGGGGCAGGAGGAGAAGGGGACAACAGAGGATGAGATGGTTGGATGGCATCAACGACTCAATGAACATGGGTTTGGGTGAACTCTGGGAGTTGGTGATGGACAGGGAGGCCTGGCATGCTGTAATTCATGGGATTGCAAAGAGTTGGGACATGACTGAGTGACTGAACTAAACTGAACTCCTTGGAAGGAAAGTTATGACCAACGTAGACAGCATATTAAAAAGCAGAGACATTACTTTGTCAACAAAGGTCCACCTAGTCAATGCTATGGTTTTTCCAGTGGTCATGTATGGATGTGAGGGTTGGACTATAAAGAAAGCTGAGGGCCGAAGAATTGATGCTTTTGAACTGTGGTGTTGGAAAAGACTCTTGAGAGTCCCTTGGACTGCAAGGAGATCCAACCAGTCCATCCTAAAGGAGATCATTCCTAGGTGTTCATTGGAATATACAAATGTGAGAGCTGGGCACTAAAGAAGGCAGAGCGCTGAAGAATTGATGCTTTCAAACTGTGGTGCTGGTGAAGACTCTTGAGAGTCCCCTGGAAAGCAAGGATATCAAAACAGTCAATCTAAAAGGAAATCAATCCTGAATACTCTTTAGAAGAACTGATGCTGAAGCTGAAGCTCCAATACTTTAGCTACCTGATTCAAACTGCTGACTCATTAGAAAAGACCCTGATGCTGGGAAAGATTGAAGGCAGAAGGAGAAGAGGGCAAAAGGATGAGATGGTTGGATGGCTGATTCAATGATCACTGATTCAGCGGACATGAACTTGGGCAAATCCTAGGAGATGGTGAGGGACAGGGAAACCTGGCTTGCTGCAGTCCATGGGATCACGAAGAGGCATACATGACTTGGTGACTGATTAACAGCAATATTCCATTAAATGGATATATCACAGTTTGTTTACCTATTCAATTGCTGATGGAAACATGGGTTGTTTCCACCTTTGGCTATTGTGGATACTGCTGCCATGAACACGCATACATCTCTCTGTTTGAATCCTTGTTTTCTTTTTCCTCTTTTTGGTATATACTTAGGAATGGAATTACTGGGTCATACGGATCTGCCTGCAGAGCAGTAGATCTGGGTTTGATCCCTGGGTTGGGAAGAGCCCCTTGGAGAAGGAATGGCTATCCACTTCAATATTCTTGTCTAGAGAATTTCATGTACAGAAGTGCCTGTTTGGCTACAGTCCATGGGATCACAAAGAGTTGGACACTACTGAGAGATCAATACTTTTACTTTTTTTTTCATAGTAATTTAAAGTAGGACTTTAAAAATATTTATTTATTTGGCTTCATTGGGTTTTAGTTGCAGCGTGCCTGCTTCTTAAGTTGTGGCTTTTGGGTTCCAGAGGGTGCGGGCTCAGTAGTTGTGGTGTAAGGGCTTAGTTGCTTCACCATATGTGGAATCTCAGTTCCCCTATCAGGGATCAAACTCAAGTCTCCAGAATTGGAAGGTGGGTTCCTGTGGAACTTGAATTCACTTGGAATTAGGTTCTTGACCAGTAGATAGCATAGACAGATTGGGGGTGGAAGACAGTTTGATGCCAAGTGCAGAAACACCCAGGACCCTTTGCAACCCTACCTAGCATATGATCAGGTCTCACAATGAGTTAAAAAATTAAGACCCTCACCCAAATCAACCACGCAAAAATAAGCTTTCAGAGTTTATACATGTGAAAACTTGTTTGGCAGGAGTAATAGAAAATATTAGAATGCTCTAGCTTTTAAAAATATTTTAACTTTAATTTTTAAATTTAATTCTTAAATTTAAAAAAATCATACATTTTAAAGTGTACAATTCAGGGGCATTTAGTGCGTTCACAATGTTTTGCAACCACCACATCTTTCTAGCTTCAAAGCTTTTTCATCATCCCAGAAGAATATTCCATGTGCTCTAGCTTTTTCGATGTGATTGCTTTCCTTCGCTAGTTACTGCCATAATGTTCATACATATGAACACTTAACACTATCACAAAAACAAGCTCCTCTAACACAGGAAATAAATGAACAACTGGGTATGGGAGACACTGATCAAATTCTGAACACCCTTTGATGGCTTCTTTCTAGACTGTTTATTGGACTGAGGCAGAATCAGGAGAATAGCAGCTTCAGTAACATCCTGGTTGCACCATCTGATTTAATGTGAGTAACTAACATTCCCAAGACACTGGCAATTCTCTGAAGACAGAGATTAAGTCTTATACATCTTTATATTTCCAATGTCCCACACAATGGATGGCATCTATAATGTGCTACATAAGTGTTTTTTGGTTAGAACTGAATGGACTAGGTGATCTTTGCTTAGTGGACAGCAAGTTGTAAGAGTAAGAAAATGTAAATTTAGAGACATATAAATTTAGAGATAGATTATTCCTGAGAACAACCTGCAAAGTAAAATTTCCCCAAGATTACGGGAAAGCAGAAAGACATGCATACCATATAACATCCCGTTAATTGAACACTTGTTGAAAATCATAATGTTTTGAGTCAGGGTTCCTGTTTTGTCAGAGAACACGTATTTGACCTGGCCGAGCTCCTCATTAAGGGTGGTGGTACGAGCCTGTGCTGGCATGTTCTTCGGTTCATAAAACATCTTCCGATCCCAGTTGATATAGAAACTGTTGCCCAATCTTATTATCTCAACACTAAGGAGAAAGCAAGAAAAGAAGGGTCCTGGGTCAATGCAGGGCAAGTAAATTCATCCCCCTGGTTTCCTTCTTTCCAGTCCTGTGGTAGAAATGAAAATCAGAATACCTTCTCTCAGAACCTATAGTCTTGAAGGACCCTTCATACTAGCCAACCCATTGTAATTCTAGTTTGATCATTATCACTGAAGTCTTTACTTGATTACCAGATACACTGATTAACTTTGCTGAAGCATATTCCCTTTATACTACTTCTTTCAAAATTTTAAAAATTCTGTAACAATGCAAGGCCTGACAGAGTTAAGCTAGTTTATAAAAGGCAACCAAAGCTTAATTAGAGGGGTATTGCTGCTGTCACATAAACTCATTGATGGGGAGGAAAGATACTTGAGACTGGAGACAGTGTTTCTTTGTTTCAGAAGAGGAAGGGGAAGATCTGTGAGACTCAGAAACAGCTTACAGGAGCTGATCCTCTGATAAATTTCTCGGCAGACCCAGCCTGCCAGTAGGGTAGCTTTTTACTAAAACAGCTTCCTCTCCATTTTTATCTGAATTTTACCAGTTGTGTGAGTCACATTCCACTTTTATTCTACATAACATGCTTTATGGATTCCCTATGGCTTCCCTCATGGCTCAGCCAATGCAGGAGATGTGGGTTTGATTCCTGGGTTGGGAAGATCACCTGGAGAAGGAAATGGCAACCCACTCCAGTATTCTTGCTTGGAGAATTCCATGGACAGAGGAGCGTGGCAGGCCACAGTCCATGGGGTCACAAAAGAGCTGGACATGACTTAGCAACTAAAAAACAACATGGTTAACAAGCATCTTCATTTTAAAACAGTGCAGACTTTTTAAGTGCCGTCCTTCCTATCATCATTCATATTTCAGTTCAGTTCAGTTCAGTCGCTCAGTTGTGTCCGACTCTTTGTGACCCCATGAATCACAGCACGCCAGGCCTCCCTGTCCATCACCATCTCCCAGAGTTCACTCAAACTCATGTCCTTCGAGTCGGTGATGCTATCCAGCCATCTCATCCTCTGTCGTCCCCTTTTCCTCCTGCCCCCAATCCCTCCCAGCATCAGTCTTTTCCAGTGAGTCAACTCTTCGCATGAGGTGGCCAAAGTACTGGAGTTTCAGCTTTAGCATCATTCCTTCCAAAGAACACCCAGGGCTGATCTCCTTTAGAAAGGACTGGTTGGATCTCCTCCCAGTCCGAGGGACTCTCAAGAGTCTTCTCCAACACCACAATTCAAAAGCATCAATTCTTCGGCGCTCAGCTTTCTTCACAGTCCAACTCTCACATCCATACATGACCACGGGAAAAACCACAGCCTTGACTAGACGGACCTTTGTTGGCAAAGTAATGTCTCTGCTTTTGAATATGCTATCTAGGTTGGTCATAACTTTTCTTCCAAGGAGTAAGTGTCTTTTAATTTCATGGCTGTAGTCACCATCAGCAGTGATTTTGGAGCCCCCCAAAATAAAGTCTGACACTGTTTCCACTGTTTTCTCATGAAGCGATGGGACCAGATGCCATGATCTTTGTTTTCTTAATGTTGAGTTTTAAGCCAACTTTTTCACTCTCCTCTTTCACTTTCATCAAGAGGCTTTTTAGCTCCTCTTCACTTTCTGCCATAAGGGTGGTGTCATCTGCATATCTGAGGTTATTGATATTTCTCCCGGCATCTTAATTCCATCTTGTGCTTCATCCAGCCCAGCATTTCTAATGATGTACTCTGCATAGAAGTTAAATAACCAGGGTGACAATATACAGCCTTGACGTACTCCTTTTCCTGTTTGGAACCAGTCTGTTGTTCCATGTCCAGTTCTAACTGTTGCTTCCTGACCTGCATATCGGTTTCCCAAGAGGCAGGTCAGGTTGTCTGGTATTCCCATCTCTTTCAGAATTTTCCACAGTTTATTGTGATCCACACAGTCAAAGGCTTTGGCATAGTCAAGAAAGCAGAAATAGATGTTTTTCTGGAACTCTCTTGCTTTTTCGATGATCCAGCAGATGTTGGGAATTTGATCTCTGGTTCATCTGCCTTTTCTAAATCCAGCTTGAACATCTGGAAGTTCATGGTTCACATATTGCTGAAGCCTGGCTTGGAGAATTTTGAGCATTACTTTACTAGCGTGTGAGATGAGTGCAGTTATGTGGTAGTTTGAGCATTCTTTGGCATTGCCTTTCTTTGGGATTGGAATGAAAACTGACCTTTTCCAGTCCTATGGCCACTGCTGAGTTTTCCAAATCTGCTGGCATACTAAGTGCAGCACTTTCACAGCATCATCTTTCAGGATTTGAAATAGCTCAACTGGAATTCCATCACCTCCACCAGCTTTGTTTGTAGTGATGCTTTCTAAGGCCCACTTGACTTCACATTCCAGGATGTCTGGCTCTAGGTGAGTGATCATACCATCATGATTATCTTGGTCATGAAGATCTTTTTTGTACAGTTCTTCTGTATATTCTTGCCACCTCTTCTTAATATCTTCTGCTTCTGTTAGGTCCATACCATTTCTGTCCTTTATTGAGCCCTTCTTTGCATGACATGTTCCCTTGGTATCTCTAATTTTCTTGAAGAGATCTCTAGTCTTTCCCATTCTGTTGTTTTCCTCTATCTCTTTGCATTGATCGCTGAGGAAGGTTTTCTTATCTCTCCTTGCTATTCTTTGGAACTCGGCATTCAGATGCTTATATCTTTCCTTTTCTCCTTTGCTTTTCACTTCTCTTCTTTTCACAGCTATTTGTAAGGCCTCCCCATGTAGCCATTTTGCTTTTTTGCATTTCTTTTCCATGGGGATGGTCTTGACCCCTGTCTCCTGTACAATGTCATGAATCTCATTCCATAGTTCATCAGGCACTCTATCTATCAGATCTAGGCCCTTAAATCTATTTCTCACTTCCACTGTATAATCACAAGGATTTGATTTAGGTCATACCTGAATGGTCTAGTGGTTTCCCCTACTTTCTTCAATTTAAGTCTGAATTTGGCAATAAGGAGCTCATGATCTGAGCCACAGTCAGTTCCTGGTCTTGTTTTTGCAGACTGTCTAGAGCTTCTCCATCTTTGGCTGCAAAGAATATAATCAATCTGATTTTGGTGTTGACCATCTGGTGATGTCCATGTGTAGAGTCTTCTCTTGTGTTGCTGGAAGAGGGTGTTTGCTGTGACCAGTGCGTTCTCTTGGCAAAACTCTGTTAGCCTTTGCCCTGCTTCATTCCATATTCCAAGGCCAAATATGCCTGTTACTGCAGGTGTTTCTTGACTTCCTACTTTTGTATTCCAGTCCCCTATAATGAAAAGGACATCTTTTTTGGGTGTTAGTTCTAAAAGGTCTCGAGGTCTTCATAGAACCGTTCAACCTTAACTTCTTCAGTGTTACTGGTTGGGGCACAGACTTGGATTACTGTGATATTGAATGGTTTGCCTTGGAAACGAACAGAGATCATTCTGTCATATTTGAGACTGTATCCAAGTACCGCATTTTGGACTCTTTTGTTGACCATGATGGCTACTCCATTTCTTTGGAGGGATTCCTGCCCACAATAGTAGATATAATGGTCATCTGAGTTAAATTCACTCATTCCAGTCCATGTTTGTTCGCTGATTCTTAGAATGTCAACGTTCACTCTTGCCATCTCCTGTTTGACCACTTCCAATTTGCCTTAATTCATGGACCTAACATTCCAGGTTCCTATGCAATATTGCTCTTTACAACATCGGACCTTGCTTCTATCACCAGTCACACCCACAACTGGGTATTGTTTTTGGCTCTGGCTCCATCCCTTCATTCTTTCTGGAGTTTTTTCTCCACTGATCTCCAGTAGCATATTGGGCACCTACTGACCTGGGGAGTTCCTCTTTCAGTATCCTATCATTTTGCCTTTTAATACATTCATATTTAGTGTGTGTTATTTCATTGCTTCATTAGTAACCCCTGTCTGAGACAGCTGCATTGAGCAACACGAATCTTTTGTTTGAGGTGAGGGAGGTGGTGCTCATGCCCTCATTATTGACTTTATTAGTCCTCATGTGTTGAGTTTTGACCCCTCTCTTCCTTCACCATACCAGTCACCATAGCAATCTCTCTAAACTCAGACACTTAATGATATTATTTCTTTCCTTAGAAGGATCTCTGCTGCTTTTAGGATAAAGCCCAAACTCCTTGACCTAGCATTCAAGGTTCTCCTGAATCTAATCCTAAATTACCATCCAACACCTCAGTCTAGGCTCACTCACTGTTCTATGACCAGATCAAGCTTTTACAAACCTCTAACCTTTGTACATACTGATCTTTCTGCTTGTAGTATTATTTTTGTATTTTCTTTTGGTAAATGCTCCTCTTTTCTCATGTATCAGTTTGATGATTACTTTTTTCTGTAAATCCCTAAGACTCTATAGGTGGAACCAACCTATTCCTTTTCTAGGCTCCCATAGTAATTTCTATTACATCATTCTTCATATTGTTCTTAATTATTTACTAAGTATCTGTTTCCATGGCTATGGTGTAAGCTTACCTAGAGGAAGGGCTGTCCTATTATTCATGTATCTTTCTCTGTAACCTAATATAGTGCTTGGCACATAGTTCAGTCACTCAGTTGTTCAGACTCTTTGTGACCCCATGGACTGCACCATGCCAGGCTTCTCCATCCATCACCAACTCCCGGAGCTTACTCGAACTCATGTCCATTGCATCGGTGATGCCATCCAACCATCTCATCCTCTGTCGTCCCTTCTCCTCCCACCTTCAAATTTTCCCAGCATCAGGGTCTTTTCCAATGGGTCAGTTCTTTGCATCAGGTGGCCAAAGTATTGCAGTTTCAGCTTCAGCATCAGTCAGTCCTTCCAATGAATATTCAGGCACTTCCTTTAGGATGGGCTGGTTGGATCTCCTTGCAGTCCAAGGGACTCTCAAAAGTCTTCTCCAACACCACAGTTCAAAAGCATCAATTCTTCGGTGCTCAGCTTTCTTTATAGTCCAACTCTCACATCCATACATGACTACTGAAAAAACCGTAGTTTTCACTAGACGGACCTTTGTTGGTACCTTTTTTGGTAACATAGTAGGTGTTCAATAAATATTTAATTAGTAAGATAATTTAGCTAACTTAGCACAAACGCATATAGGGTACTTTTAGGGTTGGGATGCCACAATGTAGGGTTTAGAAAACCCGAAAAGGATGCAGAAAATGTGTTTGGGTCCGTTTATGTGAAAGGGAATGCTGGAACTCGAAAAAGGAGATTAAAATACAGTAAAAACTTATTTTATCTATATTTCAAATTTTTGTCCAAGGTGCTCATGAAAAGGGGAAGGAAACATCCTTTCAGTTCAGTTCAGTTGCTCAGTCATGTCCGACTCTTTGCGACCCCATGAATCACAGCACGCCAGGCCTCCCTGTCCATCACCAACTCCCAGGGTCCACTCAGACTCACGTCCATCGAGTCAGTGATCCCATCCAGCCATCTCATCCTCTGTCGATCCCTTCTCCTCCTGCCTCCAATCCCTCCCAGCATCAGAGTCTTTTCCAATGAGTCAACTCTTCACATGAGGTGGCCAAAGTACTGGTGTTTCAGCTTTAGCATCATTCTTTCCAAAGAAATCCCTTCTCCAATTTTTAGGAACCAGAATTTAAGTCATAATCACACCCACCTGCAGTTTGCTACATTGTTTCTGGGGGAAAAAGCATTCTGAGTTCTGAGTCATTTACAAATGACTGTTTAGAATCTGGGTCATTGATAAACTAGGGGCTGCCTAGCTTGTACCTAAACACAAAATTTGTGTGCATTGTTTTCTAATTATTTCATGTGTTTGTATGACTTATTTAGTCATGTACATTATAAATTATTTGAGGGTAGGAATAATTTTTTTATTATATAACCCACATAGTATCTAGCACAGTATTCTGGACATAGAAAGCATTTATGGAGACTCTAAATATTTCTCAGAGTGTTTTGTGCACCAGGCACTCTGGAAAGTAAAGAGTTAAAGAGCACAGCATCTGTGTTTCCTGAAAGTTCATAGTCTAGTTGGGGAATAAGAAGGAAGTATCCTCCCCCAGAAGAAGTCAGCTGCTCCTTCAGCTGTCAAAGAAGCCTACCTGACGTAGAGGGAAATAGGCACCATGGTGTTGAGGATAATGAAGTAGGACCAGAAGATAAGGGTGGCAGAGAAAACTGATGAAGAGACATAGTCTTCCCATGGCAGATAATCCTGGAAGTAGTAACCTTTGTTGTTTTCCCAAATGTAATGACCAACTGCTAGGAGAAAACACATGCAGCCTAAAAACAGGAAAATCTAGAAATCAAAAAAAGAATTAAATTAACATTTCATCCAAGATGTACTGCTTTAGTTCTACCATCTGGAGTCTCTCTCTCAACAAAGCTTCTCTCTTTTCTTGGAGGGCGGGGTGGGGAGGTCCACCCTGAAGCTCACAGTCTCTAGGCAGTAGCCTACAAGACAGAAAAGAAAGCCCAGCAGGAGCTGTCCTTGGGATTTTGATAGGACAAAACAGTAACTAAAATGCATTAAGTATTAAGTGCCAATAACAGTGCTAAGTACTCTATGTGTATTATTTAACATTATTCTTGTCTTTTAATAATAGATAATAAACTTGATATTAAGAATGGAAAAGTATTTTGCCTGAAGTTATCTGGCTACTATCCAGGAGAGACAGGTTTTGGACCAGTTCCAGAACCCAAGTTCTTAATTACTCCATTATTGAAGTGAGGTTCTGCTTTAACAAAAGTATAAAAAGTGTCACACTGGATTAGCAGTTGCAGGTGGGGAGGTGAGGAGGAAATGGATGTAAAAGGCTGACAATATGGCAATCATGTTTACAGAAAGAAGATGGTAAAATAGGAAGGCAGACCATGTGCCTACTGAGCCTAGAGCTCTAAGGGAAGTGGTTGGAAATAATTAGAATATTAGTGTGTGTGGGCTGACTTTGACAAAGGAAAGATTTGAAGTAGGCGAATAACTGCAAGAGGAATAGAGTGAAATTTGAGGTTTCCCTGTGGCTCAGACGGTAAAGCATCTGCCTGCAAGGCAGGAGACCCAGGTTCAATCCCTGGGTCGGGAAGATCCCCTGGAGAAGGAAATGGCAACCCACTCCAGTACTCTTGCCTGGAGAATTCCATGGACAGAGGAGCCTGGTGGGCTACAGTCCATGGAGTCACAAAGAGTCAGACACGACTGAATGACTTCACTTTCACTTTCTCTTGGGTCATCAAAGAACTGGAAAAGCCTTTACTTTTAGACACTAAAGAGGAAAAAAGAGATAAGATTGAGATCTTAAGCAAACAAGGCCCAATAATTCTTTCTAACTGAATAAAATGAATCAGCCTAGGGGTAATGTTCAGATTAAAGATGATACCTTCTTATTGAACTAAGATTACTATTCTTTTCTAGATAACATCAACTTTCTTGCTATTAGTCAGGAAGTGAAGTCACTTAGTTGTGTCTGACTCTTAGGTTGAGAGAAAGGGCATGGAGGGGAAAGGCTGCAAAGAAATAAGATGGATTTGAGAACTATGTTTAGAAAAGGACTTTGAGGAGGAGGGGATAATAATCCTGAACTCATTTTACAAGGCCAGCATGACTCTGGTCCCAAAGCCAGACAAGGACATTATAAGAAAAGGAAACACAGGCCAATATCCCTGATGAATGCAAAGTTTCCCAATAGTTAACCAAATATAACAGCATTTTAAAATGATCATACATCATAATCAAATAGGACTGAGGCATTAATGAAAGAAACTGAAGAAAACAAGTAAATGGAAAGATATCTCATGTTCACAGATTGGAAGAGTTAATCATTGTTAAAATGTCTGTACTATTCATGCTATCTATAGATTCAATACAATCCCTATCAAGATTTCAATGGCAATTTTTTTTTTTACAGAAATAGAAAAAAACAATCCTAGAACTTAAATGAAAGCATGAAAGACTTCAAACGGTCAGAGTAATCTTGAGAAAGATGTAAGGTGAATGTATCTCATTTCCTGATTTCAAACTATATTGTAAAGATATAGTAATCAAAACAGTAAGGTACTGGCATAAAAACAGACATATAGGCCAATGGAACAGAACTGTGAGCCCCCAAATAAACCCATGCACTTCTAGTCAATTAATATTTGAAAGGGAGACAAGATGGTATTGGAAAAATTGGACATATGCATGCAAAAGAATGAAACTGGACCCTGATCTTATACAACTCACAAAAATTAACTTGGTATGAATCAGAAGGTTTAAATGTGAAACCTCAAACCAAAAAACTCCTAAAGAAAACATAGAAACAGGGAGAAAAAACTCCTCGACAGAAGTCTTGGACATGATCTTATGAATATGACATCCAAAGCACCAGCAACAAAAGCAAAAATAAACAAGTGGGATTTACATAAAACTAAAAAGCTTCTGCACAGCAAAAGAAACAATCAACAAAATAAAAAGTCAATCAATTGAATAGGAGAAAATATTTGCAAACTATGTATCTGATAAGGAGTTAATATCCCAAATATTTAAGAAAATAACTCAATAGCAAAAAAAAAAAAAAATCAACTAAAAAATGGGCAAAGGTCCTGAACAGACATTTTTCCAAAGAAGATGTTCAAATGGCCAATAGGTACATGAAAAGATAAACATCACTAACTATCATGATACTCTTGGTGGGAATGTAAATTGGTATAGTCACTTTGAAAAACAGTACAGAGGTTCCTCAGAAAATTAAAAATAAAACTACTATATAACCCACCTCAGGGTATATATCCAAAGGAAATTAAATCACTATCTTGAAGAGATATCTCCACTCCCATGTTCATTGAAGTGTTATTTGCAATGGCCAAGACATGGAAACAATCTGTCTATCGACAGAAGAATGGATAAAGAAAATGTGATACACACACACTCACACACACAGACACAAACACACACACACTACAATGGAACATTATTCAGCTATGAAAAGGGAATTCTGTAATTTTTGATAAGTGCCCAATTCTTTAAGAAACTGCCAAATGCTTTCCAAAGTGGTTATGCAATTTTACATCCCATCAGCATCATATGCCCACATATCTACAAAGAAGACATGTATTATGTTACTGTGAACTTCTAAGTCTACTCAGAGGTCTTCAAACCTACGCCCTTTGTCACAAGGTGTGAATTGTTCAAAGTAACCCATCTCTACTGGTAGAAAACTGTAGGTCTCAACTTTGAGTCACTAATAGAAAGTCTTTGAAGACAAGAGTATGAAGTCAGAAGAAGCAGATCTAACTAGGACCATTCTCAAAAAATGAGATTTAAAAATCATTTTTATTATAAAAAACTTCAAACACATATTAAGATATTAAATACTATAATGAACCCCTATGTACCCATCACCCAGCTTCATCAATGATCAATTCATGGCCGGTTTTATTTTATTCCAAATCTCCCCTTCCTCTGTCCTCTCTTTTATTTTAAGCAAATTTCTCACATTATATAATTTTATTTGCAAACTGTTTAATATATATCTTTAAAGGATCTTACTTAAACACAAAATCATGATACCTTTATCACTTAAAAAATTAGTAATAAACCCTCAATATCATTCAATATTTGAGATTTGAGAGTTGAATGAGGGATGAAAGAGAATAAAGCAGGAGCATTAAGATAAAAAAGAACAAAATCTGCTTTTATGCTTAGCCTAATGCAGATTCATATTGAGTAGTTCCATTCTTTGTGATGCAGATTTCTCTGGGGTCATAAAACTCTTCTTAATCTTACTCCCTCTTTGTTCTGCTTCTCTTCACTGAGTTATGTGACAGAATGGCTTATCCTCATGGCTCAGATTAAACTTTAATGATGAGTTCTACTGGCTGTGCTTTCCTTTTGAACCATCCATGTCAGTTCAGTTCAGTCACTCAGTCGTGTCTGACTCTTTGCAATCCCACAGACTACAGCACACCAGAATTCCCTGTCCATCACCAACTCCCAGAGCCTGCTTGAACTCATGTCCATCAAATCGATGATGGCATTTAACCATCTCATCCTCTGTCGTCCCCTTCTCCTCTTGCCTTCAATCTTTCCCAGCATTAGAGTCTTTTCAAATGAGTAAGTTCTTCCATCAGGTGGCCCAAAGTATTGGAGTTATAGCTTTAGCATCAGTCCTTCCAATGAACATTCAGGCCTGATTTCCTTTAGGATGGACTGGTTGGATATCTTTGCTGTCCAAGGGACTCTCAAGAGTCTTCTCCAACACCACAATTTAAAAGCATCATTTCTTCAGTGCTCAGCTTTCTTTATAGTCCAACTCTCACATCCATACATGACTACTGGAAAAACCATAGCCTTGACTAGATGGACCTTTGTTGGCAAAGTAATGTCTCTGCTTTTTAATATGCTTTCTAGGTTGGTCATAGCTTTTCTTCCAAGGAGCAAGCGTTTTTTAATTTCATGGCTGCAGTCACCATCTGCAGTGATTTTGGAGCTTCCCAAAATAAAGTCTGTCACTGTTTCCACTGTTTCCCCATCTATTTCCCATGAGGTGATGGGACCAGATGCCATGATTTTAGTTTTCTGAATGTTGAGTTTTAAGCCAAATTTTTCACTCTCTTTTACTTTTAACAAGAGGCTCTTTTGTTCTTCTTCACTTTCTGCCATAAGGGTGGTATCATCTGCATATCTGAGGTTATTGATATTTCTCCTGGCAATCTTGATTCCAGCTTGTGCTTCCTCCAGCCCGGCATTTCTCATGATGTACTCTGCATATAAGTTAAATAACCAGGGTGATAATATACAGCCTTGAGGTACTCCTTTTCCAATTTGGAACCAGTGTGTAGCTCCATGTCCAGTTCTAACTGTTGCTTCATGACCTGCATACACATTTCTTAGGAGGTAGGTCAGGTGGTCTGGTATTCCCATCTCTTTCAGAATTTTCCACAGTTTGTTGTGATCCACACAGTCAAAGGCTTTGGCATAGTCAATAAAGAAGAAATAGATGTTTTTCTGGAACTCTCTTGCTTTTTCAATGATCCAGCAGATGTTGGCAATTTGATCTCTGGTTCCTCTGCCTTTTCTAAATCCAGCTTGAACATCTGGAAGTTCACGGTTCACATGCTGTTGAAGCGTGGCTTGGAGAATTTTGAGCATTACTTTACTAGCGTGTGAAATGAGTGCAATTATGTGGTAGTTTGAGCATTCTTTGGCATTGCTTTTCTTTGTATTAGGAATGAAAACTGACCTTTTCCAGTCCTGTGGCCACTGCTGAGTTTTCCAAATTTACTGGTATATTGAGTGCAGCACTTCCACAGAATCATCTTTTAGGGTTTGAAATAGCTCAACTGGAATTCCATCACCTCCACTAGCTTTGTTCATAGCGATGCTTCCTATGGTCCTCTTGACTTCACATTCCAGGATGTTTGGCTCTAGTCCAGTATTCACACCATTGTGGTTATCTGGGTCGTGAAGATCTTTTTTGTATAGTTCTTCTGTGTATTCTTGCCATCTCTTAATATCTTCTGCTTCTGTTAGGTCCATACCATTTCTGTCCTTTATTGGGCCCATCTTTGCATGAAATGTTCCCTTGGTATCTCTAGTTTTCTTGAAGAGATCTCTAGTCTTTCCCATTCTGTTGTTTTCCTCTATTTGCTTGCATGGATCCCTGAGAAAGGCTTTCTTATCTCTCCTTCCTATTCTTTGGAACTCTGCATTCAGATGCGTATATCCTTCCTTTTCTCCTTTGCCTTCAGCTTCTCTTCTTTTCTCAGCTTTTTGTAAGGCTCCTCAGACAACCATTTTGCCCTTTAGCATTTCTTTTTCTTGGGGATGGTCTTTATCCCTGCCTCCTGTACAATGTCATGAACCTCCAAACCTCCACCCATAGTTCTTCAGGTACTCTGCCATACAGATCTAATCCCTTGAATCTATTTCTCACTTCCACTGTATAATTGTAAGGTATTTGATTTAGGTCATACCTGAATGGTCTAGTGGTTTTCCCTATTTCCTTAAATTTAAGTCTGAATTTGAAAATAAGGAGTTCATGATCTGAGACACAGTCAGCTCCTAGTCTTCTTTTTGCTGACTGTATAGAGCGTCTCCATCTTTGGCTGCAAAGAATATAATTAATCTGATTTAGGTATTGACCATCTGGTGATGTCCATGTGTAGAGTCATTTTCCATGTTCATTTCAGTTCAGTCGCTCAGTCTTGTCCGACTCTTTGCGACCCCATGAATCGCAGCATGCCAGGCCCCCTTGTCCATCACCAACTCCCGGAGTTCACTCAGACTCACGTCCATCGAGTCAGTCATGCCATCCAGCCATCTCATCCTCTGTCATCCCCCTTCTCCTCCTGCCCCCAATCCCTCCCCAAATCAGAGTCTTTTCCAATGAGTCAACTCTTCGCATGAGGTGGCCAAAGTACTGGTGTTTCAGCTTTAGCATCATTCCTTCCAAAGAAATCCCAGGGTTGATCTCCTTCAGAATGGACTGGTTGGATCTCCTTGCAGTCCAAGGGACTCTCAAGAGTCTTCTCCAACACCACAGTTCAAAAGCATCAGTTCTTTGGCGCTCAGCCTTCTTCACAGTCCAACTCTCACATCCATACATGACCACGGGAAAAACCATAGCCTTGACTAGATGGACCTTTGTTGGCAAAGTAATGTCTCTGCTTTTGAATATGCTATCTAGGTTGGTCAGAACTTTTCTTCCAAGGAGTAGGTGTCTTTTAATTTCATGGCTGCAATCACCATCTGCAGTGATTTTGGAGCCCCTCAAAATAAAGTCTGACACTGTTTCCACTGTTTCCCCATCTATTTCCCATGAAGTGATGGGACCGGATGCCATGATCTTCGTTTTCTGAATGTTGAGCTTTAAGCCAACTTTTTCACTCTCCACTTTCACTTTCATCAAGAGGTTTTTTAGTTCCTCTTCACTTTCTGCCATAAGGGTGGTGTCATCTGCATATCTGAGGTTATTGATATTTCTCCTAGCAAACGATTTCAGCTTGTATTTCTTCCAGCCCAGAGTTTCTCATGATGTACTCTGCATATAAGTTAAATAAGCAGGGTGACAATATACAGCCTTGACATATTCCTGTTCCTGTTTGGAACCAGTCTGTTGTTCCATGTCCAGTTCTAACTGTTGCTTCCTGACCTGCATACAGATTTCTCAAGAGGCAGGTCAGGTGGTCTGGTATTCCCATCTCTTTCAGAATTTTCCACAGTTCATTGTGATCCACACAGTCAAAGGCTTTGGAATAGTCAATAAAGAAGTAGATGTTTTTCTGGAACTCTCTTGCTTTTTCCATGATCCAGCAGATGTTGGCAATTTGATCTCTGGTTCATCTGCCTTTTCTAAAACCAGCTTGACATTAGGAAGTTCATGGTTCACGTATTGATGAAGCCTGGCTTGGAGAATTTTGAGCATTACTTTACTAGCATGTGAGATGAGCGCAACTGTGCGGTAGTTTGAGCATTCTTTGGCATTGCCTTTCTTTGGAATTGGAATGAAAACTGACCTTTTCCAGTCCTGTGGCCACTGCTGAGTTTTCCAAATTTGCTGGCAATTGAGTATAGCACTTTCACAGCATCATCTTTCAGGACTTGAAATAGCTCAACTGGAATTCCATTACCTCCACTAGCTTTGTTCATAGTGATGCTTTCTAAGGCCCACTTGACTTCACATTCCAGGATGTCTGGCTCTAGATGAGTGATCACGCCATCGTGATTATCTGGGTCATGAAGATCTTTTTTGTACAGTTCTTCTGTGTATTTTTGCCACCTCTTCTTGATATCTTCTGCTTCTGTTAGGTCCATACCATT
Source organism: Capricornis sumatraensis (assembly GCF_032405125.1). Taxonomy (NCBI): domain Eukaryota; kingdom Metazoa; phylum Chordata; class Mammalia; order Artiodactyla; family Bovidae; genus Capricornis; species Capricornis sumatraensis. Next base: position 67,743,327 of record NC_091074.1, on the reverse strand, counting down.
TTTGTCCTTTTTCCAGCCCATCTTTGCATGAAATGTTCCCTTGGTATCTCTAATTTTCTTGAAGAGATCTCTAGTCTTTCCCATTCTGTTGTTTTCCTCTATTTCTTTGCATTGACCGCTGAGGAAGGGTTTCTTATCTCTTTTTGCTATTCTTTGGAACTCTGTATTCAGATGCTTATATCTTTCCTTTTCTCCTTTGCTTTTCACTTCTCTTCTTTTCACAGCTATTTGTAAGGCCTCCCCATGTAGCCATTTTGCTTTTTTGCATTTCTTTTCCATGGGGATGGTTTTTACCCCTGTATCCTGTAAAATGTCACGAACCTCCCAATATTAAATTTGAAAGCATATTCCTCTACTTGCCACTTCTCCTGCCCCAACTCTATCAACTCCAGTTGATAAAAAGTAACGAAGGTAAAGTGATAATAATAAATTACTGTTGCTATTGCTATTGCTAAGTCACTCAGTTGTGTCCGACTCTGTGTGACCCCATAGATGGCAGCCCACCAGGCTCCCCCGTCCCTGGGATCCTCCAGGCAAGAACACTGGCGTGGGTTGCCATTTCCTTCTCCAATGCATCAAAGTGAAAAGTGATTACTTACTTATAAATATAAATTTATTTCTAATTATTTTAAATTATTAGAATAAATAATTTGACACCCTCTAAAGTTGTGGGAGAAAATTACAGAGTGACCTTCAACACTGCTTCTGCTCCATCCCTGTTAATGACCCATCAGTCATTTCTAGGGCTGTGCCCTCCCCTCAACCAGAAAGGAAATCAGTTGTATCAGACCAAGCCCTGGAGGGCAGGGCTTCTCCCACTCAGAAAGGCCTGCAGGGGCAGTACACAATCTGCTTTTTCCTCATTCCTAGAGCTTTTCCTGCCATCCTGAGACTTTCTAAAATCTTGCAGATGGTGTCTTTCTTAAGAAACAATCATGCTGTGATGGGGTTTATTGGTGCTTAGTCTCTAAAGCTTCACAGTGCTTCCTCTGTATAGGAAGAAAGAAATAAGAAATTGGTTGTTGCTACAAAGCCCAAACATTACTTTGTTTATTATAAGGGCCAGTCAGACCCAAGAAGAGCAGATAACCTTCCATTTTGCACTATGTCTCCAGTAAAGGCTGAAAGAGATTCTCAAGTCTGTCAAGAACTAAGGCCACTGCTGATCACAGTCATAGGCAGCCTGTAAAAAGAATACTCCTCAGTCCTTGGGCCCTTCACTTCTGTTCTTTTCACTGTACCTTCACTCCAGCAGTACAGCCTGGATTTCTGGCATCATTTAAATTTCAAACATTGATTTTTTTTTTTCTTTGCCCCACAAATACAGTCCTACTTAAAGAGACTAGGGTTCACAAAGCATTGTCACTGTGAGCTCTGGGGAGCTCTGGGCACAGGGAAAGGACGAGACTCCAGCTCAGCTATGGGTTTATCAAGAAGCATCTTTACTCATCTTGCTTCCTGTCTCTGTCAGAATTTCCCCTAAGAATCATTTCTAAAAATGGGGAAGAAATGAAGTGTTCAAATGGGGAAGAATTTCTGCTTCAGCTTGAGAAATAAGAGTGTGTTATATCTAACTACACTGACAATGTCTTGGCAAAAATACCACATAAACAAAACTGTTGAGCTGATAAGAACCTAGCTAATTCAAGAACATTTCTTCATTTAGTAACCATTCAAAAGATACTTCCCGAGAACAGCTTTGTACCAGACACTCCCAAGGATGTAGAGATGGATATAATTTCTACCTTAGAGGCTCATAATTTGGTAGCTCAGGCACTCATTTGTCTTTCTCACTAATTCAGCACAGAATAATGATGCTTCTATTATGTGTTATTTTCCAGTAGTCATGTATGGATGTGAGGGTTGGACTATAAAGAAAGCTGAGGGCCGAAGAATTGATGCTTTTAAACTGTGGTGTTGGAGAAGACTCTTGAGAGTCCCTTGGACTGCAAGGAGATCCAACCGGTCCATCCTAAAGGAAATCAGTCCTGAATACTCATTGGAAAGACTGATGCTGAAGCTGAGACTGCAGTACTTTGGCGCCCTGATGCGAAGAGCTGACTCATTTGAAAAGACCCCGATGCTGTGAAGATTGACGGCAGGAGGAGAAGGGGACAACAGAGGATGAGATGGTTGGATGGCATCACCAACTCAGTGGACATGAATTTGAGTAAACTCCGGGAGTTGTTGATGGCCAGGGAGGCCTGGTGTGCTGCGATTCATGGGGTCGCAAAGAGTCGGACACGACTGAGTGACTGAACTGAACTGATTCTATGTTAAACACATTTCTAGGGACTGGGATACAGGGGTGATAAAAGACAATGTCTTAACTCTCAGGGGGTTTGTAATCCTGTGGATATAGGTGGAAAACAAACAAGAAATGAAAAATACAAGTTAACTAGTGCTAAATGCTGTGAGGAAAATAAAACAAGTTAACAGAATAAAAAAGGTCTCGGTGGAGGTGGTGCCCACTTTAGATGGGTGGTAGAGAAGGCTTCTCTGAAAGGGAGACATTAAATCCTGAAAAAGAAGCAAGCCATGCAAAGGCCTAGGCAGCCCTTGCCAGCCAGAATAAAGTTCCCATGAGAGGAAGAAGTCTGCTTTCTCAGTTGATTTGTAGTTTGCCTGGGTGTAGATTTCTAGGTCAAACTAAGAACTTTGAAGGTATGAACCTCCTGGTTTCCAGGACTCAGTAGTGCTGGTGAGAAATCTGCCAATCTAATTCTTATTGTTTGTTCATATCTTACTCTTATCTCTATGAAAACTTTGAGGTACTTCTAAACACCACTGGCGCTCTAGAATTTCATGATGTTTAATGGATGTTTTAAATCTGAAATTCATGTTCTTCTTCAATTATAGGAAATATTCTTCTATTATTTCTTTGACAATACAGTTCCCTCCATTTTTGCTTTCTGATACTCCTGGGAGATCCTGTGGGGGTTCTTGGTTTGTCCTCCAATTAAAAAAATTATTTATCTCTTAGATTTTTAGTTTTAAGGTCTAGGAGTATTTTTTGACTCTTTATTTCAGCCCTTCTATTGATTTTTTAATTTCAGTAATTGTTACTTTCCAAAATTCTTTTTTGTTGTTCTTAGATTGCTTATTTTATTCTTTGATTAAAAAAATTGTAGGGAATTCCCTAGCAGTCCAGTGGTTAAGTTTCCACACTCTTGCTGCTGGCCCAGGATTGATGCCCAAGCCACAGCATAGCCAAAAAAAAATTCAGTCTATTCTTATTTGTGCAATTGTTTCTTCTAAGAATAGTGAAATTCTTTAGAATGTTCTTTTCTCTTTTGAATTATAATGTTTTTTCCAGAGTCAGTTATTCTATTTATCCTCATCCTCTTCTTTTGTGCACCTGGTTTTTAGTAAAAGAGTAGTTTGACCATTATAGGTTGGCTTTATTTCCTTTGGATAGTTTTATTTCCCTAGCAGGCCACTCCCCTGAATGGGAAGATGGAACCACAAGGTCTGTGTAGGTAGGCAGAATGTGTTAGTTCACTGCTTTTACCCTAAGATATAAAAGGAACTTGTAGGCAAACTTGAATCCCCCAAATTTAAAATAAAATGGGTGTTACTCAGAAGTGATGACACCCACATCAGAAGCCCTAGCCCTCTGCAGAGGTTATTAAATTTCTTCAGAAAGCAGTTCTCTTGTTTGAGACTGGAAGTCAAATACATTTGTTTTTGCTATATGGATGCCTATAGGGGTGGTAGGATGGTACAGAGGGCCAATGGTTGTCCAAGCTGTTTTATGGGCACTTTTAAAATTAGTTGTCCTGATTATTATATCCACATATCTTATTCCTGCTCTCCATTCCTGCTCTCTCAAGCTTGGAACTACTCTTGAGGAATGCATTGCTGCTGAACAGGAATGCATTGCCACCAAAGCTTTCACTATTCTGGCTTACCTATCAGTACAATCTAGCAACTTTCTGCTTTCCCAAAGCCCATCAACTTCTTGGGTCTGCTGACGGTTCTTCATCCTCTGTCAGAGAATTTATTTTCTATTTGTACTTTCTCACAGTCATTGTACTGGGCTCGAACAGCAACATCCTTCTTAAACTAGATGCCCAAGAGGAAGCATGTGACCCAAGATAATATTCCCTATTTTCTAAAGGAAAGATTGCATGAAAGCTCACAAATGTAGGAATTCATAGCAGCTACTTGGCTAGTGTAGTTGCTCCGGGCATCTACACCACTTCTCTGCTGAATCCACCTTGTAGGAATTTGAATAGAAAACTACATTCTCTCTTTGAAGACTTTCACTGCAGATCTCTCCACGCAGGCGTGCATGCTAAGTCGCTTCAGTCATTTCCAACTCTTTGCAACCCTATGGACTGTAGCCTGCCAGGGTCCTCTGTCCATAGGGATTCTCCAGGCAAGAATACTTGAGAGGGTTGCCATGCCCTCCTCCAGGGATGGAATCCAGGGATGGAATCCTCATCTCTTAAGTCTCCTGCATTGGTACCACCTCAGAAACCCGGATACCTCTGCTTTAATCTGCTCTAGGCCTGCTATTCATCTATTATCCTAGGACTTCCTTTCAGTGTTTGCATGTTTCCTGGCTTCCAAATCTTTTTTGGTTTATTTTCTTCTTTTGCTTGAGTATACTTTAGAAACTTCCTAAGAGAAGATACGTAAGGAGTAAATTTTTTTTGAGTCTTTGCCCATACTGAAATTTCTTTATACTTGCATTTTATTGACAGTTTCAGTGGATTTAGAATTAGAAGATGCAAATATTTTTCTGGCAGACTTTCAAAGGCAGCAACATTTACTTTCTGCTGTTGCTGTTGAGAAGGTCAACGCCATTCTGATTCTTGTTTATGACCTTTTATTTCTCTCTGAAAGCTCTTAGGATCTTTTTAAAAATTTTATAATTTCTTCACATGTGGTCAGATTTCCATGTTAAACAGACTTGTCACGTGTTTTAATTTTATCTCCACAGGGAGATAGCAAGCATAGCAGAAAAAGAATTGACTATTAAAAGTTATGCCTAGATGGATAGGTGTGATTATTGAATAAAATTATGTATGTAAAGCATCTGGCACATATTGATACTCTATCTCCCCAAAGTGAATGTATATACTTGAGAGCTGGACCCAGGACTTATAAATCCTTATGGTCCTCATAATACCTGGCACATATTAGATTTTCAATAAAAATGACTTCACCTCACCATACACAAAAATAAACTCAAAATGGCTTAAAGACTTAAACAAAAGACATCATCATAAAACTCCTAGAAGAGAGGATAGGCAAAACACTCTCTGACATAAATTGTACTGATGTTTTCTTAGGTCAGTCTCCCAAGGCAATAGAAATATAAACAAAAATGAAAAAATGGGACCTAATCAAACTTACAAGCTTTTGCACAGACAAGGAAACCATAAACAAAATGAAAAGACAACCTACAGAATGGGAGAAATTATTTGCAAATGATGCAAGTGAAAAAGGCTTAATTTCCAAAATATACAAACAGCATAAACAAATGAACAATAAAAAACAAACAATCCTATCTAAAAATGGGCAGAAGACCTAAATAAACATTTCTCCAAAGAAGATACACAAATGATTACTAGACACAAGAAAAAATGTTCAACATCACGAATTATTAGAGAAATGCAAAGCAAAACTATAATGAAGTACCATTTTAACTGGTCATCATCAAAAAGTCTACAAATAACAAATGCTGGAAAGGGTGTGCAGAAAAGGGAATCCTCTTACACTGTTGGTGGGCATGTATATTGGTACAGCCACTGTGGAAAATAGCATAAAGATTCCTCAGAAAACTAAAAGTAGAATTACCATAAGATCTAACAATCCCACTTCTGGTCATATACTCAGACAACACTATAATTAAAAAAGATACATGCACCCCTAGGTTCATAGTAGCTCTATTCATAACAGCCACAACATGAAAACAAAGTAAATGCCCACTGACAGATGAATGGATAAAGACGTGGTACATATATATAACAGAATACTACTCAGCCATAAAAAAGAATGAAACAATGCCATTTCCAGCAACACTGATGCAGCTAGAGACTGTCATATTAATACTAAGTGAAGTCAAAAAGAGAAAGACAAATATCATATGATTTCACTTATATGTGGAATCTAAAATATGGCACAAATGAACCTATTTATGAAACAGAAATAGAATCACAGACATACAGAACAGACTGGTGGTTGTCAAGGGGGAAGGATGGAGTGGGAGGTTGGGGTTAGCAGATGTAAGCTTTTATATATAGAATGGATAAACAACAAGGTCCTACTGAACAGCATAAAAAATTATAGTCAATATCCCATGATAAACCATAATGGGAAAGAATATTTAAAAAGGAAGTATATATATGCATAGCTGAATTACTTTGCTGTATAGCAGTAATGAACATAACACTAAATCAACTACACTTTAATAAAAAAATATGACTTGACAATGAGTCTTTGACATTATTTCTCTGTGGGCCTTTATGTTATTTATCTTTACTATGACTTGCGTGTATTTGTCAGTGGGAAAAATATTTCTTGACTTATTGTTCATAGATGTTGTGAAGCTGCTGTAAGTGAATGTGAAAATATTCTAAAAAGTTAAAACTCTTCTATAGGTGTCAAGTATTATCACTGCCTTTCAGATAGGTTACCAGGTAGTTGAGCTTTCTTAGGCATATGGGAGATACCTTGTTTTAAAAGACAACCCTAGGCTAAAGTACCTAGCTTATTCCCTAATGATATACTCTCTGATATTGTCAAAGGCATATTTACCTCTGTTGCCTTTCTGAATTTTCAATTATGATTATCTTCTTCATTAAAAAACCAGGAAATGTCACTTTGTTTCAACTGCTGAAAGCTATGCAGACAGTATTGGAAAGAAAAAGATAGTGAATACTAATCTCTGGTCTCAAAGATGAATGAACCTTCCTAATTTTCTAAAATCCCAGGGGTGCTAGTGGTAAAGAATCTGCCTGCCCAGTGCAGGAGATGCAAGAGACACCAGTTCGATCCCTGGGTTGGGAAGATCCCCTGGAGGAGGGCATGGGAATCCACTCCAATATTCTTCCTTGGGAAATCCCATGCACAGATGAGCTTGGTGGGCTACAGTCTGTGGGGTCGCAAAGAGTTGGACATGACTCAACATGCACACACACATATGATAAGCATGGAAATTAACTAATTAATCTTCAATTTAAACTTTTATTCTCAAAGCTGATTATCATCTACTGAGTGCTTTTTAAACACATTTTTATTGGAGTATAGCTGATTTACAATGTTGTTTCAGGTATACAGCAAAGTGAATCATTTATACATATATCCACTCTTATAGACTCTTTTCTCATATAGGCCATCACAGAGTATTCAGTGGAGTTCCCTGTGCTATACAGTCCTGTCCTATAGGTCCTTGTTAGTTACCTATCTTATATGTAGTAGTGTGTATATATCAATCTCAATCTCCCAACTTATCTCTCTCCCCTCACCCCCTAGTAATCATAAATTTGTTTTTACATCTGTGACTATTTCTGTTTTGTAAATAAGTTCATTTGTACTCTTTTTTTTTTTATGATTTCACATATAATCAGTATGTACCAAGTGCTTTTCAAATTTCATTTCTTAGCAGTAGAATCCTCTATTCTCTAACTGAAATTTTACAGAACAGATAAATGTGAGACTGCTCTTTTTGAAGCAGGAACTTCAGAATGAAGAGGCCAGAACAAAACTCTTGATCTTCTCTATTCCCCCTGCAGCAGACCTTAGCCTTCTCTAAGGAAAGAGGGTTTGAAAATCATTAGTTTAAGTGAGGTGATCTTATTAATTTAAGTAAGATCTTATTGAAGTGGTCATGAGTCAAATTGGCTATGAAGAAAAAGGGAAAAAATTGTCAATGAGTTTTCTTCTTATCTGGTCCAGATATAAGTTTGTGGGGTCCTAAAACTGCTTGAGACTTTCAGACAAGTAAATTCTGACTTGAAAATACCAGCTACTGCTGTAGAAGGAAGAGAAGAAGGCCTGTTTGTAAAAATACAGAAAAGAGGTCTTTAACTTACCCAGAGCACAAGGACATTCATGAGGTGGTCTATGTGTGTCCGTTTAAAGGTGGACTTCCCACTGTTCTGCATTACTTTGGTGTCTGGTCCTAAGTTAAACAGAGAGACATCATCTCTTAGAATCACTAAATATTCTCAAGAGGACTGAAATTGGGTTAAAATACACATTTATGATCACTATCAAACTTCTTTCCAATGCTAAAGGATAAAGCCTTGGAGAAAGACTTGTGGTTGGTGCCCCAAACTCAAAGAATGGAAAATTTATTTCTTAGGATAATCCCAATTACTTCTGCAAACTGCATCAATGCTGATACCTCCCTCTCTTTGCAGCACCTTAGACAGTCTAGTTTTTCATTGATAAGTCAGAATAGGGGCCTCAAGCTTCTCTCTCATCACCATCTGGTTTATTTAGCTTAGAAAAAGGGTCTTCTGACAAGGAGATCTTCACCTTCTTTTGAGGAAACCCATAGCTGGACCAGGCTCTATTTAAAGTTTCTAACTAGGAAATGGAGAAAGTAAAAGGCAATGGCAAGTGATTTCTTCTGAGGTGGGAGCTGAGATTTCTCTGAAGCTGAGCGATAGAGACTTTGAACTTCATGACAGGACACACAATAAGTAGAAATAAAGGACTTTTAACGACACACTGGGACTAGAGCTGGAAATTATTACCTTACTGTGGTTGTTGCCACCAATACTCACCGTCACCGAGGGCACAGGGAGCACAAAAGCCTCCTTCATTCTCCGGCACTACATTATAACTCCAGAAAATCCCTCACTAAGTATAAAGGATTATGGTTCTAAATGCCATCTCAGGATGGGCCGCTGCTTGGGAGCCACGTGTGCATTTTCTCTGGCATGAGCACTTTGCACTGTATTTTATCTTCTCCATAATGAGCACCATGTTTATTCTCTCCTCATGTGAGTAATCCACATGTACACCCTCCCCTTTCACACTGTTCCCCTTTCAAACGCTAATTCTATGTATACTTCTGTGTGTGTACCTTGTCTAGTGTCCAGATGTGGTGAGAAAGACTCATGAATGTTCTGTGGCCTTGCAACACAAAGCCTTCCACTATCAAAGGCGGGGCTGATATGCTGGCAGCTCAGTGTTTCAAAAAAAAGTCATTTTTTTTTTCCCCTAAAAAAAAAGTTTTTTCTTAATTCCTTTATCCATCCATCAATCTTCCTGCCTCCCTTCCTCAAAGCCATAGTGTTCTGGTATATATCTGAGCATCATATCTACATCATGAAAACTAAGTACCCACAATGTGGCTATGAATGGAAGCCAGCAGGCTGGGGGTTTGTGACTCCAGAAAGACGTACCAGTGAAAATCACCAAGCCATAGCACCAGTCTGTATTCCTGATGACACAGCCTCGGAGAATCAGTCTGTCATGATTCAGGATGTAGTTTTTCCCCTTATACATGAGTATTCCTGTGAATCTGTCCAACTTGTTATTGGGAGACTCACACCTCACTTCTCCTGAAAAAAAAAAAAAAGGAATAAAAGTCCTGACTCTGTAATCTTAATTATTTCCTAACAGGAAGTTCAGTTCAGTTCAGTTCAGTCACTCAGTAGTGTCTGACTCTGTGACCCCATGAACTGCAGCACACCAGGCCTCCCTGTCCATCACCAACTCCCGGAGTCCACCCAAACCCATGGCTACTGTGTTGGTGATGCCATCCAACCATCTCTTCTTCTGTCATCCCCTTCTCCTCCTGCCCTCAATCTTTCCCAGCAAAGAGGAGGCTTAATGGAAAAGAGGAAAGAACAAGCCTCTTTCAAAATATACATACATCTTTTTTTCCTATCCTTTCTCAGCAACTGCCCATTTCTCAGCAGCTCCCTTTAGAAAGGCAGACAAAGGGTTCTGGGCCTCAGAGAAGAGTAATTCTGTGACATGGGTTATCCAGAAAGAGAACAACCCACATGAGAACTTATTACCATTAGCACTTCCAGATCAAATGAGCTAAATCTGAATAGATTCAGAAACTACCTAAAGCAAACCTAGACTTCTTTTTTAAATGGAAATAAGTTAATTTTTTCATGATTAGTAAACTAAAATATGCCTTTTGTAAATATATATATACAACATTAAAAAGGAGAAAGTAAAATTTACTCATTGCCTAGAAATAAGTATATCTTTTATAGTATATCTTTTCAAGATTTTTTCTATACATATACTCATAAACATATATATATTTCCAAAGACAAATTTATGTTACATTATACTATGCATAGTATATTGTAACCTTTTTACCTTATATGTTGTGAATATTTTTCCATATAAGTAAATATCAACTTGTATACTATTTTTTATGAGTTATATAGAATTCACTATATGGCTGTATCAAACTTTAACCACACCTCTACTGATAAAAATTTGGGTTGGCAAATCTATTTCAAAACTCACCATCTGCTCTTTCGTCTAGGCCGCTGACATGCCATCCAGACTAAGGAAAACCCGGAAACTTAGGGGCCATGTGAGCCACGGCCACAGCCGCATCGGCAAACACCATAAACACCCAGGAGGCCGAGGTAATACTGGTGGCATGCATCATCACAGGATCAACTTTGACAAATATCACCCAGGATACTTTGGGGAAGCTGGTATGAGGCATTACCACTTAAAGAGGAACCAGAGTTTCTGCCCGACTGAAAACCTTGATAAATTGTGGACCTTGGTTAGTGAGCAGACACGAGTAAATGCTGCCAAGAACAAGACAGGAGCTGCTCCTATCATTGATGTGGTGTGATCAGGTTACTACAAAGTTCTGGGGAAAGGAAAGCTCCCAAAGCAGCCCATCATTGTGAAGGCCAAATTCTTCAGCAGAAGAGCTGAGGAGAAGATTAAGGGTGTAGGTGGGACATGTGTCCTGGTGGCTTGAAGCCACATGCTGGGAAATTCATTAAATGTTAAGTGCTTTTCAAAAAAAAAAACTCACCATCAAAAGCAGACAGAAGCTTCAGGTTATCTTCCATCTCACTGGTAACTGAGATGGCCTGCTTCACTTTCAAGTTGGTTTCACTAGAGCAAAGAATGCACATACGTAACAGCAGTACAGGTCCAGTTTCTCCTACTTTAGAAAAGAGCTGTTGCCAATAGAGCTTGGCTTTCAGACTGGAGTTGTCAGAGTCACTCCTATTGTCATCGTCTCTCAAGGACAGTATTGAGGTGGAATGGTTCTGCTGCTAAGTCGCTTCAGTCATGGCCGACTCTGTGCAATCCCACAGACAGCAGCCCACCAGGATCCCCCATCCCTGGGATTCTCCAGGCAAAAACACTGCAGTGGGTTGCCATTTCCTTCTCCAATGCATGAAAGTGAAAAATGAAAGTGAAGTCGCTCAGTCATGTCTGACTCTTAGCGACCCCACGGACTGCAGTCTACCAGGCTCCTCCGTCCATGGGATTTTCCAGGCAAGAGTACTGGAGTGGGGTGATATTGCCTTCTCCAGGAAGCTAAATGTTAGCCCACTTGCTCCCCTCTCTCCCTGAAACACATATCAACTACTTTAACCAACCTATGCGATCTTGCTGGTGGAGCTACTTTAGAAAAGCTGAAGAAACATCACAAAATAACCTGAAGGTGGTACCTACTCCCTTCAAGAGTTAAGGTCCTGGTAAGAACCTGTGAACACTTCCAAGTAAACGTACTCCTCATCTCACAAATGTTTATAGGACCCATGAAGGGATCCCACTTAACCATTATTTGATACAGAAATGCAGAGACAGAAGTAAAAAAGAAGCCATATTTCAAAAAGTTTGTGGGTACTAAGAGGAAGAGTTGTAAGGATGCAGATTAACATAAAACTCCACAGGACAAGCTCTCTGAAGATGGCCTCTGTCTTCCAAAGATCTTAGCTTTTGTACCTTAATGAATTTCTACCTTAAATCCTTTCCAGAACATGGTTTATCAGTACATAATTATCTCAGTATTCATTCTCCCACCCCAAGAAACTTTGGAACTATATTCTGAAATTTCATAGCCTGGTTAACCTCTTTCCTACCACTCAGCATTATTGAATATAGTCAGACTGAATGTTTCCAATTTGAAGACAGAGAATATTTGCCCAGATTCTGCACCCAGTTGGATGCTCAATTCTCTGTCAAGAGCTCAGCCTTAGACTTGAGGCCTCCTATCTTACCTGGATATTTCTAGCTTTTAGCACTTCATTCTCTGCATCATGCCCTCCCTCAATGAGAAATCACTCTAAGCTGACTCAACCATCTTAATGGACTATGAGGAAGGAACACTCACCCATCCAGTTCTGCAGTTTCTATATATGTCAAACTGTAGGGCTCACTGCTCGAGAGTAATAGTATATCAGCCTGTGGTCAGGAAAGGCAGAGAAGATAAGGAAGGCAGACTTTTAAAATTACAGTGTGGCGAAAGCAATTACCTCAGGAACAGCTATTCAGTCTAAGAATTTTATAGACATTTGGTTTACTTTCTTTGTCTCAAGACCCATCACTGGTAACACACACCTCCTTTCTCAAAGCCAGTCATAATTTACCTGGGGTTGTGGTGAGAAGTGGACAAGAACAAACTTCTTACCACAGGAGCTGGTGATCTCTAGATGCACAGTGAAGCAGGTGAATATCACCAAAAGGAGTGGTCACAGAAGTGCTAAAAAGGTTTCTACTCAAGCCCAAAGAGAAAAGGCCACAGCCCAAAGAGGTACTCACCGTGACAATCTGATTGTTTTCTAGTTTAATTATATCTCCCACTTGGACATTCATCCATTTTTCTGTCACTATCCTGCAAGAAAGTGAACCTTGAATGCCTGCATGCCAGCTCTGAGAATTTCACTACAGTCTTATTTTGACAATCGAGGGGGGAAAAAAGCTGAGATGAACTCAAAGCTCAGAGGAGGACCAAACTGCTTTGGGATACTCCTTGCCCAAGCAGTATCAAGAATGGGGCCCATTTCTCTTGATCAGGCTATAAGAGTTTTCTAAAACTCTATAATGGTATATGTAGATATACAGGCACATAATTTTTCTTTAAGAAAAGCAATACATGCACATGGTAAAAATACAGTTCAAATAATTAAAAATATAGAAAAAGAAAAAGTAAAGTCTCCAGTCTCCCCAGATTATAGTTTTGTCACTTAGAGCAATTTTTTTGCATTTCTTTTGAGAAAATGTCAATCCATATAATCACATATAAGATATACATTTAAAAATGACATACTAGATACATAATTTTCTGGTACTTTGTGTTTTTCGTTTAATAATATATCTGAGAGAACACTAACAGAGGTGTGGCTCATTCCCCTTGATAGCTAAAAAAATGTGGCTTTTAACTAAAGATGTGCTTGTAGCCAGAATTACTGACTACAATGACAGAAATCACAACTCAAAAAACAAAATTTTTCAAAGGTATTAATAACTCTGTTCAAACACATGTGCTCTACAAAAAGGACGCCACTTTCTGGAATATAGACAATTCATCTCAAGTGTTAAATAAATCAGACATTCACTGGCTTACAAAGTTTAACCATTAGGGCCCTGCTTGTGAACTCCTACTCTAAAACCACTCTATGACAAATTCTTCTGTAATAGTTTTATAAAACCCAAGTGCTCAAGCTCCTTGGGAAGTTCATTTGACTAAATTCATTCAGTAACTCCTAGCTTTACAAATTTCTTACACTCAGTTTTATCTTTTTATTTCTATAGCTTTCTTTTTTAAAATTTTCTTTTTAATCACAACTAACTTTTTTAGTGATATCTTATGAGAGGCTTCAACAGATCAAAACACTTGAGGAAATAATCCATCATGAGTAAGAATCAGCAAACACAATAAATAACAGAATCAGATGCCCAACAACTTCCCATACTAGAATTCTATGATTAAAACTATAGTTCTTGATACGTGTGTGCTTAGTCACTCAAGATGAGTCCAACTCTTTGTTGGCCCCAAGGACTGCAGCCTGCCAGGCTCCTCTGTCCATGGGGATTCAAGGCAAGAACACTGGAGTGTGTTGCCATGTCCTCCTCCAGGGGATCTTTTGAACCCAGGGATTGAACCCAGGTCTCCTGCATTGCAGGTGGATTCTTTACCATCTGAGCCACCAGGGAAGCCCAAGAATACTGGAGTGGGTAGCCTATCACTTCTCCAGGGGATCTTCCTGACCCAGGAATTGAACCAGGGTCTCTTGAAATCCTATTCATCCATAAAAAATAATGAAAATTTTCCATTTGCAACAACATGGATGGACCTGGAGGATATTATGCTAAGTGAAATTAGTCAGACATATAAAGACAAATACTGTATGATATCACTTATATGTGGAATCTAAAAAATACAGCAAACTAGTGAATATAATAACAAAAAATAGACTCACACATATAGAGAACAAACTAGTGGTTACCAATGGAGTCAGAGAAGGGGGAGGGGCAATACATGGGGAGGGGATGAAGAGGTACAAACCATTACATGTAAAATAAGCTACAAGGATATACTGTACAACACAAGTAATATAGACAACATTTTATAATAACTATAAAGGAAGTATAACCTTTAAAAATTGTGATTCACTATATTGTATACCTATAACATATAATGTTGAACATCAACTGTAATTAAAAAAAATTTTTTTAATATAAATATAAATATATATATATATAACTATAGCTACAGGGTGTTGTGTAAGGTCACCATGAGAAAGGATTGGACCTCAATCTTGAATTTCCTCAGATCTGTACTTGTTTGTGATCTTGCTTCTGCAAACACTGGTCACTTCTCCTTTCATATCATCTCTGTTGAATTCTTCCCCATCTTTTAACCATAAACATCATCTGTTCTAGAAAATCTTCCTTGATTTCTTTAGCCAGTTATGATTGCCTATTTTTTATTAATTCCTATGATAATTTTTGTACCTCTTAGGATAATCTTCATATTTTACTTTATATAAAATTATGCCAGTCTCCCTCTATCCCTGCCAAAGGTAAATTGCTCCAACTTTGCAGGACCCCACAAAAAACACAAGCATTTACCCATACTTTAGATAGATAAGACCAAACACTACAGCAATGAGGTCAACACCAATATTTTCTTTAGACTGTTAACAAAAAGATGTCCTAACCAAAGGCTACAGTAGAATGGTCAATAAGTCATGTAGAATCCACTGATGCACTAAAGACAGACATCTCCATGCTGACCACTGTACTGGTAATAACCACTTGCATACTAATATCATGTCATAATTTGTTAATTTCTTTAATATATATTATTTTGTTTTCATTTTTGTAAGCATCCTTTAAGGTAAAGAATATTATTTTCATTTTATAGATAAGAAATATGAGGTCCAGAGAGGCAACTTCAGGGCATACTAGAAACAAACTCTTCCTATGTCCAGCCTGAGGCTCTTTTCACTGTCTTAAATCACCTTTCCAAACACATCAAGTTTTAGCAAGGTCAGTGCTCTCCCAGAGCCGATCCAACCTAAACTGGCTTCCCAAGAAGCACTTACCTGCCATTCATCAGCACCAGAACAGAACGATTGTTGACTTGATTATCATTTTGGTGCCTTTTCTAAAATCATACAAGAAAATGTTCAGGAAATAGACATAGACCAAACTATATTTAGAAGTTTAATATTTTGAAGTATTATTTAATGTAGTTCCTCTTCTTTGTAATTCTCCCTTACCCCCACTTCTTCACCACCCTACCCCCCAGCCCCTGGCCAATTCCAAGTTCTTCCACTGTTAAAGCCAGACCAAGAAGCTGATTGTCTCTGAGAAGCTGGGAAAGGATGTCAGAAAAAGATTCAAGCGAGAAGAAAGAGACAAACTCTTTGTTTTAATATCAAGAGACAAAGCCTGGGGTGATAAGAACAAAAAACTTATGTTGAAAGCCACAGAGGAGAGAATGCAAAATGATGGGGCTACACCTTGGTAGGTGGAGGGAAGTTATATATTCACAAGCATACCAATACCCCTACCCTCAACCACAGTCAGCATAAGAAGCTTCTACCATGGATGCAATGAGGAAAGAGGAATAGAGGTCTATTCAAAGACCAAATAAGAGGGTGACAAATAAGGGTATGTCCTGATGCTAAGAGTCACATGAGTCCCTTTCCTTTCAGTTGAGATTACTCCCTGGGAAGAGGGTAGAAAGAATCCTGAATTGGTCAGAATATTTTCTCCTAAAGACACGGAATTCTAAACCAGAAGGAACTGCGTGGGTTATCCTGAATTGGCAAGTTCAGCTTTCGGCTCTCATTAAAAACGGGCTGAGATGGTGAGGTGGTGGTTATGAGTTACACTGAGTTTAGTTATGGAAAATTAAGTTATATTTTTGCACATCTGAGTTGTGCCTGAAATTTAAACCACTATATATGTTAATTCTGGGTTTAGAGAGTCACAGAGTTGAAGAGCTGGAGAAACACTCTGCTCTTAAACTTTGATATAAAAATCAGAAGGACTCTCTTAGGGAAGCTCCAAACAGGTCAACATGGTGGGCTTCCCAAATCCCACTGGTAGGCCTAGCACTGGTTCCCCACATTTGCCCTCCCACCCCTTGCTGTAAAGGAGCATGCAAGAAGCCATGCTGCACTCGCTGAGAGCCAGCTTCTCCCGCCAAGGCCAGGAAGGAGCCAGCCTCTGTTGAGTCATGATGCTCTCTAAACCCAGAGGGTTCCTAGCTGTGTGCACTTGATAGAACCGAAAGCTGGAGAGGGCAATATGGAGAGCTGGAGAGGAGAACGGGAATGCAGAAAGGGGAGATAAGACTAGAGAAACCAAGGGGGACAGGAAGAAGGGAAGAGGAATACAGAAGTGGGAGAAGGGTGAATGGAGAAAGAAGGGTGAGAGCAAACCCAGAGAGAGCTAAGTGAAGGCAGAGGTGGGTTATGAAGGAGATGGAAGGAAACCTGGAAAAGGCGGCAGTAAGAAGACAGAGAAAGGCCTTGCGTGACCCCTTTCTGGCCATGGATGGCTCACCAATCTTGGGCTTAAGGGAATCTCATATTCCTCTGGCACAGATAAAGACATAGAGAAAGGAAACACCTCTTTCCTTCTGCCTTCTAGTATTAGGCAGTTCTGGGGAGTCCTTCACGCTCCCTCCCTCCCCAGCCTGACTTGGTACAGTGAGGGAAGAGAGGCCCTGGAAGCCACTTCACCATATCATCGATGGCATCTTTCACTGCTGTTATGGATAGCACCACCATCAGGGGTACCACAGTCGTGTACCATGCCAAGGAGGAGATCTGAGGAATCAACTGGGAGAGGGAAGGGGAGAGAAACATGGGTCAGAAAGCTTAAAGGACAATGTATTTCCTCCCAACCCCCACTGTACCACCATTTCCGCCTCCCTAGATTCATAATAAGTTCAACAATCCTAGTTGCTTTCCACTGTTATAACCTCCAAATAGCCACCCCATTATAAGCAAACACCTCCTAAAGATGAAAGAAGAGGAGATGATAAATTGCCAGGTACTTTTCTGAACTCTAGTATCTTTGTCTTGATGGCAAAGAGCCATTCCTCTTCTGATAATGAAGGTGCTGGGGGGTAGGGTATTAAGTGTGGGCATGGGAGAACCACATAACCACCTACACCCCTTCAGCACAAGGGGAAATGAGATGACCCGTCTAACTCTCCCAACTTGTGCCTACCCTGCCTGGCTTCCGTGCCCTGTGCTGATGTTCTAAACCATTCTCCTCCCTTGGTGCTCCCATTTGTTAACTTTCTGTCGGGGAGGCTGGGACAAGAAGGAGGAATGCGGCTGCAGCTGAGGCGGGGGTGTAGAATCGAGTCTGTGGCCTTTCACGGTTAAGCTGAACTGTGGTCATGCAGTCGTGGTGAGGGAGTCCCCTTATTTGGGACTCGGCGACCTTGCCTCCTTCCTCTTATAGAGGCTTGTTTAACCCTGGCTAATCCTGACCACTGCTATACTAGGAAACTGGCCTGAGACTCCAGCCATCCATTCGCCCATCGTCTGAAGAGAGAAGACATCTCTCAGTTTAAGGAGGAGAAGGACTGATTACATAACCTGACCCCAGAGAAGTTGATAAAATATTCTGTGGAAAAGGTCCTAAAAGGTAATACCTGTAGAAAAAGCAAAAAGAGGAAATATGCATTTGCAAGTCTCTGGAACTGTTCAAACAGGTTCATAGGCAAGAAGTTTAAGGCATTATATTTTGAGGTTTTGACGCTATTATCCTGTTAGTAAAAGAACACAAGCACAATTAGAGTAACAAAAGACTCTACCTCCAAGTCTTAACAAAAAGGACCAAGACCACTTCATAAAATAGGAAAAAGCAAATAGCTTCCCAACATAGTGAGGGAAGGAAGGAAGAAGTGTTTGGCTCCAGACTCTTTTCTTTGAGGCCTAGAGAGGCCTATGTATGTATGCCAAAGATGGCATGGTTGATAAATATGGGACATTTTTAGGAGGGGCAGGATGTATTTATGCCCTGAGTAGAATTCTTTGTTTATTGATGCTATTGATAATAATAATGATAATAAAATCAACAACAATCAAAACTTACTAAATATTTACTATGTGTAAAGTAGTATTCTAAGTACTTTAGTACTATTCTAAGTATTTTAGAAAAAGCAACTTATTTAATTCTCAAAACAACCCTAAGAAGGGAGTAATTTCACCTTTTCAGGATGCGGCAACCTAGGCCCTGAGGTTAATTTATTTGCCGAAGACCATCTAGTTACTTGTGGAGTTGAGATTGTACTGTTCCCTGAGCCCCAGTTCACTTGTGCAGCCATCCAAATGCGTTCCTTCCTTGGAATCAGAAATCTTTCTGTTTCATCTTATCCTCTGACTCAAGGTCCTTCTCAGTGCCAAACAGAAGGCAAGTTTGCCATTTGTGTTCACTCTACTCAGAGCTCTCTACTGAAGCTTCTCTTAAGTCTGGCAAACCCATTTCGGTGTGTCTTTACATTTTGCTTTCAGTGCTGAAAGGTGTCAGATGCCAAAAGCAAATGACTGTCTTTCACCCTTAGCCCACTGAAGGTTCCTACACTGGTTGCTTTCAGCACTGGAGAATCACTTGCCCCTTAATTGTCCTGGGGGAGGTCTGAACAGTTTTGGCCTACATCAAAGCTATCATTTTGCTGAGTAAAAATGGGAACTTGCTACCTCTTCAATGCTAGTCTCAAGATGTTGACAAGACCATCTTACTTTCTACTTTTGGATCTTCAGTTGTTTGACCTAAGATATAAGGGTTTGAATCTATGGTAGGAGAATGAGACCAAATAATCCCCTAAGGACAAGGCTTCTCTCCCACCTCCTCCACCTCTAGGGTCAAACAAAAGAACAAACCTACCTGCAGTCCTGGAAAACAGACATTGCTTAACCATGAAGAATCTCTTTCTGGGTCCTACCTTGGGAAGACATCTGAATACTCTTGGAGAACTAATATTTTTTTGTCCTAAGGCTAAAACTGGCCTTGGAAGACTAGACAGGCAATCCAGTCAAGTCTTGCTTAAGGTCTATTTCCCTAGGGAAGAGAAGCTGGTCAAATAGCTTAGCACTTAGGAGTTTAGAGATCCAAGTTAAACCTAAGATTTCCTTGGTGTTTCTCCATGACTTTTCAATTAATGATCAATCAAACACTACACATTTCTCAAAAGGTTTGTTCTGTTCACAGCTCTATACTGGGCTATACTAGTAGAGATTGAAAAACAGTTAAAATCTGTCCTGGAAAGTTCACAGGTATGTCTTGAATGGAGTTCTAACTAAATAACCTCTAAGGCCCCTCCCAACTCTGAGGGTAAGTTATTCTATCATATAAATGGTTTTCTTTGATTTTAAGATACCCTGAATTTCTTAGTGTCTAAGTCCAGATGACTCTGATACTTGGACCCAAAGATCTTTTGATCTTTTACCTTACTAAAGCAGCTGGCTTTAGTAAATTTTCCATTTGACTTTACAGTTAATGTATTTTGGTTTCTACTTATTTGGGTAGCATTTTTTTTAGAAAACAAAGACAAAAGCTATGCTGATTCTGCCCCAAGATAGACAAATCAGTACTTCTTTACTAACTTGGCAACTAGTGTTTTGTCCTACTCTTAAATGTCAAGCCAGAAGCAAGATCTTGAGGATGTAGAACATTTGCTTAACTATAGAATTCTTGTGTTTAATTCTTTTGACATGATAGAGATGCTAGATTTGGGTTTCGGGTATTTATTTATTTGGGCAGGGATATTCCCTGTGGCTCAGACAGTAAAGAATTCACATGCAATGCTGGACAACAGGGTTTGATCCCTAGGTTGAGAAGATCTCCTGGAGGAGGGTATGGCAACCCACTCCAGTATTCTTGCCTGGAGAATCCCCAAGGAAAAAGGAGCCTGGTGGGCTACAGTCCAGGGGGTCACAAAGAGTCGGACATGACTGAGTGACTAAGCACAGCACCCGACTGACTGCTAAAGTGGAAAATTGAAAACAGAAGGCCAAGGATATAATGAGAATCAGTAGTTAGGGGGTTGAAAAGAGGAAAAGGAGCAGTGGTGGTGGTGGTTTAGTCACTAAGTCATGTGTGACTCTTGCGATGTCTGTGGGATTTCCCAGGCAAGAGTACTGGAGTGGGTTGCCATTTCTTTCCCCAGGGAATCTTTCTGACCCAGGGATCAAACCCGGGTCTCCTACATTGCAGGCAGTCTCCTGCATCACAAACGGCTTCTCTACCACTGAGCCACCAGGGAAGCCTAAAAGGAGTAGGAAGGGAAGAAATTAGAGAAATAGGGAAAAAATGAGCAATGGGTGGGGCCAGGGAGATGCAATGGTTGTTAAGTACATAAGAATCAGTCAAATCTGTTTACTTGTTCATCAATTATTTGCATACATTTATTGAATTTCATTTATGGGCCAGATACTGTGATGGGAACAGTAGTTACAGAGATGAATGAAATTTGTACCCTTATGTTAAGGGGTAACAGTTTTTTGGTGAAAGAGAACTAACGTTTTCACAACCATATTTAACTCTAACAACCACCATGTACAGTGAACATTATTATGTTCTTTTTATAGATGAGGGAACTGAAGATCAAAGAAGTTAAAATAAATAAGGTGCCTAAGGATACAACGTTAGTAAGGAGTAGAGCTATGTTCAAACTCAGAGTGATGCCAAAACCTGCACCTTAGAGTTACTTAGAAAAAGTTTAGAGAGCGGAAAAGGTAAAGAAGGGGAAACCTATTCTCACAGCCATATCCTAAATATTGTTATTATCCAGAGCCTCTGTAACTCATAAATCATAAACTAGTATCCTATAGAGACTACTGTATGTATATAGTATATATATATATATATATATATATATACACACATGCACATAGACATACACTATATACATAGTATATATATACACACACGCATATATATCATATATAGTATATATACACATATATATTATATACTTACAACACTATATATTAATATATCTACATATGTATAAAGTAACATATATGTAAAAAATTGCTTATAATTGTAAAAGATCAGAAACAATCCAAATGTCAATTTGTAAGAAAGTGGTTACATAAATTATGCTATCTGCCAGGGAAGCAGTTGAAAAAAGAAGGAAAATGCTACTATGAAATTATAATTATGAAAACATCTCCAGGACATAATGTTAAGGTTCAGAATAGTTTAAGAAAGTGGGAAAATGATAATATATACGTGCGTGTGTGTGTGTATGTGTGTGTGCATGTGTATTTGCTTTATTTGCACAAAGAAGCACTGCTGAATATATGATAAACTAATAAAAGTGATTTCTTCTAGGGAGCAGAGATGTGGACAAGGATGGGGTATTGGAGCATGAATTTTAAACATGTATCTTTTTATGAGTTACTTATTTATAAATAAATAAATAAGTGAAAATGAACAATCTAATAGAAAATGGGCAAATACCATTAACAGTCATTTCCATAAAAAGATGTACAAAGGCTAATTAACATAAAAATTATTGCTCTCACTCAAAATTAAGGAAAGATAGGTAATGAAATGTCATTTTCCACGAAAGGGTCTGGTAAAGATAAAAAGACTGACAATACCAATTTGGCAGGAATATGGAGAAGTGAGAAGTCTTTGCTATAGATAGAAATATAAATAGATATAACCTTTTTAGAGGGCAATCTGGCAATATGTATCAAATATTTAATGTGTTTCATTTTTGATCTGGCCAATTCACTTCTAGGAAACTCTCCTAAAGCATATTCACACAAATGTAGCAAAGTATATGGCATATAAAATGGTGTTCATTTAGGACCATTTATTGCAGCAAAACATTGGAGAAATATTTTTTGGAGGGGGCACCTGGATATAAACGGAGACACTTAAAATGTTAATCATTAAGAAACTGGTTAAATCAATTAAGGTATATTGATACAATGGAAAACTATGTTGCTATAAAATGAATTAATATCAGGAGGATAAGGGGATGACAGAGGATGAGATGGTTGAATGACATCACCAACTTGATGGACATGAATTTGAGTAAGCTCTGGGAATTGGTGATGGACAGGGAAGCCTGGCTTGCTGCAGTCCATGGGGTCACAGAGAGTCAAACATGACTGAGCAACTGAACTGAACTGATAGCTAATATTGCACAGGGTTTTTGAATTGGGTCTACTTGGCCCTTGAAACACTCGGGTATTAAGCACAGCAACACCTGTGCAGTTTAAAATCTGTGTATAATTTATAGTGGCTCTCAGTATCTGGGGTTTCACATCCACTGATTCAGCCATCCTTGGACTGAGTAGTACCATAGTACATATTTCTTGAAAAAAAATCTGTATGTCAGTGGACCCATGCAGTTCAAACCTGTTATATTCAAGGATCAATGGTAAACAGTTGAAGAGTCTTATCCCTAAGAGTGTACCATGTAAATTGTTATAGGTCTTGGCCTTAACAGAAAATAGTCAAAAAATATGGAAATGTGGTTAAAAAATCAAATAAAAATTATAACTTTAAATAGTAATGTCATTAATTTAAAGTCTTCTGATATTTGATATTCTCAGAACACGATGATTCACTGTGAAAAGCTCTGACTCCCTTTTAAAAACTCATAAAGTATTTAAAAGGTTGATCATGTAAGATTTTTAATAATGATGAAATAAACTGGCAAAACAGAAATAATGAATGTTAATAAATTCTAGTCAAATCGTAAGATATGGGTTGAAAGTGTTTACAAAATTTACTTTGACACATGCGTATTTGAAATGATAAATAGATTATTCTTACTGTAATTTGCATATTTATTTGCTTTTTCCCCTTCTTCTTAGGAATTAGATACACTTAAACAACATCTAGATTCAATGAATATGAAAAAAGAGAGCTTGGAAGCTGTAAGTATAAAATGAAGTAAAAGTTTTCATATTACTCAGTTGCAAAAGGTAATTCAGTTGAATATATTAATGGAACTCATTCGGGTATATATTTATTTAGTAGTTTACTAACAGAAGTATAATTTTTTTCCCATTCAGAACTTCAAATATCCTAGTTTAGTAAAAAAGTAGATTCAGTGGGCATGGCAACCTATTCCAGTATTTTTGCCTGGAGAACCCATGGACAGAGGAGGCTGGCAGGCTATAGTCCAAAGGGTCGCAAAGAGTCAGATATGGCTGAGCGATTGAATTGAACTGATTAAACAAATTAGGAAGGTCTACATGTACTATCACAGAGAGATGTCTAAGTGAAAAAAAAAAACTATGAAACTATGCTTTCATTTGTTCAAGCTACAGTATTTCTTTTCGAGGAGCTATATATAAAACCAAAATTTGAGACACATCCTCCCCTGAGCCTAGGTCACTGGATTAATTTGGTTTCTGAGCCCTCACTGCACCAGCCCTCATTGTACAGGAGCTTGAAAGAAAGTAGAACCTATGTTGTAGGATTTACATCTACAAGGAATTTCCTGCCTCACTGACAATGGGGAATATTAGAGGAAAACATCAGCCCCCTCTTGAAATAGCTAGAGACCATATACTCACCGGGTATCCAAACAGACTGTTAAATTCTCTGTTGTTGGCTTGCAGGTATCTCTCGTGTGCTGAAAAAGATGAGAGAAATGATGAGCACGATGCCCCTCTGAGATGAGCCTGGGATGCTGGTTGCCAGTGACTTCACTAGCATCTCACACATTCTCACCAAGAATATCTGTCCACAAAGAGGTATTGTCTCTTTGTTCAAAGAATCAAGCAATATGGTAAAAATGGAAATCCTCAAGTGTTCGAGCCTTCTGGAGGCAAGAGGACAAGTAACTTCTGAGGAGCTCTCTACCATTAATGCTTCTAGTAACCCTAGACTATGTTTCCATAGACAACAGGCTGGCTTGCATCAACATTATTGCCAAACACAGAAACCCAATCCTCCTTCAGAAGTTAATTACAGCAATAGTTTAGATATCTGAGGTTCTTTCTAAGGCTAGCCTTTCTTAAATCTGCTCTAAATTAATAAATCATTACCAGTATCTATTGCACAGAAACCAGTGTGCTGGATGCTGTGAGGAGATAAAAAGATAAGTAAGGCAGAGTCCTTACTTCAAGGGACTTGGGATTTAGTGGAGTCGGCCTGATAACAACATCACATCAAAACACATAGATGGCACAAACTATTACAGATAGCTCCTTACTGTGTTATAAAACATCTCAAAAATATAAATTATCAACAGATCTTTCTGAATAAAACATTCCTATAGCCTCTTGAATTCTTCATTGGTTCAACAAGCATTTACTGAGTTCTTGACAGGTATTAAGCTCTGTGTTATGAACATTCATGTACGAGTTTTTGTGTGGACGTGTTTTTATTTCTCTTGGGTATATACATAGGAGTAGAATTACTCAGTCATATGGTAACTCTGGTTTTAACATTTTGAGAAGCTACCAAACAGGTTTTCACAGCAGTTGCATGATTTTACATTCTTACTGACAATGTATGAGAATTCCAATTTCTTCATATCCTTGCCAACACTTGTAAAAGACTGTGCTTTTTTTATTTTAACTATCTTAGTGGATATGAAGTAATGTCTCATTGTGATTTTGATTTGCATGTCCATATTGACTAATGAGGGATTCCCAGGTAGCTCAGCTGGTAAAGAATCTGCCTGCAATGCAGGAGACCTGGATTCAATCCCTGGGTTGGGAAGATCCCCTGGAGAAGGGAATGACTACCCACTCCAGTATTCTGGCCTGGAGAATTCCATGAACTAATTAGTCCATTGACTAATGATGATATTGAGTATCTTTTCATGTATTTTATTGAACATTTATATATCTTCTTTGGAGAAATGTCTATTCAGATCCTTTGCTCATTTTTAAACTGGGTTAATTATCTTTTTATCACTGAACTATGAGTTCTTAATATGTTCTGAAGAGAAATCAGTTATAAGTGACTTGCAAATATTTTGTCTCTTATTTTAAATGTCACTTTTATAATGTACCAAATTCTAACATATTGAATATAATTATGGGTTTTCTTAAGCCTCCTGCATTGGCAGACAGGTTCTTTACCATTAGCACCATGTGGGAAGCCCTAATTATGGGTTTTCTATTAAGTTCTAGTCTATCCATCTTTAAGAAAAAATTTTAAATTGAAGTACAGTTGGTTTACAATATTGTGTTAGTCTCAGGTGTACAGAAAAGTGATTCAGTTGTTTATATATATATATGATTTTTTCAGATAATTTTCCATTATACATTATTATGAGATACTGAATATAGTTCCCTGTGCTATACAGTAAATCCTTACAGCTTATCTATATTATGTACAGTAGTTTTTATTTCTTAATCCCATACTCTTGATTTATCCCTCCCTCCATTGGACTCTTAAATTATGTAACTTGTAATATAGGATAGAGAGTCTTCTATTTTAACATCTTTTTGGCTATTCTTTTTTTAAAAAGTAATTAATTTGGCTGTGCTGGGTCTTAGTTGTGGCATGCAGGATCTTTAATTGTGGAATGTGAACTCTTAATTGCAGCATGTGGGATCTAGTTCCCTGACCAGGGATCGAATCTGAGCCTGGTGCATGGGGAGCGCAGAGTCTTAGCCACTGGATCCCCAGAGATGTTTCTTCTTGGTTATTCTTGTCTATTTTCTCTTCTAGGTAAACTTCAGAATCATTTTGGCCAATTTGCTTAAGACTGGAGTTTTAATTAGAGGTGAAGACAAAGAAAATTTTAGATCTAACACCCAAAAAAGATGTCCTTTTCATTATAGGGGACTGGAATGCAAAAGTAGGAAGTCAAGAAACACCTGGAGTAACAGGCAAATTGGGCCTTGGAATATGGAATGAAGCAGGGCAAAGACTAATAGACTTTTGCCAAGAAAATGCACTGGTCATAGCAAACACCCTCTTCCAACAATACAAGAGAAGACTCTACACATGGACATCACCAGATGGTCAACACCAAAATCAGATTGATTATATTCTTTGCAGCCAAAGAGGGAGAAGCTCTAGACAGTCAGCAAAAAAAAGACCAGGAGCTGACTGTGGCTCAGATCATGAGCTCCTTATTGCCAAATTCAGACTCAAATTGAAGAAAGTAGGGAAAACCACTAGACCATTCAGGTATGACCTAAATCAAATCCCTTATGATTATACAGCGGAAGTGAGAAATAGATTTAAGGGCCTAGATCTGATAGATAGAGTGCCTGATGAACTACGGAATGAGGTTTGTGACATTGTGCAAGAGACAGGGATCAAGAGCGAAATGCAAAAAAGCAAAATGGCTGTCTGGGGAAGCCTTACAAATAGCTGTGAAAAGAAGAGAGGTGAAAAGCAGAGGAGAAAAGGAAAGATATAAGCATCTGAATACAGAGTTCCAAAGAAGAGTTAAGCAGAGATAAGAAAGCCTTCCTCAGCGATCAATGCAAAGAAATAGAGGAAAACAACAGAATGGGAAAGACTAGAGATCTCTTCAAGAAAATTAGAGATACCAAGGGAACATTTCATGCAAGGATGGGCTCGATAAAGGACAGAAATGGTATGGACCTAACAGAAGCAGAAGATATTAAGAAGAGGTGGCAAGAATACACGGAAGAACTGTACAAAATAGATCTTCACGACCCAGGTAATCATGATGATGTGATCACTCATCTAGAGCCAGACATCTTGGAATGTGAAGTCAAGCGGGCCTTAGAAAGCATCACTACGAATAAAGCTAGTGGAGGTGATGGAATTCCAGTTGAGCTGTTTCAAATCCTGAAAGATGATGCTGTGAAAGTGCTGCACTCAATATGCCAGCAATTTGGAAAACTCAGCAATGGCCACAGGACTGGAAAATGTCAGTTTTCATTCCAATCTCAAAAAAAGGCAATGTAAAAGAATGCTCAAACTACCGCACAATTGCACTCATCTCACATGCTAGTAAAGTAATGCTCAAAATTCTCCAAGCCAGGCTTCAGCAATATGTGAACCATGAACTCCCTGATGTTCAAGCTGGTTTTAGGAAAGGCAGAGGAACCAGAGATCAAATTGCCAACATCTGCTGGATCATGGAAAAAGCAAGAGAGTTCCAGAAAAACATCTATTTCTTCTTTATTGACTATGCCAAAGCCTTTGACTGTGTGGATCACAATAAACTGTGGAAAATTCTGAAAGAGATGGGAATACCAGACCACCTGACCTTCCTCTTGAGAAATCTGTATGCAGGTCAGGAAGCAACAGTTAGAACTGGACATGGAACAACAGACAGGTTCCAAATAGGAAAAGGAGTATGTCAAGGCTGTCTATTGTCACCCTGCTTATTTAACTTCTATGCAGAGTACATCATGAGAAACACTGGACTGGAAGAAACACAAGCTGGAATCAAGATTGGCGGGAGAAACATCAATAACCTCAGATATGCAGATGACACCACCCTTATGGCAGAAAGTGAAAAGGAACTAAAAAGCCTCTTGAAAGTGAAAGAGGAGAGCGAAAAAGTTGGCTTAAAGCTCAACATTCAGAAAACGAAGATCATGGCATCCGTCCTATCACTTCATGGGAAATAGATGGGGAAACAGTAGAAACAGTGTCAGACTTTATTTTTGGGGGCTCCAAAATCACTGCAGATGGTGACTGCAGCCATGAAATTAAAAGACACTTACTCCTTGGAAGAAAAGTTATGTCCAACCTGGATAGTATATTCAAAAGCAGAGACATTACTTTGCTGACTAAGGTCCATCTAGTCAAGGCTATGGTTTTTCCCGTGGTCATGTATGGATGTGAGAGTTGGACTGTGAAGAAGGCTGAGCACCGAAGAATTGATGCTTTTGAACTGTGGTGTTGGAGAAGACTCTTGAGAGTCCCTTGGACTGCAAGGAGATCCAACCAGTCCATTCTGAAGGAGATCAGCCCTGGGATTTCTTTGGAAGGAATGATGCTAAAGCTGAAACACCAGTACTTTGGCCACCTCATGCGAAGAGTTGACTCATTAGAAAAGACTCTGATGCTGGAGGGATTGGGGGCAGGAGGAGAAGGGGACGACCGAGGATGAGATGGCTGGATGGCATCACGGACTCGATGGACGTGAGTCTGAGTGAACTCCGGGAGTTGGTGATGGACAGGGAGGCCTGGCGTGCTGTGATTCATGGCGTCGCAAAGAGTTGGACATGACTGAGCGACTGAACTGAACTGAACTGAACTGAGAATCTGGGGATGGAGTGAAAGTGGGTTATTAGAAAATGCAGAGCTCCCTCCCATGGGAAGTACATTCAGGTCTGGAAAATCACACTGCATTTCTCAGGGGGCTAAGATAATATGCTTCTGAAAGCTGAGGAGAGAGCTGGTGATAAGACAGGGACTTTTATGGTTCTTCATATAATTTCCTTTATTTATCCTCTGGTTATCAGCAAAAATTACTAAAGATCATGAAATCAGAACAAGACTAAATTTCTTATAGAAAATATCTAAGGGGCCAAAGTCTGCACATTGAGTAATGCTTGAAGTTCAGAATTTGCACAAATTGCAGGAAAGGTGAAACTGGGATGTTTAGTTCCTTTTACCCAAGGACTTACATATATAGATTTCAAAACTACTATGAATTTGGAGACAGATGACATTTTTGCACTATTAGTCAGTCCCCCATTCAGTAGCATACTATATCCCTGGAGGGAGCCTGGTATGCCTCCAGGAAACCACTTCTTTGTACATGGTGATCACATCTGTACAATCACCTTGCTAACAATACATAGATTCAAGGGATTGG
Source organism: Capricornis sumatraensis (assembly GCF_032405125.1). Lineage (NCBI taxonomy): Eukaryota > Metazoa > Chordata > Mammalia > Artiodactyla > Bovidae > Capricornis > Capricornis sumatraensis. The sequence goes on along the minus strand of NC_091074.1, from coordinate 67,714,136 downwards.
ATCTGATAGACAGAGTGCCTGAAGAACTATGGATGGAGGTTCATGACACTGTACAGGAGGCAGTGATCAGGACCATCACCAAGAAAAAGAAATGTAAAAACACAAAATGGTTGTCTGAGGAGGCCTTACAAATAGCTGTGCAAAGAAGCGAAGCAAAAGGCAAAGGAGAAAAGGAAAGATATACCCATTTGAATGCAGAGTTCTAAAGAATAGCAAGAAGAGATAAGAAAGTCTTTCTCAGTGATCCATGCAAACAGAGGAAAACAATAGAATGGGAAAGACTAGAGATCTCTTCAAGAAAATTAGAGATACCAAGGGGACATTTCATGCAAAGATGGGCCCAATAAAGGACAGAAATGGTATGGACCTAATAGAAGCAGAAGATATTAAGAGGTGGCAAGAATACATGGAAGAACTGTACAAAAAAGATCTTCAAAACCCAGATAATCACGATGGTGTGATCACTGGACTAGAGCCAGACATCCTGGAATGCGAACTCAAGTGGGCCTTAGGAAGCATCACTACGAACAAAGCTAGTGGAGGTGATGGGATTCCAGTTGAGCTGTTTCAAATCCTGAAAGATGATGCTGTGAAAGTGCTGCACTCAATATGCCAGCAATTTGTAAAACTCAGCAGTGGCCACAGGACTGGAAAAGGCCAGTTTTCATTCCAATCCTAAAGAAGCGCAATGCCAAAGAATGCTCAAACTATTGCACAATTGCACTCATCTCACACGCTAGTAAAGTAATGCTCAAAATTCTCCAAGCCAGGCTTCAACAGTATGTGAACTGAGAATATCCAGATGTTCAAGTAGGATTTAGAAAAGGTAGAGGAACTAGAGAGAAATTGCCAACATCTGTTGGATCATTGAGAAAGCAAGAGAGTTCCAGAAAACTATCTACTTCTGCTTTATTGACTATGCCAAAGCCTTTAACTGTGTGGATCATAACAAACTGAGGAAAATTCTGAAAGAGATGGGAATACCAGACCACCTGATCTACCTCCTAAGAAGTGTGTATGCAGGTCAAGAAGCAACAGTTAGAACTGGACATGGAACAATGCCAGGGTCCAGCCCCAGTGGATCCAGGGTAATTAGAAGTGGGGACGGCGTGGCGAGAGAGATATATAGATTGAGAGAGAGATAAGGAAAAAGTTTGCAGTTAAGAGAATAGAGGAGAGAAAGAGGCTGTATTCCTTGGTTTACATAGAAAGCCATAGAGCCTCAGACAAGAGATTTACACCATCTGTGTAAGGCCACAGGCACCTGCTTGAATAGCGGAGGGTGCCCCATCTTGGGCTCCCTCTCGAGTGGGTCTTATAAGCCCAGGCAAATAAGTAGACATGATGAGCCTCTATGCTCCAGACGGGAATCAGCCAGAAAATAGAATAAGAAAGAAAAGAAGACACGGGGGGAAGCCAGATTTCTGAGAAACTGGTTCATCCTTTATTTTCCAGGAAAGCTATTATATTCTTTTTGTACATAGAGATCAATGGATAATACAAAGTCATGCAGGGTCAGCAGCCCTGACCCTTATCAAGACCAGGCTTTATCTCTGCATACCTAGCCTTATACACAGGTCTTAGGTGATTTACATCATCTTCTGGCCAGGAGGCCTATTAGCATTTTATGGCCCTTTTCTGATAAGGGTCCGTCAACCAGAAAATTTATATGCCCTAAAAGTGTTGTTCTTACTAAAGTCTGGTGCCACTCTCAGAAAGCACTAATTAAGGTTACATTCTTACATAGCAAGGATACAACAATTTATAACAAGGAAAGAGGAGTACAGTGATTTATAACAAAGAGAAAATTCATTAACTCAAAAGTCTAGTATTGCTGACGTCAAAACTACTATATTCTTTTTCTACATCCCAATTACATTGATTAATATCCTCCAGGTGCCTAAAAGATAAAGGATATGGAGGCCTGGCGGCAGTCATTAACTCAACAATGAAAACCCTCCACCAATATAATTCTTAGCTCCTTAAAATGGGCTCTATATCTTTAAGATGTTGTTTTAAGCTCGCGCCTCTCACAGTTGGGGGGCTGTAAACAATCACATGCGTAGTTGTGAAAATCTGGGTAAACCTGTCAGGCAAGTTAGAGAGCCATCAGAGGGGTTTGAGCTGAGACATTCCTTTTATATGCAGGAGACTGTTAACTGGAGCTCTAAGTTAACTTTTTCCAGAGAAAGGTGGTAGGGGATAGCCCCTGTTAATGTCAGAAACTTTGGTGAAAGTCATAAAATAATAAGACAGACAGATTCTGGTTTGGGGGTAGATGCTCGAGAAGGCCCAGGGGGGTTTCCTCAAGGCCTGATCTTGCCTTTGCCTATCCGGCCTCTTCCTCATGACCTTTGCCACGGGCAGGATTCCCCATGCTGGCTCCCAGCAGAACAACACACTGGTTCCAAATAGGAAAAGGAGTACGTCAAGGCTGTATATTGTCACCCTGCTTATTTAATTTATATGCAGAGTACATCATGAGAAATGCTGGGCTGGAGGAAGCACAAGCTGGAATCAAGATTGCCAGGAGAAATATCAATAACCTCAGATATGCAGATGACACCACCCTTATGACAGAAAGCAAAGAAGAACTAAAGAGCCTCTTGATGAAAGTGAAAGAGGAGAGTGAAAAAGTTGGCTTAAAACTCAACATTCAGAAAATTAAGATCATGGCATCTGGTCCCATCACTTCATGGGAAATAGATGGGGAAACAATGGAAACAGTGACAGATTTTAACTTTGTGGGGGCTCCAAAATCACTGCAGATGGTGACTGCAGCCATGAAATTAAAAGACGCTTGCTCCTTGGAAGAAAAGTTATGACCAACCTAGGCAGCATACTAAAAAACAGAGACATTACTTTACCAACAAAGGCCCATCTAGTCAAAGCTAAGGTTTTTCCAGTAGTCATGTATGGATGTGAGAGTTGGACTATAAAGAAAGCTGAGGGCCGAAGAATTGATGCTTTTAAACTGTCATGTTGGAGAAGACTCTTCAGATTCCCTTGGACTGCAAGGAGATCCAACCAGTCCATCCTAAAGAAAATGAGTCCTGAATGTTCATTGCAAGGACTAATGCTGAAGCTGAAGCTCCAATACTTTGGCCACTTGATGCAAAGAACTGACTCATTTGAAAAGACCCTGATGCTGGGAAAGATTGAAGGAGGGAGGAGAAAGGGACGACAGAGGATGAGATGGTTGGATGGCATCACAAACTCAATGGACATGAGTTTGAGTAAGCTCCAGGAATTGGTAATGGACAGGGAAGCCTGGTGTGCTGCAGTCCATGGGGTTGCAAAGAGTCAGACACAACTGAATGACTGAACTGATCTGAACAACATAAACAAGTGGCCCTAAGTCTTTGCTGGGCTAGTTTACCACCCACCTATGTAGCTTATAGTTTGTTCTTCTGGACTAGTGTTTCTTTCTTGTTGTTTCATTCTTGCAATTACTAGGATTAGCTTAATAAAGGTGGGGGAATTTGAGATGGGACTGACAGAAAGTTTGGTTGCAGTTTATTTTGACTAGTTAGTGGCTTATTTACAACCTAGTGATATGAGAGCTTCTGTTAACCATTATAACTTAGGTTGTCCAAAGCAATGGAACATGTATGCTCAGATAACTTAGATGCATCTAGGATTTAGAGGTGCTGCATGGCCTATGCTCCTTGTACAGGAACTTTCTCAGGGACCCAGATGGCTGCCTGATTAAAGCAGAGTACCAGGGTAGAACTGGTGTTTCTATGGTATTAAGGTGATCTAGTCCATGAGCAGGTTGCTTTTCTACTATGTTCATTCTCAATTTGCTCAGGCATTGGTTAATAAAATCAGTCTCTCCTCTGGTGTTTGCCTTTCCAACCAAACCCGACACACCAGCACAGCCTCTAAATTTTTTCAAAAATATTATTTTGTGCTGCTCGATAAGTTTCTAATATTTTCTTATTAAACTTCACATTTCTTATTAACTTTAATCCTAGATATAACTATGTTTTTATAATTAATTTAAATTGGAGGATACTTACTTTATGGTAATGTGATGGTTTTTGCCATACATCAGCATAAATCGGCCACAGGTAGACATGTGTTCCCTCACCCCCATACTAATTATGTTTTTAACTTAATAAAGGTCTAACAGGTTTTTCCAGCAACTTATCTGGGTGTAGCAAGCTATTCCATCTAAGCGTAGCAGCCCCAAGGGATACATGGAGTTGAGGCTCTGCACAACAACTGAATACATACCTCCCTCTTTGAGTTTAGGAGTAAAATAAAGCAGGCAGATCCCAAAGTTCAGAGCCTGAGTTGGTGGAGACAGACTGAGACTTCAAAGTGGGTAATGGGATTAACCAACACCTAGTTCTGGCTCTTTGATTCCAGACCTGCTATGAAAAGGAAGAGTAGGATTTTCACCATGAAGGAAAGAAAAAATGAGGCCTAGAAAGTTGAATTTCTTAAGATGCCTCTGAAAAAAGGAAAAGCTGGAACAATGAGAAAAGTGGTTAAAACTTCAGTTTGCACAATCATCTAGGAGAAGAAACTAAAAGTCTGAGAAAAAGACAAATTTAAGGAAAGAGAGTAGCCAGTCATGTTTGAGATACTAAAGGCAGAAAAAAAAGTTTTAGATGAGATAATAAAAGATTAATTCAAGATTCCCTAGGGCTTGTGAATACTGTTAAGAAAAGACTGGGATGACCAAGTGTTTTCCCCATCGCATGTTAATTCAAAGTTTATTTGTGTTTGGCTGAAACAAGAGTGAGAAAATGTGAATTACAGATGAGAAGTTAGAACTATAGAAGATTGAAAATTAGCTTAGACAAGGAGAGTCTAGGAGATGGTCTAGTTGAAGTAGTCATGGCTATGGAATTCAAGGGGACAAACATTTAGCTCTTTTTATGGCCGAATAATATTCCATTTAGGGCGTGTGTGTGTGTGTGTGTGTGTGTGTGTGTGTAGGAGCTGAGATAAAAGGAGCTAAATATACACACACACCACATCTTCTTTATCCATTCATTTGCCTGTGAACATTTAGGTTGTTTCCATGTCTTGGCTATTGCAAACAGTGCTGCTGAAAACATAAGGGGTGCATGTTCTGATGATGGCCATTCTGACAAGTGTCAGGTGGGTACTTCATTGTAACTTGATTTGCATTTTAATAATTAGCAATGTTGAGCACCTTTTTCATGTGCCTACTGGCTATTTGCACTTCTTTTTTGGAGAAATGTCTAGGTATTCTGTTCCTTTTTTGATTGGGTTGTTTGGCTTTTCTGTTGCTGTTATTGAATTGTATGAGCTGCTTAGAAATTAAGTCCTTGTTGGTCACATCGTTTGCAAATATTTTCTCCCAATCCATAGGCTGTCTTTTCATTTTGCCTATGGTTTCCTTTGCTGCACAAAAGCTTGTAGGTTTGATAAGGTACAATTTATTTTTGCTTTTATTTCTATTGCCTTGGGAGACTGACCAAAGGCATTGTTGCAACATTGTTACAGTTTATATCACAATGTTTTTAATATGTTCTCTTCTGGGAGTTTTATGGTGTCATATTTTTAAGTCTTCAAGCCTTTTTAAGTTTATTGTGTACTGGTGTGAGGGTATGTTCTGATTTTATTGATTTACACTATCCTCCATGTTCTCTGTTCGTAAGAAGATGCAGGAGAAATTGGTCAGTTAGCCTGTTTTCCTCAGCCCTCTCTCTTTCAGCAGTTCTGAGAGTACAAGCAGATTCACTTCTTTTTCCCTCTGTTGGGAGTTGCCTGACTTCCTCTTCCTGGAACTAGGGCCTCTGTCCTTGTCCTGGGCTACTTCCAAGAATCAGACAACCGCGTAATAACAGAAAGTAAAGAAAGTGTGGTGTGGCCTTAAATCAGTGACCTCATTTCATTCTCTGTACCTTCTCCATTCCTCAATAGGAAGCCTAAACATAGAACTACAGGCTAGTTTGCTTTCTCAAAATTTTATGTCAGGAAAAGATTTTTTTTTTTTCATGTCAGGCTGGTTTATCCTTAAAGATGCCTTGGCTGTGATAACCCCAGCTCCTTTTAGTACTTATATTCACCACAGGAAAGCATGAAAGTGGTACAGAAATCCTCTCTCACACCATAGCCAGATTCACTAGCCCTGTCTGTAAAAAGTCTACAAAAGCTGACCTTGTCTGCTTCAGCAACTAATTTTTCACATTGACCGCTTCTCTTTTAGCAAGAGGCAGTTGTGAACAATGGGGAGAGGAAAAGGAACACATGTTTTCCTGTTCAACTTCCAATAAAAGTACAAAAGATGAGCAATTGTAACTACTTAAAATAAAATTTTCCAAAGGCAAAATGGTGGAGCCTCTCATTTTAAGTACAAAGAATTTACTTCTGCAAAGTATATTTCCTTTCCTGGTCAGTTAGCTCCACTGGTAGTTTGGTAGGTTGGCAGTCTATTTATTTGTCCTATGTGTGAGTGCACACACATGTGCAAGCATGTATGCACTTTTTAGAGGCAATAATGAGGTACAGACTTAAGAGTTACCCTACCTCCATTTTGTTTGTCCTCACTTTCCTTTTCAGATACAGACATCGCAGGGTAGTTTCAGTTATTATTCCCCGGAACTTCTGTAAGGAAATAAAAACATTCAGAATGAGAAGTTCTCATTGCCGATACCATTTGACTTAAACATATACTTAAGAAACTTGGAACTTGACCTCTAAAACCCAAAATAAATCTACCTCTAAAAATACATGTTAAATTTTAGAATTCATTTCAAACATCCTTATCATAAAGTTATAGTTTTAAAACTTGATAAATAAATTCTACTTTCTAGCAACCAAATCTAAGCTGATAACTATAATCTGTCAGAAAAATTAGCTGAAACTTGGAAACAGGAAAAAGAAATCATTGGGTGATCTTTCAGTGAAGTTCTGGGCCTATACCTTTGATTAGTTTTTTATTGACTGGAGTATTCTATAATTCCAGCGGGCAGCAGTTAACTTATGGATTTTCATCTAATATAGATACAAATACTTTATGTCTAGTGAAACAGATAATTCCAAAATTTAGGACTAACTTTAGGTGCCAGTAAGTTAATAATAGTTGGATGTAAAATGAGAAATGAAGTGCTGGTTATTGTGACAAATTGATCAGTGCATGCTTTCTATGAAAGTATCCAAATTTTTAAAAAGTAAAATGAAATATTGTGTATGCCAAAAAAACTCACATGTGCTGCAAGTTTTGTACCCCAACCTAAGATCTGTTTCTTCTGCCAGCAGAATCTGTGCGCTCCTAACCAACATTCACTATTCTAGCATCACCACTCTTGAGGCACCCTGAGAAATCTCAGGAACCCCCCCAGTAGGTTCAAATCCCACAGGGCCATGAGCAGCTTTGAGAGGGTAGCTTGGCTAAATGCACACAAGCAGTACAGCTCAGAATGTGAAATGGTTGTGATATTTAACAGCCAGCCAGGGACCTGACTAATGAGTATTTAGCTAGAGCCAGGCATTCACCCAATCCTCTGATGCTCTCTGCATGCACATCACATAATATAGCAGCCAACTGCAAAGTACATTTAAGCTGTTAAATTCAGAGAAGGAGTGGAAAAATGTGAGGGAAGGGAAGAAGAAATGCAATGTGGGAGGAAAAAGGGAAGAGATGGAGCAAAAAAAAAAAAAAAGGATTAGGAGCCAGAGAACTGGGTTTCATATCAAAGTCTGCTACTAATCAACAACATGTTTGAGGTCTTTACTGCATTAGTAATAAAGAACATTTTCTTGAAAAATAAAAAATAACAATGTGACTTGAGACAAGTTATTAACCACTTCATCTCTCAAATTTCTCCTACAATGAGACTATTGAAAAAAAACCCAGAAAGTAAATTAAGCAGATACAAGATGGAGGAAAAACTTGATAAGGAATAAATTTGCCAGAGAGAGGTTTAGGGGTAATTATGCATGACAAACTAAATACAACATTAGTTTCCATTAGAGGGCTAAGAAGAAGACCTGTGAGAGGATTAAATAACATATGACAACGTCTCCCACAGTAAAAAAGTAGTCAATCAATAAATGTCAATATTTTAACATTTTAATATACATGCCTACAGCCCTGGGTGTCCTTTGGAAGGAATGATGCTAAAGCTGAAACTCCAGTACTTTGGCCACCTCATGAGAAGAGTGGACTCATTGGAAAAGACTCTGATACTGGGAGGGATTGGGGGCAGGAGGGAAAGAGGACGACAGAGGATGAGATGGCTGGATGGCATCACCGACTCGATGGATGTGAGTTTGAGTGAACTCTGGGAGTTGGTGATGGACAGGGAGGCCTGGCGTGCTGCGATTCATGGAGTTGCAAAGAGTTAGACACGACTGAGCAATGGAACTGAACTGACTGACCAGGTTGGTGAAAAAAAATTTAAGTCTAATAATACTATGTCTGAGAGAAAGTGGAACTACTGGAACACTTACACACTGTTGCTGATATTAAAAATTGGACAACTACTTTGGAAAACAATTTGGCCTTATCCCATAAGGCTGATGGAGCATTTACTCTATAACCCGGTTAGTTCATCTTATGAATATACCCAAGGGAAACTGTCATAATACATCACATACAAGGATGTGTGCCGCTAGCACCGCTCTCAACAGCAAAACTGGAAACCAACCAAATGGCTATAATGGTAGAAGAGATAAGTAACTTGCGGTATATTCATAAAATGGAAGGCTACATAGTAGTGAAAACGAGTGAGCTAAGTTATACATATTAACATTGTTAAATTTCAGGAATATAATATTTAGGGAAAAAACAAACTGCGAAAGAATACATAAAGTATTATTTCACTTAAATAAAGATCATGCAAAACTATATCACCAGGGATAAATATGTTCAAGGTAAATCTATAAAGAAAAACAAGGGAATGAAAAATACAAAATTCAGGACAGAGGTAGGGAAAGGGAGGGGAAGTGGGATGGAAAAAGCATACTGAGAACTTCAAGCTACACTTGTGCTCACGGTGTTATTCTTTAGAACTCACAATTTGTTATAAACTTTATATCTATTCAATATATGATAATAACAAAAGAACTGAAAAATTAAAGTGAACATGGCGGTGGTGGCTGAGTCACTCAGTCGTGTCCGACTCCTGTGACCCCGTGGACTGCAGCTGCCAGGCTCCTCTGTCCATGGGATTCTCCAGGCAAGAACACTGCAGTGGGCTGCCATTTCCCTCTCCAGGAAAGTGAACATATCAGGTAGGAAATACTCTTCCCCTCTTACTCAGGAAAGTCATTTTCTAAATAACACTTATTAAAAGAGTAGGCCCAATTCAGGTTATTACATTAAAATTTTTATTTTGAGATAATTTTAAACTTACAAAAGAGCTGCAAAAATAGTATATAGAGGATTTCCATACACTCTCCACCCACCTTCTTATGTTAATATCTTATATAACCTTAAAACAATGAACCAACTAAGAAATTAACCTTGGTATAATACTATTAACCAAAGTATAGAAAATATTTATTTATTTCCAATTCTTCCCATTAATGTTGTCATGTTGTTGTTCCAGGACCTAATCCAGGATCCCATGTCACATTTACTTGTATGCCTCGTTCAACTTGTGAGTGTTCCTCATTCTTTCCTTGTTTTTCATAATCTTGACAGCGTTGAAGGGCACTGGCCAGCTCTCTTACAGAACGTGCCCCAACTTGAGTTTGGTGTGCCCTTCTCATTGTGTCATATCAGAGGGTACATGTTGTCACATGCACTCCTAGTGATGTGAACCTGGAATGCTTAGCTAAGCTGGTGTCTGCCAGAACTTCCCACTGCAAACTTACTATTTTTCCCTTTACAATTACTAAAAATTTGGGAGGGAGAAATAAAAACATTTTAAAAAGAAGACTGAAAAACAGAGTCATAAATAAGTCATCAAGGACAAGTCAAGAAATAATAATACCAGCCTTTATAAGACAGTTATAGAAACAAAAGCTCTTTCATTTAGACATAAGAATATAATGGTAGAAATGAAAGGTCCCACCTTGAACTGATAACCTCCAAGCTGCCTAGACTTTGAAATGAACTGTCTAACATAGAAATGGGGTGGAGGGTGGAGTACTGATCTACCAATCTATTAGATTAGAGTTCCAACTGGCATCACACTGCAAACCAACTTCAAGTTCCCCCAAGCCACAGCTGTGATTCTGTACTGCCAGCATACTGTACCCTCCCTACACTTACATATAAAAACTAGTGAATTTACAAACTGCAAAGTATTAGAGAAAGTCTTTATAATTAGCATAGTCTGAAAACTGCATAAACTAAAACACAGTGTAGTCTAGCAAGGGCATATTTGTGATACAAACATAGCCAATGACTCAGTACTAGAATATCACAGACAGCATGCACACAGTCATTACTGACTTTCAAAAAGCAAATCTGTCTTCCAGAGAAGAGAGCTCTTTACCAACAAAGGAACAAACCCTGGGTTGACTTGAATGCTTATGAGAATCTGAGGGAAGGACTCTCACATAGAAGAGATGTGCCCATCATCCCTGGACTAAAAGAAGAGCTACATTTCCCCAAAACAGTTGTGTAAAACCATGGATGCTTCCAGTCTACTCCATTAAGGTTTCTCTGTGTTAGCTATTATAGCCGATGCACAAATCCCCAGAGTTACCCCAGAAATCAGTGTTTCTGTCTCAATCCCCACCCCCATGAATCTCAGCAAAGGTAATAGAAGGTTTCTGCTTAATTCTTTCTTCTTTTTTAAAAAACTCAACAGAAGCACCTATAATAGGGCTGCCCTGGTGGCTCAGAGGGTAAAGCATCTACCTGCAATGCGGGAGACTCAGGTTTGATCCCTGGGTTGGGAAGATCCCCTGGATAAGGAAATGGCAACCCACTCTGGTACTCTTCCCTGGAAAATCCCATGGACGGAGAAGCCTGGTAAGCTATAGTCAGTCCATGGGGTCACAAAGAGCTGGACATGACTGAGCAACTGCACCTATACTAAAAAAAAAATCAAAAGCAAGTCTTACCCTGAAAGGCTTTTAAAAGGCACAGCCTGAAAACTGCCAGAACTCCACACTACACCTCTCTTCTTAGTGGGAGTCCTTGCCTTACCCCTCCCTTATTTCAACCATAAATTCTTTCTGACAGGAAAACACTCTACGAAAACAAAGATCTTCTAAACTTAGCAACTTTAAACCTGTGGTTGGGGAAGGAAGAGGATGAAATACCTACTAGTCTATGAGGCCACTTAGATGGCTAGATCTCCTTCAGTTTCCTATGTCTGATTCCTGGCTTCTGGGAACTTGTCAAATTCTGTGTACGTGTTTGTGTGTGTATTTTATAACTGTTTCCTTTAAATAGGGAAAATGAAGAGAGCTTCAAAACCCTTGTCTGCAATCTGCTTCTTCCAAAGGTGGTTCATGGATCCCTCATAACCTTCCAATTAACTTGGATTTGGTTTCAAATGGTTTAAAGCAAAAAGAATATAGGATGAATATAAAACAAAACTTCAAACATAATGGAACAGAAAAAATCCTGCAAAACAGAACAGTTTCTTAGCCACTGCTTTTACTTTCAAACTCATGGTCTTCCCCAGGGGTTATCTGCTCAGCCTATAAGACAGGCTTTGTAAAGCAACTATGTACTACAGAACCCCCTCTTTTCTGCCTAGAGTTTTAGTTTGGGTCTGAACAAATGTTGGAGTCCACATAATCTCCTGGCACTTGTAATTTTGCTGTCTTGCAGAGAAAGTTCCTTATTAGGTAGTGTAACACTGGGTCTTTGGGATAATTAATTTTCCCTTTCTTTCAGTCTATGAAAGTGAGTCAGTGTTTTACTAAGCTGGTCTTGACTATTTTACACATACATGTAGTTAACAAGTATCTGTTCAATGGAATCTTAGAAACTAAATGCTATGTTCTTTTTTAAACAAATTTTATTTGTTTTAAAATTGGGAGCAAGAGTGAGATAATAGAAAGAGTGCTGACTATTGGGAAGCTTGGACATCCCTGTACTATTCTAAGCTGGATTCCTAAATTATCTGTACTTAGGCTTCCCAGGTAGGGCTAGTGGTAAAGAACCCACCTGCCAGTGCAGGAGACATAACAGACTTGGGTTCAATCCCTGGGTCGGGAAGATCCCCTGAAGGAGGAAATGGCAACCCACTCCAGTACTCTTGCCTGGAGAATCCCATGGCCAGAGGAGCCTGGCAGGCTACGGTCCATGGCGTCGCAGAGTCGGTCACGACTGAAGCAACTAAGCACAGCGCAGCACAAACTAATAACACTTTCCTTCAGTTTTCTAGTTTTTCTCATCTATAATAAAAGGCAATACCTGTCATTTCCCTTTATCACTCCCTGTCCCACCAAAATTTAATGTAAAGCAGGTTTTTTTTCAAAAGCTATTATGTAGAGCAAGGAGGTTTCAGAACCCTATTCTGAACTGGATTAAGGGTAGAGGGGAGAAAGGAGAAGGGACTTCCTCTCCTTCAACTTGAATAACTCTGACTTTATCTGGGATTTTTCTATATTCTAAATGGAAAAAATAGTTTCTCCTGCTAAAAAAATGTTAGAAGATCAGGTGGTGCTTCTGGGGTAAGTGCTTACTTGAGCAAGTGAAAATGTATGTTTGTAGATGGAAATTAACCTCTAGCTAGTCCTTAAACAGCCTCTCTTAGTATACCTAACACTGGCATCTATGTGGTCTTAACACAAATTACCAACAAAAGCTGGAACTACTGGGAACCACGGAAAATATTTCACCTCCTCACCCCCATCTTTTCTACTCCCACGGTCACACCACAGTTCATTAAGACATTTAGTCTTCTCTTCCCTTGTTTTCATGACAGTTAATTTGGTTTTCCTCCACTCCTCTTTGACAGCTCTGCAGTGTGATGTGGTAGTTATGTACAGATGTGAGAGCTGGACCATAAAGAAGGCAGAGCACTGAAGAACTGATGCTTTCGAACTGTGGTGCTGGAGAAGACTCTTGAGAGTCTCTTGGACAGCAAGGAAATCAACCCTGAATACTCACGGGGAGGACTGATGCTGAAGCTGAAGCTCCAATACTGTGGCCACCCAATGCGAAGAGCCAACTCATTGGAAGAGACCCTGATGCTGGGAAAGGTTGAAGGCAGAAGAAGATAACAGACTGGACAAATTCTGGGAGACAGTGGGGGATAGGGAGGCCTGGCATGCTGCAGCCCATGGGGTCGTAGAGTCGTACATGACTTAGTGACTGAAAGCTGAAACTCCAATATTTTGGCCACTTGATGTGAAGAGCTGACTTATTTGAAAAGACCCTGATGCTGGGAAAGATTGAGGGCAGGAGGAGAAGGGGATGACAGAGAATGAGATGGCTGGATGGCATCACCAACTCAATGGACATGGGTTTGGGTAGACTCGGTAGTTGGTGATGGACAGGGAGGCCTGGTGTGCTACGGTTCATGGGGTCCCAAAGAGTCGGACATGACTGAGGGACTGAACTGAACTAGTGACTGAACTGAACTAGCATCTGAACAACAGTGTGATGTAGTGGAATTAGGCTGTGCAGTTCAGTCGCTCAGTCGTGTCCGACTCTTTGCAACCCCATAAATCACAGCACACCCAGGCCTCCCTGTCCATCACCAACTCCCGGAGTTCACTCAAACTCATGTCCATCGAGTTGGTGATGCTATCCAGTCATCTCATCCTTTGTCAGCCCCTTCTCCCCCGGCCCTCAATCCCTCCCAGCATCATGGTCTTTTCCAATGAGTCAACTCTTCACATGAGGTGGCCAAAATATGGAGTTTCAGCTTCAGCATCAGTCCCTCCAATAAACACCCAGGACTGATCTCCTTTAGGATGGACTGGTTGGATCTCCTTTGCTAAACCTTGGAGGCAGCACTATCAAATGTATGACCTTGGTCTAGTGAGATAATCACTCTGAACTTCTCCTTATCTCTCATATGAGCATAATCACTTCACCTTGGTTGCAAGGACTCTTTGCAACACAGAGGAGCCTGAGAGGTTCCTATGTCCATGGAATTTTCCAGGCAAGAATATACTGGAGTGGGTTGCCATTTCCTCCTCTGGGGGATCTTCCTGACCCGTGGCTTGAACCCAGGTCTCTTACATCCCCTGCACTGATAGGTAGATTCTTTACCACTAGCGCCACCTGGGAAGCCCCCTATGTAAGATAAAGTATCAGTTCAGTTCAGTTCAGTCGCTCAGTGGTGTCCGACTCTTTGTGACCCCATGAATCACAGCACGCCAGGCCTCCCTGTTCATCACCATCTCCTGGAGTTCACTCAGACTCACGTCCATCGAGTCCGTGATGCCATCCAGCCATCTCATCCTCAGTCATCCCCTTCTGCTCCTGCCCCCAATCCCTCCAGCATCAGAGTCTTTTCTAATGAGTCAACTCTTCGCATGAGGTGGCCAAAGTACTGGTGTTTCAGCTTTAGCATCATTCCTTCCAAAGAAATCCCAGGGCTGATCTCCTTCAGAATGGACTGGTTGGATCTCCTTGCAGTCCAAGGGACTCTCAAGAGTCTTCTCCAACACCACAGATCAAAAGCATCAATTCTTCGGTGCTCAGCCTTCTTCACAGTCCAACTCTCACATCCATACATGACCACGGGAAAAACCATAGCCTTGACTAGATGGACCTTAGTCAGCAAAGTAATGTCTCTGCTTTTGAATATACTATCCAGGTTGGACGTAACTTTTCTTCCAAGGAGTAAGTGTCTTTTAATTTCATGGCTGCAGTCACCATCTGCAGTGATTTTGGAGCCCCCCAAAATAAAGTCTGACACTGTTTCCACTGTTTCCCCATCTATTTCCCACGAAGTGATGGGACCAGATGCCATGATCTTCGTTTTCTGAATGTTGAGCTTTAAGCCTACTTTTTCACTCTCCTCGTTCACTTTCATCAAGAGGCTTTTTAGTTCCTTTTCACTTTCTGCCATAAGGGTGGTGTCATCTGCATACCTGAGGTTATTGATATTTCTCCCAGCAATCTTGATTCCAGCTTGTGTTTCTTCCAGTCCAGTGTTTCTCATGATGTACTCTGCATAGAAGTTAAATAACCAGGGTGACAATAGACAGCCTTGATGTACTCCTTTTCCTATTTGGAACCTGTCTGTTGTTCCATGTCCAGTTCTAACTGTTGCTTCCTGACCTGCATACAGATTTCTCAAGAGGCAGGTCAGGTGGTCTGGTATTCCCATCTCTTTTAGAATTTTCCAAAGTTTATTGTGATCCACACAGTCAAGGGCTTTGGCATAGTCAATAAAACAGAAATAGATGTTTTTCTGGAACTCTCTTGCTTTTTCCATGATCCAGCAGATGTTGGCAATTTGATCTCTGGTTCCTCTGCCTTTTCTAAAACCAGCTTGAACATCAGGGAGTTCACGGTTCACGTATTGCTGAAGCCTGGCTTGGAGATTTTTGAGCATTACTTTACTAGCATGTGAGATGAGTGCAGTTGTGCGGTAGTTTGAGCATTCTTTTACATTGCCTTTCTTTGGGATTGGAATGGAAACTGACCTTTTCCAGTCCCGTGGCCACTGCTGAGTTTTCCAAATTTGCTGGCATATTGAGTGCAGCACTTTCACAGCATCATCTTTCAGGATTTGAAACAGCTCAACTGGAATTCCATCACCTCCACTAGCTTTATTCGTAGTGATGCTTTCTAAGGCCCGCTTGACTTCACATTCCAAGATGTCTGGCTCCAGATTAGTGATCACATCATCATGATTATCTGGGTCATGAAGATCTTTTTTGTATAGTTCTTCCATGTATTCTTGCCACCTCTTCTTAATATCTTCTGCTTCTATTAGGTCCATACCATTTCTGTCCTTTATTGGGCCCATCTTTGCATGAAATGTCCCCTTGGTATCTCTAATTTTCTTGAAGAGATCTCTAGTCTTTCCCATTCTGTTGTTTTCCTCTATTTCTTTGCATTGATCACTGAAGAAGGCTTTCTTATCTCTTCTTGCTATTCTTTGGAACTCTGCATTCAGGCACTTATATCTTTCCTTTTCTCCTTTGCTTTCTGCCTCTCTTCTTTTCACAGCTATTTGTAAGGCCTCCCCAGACAGCCATTTTGCTTTTTTGCATTTTTTTTCCATGGGGATGTTCTAGTATTTTTTTACAGTGCCTTGCACATATTTAGGTGAGCTTCCTCCAAGGCACTGTTCTTATCCCTGTTTTTTGTGTGGGTTCTTCCCTGAGTTATGTATGATATCATATCCCCTCACTGCATCTCTAGCCCTGGCTCTTAAAGCTATCTCTAGTACCAAACTTAAACAGTTGGACATTTCCTCTTAGGTGGTCACTTGCATCTGAAGATAAACATATTCCAAAATGACATTGCTTACCTTCTCTGCTAGTTAGCATATCTCTTTCTCTGCCTTATTATTCTGTAACTTGTTTATAAAATTTAAGGGTTACCATCTGTTCCTCCTCTGATCACCTGTCAGATTCTATAAATTCCATCTGAGGGTCTCCTGAAGCTACTAACTCCTTTGTAATCCCTCTAAAAAATCAGATTCTTTATATTTACTCCTGGATTCAATTTCCTGTGATTTGCTTCCAATTTTATAAACTGTCCACTGCTGCCCTAGAGCGGACAGTGGTCATGACTTCTTACCAGCTCAGAAACCTTCAGTGGCTTCCCATGTTACTGAATGAAGTTCAGCCACACATACAAGATGCTCTAGTTTGAACACAAACTGTTCTTTCATCTTTCTTTTCCACTATTTACCTTTACTCAAAATGGCCTATGTACTTTTCCCTCCATATGGCCCATGCTTTCCTGCACCTATGCCATTGCTCACACTGTTCCTTCCAAGGCTAATGCCCTCCTCTGTATCAGTCAAAATCTTTCAAAGGTTAACTTACAGAGGCCTGTTCAAATCCCATGAACTTCTCAATGACGTTTCTCTGCTTCCCTGATCCAAAAATAATATTTCTCCCATTCCAACTCCCATACCACTTGGTTGACATCATTTCCCTAAAACTAATAGTTGTTCTTGTACTATAATCATTTTTCTCAACTTCATCCCTCTTGGCAAGTGTGAAAATGCCTACATAATTTCTGTATCCTCTAAAGCCCTAGCAAAGGGCTTGGCTTCTAAATAGGAGATCAGATGTAAAAAAAAAAAAAATTGTGAACTTGAAAAAATAATAAAGACCAGCAATTGGTGAGTTCATCAAGAAAATCAGACCAAGGAAATCCTTTCTGAATACATGTTATAAGATGTCTCCTTCTAATAATTTCATCAAGATAACTGCCATCAAGAATACACTTTATCTGATGATTTATCTGGGATCTGTACATCTCTCAGTTACAACCATCCCAAAGAGACATTCTCCTTAGCTGAACTACTTCATTAGATACACATGTGGCAGCCAGAAAGTGGGGACAATCTGTGACTTACATAACCTCAAATCCTAGACTCTAAGGGATTTTCTGGCTCCATGTGCCACTTCTCTGCTGGTGGTCTATGCTCCATTACTCTACTTCATAGCCAAAGGCAGAACATTTCTAATGCTACCAGGTCAACAAGCTGTGGGAGTTCAAGTAACTCCCATATGAGGCTCCTGGTCCCCACATATCCCCAGGAAGCACTGGCTTTGAGACTAAACTGGCAGTTGACAACTAAAGCTGTCAAGTCATTTTCTCATGTCAAATGGGGTTTTATTGGGTCTAAGGAGAGTGAGCCACAGAGGGATCAGACTCAATCAAACTAAGCCCAAATGAGAAGAATCACATCGCCTTCCACTCCCACCAGGCATGTCTGAGCTGGGAGCCATCCTGGATCTTGCGTGGCCGCTCAGGGTCACTTTGGTTCTGAATATTACAGAATTCCACAATTGGAAAAGCACTGGGAGATAAATGGTTCATTCTCCCACTCAGAGCAATCATCCCCAGCAACCCTGACCATCTTGCTTAAATACTTCCAGTGAAGAAGAAATCACTGTCTCTTAAGATAGCCTCTGCATTTCCAGACAACTCTATTTATAAAATCCTTTATTCATTAGATTTCTCCTGACCTTAAGCCCTGGAGGCAAGCAAGCGCCAACAATAGGGCCTGCCTGAATTCTATCTTATCCTAGCTTGTGAGCACTGAGATGAACAAGCATGCAGACCTTGAAGTTGCTCCTTTATATATTTACCCTTCACCTACCATCACCTTCCATCATGTGGCAATGTGGTCACCTGTGAGCCCTGAAATCTGGCTGATCCACCTACTACAAAAGCAGCAGCCAATAAAATGAACTATGAGCACCTTATCTGCTTTTCAGCACAGATCTAGGACATCTTAGCTTTGCTGCTTGCCCTAATTCTTAAATGCACTCAACTCCAATCTTATTCAACCTCAAATCCTTTTAGGGATTTCAATTCTCTATTTTAGCTCCTAGAGATTTCCAATAACCTAACTCTACATATTTCAATTCCAATCCAACAAATTCAAATCATGTGCTAGCTCAACTGGTTGGGCCTACTCAGACAAATGCTATGTAAAGCAAGAGTAATAGTTCTGCTCATTGAAGTCCTGACAACAGACTGAGCAGGTGGACACAATTATTTATTTTACAGGCTTCCTCAGCAACTCCAATTAATGGAGAATCCCTACACTCCCTTAATTTCAGTAACTTCTGATGGACTTCTTCTGGGTTATGCTGAGTGGTCAGTTGTATGGTTGATCTCAGGAAGCTGTGGGGTGTTTGATAAGGAAGCTACAGGATCCAAAAAGACAAATATGGTAAAAATTTGAGAACCAGATTTTAAACATGCTCACCCACGCCCTTGAAAGTTAACAAGAACTCAATATTCGTGAATGTTTAACCATCTATGGAAATATTTTCTGAAGTAATCTGCTTAAGAGATGATTTACAAATGTGCTGATAAGATTAAAGTACAGCCTAAATAAATCTCAGCATGGGGCTTAGGTCCCTCTCTAAAAAGGGAGGCATGAAATTAAAATAGAACTAATCTAAGAGAAACTCTACTCATTAACACCAACATGTTGGTCATGAGAGAGTGAAGGAGTGACTGTTTTTAGAATAAAAATTATTCAACCACTATTTCAACCACTGCCTGGGGAAAAGTTTCTCTGATAATAATGCCAATGAGAATTATTTGGAAAGAAGTATCACTAGAACAGAACAGTTTATCAGACTATCAGAATACCATATCTTAATGTAACTACCATATAGAAACATCCAGTTCTCTTTGTTATAATTCTGGGACCTTAAATTTGGTTTCCTGGGTAGAGCTGGCCACTTCAAAGCAATGACCTAAACATTACAAGATTTCCCATGGTAAAACTTCTAAATTAGGTGTTTTGTTGATAAATTATTCTTTCCAAGAAGAAAAGAGTGAATTGATCCCCTAGGACCTGATTAGCCTTAGGATAAGCCATAAATTGAACTAAATTTGTAAGCCCTGGATTGGTGATGACTACAGCAGGGTATAGATTTGAGAGGCCCGACCTTAGTAGTTTGTTGTCTCAGTCTCACTACCTCATTTTTCCACAACTATATGGTATTTATAAAATGCAATGATTAGAGATTCATGAACTCTAACATTTTAACTCAACCCTGAGTCTGAGTCTTCTCATCTATACATAAGAAGGTTGGACAAGATAATTTCTACTGCCCTTTCCGGTCTTAGAATTATTCTTGCTATTAGAAATAACAAGATTTCAGTAAGGTGCCTAGTTACAAACTAAATTTACAACTAAACGGCCTTTCTAGATACTTATAATAAGCAGTTGGGGAAAAAATGGGAAAAGTGCCATTTACATAGGGTGTGTGTGTGTGTGTGTGTGTGTGTGTGTGTGCATGCTAAGTCACTTCAGTCATGTCCAACTCTTTCATAGGGCAAGAAGATTTAAAACAACTAGGCATATGCCTAACAATAATGTATAGATCAATACAAAAAGTCACAAAATTTTACTGAGATCTGTAGAAGAAGACCTGAATTAACATAGAAATAACATGTTCTTGATAGGGAGACTCAACATTGCAGAAATATACACTATCCCCCACAATTAAGCCACAATTTCAATACAATCACAACCAATGGAACTTTTTTGAAACTGAATAATTTAAAAATGTATATGTAAAGAGAGCACTCATTTAGTATCTTTCCAATTGGGGTTTCCTAGAGGAGGTACAAGTTTCTAAGTTCTTTGTATAAAAGAAAGTCTTGTATACTTTTTGAAGGCAAAATCCCCACTTTTCATTGCTTTAATACATCATCAAGCCTAGAACATACATGTAGTACTGTGAATCTGGCATTCTTAGATTTAATAGCTGTATAAAGTCAGCTTTCATAAGCAACCTTGAAAGCTCATACTATACACTGCTTTTACTGAAGCATAAATCTGAATTGGGCACTGTGTGAAGTCAGTGTACAGTAAAATAGTGAGTGAGCCTAGCTGACTGCCTACAATTTGCATCTCAAAGAGGTTGATTTTTGTGTGTATTCTACGAGCTATCATTTATGTAGTAATTTTCATTTAAGACCCAGAAGCTACTTCAGTTCATTTCAGTTTAGTCGCTCAGTTGTGTCCAACTCTTTGTGACCCCATGAACTGCAGCACGCCAGGCCTCTCTATTCATCACCAACTACCAGTCTACCCAAACCCATGTCCATTGAGTCGGTGATGCCATCCAACCACCTTATCCTCTGTCATCCCCTTCTCCTGCCCTCAATCTTTCCAAGAATCAGGGTCTTTTCAAATGAGTCAGCTCTTCACATCAGGTGGCCAAACTACTGGAATTTCAGCTTCAACATCAGTCCTTCCAATGAACACCCAGGACTGATCTCCTTTAGGATGGATTGGTTGGATCTCCTTGCAGTCCAAGGGACTCTCAAGAGTCTTCTCCAACAACACAGTTCAAAAGCATCAATTCTTCGACCCTCAGCTTTCTTTATAGTGCAATTCTCACATCCATACATGACTATTGGAAAAACCATAGCCTTGACTAGACGGACCTTTGTGGACAAAGTAACGTCTCTGCTTTTTAAGTTTAAGTTTTAATATGCTGTCTAGGTTGGTCATAGCTTTTCTTCCAAGGAGCAAGTGTCTTTTAATTTCATGGCTGCAATCACCATCTGCAGTGATTTTGGAGCCCCCCAAAATAAAGTCAGCCACTGTTTCCCCATCTATTTCCCATGAAGTGATGGGACTGGATGCCATGATCTTAGTTTTCTGAATGTTGAGCTTTAAGCCAACTTTTTCACTCTCCTCTTTCACTTTCATCAAGAGGCTCTTTAGTTCTTCTTCACTTTCCGCCATAAGGGTGGTGTCAACCGCATATCTGAGGTTATTGATATTTCTCCCAGCAATCGTGATTCCAGCTTGTGCTTCCTCCAGCCCAGTATTTCTCATGATGTACTCTGCATATAAGTTAAATAAGCAGGGTGACAATATACAGCCTTGATGTACTCCTTTTCCTATTTGAAACCAGTCTGTTGTTCCACGTGTGTTTGTGTGAAGTTGCTCAGTTGTGTCCGACTCTTTGTGACCCCATGGACTGTAGCCCGCCAGGCTCCTCTGTCCATGGGATTCTCCAGGCAACAATACTGGAGTGGGTTGCCATTTCCTTCTCCAGGGCATCTTCCCAACCCAGGGATCGAACTCGGGTCTCCTGCATTGCAGGCAGATGCGTTATCCCCTGAGCCACCAGGGAAGCAATAGAAGTTGTTCCATGTCCAGTTCTAACTGTTGCTTCCTGACCTGCATACAGATTTCTCAAGAGGCAGGTCAGGTGGTCTGGTACTCCCATCTCTTTCAGTATTTTCCACAGTTTATTGTGATCCACACAGTCAAAGGCTTTGGCATAGTCAAGCAGAAGAAGCTACTTACCTTTTCAATTATATTTTCTTTAATATTAATTTATTTTTATTCAGTTACATTTTATTCTACAGGAAGAATTATACATTCAAAAGAGTCAGATATGACTGACCAACTAACACAACAACAGGAAGAATTATACATTACAATGCCATTCACAAATTTATGACACCTGACAATCTTTTCATGAATGGATACATGCACACACACTCACACACGATGGGTGGTTGGCCATAGGGCTCTGAAGATGCAGATGAAGAACATGACAAGTTCAAAGTGGGAACAAAAGTGGCTAGGGACGAATGGTCAAAGATCAAGAAGAAAACACAGATCGGGGAAATGAAAGGAGACTGCAGAAACTTTTTGAAGTTTAAATGAAATGAGTAAGGTTATAGAAAGGTTCATAATTTTATTTAACAAATGTGTCAAGTATTACACTAGGGCTGAAGAAATTTATGACCAACCTAGATAGTATATTCAAAAGCAGAGACATTACTTTGCCGACTAAGGTCCGTCTAGTCAAGGCTATGGTTTTTCCTGTGGTCACGTATGGATGTGAGAGTTGGACTGTGAAGAAGGCTGAGCGCCGAAGAATTGATGCTTTTGAACTGTGGTGTTGGAGAAGACTCTTGAGAGTCCCCTGGACTGCAAGGAGATCCAACCAGTCCATTCTGAAGGAGATCAGCCCTGGGATTTCTTTGGAAGGAATGATGCTAAAGCTGAAACTCCAGTACTTTGGCCACCTCATGAGAAGAGTTGACTCATTAGAAAAGACTCTGATGCTGGAGGGATTGGGGGCAGGAGGAGAAGGGGACGACCGAGGATGAGATGGCTGGATGGCATTACGGACTCGATGGACGTGAGTCTGAGTGAACTCCGGGAGATGGTGATGAACAGGGAGGCCTGGCATGCTGCGATTCATGGGGTTGCAAAGAGTTGGACACAACTGAGTGACTGAACTGAAGGGTTGCAGAACAGGATCAAATACTACCCCTATCACTGCCTTGAAGTGATAGTAGGGGAGACATACAAGTAAAAATTGCAGTGTGGTGGTTAGTAGGAGAGAGGTAAGGACAGGGTGCTACAGAAGTGTAAATGAGAAGCATCTGAACCAGATTGCAGGGATCTGGTAATGTTTCTCGAGCACATCCTGAGCTGAGTCTTCAAGAATAAATATTAAGTTAGCTTAGTGAACATGGTGGATGGGAGTTTTCCAGGCAGGAGTGAGGCACAAAATATGAAATGGCATGAAGTGAAGTACATTGCAGAATGCCACTGAATACTTTAAAAGGTTAGTTAACATGATCAGACTTGTGATTCAGAAAGATACAGCATCAGAATGGAATCTAGCTTGACTGATGGCCCGGAAATGAGTTAAGATGCTGCTATTTGTAATTGAGAGGAAAAAATAATGAATATATGAGTTAAGGCATTTGTAATGAGGATGGGAGAAGGGGTGACATTTGACAGTTTTTCTATATGAGGTGAAATATCCATGAAGTGGAATTTACCTTGTGATTCACTATAAAGTCTAGGATGTGAACTTCAGTTTCTAGACTCAGAAACTTGGTTTTGGCTGTTCACTGAGACTGAATCCACAATTCACATTAACACTGATAAGGTTTTAGAGGCTAATTAAGACCAGAATGGCAGATGATTATTTGTAATGAAACTGATTAATTGTCCCAGTGACTATAACTTTTACTTTGGCACATTCAGATATTTTCTCCTTGGAAAAAGATATATATATATGAAAACCAATCATTATCAGAAGATTGCTTGATCAACATGGAATTAGAGAATAGGGAAATTAAATTGTGTGCTTTAAACATTTAATAACATCAGGCCACAAAGCAGCAAGAGGAATGTTCAAGTTTGTGACCTACCTACCTTCTCTCCCCTGGACAGTACTTGCACAGGCACAACCAAAATATGCTTCTCACTCTTGTGTTCCTATGTCATCTTTGTTAACTAATAGCACTTTACGAATATTCTTTAGACAAATATATTTAGTTAACTCTTAATCTGCCCAGGCTGTCTTTTAAGGGTGATTTTTGGGTAGCTTTGCCTTGATTTGTGCTGAACTTACAATTTAATTTTCAGTTGTAAATCTAGTTTCCCTAATTTTCAAGATCTTAGAAATGAAAGTGGAAGAACAACTGACTTCTTAGTCACCATTTACAGCCTACAATCCAAGCAAAAGATGAAAAAGACAATGGGATAGGAGGGAAATGAGTAGGATCCAAACAAAATGTAGTTTACGAAGAGATGGTTCTTAAGGCAATTAACCATAGGCTGGATATATAAAACTTCACAACTCAAACAAACTAAATACATATGCAACTTATATATGGGCTTCCCTGGTGGTTCAGACAGTAAAGAATCTGCCTGTAATGCAGGAGACCCAGGTTCAATCCCTGCATTGGGAAGATCCCCTAGAGTAGGAAATGGCAACCCACTCCAGTATTCTTGCTTGGAGAATCCTGTGGACTGAGGAGCCTGGTGGCTACAGTTCATGGGGTTACAAACAGTCATACTAACACACACACATATGTATATTGAATAATTACATTGTACAATGTGTTAAATGTCAATTATATCGCAATAAAGTTGGGAACAAAAAAAGAAGCAATCGTGTACATGTTATAGTGAAATACCAAAATGAATAAGATTGTGAATGAGGAAGATAATGAGATCTAAAAGTACAAACAGATATAATGCAAAAATGATAAATGCTTTAAGGAGATTTGGAGAAGATAGTAAACAAAATGCCAAAATAGTTCTGAAGGAGGAGTTATTCTAGGTGGAGAAGTCAAGAAAAAGTGGCATTTGTCTTACAGAAGCAGTGAAAGTCTTGGTAAAAACAGATTCAAATAATTTTTTCCATTGATAATCAAATAACCTTTAAAATCAAAGATATGTCATATTAATTAAAATTTTATCATTATTTATTAATACTTATAGCCAGCTATGAAAAACTTTATGGATATAATTAGATAAACATTTAAAAAATGGAAGATACAAAGGGAAAAGCTAAACAGAAAAGTAAATAAGGTGTCAAAGCTTAGTAATTGTGCATAGGCCTCTGTGGCCCCAGGGTTTTGTTGTTACTCAATATTTCCTTGTTTGAACAGCTCATACAACTCAGTAACAAACAACCCAATCAAAAATGGGCATGTGTTTGGGCAAGCTCTGAGAGTTGGTGATGGATGGGGAAGCCTGGCATTGCTGCAGTCCATGGGGTTGCAAGGAGTCAGATACAACTGAGCAACTGAACTGAACTGATATGGAATACTACGCAGCCATAAAAAAGAATGAAATAATGCCATTTACAGCAGTATGGATGGACCTAGAGGTTATCATACTAAATGAAGTAAGTCAGAAAGACAAATATCATATGATATCACTTACATGTGGAATCTAAAATATGACACAAGTGAACTAATCTATGAACCCGAACAGACTCACAAAGAGAACAGCCTTTGTGGTTTCTAAAAGGGAGGGGGGGTGGGGGAGGGATGGATTGGTAGCTTGGGATTAGCAGATGCAAACTATTATATATATGTACAACTGAATCACTTTGCTGTATACTAGAAACTAACACAATTTTATAAATCAACTATATTTCAATAAAATTAATTTTAAAAAAATTCTTGTTTGGCTCTTTTGGAGGTCAAGCAGTTTTCTTACTAGTGGGCTCTCTCAAAGGGATGACCAAGAGATGAAAAAAGAATTTTTTTTTCTTAAAAGGTATATTTGGGACCTAAAGGGAAGGGATGGGGGAAGCGAAGGGACACTCAAGAGGGAGAGGATATATGTATAATTATGGCTGATTCGTGTTGTTGTATGGCAGAAACTAACACAAGACTGTAAAGCAATTTTCCTCCAATTAAAAAAATAAATTTAAAAAGAAAAATGGTATACTTGGTCTTATCAACCCATGGATTTTAGAATTTTATAATTATACTATTCATTAAGCTTCATTTTATTGTTTTAAACCCACTGGATCTTTTATTTTAGTAGGAAAATATACAATTCACTACAACAGTAACTAAAGGAGTAAAAAATCCATTAACTATTATACTTTTCTCCCCCATCAGTTTCATCCCTCTTCATTTTATATTCTCAGAAACACTCCTCATTATACAGAACATTATGCAATGCTCTTTGCA
This sequence comes from Capricornis sumatraensis, assembly GCF_032405125.1. Taxonomy (NCBI): domain Eukaryota; kingdom Metazoa; phylum Chordata; class Mammalia; order Artiodactyla; family Bovidae; genus Capricornis; species Capricornis sumatraensis. Next base: position 67,688,134 of record NC_091074.1, on the reverse strand, counting down.
TCTGATCATCAGAGCTAGATCAATCATTGCTTAAAAAAAAAAATTCCTTTAAGTTTCTGAACCATGAATAAACGATAGATCACAAACCTTTTGAAGACTGTTTTTCCTTAGCACAAAAATGATAACAAGAAATAAGGGAAACTCATCATTTGCATTTGTTTAGGTTTTATGGCTTATAAAAATTATCTTATTAAGCTTGAGATATAGGGAAAGGTAATTATCCATTTACAGCTGAGAAAACTAAGGCTCTGAGAAATATTAAGCGGAAAAAAAACAGACCTGGGAATCATGCTTTTTGATTCTAAGTCCTGAATTTAAGGCCTGTTCCTATCCTTTGGGTGAACATTTCTCCATTTTAAACCACAGGGATTCTTTTTTGTCGTGTAGAATGTCTCCCATTTTTTCAAGAAATTGAAGGTCTAATCTCCTTGGTTACCTTGGCTGAGGCAACATATGTGGCCACCCAGGTTGTACACTGCATATCTTTAGTGGTTACCATTCACAGACCACAATGGGAACTGTGTTCCTGGAGTTGTATAATGTCATGATACTGGTATGGACGTTTCTAATACTTGCTAACAAGGCCTGTACTTGAATTTCTATCTTGTACTTGGTCACTGAGTGACAGTGTGGCAAACTCTTAAGAAGTCAGGCTTGGAGAGAAGACAGTGGCATGCAAAATGAAAGATTATACATAAGTAGCTTTGGACCTGTGATTTTTTTTAGTAGCAGATTCAGTTTCCTAATTATGCTGGGCTTAGCTCATGCCAAAAGTATTTGAATTTGAAATTCCTTAAGGACTTAACTGAGAATGAAAGCTAACATATTAAAGGCATGTTGACCACCGGGCAGCCAAAACTAATGACAAAGTGTATATGAGCTAAAAGCTTAGGCATTTTACATAAATAGGCAAGAGGAGAGCTCTATTATTAAACTTAATAATAAAAGTGCTAAGTCGCTCGATCATGTCCAACTTTTGTGACCCTATGGACTGTAGCCTACTAGGCTCTTCTGTCCATGGGTTTCTCTAGGCAAGAATACTGGAGTGAAAGGAAGGAAGGAAGGAAATGCATTTTCTTCTCCAGGGGATTTTCCTGACCCAGGGATTGAAGCTAGGTCTCCTGCATTGAAAGCAGATTCTTTACAATCTAACCTACCAGGAAGCCCAATAATAAATGCTGCTGCTGCTACTGTGACTGCTAAGTCACTTCAGTCCCAGGCTCTTGCCTGGGATTCTCCAGGAAAGAACACTGGAGTGGGTTGTCATTTCCTTCTCCAATGCATGAAACTGAAAAGTGAAAGTGAAGTCACTCAGTTGCAATCCCATGGACTGCAGCCCACCAGACTCTTCCATCCATGGGATTTTCCAGGCAAGAGTACTGCAGTGGGCTGCCATTGCCTTCTCTGAATAATAAATGCTGCCCTTGCTGCTGCTGAGTCACTTCAGTCGTGTCCGACTCTGCGTGACCCCATAGACGACAGCCCACCAGGCTCCCACGTCCCTGGGATTCTCCAGGCAAGAACACTGGAGTGGGTTGCCACTTCCTTCTCCAATGCATGAAAGTGAAAAGTAAAAGTGAAGTTGCTCAGTCATGTCCGACTCTTAGTGACCCCATGGACTGCAACCCACTGGGCTCCTCTGTCCATGGGATTTCCAGGCGAGAGTACTGGAGTGGGCTGCCATTGCCTTCTCCAAATAATAAATGAGGTAACATTAATTCAGAGCTCATTATGTTGTCAGCACCTACATATCTTTTTTTCACTTAACCCTTAAAATAATCTTATGATTAGTATTACAACCATGAATACCACTGTATTATTAATACCATTGTATTATTATTTCCAAATTACAGATGATGAAACTAAGGCAAAGGAGAGGCTAAGTAATTTGCCCAACATCACTCAGCTCAGTATCAGTTTGTTAGGACCAAACTGGAGCCAGGACAGGCTCTAAGGGACAGGCTAGGCCTGAGGTTTAGTCTCTAGGAAAGCTGAGGCACTGGCAACTCCTGCAGGCAGTGTAGCTCGACCAATCAGAAAAATCCCCTTAGTCCCCCGCCCACACCAGACCTGAGCCAATCCGGATAGAGATGCAAGGTTAAAAGTCCCGTGCGTGCCTATGGTTTAGCCAATCAGCTATGCTGTTACAGGAACAAAGAACCGTCTGTATAAAAGTAGATGTGATTCAGAGCTCGGGGCTCTTGTCGGATTCCACTGTGCTGGATGAGACCTGGGCCCTAACTCGAGCTAGCAATAAACCCCTTTATGCTTTTGCATTGCTGTAGATGTCTTATTCTCTCAGTTTTGGGGACTCGGACTCTGGGCATAACAAGTTGAGTTCAGTCGCTCAGTCGTGTCCAATTCTTTGCAACCCCATGAATCACAGCATACCAGGCCTCCCTGTCTATCACCAACTTCTGGAGTTCACCAAACTCCTACCATTGAGTTGGTGATGCCAACTAACCATCTCATCCTTTGTCGTCGCCTTCCCCTCCTGCCTTCAATCTTTCCCAACATCAGGGTCTTTTCAAACGAGTCAGCTCTTTGCATCAGGTGGCCAAAGGACTGGAATTTCAGCTTCAACATCAGTCCTTCCAATGAACACCCAAGACTGATCTCCTTTAGGATGGACTGATTGGATCTCCTTGCAGTCCAAGGGACTCTCAAGAGTCTTCTCCAATGCCACAGTTCAAAAGCATCAATTCTTCAGTGCTCAGCTTTCTTTATAGTCCAACTCTCACATCCACATATTCAGTTCAGTTCAGTTCAGTCGCTCAGTCGTGTCCGACTCTTTGTGACCTCATGAATCGCAGCACGCCAGGCCTCCCTGTCCATCACCAACTCCCAGAGTTCACTCAGACTCGCGTCCATCGAGTCAGTGATGCCATCCAGCCATCTCATCCTCAGTCATCCCCTTCTTCTCCTGCCCCCAATCCCTCCCAAAATCAAAGTCTTTTCCAATGAGTCAACTCTTCACATGAGGTAGCCAAAGTACTGGAGTTTCAGCTTTAGCATCATTCCTTCCAAAGAAATCCCAGGGCTGATCTCCTTCAGAATGGACTGGTTGGATCTCCTTGCAATCCAAGGGACTCTCAAGAGTCTTCATCCATATATTACTACTGGAAAAACCATAGCCTTGACTAGACGGACCTTTGTGGACAAAGTAATGTCTCTGCTTTTTAATATGCTGTCTAGATTGGTCATAGCTTTTCTTCTAAGGAGCAAGCATCTTTTAATTTCATGGCTGCAGTCACCATCTGCAGTGATTTTGGAGCCCCCCAAAATAAAATCAGCCAGTTTCCCCATCTATTTCCGATGAAGTAATGGGACCGGATGCCATGATCTTAGTTTTCTGAATGTTGAGCTTTAAGCCAACTTTTTCACTCTCCTCTTTCACTTTCATCAACAGGCTCTTTAGTTCCTCTTCACTTTCTGCCATAAGGGTGGTGTCATCTGCATACCTGAGGTTATTGATATTTCTCCCAGCAATCTTGATTCCAGCTTTTGCTTCCTCCAGCCCAGCACTTCTTATGATGTACTCTGCATATAAGTTAAATAAGCAGGGTGACAATATACAGCCTTGATGTACTCCTTTTCCTATTTGGAACCAGTCTGTTGTTTGTTCCGTGTCCAGTTCTAACTGTTGCTTCCTGACCTGCATACAGATTTCTCAAGCGGCAGGTCAGGTGGTCTGGTATTCCCATCTCTTTCAGAATTTTCCACAGTTTACTGTGATCCACACAGTCAAAGGCTTTGGCATAGTCAATAAAGCAGAAATAGATGTTTTTCTGGAACTCTCTTGCTTTTTTGATGATCCAGCAGAAGTTGGCAATTTGATCTCTGCCTTCTCTAAAACTAGCTTGAACATCTGGAAGTTCACGGTTCACGTATTGCTGAAGCCTGGCTTGGTGAATTTTGAGCATTACTTTACTAGCGTGTGAGATGAGAGCAATTGTGCGGTAGTTTGAGCATTCAGTGGCATTGCCTTTCTTTGGGATTGGAATGAAAACTGACATTTTCCAGTCCTGTGGCCACTGCTGTTTTCCAAATTTACTGGCATATTGAGTGCAGCACTTTCACAGCATTATCTTTCAGGGTTTGAAATAGCTCAACTGGAATGCCATCACCTCCACTAGCTTTGTTCATAATGATTCTTCCTAAGGCCCACTTGACTTCACATTCCAGGATGTCTGGCTCTAGGTGAGTGATCACACCATTGTGATTATCTGGGTTGTGAAGATCTTTTTTGTATAGTTCTTCTGTGTATTCTTGCCACCTCTTCTTAATATCTTCTGCTTCTGTTAGGTCCATACCACTTCTGTCCTTTATTGTGCCCATCTTTGCATGAAATGTTCCCTTGGTATCTTGAATTTCCTTGAAGAGATCTCTGGTCTTTCCCATTCTATTGGTTTCCTCTATTTCTTTGCCTTGATTGCTGAGGAAGGCTTTCTTACCTCTCCTTAACTATTCTTTGGAACTCTGCATTCAGATGCTTATATCTTTCCTTTTCTCCTTTGCTTTTCCTTTCTCTTCTTTTCACAGCTATTTGTAAGGCCTCCTCAGACACCCATTTTGCTTTCTGCATTTCTTTTCCATGGGAATGGTCTTGATTCCTGTCTCTTGTACAATGTCACGAACCTCCCTCCATAGTTCATCAGGTACTCTATCAGATCTAGTCCCTTAAATCTATTTCTCACTTCCACTTTATAATCAATCATAAGGGATTTGATTTAGGTCATAGCTGAATGGTCTAGTGGTTTTCCCCACTTTCTTCAATTTTAGTCTTAATTTGACAATAAGGAGTTCATGATCTGAGCCACAATCAGTTCCTGGTCTTCTTTTGCTGACTGTATAGAGCTTCTCCATCTTTGGCGGCAAAGAGTATAATCAATCTGATTTTGGTGTTGACCATCTGGTGATGTCCATGTGTAGAGTCTTCTCTTGTGTTGTTGGAAGAGGGTGTTTGCTGTGACCAGTGCGTTCTCTTGGCAAAACTCTATTAGCCTTTGCCCTGCTTCATTCCATATCCCAAGGCCAAATATGCCTGTTACTGCAGGTGTTTCTTGACTTCCTACTTTTGCATTCCAGTCCCCTATAATGAAAAGGACATCTTTTTTGGGTGTTAGTTCTAAAAGGTCTTGTAGGTCTTCATAGAACCATTCAACTTCAGCTTCTTCAGCATTACTGGTTAGGGCATAGACTTGGATTACCATGATACTGAATCATTTGCCTTGGAAACGAACAGAGATCATTCTGTTGTTTTTGAGACTGCATCCAAGTATTGGATTTCAGACTCTTTTGTTGACTATGATAGCTATTCCATTTCTTCTACAAGATTCCTGCCCACAATAGTAGATATAATGGTCATGAGTTAAATTCACCCCTTCCAGTCCATCTTGGTTCGCTGATTCCTAGAATGTTGACATTCACTCTTGCCATCTCCTGTTTGACCACTTCCAATTTGCCTTGATTCATGGACCTAACATTCCACGTTCTTATGCAATATTGCAGGGGCAGCTGAGAGGAGCTATCCCACACCCAAGGTCAGGGGCGGCAGCCGAGAGCAGCTACCCCACGTCCAAGTTAAGGAGCAGCAGCTGTGCTTTACTGGAGCAGGCGTGAAGAGATACACCATGTCCAAGGTAAGAGAAACTCAAGTAAGATGGTAGGCGCTGAGAGAGGGCATCAGAGGGCAGACAGACTGAAAACAGAATCACAGACAAGTATCCAATCTGATCACATGGACCACAGCTTCTCTAACTCAATGAAACTAAGCCATGCCATGTGGGGCCACCCAAGATGGACAGATCATGGTGAAGAGGTCTGACAGAATGTGGTCCACTAGAGAAGGGAATGGCAAACCACTTCAGTATTCTTGCCTTGAGAACTCCATGAACAGTATGAAAAGGCAAAAAGATAGGACACTGAAAGATGAATTCCCCAGGTCGCTAGGTGCCCAATATTCTACTGGAGATCAGTGGGGAAATAACTCCAGAAAGAATGAAGGGATGGAGCCAAAGCAAAAACAACACCCAGTTGTGGATGTGACTGGTGATAGAAGCAAGGTCTGATGCTGTAAAGAGCAATATCACTCAGCTGTTGTTAAGCTGTTAAGTAGCTTCAGTCGTGTCTGACTCTATGCAACCCCAGAGATGGCAGCCCACCAGGCTCCCCCATCCCTAGGATTCTCCAGGCAAGAACACTGGAGAGGGTTGCCATTTCCTTCTCCAATGCAGAGATGGCAGCTAACCAGGCTCCTCCATCCACTGGATTTTCCAGGCAAGAGTACTGGAGTGGGTTGCCATTTCCTTCTCCAATCACTCAGCTAGTATGTGGCAAAGCCAGTACGGAACACAGATAGTCTGATTTCAAAGCCTGTGCTTTTAACCACATTATTATGACTAATATAAAAATGTATACCAACAACTAGGGGATATCCAGGAATGGCAGGGAAAATGTGGGGAGAAAAACTGTGAGATATGAATAGAGAAGAAGCCCTCTTCTATTGTTTTCCCTGAAGTGCAGTCACTTTGTATTACAGCAGCCCCTTATCCATAATATTCATATTTGGCAGAGAGCTGGTGGTAAGCAACAACTAACCATTGAACAGCCAATGTAGACAACATGAAATTTATGCACTAAAGTATTTTAATTCAAGCAAGGAGGAGCTATTTAATATAGTAACAAAAGGGGCTTTCCTGGTGGCTCAGTGGTAAAGACTCTGCCTGCCAAAGCAGGAGATGTGGGTTCGATCCCTGGTCGGGGAAGATCCCACATGCTGAGGAGCAACTAAGCCCGTGTACCACAACTACTGAGCCTGTGCTCTAGAGCCCGGGAGCTGCAGCTACTGAAACCCTCGCACCTGAAAGCCTGTGCTCAACATGAGAAGCCACTGCAATGAGAAGCCCACACACTGCAACGAAGAGGAGCCCCTGCTTGCTGCGACTAGAGAAAAGCCCACAAGGCAATGAAGACATAGCACAGTCATAAATAAACAAATATTTTAAAAACGATAGTAACAAAAGCCACATACAATTCAATAGCTCCAGAAGGCACTAGAAATAATAGTTTCATAACATGTATCACTGAATCATCAAAATAAAGGTTAAAATTTGTTTAGTATATTGTATTTAAGAAAGTGAGAGAACATCTAAGAAATTTTAGAAAGTGTTTTGTCTAAAATGGTTAGAACAGAAACATTGCTGAACAGAAAATAAATTTTGTTATCTGAAAAAATCATTTATTTTCCAGTGATGTTTATTTACCGATGTTTATGTACTTACTTCTGCCATTCCACTCTTTGGGAGTCTTCCGTTCAATCGTTCAGTCATGTCTGACTATTTGCAGCTCCGTGGACTGCAGCACATCAGGCCTCTCTGTCCATCACCAACTCCCAGAGTTTACTCAAACTCATGTCCATTGAGTCGGTGATGCTTGGGAGTCTTAACTCCTTATTAATCTATAATCCTGAGGTATGGGAATTGTATTTTCTTTCCCTTTGAATACCTTCCAAAAAGCCTAGGGACTGGGGCTCTACACACAGTGAGAATTAGATTACCCCATCTTTATGCAGAAATACGGAAAAGCTGACAGCACCCCACTCCAGTACTCTGACCTGGAAAATCCCGTGGCTGGAGGAGCCTGGTAGGCTGCAGTCCATGGGGTCGTGAAGAGTCGGACATGACTGAGCGACTTCCCTTTCACTTTTCACTTTCATGCTTTGGAGAAGGAAATGGCAACCCACTCCAATGTTCTTGCCTGGAGAATCCCAAGGATGTGGGAGCCTGGTGGGCTGCTGTCTATGGGGTCACACGGAGTCGGACATGACTGAAGTGACTTAGCAGCAGCAGCATGCAGAAATAAAGGGCCATGAAATATTTCAAGTTATTTTCATTTCTTTTAGAAAGGTGTTTTCCCCACAAATAATACATTAGTACATTCTTATTTTAAAAACTCATAAGACAGAGGTACACAAAGTAAAATATTAAAGTCCCTTTTCATAATATCCACCACTACATCCCACTTCCCTTTCTAGAATCACTGTTAATAGTTTGCTATTCCTCTTTCCATAACTTTTACTTCGCATTTATGCATATTTATACAAATAAGGTACATAGTTTCAGGATTTTTTTTCCATCTACAAACATGCCTATATTTTGTCATTTATTCAGGCCATCTTTTTGTCTATCAATAAAGTCTTACAGTTAAGTTTTCTGCATTTCTTTTTATGTTTATTCTTAGACAGTTTAAGATTTTATTCCTAATGTGAATGGAATCTTTCTATTATATTTTCTAATTGATAATGCTATTGAGTAAGAAAACTTTTGATTTTTGTATAGTGATTATATACCTGCTGCTGCTGCTAAGTCGCTTCAGTCGTGTCCAACTCTGTGCGATCCCATAGATGGCAGCCCACCAGGCTCCCCCGTCCCTGGGGTTCTCCAGCAAGAACACTGGAGTGGGTTGCCATTTCTTTCTCCAATGCATGAAAGTGAAAAGTGAAAGTGAAGTCGTTCAGTTGTGTCTGACTCTTTGCGACCCCATGGACTGCAGCCTACCAGGCTCCTCTGTCCATAGGATTTTCCAGGCAAGAGTACTGGAGTGGGGTGCCATCGCCTTCTCTGGATTATATACCTAGAGGAGCTATCAACTTTATCCCCAGCTTAGGTGGTTTTGGTATCTGAATCTGCCCTGTGTCGGTAACAACTCCCTCCTCATACAATGGTGCCTTCAAAGCTTCTTAAAAATGTACCACAGTCTCAGGATGTCTTTCTAGGTTTTTGTATGCAAAACCTACTCCAACACATTCATTAGGATGGCTACTATTTTTTAAAAAAGAAAAAAAATACTATTGGCAAAGATGTGGAGAAATTAGAATGCAATTAGAAATTAGATCCTTGTGCACTGTTGGTGGAAATTTAAAATGGTGCAACTGATATGGAGAACAATATGGTGGTTCTTAAAAGAATTAAAAACAGAATTAGCATACAATGTAGCAATTCTACTTTGGGGTATATACCCAAAAGAACTGAAAGCAGGGACTTAAAGAGAATTGTATACTCATGCTTTTGGCAGTATTATTCACAATAGCTAAGGAGCAGAAGCAACTCAAATATCCACTGACAAATAGCTAAACAACATGTGACATGTTAAACAACACACACACACATATGTATATAACAAAATATTATTCAGCCTTAAAAAGGAAGGAAATTATGACATGCTACCTCATAAAGGAACCTTAGGAACATTATGTTAAGTGAATAAGCCAGTCGTAGAAAGATAAATACTGTATGACCATACTTCTATGAGGCACCTAGAGTAGTCCCATTCATAGAGACAGAAAGAAGAGTGGTGGCTGCCATCCCAGGGGCTGGCAGTTGGGAGAAAGGGGAGTTATTGTTCAATGGGTACAGAGTTTCAGATTTAAAGATGAAAAGATGGACTTCCCTGGTGGTCCTATGATTAGGAGTCCTTGAAATGCAGAGGATGTGCATTTTTTTTTAATTTAATTCAGTCCTATTTCTAAAACCCTCAATTTGGGCCAATGGTCCCTTCTAAGAAAGATCTGACAGACAAAGCACAAATTTCTAGAATATAGACTCTTTAATTCAGGTATAACTCTAAACTTAGTGATGTTCAATATATATTAAAAGCTTCAGATACAATATTTATGCAGAATTACTTGAAGGATATACACCTTGTCCACTTCTTAGTATGAGTTAGTTTTCTTTTTTTAATGCCAAGGCTTGACAGATGAACTTTGTGAACCTTCTAAAATTGTCTATACCTGTGCATTTCTTCTGGGGAGAGGTCCTAAGCTTTTAAAACTTTCTTAATATGCTTTTTTTTTTTTTTAAAGAGCTAAGACTCTTTATGGACTGTAAAATTTGTTCTTCCTTGGATTGAGACAGACAATCAAAGCTTTACCTCAACCTCATTGTTCTGCCCCAAACTCAGACTGGCTTTTATGGAACAATGCTTTGGCACTATGCCAACAGCCTATATTAAAGGACATTAAGCGAAAACAGCTTCAGGCCTAAAAATGTGTTTAGGTAAATACTACAGGCTCTCATAAGGACAGAGAAAGACAAAGATGGGCATAGATCTTAACCAGATAGTATGTCTATAAAGGCACAAATATGCTGATGCCATCATTAGACAAAAATAGATTATGAACAGGCCAAGAAGAGTGAAATTTCCTACTGAAGAAAATTAGAGTCAAATCAAATACATAAGCTTAAAAAGAATTCAAACTACATAAGGTTTCATGTGAAATATTAAACAACTCTCCCTTCTCAATCTCAGGATAATTCTCTTTTATACAACCCTCATATTCCTCTATTTAGCTAAAATCCATCCACCCATCCTTCAAAGCTCAGCTTTTAAAATTATAACAACAAGTGTAGTTCAAATGATTTTGTTTTACCAAGCCCAAAATAACTTCCTCTCTTCCTCAAACACACACACACTCTTTGGAAATCCCATAGCTCTTTTATTGTTTTTCAAATTCTTTTAAAGCATGTATGTCTACAAAGAACTACAAGAGAAGATTTTCCTTCTGTTAGAAAGAATCCTTGGTTGGAATTATGTCAAGAGTTTAGTTCCAAAACTTGGTAGAAAATCTAAGCTTTCTCCAAAATAGCCATATCAGAAAATGATATTAATATGACAAATTATCACACTAAAAATGCAAAGTACATGGTCCGGTTTTGAAGAAATTAGTTATTAAGTTAGGCCTCTATAAAAAGAGAAACAAGTTCAACAAAACCCTTCAGTCATCTTACCTTAAACTGACATGGAAAAAGGACTAATGACAGGAGGAGTATTCAAATCATGATTCATTTTATAGAATGTTAATAATCCAAATTAATTCAATTAGCCCAGTGAAAGTTCCTATTGGTCCATTTCTATTTCCCCTTGCAAGTTCATATATGAAAAACACTTTCTCATCTTTAGCTTCTGCTAAAGACACTTCCACCATGGTTATCACAGCAGATCTTTGGTGTTCTCTCTTAAATGCCTTCAAAATTAAAGCACTTACCTGTCTGCCTCAAGTCTATAGGTAGACTATCCCTCTCATTGCCCTCTAAAAAGAATACTGAAACACTCCTCTCAAATGTGAGTTAATATCATCAGTGGTTAAAACCAAAAACTTTCTATAATAATTTCAACTCTATAATTTTGTTCCTCCCACCTTTGCAGCCAAAAATAGTCTCAAGCCAGGTCAGAGCGAAGTCAAGTCTGAGTCTTGCATCAAGAAGTTTCTTGGAAGTATAAAATTGTAAGAAGCTTCTTGGTGGGCTTCAGTTCAATTCTATGAGTGCTCTGAGAGCACAAGCTGCCAATTTCCTGGCTTTCTAAGTAGAACGTGGTACAGTGCAGTACTAAGTAAATACTATTGTTGATTACTGAACTTTGGGTATCTCAGCAGATATGAGCTAAGCACTTACCTGAATTAAAAGGTTTTATATATTTAATCTCAGAGAAACACCACGTAAGAATAAAACAAAAAACTCCTTGTCAGTTAGCCCAGGCCCTGCTGATAGAATAATACCTACAATTTGACAAACTTTACTGTGTGCTGGATACTTTCCTACATGCTTTAGGTAGATCATCTTGTTTAATTTTTACTAAAATCTAGGCCTAAGAAGTGGGTATTATTCTTTTTAAAAGAGGAAAAATCTGAGGTTTAAGGTTAAGACGTGCTCAGGGACATACAATCAGAGAGTGGCAGAGTCACAGTGATAGAGATTTGAATCCTGCTTGCCTGACCCCTGGTGACCATGATTCTGTATCATCCTTCCTATACACACGGCCCCAAATGAAGAGGTGATTGTCCAACAGAATGATGCTCAGCAGTGTTTTTTCTATAAAACTTAATAAGTGATTTTAAAAAAGAGGTGATTGTCAAGTAGGGATCTGTGGCGGTTACTGAGAATTCTGGTCACATGCCTAGTTCAGAAGTATAAATCAGAGCCTTAAATGCCCAGATGCTCCTCTTTGATAGATCTGGCACTGAGTTCAGGATGAAATCCAGTGTTCTACTATGACCCCACATTTCATCATTCATTACTGCTTTACATTTGACCCAAAATCTCTTAAGACAATCTTTCCCAAAAGTATCATTCATGGATCAGTTGTTTCAAAGACAATTGAAAAATCTTTGTAGAAAATACAGATATCTGGCCCTCACCCCGGATGTATTGGATCGGGGGAGGTATGACAACAAGATACCCTAGAGGTGCTTTTGCCTACTGAATTTTAGACTACTCATCGCCTCGGAGCAAAAGAGCCAGGGTAATGAAAAGGAAGTAAATGGAAAGCTAACCTTCAAGTCAGGCTGGTGTTAAGAAAAAGGACAGAGATCTTGTGAGTAGACCTAGAGCCAAAATCTACTTTGGGAACTGGAAAAGATCTTGGAAATTGTCTATTTCAATGGTTTTCTATCAGTGTTCCATGTAGCCTTAGGAGTTATAAAATGGGATATCAGAAAAAGGAACCAGTAGTCAGAGTTTAAAGTCCTAAAAAAGTGACTGCAGAAGCCCTACTGATAGATGTTTTGTAACCTGTATTCCTGTATAAAATTTAATCTGAGTAAATAGCTCTGCTGATTTAAAATAAAGGGGAGTTAAGAAAAAAAAATCTCAAGACCCAGCATACATCCTAGATCAACTAAATCAAGTCTATGCAAGTTGTATTTTTCAGTATCAGGGGATTCCTATATATATCCAAAGCTGGGAACCACTGCAGTAATCTGATCTGTGCTCTGTCATTCAAGATAAAAGGAGACTAAGATCCAAAGAATTGAAAGGTGATCAAGATTCAAACCAGTATCTCTCGACTGCTAGCTCACCATTCTATATTATTCTCTCTCCTCAATCAGAATGAACCAACTGTTCCTCTAAGGTAGAGAGCACACAAATCAAATTATTATGTAAGTTCACATTTTCAGATCTCTCTGTATTTTTTTAAAGAGTACTTCATATACATTTTCTCTTTAGATTTTTACACAGGGGAAGTAGGCAGGGCAAAACTTATGTTTTAGAGATGGGGAAATCAAAGGTCAATTAAGTTAACTTTCAGTGGCTTAAAGGTAGGGCCAGAATTTAAATCTTTATATTCTAACTTCTAGATTAAGTAAATTAAATTTGGCAAGTGATTACTGAGTGCCTAGTACATGTTAGCTAGTGAAGTGACTCTTTGTGACCCCATGGACTGTAGCCTACCAGGCTCCTCTGTCCATGGGATTTTCCAGGCAATAGTACTGGAGTGGATTGCAATTTCCTTCTCCAAGACATGGTCAAAAATGCAAAAAAATATCATCCATGCCCTCAATTAGTATACAGTATTCTTAGCAAGACAGAGACAACTAAAATACTGCACTGCCTGACTTAACCCTTGGATTGGCAGAAATTGAAAACTTTCCTTGACTGGCCTTGATGACAAAGTCCATTTCTCTTTAGAATCAGTCTGTGGCTTTTAATTTGTTCCTGACTATGGCTATTTATTCCAGGGGACACAAGGATTTGAATATAGCTACTGCATCTCTAGACATGGCCATGCAGCTTAATATTCCTTGACAGGGGTAGAGAAAAAAGAATGGTGCAATTTCAGTGAGATTCATTTCATATTCTCCAAAGCCAAGAATATGACTCAGCAGAAGACTGGGAGATTCCAAGACAAAGGACTAGGTAGAAAATAAAGGGTATTCACAAAAATATTTTCCTTTCCACAGCAGTTAGGTAACTGAACAGTCTACAATTTATAGATAGACACAGTTATCTATAAATAAACAATCTTTACAGTTGTTGAAGATAACTCCTGCATACTAAAGGGGGAAATAGCATGTAGGTACTAATATTTGTATCTATGATTCGGGATGACAGAGGTCACAGATGGACAAGAACTCAAAGAAAACTTTTTCATGAGGAATTCATCAGCCATTGCAAAATGTTGCCATGAAGATTTTGTTACATATAAGATAATGAGAAAACCAGGAACTCATGTTTTATTACTGGACTGAAAGAGGTGGCCAGGAATAGTCCACCACAGTTTTTCTCAAACTTTAATATGCATCAGAATCACCTGGTGGCTGTGTCCCCCTTTCCCCCCCTCTTCTAGCCCTTGACCAGAAATTCTAATTCAGCAGGTCTATGGTAGTGCCCAAGAATTTCTCTCTCTTACAAATACAGGTGATGCTGATGCTGTTCAGATCTAATATTTTGAGAACTGCTTGTGTATCAGAAGGTCTACACTATCCCGGGCTTCCCTGATAGCTCAGCTGGTAAAGAATCCACCTGCAATGCAAGAGACCCTGATTTGACTTCTGGGTCTGGAAGATCTGCTGGAGAAGGGATAGGCTACCCATCCCAGTACTCCTGGTGGCTCAGCTATGCATCCTAGGCTTCCCTGGTGGCTCAGCTGGTAAAAATCTGCCTGCAATGTGGGAGACCTGGGTTTGATCCCTGGGTTGGGAAGATCCCCTGGAGAAGGGAATGTCTATCCACTCCAGTATTCTGACCTGGAGAAGTCCATGGGGTTGCAGTTGCAAAGAGTCGGACACAGCTGAGCGACTTTCATTTTCACACTTTCTACATTATACTGGATACACACACACTTGTAAATTATGGCAAGTTAGTTAACTCCCTATTGTTGACTTTATAAATGATACTCTCTTTACCCATCTAACACCCAAAAAAGATTACTCAGAGAGAAGTTATGGCTAGTCACCTAACGAGACAATCTGTTCTAGAGCAGAAATACACCTCATGCGAAGAGATGACTCATTCGAAAAGACACTGATGCTGGGAGGGGCTGGGGGCAGGAGAAGAGGACGATAGAGGATGAGATGGCTGGATGGCATCACTGACTCGATGGACATGAGTCTGAGTGAACCCCGGGAGCTGGTGATGGACAGGGAGGCCTGGCGTGCTGCGATTCATGGGGTCACAGAGTCGGACACAACTGAGCAACTGAACCGAACTGATATGCATATGTCACTCAAGACAATAGGCCCCAGGTTGAGAACCCCTTACTTGTATGCTAATGATTCAAAAATATGTATCTTCAGCCTGAATTTTTATCTTGAGTTTCAGTAGCACATATTCAAATATCTATTTAACATCTGTATTTGGATGTCATACAATTGCCTCAAAATCTACATGTACTGAGGAGTGACTGTTTGATAGGGATGGCATTCCTTCTTGGCAGATGAAGAAGTTCTGGGACTTCCTTGGGGATGGAGTGGATAAGAATCTGCCTGCCAACACAGGTTCAATCACTGGTTCAGGAAGATTCCACACGGCATGGAGCAACTAAGCCCCTGTGACATAACAACTGAGTCTGCACTTACTGAGCTCACAAGCTGCAACTACTGAGCCCAAGTGCCACAACTACTGAGTTTGTGTGCCACAACCAGTAAAGCCCGTGTGCCTAGAGCCCATGCTCTGCAACAAGAGAAGCCGTGGGAATGGGAAGCCCGAGCACCACAACGAAGAGTAGCCCCTGCTCACTGCAATTAGAGAAAGCCCACACAAAGCAACCAGTACAGCCAAAAATAAATTAATTATATTGAAAAGTTCTGGAACCAGACAGTAATGATGGTTGTGAAACAGTGTGAATATACTTTAGTTCAGTTCAGTCGCTCAGTTGTGTCCGACTCTTTGAGTCCCCATGAATTGCAGCACGCCAGGCCTCCCTGTCCATCACCAACTCCGGAGTTCACTCAAACTCACGTCCTTCAAGTCGGTGATGCCATCCAGCCATCTCATCCTCTGTCATCCCCTTCTCTTCCTGCCCCCAATCCCTCCCAGCACCAGAGTCTTTTCCAATGAGTCAGCTCTTCACATGAGGTGGCCAAAGTACTGGAGTTTCAGCTTTAGCATCATTCCTTCCAAAGGACACCCAGGACTGATCTCCTTTAGAATGGACTAGTTGGATCTCCTTGCAGTCCAAGGGACTCTCAAGAGTCTTCTCCAACACCACAGTTCAAAAGCATCAATTCTTCGGTGCTCAGCTTTCTTCACAGTCCAACTCTCACATCCATACATGACTACTGGAAAAACCATAGCCTTGACTAGACGGACCTTTGTTGGCAAAGTAATGTCTCTGCTTTTGAATATGCTATCTAGGCTGGTCATAACTTTCCTTCCAAGGAGTAAGCGTCTTTTAATTTCATGGCTGCAATCACCATCTGCAGTGATTTTGGAGCCCCCAAAAATAAAGTCTGACACTGTTTCCACTGTTTCCCCATCTAATTCCCATGAAGTGATGGGACCAGATGCCATGATCTTAGTTTTCTGAATGTACTTAAGTGTCATGTAATTGTACACTTTCAAATGGTATACTTAACATAACATGCATTTTACAATGCAAAATCTACATTTACAAAACTGATATTATCACCTCTATTCTCAACCTCCCACACACCCCAAATTTGTGCTTTCTCTTATATTTCCTGTCTTTGGACATTTATTACGAGTCTTATTATTTACCTAGTAGCCCATGCCAGATATCCGAGTCATCTCTGACAATGCTCTTTCATTCTCCCACTTAATCAATCATGAAGCTCTGTACTTTCTCCCTCATTAATAAAACGTTAACTTGGAATAGTCCTCTATCTCTGTCCCCAAAGCTTCTACTTAAGTTCAGGCCACCATTATTAGCCTCATAGTCTCCAGCAGTTTTGCACCTTCCCACCTTCCATCTAAACCCCACTTCAACGGACTCTTCTTCATCTTGCCAGAGTGACATATCATTTTGCTTAAAAACCCACCATTGCCTTTAGGATAAATTCTTCATGATCTGGCCTCTGTTTACTTCTCTGTTTTATCTCTAACCATTGTCCTACACAAAGCCAAAATGCAGTGATATAAGCTTCCTGCAATTTCTAGCTCATCACCAGCTCCTTTTTTTTTTAAACCCAAGTGCACATATCACTCCAAACCCCTAGCACTTCATTTCCCTCTGTTTAGACTTGGCTAAGTTCTACAGGAAAGATTGAATTTACATCATCATGCTCAGGAAGCCTTTCAGATGCCCCAAAGATGATGTCCTTATTATGAGCTTCTATGTTTACTCATATCTTAATATTATATTTAAGTTAAAGTCATCTGTCTCCTTTAAAGACCACATTATCCTTGAGGGTAGGGACTACATATCAATGCATCTCCAGTGCCTAAAACAGTTCATAGCATGTAGTATGTTCTAAATAAATATTTTTAAATGAACAAGTGATGCCCTAGTGAATAATAGGAATCCTGATATCAGAAGTTACACAACTTCCCAATGACTTCCTACCTTACTCTGATTAAAAGCCAAAGTCATTACAATGGGCTACAGCGTTCTGACTTCATCTCCTGGTATTCTCCCCTTCATTCACTCAGTTCCAGCAACCCTCTGAAGCCTTGACTGGAAAAGCATTTCAGCCAAGGAGCCATTGAGGCACATGCATTAAGGAAGAAACTAAACACTGAGCCTCCAGCATGTGCTAGGCACTTTCATGTGTCATATCACAGGACCCTCACAATCGCTCTAGGACAAAGGAAATACTACCGCCATTTCCATGGACTGAGTGAAATATTGGACAATGACAGCTAAACAGACTAAGCCTAAGAGTAGATTTTGAATTTAAACAGAGGGATAACTTCCTTGGAAAGAGTCCATAGTGGTGACTTTTCCTCCCCTAGATATCTTGTATGCTGGTTATTCTGTTTGCTGGGCCTCCTTCCAGCCAACTCCCTCTGCCCTGCTCTGGGAAGCTGACCTCAATGAACTACATTATCCAAACTACCTTGCCCCTGGCTTCTGTCTGGGTTTTGTCAATTGCAGGTACCAGCTGGAGACCAGAGGCCAAGAAGAGAAAGGTTAGGGGATTATTTCTCTACTTTCCTGCTGCCTAGTCTAAGTCCTTATAACAGCTGCTTAACACTTATGGCTATAGCTTCCTGTCAGACAGTCTCCCAAATTGTAGGTCTCACTGGGCCCTAGCAACAACACTCCCCTTTCTTACCCTTGAGGCCTAGGAGTGCTACTGATTCCCACTGTTGGGTTTCATCATTTCTTTTTAGTTTTTGTTAACAATGATCATACGTCTGTAAATCATACTTTGGTTAAACTCTTCTTCAATTAAATTCTTTTGAAACCACCAATTATTTTCCTACAAGGACTCTTGACTGATACACTAGAAAAACAATAAATGCCATGTTCTTCTCCTTTGTTCTTCCACTCATTAAATTTCTAGTGTCTTCAATCAAGTCTCCTTCCTCTCCTCTTATCTGAAGCTTCCCATCTTTCCATGTCTACATGGTGTCCCAAGAAGTCTAAGCATTCGATTACCCACAGAGCAACACTGCTCTTACTATTCTGCTGAATCTCAAGTGACACTGGCACTCTGTTGTTCTTGCAGTTCTAAGACTGGTTGGCTCTGTTAGTCTGACCATCCTGGCAGGACAATAAACTCATTGCAGGGAAACTGAGCAATTTTAATCTCCAAACAAACAAATTTTAGCTCAAGAGAACCTTAGACTTTACTTTGTTTGAAGTGAAAGTCACTCAGTCCTGTCTGACTCTTTGCAACTCCATGGACTATAGCCTGCCAGGCTCCTCTGTCCATGGAATTCTCCAGGCAAGAATACTGGAGTGCGTGGTCATTCCCTTCTCCAAGGATCTTCCTGACCCAGGGATTGAACCCAGGTCTTCTGCACTGCAGGCAGACTCTTTACTGTCTGAGTCACTAGGGAAGCCATGTTATCACTCAGTCATGTCCAACTCTGTGTGACCCCATGGACTATATAGCCCACCAGGCTCCTCTATCCATGGAATTCTCCAGGCAAGAATACTGGAGTGAGTTGCCAATCCCTTCTCCAGGGGATCTTCCCAAACCACTGATCAAACCTGGGTCTCCCACATTGCAGGCAGATTCTTTACCAACTGAGGCACCAGGGAAGACTTTACCTTGTCTAACCACCTTACTTTACAGATAGGAAGGTTCAGGCTCACATAGGGAAAGACTCTCACAGCTATACAGCTGCAGACCTAGGTTCATCATCTAAACTCTGCCTACTATTCCACCAGGCTGTGATACTGCACTGGGTACCTAATAGGCACACAATATGATTACTCACTCCTAAATTCATATGGGCTTTGCTTTGTTCAATACTAGGCTCCAGGCCTAGATGAGTAGCTGGTACATATGATACACACAGCACATATTTATTGATTTTGAATCCAGGACACAGAAAGACAAATTCCTTGGAAGTTATCAGAGCTCAGAGGATCATCTGTAATAATGATAATAATCCCTTATACAAAGAAAATGTATAGTTTTCAAAGTGCTTTCCAATTTTAAAAAGCCCATTTGATCCCTCTGAGGTAAACACAGCAGGATGCATAGTCTGTTTAGCAGATGCAAGCAACAGCCTCTGAAAGGTTCAAAGTCAAGGTCCCCTGACTAGTATGTTGCAGAGTGGAGGCTCCTGTTCAAGTTTTCTGACTCCCACTTCCCTCCACTACTCCATGTTGCTTCTTTAGCTTAGCCATGCTGCTTCAACAAAGGGGGGCGGAGTTCATTCACGGAGCTAGCCCAAATAGTCACAATGACTAGATGAATTACACACTTATGCTGATAGAAATGATTTTGCTTTTTTAAAAAATCCACTTAAAGGTACTTCTATTCCACTTCTGATTAGATACAGTCTGCAGAATACCTCCAACTCTTGATACTACAAGGCTTGTTATTTTCCACAGAGAGGACAGTTACCATCTGTGTGGTCTGGAGTGAAGGAGACAGCACTTTTGAGACATCACTTTCAGTACAGACCAAAGTCAGGCCCTTTCAAAACCAGGTGTTCAGAGAAACAGCATCTTGTTTCTCAGCCTGACTCCACCAGAGAGGAGCTGTCACATGATTTCTTCAAGATTAAATGCACCAAGAAGCCATCTGCAGTTTTTCTGACTGAATTCTCTTATGAAGAACTCTTTAATACAGATTTCACCCTGGGTTTTAACTACTAGTATGATCTCTGATACTAATCAGGGTATCACAGAAACCAAAGATAACCTAAACATATATGCAGCCTCTTCGGATTTTAGTTTCCATTAAGAGCTCAGAGTAGAGTACGGGTACAGAAAATTACCCAAAGTCTTACATCAGGGATTATAAACTCAAATGCCTCCCAGGCACCAGGTAAATAATGTAAAATCCAGTATGACAAAATAAGGAATAATGGAGTCTACTCAGTGCTTTTAGGCAGGGGGCGAGCATTACTTGTGGCATGCAGGATCTTAGTTCCTGGGCCCATTCCCCCTACATTGGAAGCAAAGCCTTAACCACTGGCTCACCAGAGAAGTCCCTGGAGTCTATATAAACTGTAGAAAACTAATTTGCTAGTTGCTTCTCAGCTCCAACCACCTGTCACTTTTTGGGTACATGAATTAACAGTTTTTTCCCCAAAGCAGGAAATAGGCATTTTTTAAATGTTAAATGTTTTTTAAAAGTTAGTTACTAATTCAAATATGGAAGTCTTTTGTAGGCTATCAGCCAGAGTTTGTACTTTTCCTTACGGGGTAGGTTTCCTGCTCCATATGAGAGAGGAATGATAGCAAACGTCCCACTTTCAAGTCAGATATGGTATAGGATTCACGGCTTCCTTCTCAGAGACTCTGTGGACAGTGCGGGAAAAGTGGACAGAAAATTCCTTTAGTAGGAATGTACCTTGACTGGGAGATATCTGCTTTATTAACTAGACAAACAGATACCCTCTGGAAGGAATTTGTGGGGTAAGATCCCCTCTGTTAGGTATCTGGGCAGGTAAATCTCTGAAGCATCTAGGAAACCCATATTCCAGTATGGGGATGTGGAGGATTGGGAGAACAGTTTACAAGAAAGCATAAAGACAGAGAGCTACTGGGAAATACAGAGTACGATATGAGGGGTACTGTTTCTTCAGTCTTGGGAGGGAGAAGGTGATAACCTCTGCTCGGGCGCCACCTTCGGGTGCCTCTTTCTCACCATCGCTCCGCAGCCGTCGGCTCCGGGGAACGACCGCCATCTTAACGCACCTTTCTGCGCAGGTCCCCGGAGCCCAGAGAGAGCCCCGCCTCCCACCACACCCCTCCTCCTCAATTCCGCCGCCCACCACGCCCCCTTTCTCAGAAATCTGCCCTTTCCCCTAGCTGTGTTAGGCTCCTCCGCTTGTGACTGCAGAGAGGAGGAAAGAGCCGCTGGTCTAAATCTATCATTATATTAGAAAGTCATTTCTACAGCTTTCCACACTTTACTGGAATTACCAGATCCCAAAGGCTGCTACAAGATAATTTATTACAGACTAGTCAATAATTTCTTGTGACAATGGCACATACAATTTAAAACAGCAAAGATGCTTCGTTTCTTGTTTCATGTAATGGCTAATGCAGAGTCCTCAAGAAGTCCAAGAGGCTGCTATGAGGATACTGAAGGATCCTGTCACATCTGTGGGCAAGGGCCTGGGAAGTCCACAACTCCCCGGGAGTGTTGAGCCCCCCTCCCCCTCTGCTCCCCATCCCTCCACCCCCAATCTAGCCTGTACAGAGGGATCACAGTCTAAGTTCCTTCTGTAGAGTTGAATGGTTTATGAGGGGGACAGCAGCTGACCTAAATGAAAGGGAGTGAGGACAAAGGCTGGATTGTGTCTGCAAGGGGAAGGACCACCAGAAGGCAGTGGCCATAGCTGAATAGGTCTCCTTCTAGACTGATTTCCACAATTTTTGGCTTTGTTCAGGGCTTATCTATGAAGAAGCCCTCTCTCCTGGATTCTTCAGCTAGCTCTCAGATATGTATACTTAAGAGCCTCTCATGTCCTGAAGCATCACTCCCCTTCCTAAAGGAGTGAGGTAGGGAGACTCCTGGGCAGGTGGCCCCTGGTGCTTGGGTTCCAAAGAAATTCTGCTCAGGCCTCTGAAGCACCATGTGAACCTGGTTCTACTCATGAGAGCTAATCTGGGGGAAGGGATTAGCATAGCTCATTGCTGAAAGGTATCTTGTTCGGTCTCAATGCCCGGTACTCACTTGAGCTACTCTACACTGCTGGGCTCTGCTCAAGGGATGGTCTGCATTCTATTCTGTGTGTTCCTGCCCTGGCCATACTCCAGTTCAGACTACAGGGCTCAGCAATTACCTGTAGACTCAACGGATTACTTACCTAATTAGGCAAAAGCTCCAGGCCCTCTAAACGTGTTCCTCTAATGATTGGTACATATGGATCTAACTGGATTAGGTGTGGTATGGAGAGGGGGAGAAAAGGGGTGTGGGAGTGGAAGGATCTCTACCAAGAATGGCTGACACTCTCAGAAATGTCTTTCCCTCCCTGAAAAAATCTCCCTGTGTGGTAAGCCCCACAGCCCAGCTCCTAGCACCACAGACCTGCTGGTCAGGGATTCAGACCCCTTCTGTGAAAAGCCACACTCACACCACCAGATTTTCCCTTACACTTTCCTAACTGAATGAATCAGCCTCTTGACTAAGGATCTAAGATGACTATGTAGTAACTCCCATTATCCCTGGCTTGTGGAACTGGTGCCCTCTGGTTGGCACAGGAGCCTGGGTGCTCAGCTCCCCTCCTCCATGGAACGAGACTCCGATTTGAGCTTCACAAACTCCCGGGCCACTTCATCATTGCTCCTCTGAGACAGAATCCGGAGAATGGTCACGCCTGTCTCATCCATGTGGATCTTCCGGCCCAAGGGGCACCAGCAAGCACAGCTGCCCTTGGCTGCCACATCCCTCAGAGGCATCACAGCCAGCCCCAGCACACGGTCCTCCCGGGCAAAGCAGTAATCCTTCACACATATCTGCAACTCATAGGCTTCTGGCCCCTCTTCATTTCCCAGGAGGCTGTGAGGACAGGGTAGATGGAAGATAGGAGACCAGAGATGAGGGCGTCCTCAAAAGAATTCACCCCAGACACCATCCAGCCCATCCCTTCTCTCCTCTCTTAATTCTTACTCCACAGATCACCCCCATCCCAAAGTCCTTTAGATCCCCCAACCATAACTTACAAGTGAAACGTCTCGTTGTACTTGGGAGCCCAGTTGTTACTTTTTGACTTGGTTGTGAACTTCCTCTTTTTATCACTTTGGTGAGGGCCAACCATGGTGACTTCAACAAAGGGCCGGAACATACCTGCTGTCTGCCACTTGAGGTCATTGGCAGCCACCACTACACAAACATGGAAACCTGTGAGGCAACCCATCACGCATTCCCAGTTCTTGAGCCCCCAGGTGGGATTCCCCTTGGAGGAGGGCTAAGCGGAAGGACTGGGATAAGCAGTGCCTTTGACTGATAGGGCCACTGGGCAAGAAAAGGTCTCAAGCCTGTGCATCCATGCCACTCACCTTTCACTGTGACCTTGTGCTCCCCAGTTCCAGGATGTGTAAACAAGTCCACCTGAATAGAGACTTCTCCCACAGGATCATCCACACCGGACCCTGGTGGGCAGAGGGACAGATGGTTCCCTACTGGAGAACTTGAAGACTTTAGGCCCAGTTACTCCAGGTAAAACCAAGAGCTGGGAGGCTACTATCCTACACCCTAAAGCAAGAAGCAGTCACCCACAGAAGCTATGGGGATGTGAGCCACAGGGAAAGGAAAAGAAAGGGGATGAAGAATGAGGCTGTGTATAAAAATACAAGTCAGGGTGACAACATTTTTGGTGAAACTTCTTCCAAAACTACAACTGGAATCTCTCAGGTTCTCCAAACTTCTCTTATCTCCTGGGCTGAAGAATTTTTCATTGAAAGATGTTGGGAAAGGACAGTGCTGCCATCCTATATTTTAGTCTGAGAATTGTGTCCACCCCATGGTTTCTCAGCAGAACAATGCAGATCCCATCTAGCCCAAAGCAGCACCT
This sequence comes from Capricornis sumatraensis, assembly GCF_032405125.1. Lineage (NCBI taxonomy): Eukaryota > Metazoa > Chordata > Mammalia > Artiodactyla > Bovidae > Capricornis > Capricornis sumatraensis. The sequence continues at coordinate 67,664,246 of NC_091074.1, read as the reverse complement.
TCCCACCTATGGGCTGCCCTGCACACAGTGACTTCTTCCTACTCAAACCTGGACCTCTCCACACACAGCTCTCCAGTGCCCCCTGGCCAGTCTGCAGGCTCCCCTCAGTAGAGGCTTCACTTTATTTTGGGAAAACCCCAGTACCCTGCACCCCAGATAAAATTTTTTGTCCTCAGATGGAGAGGTGGGGGAATTCTGAAGACAACTATTGTTAACCCCATCTCGGACTGTACAAATACACTGCCTATCTCTGAGACTTGGGATAGGACTTCTGGCCTTTGACATTTGGTTCCCTCAGCCCCACCTGAAGCAGCTCATTTTAGTTCACAGGGACAGTGTTAGCCCGTATTAGATTCACATCTGCACGGTGTATAACATACCCTTTTCCGGCTGAATGTCCTCATTAGCAGTAAACCTAATACCTTTCCCATCATGCACTGAGTGAGGACAGGCAAGTCAAGAGGTAGCAGCAGTAGAACAGAGAAAGAAGAATCAGTTAGAGTCTAAGAAGTTCACAGGCATTCAGAGCAGCTCTACACATATTCTGAGGGAGCACAGAGATGGAGCAGAGTGCAGAGAGAAGTCTAAGAACTGGGGCCAGTGAATGCTCCAAATTATACTTAACAGTTTGCACATCAACCAAATCACAGACAGAGGCAGTAGAAAATACAGCAAGTTTCTGAGACCGGCAGGACATGATAGAGAAAGCTGTAGGCTCTAATTTCCTAGGCTCTAAATGACAAAGCCGTGGGTAGAACACACACACACAACTGCAGACTCCCTGTGGTCACCACCCTTGCCTGGTCTTACTTCCTATGTGCCCAGTCCAGCCTCGCCTCATCTTTATATCTAGCTCAAAGCTCAGTGTCTCTGAAAAACCTTTTAGATTAACTCCTAGCCTCTCTGATGTTATGGGCCTTTACACATACTCATCTCTGTGAAAGATCCCCCTATCTTGCTGAGCAAGGCTCATAACTCCTTTTGCTCTTTCTTCTCACTCTGGGCTTGAAATAAGAACACACATGGAAAATGAAACAGTATTGCAGGTTCCCCTGCATTTTTTCACCTTCCATCAACCTCATCCTAACTGCTTAGATTCCCACCCTTTTCCAATCTGGGTCAGTTCACAGCTCAGTAAGGCTTAAGCCTTCCCACCCCCAGGCCCCTGCCAGGTTCACTCCTCCAGGCAGCATGCCTAGGTTTCCCTGGAAGGAGCAATTAATGATTGCACCTTGAAGGTCCTTCCCAGGAGGACCTCCTCAGGGTCAGGGTCTAAATTTCAGTCTGAGCCGTGTTTGTGCAGATGTGTTTTGTTATGGATGGGCCTGCCTGGAGACAGGGAGGGGTTCTGAGAACTGAAAATCGTTGGGAGGGAACCAGCTGCCTGGGTGCCCCGTGCACTAGCATCATACATGAGGCTGGAACCTCAGGTCTGTATAGCCCTGTGATCCGTACCCTCCTTTCAAGTGCTCCCACAGATCACCCCTCTTAGTCTTCTCATTCGCACTGGAGAATCTGGGAAATCTTTGGCTCCCAAAGCTATAAGACTTCGTGAGTATCTTAACCACTCATTCTCAAGGCTTCCTCACACATTTTCCCTATCAAACAGGGTATACTGCTTGAGGTCAACATACATGCAGTGGCCAGATGATGTCGGGAAATGAAAGCTCAGGCACATCTCCCAGATCTCTGGGATTCCTATCTGGTATGAGTCTGGGGTAGGTAGGGGTAAGTATTGGGGTCCATCAAGAAAATCCTGATGTCTGTATGTGAAGGGCTTTCTGAAGAAGTACCTGGAGCCTCCCTGAGGGCTACAGGAGACTGACTCCCTAGGGGCAGAGACATAGCAGGGAGGAGAGAGGAGACCCAAAACCCTTGGGCCTTACCTTGGGCAGTCTGTGAGCGCACAAAGGTCTTGATGAGGGTGTCTGTGGTCTGTGTGTACAGAGATAGGGCATAGCGCAGGGACTGCAGATCTGGGCTCTTCTCCAGGAAGGTTTTCTTCAGCCCGTTGCCCCCGGCATGAAAGTATTGCTGAAAGACAAGAATAACTGCTACTGCGTCATCCCTTCAGAGAGGCAGCTCCCCAACAATATCCTCAGAGAAAGGACATCCAAGCACAGGCCAGCAAAGATTCCAGAAGAGGACAGGGAGTCATTCAATAAACAAGATCAGGAATGCCACACAGAGCCAGGGTCACAGTCTCTCAGGTGCAGTCTTATGTGAGTATCTAGCAGGAGTGGTAACGGATGGCCATACTTCTGGATGTGATGTCTGATGGATGAATCTATATGGACAGGCACAGATACGGGACAGAAGCTTTTCAGGCAGAAGCTTTTCAGTCAGAAGTGGTGCTTTACCCTTAGGAACCCTTAGAGCACTTTATACCTATGACCTACCTCTCTCCCCAGTGCCCTGAATCACAGCCCATGTGTACCTGCCTTATTACCACCTTATACCAGATGATAGTCTGGTTATCACCAAATTATACCAGAGTATCCTGATGCAGGAACCATATCTGATTCTCTCTGCATCCTTCCTAGTGTATAGTGCCTAAACACATGTTGTCTGGTTGAATAAATGAATGCATTGTAGGGGAAAAAAATACCCTTTGAAACCCAAATGATTTTAAATATAAATGAAGAGGTTAGCCCAAACTGGGATATTGGATCTGGAAGATTAATTCCCAGTGGGAAATATTCCAGAATGACAATGAAGTTACTAAGTGAACTGATGTGTCCTCAGAAGCCAAGAATAAATGTTCCAGGTCTTTGGTGATTCACCTGAGGCCACACAGGAGGTACCATTTTGGTTGCTCCCAAGAGGAATGTGGACGTAACAGAGAAAGATACAGACACAAAACCCACTCTCTGCTGGACGCGGGGTGGCAACAGCCTGAGGGACCCCTAATCTGGCCAAGCGGAATGCCAGGACCAAGAGGGTAGGGTAGGAAGGCAGTCTGGAGGAGGGGGTCCTCCACCTTGATGGTGTCCAGGGCGAGGTCAAGGACAGCACACTGCTTTGGAGTCAGATTCCGTGTTTCCTCTCGCACCATGTGGTCCTGGAGCCCCAGAGAAAGCAACAACGTCAGGACAGCTTGTGGCCATCATGAAAGTCCCCCACTTGTCAGCCCACAGCTGCATGCCCCTCTCCTTCTCCTCCTCTTCAGTCTTCAGAGCTCGGATTTCCCCTCTCCCAGGCAACCCCTGCCCCTCCCATCTGGCTGCAAAAGGACCCCACGTATCCAGAGTACCTTGAGTTTGGAAAGTTGGCTCAGCTCCTTGGCAGCAGTGAAGATCAGCTGGGTGCCCTGGGCAGAGAGAGAATCGTTCAGAGCAGAGAACTGCAAACTCCATCAGGAAGCAGGGAACTGGGTAAGGGAGACACAGCAGGAGGAAGTGGAAAGGAGCTGTCCTTACCGTCTGGTCAGTAAGTGGAGGCAGAACAATCATCCTTTCCATTGTGTTCATTACCACCCGCCAGAGCTCCTTCAGTACCCGCTTCAGGACTGTCTTCTCACACACAGTGGCAAAAAGTGTGAGGCTGCAGGGCCAGGCCACAGGTCAGGATGGGGTGAGTGCTCGAGAGGCCCCCTCCCTGAGCAGCTCCTCTGATTGCCTCTACCTGCTTCGTCCCTACAGGACAGTGCTGGGTGCTATACTCACTTGCCGTCCAGGAAGTCCATGAGAGGCCGGAGCACACTGTCTGCATCCTGAGTCACCGAGGCCCTTGCGTTGGGGGACGCGTTCCCTGGGCCCCGCACCTGGCTCAGGATGTCAGCCATTTGTCGCACGCACTCGTCAATCCGCACCTGGAAACTACACATGTGCCCACATTGCAGCCCTCCTCGACCCCCACACACACGGGCCCTAAGCAGCTCCAGCTGCTCGGTCCCACCCAAGTGCACACGTGGTGCAGCCCCAACAGGGCAGGCCGGCAGGAAGAGGGGAAGATGCACAAAGGTGCACTGGGCGGAGGCCAGTGGGGCAGGGGCTCCGGGACTGGCCAGGCACCACACCTGGCTCTGAGGGCTGTGTGTTCTGGGGCCACTGACCTGTTTCCAAACACCATGCTGAGCTCATCCAAAACTGTATTCAGTTTCACCTGAAGCTCCTTCAGACTGTCTGCAGTTTCAGGGTCCAGCTGTATCCACAGGAGGCAGGCTTGGCTAAGCTGGTTCTCTTAGGCTTTTCTCCCCTCCTGTGCCCCGACCCCTCCCTCCTAGGGCCTCTACCCCAATGCCTACTCAAATCTCTCAGCTAAAACCAGTCCAAACCAAGCTAAACTTCAGGTCTAGACCCAGTCGGGAGAGGGCAGAGTTCTATGGCTGAGGAGCTTGGGAACAAAGGGAGAATGCGGTAACCCTGACCCTCAGACCTACCTCCTTGCCTCCCATGGCCTCAAACATCTTCTCCAGCTGCACCCTCAGCTGCTGCATGTTGTTCATCAGGATGCAAGGCTGTGGGGACAGACGGAAATGTTAAGTCTTAGCTCCATTCAGCACAGAACTCAATCTAGGGCCCCTGCCTCTATCACATGACTCCAAAAACCACAGGGAATTTACAGCACGTTATACCTGTCTCTCCCTAAGCACTGAGATCTGGAAGCAATGCTGACAGCTCTCCTTAAAGGAAGACTAGAAGCAAATGTTTCTGCTTTAACCCTGAATAGGGGGGCCCCAGGTATTCATGGGATTACCCTTTATAACTCTCTGAATGTATTAAAAAAAAAAAAAAGCCTAAGCAAAGGGTCTCTAGCTCAGTAGAGGATAAATTACCAAATGGAGGCTCAAAGGAACTCCTTATCAGGTTCTTGTTATTTTGTGGCATAATCTCAAGCACAACCCTGCTGGGAGTCACAAGTCAGGAGCATCACCCCATCCTCAGCTCTGAGGATAGTTTCAAAAGCAAAAAGCCTGGCCCTCACCATTTTCTCCTTTGTGCAGTAAGCTGGGAAGTTCTTTGATAAGATGTCTGCATATTCCATGAGCACCTTCCCGATGGTCTGAGAAGAAAGGGGAAGAAGGAGAGGGGACCCTTAGCTTTCCCCATGAGGATCGTACCTGGGGTCACACTTCTCCCAGAACAGTAACAACATGTACATAAAGAGGAATCTCAAAGTAGGGGACCAATCTCCCTCTCTACCCCACTGAAACAAACCCACCTATCTGCCCAAGATTCAAGTAAAGGAGCATGGGGTGATGCCAGGCTGTACCCAAAGGCCATCACAAAGAGGGGTTGATCTCATGTCTGTAGATAGGCTGTGAGTGTCGTGGAGTAAGGGAAAAAGGGTAGGAGGGTCATGGTACCTTAGCAAATCTCCTCATGTAGTGGGCAAGGATGTTGGGGTCTGGGCATTCCAATTTCCGGATGATCTCAAAGCTCTGATTGAGCTGTGTGAAGACATCCACCACAGAGCAAGAGAAGAGTGCGTGCTCTGATGTCTGCTGGAACTAAGGAAGGCCACACACAGGGTCATCATCTGCAGCTGCTACCTCGTCCCAAGTCTGTAAGGCTCTGAAGGGCTCTCTGCACAGCAAGGGTGGCTCCATGGCTCTGGACAGCCCTCCGTATGGACTCCACCAGGCAGGGACGGCCATCCCGGCTACAGCCCAGGAACTCCTGCTGACAGCTAATTGCTGGGAGACCTGGCTAGACACCTGTGAAGTTCAAGCCCCTGACTTACCCCATCCTTCTTATCTCGTTCCAAGGCCCCACGCAGGAATTCCAAAGACACATCCTCATTCTCGTCCAGCCACTGCAGGACAAACTGCTCAAACCATCTGCAGCCAGGCAGGAAGATGGAGGGGTTGGAGCTAGTGGTTGGCAGCTGCCATGTGCCTGAGAGCAAGGATACTGGCAGTGCCCAGCCCCTGAGCCCCCCTTCCCTCTGCAGCCCCCCACATGATGACTCACGCTGGGTATTCGGGCACCTGGCCCTGGAGGGCAGGCAGATCCCGCACGTATTCATTGTGGAGCCACTTCACCTTGAAGTGCAGGTTCATGTAGTCAGCACTCTTACACAGCCTGTCTTTTTCATGCTCTGGTTGGGGGGAAAGAGGCGGGGTCAGGTACCAGCAGTGCAGGCCATGCTTCCTGAGCTTTCCCAAGGCGGATCCAGTTGGGTGGCGCTATCAGATGTCTTAGAAGAAGGGTGACTTCCCAGCACCTCCCCACAGCCACCTCCCCCTAGCAGTGAGTATTCTGCTAAAAGCCTGACCCAAATCTTCCTTTAGAGGCTAAGTCAGACACCCAGATAAGGCCCACAGTCTTCCTGTGCTGGCTTTTGGAAGTACAAGCGAGATACCGGCCACTGGTGAAGAAGAGGAGAAAAGGATATGGGCGCTAAGGCTGACCTGGGGAAACGGCCCAGGACATGAGAGGGATGACACTTTACTTTACGCTTTATCTTCCAGGGCTTTACTAATCCTAGTAGCTGAGCCATTTCCTCAGATGGACTTAAATGCAGAGATAAGCAGTCATACATGATACACATGGGTTACTGACAGCCACACAGAGACAGGGAAAACCAAAGTGGGCCCAAGCTAACAGGAAGAGCAGTTGAGCAGCCACAGCATAACAGAATCCTGAGGTAAACTGGACGGTGCCAGAGCAGAGCTGAAACACTGGAAAATGAACTCTCGGAGAAGTATGAAATAAGTCAGTGTGGAAACCATGGAAACATAGCCAGATGAAAGAGCCATCCTGCTACAGGAAATGGGATGCTTATGTGAAAGGTTATACAGCCAAGTCTGCAGAGGCTTCTGGAAAATCTAGGATAAAGATCACCAACAGCTTGCCCACAGAGTCTAGAGCACTGGCCACACCCACAGGTTTCCTTCACCTACCCCCTTTAGAGATGAAGCATTAATTTTGTTTGAATAATAAAAGCCAACTGTGTGCTTACGTATAACATATTGGTGAAAGCAAGCAAAATGGGGAGAGTACTGAGTGACAGGGAGGGGAAGGTCGTTGTCCTTGGGAACACTACTGCTCAACTCCGAGTTGCCACGGGTGATGCTCCTCCACGTCAAGATAGAACAGCCAGTCTGCCCTTGTCAATCAGTACAGCAGACACCCAAGGAGGAAATGGGAGACTGGGATTCAGCCTCAAAAGGCTCCTTTGTCCCAGGAATGTCATCTCCCGGCATTGAAGGCAGCACCGCCTCAACCCGAGGTTGCATTTGCAGACTCTTCTATGAAGCAGTGAGCCAGAGAAGAGGAAAAAGGAGTAAGACTAGAGGTATAGGGACAACAACCAAAAGTGCTTACCACCCAGAAAGAGGACTTTTCGTATACGAATGACAGTGGAGGCTTGTGACAGAGCAGAGACGCCAATGAGCAACACAGAAAGTGAAAAAGTCAGGGACACCAAAGAGACCCTCCCAGGGCCTCCCCCTTCTCTCCCACCCTGCTGTCCTTAAACCAGGCCAAGAACCTAGAAACATAAGAAGGAACCACCAGGAGGGCCCTCTCTCCTTTCTGGTCAACAACCCACTGGGAGAAGGGGCAGTGCTGCTCCATCCCTTCAGAGCTACCTGATTCTTTTCTTCTAGGGACCTTCAAGCTACTGCGTTTGCAGAGAATTCTCACTTTCTCTGTCAATCCATAATCTGTACTCTGGCCTTAATCCCTAATTTCTAATTAACTTCTACGGTACAAAACCTAACAGGATGAATGATGAAACACTGCTGCTGCTGCTGCTGCTAAGTCACTTTAGCCATGTCCCACTCTGCGCGACGCCACAGACTGCAGCCTACCAGGCTCCTCCACCCATGGGATTTTCCAGGCGAAGAGTACTGGAGTGGATTGCCATTGCCTTCTCTGGATTAAACACTGGCCACACTTTATTCTAACAAGTCTCATGGAGTCATGCTCCAGTAGTTACTTGAGGCTGTTGTTGGGGGCCAGGGGTATTAGAGGATGATTGATCTGTTAAAAAGGGGCAATTGAGTATCTAAACCTTCTCCTGCCCCTGACTTCCATGTTCCTCCCTCCATTCATCTTTCTCCCTGGAGAGTTCTTTCAACCTCGTGATTTCAGCTACCAGACTGCTGACATCTCCCCCAGATCTCTCTCTGGTTCTGGTAATGTCTGTTCAAGTCTTTGATGGAACATCTCACTTTGCCTGGGTTTAACTCCAGTCACCATCTTTGCTATCTTAACATCTTCACCTCTTGTTCAGTACTGAGCATCATCTTCAAGTCTTCCTTCTTCCTATCTATTCATATCCATTTAACCCACCAATCCCTGTTAATTTCATCTCTAAAACTTCTCTGGAATTTATCCATTTCTTTATAGTCACACTTGTACCTGTCTAGGTCTCATTACCACCATCTCCAACCTGTATTACTGTAATAGTCTCCAATCTGGTCCTCCTCCAACCTATTCTCTATATGGTAGCCAGAGTAAGTGGCTTTTCTATATTAAAAATGTGGTCATGTTAATCCCTTGTTTAACCTGGGTTGCTGTTCAATGGCTCTCAGCTGCCTCAGGATAGAGTCCAAAATCCTAAATATGGCTTAAAACTTCCTGTATGATCTCGCTTTATCTTGCTTCTCTGTCTTCACCTCTCACGCATCTCTTCCCCTACACGCTAAAGTGTTAATCACACTCAATTACTGTATCCAGTTCCCGAAGCATGCCAGCTCTCTCTAGAACCCAAGTCTCTGAACATACTGTAACCTCTGCCTAAAACGTCTGTCTCTCCCTTTCCTGTCACGAATGCCTTCCCTCCCCACCAGCTAAGTGCTATCATCCTTCAGGTGTCAGTCAGTATATCACCTCCTAGAGAAAGCCCTCCCAGGTGCTCTTTCCAGGTCTGGGTTATACGATTCTCAGCACCCAATGCTTATTCCCTTGGTAGCACTTAAGTTTGAATTGTAACTGCCAATTTATAGGTTTGTTATCTAGACTGATCTGAGCTTCTCACCAGCTAGGACTATGCCTCATGTATCTCATTGGGGTTCCAACAACTAGCACAGTATGTGGCACAAAGAATGTACTCAATATGCTTGGTGAACAGGGTGTGGATTTACTGAAGAAACTTTCTGTTCTGTATCATAACTGGGACAGTAGTTACACAGGTGTATTTATTTGTCAAAACTCACCAAATTGTACTCTTAGAGTGTTATTTTATTTTATGCATATTATATCTCAATAAAGTTGACTTTAAAAAGGCTGAGTGAATGGTAGCATTTTAACAGCAGCAGTCAACACTATCCTTTTATCAACCAGCTCTCCAAACCCCTCCCTTTCTCTTGCCCTTCGCCATCCTGACAATCACCAAACCCTGTCACAGCTTCCCTCCAATGTCTATCCACGCCCATTCTTCCTCTAAGTTCTCTGCTATAATTCTAGCCTATCCCCCTGCCATAAACTATCACATTGTCTGTACCCAGCTTCCAGTCTCTCCCTGTTCTGCCTGCCCCCATTTTCCACTGAGGTAAAATCTTATAAAAATGCTATTGTGTTAACACTGCATCTCTGCTCATGAGCCTTTAATAAATGTCAGGCAGTATTCTAAGTATGTCACAAACATCTCAGCTGCTTCATTAGCTCAACGAAATAGATGCCATCATCACTCCCATTTTATAGATGAATAAAAATGGGAGCTCACAAGAATTAAGTAGCTCAGTCTAAGAACACACTGTGGAGTAAGTGGTAAAACTGAGATTTGAAACCAGGTCAACATGAGTTCTTTCTTTAAAGCAGTTTTCAACTCTTTTATGTTTCTTTTAAACATCAGCAGAATTCCCCTTTTGAAAGAAATTTCATTTAAAGCCTCATATAAAATTGATAAAAGCAGAGCTGACTTGGCAGGCAGCAAGTAGAAGTCCTGGAGTTCTAGCCCTGCACTCCCCTCTCCTGCCCCCACCTCTACCCTCCTCTTGCCGTTTCCCCTTTTTACTTATTTCCTCTGTTTGAAAAACCTCTGTCCAACCTTACACTATTCCTCTTGTGGAATCCATACACTTTTCACAGGTACTTGTCTTCCCGCCCCCGCCACCCTGCCCCCCGCCCCAATTCACTACAGCTGGAGTTCTTTAAGAACTGGGGCAACACTCCTCGTTGCACTCACCACGTGCTGCCTGGGGGAAAGGGACAGGTGACCAAGTCAGAGGCCTGACCGGCTAAGGCATGGGCTACAGCCCCAGGCATGACCCAGTGCGGACAGGAGGCAGCCTGCTCTGGGGAAGAATTACAGAATGTTCACGGACAGTACGTGACTGTCTCAAACTAAGCACAGATCTGCAAGGTTTCTTTCAACCTCAAAAGTTACTGCTCCTAAACCTCAAAAGTTTAAAAGTCTGAGAGGGTTACCCATTTCCTACCACCCTACCCAAATAACACAGGCAGACTCCTTGCTCCAGACTGCTCCCCTCCACCTAGGTCCACTTTAACAGACTGAGGAGATGACTAACATAACATACAGCAACAGGAAATGCAACTGAATAAGTGAGCGCAGATGAGTAGAAACAGGAATGTCTGACCCAGGAAGGTCTGATAGGGAGTGATATCTTTGTGGGCCAAAGTGCGAGATGAGCAGAACAGCAGAATGAACAAGATGAGTAATAACTGGTTCCATGGAAGAAGTGAGGAGAGAAGTATCTTTCTGGGTTTGTCATGCCAATCTAGAACAACTTTCAAAGAAAGTCAGGCCAAGCAGTCTATGGTGTGAGAAAATAACCTTATCTATGTGTTTAAAGTTCCATGGCTCTGTAAAACTGTAAAGGCAAGTGTCATAAGGCCATTCTCTAGGGAGTGGGCCACTTGAGAACACCCAGCATGGGAAGAGTTGATCTCTGGGCTGGGAAAGTGTGAAATAGGTACTTGCTCTGGAGCTGGAAGGAGGAACCTACATCCACACAGCAATTTCCATTACTCCTTTGGCTGAAGCTTTGCCTACCCAAGTGCCTATCACCCACTATGCCTAGAATCTCTCTAGTTTCTTACTGCACTATTCACCTAGAACGTGTAGTTGTCTGGGAGAAGAAACGGATGGCAAACAGGTGCTTTGGCTAGGGGTTTGCAGCCCACTGCCATGGGCACACCCTTACCCTCCAGTGCATATTTCATGTCTTGGGCAAAGAGTTGCCACATCACTTCTGCGCTGACTTTTCCCACATTCAACTCTTGGGGAAACCTGGATGATGGAAGAAGACACAGTCAGAGAACAAGGCAGAGGCATTTATTTGATTAATTCTTTGATTTGATTAGTTCAATCTGAGGTCAGATTGAAGAGAGGAGAAGCCTAGGAAACAGGGCTAGGCTCCAACTGTAGAATAAGGACCCAGGGCCAGTGGTAGGCAGAGGGACACATTGGGGCAGAGGATCCCCTCAGGCAAGGTGGCCTTAGGGGAGATGATGCCTAGAAGGCAGGGAACTCTGGCCAAGAGGAGAAGGGCTGAAAGACAAGCCCAGGCTAAATAAGCTAGAGCAGAAGGAGCAAGAAGTTGGGCATCAGAAGGCCCTCTTTATTCACAGCAGACGGACACATACACGCCTGGCCTCTGGATCCCCAGGGACTCCTAGGGCAGCCACTCCCAGAGGTCTCTCTCCAGGGAGGCTGGCTCAGTCTGGGCAGGGGCCCTCATTATGTTTCCACACCTGTCTCCAGAAACAGTTACCCAGACAGATACAAGGGACAGAGGGACAGATGGACGAACAGGAGGAAGAGGTGGCACTGTGAACACACAGAGACAGGAAAGAAAGAGGCTGTTAGACAGGTGGACAAACCAACCACCAAACAGAAAGGCCAAGTGAGGTGATACTTACTGGTTCAGAACGAGGGTGTAGGAATTCTTATCTTCCTCTATGATTGACACAATGAGTGTAATGAGTTTGGGCCAGAAATCCAGGTTCCTAATGCTGGGCCCCTGATCTTCTGGAGGCAGCTCCTGATTCTTATTCCCGAGAAGATGGTGATAGATAGTGAGAGTCAGAGGAGAATATGGAGAGTCTTCCTCTCTCCCTTCCCCAAGCTGTGGCCCTTCCTTAAGAATCAGGCACCCTTCCTTTCCTATACCCTGTCTTCCACAAGATACCACCACCCATTCTATCAGAGCGGTGACCACTGGGAGGTCCTTGAACAGAAAGAATCTGTTCCTGAGAACTTCTCTCCCAAGCTCCACAGCATTGCTCTAATAAGCTCGACCAGTCCAGGAGACATAAAGATGCCTGTCTCCCTTCCTTCTTCTCCCAGTAGCTAAGAGCATAGTGAATTCCTGGTTGAAGTAAACAGCCCCGTCAGTCTAAATAGGTCTAGTTCCCTGTGATCCCCACTGGCAGTTCTTTTATTCTAGTGGTGGCCCTCCTCTAACATTACCCACTGCCCCACCACACATAAGTACATCTCAGCACTGAGAAGTTCCTTCAAGTTCTACAGGAGCTACAGAACAGATCCAGCATGCAGGCTGGCCCAGCCCTCAGGGAACCAAACCTCCCTTAGCCCTCTGAAAATCATTAGGGGAAAGAACTGCATTTGGAAGTTATTTGCCTAGCTGGATAAGAAAAGGCCTTGGGAAGCCAAGAATATTCAATGGGGAAAGGATATTCTCTTCAATAAATGGTGTTCGGAAAACTGGATAGCCACAAGCAAAAGAATGAAATTGGACCCATATGTTATGCAGAGGGCATGTAGCTCAGAGGGTAAAGCGTCTGCCTACAATGCGCGAGACCCGGGTTTGATCCCTGGGTCAGGAAGATCCCCTGGAGAAGGAAATGGCAACCCACTCCAGTACTCTAACTCAAAATGGATTAAGGACTTAAATGTAAGACCTGAAACCATAAAGCTCCTTGGAAAAAAAAAAACATGGGAAAAGCTCCCTGATAGTCATTTTGGATATGACAACAAAATAAAAAATCAAAAAGACTATATGAAAATAAAAGGTTTCTACACAGCAAAAGAAACAACAAATAAAAAGACAACCTACAGAGGGTGGAAAGTATTTGTAAACCACCTATCTGATAAGGGGTTAATTCCCAAAATAGATAAGGAACTCAAATAACTCAATAGCAAAAAACAAAACAAACAAAAAAACCCCCAATCTGGCAAAAAAAAAAAAATGGGGGAAGACTTAAACAGACATTTCTCCAAAGGAAATACACAAATGCCCAACAAGTACATGGAGAGGTTTTCAATATCACCAGTCATAGGGATGTGGATGTGATTGGTGATGGAAGTAAAGTCTGATTCTGTAAAGAGCAACACTGCATAGGAACGGAGAATGTTAGGTCCGTGAATGAAGGCAAATTGGAAGTGGTCAAACAGGAGATGGCAAGAGTGAACATCAACAATTTAGGAATCAGTGAACTAAAATGGACTGGAAGGGGTGAATTTAACTCATGACCATTATATCTACTACTGTGGGCAAGAATCCCTTAGAAGAAATGGAGTAGCCATCATAGTCAACAAAAGAGTCCAAAATGCAGTACTTGGATGCAATCTCAAAAATGACAGAATGACGTCTGTTCATTTCCAAGGAAAACCATTCAATATCACAGTAATCCAAGTCTATGCCCCGACCAGTAATGCTGAAGAAGCTATAGTTGAACAGTTCTATGAAGACCTACAAGACCTTCTAGAACTAATACCCAAAAAAGATGTCCTTTTCATTATAGGGGACTGGAATGTAAAAGTAGGAAGTCAAAAAATACCTGAAGTAACAGGCAAATTTGGCCTTGGAGTACAGAATGAAGCAGGGCAAAGGCTAATAGAGTTTTGCCAAGAGAACGCACTGGTCATAGCAAACACCCTCTTCTAACAACACAAGAGAAGACTCTACACATGGATATCACCAGATGGTCAATACCAAAATCGGAGATGGAGAAGCTCTGGAGAAGCTCTATATAGTCAGGAAAAACAAGACTAGGAGTGGACTGTGGCTCAAATGATGAACTCCTCATTGCCAAATTCAGACTGAAATTGAAGAAAGTAGGGAAAACCACTAGACCATTCAGGTATGACCTAAATCAAATCATTTATGATTATACAGTGGAAGTGATACATAGATTCAAGGGATTAGATCTGATAGAGTGCTTGAAGAACTATGGATGGAGGTTCATGACATTGTATAGGAGGCAGTGATCAAGACCATCCCCAGGAAAAAGAAATGCAAAAAGGCAAAATGGTTGTCTGAAGAGGCCTTACAAATAGCTGTGAAAAGAAGAGAAGCAAAAGGCAAAGCAGAAAAGGAAAGACAGACCCACTGAATGCAGAGTTCCAAAGAATAGCAAGGAGAGGTAAGAAAGCCTCCCTCAGTGATAAACACAAACAAATAGAGGAAAACAACAGAATGGGAAAGACTAGAGATCTCTTCAAGAAAATTAGAGATACCAAGGGAACATTTCATGCAAAGACAGGCACAATAAAAGACAGAAATGGTATGGACCTAACAGAAGCAGAAGATATTAAAAAGAGGTGGCAAGAATACACAGAAGAACTATACAGAAAGATCTTCATGACCCAGATAATCATGGTTGGGTGATCACTCACCTAGAGCCAGACATCCTGGAATGTGAAGTCAACTGGGCCTTAGGAAGAATCATTATGAACAAAGCTAGTGGAGGTGATAGCATTCCAGTTGAGCTATTTCAAATCCTAAAAGATGATGCTGTGAAAGTGCTGCACTCAATATGCCAGCAAATTTGGAAAACTCAGCAGTGGCCACAGGACTGGAAAAGGTCAGTTTTCATTCCAATCCCTAAGAAAGGCAATGCCAAAGAATGCTCAAACTACTGCACAATGGCACTCATCTCACATGCTAACAAAGTAATGTTCAAAATTCTTCACGCCAGGCTTCAATAATACGTAAACCATGAAATTCCAGATGTTCAAGCTGGTTTTAGAAAAGGCAGAGGAACCAGAGATCAAATTGCTATAATCCAGTGGATCATCGAAAAAGCAAGAGAGTTCCAGAAAAACATCTACTTCTGCTTTACTGACTATGCAAAGCCTTTGCCTGTGTAGATCACAACAAACTGAGGAAAATTCTTCAACAGATGGGAATACCAGACCACCTGACCTGCCTCCTGAGAAATCTGTATGCAGGTCAAGAAGCAACAGTTAGAACTGGACATGGAACAACACACTGGTTCCAAATCAGGAAAGGAGTACGTCAAGGCTGTGTATTATCACCCTGCTTATTTAACTTATATGCAGAGTGCATCATGAGAAACGCTGGACTGGATGAAGCACAAGCTGGAATCAAGATTGCTGGGAGAAATATCAATAACCTCAGATATGCAGATGATACCACCCATATGGCAGAAAGCGAATAAGAACTAAAGAGCCTCTTGAAGAAAATGAAAGAGAGTGAAAAAGTTGGCTTAAAACTCAACATTCAGAAAACTAAGATCATGGCATCTGGTCCCATCACTTCATGGCAAATCGTATGGGGAAGCAATGGAAACGGTGACAGACTTTATTTTGGGGGGCTCCAAAATCACTGCAGGTAGTGACTGAAGCCATGAAATTAAAAGACGCTTGCTCCTTGGAAGAAAAGTTATGACCAACCTAGGCAGCATATTAAAAAGCAGAGACATTACTTTGCCAATAAAGGTCTGTCTAGTCAAGGCTGTGGTTTTTCCAGTAGTCATGTATGGATGTGAGAGTTGGACTATAAAGAAAGCTGAGCACCGAAGAATTGATATTTTTGAACTGTGGTGTTGGAGAAGGCTCTTGAGAGTCCCTTGGACTGCAAGGAGATACAACCAGTCCATTCTAAAGGAGATCAGTCCTGAATGTTCATTAGAAGGACTGATTCTGAAGCTGAAACTCCAATACTTTGGCTACCTGATGCAAAGAACTGACTCATTGGAAAAGACCCTGAAGCTGGGAAAGATTGAGGGAGGGAGGAGAAGGGGATGACAGAGGATGAGATGGTTGGATGGCATCACCCACTCAATGGACAGAAGTTTGAGGAAGCTCTGGGAGTTGGTGATGGACAGGGAAGCCTTGTGTGCTGCAGTCCATGGCGTTGCAAAGAGTCAGACAAGACTGAGCGACTGAACTGAACTGAATCAGTTCTGTTCAGTTCAGTCACTCAGTCATATTCGACTCTCTCTTTGCGACCCCATGAATCGCAGCACACCAGGCCTCCCTGTCCATCACCAAATCCCGGAGTTCACTCAGACTCACGTCCATCAAGTCAGTGATGCCATCCAGCCATCTTATCCTCAGTTGTCCCCTTCTCCTCCTGCCCCCAATCCCTCCCAGCATCAAAGTCTTTTCCAATGAGTCAACTCTTTGCATCAGGTGGCCAAAGTACTGGAGTTTCAGCTTTAGCATCATTCCTTCCAAAGAAATCCCAGGGCTGATCTCCTTCAGGATGGACTGGTTCGATCTCCTTGCAGTCCAAGGGAGTCTCAAGAGCCTTCTCCAACAACACAGTTCAAAAGCAGAACTGAATCAGTAGGGAAATGCAAATCAATGAGATATCACCTCATATCTGTTAGAATGGCTTTTATCAAAAAGAGAAGAGATAAATGTGAGTGAGATGCAGATTATATCCCTAGCACTTGACCTTGTTCAAAGAACAGAGAGATGAATGAATCAAGGACTGAAGGTCAGTAGAGGGAAATGAATGACACCAAGGGTTTACTTCAGGCTTTCCTGAGAGCTCAGTAGGTAGAGAATCCACCTGCAATGCAGGAGACCCCAGTTCAACTCCTGGGTCAGGAAGATCTGCTGGAGAAGGGATTGCCTACCCACTCCAGAGTTCTTGGGCTTCCCTTGTGGCTCAGCTGGTAAAGAATCCACCTGCAACATGAGAGACCTGGGCTCGATCTCTGGGTTGGGAAGATCCCCTGGAGAAGGAAAAGGCTACCCACCCCAGTATTCTGGCCTGGGGAATTCCATGGACTCTATATATGGGGTCACAAAGAGTCAGATACGACTGAGTGACTTTCACTTTCACTAAGGGTTTACTTCAGTACAAATAATGAGAAAATAAGAGTGAGAGAAAGTTAAAAAAAAAAACAGTAAAATTAAAAAGCTAAAGAAAGTCCTTGAATGGTTTATAAGGCCTCTTTCAAAGTCTAGATTTATCTAAAACTAGGTCAGATTCCTCTTTGTGATCCCACGGACTGAAGCCAAAATGCTCTTCTGTCCAAGATAGTAGAGTGGGTTGTCATTTCCTTCTCCAGGGGATCTTCCTGAGTCAGGGATTGAACCTGGGTCTCCCTGATTGCAGGCAGACTCTTTACCAACTGAGCCACTAGGGAAGACCTAGGGAATAGAGACCAAGTATTTAGACAGACTCCCGCATAACTGAAAGATAAAAGCTAAAAACAGTTTCTTTCCCCAACAGAGAGAATCTGTAGATGGATGGCAAAGCCTTGAGTGCGGCAAGCTAAACAAAGGCTTCAGTAGCTTAGATCTCAGGGGAAGGGAGCCTGGAACACAGAGGTGTTTACATGAGTCAGAATAAAATTAACCTCAGGGGGGAAGCAGACTCTAGGAAGGACTAAGAATTCACCTACTCACTCCCTGAACTGAGTTCAAATTTAGGTCCTTTTCTTCAATACCAAAGTAAAATTTATTGTTGCTGTTTCTGTTCAACTCAGTTATGTAACATCTTATCCAATGGTTCCTATCCATCTACAAATGTCTCACATGATCTAGATGGGCCCCACTCCACAACCCACTCACTTCCGAGAACATCAAGGACTTTTCCTGAGCTCCTTTCCACCACAATCATAGGAAAGAAAGCTGAGGCTTTAAGAACCACTGACAGCTGGCCCCACCTGAGTCCGATCCTCTTACCAGCTGGTACTGGCGACTGTACAAGTCATGGCAGTTGTTGAAGATATACTCATATGTTGAGTTCAAACAGGCCTTCACACAATCTTTTACTACCTGGCTGGCTCTTGGAGGGCTCTGAAGTTCTTGAACCTGCCAATTAATTAAAAAAATATGGGTCCAGGGTCCTGCTGACCTGAGTGAGATTTCTTCCTAGAAGTGCCCCCAAACTTGCCCTGAGATGAAATTGTCAGCATAGCTGACGGAGAGAACTACCTAGTCCATCCTTCATGATCCATGATCTTTTTGGAAGTAACTCAGGAACAGATGTATGGAAATATAAGTTTAGAGGTGATGGATCCTATAGCCTTAGACTATATACTCAATGAGTCTTAGCTTCCATGTCCTGAGGCCAGGTCCCCAGCCTAGCACCACCCAGCCCAAATTCATCTCTTACCTTCATTCGGAAGAAAGTAATGCTGGTCAGCAAATCCACTGTGGACTTTAAGTCCTGAAGTCGCTCAGGGCTCCCAGCAGGGAAATTATTCTGTTGCAAATCAAGAAAATGTAAGAGAGGAACAGAAGAATATGAAAGCCTTCCCTGCCAAAAGCAAGGGATCAGAAGCTTCCTAAGGACCACCCATAGGGATCTCTCCTAGTGAAGCAGAACAAAAATGCTGTAAGACTACATCTCTCTCTCTTTTCCATGGACTCAGGCCCTTGCCAAAAGCAGGTGTTAATAACCCCAGGCCCAGAAAGAAACACGTCCTACCCCCAACCCTACTTCCCATGCAACGTGTGAGTATTTGCACAAATAAACATACAGACATTCACACACACACACACACACACACACACTTTTTTCTTGGGTGAAGAGTCTTACACCCAAACAATGAGTTCTTCAGAAGTTACAATCTAACTGTATATCATGGAATATAAGTGGAGCCACACTACAGAAAAGACTGGGATCCAGGACATATACTTTCTGTACAGTGGATCTCGGTTACTCTACCATTCTGGAGCCAGCAGATGGCAAAGCTCTGAGCAGAACTGCTTTTGGAGTGAGTTCCTTAGGATCTTTCCACCTTAGGATCTTTCTTTCCTTTTGGCATGAGTTTTAGGGAGAAGCTGCCAAAGAGAGCTTAAGGAAGATGCTGCACCACTCTCCATTTTAAGGGTTGCTTTTTTTAAACCTTCAAAGGGCTACTTATATGCCAAATACAAGATATACAGTCAACTCTCCATTATTCGTGCAAATGGAGGGCAGTGAAGGTGCAGATAATCAAAACTGCACTTCTTGACTTTGAGGTTGTTTTATACTTACTTTTTAATGTGGGTATATTGCCTGTTCTGGAAATTCACAACACTTTAAAGCAAGTAATGAAGTCATTCTAAGGCCTAACTTACAAAGAACAAAAAAACTGCCCATTTCCCTGTCCTGATCTAGACACTAACCTTCCTGGTATATCTCTGTCCTCCCTCCATTCTAGAAATGGACATATCTGCTACAAATTACTTGCCCAAGCCAAGCTACTCTCTCTTCCCTTAGCCAGATTCGCACACCTTGCCTGGAAAATGAGGAGAATATGGCAAGACACAATAAGAAAACATAACTATCTATGTTTTAAAGGGCATTTCTGGAAGAGATTATCCTTAGGAGACTCCCTGATGGGAATATCATCAGAGAGTTTGGTAGAGTGACATGTGTGGGGTTAGAAAGCCAACTATCTATAAAGAGCAACCACACCTGCTACTGTTTAAACACTGCATGGTCCCTGGACTTGGAGGACCCACAGGTGTCAGTGATGTTGGCCATACTCAGATGTGATGAAAAGGACTAATTTTCCTTGCCTTCAGTTTTTATGGTTGTGATTGGCCCATAGTCTCTCTAGACTGATCTTGATATTATCCTCATCCTATCCCACAGCCATGTCTTCACTCACCCTGTAGGTAGAGAGGTCAATCCTCAGTGAGTTGTGCAGCTGGTCCAGGAGTTTCACAAATCTCTCTTTCTGAGGGTGATAAACAAATAATGGAGAAGAAAAATGATCAGTTCCTGAGCCCTCAGACTGTAGCAAAAACAGCACCATCTCAAGGTGAGGAGAAAACACTGAGTTGGGGACACATCGGGTCTCGTATTTGCCAAAGAGAACTACAAACCACGCAAAGGAGAAATGGGATAGGTCGTTCTTGTTCCATCTCTTAGCATTCAGACTGGGGACTCTTCCCACACTGACAAAAGGAGATACGTTTCTGGGACTGGAAACAGCGCTTAATACAAATCAAGAGGAGATGACCAGTGCATCTCCATCCCGCTGGGACTCTAACTCATCTCAGGAAACTCTAGACACAGTCTCCAACTTATTCCTGAGTCTGTGGTGTCCTAACTTATCTCAGGATAGCTCTTAACAGTGAAACAGCCACAGCCTGGCAGTGACAAGGGGAGAGAGAAATAGTGATACATTTGGAAGGTGATCAGTGATACATTTGGAAGGTGGAACCACATTCCACATCATTTCCCTTAGTTTATGCATTTTAAATGTCAAAATAAATAACGAATACTATTTGATAGTTTATTTTTATAAAAGTATAATTAAATACGGAATAATGTTCCTGCAGGCTATTCATACAGCAGTCCTAGAACTCACATATTGATAATATTATAACATTAGATATTAAGTAAATAGATACTGTCAAGAGACAGAAAGGAGCAGATATTTGACTGGCTTAATCAATGACACTAATTCCTCTACAGAAAGACTATCAACATCAAAAAAGTGATTACTACCAAGGAAAAGCACTCAGAGATCAGAGATACTGATTTGGGAGTATCAGTAATATTATCTCTAAAGAGTAGTCTTTGTGGTGGATCAGAAATATTCCATCCAGTTTATACTGAACTTACATCAGGTGACATCACGAGCAATGATTCAACTTCTCAAATACTCTAACAACAGGAAAGGGTATACCCTGGATCAGGAAAACAGTCCAGACACTAAGAAAGGGTTAAGTTCAGGTATGTACTGGTATTCTTGCTTAGATGTCAGACCATATGAACTTAAGTGGTACGAATCTGTCAGAGAGAGACTGAATAATAAGAAGGTTCCTTTGTGAACCTGCAGGGCTGAGGAACACGGTGACTCAACCAAGCTTTTGGCCCAGAAAGTTCGCCCTCAGCCCACGTCATGCCCCTACCAAACCACCATGGTGATATTCCACCTTTTCTCATTTATCCATATCTGAGGAGAGTCTACTGGTATAGACTAAATACCCATAAGGAAACAAGTTCACCATCTAGGTGGCACTATATATTTGAAGTTTTAGGCATATTAGCAGTACCAATTGAAAAATCAAACACTTGTTAATTGATAACAATCAGGTAACATGTCTTAATATCACACTCACCCCAAAGTTGGAGGCTGCAAAACGATCAGATGCAGAGACATTGGTGGAGGCCGTTGTGTGGGCATAGTAGGCATTGATGTTGGCCAGTAAGGTGCTCATCACCGCTGGCACACCAGGACACATATACTTGGATGACAAACATGCAAAATGCCTGAAAAACAGCATCTTCAGCCTCAAAGACTCTTCAGGGTTTGTGGTAAAAGCCAAGTAATCAAAAGATCCCACTCTTGTGTATGAAGCTTATGATCACCTTGGCAGACAAAGATTTTCATAATTTATTTATTCAAATATACATTCAATGAATACCTACTATGTGCCAGGCCCTATGTTAAGTTCCAGAATCCAAAAAGGTGTTAGCCTGGCAAGTGTCAGAAGGTAAGTCAGTAACTTAAGGCATGCTATGCAAAAATTCTGTGGGAACATGCAGGAAGGTCATCTAAATTAGAATGGCTGGGGGCTAGAACAGACTAGAAAAAAGGCTTCTCAAAGAAGAGATGGTTGAAACAAGTCTTAAAAGATAGTAAGAATTAATCATTGGAGAAGTATGCGGGCAAAGGGAAACTGTATTTCAAAACCAAATCTCTTCATGGATAAAGTCGTTCATTCGGGAAACCTTCCGTATAGCCCTTGTGCAAGTGTTTGATAGACAAATACTAAGGAATGACAGAGGAGCAGCAGAGAACAGACAGTAAAAGGAGTTTATCCGAGATGCTATGGTACTTTTTAAACAAAGGCTTACTGTGATCAGATTAGTTTTTCAAAAAGGTCACCCTGATGGTAAAAATCAGAAAAGAAAACTTGGAGAGAGGTAAGACTAAGACAGAAAGATCAATTGAAGAGTTATTGCAATCACTCAGAAAAGAAGCAACAAGGCACCAAATGGAACAAAGAAATGGTTAAGAGCATAGACCCAATAACCAGATTCTAGGGTTGAGTCACAGCTCCACCACTCAGGGACTTTAGATCAATTACTTCAACTTCTTTATGCCTGTTTTTTACCTACAAAATGGAAATAATAACGACCTGGGGATGAAATGAGTTAACATTCATAAATTACTTAGACCAGTGCCTGGCACGTAAGGAAATGGTATATAGAAGTTGTTATTATTATCATTATTACTGAGCTATAGCAATACTGATAGATTAAAAATGTTTCTAGGAGGTAGAATCTAGAGGTTTGAGACTGATTGCATGGTGGTAGTAAGAAAAAAAAGTTTAACTGACATCTGAATTTCTGTTTGGATAACCGTGTAATAAACTGTTCCATTTACTAAAATCAGAAATACAGGAAGAACAGAACAGATTTGCTGGAGACAACATTGATTTGGATTTTGATCATATTGAGTTTGCAATGCCTGTGGCAATACCCAGAAAGCAAATCAAAATGGATCTGAAACTCAGGAAAAGATCTGGTCTGGAGAAAGAGATCTGGGAGTCCTAAGCTCAAAAGTAGTAGTTGAGGTTATAGGCTTGAATGAAGTCATCCAGGGAGCGTGAAGAGAGCAAGAAAGGCAGAGGGGCCATTCTCTAACCTCATTCCTCAACAAGTTTCTCCCTCTAGACTAAACTTCTTGTAATTCTTTGAATAGTCTATGCTCTGCTGAATCTTAGCATCTCTGCACATGTCCTACCAGAAATGCCCTTCCCTCTTTTCTGGATTTCAAGTGTCAGCTCTTCAACAGCTTCCCTCACAGGCCTCCCCTCAAATTTAGATGCTCTCATCATTTAGATGCTCTCATTACTTCTCGATAGCAATTATCACATTATAATGCAATTGTTTGTTTACTGGTCTGTCTCTCCAGTATTCTTGCCTTGAGAATCCCAGGGATGGAGGAGCCTGGTGGGCTGCAGTCCATGGGGTCGCTAAGAGTCAGACACGACTGAGCGACTTCACTTTTCACTTTTCACTTTCATGCACTGGAGAAGGAAATGGCAACCCACTCCAGTGTTCTTGCCTGGAAAATCCCAGGGACAGTGGAGCCTGGTGAGCTGCTGTCTATAGGGGTCGCACAGGGTCAGACACGACTGAAGCGACTTAGCAGCAGCAGCAGCTCTCCTGCTCCACCAAGTTCCCCAAACACAGAGGCCCCCTTATTCATCTTCATGTTCTCAGCATGTGGCACAACATATGACACATACAAAGAACTAAGTCAAACTAAATAAAAGCAGCACAGGCAGGGCTCTAGCTATCTTCTGCTTTCCCAGCGCTGTTTCCTTTGCAGCCCCTCCGACACAGAGCCTGTAACTCTTCTCACGGTGGGGATTTCTATCATAGCACAAGTACCCTGTATGCTCAGGCCTGTAATGACTGGGCAAGTCTGTTCTCGTATACACACCCATGCTCTGTGAATTCTGGGGTAGACAGACAACTCCCCTCTCCCTGAGTTACTGATAAACACACTCCCTTTATACATATACTCCATCTGCCTTGGGGAACAGATCCACCTCACTCAGCTCAGAGAGGGAAAGCAATGAATCACTGCATACTACCCAACTAGGGACCTGTCCACTCCATCAATGTACCTCCATCAGCTATTTCAAGAGTTAGTAGCCATTTCCCAGGGCCCCAGGGGAGCCTTACGTCATGGCCTGATATATGGACTCAATGCCATAGCGCATGGCAAATTCATCCACAATTTCCTGGGCAGTCTCATCAAAGTACACCTTCCACGCATCGTCTCCTCGAGCCTCAGGGATCTGGACTCCTCCACTGCCCTGAATGTCCGTGAGGTAATGGAAGAGGTTCTGTAGGAGACACAGTAAAATATATATTGATATTAAAGAGTTAAACTATATATTAGGAAAAAACCCTGTTGGTAAAGACCAGGAGAGCGTGAATAGGGTTCAACAGAAATTCTGTCCTTCAAGTCACTGCTCGGTAACTCCTATGGCCCCAGTAGTCTGTTCTTGTGTTAGTAAAAGAGAACTGAGGCTGGGACTGTTTCTTGGGCTTGTCCGCCACACACAGTGAGCCAAGAATAAAATAAAAATAGGCTCCAGAACTTCAAGTAGCAAGCCATCCTACTTATTGTCAAAGGCACCTCCCAACCTAGCTTTCTGGCACCCCATCTCCCAAGAGCTGGCTCACCTCATGGAGACACGTATACTGCACATGATATGGGGCTACCTTCTCCTCCCCCTTGATCTCCACGCTGATTTGCAGTCGGATGGCCCCCGAGACGGCTGACTTGTCTGTCCTCTTCTCTAGGAAGGAAAGAAGACTGGAGACTGACTACAATGCATCTGCAGACAGCACCCACAGCTCCCATCCCGGCTTAACCCAAAGGAAAGGAGGCACCGACACAAGCGTTCATCAAACAGGCGAACTCACTGCAGTGACCAGATACTTCACAAATACCCCAGAACTGCCTGCGTGGGAGAAAAGAAGTGCCCAGTGGGCTAAAGGCACTAGGGGTGAGATCTCACTTTCTGAAAGCTGGAAAAAATGTTCAGCCAGAGTGCGCCCCAGACACCCCCAGGCCTCTGTCCCCGTCTCTATCTGTGGTAGGTTCTCTGCTGGGAAAGCAAGCTCTGTATGGAGATGTGAATGCTCTGGGGACTGAGTGGTGAACTCGGGAGACAGGGTTTTCCTCAGGTTCCCCAGTCATGCTCTCCCTTCCCAGAAGCTTTCTCTGGTCCTGCTTCCTCACCCAAGTTGTACCAGACGTCCATTTCGCCACTCAGTGTTCGAACCTCAATGATGGTTTGGCCAAGGAAATCGTCAGACTCTCGCTTTAGCCGCTGCTTTACTCGTGACTTGATGTCATCATCCTCATCCCACACACGTACCTTAATGCGGTCGGAAGAGTTGTGGCACTCACTGTAAGAGAGTCAGGCAGGTTCTGTTATGGACGGACCCAGCAACCCTCTCTCTTATGACTTCCACTTCCTTCCCAAAGCTCTACCAGCTGCACTTGAGGCTGACAGAGGAAGAGGAGGAGTCAAAAAACGCTGGTACTCAAGTCCCCAGTGAGTCGGGCTATCTGAGCAAATGGCTCTCCAGCCCTTAGCCTGGGTAGCCCTCGTCATGCTATTATCCAGTCCTGACTGCGCTGGACAAAAGCGGGGAGGAGAGGAGTAATTAGGGACAATGTTGCTTTCCTGCCAGCTAGCTATATAAACGAAACCAACAGAAAACAGCCTGACAGATGCCGCAGAACCCTAGGAAGCAGTTGGTAGTTCCCTCCCCAGAGTCCTATGTGAAGTCCATAAAGATGTTAATGTTCATGGTAAGCCCATCTGGTCATATTTGCTTTAGTTTTCTACCTAACATCCCCATATATCTGGGAATGTGCTTGGTGAACTTCTCTCATTCTCCTTCTTCTTCTTTTTTTTTTTTTTATCATTCTTTAATATCCACTTGACTTGTCATTTTCTCTATGGTGCTTGCTTTGGAAGGGTAGTTTGCCAGGTACCTCCCTCACACTCTCCATCCCCAGCAGTTGCTTTTTGGATCCCCATTGCCTTATCTAAAAGTTGTACTTGGCAGAGTTTGCTGCTCCTTACCCTATGTTCTCATAATGTCTTTGTACATTCTGTTAAGATATTATAGGATAACTACTGGTCTACTGAAAAATAACAGACAAATCATCAATAAGCCTCTTAAAGCCAGGCATTGTCTTATACATTTTTAGATAGACAATATCATGTTGAGTGTCTTATACAGAATACAAGTGTGTGTTAGTCACTCAGTCATGTCTGGCTCTTTGCAACCCCACAGACTGTAGCCCACCAGGCTCCTCTGTCCGTGGAATTCTCCAGGCAAGAATACTGGAGTGGAAGTATCCCTTTCCAGGGGATCTTCCCAACCCAGGGATTGAACCTGGGTCTCCCAGACTGCAGGTGGATTCTTTACCATCTGAGCCACCAGGGAAGCCCATACAGAATACAAATTGCTTACTAAATGAAAAGTGGGCAAAATTGACTATAGAGCCAATTCATTTAGAATTAACTGTAAGTATCGCTTCTTGGCCTTTTGCCAAGATTGAGTGTAGAATTAACCATAAGTAATATTCAAGCAGGAACCAGTCAGCTTCTTGAAAAACAGGTGCTCCCCTCAGTAACTATTGCCTCTGGACTGGAGATTGCTTTTATAGGCCCCAATCCCTTTTCCCAATCTCCTTCCAAGGAGCCAAGAGCAGAAGGTCTCTACATAAGCTGCTTGTTTGGCTGATTCAGACTCAAAGTCCTGGTCCTAGGCATTAATGGGGGTGTGATAAAGCATCTGGATTCACCAGACACCAGTCCAAGTTCTAGGCTACAGCCTGCCATTTTTCAGCAGTCATCCCTTGCTGTCACATGAAACAGCCTGTACAAAAGTGAGATACTGAATAAAGGAGAAGGGATTGGAAGCTGAGGCAGAAAGAAAAGCAAAGCCCTTTAAGGGAAATGGAAAACTGTCCAAATCCAAGGTTTCTATCTTCAAGTCTACCCACTTGTAGGACAAGCTGTTCCCGCCCTACTCCATAGAAGAGACTAACTCTTCCTAGGGGTTAGGAAAACGCAAAGTCTAGCTTTACAGGATGGCAGGGCTGCAAGGCACACAGTTGCATGGCAGTCTCTGGAACTGTCATTCAGCTGTAGTAAAATCTTGCCAGCACTAGAAAAAGCAGTATGGTTTGCCCAGGGGCCTCTTTAATAGCCCGAGTTAAGACTTGAGTGCAGTAACCCTGATACAACAGTCTATGAGAAGGAGACCTAGGAAAAGAATAAATGCTAGCCAATTAAAGCAAGTGAGAAATGAGTTTTCTCCATTGCCTCTACCCCATCTCTCTTAGAGTCCAAGTCCAGAATAACAGGATTTAATGCTGTTCCCAAAATATACACAGTCCCAGGAAAGATGACTTTCTCACTACGACTTACAAATGGAACTTCTCCTCCCAAACAGGATTCAGGTTTCCAAAAATGGTCTTGGTACGCTTCTTGGTTTTGCCCACTTGCACAGTCACATAAGGGTCACTGGATCCTGTCTTGTCCTTGGCTTGTAGGCCCTGGGCACACACCACTGTAACCCAGACACACATGGAAGAAGGCTTCAGAGTACACTCCGGAAATCATGAGCCCTCCAAAGAACGACTCATACTTCCCATCTTAGAGCACCCTCTATCTGCTCCTTGTACAGGAGCAGATTTCCTCACTCCTCCACTGCTATTCTTAGCCCTAAGCTTTTCCCTCAAAGCCTAGCCCAAGAATCCTACCTCTTCCCTGGACCCTAACTGACCGCTTACCCAGACAGGTCCTTACCTGTTCTGATACATGCATGCTTCAGTCATATGCACCCAGCTAATAAATCACTGGTTAACTATTCCCTGATCTCCTGCCTGTCCCCATTCCCCCAGCCTCCCAGGTCTTATAACATCAAACTGTTAACCAAGTCTGGAGTATCAGATTGTTCCTAAACCCTTGCATTATCATTCAGATTGCAAGTGTCAGTCTTGCCTTTCCCAGCACCACTGGCATTGGAGTCTAGAAGAGGAGGCGTGATGAACAATGAGGGCTTCATTCTGTGTTCTTTCCCCGCAAGTCCCTGCTTCTTCATGCTCAGGATGCTTCCTGCCCAGGCTCCTCCCCATAGCCAAGGCCCTCCTGTCCCCCCAAACTCTGGCCTGCTCACCAGTGATGGTGATTTTGGCTGACCATTTGGAGGTGCCATCCAACACACTCTGCTTCACAGTTTTCATCTGTTGCACATGAGCGACTTTGCTCACATTGAAGACATCCCGGATCACTTCAAAGATCTCCGGCTTATTCCGCTCTCGGATCTTCATGCGGTCCTTCATGGCCATGATGATGTTCTGGGTCCGGTCCTCCGCTCCATGTTTAGAGCTCTTTTCTGCAGCCCCTGAAGAGTGGCCAGAGACAGAAAGTAGGGTAACCAACAGGTCACCTACCAGATCAAGGATCAGGCTGAAGACTGGGGTGTAGGAGGTGTCACTGAGCAGTGAGAGAAGCTTAGGAAGACTGGTATTTTTCTGGGGAAAGTTGGTATCTGTGGGCCTGCTAGAGTTTAATGCCTGGCCAGTGGAGTTTAACAGGCAACTCAAAGAGTAGCAAAAAGTTGATCATTGTTGTATGTTAACAATATAACTAATATGTTATATTAGTCCATTCTATTTAGAAACATATTGTGTTTTTCATGAGAAAAGGAAAAAAAAAGGTGGCTCAGTCTGCAGTTGGTTTTGTCTTTCTTCCATCCACATGGCTATTGAGAGATACCCTCTAAGTCTAAGGCCAAAATATCAAAATGGGTATCCCAGTTATCAGGGAACAGTTGTGGATAGGCAAAACTCCACCAAACTCATCCAAATGCCAAGTCATGATACAGATCTCAGAATTCATCACAGCATGTAGCTGGGCACATCCTACCCTGTGGCTCCAGTGTCTCAAATCTCAAAACATTGTGGTATGGTGAGAAAATTATGGCTTTGTTATCTGACAGACTTGGGTTCCAATCCTGACTCTACTACTCCCTGCTGGGTAAATACATTTCTTCTATGAGAAGAATGTGGCACCTATCTCTCAAGATTTGTAGTAAGCATTTTATTAGCATAAAGCATCCAGCCCAGTGCCTGCCATCTGACCCTGGGCTAGGTGCTTTATTTATTGAGTAATAAACACTCTCTACTATTGTTACCATCAGTATTATCCTGGCAAGGTCAAGGTCCATTTTTATCAGCCATGACCCCAGCCAGCTCATCTCTGCTGTCCTAAGGATTATGGAGGAACAGAGATTTCCTCCAGCGTATTTCACCAACCAGGCTTCTCAGGCAAAGGATTCATCCTTTCTTTATTGGCAGATTGGCTCTTAACCTCTCTCCAGTCTCCAAAGGCTCAGGCCTTAACTACAAAACTTGGAGCAAAGAAGAAAGGTCAACATTCACCTCCTAACCCTGGGAGGATGGAAAGCAGATTTTCTGTCTAGGGGTCTACAAAAGGGCATTTAATTCCACTCTGTACTTCATAGAAGACTTAGATAAATGAAAAGTGACCTGGGCTGCATCTACTCTTGCATTTAGTATATCCCATGCAATGCTATTTCCCTGGAAGGGGATCTCGGAAAGGCTCTTAAAGAGAAGATAAGACACCCTGTCTATTACAGAGCACCACTTTAGAGGCTTCCAGCAAGCAGCCTATGCAGCCAGTTGCTAGTTCTCCCAATTAAAGCAGGGTGCTGCTGGCACCTGTCCTTGTCACCCTCTCATGATGGGTTTGGGCAAAGTCATCGCCAGCACCTAACTCTTCTGCTATGTTCAGCCTGTCTCTTCATGTCCATTACAGCCATGTCACTGGCATCAGTCTAGCGTTCTTCAGAGAATGACATTTTAAGTCAACAATTCCTCAAGGCCCTTTTAGGTCTCATATCTTTCCTTGGGATAATGAAGTGCTTGTGAGTCTAAAGGTGACCTTCCTTTCTCCTACCATAATTCTTGAAGCTTTCATTGCTGTGGCGTGGCAATGATGAACACCTGAAGACCTGGAGGGTGAGAGAATACTTTCCCACCCGCCTACCCCTGCTCTTCCCAGGGTCTAACCATAGCGGTGCAAGCCGAGCAGGAGTGGAGCAAGGAGATGAGAACTTGGAGCACTACCACCTCCTGTGCCAAGACTTGCTGCTTTCCCTGCTCCTGTTCTTCCCACTCAGATGGTGGCACAAGTCACATGTTTAGCAAGGGCTTTGGGAGTCACACATTCTCCTTTTGGACCTCTGCCTCATCCATTTGAAGATTCTGTTCTTGGTACTGATGTCTAAAATCTCCACCTAGAAGCAAGGAGTAAATTCTACCTTCCCTGAATCTGGAGGTCTAGACCTTAGGAGGCTCCTCTCTGAGGCCTAGAACCCCAGAACTCTCTCTTCCTATTAGTTCTGGACCCTGATTAAACACGCTCTAGTCTTTTGGGCAATACAGCCATCATGGTGTGTACAATACCCAAGTAGAGCCTTTGGGATCACCTGAATCCTGGAAGAAATTCTAACTCCATCCAAGTGCCATAGGAAGCTCAATGAATTTTTTCTAAAGGTGTTTAAGCAAGTGTTACAAGACCTGTTATATGGAAAGGCAATGTCTCTTGACTTAGGAACCTGCTTTCTCTAAAAAGGAAAGAGCTTCAGAGTCAGGTAAATTGGAGGGATGATGGCTCAGCCATCCTGGTTCCTTGTTGTCAGGCTATATTGGAGAGGCCGTGCTGCCCACAAGCCCCCTCCCCCACCTGTCACCCCACAGGTGTACTCACGCTGCAGGCAGTCGGCATTGAGCAGGTCCTGGCACTTCTCATGGCACTTGACTCCACACTCGCTGCAGCGCATGCCCTGCCGGGCAATGCCCCAGAGCAGGCCTTCGCACTCATAGCAGTAGGTGGGGGTGGTGGCTGACCACACCTCAAAGTTGTGGGGTGTGGTGCACGAGATGGGATAGATTAAGGCCTGCAGGGTTTTCTTATACACATGTGATTTCTGAAAAACACATATCCCATCACCCATCAGTGACTTTAGTTCTCTGCTGAGAGATACCACTACTAAGCCCAGTGCATGGCTATCAAGACCTCTGGCAGTCAAGGAGATGCTTCAGCCTGGCAGAAAGAAGCCCCCAACATCATGTGCTCCTGGTCATCCAAGGAGCACATCCATAACCTGAATGCTGGATTTGAGCCTTGCCCCAGCATTCAGGCTTTTTAGGGAAACAGAGAGTACTAGGCTCACCATAAATCCCTGACATGAGTGGTCACGTACTCCAACATGAGATTTAGGTTTACCCCTGGTCTGGACCTTTGCTTCTCCCAATGTGGAAAACTGGATGCTATAATATCTGTCTGTTTCATTAACAGAGTCCGCCCAAAACTGTTGAATTCCCAGTGTATAGCTACAGAGATGATCACTGGGCCATAGGCAAGTGAATTCATGAAAGCCCATGGGGTCACTTACCAGCTCTTCATCTTTGAGAGAGGTGCGTGTAGCCATCGCAGAAGTAATGCCTGCTTTCCGGGACTGGACCAGTGACTGTGAGAGAAGACTTGCTGTCAGCCCTGGCTACTACCAAGGGCTGGGCAAAGTCCTGGGGAGGGAGTTTCAGTGACCAAAGCTATCTGATGATAACTTACTACTTTCTATTTTTACTGTCATTCACAGGGGACTCTCCACAGGTAATGGGTAACAAGCACCTGAGGTTAAGATTCAGATCAAGGCCCTCAGGGAACTGTCCTAACAATGATAGAACAGCACTTCTCTCAGGGTACTTGTCATCTAAAGAGTTTCTCCTTCCTCCAATATTTTTAGGTATCTGCCTCAAAGGAAGGCAGAGGAAAATGAAAAGTCTAGAATTACAGTATGAAACAGGTCATTAAGAACAGGACAGACACAAAACTGTCAGAGTCACATTCAAGAACCATCACTGGGAACAATGATGCTATACTAAATCTCCAGTCCTGAGCACCAGCCCATGCCCACACTATCCTAGGTGGCTGTGGAGGCCAACAGCCCAAATGAGCAGGGCACTGAGTGAAAGGGGGCAATGTAGCCTCACTGAAATCACGCAGGGCAGGGGGTTCACATGAGGTCTAGGATGCCCTGCTAGAAAGGCCCATGAGTCTGCCAAGGCCAAGCTTTAGGGGCAGCCTCCAGAGAGGCACACGGTTTCCTCAGGCAGTGGACACCAGGCAGACGGAAGTCATTACATCAGCCTGAGCAGCAAGAATAGTGGGGATGTGCCCAGGGAGGTTGAGATTCGGGCTTTTATAAAGGATGGAAACGGGCTCTGGAGACACTCACCATAGCCTGTGCAGAGGACAGCAGAGAAAGGAATAACATGATGTTAAAAGCCCCACAAGGGCATGAAAGCTTTCAGACACAACTGAGAGGTTCTTCCCTGAAGTCTAAAGCAGGACACTTGTCCCACCCCACCCCCCCATCTCTATCCTCTATCCACCATATCCAACCCAGACAGCTGCCCAGGGCCCAAGGCCTAGAAGGAGAGTCATGCCATAAAGTGAAATATGGACAAGGTTAAAAGACAAAGGACGGGAAACAAGAAATGAGTAAGATACTGCCATCTACTCGGTTAAGCAAAAAAAAAAACTGGTGAGCAAGGAGGGAGAAAGTGAGAAAAAGCAGGAAGAAAAGAAAGAAAGAGGAGAAAAAAGAGGAGATGAAAAACAATGAAAGAAGGTAATCGAGAAGAGTTGACATCATCTTCAACCAGCCAGCTAGATGAAGCGTTGGTGGGATAAGAGGTGCACTAGAAAGGAGGAGACAGGGAAAGACGTATCAACAGCAGCGGGAAAGGGAAGGAAAGAAAGAAATGATGAAGAGAAAATGGCAAAGGATACCTGTATTCAGTCAGTTAAGAAGGGAGAAACTGGTAGGGAAAAAAGAGCACAATATGGAGGAAAAATAAAAAAAGGAGTGGACAAAAAAATATAAAATAGATTGAATAGGGAGAAAAAAACCAGGAATAGAAAAAGGGTTCAAGTCTTACTGAACATGTGCTTCTGGGACTCTAGGGTACCTGGGTGCCACTCTAAGCCCAGTGAGATCATACAAGGTCCTACTGAAGCCATCACTAAGTCTTTAAATGAGGCTTTAAATGACTGATCATCAGACTAATACCTGCCGCTGAAGGCCCCACTTCCATTCCTGACAGCTCACTTAGATCGCTCACTCACCAGGTCGCTGACAAGCGGCAGTGGCTTCTTTCTGCGTAGATCCGGCATGCTGTCAATGCCATAGAGCCCTCCAGCTGGCCTGAGGAGAGAAGAAAATATGTCAGGACCTTTAGTCTCCCCTTGAGTTACTGGCAGGTTCAATGTTCCATTCTCCTTGCTCATCCTCTCCCCAAAGAAGGATGAACTGACCCTCATCATGGGCCTTAAAGAGGAGAAAGGAGGACAGAAAGTGAGGGAAATAAAGCCATGGGACGACAAACAATGGAATCTGCTCTCAGTCTCCTTCTAAGGTGTTAGCCAAGGACTGAAAGCTCTTTTATCACACTATGCCAGTCCAAGGTACCTTTGTTTATTTGAAGACCCCTGTGCTCCAGGTGGGAATTGATGCTTAAGATAGCTTCTCCCTATACTCAGGCCAGAGACACTGATGCCTAAAGTTAAGTCTTTCCGGACCTGTGCTAGAATAGAGCCCAGGAAGAGCTCTACAGAAGAGGTGCTGCCTAGGTGAGCAAGACTGACAAACAAGAACATGGAGAAGCAGATCTTCTCCATCCTGAGGAAGAGTCCCCAGTTCTATCTATCCAAGCCTCCTGAAGAAAAAAGAGTCTCTGGAAAGGGGAGCCTGCATAATCAAATGGAAGCAGGAGAAGTAGATGAACTTCCTGACCCAGGAATCGAACCCAGGTCTCCTGCATTGCAGGCAGACGCTTTACCGTCTGAGCCACCAGGGAAGCCCTTTAGAGGGGAAAAAGACCATTTAAGAAGGAAACAGCAAAGTGACTCAGAGTGTGGCCTAGCCCTATGGTCACATCAACAGAAACCAGGAAAAAAAAATATAGCTAGAGCAACTGAAAGTGAAGTGAAAGTGTCAGTCACCCAGTCATGTCCAACTCTTTGCAGCCCCATGGACTATAGCCCGCCAGGCTCCTCTGTCCATGGGATTCTCCAGGCAAGGTTATTGGAATGGGTTGCCATGCTCTTCTCCAGGGGATCTTCCCCAAACAGGGATCAAATCCAGGTCTCCTGCACTGAAGGCGGATTCTTTACCATTAGTGTCACTGGGGAAGCCTATGAGCAACTTGAGATTTCTAAAATTCTTATACTTTTTTTATACTTATTAACTTTGCTGTTCTTTACCTCTTATTCCATATAAATGCACAATAAAAATACAGAGAATTTCCTAAAAAGAACATCATTCTTACATTAAGATAATCTGGATTTTATCCCCAACTCTTCTACTAATTCACTACATGGCCTCTGCCAAAATTCCTTCCTCTCTCTGGATGTTGGTGTCACTTCCATAAAATGAGAGGAACTATAAAATCCTCTCTGACCTTTCAGAAACTATCCTTCTGAGCTTCAATTAAATTAACTCAGGTATTTGGTTTTCATGTAAGCAATGAGGCGGGGAAAGAAGGGTGGCTGGGTTGTACACCATAGCTGGTGTGAAAAGAGAAATATCACAGAAGAATAAGTACATACTGCTAGCTATATGGGCAAAAAATGGAGCCACAAATTAGGTCAAGGTTAGGAGTTGGAGCAGGCAACCCTATATGCTGATTTTTAATCATCTAGCTTCCTGAATATAGGCAGTGAGCTTTGTTCTCAATGAGACCACCACACCTATGAAAGTTTGAAACTTGTGACAGTTTCTAAGGACTAAGCTGAAGGAAGGGAAAGATGACAACAGGGAGACATTTAGAAAATCCCTGCATGGCTCCATTTAAAAATAGCCTGGTTATGTTGCGTTGGTATGTATCAAGTTTAAAATTATTTGAAGAAAAATGCTAAAGCCCTGAAGAAGGGCTGTTGAAGAAGCAACTGATGCCACAAGTTTGTGGCTAATTCTGAAAATTATAAAATGTATACCTTAAGCCAAGAAGTATCTTTTTTTGGCAACACAAATGAGCTTTTGACAAAAGAAGAGTGGCTCATTCACATGATTAACTCTTGCTATAAAAAAGACATAGCAAGAAAAAGAGGCATTTAAAAATATAGTTGATAACTTTCCGATCTAATCTTTTTTCTTCCCTGGTGATGAGGAAGAGGAGGCAGCCACGGAGAATTTCGACGCCAGGACTTTGAGGGGCAAGGAGAGAAAGAAGAGCCTAGTGGTCTTGAGAACTGTATGTGGAGGACAGAGGTGGCACGGGCACTTAAACACTTTCCTCTCTTAATAACAGTAAGTCGTAGCAGTTGAACAATTTAAAATGATTCTCCGGTGCAATCACATGGGTCTGAAACTCCCAGACAAGAAACACAGACAGAACACACAGAGCTCATAAAGGATGCTACTTATGTCTTCACTATAGTAGAATGGAGTAAGGGAGTGACTCACAACAGCTGAGGCCAGCAGCAAGCTAAGCAGTTACAGTATCAACAGTGGAATAGAAGGAAACCAGCTCTAAGTGCAGATATTTTTCTAGTTTTCTCATCCTTATACATAAAAGGCATACCACCACTATGATGCAATACAGCAGAAATTCCAGAAGTAAGGATGGGGAGCCCCAAAGTTCCCTCCCCTGGTTCAGGGAAACCATTCTGCAAAGCTCTCTCTTCCATCTCTGGGGAATCAGTCTGCAGAGTCCTCTCCTCTGCCCGGGAGAAACAACTGTCTCGACAGTGGAACCTCTTCCTTCTCTAGAATCCAGCTGATGAAGCTGTTTCTCCTGCTTCCCAAGGGAAAAGCTAAAGCAGCATACAAGACTCTGTAAGATTCACAGAAACCCTGAAGTGCCACACTTACCCTTCTGGAAGCCACTGGGGCAAACTGGGATCACCATCATCTGGAATCTTTAAAGAGAGAAAGAGAGAGAAGTTAGCTCCTGGGAAAGATGGGAGAATGCCATATTTCTTCAGTCAGGCAGTGAGCAGTAAAGTAGGAAGCTCAGAGCAGCATAGGTCACATACAGCATGTGGTAACATAGCCGACTTGAGGTGTAAGCCAGTTCCCTGATCAGCCAGGGCCACAAGCAGGCAGCTGAAGTGAGTGGTACTTCATCTCCCTTCTCCCCAGTGAACACGGAGGATATAAGCTCACAGAGAACCCAGGACTAGGATCCACTGGGAGTGTGAGAGCTGCCAGAATGTAGAGCCCCCTCACACATCCACTGGTATAGAAGAGGAAGCATGGGCCAAGAGAGGGCCCATGTAGGCTTCCAGGCCTCACTAAAGCAAAAGGACAACTTCATATAGAGTCCAGTCTTCCAGCTATATTCTTAAGTTCTGTTGGCTGCCCTAGAGTCAGACCTGGTCTTTCTGGATTCCTGTCTCATCTTGTGATTTGACTTGGCCTAGGGTCCTTGAAGCTATAACTCATTGACACTGAGTATGGTCTACATTTGATAAACTCAATATAACAAAAGAATCCAGGGCAGATTAGATACTTGGATTACCATTCTTGTGAATTTTATGAACTCTACAATAAGAAGCTGAAAACTGAAGCACCAAATAATTCAAGCAAGGAACTACTGGAAAACACTTTTTAAAACTTTTTGTAAAAAAAAAAAAAAAAAAATCCAAAGCAAATCCTTCAGGCAGAGTACAGAGAGTTCCAAAGCTGCCAGGGCTCTCAGAGGACCAATGGCACCTGCTATTTAGGCGCAACAGACAGTACTAGTGGGTCTGGGGCTTTCTGTTCCTCCTTGTTCCCTCCACCCCCAGTGACTTTCCTGACTCCTGGGATCTAGATTCCAGCTAGCCATCCTGAGCAAAGGAGCTCCAGATCAAGGGAGGCAGAGGTAGCTGTTAGGCTCTGGACAGGGGGTAAAGTTTTGGGAGGGCTAAAGATAGGAGGAGTTATAGACAAAATGAGGCAAGAGAGTGAAAAAGAGAGGTAGGACAAGCTAATCGGTGATGTAAAAGTGGGTAAGAGTGACCCTGGACCAGCAGGAAGCTCAAGATGCACTTTGGATTTAAGATCCTTTTCAGGTTGCCTGTGTACTAATCAAGCCTATCTGCCTACTGCCTGAGGCCCTTCATGACCACACTTTGCTGCTTCTGCCTCCTACCCTGGTTCTATGAGTGGGATGAAATGGTAGAGGGAGGGCCAGGCGCAAAAGGCAGTGAGAAGGTTGAATCAAGTCTCCTAAGGTTCCTGTGAGGGGCAGCCCACCCCTAAATTCCCAGATCCCACCAACCAACTTACCCTCCCTTTAGAAACAGTCACTGCACTCAGCAGATTTTTACTTCCTACCTAGAACTAGGTGGTTGCCAGAAGCCACTGGGCTTAAGGAAACAAAATCACAAAACATCTTTGGCAGCCAGGGTTCACAGGCTCAGATCATACACATTTCCTGTGCTTAGAGGGGGCAGTGGGTCTGCAGAAGCCTGAAGACACAGTGCAGAGCATGCACACACAGGGCACAGAAGGAGGGCTAGGGGAATGAGAGCAGGTCTCAGCAAAGTACCTATAGGAGGTACATTCATAGACACATCTTGCACCTGAAGAACCACAGGTGAGCACGGATCCTGCACACAGAGATACAGAGCATGCGCACACACCCATTTGGGGGAGGACTCGGTGTTCACCAGGGCTCAAATCACCGGCAAAGCGCACCCTTACCATCTTGAGGAACCAGTGCTTGTAGGCACAGAGCTTTAGTACACCACACATTCTCATGGTGTGGGGAAACCACACCACAGGTCTGCAGACCCTTGTACTCACAGAGAGGCCGGGAAGCCTGCCCACAAGCACAAAGGACTTTCACATTTAGGCCCCAAGCAAGAGGCACAAAAAGCCTACAAAAACTCCTGCTCTCAAATACAAAGTGTGTATGCATGCTGGGCTCAGCAAGGGTTTACAGCATATGCCAGTCGGCAGCCACAAGTAGAAAATGGACACGCACTGTGCAAAGTAGGAAAAGAGGAAGGCAGTCAGTACCTGGGGGAGTCAAACTGAGCACAGGGGTAAGCACACACATGCTACACTGAATGTGTGCCATGCAGGCACACACATCCTCACCAGGCTCCACAGGTGTCTGCAGGAGCACACACAGGCATGGAGCATGCACACAAACTGCTGTCAGGACAAACACACCAGCTGCATGAGCCACAGCTCATAAGCACGCATGCGTGCACACACACACATACACACACTGTACTCAGCAGGGAGGGGAGAGAACCAACAACAAAGGGGCCTCAAAGGGCCAGAGCACAACCTGAAAGGCTCCTCGCTTTCCTTCTGCAAGGAGAGAAAGAGCAGGAAAAAAAAGGGCAGAAAGGTTAGTAGATTCATCCTAAACCAGGTAGAGCTAACCTCACGGGACATGGAGGAGAGCTCAGAGAAGTCCTCTGACAACTGGGCAGTTCACAGAGCCTGGCTCCCGGAATCCTCACCTGTATTCGCTGCCCCTGCCTTTTAGTTTAGAACAGGTTTGGCTACAAAAACCAAAGGACCAAGTCGGCCTGGGAATTTCAGCCACCCTTTCCACCCTTTCCAAAGTGGTCTGCATGCAGGGTCAGGGCCACCAGGGCCACGAGGCCAGCTGTGTTACCAAGGGCCACTCCCACAGGCCATCTGAACTGACTGAACACAGAGCAGGTTCCTTCCTCAGATGAGCTACACGAGCTCATCTGAATCTGGGCTAAGTCTGCGAACCCCAAAGGCTGGGTAGCTGAGCCCTCTCCCTTTTCTAACACAGGCTGGCTACATGTTTTGCCCCACAAGCCTTGGCCTGTTTTCCCAGAGCCTATGTTAAGTTAGGCCAAGTTAGGGCCTGGAAGTAAGGCCAGGGCCTGGATGCTCAGTGGCCATAAATTTGGAGGCACCAAGTCCTTATCAAGTCACTGTGACTTAAGTCACTATGATCTGAACGATAAAACCATGGTTGCAATCCCAGGTTTGATTATTTACCAAACTTAGAACAATACGTCAAAACAAACCGACACTTCCAGAAGGACCCAAGCAAACCACAGGAGAGGAAGCATAAAGTCCAGAAATTACTCCTTTCCTATTTGCCAGACACTACATAGCCTTCTAGGCCACACTTGCTTGACAGAGGCTTCCTTCTCTAAGCAAAGTCCATTATCTGGGCCCATTAGCCCCTCTTTTCTTTTTTTCCCATCCCTTTGAATAAAGAATCACTGATGTTACATAACAAGTAGAAGGGAGAGTCATGGTAACTAATAAGTTCTCAATTTTTCAAGCTATGTCTGATTACCTAATGGGTCACCTGACTTGACAGAAGAGATTCAGGAATAGGAATCTTCCAAAACAGTGCAGAAAAGTGGGTGAGATTTAAAAAACATTTCTGGGAGAGGGAACTGTCTCTTCTACTACATCTACTCCCTACTTTCTGGGAACTCTCTGTTCCCTTTGAAAAAGAAAGCTCAGCAACAAACTGACCCCGTGATTCAAGTTGAAAAGGTTTCTCTCTTCCTCCACTATCTTAAATATATTGTACACATCATGTCAAAGTTACTTCAGTTGTGTCCTTCTATTCTTCCCAGAGTTCCCCATGATGCCTAAAGAAGAAAAGTCAATATATTGTCATGACCTGGCCTCTTGCACTGACTGGGTGAACTCAGACTTATACTTAAAAATTTAGATCAAATATTAATGTCTCTGAAACTTTATCTGCCTTCCTCTCAAAAACAGAATTAGGTGCTTCTCTACTATGTGTCCGTGGTACCCACACTTTTGTGTACACACTTCTATGACAGTTTGTTGTCAGTATGTTTCATTGTTAATTGTCTGTATAAAAGTCTCTCTTTACATATTGTGAATTTCTTGAGAGGAAGAATTATATATATATATTTTATTTCACCTTTGTAGTCTGAGAGTTTAGCACATCTGGCGTTTTTATGTAGTAAAAGGAACTTGAAATTTCAGAACTTAGAAAACAACAGCCTTCTAAGGACATGTGTCTTGCCTAAGAGAAAAGATGGGCCTCTTGGCCTGTACCATTTTCCAGACCCCAAAACTGTTGTACTAGTCCTTTCAGTTTGTCCCAACCACTGGCCAAACATTTTCTTATTAATAACTTAAAAACATCTTTTCTTGTTAGGAATCAAACACTTTGTGCCTCCTAACTTCTTAAAATGCCTTAGGATTTTTCCACTCAGATTTAGTTTTCCGTTTAAGTGATACATGTCTATATAACACCTGCTTTGCAGGAAAATTCCTGATCCCTAAGAATACTCTCACTCTTCCAGACAGTCCATCTGATAAGGAAGAGACACACTTCCTCACTGTTAAAACAATCTTAACTCCATTACTTAGGAGTCAAAGATTTGAGGCACTCAACTTATCTGAGCCTGCATTTCCTTATCTTTAAAAAGAAGATAAGACTAGCGATTGCCCAGAGTTATTGTGAGGATTCATTTCTTTTTAAAATTTTTTATTTATTTTTAATTGGAGGATAATTGCTTTACAACATTGTGCTGGTTTCTGTCATACACCAGCATGAATCAGCCATAAGTATATATGTCCCCTCACTCTTGGGCCTCCCTCCTACCTCATCCCATCCCTCTAGGCTGTCTCAGAGCACCAGGTTGAGCTCCCTGTGTTATACAACAACTTCTCATTAGCTATCTGTTTTACACATGGTAATGTATGTATGTCAATGCTACTTTCTCAATCCATGCCACCCTCTCCTTTCCCTGCTGTGGCCACAGGTCTGTTCTCTGTGTCTGAGCCTCTATTCCTGCCCTGCAAATAAGTTCATCAGTACCATTTTTCTAGAGTCCATGCTGCTAAGCTGCTAAGTCACTTCAGTCGTGTCCAACTCTGTGTGACCCCATAGACAGGCTTCCCCGTCCCTGGGATTCTCCAGGCAAGAGCATTGGAGTGGGTTGCCATTTCCTTCTCCAATGCATGAAAGTGAAAAATGAAAGTGAAATCACTCAGTCGTGTCCGACCCTTAGTGACCCCGTGGACTGCAGCCTACCAGGCTCCTCCATCCATGGGATTTTCCAGGCAAGAGTACTGGAGTAGGGTGCCATTGCCTTCTCCGTCTAGAGTCCATATATAAGCATTAATACATAGATATTTGTTTTCCTTTCTGACTTACTTTACTCTGTGTAACAGGCTCTGTTATAGGTTCATCCACCTCACCAGAATGGACTCAAATGTGTTCCTTTTATGGCTGAGTAATATTTCATTGTATATATGTACCACAATTTCCATTCCTTAAATACTCACTGAGAACCTACTTCACATTAGGTGCTGTTCTCATGGTTCTAGAGCAGTGAATTGTGATCTTAAGAAGTTTCTATTCTAGTAGGAGGAACAGACAATTAATAATGATGGTGAAGATGATGACAGCTGCGAACACCAAGTGAACACAATACTTATCTGGCATTTTATTTGAGTAAGCTCATTTACTTCTCACAACAACTCTACTGAGTAAATACTGTTATAATCTCCATTTTTCTATTAATTAAAATGAAGATCACAGAGATGTTCAGAAACTTGCCTGAAGTCACAGCAAGTGGTAAAGTCAAAATTCGAAACAGGTACTCTGGTTCCAGAATCTGGAACTATGTATACTGTAATCTGATGGGAAGAGCTGACTCACTGGAAAAGACTCAAGCTGGGAGGGATTGTGGGCAGGAGAAGGGGATGACAGAGGAGGAGATGGCTGGGTGGCATCACTGACTCAGTGGAATGAGTTTGAGTGAACTCCAGGAGTTGTTGATGGACAGGGAGGCCTGGTGTGCTGCAGCTCATGGGGTCACGAAGAGTTGGACACGACTGAGCGACTGAACTGATCACAGATGATAGGGACTTAGCTGAAAAATCCAGGTAAGGGGAAAAGATACTGTCCCTAGTGGTGATGTTATGCTATGAAAAGTTTATAAATGATTGTCAGGAGGCCTCATTGCTAAAAGAACATCTAAGCAGAGATATGAAGAAAAATTAGTAAAGAAGCTATTCAGAGTGCAAAGAGAAAAGCGTTCCAGTCAGAACATACAGCAAGTGTAAAGTCTGAGGTGACAGCATAGCTGGTGTGAAGGAACAAGTGTGCTTTAGAGGATCATTTCAAATAGGGCCCTCCTAAGCACTTTGGCTTTCATTCTGAGACAGAAAAAATCACCAGAAGGTTCTGAACAGAGAAGTGATATGATCTGACTTGTCTTTTATGCAGATTACTATGGCTGTGGAGAATAGACTGCAGACGGACAGGGGCAGAAGCCAGGAGATCAGCAAGACTACCACTATCATCTAGACGAGAGAAAATGGTGACTGATATTGAGATGTTAGTGCTAAGGTTTGGAATATGTTTGAAAGGCAAAGCAGGTGGAATTTAATAACTGATTGGATACGGCTTATAAAAGAAACAGAAGTCAAGATTGACTCTATGGGGACTTCCCCGGTGGTGCAGTGTTTAAGACTTCATGCTCCCAATGCAGGGGGCCCAGGGTCAATCCCTGGTCAGGAACTAGATCCCACATGCCGCAACTAAGACCTAGCACAGCCAAAAACAAACAAGCAAATAAAAAACAAAATAATGTGGGGTTTTAAAAAAAAAAAGACTTTATGGATTTGGGTCTGAGCAGCTAGCTGCAAGAATGGAGCTGCCATTTACTGGTAAGGAAGACTATAGGGAAAGTAGGTTTGGCAGGGTTTACCATATATTCAGATTGAATATGTCTAATCTGAGATGTCTATTCACACGGAAATGTGGGTGTTAAGTATATGTGGAATCTGGTATTCCTAGAAGATATCTGGGCCAGATATCAATCTGGGAATGCTTATGAAAATCATGAGACTGAAAGAGATTATCTAGGAAGTGAGTATAAATAAAAAATAGTGGTCAGGATTGAATTGGGAGGTACTACAAGGGTGGGAAGATAAGGCGGGAGTAGCAAAAATGACTCCAGAAGAAACAGTCAATAATGCTGGAGGAGATACAAGACAGAGAGGTATTCTGGAAGCCAAGTGAAGAAAGTATTTCAAAAAGAAGGAATCTAGGGACTACCCTAGTGGCCCAGTGGTTAAGACTGCAATTCCATTATACAGGATGTAGGTTCGATCTCCAGGTCGGAGAACTAAGAATCCCACATCACACATGTCCAAAAAAAAAAAAGAGGAAAGAAAGAAATTGAGGCATAAAAATAGACTAAAGATTAATGGACTAGAACTGGTAGTCCAGAAGTAAACTCCTACATTTATGGCCAGTTGATTTTGACCATTCAACAGATAAAGAATATTATTTTTCATAAATGGTGCTGAGATAACTAGACATACACATGCTCAAGAAGGAAGCTGGACCCCTGTCTCACACCATTCACAAAAATTAACTCAAAATGAATTACAGACCTAAATATAAGCACTAAATAAAACTATGAAACATTTAGGGAAAAAAAGTAGGAGTAAATTTTTGTGACCTTGGATTAGACAATGGTTTAGCTATAAAACCAAAAGCAAAATCAACACGAGAATAGATAAATAGAACTCATTCAAAATTTAAAACTTTTGTGCTCTGATA
This sequence comes from Capricornis sumatraensis, assembly GCF_032405125.1. Taxonomy (NCBI): domain Eukaryota; kingdom Metazoa; phylum Chordata; class Mammalia; order Artiodactyla; family Bovidae; genus Capricornis; species Capricornis sumatraensis. The sequence continues at coordinate 67,621,011 of NC_091074.1, read as the reverse complement.
CCCATATTACGATGGCAAACCAAACAAAGCCAACCAGGAAATAACAAATGTTATTTAGCAAGGATGTCAAAAAACTAGAACCTATGTGCACTATTGTTAGGAATGTGCAATGACAGCTGCTGTAGAAAACAACACAGCAATGCCTCAAAAAAAAATCAGGATTACCATATGATCCAACAATGCCACTCCTGCGTATATACCCAAAAGAAAGGAAAGCAAGAACTTCAACAGATATTTGTACCCCCCTATTTATAGCAGCATTATTCACAATGGCCAAAACGTAGAAGAAACCCAAGTGTCCACTGATGGATGAATGGATAAACAAATGTAGTATATATACATACAACGGAATGTCATTCACCCTTAGAAAGGCAGGAAACTCTGATATATGCTACAACATGGTGAACTTCAAAGACATTATGTCAAGTGAAATGAGCCAGTCAAAAAAGAACAAATATTGTGGAAATACACTTATATGAGGTACCTGGAGCAGTCAAATTTAGAGAGACAGAAAGTACAATGGCAACTGCCAATGGCTGAGGGGAGGAGAGAACAGGGAGTTAATTTAACAGGTACAGAGTTTCAGCTAGGGAAAACGGAAAAAGTTCTGGGGATTAGATGGTGGTGATGACCACATGGGATGGTCATGTGAATGAATTTTAAATGGCTAAAATGTTAAATTTTATATTTTTTATATTACAATAATTTTTTTGAAAAATAAAACATTTATGTTTCAAAGCACACCATAAAGGAAGTAAAAAGACAACCAACAAATTGGGGGAAAATATTTACAAATTATCTGGACCTATGTCCTTATGTCATTATTATCTGGACCCTTATGATTATACAGTGGAAGTAACAAATCGATTCAAGGGATTACATCTGATTGACAGAGTGCCTGAAGAACTAGGGACGGAGGTTCGTGACTCTGTATAGGAGGCAGGGATCAAGACCATCCATTCCCAAGAAAAAGAAATGCAAAAAGGCAAAATGGTTGTCTGAAAAGGCCTTACAAATAGCTGTGAAAAGAAGAGAAGTGAAAGGCAAAGGAGAAAAGGAAAGATATACCCGTTTGAATGCAGAGTTCCAAAGAATAGCAACGAGAGATAAGAAAGCCTTCCTCAGCGATCAATGCAAAGAAATAGAGGAAAACAACAGAATGGGAAAGACTAGAGATCTTTTCAAGAAAATTTGAGATACCGAGGGAACATCTCTTGCAAAGATGGGCACAGTAAAGGACAGAAATGGTATGGACCTAACAGAAGCAGAAGATATTAAGAGGTGGCAAGAATACACAAAGAACTATACAAAAAAGATCTTCACAACCTAGATAACCATGACAGTGTGATCACTCACCTAGAGCCAGACATCCTGGAATGCGAAGTCAAATGGGCTTTAGGAAGCATCACTATGAACAAAGCTAGTAGAGGTGATGGCATTTCAGTTGAGCTATTTCAAATCCTAAAAGATGCCGCTGTGAAAGTGCTGCACTCAATATGCCAGCAAATTTAGAAAATTCAGCAGTGGCCACAGGACTAGAAAAGGTCAGTTTTCATTGCAATCCCAAAGAATGTTAAACTACTGCACAACTGTACTCATTTCATGTGCAAGCAAGGTAATGCTCAAAATTCTCCAAGCCAGGCTTCAACAGTACATGCAGTGAGAACTTCCAGATGTTCAAGCTGGATTTAGAAAAGGCAGAGGAAACAGATCAAATTGCCAACATCTGTTGGATTATCGAAAAAGCAAGAGAGTTCCAGAAAAACATCTACTTTTGCTTTATTGACTATATCAAAGCCTTTGACTGTGTAGATCATGACAAACTGTGGAAAATTGTTTAAGAAATGGGAATACCAGACCACCTGACCTGCCTGCCAAGAAAACTATGCAGGTCAAGAAGCAACAGTTAGAACTGGACATGGAACAACAGACTGGTTCCAAGTCGGGAAAGGAGTATGTCAAGGCTGTATATTGTCACCCTGCTTATTTAACTTATATGCAGAGTACATCATGCAAAATGCCGGGCTGGAGGAAGCACAACCTGGAATCAAGATTGCTGGGAGAAATATCAATAACCTCAGATACACCTCAGGTACACAGATGACACTACTCTACGGCAGAAAGTGAAGGGGGACTAAAGAGCCTCTTGATGAAAGTGAAAGAGGAGAGTGAAAAAACTGGCCTAAAATTCAACATTCAAAAAACTAAGATCATCCGGTCCCATCACTCCTTGGCAAATAGATGGAGCAACAAGGGAAACAGTGACAGACTTTATTTTTTTGGCTCCAAAATCACTGCAGATGGTGACTGCAGCCATGAAATTAAAAGATGCTTGCTCCTTGGAAGAAAAGCCATGACCAACATAGACAGCACATTAAGAAGCAGAGACATTACTTTGCCAACAAAGGTCTGTCTAGTCAAAGCTATAGTTTTTCCAGTAGTCATGTATGGATGTTAGAGCTGGACTATAAGCAAAGCTGAGGGCCAAAGAATTGATGCTTTTGAACTGTGGTGTTGGAGAAGACTCTTGAGAATCCCTTGGACTGAAAGGAGATCAAACCAGTCCATCCTAAAGGAGATCAGTCCTGAATATTCATTGAAAGGACTGATACTGAAGCTGAAACTCCAATACTTTGGCTACCTGATGTGAAGAACTGACTCATTGGAAAAGACCCTGGTGCTGGGAAAGATTGAAGGTGGGAGGAAAGGGACGACAGAGGATGAGATGGTTGGATGGCATCTATGACTTAATGTACTAGTTTGAGCAAGCTCCAGGGGTTGGTGATAGACAGGGAAGCCTGGCATGCTGTAGTCCAGGGGGTCACAAAGAGTTGGACATGACTGAGCAACTGAACTGATGTTCAGAACATATAAACAACTCTTACAACTCAACAGAAAAAGACAAACAACTCAATTTAAAAATGGATAAAGGATTTAAATAGACATTTCTTCAAAGAAAATATAAAAATGGCCAATAAGCATATGAAAAGATGTTTTAACATCATTAACCACTAGAGAAATGAAAATCAAAGCTAGAAGATACCAGTCACACTCGCTAGGATGGCTCTAGTAAAAACAGAATGGCTAGGATGTGGAGAAATTGAACTCGCATACACTGCTGGCAGAAATCCAAAATGGTGCAACCACAGTGGTAAACAGTCTAGAAGTTCCAAAAATATGTGAAACAGTTACCATATGACCCAGTGTTCCATTTCTAGGTATATACACAAGAGAATCAGAATATATGTCCAGACAAAAACAGCAACATTATTCATAATAGCCAAAAACGTGGTAAAAAAAAAAAAGGGCACAACAAAATGTCCACCAACTGATCAATGTATGAACAAAATGTACTATTTCCATATAATGGAATATTATTCAGCCACAAAAAGAAATGAAGCACCCATACGTGCTACAACATTGGTCAGTTTTGAAAACATTGGTCTGAGTAAGCTTAGACTGTAAAAGGTCCCAAGCAGAGCAGTGAAGAGAGCTTTTTCAAATCTTTCTTGTGGTAGCAGTCACTGTTGTATTGAATCAGTTTACCAGGTTGGCGTGGCTTCTCTCGTGGACTCTATAGCCAGAGAGCGTTGGCCAGAGGCCTGCCTGTGTGCTCATTTACCTTCCTCTACTGCTTGTGCTTTGATGAATGGTGCTGGAGTCAGGCTGGATCTAGCACTGAAGGGATGTTGCCACTGCCCGACAGCCTCTCTACCATCCCGCCTGTAGCCCACAGACCAGAGTGGATCTTAGAAAGCACCCAGAATTCTGGCTTGATCTCTTACTGGTGTTTCAGAACACTTCCTTCTCATTATTTCTGCTGCTGTCACAAGTTCCTGCATGGTGCAGTAGGATGTCAGCCCAGAAGAGAAACATTGCAACCTGAAGAACTGAGCCCCAGAGTTCTGGATCCTCAGGCTAACACTGACTCCCACCACAGAGTTGTTTCTACTGTTGCTGCAGTACTGGGTTGGCCAAAAAGTTCATTTGGATTTTTCTGTAACATGTTATGGAAAAAACCTGAATGACCTTTTTGGCCAATCCAATACAAAAATTTCTAAGTGCCCAGGAAGAAAGAAAAGGGGCTGCAAAGTTAAAGAAAGACCAAAACCCCTTCTATCCAAGGAATTATAGAAAGCTTCCTGGAGGAGGTGAAACATTGGCTGTATGTTGAAGAACTGAGTAAATTTTCCTAGGTTGATGTGGCAAACATAACACCTCAAGCTAGAAGGAAGCATGTATATGTGATATGCTGAAAACAAAGTACAAGGTGAATTTGTGAGACAGAAGATTCCTCCCAGGTGGAGGACCGTGGGACAAGAGAAGATAAGCCTGGAAATGTAAACTAGAGACCAGGTGTAGTGGCCTTGAATGCCAAGTGAAGAAATTGAGACATCTTGATAGGGTATAAAGAGTAGCTCTAGGGATATTTAAAAGGAACATGATTTTAATTTTTCAGTTTAGTTTTACAATGACATATTCATGATTCAAATTCTAAAAATTAGAAAAAAGTATATACAGTAAAAAAGAATCTCATTTCTCTAGTTTTTTTACCTAATACCTTTTCCCACAGGCAATCCTATAACCAGTTTCTTATGTATCTTAGTGGTTTTTTGTTTGGTTGGTTAACTGGGTTGTTATTGTTGTTTTTTGGCCATGCCATGTGGCTTGCAAGATCTCAGTTCCCTGGCCAGGGACTGATCCTGGGTGACAGCAATGAAAGCCCAGAATCCTAACCACTAGGTCACTAGGGAACTCCTTTGTTAAATATTCTATACATATATACAAACAAACACTATGCGTTTGTTTATGTATTCTTCATCTCTCCTTTTTATGCAAATGTATGGGCTTCCCTAGTGGCTCAGTGGTTTAAAAAAAAAAAAAAAAATCAGCCTGCTAATGCAGAAGACACGGGCTTGATTCCTGAGTCAGGGATTCCCCTGGAGTAGGAAATGGCAATCCACTCCATTATTCTTGCCTGGAGAATCCCATGGACAGAGGAGCCTGATAGTCCATGGGGTTGCAAGAGTCTGATACGACTTAGAGCCTAAACAACAACAAAGCATCTTATACATACTGTTCTGCACCTTGTTTTCTGAAATATGTCAATGTATCTTTCCATTTCAGCAAAGAGGTACGTCTTTCTTTTTACAGCTGCATGGTACTGCGTTTCATTGTTTGGATGTCCCAGTAAGTTATTTAACCAGGCTTTCTTAAGAATATTTAGGTTGTTTTCAATTTTCACTATTAAAAACAATACCTCAGAAATAGCCCTGAACATATGTCCCTTCTACATGTGAAAATGTACCTGCAGGATATATTCTTGGAAGCAGTGCTAGGCCTCAAAGGGCATACACAATTCTGATGAATGTTGCCTTCCTCAAAGGTTATACCAATTTCCACTCCCATGCCACCAGCAATAGATGAGTACCTGTTCTCTCACATCTTTGCCAACACAATATGTTTCATAATTTTAATCTTGCCTTAGAAAGATTAATCAGGTTATATGCATAAGAGGACAACCTCATTTACATTTAAAATTAGATGAATAAAGCATATGCTCTTTGGATAAATTTATTATAATTTTGATTGGGAGAGGTAATTTTAAAGCTACATGTCATATCCATGCTGCCCAGAAAAGACTTTTCTCAATTCTTGTAGCCAAAAACCATTTCATTGTCTAAATGTTAGGTAAGCAGCCTTTAACTGGAGATGGAAGAAAGGGAATATGACCAGTGTGGAGCAGAGTCAGGCTCTTGGGCAGGGTCAGCGCTGCAAGAAGTTTCTGGACAGCTCCGAGTTAGAACTAAGGTTCTGTACTGTCAACTCCAGTACTGGGAAGGAGACAGGTCAGGATAAGGGAAATTCCCACAGTGGCCCACAAGGTGGAGAAGCCCCATCAGCTGTTGGAGAAATGGCAATCTTATCTCAGCAAGAAGCTCATGGAGAATAATTTTAAAATCCAACACAGGATTGCATCAGCATCTTAGCTTCTATGAGAAACATACCTCTTTCCCCCATTCCTGCCTCCTACCCCACACCTACTTTACACCAGGATAGCCTAAAGTTCTGCAGCTATAAACTATTTTTGCTCAAATGCTCTTCCTCTTTTGAAAAGGTACTTTCTAAAGCTCTTGCCAATAAACTGGGAGCTCCCTATGGACAAGAACTCTTTCTGTTGCTTTTCAATTCTGTCACTTCAATTCTCACAGGATCAACTTACAAATCTATACCCCAATAATTGAGACTGATTGAAGATGTGAACCTCCCCCATCATCTTGTGAAGCTCACCACCAAGTTGGATCTCATGCTGGCCTGAGGCAGGTCACACCCAGCCAGCTCCAAACCCATTCACCAGAGACGTGAAATACCTGGGTGCGTGTCTTCTACTGAGAGATGGTCTGTCTTCTGTACTAGCTCGTGTATAAGTTTTTTCTGCCTCAGTCTTTTCTCTCTTAGAACATCTTTAAAATTGCTGATGCATCTGCTGAGGTAGATGGTCTCTGTGCACACTTGCTCTAGGCTTAGTCTGCCCTGTTTGGGAGATTCAGGCCTGGAACAACTTTCACTTCCCAGACACGGAGCCAGAGCAAACCCTGGCGATGAATATGCAAGAGGCAAGTTACTGGAAGCCAGAGAGGACTTGCTGGGATCCTGAGAGGTCTGGTCTCCCTGGGCAGAGATGCCCACTCCACCAGACACCACGCTGAGTATGCTCTCACTCCCCTGACTCCCGGGGCTCCCTAGTGAGAAATCCTGAGCACCCTCTGAACTCACTGTGCCAAGAAGTCTATCACTGTTTTCAGACCGGGAGCCACTCTCAATACTTTCAAGGTCCTCAGGGGTGATGGACCCACTGTTCTCCAGCTTCTGAAACACTCCCTGCAAAGCTGAACGAAAGTGGTCAATTGCTCGGCCCAGTTTACTCGTGTAAAACTTGATCTCTACATCTTCATCCTCCTGCGAGCCACCCAGGCGAGAGGACTTTTCCAAAACATCTTTGAGGACCTGAGCGGAATGTTCCTCCTCCTCATTCAAGTCAATATGAACCAGGTCATTGAAAGTCTCGGGCCCAATGCTGATTTCCTCCATTAGGCTGTCACAGCTCAGAGTTGCAAACCTTCTGGACTTGTCTGTCAAGAGGTCCTCTAGCTGCTTTGAGCTCAGAATATCCAACCCAGCTTCACAGGCCAGGAGTTTGTCCTCTGTCTTCAGCAACCCAGACAGTGATAGGCAACTGCCAGTCTCACTTTTGTCACTGCAGTTGTTTTCTGTTTTTGCTGTTTTATATGCTTCAAGTCCTTGGTTACACTGTTTGAAAACCTGGGATTTCCCAGAATCCTCCTCTTTCGAGATTAACACTAGGGAAAGTTCCTCACATTGATGGAGGGTGGACAAAGAAGCCTCTCCTCCTGTCAATTCATTGCAGGAGCCCCTGAGAATCTGGGGGTTTCCTAATGTTCCTCTGACTTCACCCCCTGGCTTAGACTCATTGCTTGGCTTTGCCAAATCATTCTTGGGTGGGAAGCAAAGGCCTTGCTCTTCAGGGGTCTGGGGTTCTCTGTGTTGATTCTGAGCCCTCATTTGATGTGCTCCTGTTATTGGTCCTCTGTCCCCTGTTTCCACCTGAAAAACTGGCTCATCCAGGTGTAAAGAATTCAAATTACGATGCTGGAGTTGTTGTTCCAAAGATGAGAGAGACTCCTTTGGGGGATTCTTAGAGCACGGTGGCTGGCTTGGTTCTTCTCTGGTGGTGATCCGGACCCCTAAACTCTGCAAGAGGATGGATTTCTGCAATATGAGGTCCCTATGCTCTAGATGGGCAAGCTTCACAACAGTAGGCCTGGGAGCTGGGGCTCTGCCAGCTCGGTAAGCCTCTTTAATGAACCTATTGCACTGCATGCCATTAACATACATGTGCTTGGCCAGGAAGTTGTGAGCCAGGTCCATGGTATTTTCCCCATCTTGCTCAGGAAGTCCATACAGATACAGAATGGCTTCCTCGCTGGGTCTGTCCACATGGGGCTCCTGGGCCTTTCCCCCCACACACCCTTTGGCCAGGGAACTGCTGCCCACATGCAAGCCTTCTATTTCACTCAGAACTGAATCTACACAGCTAGAGACCTCATCCACTGAACCTCGGACTTGGCTCAAGTGCTGCCGCAACTCAGCAATCTCAGTTTGGAGACGGCTGATGCCCTGCAGTTCTCTGATGATATAGTCCACTATGTCCCCCAAAGGTTCTTGCTGTTCATGGCGACACCCTTGGCCAAGGCCTCTGGACAAGAGGGGCTTGGCTTGATCCCTCTCTGAGGGCTCTGGACAGCTTGTGGTAATGCTGGCAGATGAGAGGTCCTGAGAGGCAGACCCTGAAACACAGGTTGCGGAGCCCAGAGGAAGCTGGCTGCTGGCCTGCTGCCCAAAGCTGCAACGCTGGGCCAGGCCCCCATCTGTATCCCCACCAATGGCGGAGGCTACAGGCCCACAGTGAGGGGGCAGGAAGCTGTCCTCTGGCAAGGTTCCGGCAGGGCCTGAGGACTTGCTCTTGATGCCACACAGAGTCTCTGCCTTTTTATCTGGGGAAAGCCTGGAGGAGGATCCCAAAGTGACCATGATTTCTTCCTCTGACTCTTGCAACAATCGCTTCATTTTCTCCCTCAGGGTCTGAGGGATTCTCAAGCTTGTTCCTCTTGTTTCTGGTCAGGACGGTTAATAGAGATTGTGTTAGAAGACAATATCCTGACCTGCTCTTTTCCGTCTATTTTTAGCAATTATTGATGGCTGATGCCTGGGGCTTGGCCCACAGTGATGCCTGGAATGGTCCCATGTGTGGTCTCAAACCTGGCACATGTCCCTGGATCCTGGTTTGACTCTTACCCTGCAGCTAGCAAAAAAGGAAAATAGTGTACTTGGATCAGAAGGCAGCATGGTAATATGAATCAAGCCGTCAAGCAGGAATAAGAACATTACCTTCTAACACTCTAGGAGTCAACAGTGACCTGCCTCCCAAGGCTAGCCTTAAAGGTTACAGGCAGTCACTTCTCTCTCTCTCCTTGGCTTCCCATCAGAGTTTTGATATAAAATCAGATCAAGCCCTTGTGTTGTGAGCAAGGGCTGATGCCAAAGGCATCAGGATTGAAACAGACTCCTGGGAAACAGGTGGGATGAACTTGACAGAGAATGAACCTTTACAAATTCAACATGAGGCTCAGCAACGAACACACAGATGTTTAACCACCAAACCTCAAACCACACACACAAGTAACAGACAAGACATGGAATGTTTCTTTTTTTTCCCCTCCAGTTTGTCATTCTGGTGAAGACTCAGCTACTTAAAGGTTTGCTCCTGCCTATGCTTATAACACAAAGTGTTTTTCCCCTGCTTAGTGACAGCAACTTGGAGAGAGGACCATGACATGAAAGTGATTTCCTGTCTGTTTACTGCTGGAGTAACAGAACGCTGCTCTAACCCGCTGAATTGCCTGGAGAGAACAATACATGTGGCAGGCGAGGAGTTGGAGTACATTGGAGAGGGTTGCAGGGTGCTCTGCTGTTCTCCAAAAAGGTGAAAGAAGACCTGCCACCAGTCTTGCCCCTAAATACTAAGCTACCAGTGACTGTAACTTACAGAGATGACTATTACCTTCTGGGGGGTGGGGCGTGGGGTGGGAATCCATTCCCTTTTTACTGGAAAAATGCAGAATGTAGGGAAGGAGCAGAGTGGAAAGGACAAAGCGTGAAGCAGAGAGCCCAGGAGTACATGGGACTGCCAGTAACTCTCTGGCTCTGCTGGGTCAGCTGGAGATGGGTCAAATAGGTTGGTGGGAGACATGCTATCCTTCCCGTTCTTCAACTGGAGATGGTTTCTCTATTTTCTAGATCTGACCTAGATTTCTATATCTTCTAACACCCCTGCCTCCTCCTAACTCAAGTTAACCCTAAAAAGTGAAACCTGTCTGTGAAGAACACAAGCTGACTGCTCCCACAGCAATCATTTGTCGGGAAGACCACCAACTAGAGTCTGTGGCTCTGAAAATTAAAAGCACTGGACTTCTCCAGACTACGAAGAACCAGAAGAACAAGTCCCAAGACTTGAAATAAAGATGAAGCTGACCTCTTTTACTGGAAATAACTAGGCCAAGAATCAAGAGACTAGATTAATTTCCTTTTCATTCTTCCCTTCTCTCTAGTTCATGTAAAAACTCTTACTTCATCAAGGAACTCTTCATTTAAGAACTCTTAACCATCCTGTGAGGCATTCGAGAGGCCTAATTACTGCTTTTTAAGCATTACTGCTTTATTTCAATGTTTCAAGGGGTCAGGATCAGCCATACCCATAATGTGGTTTACTCAACCTAGTCTCTGTGTGTGTGTATGTGTGTGTGTGTGTGAGAGAGAGACAGATACACAGACAGACAGACAATACATGCACAATCTGAACTCCTGAGTCTCGGGTTTAGAGATCCAGTTGCCTAGCTATCAAAGCCCCCAATTCCGGGAATGAGTCAAATTCTTACTTCTCTCCTTCCAAAAGAACAAAATCTACATTTCCAAAGCCACCCCTCTTTTCTCCCTAAGGTGCAAGGTCTGGGTACCCTGATCTGGTCTTGGTGCTCGGTATTAGCTTTAAACCATGTCCCCAGCCTGATGGACTAGAGCTAGCAATTTGCCTTTCAAGCTCTTCTCAAAAGAGAAAGACCGTTTACTAAACCAGGATGGAAGCTCTGTGTATACGCCACGAGCAAGTGGTACTAGGCTGAGAATCCCCAGACATTAAGTTTGAGTCTTGCTTCACCAGTGACCTTGGATTAAACACTTCTCCGCTCTGTGCCTTAGTTTCCTCATCTGTTAAGTGGGGGAGCTCATCACAGAGATGTTATAAAATGAGGTAATTGGTAAGCTGTACAGCAGTGGAGCATAGTTATTATTACTGACATGGCAAGACCCTGAGACAAAGACGCAGGGAGACCAGTGTCTAAGCCTAGTGTGCAGCTGCCTAAATAGTATGATTTGAGCGAACCATGACTTCTACCCCAGCCCCAGACCCCTAGCCTTCCCAGTGTCTTCTAATGGTCTGCAGCAAGGCCTGGATGACAACCATTACAGTGTGCCTTTCTGTCAGTCTTTCTTCTAGAAGTTTTCTTTTTAAGGTAAGAAAAGGGAAGAGCAAAATATTCACTCCCAACATTTCATTCAAGTGACAGGATGCTTGCCACCCTCCCTCAGGCAGCCTGAAAGCACAAGGAAGGGGAAGAACAGCTGCATGGGCCGAGTCTTCCTTTCTAATGCTGGCACGGCCCAGAACGCACTGCCAGGCCCTCCACGGCTGGCCCCACTCCAGCCTAGAGGCAGTTTTCCAGGAACAACACTGAAGCTGACTGTCCTGTTATTGCTTCAGTGCAGGCCAGGTTAACTTTGGGCCTATCTACTTCTACCCATCAGATCAGTATCCCAGGTGGGCCTGGCCTAACTTCCTGGACAGTCTCGCCAGGTCCAAGAGTGCAGTGCCTACACCAGCGGCTGGCCAGCCACACAGGGAACCAATGGCACAGCCGCTGCCATCCAGAGCCTTTTCCTGTGGCATCCTGAAGGTCTAAAGGCAGAGCTGCCTGCTTCCCTATTTAATACATTTTCCAGCTAGAGCTCCCAGAGTAGCTCCTCCTGGGCTCAAACAAAGATGCTTGTGTTCATACCAAACAAACAAAACCCTCTAAACCTTCTTCTGAATTGGTAGCCACAGCTCCCAGGTGAACTCTGAACTTAAGAATCACCGCCTAGGGACATGGGTTCTGTAAAGGCACCAAAGCCACCCAGTCGTCCACCTATTTAGGTTTGGAAACGGGACAGAGCTCACTGTGATGCCCAGAGGATTAACCAATCACTCTGCTCAGAACACCATAGGATACCAGGAGACAGGATGGGCTGAAAGGGCAACCAGAAGAGCCAGGATGTCCAGCTCAAGGCCCCCTCCTTCTTCAGCCTTTCTTTGCTACTTCTGTCCACAGGAATGGGATAACTGGGGCCAAAGCATGAGTAAAACAGTTGATCTTTAAATCAATTCAACCAATGTGCTAGGCACTAAGCTACGTGCTAGGAATATAAGACAGTTCCTGTTCTCTAATATATTAAAGTTTGGAAACAGTTAGGCAAATAAACTATCACAAAGTGATACATGTTATAACAGAAGTTGTAATAGAAAAGCGAGCACCTAATTCCAGGGTGGGAAATGGGAAGTTGATGGGAAGTCCAGCAAAAGCAGGACAGGAAAGGCCACCAAGAAGAAGTAATACTCGGGGGGCAGAAAAGAAGTAATATTTGAACTGGAAAGGCATAAGGAGGCCTTGGGGCCCAACCAGCTCAAGGCCAGCCCTCTAGTTTCCTTCGAGGTATATAGTGCTGTCATGCTGTCCTATCCGCTTGGCCTATCCACTCAAGTCAACTCTCCAAACTTCATACATACACCCTTGAAAATGACAATATCTTTCTGCAGTCTTTTCCTAAGGAATGCCTAAGGCTGGGAAGAATAAGGTGGCCCTTTCAAGGAATACCTGCTTTTTAAAAAGGAACATACCAAAACAAAATGAATTAATCAAAAGGAACAAAGTTTCAATGATGGAAAGCTGAGAACGATGTCAGGGAGGTGATCCCTTATATCACACCGCATCAGCACCAGCCTGCCACAAACAGTCAAGAAAGAAAAGCTCTCGGCTTTCTGAAATGCCTGGTTCTTTCATCTCTCTCTGCCTTATCAAATAAATGTCATTAGGAATGTGAGCATTCCTTGTAAAATTGCTTCTGACCCAAATCTTGGCTTGGAGGAAACAAAGGGGAGACCTCTGGGAATAGGCCAGGACTCTTTGCACATATATCAAGCAGCCTCTCATTCTGTGTGAAACAAGCACAGAAGGCAAAAGCCAAGAGCTCTGAGTCTCCTACCTATCTCTCCCATATCACCCACGGAAGTCAGATCATTCCTGGGCCATTTACCAATAATGCTGTATGGCTAATATGGTGGGAAATGAATTTCTAGGACCAAGGCAGATAGGGGTACTCTTATGATGTTAATCTTTGAGAAATTATCAACGCTCACAGAGAATCTTGTCAGACACAATGATCAGAGTCACAAGGTATAAAGGCTGAGATCAGCCAAAGGGAATGAAGAATGCTCCTCAAATGTGTAGCAAGGTCCCTGAGTTTGAACAAATTCTGGGAGATAGTGAAGGACAGGGAAACCTGGCACACTCAGTCCACGGGGCTGCAAAGAGTCCAACGCGACTTAGCAACTGAACAACAACAAAGGTCCCTGTACTGCAGTTGCCCCCCTCCTCACCTGCCTCAGGAAGCCCTCCATTTATTGGCTGGAAGCTGAACACGGTAAAGGACAGAAAACTTCAAGCACTGTATCCAAGAAGGGAGACAGACCCTCAGGGGGTGTACAGTAGCATGGTAAAGGATGCTGCCTTCTGAGGGTTGGCATATCAAGACCCCAGAATAAAGACTGAATAGCAGTCAGGAGAGCTGGGTATTCTGTGCCCTTCGCAGGGTACCCTGCCAGCACTACCAGGGTTTATTATACCGAAGAGTCTAACAAACCATAAAACAAATACATATGTACCTAGACTCGGATGCTCTTGACAAAGACTCTTTGCCCAAACTTGAGTCAGGCTCCTTTGAGCCCTCTTTGTGACTAGGCCCCTGTCCTTGGACTCTGTTTAGTCCAATTTTAGCAAGCATCTCACCAGGTCAGTTTAGTGAAAATTCCCCACCTTTGATATCAGACCAAATTCCTTATCCCTCACCCTGGCCTGATTCCAGCAAAAACCCTGTCAAGTCCATTTAACCAGATGCCTCTCTTCCCCTGATGCTTCCTCTTAGTCATTTTCCATCCACTGACCCTCACCCTGTTCCTTGGCTAAAAATTCTCACTTGTATTCAGAGTTGGGCTCAATCTTTCTCCCCTTACAGTACTGCAGAATAATAGCCCCCCTGAATAAAGTCTGTCTTACCATTTCTATCAAGTAACAGAACAACTTTTTTCTTAAGCACTCATCATGTTCTCTTTTTCTTTACTACCTAAGACTCTTGTGAGTAAACTGAAGATGGCATGTGAGTAGGAATCTAGCCCCTGAACACTCTATCCACTCCCGGCATCCACACATTCTTTATCCTTTTGCTCTGCTCTAGTTTCTTCACAGAACTTATTGATACTACCACCTGATAGATCATATATTTGTCTGCTTATCATCTGTCTTTCTCCCCAGTCTCTATCCTAGAATGTGAGCAAGGACTCTGTTTTGTTCATTGCTGCAGCCTTAGTACACAGTGCCTGGCATATATGATGCTCAAACTAAAACAAAATAAATCTTGCCATTATAATAAATGCATCCAGGACACAAAAGCAAAAAATGCTAGAGTTGGAAGAGTTCTTTAGAGTTTATCAAGGCCTGGAATCTCAGACCACATTATGATCTAGCCTATGGGCTAGTTTTGTTTGGCTATCACACATTTTTCTGAATTTTAAATTTGAAAGGCTTTAGGCAGAACAGTGAATATACAGGCTTCTCAAAAGCCCAATTACCCAAGTTTGTAATACTTGACCTAGAATGACACCCTTGTTGTTAATCTATTTTACTTTGGCAGACACCTAAGTGGGAGGCTCTTGCTTAAGTGAGTGTGAACTCCATTACATTGAAAACTGGGCCCTGTTTGTGTTTTAATTCCTAATGCCTAGCACAGGGCATTACTATGACAAGCATATAGCCCAGCACACAGTGAGAGCTCAGTGCCATGGAAGGAATAAGTAAGTGATGGCAGAAATGATTTAGAATCCAAGTGTTCTGCTTCCTAGTCCATTTCTGTTCCCATAAAAACATACTGCCTTTGAGTTCTACATTTTCTTACAGGCTGATGGCTTACAATCCCCTTCCATTGTAAAACTAAGCTGGAAACTTCTCCCCAAATATACTTGCTCACAATTTGGTGTGGGGGGGGCACTCATTCAGTACAAATAAATAGAGTACTGGCAGCACCAGCCTCTGCCAGACTGTCAGTTAGCTGCTATCTCTCCAGAATACAAGACTGGTAGAAAGAGACCCTGTGTGTCTTCCCCAGGGATCCCGTCATGGGGCTTCCACTTGCCCTCTAGCTGGAAGAGCTGCTTTCATCCTTGCGCTGATGGTGGGTCTAGAACCACACTGTTCAACAGAAACAGAATGTGAGCCACATATATAATTTTAAACATTTCTAGTGGCTGCACAAATTAAAAGAAATAAGTAAAATTAATTTTAATGTATTTTATTTCGCCCATTACCCAAGATATTATTCTTTCAACACAAAATCAATCTAAAAATATCATTACATGTAGGCATTCTGTTTTTCATACTGAGTCCTTGAACTCTGGTATGTATCTTCTATTTACAGCACATCTCAGTTTAAACTAGCCACTCTTCAAGCACTCAACAACCACATGTGGCCGGTGGCTACTACATTGAATTGCATAGTTTTAGAAGTAGGGCAGGGGACACTCTGGAGAACCTTTAAAACCTGGCAGTGGATGCTCACTGCCAAGAAGAGACTGTCATCTCAGGGGCAGTAGAATGTTCTGTTCTTTCACTCTCCCTTTAACCTGCTCACTCGGATCCTAGCTCCAAGCAGCATATTTTCATTTGGTGTCGGGCTTGATCCTCCCCAAGGCTACGAAGAACAAAGGCCCAAACCTGCAGGGAATGAGACCTTTTTCTCAACCTGATTCTTTCTAGAGACCATGAAATTCCGTGTAGCTTAGGTCCAATACTAGGGGCAAACTTACAAGAAAAATACGGTAACTTCAACAGAAGCTACACCTTCGCAGGGAAGACTTAGAGACCTCTCACAGACAGAGCGTAGGTAGTCTCAATGCAGCTGGGTCAAAGGTATGCAATCCTACACAACTCACACTAGAGGGAAACACGGCAGTAGTAAAATTGTTTAAAATTTTACAGTTTACAAGGTTCCCATTTTATCATCTCAACAATTCTGTGAGGTAAGAGGTAAGAATTACTATTCTGATTTCATAAATGAGGAAAATAAAGTTCAGAGGGTTTTAATGACTTGACCAAGGTCACTGAGTAGAGCTGGGATGTAAAACAGGGTCCTCAATCTACAAAGTTAGTGCTTTTTTCATCTTACAAGCATGACACAAGTGGACATACTATCTGTTACCCATGTGTGTCCACATTTAAATCTGAGAAAACTCAAGATGACTTTTGTATATAGAGAGTAAAAACGAGGATGAATTAATACTCACATTAGACAGAAGCACAGTATAGACACTTAAACACACTCTCACACGTTGGAAAAATGGAAAGGTTTCTGAATATACATAGGCATATCCAAGAATAGGAAGGTTATGTAGGTATATGCATACATGTATGATATAAAAGTATATATACATGCACATGAAAGGAAAGATGGCTTGTGTATATTTATGTAAGGTGAATGAATGAGTTGTCTCTCTCTCTCTCTCTCTCTCTCTCTATATATATATATATATGTAACACACAAGAGAGGAACGGACAGGTTATTTATAAACATATGAACATATCAAGAGAGAGATACAGATTCTTCATATACAGGTATGCACATATACAAAAGGGTGGATGGTATTTATATACATATAGGAGAGTTTCAAGGAGGAATGGACGGTCAGGTTATCAGCATATAAACACGTGCACGTGAAGATTCTACCTTCAGTGCTGAGTATGCTGTTTTCCACTCCTTATAATGACCCCCCACCAGCAAGTTGGCTCATGCAGTTATGTAATTAATGTAGCTGTTCCATATTCCACCCACAAATGCTTTGCTTTTGTCCCTGCTTCTCATTCAGAGTCAGTCATACACTCAACACCACTTACCTTGCTGCTGCAATCAAAATAAGAGTTAAAGAAATGAAAAGGGGGGAAAAAAACACATGAGAACCACAAATTCTCAAGTTTTAGAATGCAAGTGCTGTCTCTAAAAGGAAATCCATTCAGAAGCACTCCTTGGTTTGACAGAGAAGCCACAGGATGAACTTTGTAAGCCACAGCACAGCTGCTTGCCCACCCAATAAACAGAGAGCTGAGGAGCAATTATTCCCGGCTGCACCCAGCTGGCTGGCTCCTTGGTGCAAAGTTGAAGATAGGAACAATACCCGGCAGAGAAATTCCCTCAGTGATGGGCTGGGCAGGAGTCTTGCTGGCTGCAAATCTAGAAATCCAATCTGGTCCACACCTCTCTGCTGAGGGGGGATACTGACGACCAGCCTGCTGAAGGTTATAGCAGCCAAACTTTGACTGGACGTGGAATTCTAACTCAATCGATTCCGGGCTTTGAGACAGAGACAGAAAGCAGGGCAGCTACTGCTCCTGCTGCTGCTCCTCCTCCTCTCCAGCTGCTTCCTGCCTGCAACCTCCCATAGGGCACCAGCCCTCCTCACACGTTCCCGGCGCACACACCCCCTTTCCCAGCACACTCACGCACACACAGACCTCACCAGCAAGCTCACTCACACACCCTCCATGAGTGTCTCTCCCTCTCCCTAAATATAGATGTTGCTCTCTCCCCTCCCCCATTTCTTCCCCCCACCTCTTCTCCCCCTCCTTTCTTTTCCTCTGCCTATCCACCTCGCTCATGTCTGGGCTAGAGGATACAGAGAGACAGAAGACAGAGCCCTATGCTCGGAGGAGATCCCAGCCTCAGAGGGAAGACAGAACACAGCAAAAACAGTCAGAGCATAATACAAAAGGAGTTGTCTCTTCTACTGAGATAAGCTCTAGGTTTTTTTGTTTGGTTGCTTTTTAGTTTTGGTTTTCTATGTATATAATCTGCATGTGCCTTTGGCAAAGCTGGACAACAAGTAAAGTCCCAAGGGCAGTTAACATCAAACAACACCACATTCTCAAAGTAGGTATCTAGTCTAGTTCTTCTGAATGGCCACAGCAAAAGAACCAACCAGAAAACAAGTACTCCCTTAGGCTATGCCAAGGCAATGATTAGACAGAAGTAGAGAAACAAGGTGGGCTGAGGAAGGCCCTCTATACTGCAGAAGTCAGGACCACAGATTGTTTTGGAATCTAGAATCAGGAACTAACTAACCTAAATTAGAAACTAGCTAACCTAAAGTGGAAAAGACCCTGATGTTGGGAAAGACTAAAGGCAGGAGGAGAAGGGGGCGGCAGAGGATGAGATGGTTCGATGGCATCACTGACTCAATGGACATGAGTTTGAGCAAGTTCCGGGAGATGGTGAAGGACAGGGAGGCTTGGTGTGCTGCAGTCCATGGGTTTGCAAAGAGTCAGACAAGACCGAGTGACTGAACAATAAACCTAAAGTAATATCATGTTGATCTAAAGTGCATAAGGTTTAGGACCCTGGTCTCACAGTCCCAAATTTCCTGGACCTTTGCCAGTGGCAGCCTCACCTCCCTGGAGACTTGCTAGTCAGGTGGTTCTCACATGGCCCTAATTCCAAATAATTCAACAATTCTAGTGGAATTATCAGGAAATTCCAGTTAAATTTCATCAGGAAATTACCTTACCTTCAAAGAGCACTCAAGTTGTTCACTGCAACACAATGCCAAGCATAATCCAGGGACCCTTGAAGCCCTGGAGCATTAATGACAAAAACGTGAAACACATGATACCTCTTTCTACTCTGCAACCACAGGACAGGAAAAACACTGTTTGAGCCCAGAGAACCTCAGAATTCTTCTCAAAATAGTGCCTAGTCAGCCAGTAACAATCCAGTGAAGCCATTCCTATTCTACCTCCTCTGAGCCTAATCTAATAAAATAATCCCCTCCTCCTCAGGTTAACAGCAGGTGGGCAGATTGGATTCACCCATTATGCCCAAACCAGGCTCTCAAGCCTTCCTACTTCTGCTGCCCTGCAACATTCCTCATGACCGTGCACAACAAAATGAGCCCCTGCTGGCCAGGAAGCAGGCAGTCTATGGGGGCCACCTTGGAATCTGTCATTACAAAACAGCAGCCCTATACAGTAGATAAAACAAGCTTTTAAATTAAGAATGATTTCCTCGGCTTATCCAAGATCCTGAGGAGAAAGCGTTGAAGCCAGAGCCAACATTTGCCTCCCTACTGCCTTCTTCCAATAATACTGCTTCCCCCTCAACCAAGGAAAAAAAAAATTAGATTTCCAGAGACACTACACAACCCATTTCTTAACCATCCACCTCATTATGCAGCGAACACTGACAGCAAAGCAAATACCTCCTAACCCAGTTGGGAGCTGGCTGGATGACAGAAGAGATAAGGGCTGACAGTGCAACCATAACCACATCTAAATACAGAAAGAAAAAAAAAAAAACTTGAAAACTGTCAAACTTCAGTGGAAGTCATGGCAAATTTACTGTGGAGCTCCTCATATTTCAGCCAGGAGAAAGAGGTAAAGGGTTTATTAACACAAGAAATATAGCAAAGACTGATGAAATTGGAATTCCCTCCCCCAGATCTGTAACCACTCCTAAAGAGGTCAGAGCAGTGGCTGTCATGACCAGATTTGGGTCTGAGCTTCCTACACTCAAGAGAAGATCAAACTCTCAAGACTGAGAAAGACCCTCAGAGGTAGGACACCACCCATAGAACCTACTTCTTCCTAGCATATCCACCAGGGGCTACGACCTCCAGAGGCTGTAACTGAGGCTGATGTGTCCATCTTGTCCATATCCCTACGCAAACACATTCAGCTCATCTTCTAAGCAGTCTGAGTTTTCCAGAAAAACAAAGGCTCAGACAAGAGAAAATGTGTTTAGGACATGAGGCGTAACAAATCTGCTATCTCTAGTTCTAGTCTTCACGAGAGCACTCATGTGGCTCTGTCCATAAACTACTTTTGTATCTTTCCTCCTTCTCAAGGTTCAGCAAAAGAAACAAGGGGCATAAGCGAGAAAGTGGTAAACAGCAGTCACTGCCAACTCAGTAAAAAAGCAGTGCTCCTTTTGTCACTGTTCAACAGAGCCCAGAGAGTGCCAGACATTATGTGACCAAAGGACAATCAGACCTCCTCAATGAACTAGTCTTGTGTGTGCCCAGTTGCTCAACTGTGTCCGACTCTTTGCAACCCTTTGGACTGTAGCCCGCCAGGCTTCTCTGTCCGTGAGATTCTCCAGGCAAGAATACTGGAGTGGGTTGCCATTTTCTCCTCCAGGGGATCTTCCCGACCCAGGGACTGAACCCACATCTCCTGTGTCTACTGCACTGGCAGGCAGATTCTGTACCATTGAGCCACCTGGGAAGCCCCTTTTGGGATGGACATAATTTCTGTTTCCTGAGCCATGTGAGCAAACTGCAGCTCCCTTCTCACTGTGGATCTCTTTCTTGGGAATCCTGGGCAGGCAGAAAAGGATAGGAGTGCCTTGTAGAGGTAAGAGTTAGTACAAGCACCCACCTTAGCTGGGCAGCTTCCTCAAAGCAGGGCTGTTCAAGAACCAGCTGGACAGAATTAGGAAAACAGATTGGGTTAAGAAGGAAAATGCATTTATCCAGAAGCTGTGAAATGCTCTGAACAGACATTCTCAAGGACTGGTTCCCAATTTAAATCTTTGCAGGGATCTTCGCCTAGAGACAGATGAGTCAAGATGGAAATTCAGCATGAGACACTGACACTCACGCAGAGTTGTGGGAAGGTTCAGAGCTGCAGGAGCTCTAAAGGAGAACCAAATGGGTGGGTTAGTCAGAAGACCACCTGGTGCACAAAACTCATCTTCAGCTAATGCATCTGAGAGTTGTCACACAAAGACCGGAGGAGGGGCTCACCAATCGCAGTTCTCTCCTCTCATACAAACCAAATTACGTCTCCCTGGGGCTAAATACAATCGGCTCGGAAGCAAAGAATGTGTCTGCTCCAAACCCGGCCTGCCTTTTCAGATGTCAATACCATAGAGTGGCTGGGTCAGAACCAACACGTGCCTGCCTTTTCTTCCAGTGTTAACAATCACATACACAGGGTGCAAAGGATAGCTTGACCCAAGCCTGACTTATGCAGGAATAAGCTTGTGACGCTTCTTTCTCTACCACTAAGTAAAGCCAGGAGCAATATGAAGAGGGTGGTATATGGTCGGACAACCCGGATCTGTTTCATGAGGAAAACACTTTGTTCTGGTGGCAAAGTCTCTTTTTCCCCTGTCCTCTATAGACTACTCAGAAATTACATGCAGCAGAGAATGATGGGTGACGGGAGGTGGTTCTCCTTCTTCCCACAAGAACATGCCCGCTAAAGGAGTAAGCAGCCTGGCAGGGACACACTCACTTTACTGATGTGCTAAGACAGCTGCTGCACAGTCTAAATCAGACTTGACAAGCTGCAAGGCAGGCCTAAGGAGTCACAAACTGCTGACAAATTTCAGTTCTATAATCAGGTCAAGCTCTGATTAGCAAAATTTTTAAAAGCTGATAAACTCTTCAGGACTGCCCAGCTAAACAGGTTTCCAGTCTAGACTTCTGAAGCATGTGGTCCTGTTTTCACTCCTGGAACTAATGATCAAAAATATGCACAAAATATACACAGCAAAGCTGTGTACATGTAGTGAACTGGTCCTGCCTTAGTCTCTGTACCCCAAAGGAGCCAAGGATCCATATGCTGAGAATTCTCTAGTGGGAACCCCAAATTCGAAATTTCAGGGGGAAGTAAACCTCTAGCACTATGTTCTGACTATCTAATATTGATCAAATATCCCCTTCAATTCTTTGTGGCTTGTTCTGAGATCTACCTGAGTGAACTCAATTCTGGAAAATTCTCTTGGTATAGGCTCTTGTTTCTATAAGCTCTTCAAAATATGTCCCTAGCCAACAAACAAATCTCAAGTGTCTTGGGACTCAATGAAGGGACTCCCAAAAAGGAGGGGTTTTCCCTGTATGATTTTCTATATATTTAAATATATTTGGTTTGAGGCACTGAGTTATAGAAAACTAGCTAATGTTCAAAGAAGGAAGAGAAAACTTAAGGGATACCTATATTATTAGTTGGGGATCTCTGACAGATTACTAGGGATGTATGGGGGAGAAAGGGCTTCCCTGGTGGCTCAGACAGTAAACAATCTGCCTGCAAGTCAGGAGAGCCAGGTTTGGTCCCTGGGTCAGGAAGACCCCCTAGAGAAGGAGGGAGGTCCCCACTCTTCTTGTCTGGAGAATTCCATGAATAGAGGAGCCTGGTGGGTCCACGGGGTCACAAAGAGTTGGACACGACTGAGCGACTAACACACACACACACACACACACACACACAGAAGAAAGGGAAGTACTCAACTAGGTAAAGCAGAAGAGAGAAAGCACTGGATTTAGCCTGAAAGCAGGGAATGCCCAAGGGAAACCCTGTTGGTGGTACAGGCATTGGAACCCTATGCTGACAGCTCACCCATACAAATCACACCCAGACATAACCTCTCTCCTCAGACACAAGACCTTTAGAATCCCTAAATTCTAATTCTCTATTCAATGACAGAATCCTCTTGCAAAATCCTTTATCCCCCCGCTATGTCACAAAGTCTAATCAATTTACCTTCCTACCTATAAAATCGTTCCTTTTTCTACAACCCATAGTCTATGCTTATCTCTCACTCAAGTTGCTTTAAAATATCCATCCTCCCTAGTCTCTCTTCCTCCAGAGCCATCCCTTTCACCCCTCCTTACTCCTAATCCATTCCTGACAATTTGTTAGAGGGATAGCTCTAAAATGTAGATAGATTTTTGTTGCTCATTTTCTTAAAATCCTTCTGTGACTGCTCTCAGGAAAAAGTCCATGCTCGCTCCTTGGCATATTATCAAAATTCTTTCTTGACCTGTCCATGTCTAGAGGAATCTAAAGTACCCCAATTCCCTAAGTTTGATCAAACCAAACTCCTTACACTCACTGAATGTGCCATCCCATCCTTTGTTCTTTCCATACGACACTGTCTAGAGTGCTGCTGTTGCTGCTGCTGCTGCTAAGTCGCTTCAGTCATGTCCAACTCTGTGTGACCCCATAGACGGCAGCCCACCAGGCTCCCCCATCCCTGGGATTCTCCAGGCAAGAATACTGCAGTGGGTTGCCATTTCCTTCTCCAATGCATGAAAGTGAAAAGTGGAAGTGAAGTCGCTCAGTCATGCCTGACTCTTAGCGACCCCTTGGACTGCGGCCTACCAGGCTCCTCTGTCCATGGGATTTTCCAGGCAAGAGTACTGGAGTGGGTTGCCTTCTCCGGTCTAGAGTGCTATCAGAGTAAAAACCAGTATGCTGAGGATGCTAAAAAACCTTACAAGTGCTTGTCAGAAAACAAGACTTGGAGCCCAAACAGCAAAAACTACTTTGGTGTCTTGTTATGGGTTGAACTGTGTTTTTCAAAATCCATGTGTTGAAGTCCTCATCCTCAGTACCTCAGTGTGCCACCTTGTTTGGAGACGAACAAGATGTCTTTAGAGATGTAATCAAGTTAAAACAAGGTCATTAAGGTGAGCTCTATCCAATATGACTGGTATCTTTATAAAAAAAGAAGTCTGGACATAAAGATATACATAAAGAAAAAACAGTATGAAGAGACACAGGGAGAAGACGACTGGCTACAGACCAAGGAAGAAGACTGGAATAGATCCTCCTCTTACAGTACTCAGAAGGAGCTAACCCTGCTTTACACCTTGATTTGGACTTCTAGCCTCCAGAACTGTGAGACAGTAAATTTCTGTTGTGTAAGCCACCCAGTCTGTGATCCTTTGTTATGGCAGCCCTAACAGACTAGTACAGTATCTTTGAACATTAGGGGTCGCAAAGAGTCAGACACGACTGAGCAATTGAACTGAACTGAATACAATTTCACCAAAATAAATATATAATAGAATGAATACTTACTAGGTACCTGGGTATAATACCAGGCATGATGAAAAGATATAATCCTTGCCCTTAGGGAGTTCATAACCTAACAGAGGAAATGTTATGATACGGAGCACTGCTACACATACCCATATTCTAGGAGTGTTAGCGCTTGTGCTTGGAAGACTGGTAGTGCCATTTACCGATAAAGCACATATATGAAAGGAGGTCGAGAAGACAGAAAAAACAATGAATACGGTTTGAACATGCTGCATCAGGTACCTATGAAATTTCTGGTGACAATATCACAGGCACCTTGTCATGAGTGTGGAGTTTAGAAGAGCATGAGATAGGAAACAGAACCCTGGAAATCACCAAGTTTTAAGGGGCAAGCAGAGAAAAAGAAATGCTGAAAGGGAAACAAAGATGGAACTGTCAGAAATAAAAAAAGGATTTCAAGGGACAGATATGGCAAAAGCCAAGAAGGAAGAACATTCTGGGAGAAACCAGTCAACAGCTTTTGTCTCACCTGTCATAAGAAATGCTCTAGGGTGTTGGTTTTCATCTAGAATGCCCTTCCTAATTTGTCATCTTTGGCTATTTATGTCTGAATGTCCTTAGGTGTGGACCAAATAAACACATTTCCCTAAGCATGCCTGAAGATGACAACCAGCAAAGGGAAGTAGACACCCTCAGAACTGGCAAAGATTATTTACTACAACTCACCTCTTCCCTTTGGCTTGAAGATGTCTTATTTTATATATTTGACTGTACTTCGGGATATGCCTGCTTTGGAATGGTGGTAAATCTCAGCTGCATTGTTTATGAAAAGAACACAACTTGCCATTTACAAGGAGTCATGGATCTCCTTAATGACTTGCTTAAGGAAACAAGTTATCCCTTGGTTTCTTTCTAAGCTCATTATTTTATTTCTTGGCTATTTGATATTTAATAACAATTGTTGATTTAGCTCCTTCTGGGAATTCCTCTGACAAGACTTCTCTGACCACCTTTACTCAAAGGGATTACTCCTTACTTTATAGTCTTATGGCAATTATTTCGTTATAAAACTTTTCATTCCTTTTGAACTAGTTACCTATGGTCTTGCAATACCACTTCATACTTTTAAGCAATCTTCCCACAAAACTTTGCTGAGTGCCTAAGGAATCAAATATTGTAGGGATAATTCATTCCTGACCTCAAGTACGATCTAGGAAAGGAGTTAAATCTCCATACGTACAAGGAAAATGCCAGTAGAAAGCAGAAGTAACAAGAAAATAAGTGGCCAGGAATAGGATCTCTGAATCCCTGAACTCTTTTCTTTTTTTTTTAAACCTACATGTACTAGGCCCTCAAGGCATTTTAAACAGGTGAATACTGGAGTGGGTAGCCACTGCCTCCTCCAGGGGATCTTCCCAACCCAGGGATGGAACCCAGGTCTCCTGCATTGTAGGCAGATTTTTACCGTCTGAGCCAACAGGGAAGCCCACTCCACATGAAAATTCACTCAATTCCTAAGACTTCTGACTCAAACTCTTGCAAGGCCTTCTAACTTATATCAGGCTGTGCCATAAAGACATCTTGAATAGAAGAACAATTCCAACGACAAGTCAAGCAGTCTGCAACTTGACCCCTTTGCTCCTGGGTCCATATTCTTGACTAGACATCTGAATTTCTCCCTGTGCAGAAGGAAGTACTAGAAAAAAAAAAAAATCAAAGGCCCAAATCAGTTTTTTTCACCTGCCTTTTCATGCCCCAATTTATTTCCAACTGAAGAGCTCCTGCCTCCAGCATTACAACTGGAGTGTCTATTCTTTGGGCCTAGAATGAGAGGGCAGCCTTTGGCAATGTCTAAAGGTTAATGTGAGGGAGTAATATGTATCATAAAAGACACAGGTGAAATGTATGAGAATTTGTAAGAGTAAATATTTCCATCTTTCAAGGTGTTGGTTTGGATGAGAATCAGGGAAGGCTCTGTGAAAGAGGCAAAACTGAAGAGAAGAAAAGACATTCAAGGCAGAGGATATAGGATAAGCAAAGATATGAAAAGGACAAAAAGGAAGGTGTGATGTTGGAAAGGAAGGAAAAGTAACATATACTAAATGTTAACAACATGGCAGTTCCTACCCTACATGTATTATCTTATTTAATCAATATTTATTCACGGAGGCAAACACTATCCAATTCGGAAATGAGAAAACTAAGTTTATAAGAGACTGGGCAACTTGCCTAAGGTTACATAGTCAGTAAGTGGTGGAGCCATACCTCAAATTCAGGCTCTTGCTGATTCCAAGGCTCAATTTCTTCCAGCTGTATGATATGTCCTCTGGATTAACAAAGGTTAGAAAAGCAGGTTGGACCAATTCATGATGGTCATGGATGTCAAGCTAAAAAGTTGAGATTATAATTTAACTACCAATGGAAAGAAAAACTAATGTTTTTTAAGAAAAAAATTTTTCATTCATTCATTCACACAGTCACATATATCTGTTAAGACTTGCTGGATGCCAGGCATCAGGCATATAAATTTTAACAGACACGGTCTGTATTTTGTATTGCTATGCTCTTTTCACCTAGCTTTTATTTAAACGTTTTATTGAATTGCAGCATACATACAAAAAAGTACACAAATCAAAAGTACACCAGTGTAAACAGAATTCAGATCAAGGACAGAACATCATCAGAATTTCAGAAGCCCCACTATACTTATATCTAGTTACTACCTACCCCCTTACGCCAAAAATAATCACTATCCTGAAATCTGACACCACAGATTACTTTTGCCTGTTTCTGAATTTAATACAAAAGGAGTCACATAGTAGATACTCTTTTAAGAAATATATAATCTTGAGGTCAAATGCTCACACAATTCCAGGACAGTATGATAAATACCAAAATTGACTATATATAAAATGCTATAGAAAGAAAAATGTGTATCTAATTCTAAATGGGAACTTTCAGGAAGGCTTCAAAGGATGTGACATTTAAGTTGAACCCTGAGCACAAGCAGTAGCCGTGACTAATGCTCTTTTTCAGAAAGATAAGTCTGGTAGTGGAATACACAACAGATTCCAAGAAAAATAAATAAAATCAAGAAAACAACTGGAAGACTATTACCATAGTCTAAGCAGTAAAGAGAACATGAATGCAGAGAGGAACAGAGAGGGGACTGATAAAAGATGTCACAGAGAGAAAAAGAGCAAGATCTGGCAAATGATCTAATGTGGGAGGTAAGAGAGAAGGAAGAATGACACCATAATTTTGAGTGGGTGAACTAGCAAAATGATGGTGATGTTAATACAAACAGAGAACAAAGGAAGAGGAACAGGCCCAAAATGGAAGCCTCAAACATTGAGATATTGTGGTGACAATAGTAGTAGATATGAAGGATAGAACCTAAGGGAAAAAGGGAGGGTGAGAAGTATATATTTGGGAATCATCTGCTTGAAAGGCTTGTTGGGAGTCTACTGGCTGCCCAGCATGGAAGCCAGGATCAAGCACAGTACTGGCCATAGAGCAGTTCAATTAGTGTATATCAATTAATGACTGGATTAGAGGCTCAGGAGATACAGATTTGAGATTAAAAAAGATGCCTGAGGAGGAGAGTGTAGAAAGAAGAGACAGACACAGACAGGAAAGAAGGCGAGCAAGGTAACAAAGAACTAGAAGAACCCATGAAAACAGGGAGCTACGAGTAAGGAGTTTCAAAAGTTACTGAGGAATGCCACAGAGTAAAATGAGAATAGAGACTGAAGTATCTGACCAAAAAAAGTGTTTAATATTTAACTTAATGATTAATCTTTCTATCTACTCTCTGGCCTACAAGCTCCTAAATAATAAGAAAATGCTGGGAACTTCTCTGGTGGTATAGTGCTTGAGAATCCACATGCTGTGGGTCAATAAGCCCACATGCCCCAACTACTGAGCCTGTGTGCTGCAACAGAAAACCCAGAGCAGACAAACATTTTTTTTAAATTCTTTTAAAAAGAAAATATCTTACAAATAGCCCCAACAGTACCCAGTGTACCTACTTATTAGCTGACTTGATTTTTTTTTAATGGAATAACTATATTAGCTGCTTCCTTTTAAATAACTTTTGCAGATGAATTGTCTTACAGAGCAAGAATTCCTTCCCAGACAGGATCAAATGCTCCCAGTCGCTGGATAGTCACATAAGTAGCAAGAGTCAGAGAAAGCAGGAGAAAGCAAGAAGGGCTGCTTTGTTACTTATTCCATACACATTTACAAAGTACTTCTCTTTGCTGACACTATGTCCAGAAAATACCACCAGCAAGAGTGAAGGCCTGCTACCAGAACCTGACACCCTCCTCTGACTCTAGCTGGGCTAATGATATGACAGCATTCCTCAGAAATGTTCCAACATACTCCTCAGAAACCAGAGCCAAACTCCATCCTTTGAAACAAGGCGTCCCAAACCCCAGTCCCAGATGTGACGTCTTATAATTCTCAAGGTTCGCTCGCAGTTTAGAATGAGATCTAAGGTTTGCAGAAGAACAATCACTGATAATCACCCAGATCCAGGACATAAATGGGTCCAGAATATTTCAGAGAAATGTTAAGCATTTCGCCTGACAAGTACACAAAAACAGCTCTTGGAAAGTGTTTCCACAGTGCCCAGGGTAGCCTTTGGCCTGTTCTCCCAGCTCCTCAGGGTAAAGCACTCCACAGATGTTTTTCCTTGCAGGTCCCAGAGAAGCACCATATATAGACAGCCTCATCTGAGAGATCTGCATAGCAAGTTATCCCAGGAACACCACGCCATCTGTAGTCTAGAGCCCTGTAAGAGCCTGAAATCCTCGGGACTGGCTCCATGCCACTTCAACCATCGGAAGCAGCTTCACCGGGTTCCCATTTGGCAGCAAAGCCTCCAGCTGTGCTCCCCAACATCTTTGGCGGGTCGCTAAGGCCTAGGCTAGGGAGGTCATGAGAAAGCCCTGACAACACTTCAGTTATCAGAACCCCACTGATGACTTAGGCAATTGTGTATAAAGCTCTGCCCTCAAAAATGCATTTTTCTATGATCTCACCAAAACTCTAAGAGGGGACAGTTATTATTCCTAATTTTACAGCTAAGGAGACTAAGAAATAGGAAGTACTTTGTTCTCTCAGATTTCAAGACTAAGCTACTGCAAGGACCTAGTTCTTTGTATTTCTAGTTGAGTCCTAAATTTTATTAGTAATAGGGATAAGAGTAAACAAATACAAAAGGCACTGGATATCATGCATGGGTCTGCATCCAGCAGCCTAGAGAGCATATTTCCCACCAACTAGACCTTGGGAAATAAAAGATTCTCAGCTGAGAAACACTGATGCTTCTAACCCATCTTCTTCCCCCTTCTGCCCAAGTTTTTGTCTGCTAGGGCTGCTATAACATACTACTACAGACTGGGTGGCTTAAGGAACAGAAGTTTATTCTTACAGTTCTGGAGGCTAGGGGTCCAGGATCAAGGTGTCAGCAAGGCTGGTTCTTTCTGAGGCCTCTCTCCTTGGCTTATGTAGACAGCCATCTCCTCTCTGTCTTCACAAGACCTTCCTTCTGTATATGTGTGTGTCCTAATCTCTCCTTACAAGGATACAGCCAGATTTCAGCAGGGCCCATCCAAAGTACCTCAGTTTATTGTAATTATCTCTTCAAAGGCCCTATCACAAAATACAATCACATTCTAAGTCACTGGGTATTACAACTTCAACATAGGAACCAGGAGTGGAAGGCAATTCAGCCCATAACAGGTAGAAAAGGTAAAATCAGAGCTTTCAAGAATTTAAAATGAAAATTCATCAGGAATTTAAAAGGCAGGGGAATAAAGGCTACATTCTAGAACCAAAATCCAGGCACCCTGGTGTTTTCCTTTCTTGTGTCAAGAGTCTTTGGACTAGAGTAGAAGGAACATTCTAGTTGTTGGCTTTAGAGAAAAAGAATTAAGCCAATCTTAGCTTTATCCCTTCTCTGGCCTGCTGCCTACCTGACATGGAGTACATGAGCAGAAGGACCATTTGAGTCCTTTCTGGATATTTCTGCTCAGTTCAGTGCAGATGGGAGAAGAGGTAGAGGGCTTTTCTCTGTGTATAAAGGAATACGTAACAGCTTAATTTCTTAAGGATGTCATTACTATTACCCATTCAGCTTCATCTCTGGAACTTCCCTCTGCCTAGTTTTTACCAAAACAGTTAAATTCCAAAGACTGAGCTAGATTGTATATTAAAATAACAGAACAGGAGGTGCTGAGACTATCAGGCTGTAGCAAGACCTAGCAGCTCAAGGGCATGCTTTTATTACTAACAAACTGGGCAAGTTTCTTCCACACCCTGTAAAAGCAGACAACATCTTACTGCTTCAGAGGCTCGGGTGATATTGCCAATTCCCTCACAGACGTTTAAGAAGTGAGCAGAGAGAAAATTCAGAAAAGGGAGACTGAAGAGACACCAGAGAACACTAGAGATGGTTTCTTAGATGTAAAAACAAGAAGGAGCGTGCAGGCACATCAAATACTGCAGTGAGTCCAATAAGATAAAGACTTGAAAACCACAGGATAAGGTAGCTACGGACCTTCACAAACACAGATTTAATGAACTGACAATGAAACAATCTGGGAAAACCTTTCCTCAAGTGTATGCCTTGGAAAATAACTCCTACAGGATGCTTTTTCAAATCAGAGTTTCATAGTTTAAAAAGTTTAATGCTCTGTATTTTTCCCCCTCTTGAAGAATCACAACAAACCTAAATATATTCAAGTTTCTGAGAAGTCCTGTGATAAAGCCATCTGTTTATGTTGCACTCTATTGGAACTCAGTGTTTTCCAAATGTCTTTGACCATAAAACTCTTTATCAAATGATAAAGAATCTACTAACATTTCTAGAAAATGGAGTCCTATGAAACACACTTTGGAAAACAGGGTTCTAAGATGACAGTGGTAGATACTAGTATTAAGAAGGCTCTGGAGTTAAATAGGTCTGGATTCAAATCTGGTTCTAACTCTTATCACACAGGTGATCCTGGACAAGTTTCTTTCTAAACCTCAGTTTCTTAATCTACAAATAGACCTAATAACATAAGCCTAATTCATAGAATTATTGTAGGGATTCACTTAGATAATGCATGGAAAGCACTTAAAATAATAGTCTTCAATAATGATTACTATGATAATGATGATGCAAGGACTATGGAAAGTAATTGAAATTAGAAGGAAGACTGTGATGTATATTCTAACGTTTTCAATGACTGAATGGGGAGCTATGCAAAAGTTGAGGTCTAATTTCAACAAGGAAGGCAGGTGTGAGAACAGTTTATGCAAGGATCTAGTAATGGCCTTGAAGTGGCAGAGAAAGCCAGAGAAAACCAAACCTCATTCCTGATCTGGTAATACATGGGGCATTTTCAAAACGGCATAGTCTCTACACAAAAGGGCTTTAATGAACTGTCAGGTTTAAGGCAGTAAAGAATGTATCTGTACTGGTCTCAGATATCAGGTAAGGACTCCACAGTTTTCCAAAGGACAGACAGGGCCTGGAGGGCTCTTGTCTAAGAGAGGTCTCTCTAATCTGTGAAGCGGCAGTAGGGCCTGTTCTTAGGTAGGGCTTACCATAAGTCTGAAGTGGGGTGCTAAAAGCTGTGCTTAAGAGAGATCCAAAAGTACTGGGGTTTACTACAGGATTTGTATTGCAACATTGTGGAAGCAGCAAAATGTCAGAAACAACCATCTAATTGAGATCCATCAACAGAGAAGAGAGTACACAAACTGTAATACATCCACAGAAAAAAATACTATGCAGCTATTTTTATTTTTATTTTTAGAATTAAACACGTGTTTTATACATATGTTTTATTTTTTTTTAATTTTTTTTTTAAATTTTAAAATCTTTAATTCTTACATGTGTTCCCAAACATGAACCCCCCTCCCACCTCCCTCCCCATAACATCTCAGTGGGTCATCCCCATGCACCAAACCCAAGCATGCTGTATCCTTATGCAGCTATTTTTAAAATGCAGTAGCTCTTTAGGATAGGGAAAAATCTTCAAGATGCAACAATAAATGAATAAAAAGTGAAGGACAATGTATGCAATACACACAGACACATGCTTATAAACGCAGTTTACCTCCCGACTGATTCATAAGACACAGGTAACAAAGAGATGGGGGAGATGGCCTGGAAGTCTGAAGCAGGAGGAAAACTTTACATTATACATATCTTTTTCATGTAACTTTACATTTTTCTATTTATTACTGATTCAAGTCACTTTTTAGTTTTTTGTTTTTTTTTTTTTAGTGTTATAATAGCAATTGTTAGGGAGAAGGCTGAGAGATTTTGAGAAAAAGGAAGGATAACTGTGGTCTCCATGAGGGCAAAAAGCTGAGGTAAGAAAAGTTAAGATAGGCAGACATGAGCAAAATTCCCAGAGTTTAAAATTACAGAAAAAGTGCTTTCCTTGTGCAACTAAGCCTAAGACATGGGGTCCTCAAAGGCCCTCCCTTGAACCTCACTATTTTCTGAAGAGGAATTAATTTTTTAGGCCTTCAGCAGCAGCACAAGGTGCATGTCTCTTTGCTGGGGAGAGAGTCACAGTCAGAAGAGAACTTTGCAGGAGAGAGTCAGTTTGTTCTGTCTTCATGATCTTTCTTGAGAAAATGTCGATTCATCCCTCAAGCTAACCAGCTGCAATCTTGGACCTCTTGGGATGGCTCCATTTAAACACGAGCCCTCTAATCTATTTGCTCAGTTCCATCTCTGCCACTGACTCTCCTCCATCAGCTTTCTTTAGCAACCTAACAACTTCTGTCAAGTCTTCCTCATGGCCTACCTCCATGCCATCTCCTTCACTGTCCCTTCCACCTGGAACACCCACCCACCTGCTGCCACCACAGTCTCTGTTTCTAGAGCTAAAAAGTCTCACCTCCTCCCCCAGATTTTTCTGCAGCTAAGCCAAATAAGGTACAGAATCACATCCATTCCACCCACACTACCAACATTACTGCCTCAACAGCATTAGCAATGTCAAACACTCATTAAGTACATATGGCCAGGTACTCAGTCAGCCCAGATACAGACATGACCTATATGACCTCTTCCTTTAAGTTGCTTATAGGAATGGCATAAGGGTAGCTAGGTCCATATGGCACTTTCTTAAAGTCTATTGAACGCACTATCAGCTAAAGAAGTGTAAAAGATCTACAAACCTATGGCAAATACTCAAATCACAAGTAATCAAAAAATGCAAATTAAAACAATGAGATACCATTCTTCTTCTGCCAAATTGACTAAAAATTTCTAAAACAGTAATACTCAATCTTGGTGCAAGACATTCAATTACTGAAAGTATAAATTGGAAAAACTTTTCTGAAAACATGGGTAGAAGTTTATCACAAACCTTTAAAAGGTGTGCACTTTTAAACTCAGCAATTTATCTGACTACTTTGAGAAAGCTAAGTTAAATAATTAGAAATGAAAAGAAACTTATGTATAATGATATTCATCACAGCATTATTTACAACAGTAAAGAAATAAGAGGAATTGTTAAGGAACATCTACATGATGGAATACTGTAATCCACCAATAATCATTAAAACATGTTTTTGAAAAATATTTAATAACTCAGAATAAAGCTTACAAGACAATGACTAAGGGAGAAAAATTCTAAATTCACACAGAGAAATATAAACTCTGTTAACTTTATATTAATGTATATATAAATCATATAACATAGCTAACTTCAATAGTTAGTATTTTGCAGTTATTGCCTTTAGGTGCTAGGCCTTGGGAAACTTTCTTTTTAAAGAATTACGAGAAGATAAAGAAGTACAGGGAGATTTCTGTGGAAATGCTAATGGGCTTTTCTGACGACTTAAGCATCCATAAAAGACTGGCTAAACACTGCCAGGTTCTATATTGAGCTCTAGAACAGCAGCAATAAAAAGCATAGCCCTGGCATTCAAAGATCTTACAAGTACACAGGATAGATGTAACAGTAAACAAGTAACTCCATTAAACGCAAATTTAGCCAAAGTACGGTAGTCTCTCCTTATTCCGGGGCTATGTTCCAAGACCCCAATGGATGCCTGTATGTATATATAAATTAACAGTAATAATTAATGATAGAACAATTATAACAATACAGTTATCTCTCAGTATCCACAGAAAATTGGTTCCAGGACCTGCCATGAATATCAAAATCCAAGGATGCTCAAGTCCCACAATTGGCCTTTGGTATTCAAGGTTGTGCATCTGCAGATTCAACCAGAGATTGCATAGATCTGCAGTGTTTATTTTTAAAAACCCACATATAAATGGACCCATGCAGTTCAAATCTGTATTGTTCAAAGGTCAACTTCATACTGTAATAAAATTTATGTGAATGTGGTCTCTCTTGCTCTCTCTAAAACTGTAAAAACCTAATGCTTTTTCTAATTTTACTAAGCATTTATCACACACTATGACCACAACTTTTGCAGTTTGAGGTGTGACAGCAAAACTAGCATGAATTTCTTTTTCCTTCTTACCAATTTCACGGTTAGAAGATTCATCCTAACTATAGATTTTAGCCACCTCAGTGTATCATTTTTTATTTCCTTATTTTAAATTTACTTTTTAAAAAACTTTTTATTTTGTATTGGAGTATAGCCAATTAACACTGCTGTGATAGTTTCAGGTGATAAAACAGTGAAGGGACTCAGCCATACATATACAAGTATCCATTCTCCTCCAAACTCCCCTTCCATCCAGGCTGTCATGTAACATTGAGCAGAGTTCCATGTGCTATACAGTAGGTCCTTGTTGATTATCCATTTTAAATATAGAAGTGTGTATATGCCCATCCCAAACTCTCTAACTATCCCTCTTGCCTTTTAAAAATCAAGAACTTTCACCCATTTCTCTTAAAGGAAGCACTTTACTGCTTTTCAGTGGTATATATGAACTGCCAGACATATACACACACACTACTTTTATATAAGAATAACTAATAAGAACCTACTGTATAGCACAGAGAACTCTATTTGGTGCTCTGTAATGATTATACAGTGGAAGTGAGAAATAGATTTAAGGGACTAGATCTGACAGATAGAGTACCTGATGAACTATGGACTGAGGTTCGTGACACTGTACAGGAGACAGGGATCAAGACCATCTCCATGGAAAAGAAATGCAAAAAAGCAAAATGGCTGTCTGGGGAAGCCTTACAAATAGCTGAGAAAAGAAGAGAAGTGAAAAGCAAAGGAGAAAAGGAAAGATATAAGCATCTGAATGCAGAGTTCCAAAGAACAGCAAGGAGAGATAAGAAAGCCTTCCTCAGCGATCAATGCAAAGAAATAGAGGAAAACAACAGAATGGAAAAGACTAGAGATCTCTTCAAGAAAATTAGAAATACCAAGGGAACATTTCATGCAAAGATGGGCTCGATAAAGGACAGAAATGGTATGGACCTAACAGAAGCAGAAGATATTAAGAAGAGGTGGCAAGAATACATAGAAGAACTGTACAAAAAAGATCTTCAGACCCAGATAATCACGATGGTGTGATCACTCACCTAGAGCCAAACATCCTGGAATGTGAAGTCAAGTGGGCCTTAGAAAGCATCACTATGAACAAAGCTAGTGGAGGTGATGGAATTCCAGTTGAGCTATTTCAAATCCTGAAAGATGATGCTGTGAAAGTGCTGCACTCAATATGTCAGCAAATTTGGAAAACTCAGCAGGGGCCACAGGACTGGAAAAGGTCAGTTTTCATTCCAATCCCAAAGAAAGGCAATCCCAAAGAATGCTCAAACTACCACATAACTGCACTCATCTCACATGCTAGTAAAGTAATGCTCAAAATTCTCTAAGCCAGGCTTCAGCAATACGAGAACCGTGAACTTCCTGATGTTCAAGCTGGTTTTCGAAAAGGCAGAGGAACCAGAGATCAAATTGCCATTATCCGCTGGATCATGGAAAAAGCAAGAGAGTTCCAGAAAAACATCTATTTCTGCTTTATTGACTATGCCAAAGCCTTTGACTGGATCACAATAAACTGTGGAAAATTCTGAAAGAGATGGGAATACCAGACCACCTGACTTGCCTCTTGAGAAATCTGTATGCAGGTCAGGAAGCAACAGTTAGAACTGGACATGGAACAACAGACTGGTTCCAAATAGGAAAAGGAGTACGTCAAGGTTGTATATTACCACCCTGCTTATTTAACTTATATGCAGAGTACATCATGAGAAATGCTGGACTAGATGAAGCACAAGCTGGAATCAAGATTGCTGGGAGAAATATCAATAACCTCAGATATGCAGATGACACCATCCTTATGGCAGAAAGTGAAGAGGAACTAAATAGCCTCTTGATGAAAGTGAAAGAGGAGAGTGAAAAAGTTGGCTTAAAGCTCAACATTCAGAAAATGAAGATCATGGCATCTGGTCCCATCACTTCATGGGAAATAGATGGGGAAACAGTGGAAACAGTGTCAGACTTTATTTTTTTGGGCTCCAAAATTACTGCTGATGGTGACTACAGCCATGAAATTAGAAGACACTTACTCCTTGGAAGAAAAGTAATGACCAATCTAGATAGTATATTCAAAAGCAGAGACATTACTTTGCCAACAAAGGTCCATCTAGTCAAGGCCATGGTTTTTCCTGTGGTCATGTATGGATGTGAGAGTTGGACTGTGAAGAAAGCTGAGTGCCGAGGAATTGATGCTTTTGAACTGTGGTGTTGGAGAAGACTCTTGAGAGTCCCTTGGACTGCAAGGAGATCCAACCAGTCCATTCTGAAGGAGATCAGCCCTGGATTTCTTTGGAAGGAATGATGCTAAAGCTGAAACTCCAGTACTTTGGCCACCTCATGCGAAGAGTTGACTCATTGGAAAAGACTCTGATGCTGGAAGGGATTGGGGGCAGGAGGAGAAGGGGACGACCGAGGATGAGATGGCGGGATGGCATCACGGACTCAATGGAAGTGAGTCTGAGTGAACTCCGGGAGTTGGTGTTGGGACAGGGAGGCCTGGCGTGCTGCGATTCATGGGGTTGCAAAGAGTTAGACATGACTGAGCGACTGAACTGAACTGAATGACTTATATGGGAATGAAGTGTAGAGAATGGATATATTGTATATGTATGGCTGATTCACTGTGCTATACTGCAGAAACTAATACAACATTGCAAATCAACTGTACTCTAATAAAAAATTTAAAAAAAAATAAAAGAGGAAAGGTGAAAGAAGTAATGAATCGCTCTTATCACTACTCTTGCACTCTGGAGCCATTATTAAGTAAAATAATGGTTATCTGATCACAAGGACTGCCATCTCATGACAGTCAATCAGAGTTGAGATGGTTACTAAGTGTTTAATGGGTGGGATATGCTGAACAAAGGGATGATTCACATGCAGAATGAGAAGGAGTGGGACAGCACAAGATTTCATCACACTACTCAGAAAAGCATTCAACTTAAAACTTAAGAATTATTTCTGGAACTTTCCATTTATTATTTCTGGACTGTGGCTAACTATAGGTAAACAAAACTGCAAAAGCCAAAACCAAAGATACAGGTGGGGGTCTACTCTATGCACAGAGTCTGGAAGTTTTATCCAAAAGCTGACATCTGACTGGATATAAAAGATGTGGATGAACAGTTAGAGACACGGAGAAGGAGAAAGAGTATTTATTCCATGCCTGGAAACAGTAAGTACTTTGAACAAAAGATTTTATATATTGGAAATGTTGACTAAACAGAGTACGGAAAGAAGTAGCACTGGAAAGGAATATAGTCTATATCATTGCTTTTCAAATTCTTTCTGCAAAGGATCTGGTTTCTTTATTCCCAATATGTCATGGCATTACTGGTAAGAGTTTAAGTTGGTGGAAGGCAGATACACTTTGAGCTAGTTATTAAAGTTTTTCACAAATATCCCAATCTATCTATTTCCAGGTATACCATTTGCTTGAAGTTATATATGATTATATATATAATTTGGTTAAGCCATAGAAATGTGAGCAAAAGTGACATACTGTATCTT
Source organism: Capricornis sumatraensis (assembly GCF_032405125.1). Lineage (NCBI taxonomy): Eukaryota > Metazoa > Chordata > Mammalia > Artiodactyla > Bovidae > Capricornis > Capricornis sumatraensis. The sequence continues at coordinate 67,583,182 of NC_091074.1, read as the reverse complement.
CTGGGCCAAAGAGTAATCTGCTATGTTCTCTTTCATTTGTTATCTTTTCTTTCCCTCCACCATCAATATCGGCAATGTTCTAGAAGCTGGCTGATCACTTACCCTGGATTGCACAGAAGATAACAAAGTTGAACTCCTCAACATACAGGATGATAAGAAGCATGTGTAAAATAAACCTTTGTTGTTTTAAGACACTGATAAATGGAGACCAATATTTATTGAAATTATAAATATATCCTCTCAGATATATTTGAACACAAACAAAATGATGTATGTAAAAGGTAATCATTTGCAGTATGGTTTGTTACAGCAAATGGCCCAAAACAACCAAATGAACATCAACAGAAGACTAATTAAATACTGTAGTTCATTCTACAATGAAATATTATGCAACCACTTAAAAAGAAAGATGTTCTCTTAGAACTAATATGGAAGAATATCCAAGTGAAAAAACAAGATATTCCCTATGTGTATAACATACCTTTTTTTTGGGGGGGTAAAGAAAAAAGGGGGGGTTAGAATATAATTCATATTTACTTATACCTGCATAGGGAAATTCTATAAGAAAAAGAAACTAACAAAAAATTATCTTAGGGCAGATGGGTAGAACTTTCAATTACTCAGAAAAAAAAGTCCTTGGTGCCATACTTAACTTCTTACTGTCTCAAAACCTCAATCAATCTGCCAGCAAATCTCATCTTAAGTATAAATGGTGTACTTCTGCCTCTATCTTCAGCTGTTATCAAATCCTTCTTTAAACTCTGGCTCCCCTTCCTCCTCTTGGCCACACCTAATCAGCTTTCAGTTACATGACCTGTATTAAGAATATATTTACTACTGTTCCAGTATTCATTAAGTTGCAATCATTCTTGGTTACTCTTAAATAAAGCATGCTTTTCTCTAGATGATTCCAAGCTCTGGCAACTGCTTTTAGCTATCCTTGAGAGACTCTGAACTGCCTCTTAAAAGGCCTTAACAAACCGCTCCAATACATTCTTGTTTTTCTCATTCAGAACTCTTCTTCTACATGGAGGTTATTTATTTTATTTTCCTTTATTATAATTATAAGACCCTTACTTTTAAAAAATTAGTAATAAAAAACTGATGAAAAAAAGAGAATTCTCTTTATAGTAGTATGCCAACTAACGAATGTAGAAAGGATAATGGAAATAGAAAGTTACCATTTGGCAACCAGCGTTTGTGGTGGTAGATTCAGACAGAAGTCATACACGGATCCTTAGCCTTACATGGAGATTTGATGAGAACGAGATACTGGCATCATCTCAGAGTACTGAACCACAAAACACTTATGAATTGCCAAGAAAAAATGGTGCCTAACAGTGGAGAAATCTAATTGATACAACCTTAACTAGGTGATTAAGGTTAACATTACAAGGGGTAGGACAGGCTGACAACATGTACTTTCTGATGCAATTCACTAAAAAGAGTCCAATATACCATTTTTGTGTAATCCCTGCCAAGGAAGTATGGCTTGAGTCTGGACATGAGGAAACACTAGACGGACCCAAAGTGAAGAATACAAAGTGAAGGCCTATAGTATCTGTCAAAAACAAGAGGAACTGTTTCAGAGTAAAAGAGATTAAGAGACAAGATTATTAAATGCAACATGTGAGCCTGAGTTGTATCCTGGACCAGAGAAGAGACATTGTTGGGATAGTTAGCAAAATTTGCATGGGGTTTTGATGACAGCGTTGTCACTGTGGATTTCTTGGTTACAGTGGAGAGTAGCCTTGCCTTTTTGGAAAATACAAAAAGGAAAACATCATGCCTCTCCCTTTCTCTCAAATGGTTCAGCAAAAGATTAATCATTATGGATGCAGCGTGATAAAGCAAAAATAATACAAAATGTCAACAACTGGGGCACTTTGGTGAGCAGGATATGGGAGTTCTTTACACTACTGTTTTGTCAACTTTTCTCTTAAGTTTTAGGTTATTTCAAAATAAATTACTTTTACAGTGTGTTTACACAGGTAAGCATGCTTTCATTTTTAACAGCTGCAGGTATTATACTACTGACAGCCACCTGTCATCATTTAAAAACCACCTTTCTGCCTGAAGACTGACTACTGAAACACAGATAAAGATACTTCAAACTTGTAACATTGAAAATGAAAAATATTTCTATTTTTACTTTTTTACATTAGTTTAATGTGTTGATGTTTTGGACCTTAAATGAGGGGACCCCACAGAAACTTTGGAGTAAAATTTCCAACCCTGTAAAAGTCAGCCAGTGGCACTTTAACTGGCTGGCCAAAGGAAACAACAACTAACCCTAAGAGGCCCTGAAATAGTCTCCTATCCTAAACTCGAAATAGCCTCACTGATGATAGTAGTACCAAATTAAATAGACCCACCAGGTCTATTTAAGTTCCATTATTTAGGGTAGAAGAAAGTCAACAGCTACCTCCCCATCTCTTAAGGCTCTAGCTTACTTGTCATGCATTCCCAGAAGCACACTATAATATGACTAATCACTGGCTGCTTCTTCAGCACCATATGTCTCCCAGTTTCAAAGGAAAAACCGTCCCAGCTAGAACTGGAACAACAGACTTCCTACCTCCTGTAGCTGGAGTCGAACCTTGGTAACTGCTCGGATCCAGTGCGCTCTGGCTTGGGTAAATGGCGAAGATGCAGTCTCCTCAGGAAAACTTGTAACAGAGAAAAGAATGTTCCTTAAGAATAAGCCCAGGCCACAGGATGACAGTGCTCAAGTCAAAACTGCCAAATACCTAAAATTAAAAGGTTTGCATTCATGCCTATACTTGTCTAGTGATTCAAGCCACTAAAACAGCATATCCTGAACATCCAACATGAAAAAAATTCTTCTCTAAAATGACAATTGCTTTTAGCTTTTCATCTGTTCCCTTTCTTTCTTTCTCCTTTTCCACTCACCTGACGAGGCAGCTCACTGGAACAGTTAGGGGTCAGGATACTAAAAGCAGTGACAAGAGCCCTAAGTCAGTGGCTAACATGGAAACGGTGCAGAGGGGCGTGGAGTAGGCCTCTTCCCCGCCTCTCAGGATCGCCACTCTCCCTTGGGGGCTCTACATAGCATCCTTGGGGCAGAACTGTGTTCCTGCAAACCCTTCCTACTCCACTAAGTATTTTGGAAGGCCTATCAATTCCTAGTCTACATCAAAGCACTAAGAAAGAAGGCAGAGCCCTCCTCCTGCTGTGATCTTGTTCCTTGAGCTGCCTCAGGAACATCCTAAGTGCAAGGAACAATACACATAACAAAGGAGCTCTGAGGCAGAAACACTAGCCTATATTAAACAAATAATCATCTAGGTTTTACCTGTGGAATAGCGGTTCATTCTTGGTGATGATGCTTCTCCCCTCACTCACTGGCATCTATTGCCAAGGCAGTAAACAAGAAAACACCATACAGACACACAAAATATATGCTAGGCACTGATGCCACTTCACTGTGTCAGTTGTTTTAAAGCATCTGTGGGCCCTTCTGAAACCAGCCTGGATGTCACTTGCACAGCTAGGATCTGGGATGACAAAGCCTGAGAGAAGGATGGGCACTTCTGCTGCTTGACCAAGAACTCTACCCAGACAATAGCATCTTTAAAGCCCAAGGTCTACAAAGAGCTATCTTTCAGTGAGTTGTCAACCCAGTTAAAAAAAAAAGCTGGTCCAGAACTCAGTCTCTCTGATGTCTTGTCTACTAGATGAGCCACCAGAGATGATTAAAAATCAGGAAAACAAACAGAAAATAAGTTTCTACCTTCGAGTGGTACAGTAGAGGCATCAACTGTTTTCTAACTTTTACCATATAATCAGTGTTCGCTGCTCTGATCTTCCCATGACCTTGAAATTTGAGAATTTAAGTCACACCTAGCTCTTGTCACCCTACTCCAGTGGTTTTCAATTAAGGACAGTTTTGCCCCTCAGGAGAACTCTGGCAATAATATCTGGAGACATATCTGGTTGTCACACCGAGAGCTGCTACAGGCATGTAGTGTGCAGAGGCCAGGGATGGCACTAAACATTCTACAAGGCATACAGTAGCTCCCCATAACAAACAATAATCTGGCTCGCGGAGTCCCCTGATGGCCTAGTGGTTATGATTCAGTGCTTTCACTATGGAGGCCTGAATTTGACCCCTGGTCAGGGAACCATACCACATGCTGAACAATGTAGCTAAAATATCAAAAACAAAACAAAACAAAAAAACGAAGAAAGAATTATCTGGCTAAAAACGTTAATAGTGCCAAGACTGAGAAACCCTGCTTTGCCCCAACCTATCAGCAACTCACTGACCAATTTAGCTCAACAATAACAATACTCAAAGTCAGTACTAAGCTTCATTATGTGACTGTTAAAAGGACAAGTTTAAAATTTTCCTTTTCCTTCTTCTGGGTATCAACTGCCAGACATACTGCTAGGCCCCAGGGAGACAGAAAGGTGATTTAGATTTGGCTTCTAGATCGATTCTTTAACTGTCTCCCAGATTAGTCAAGGAAAAAAACAAAAATGAAAAACACTGTTCACCAAAAAAAATTAAAACATTAATAGGCTAGGAAGCCTGTTTTATTCGAAGCAGCTCCTCTGAATGAAATAATCTGCAGGGCTCAGGTCAGTTCCAGACTCAGAGGTTGTCATATATGGGGTCAACTAGTAAGCCAAGAACTACAGACTCTAGAAGACCTGGTACACTGCAGCTACAATGTTCTTCAGAGATCCTTGGAATACTTTGGTAATTACACCAGAAAACAATGGAAGCAGTGCAGAGGTAAGCCTCAGTATCCGGATCACAACCATACCCAGCTGCAGGGAAACAAACAGCAATTGCATTCTGTCAGCAGTACCATAGGGCAGGTACTGAGGAAACCATATGAGCTCCTCAAGGTAGCCATGACCTACCTCTCCTGGGGGCCTCGGACAAGGTCTCTGTGTAGCACCATATCTGGGGGTGGATGGGCTGTGGCGTCTTCTTTCATCTCCTTGGGTTCACATACTCCCCCCTTCTCCTCTTCACCTGTCACCTCCAAGGCTTTCTCTTGTTCTCCAAAACCCACTTGGCCATCTCTGGAGAGGCTACTAGAGCTGTGGCAGGAATGAATGGAGTCCCTCTCCCGACGGTCATCATCTTGTTCATGACACTGGTCCAGTTCACTTAACTGAGAGCTTCCTTGACTCACGTTACAGGAGGAGCCATACCTACTACTGCTGGTGGGGCTGTGAGAATGAGAGGAGGACAGATTAGTAAATAAATACAAACTAAAGGCTGGAACAAAATAATGGATGAATCCAGGAAATAATGATTCTATCAGTGGCAAGGATCACAAACAGGAGGTTCCTGGGAAGAGAGGAGCAAAGTTCACATTCTAGAAGAACTAGGCTCTATTCAGCAAAATCACAACAAGGAAAAACAACACAGCATGCTGGGTTCTCCAACAGCACTTAGCCCCAACCCTGCAACTGACTTTGAAGAATTCTTTCTCTTAATCTGCTATTTTCTAAGTAGGATTAAGAATTACTCAAATAGTCTGCTTATGCCTAAAATTCTCTGCTCAAACTTCTTAAAAACAACCTGTCCAGTGGCTGTAATCGAAGTTTTCTAATTTTCACAAAGTAAAATGGATGGATGAACTCTACTCCCTTTTTCTGTTACCTATTAAATAATTGAGAACTCTTTTCTTCCTCTCCAATTGGAAATATAAAGGTCTGTTCCTCAGAATGTGCAAAGAAAAGTGAACATATTCCTTCAATTGTCCCTCAACCATCTGCACAAGGTAATGGAAGCCAAATAGAGGCTAGGACAAAGAAATTCCTCAGGGAGAATGGTCTCATTGACATGAATGTTACCGTGGTATCCCTGGCAGCATAGGAAGTATCCCAGAGCCATCTATAACTGAGTTCTTCTCAGGTCATGGCTCAGTTTTGGACAAAATGGACACAGTCCAACTCCAAGATCTGAGTCAGGGCCACATTAATGCATTTTTGTTCCTGAAGAGAGACCAGAACAACCCCCTCTCTCAACCACCTGAATTCCCATACCCGGAAAGGAAATTTGTTCTCCTGGTATAAGAGGCATAGAGAAAGTGGCAGTGAATTGTGACTGTATAGAAAGAATAGCATTCAGAAGTTACTCCCTTGAGCCATGTACTGAATTTTAAGGATTCAGTCCTATTCAAAATAGAGGGACTTGGGGATGATCTACATGACCTATCCTAGCCCCATCTGGATAGTTCCATCCCAAGTCAGGGGCCCTTCATTTTAATTCTGCGGGGACAATAGACAAGGAATTCCCTTGCCAAACAGTCAGGCTTTAACTAAAGGGATAATGTTTATTGTTTTCCAGTGTTATTTTCCCTCCGGTTCCTCTCAATTATCTGGTGTTTCCAGGCTGATTTCTGATTTTTCAGCCCATAGCAGTAGGAGAGGTACCAGGCCACTGTGCTGAGTAGTTCCTAACACACAATCTCCAAAGTATTTGACCAACTTCTTTGGACTGCTTTGGGCCAGTGTTCAAGGCAGCACTCTTAAACTGTCCTGTATGGCGCTTCCTCTTAGGAGAAATAATAGTACGCTTTGCGATTCATGGGGTCGCAAAGAGTCAGACACGACTGAGCGACTGAACTGAACTGAACTTGCAGCTGGACCCTGTACACTGCTCCACCACAGAGCACAATGCTCCACAGCAAATGATAGCCCTGAGCTCCTGCGAGACTCTACCAAAAACACCTAACAAACACTAGTCTCATGGGTGATAAAATTCAGAAACTGCAAGAAGCTATGCAAATCCATATGGAATAGGATATACAGTATAGATTATTTCAAGCCATCCTTTGCATTTTATATTCTACTTAGTAATCTCATTGCCACTGGAGAAAGCATCTTAGGAGACTTGGAAAAGCAAAGCAAAGTAGATCTCTCCCAGCTATTACAGATATAAGTGTTCAAGGCCCAAGGAAGCATTCAAGCCTATCACATGGCTATAATTATTAATAATATATGCCACTCAATGACTTGCTGCCTCTTCTTGCCCTCCCTTCTCCTTTCTACATTATTCAAGGCAGAGCAAGCCAGAGTAAGTAAATCCCAGAATTTAGCCTTTCCTTTAAGCAGGAAGCGCATTGTTCCAATAAGTGAATTATATTTGGTAGAGAGAAGAGATGACAATATCCACATATTATTTCTTGTTACTTAATGCCTAACATGAAGCTCAGGTGCTGGGAAAGACACAAGGAGGATAAAAAGCAGGCTATGGTTAAGCTACCACTAAGTCATTGCATCATAAATGGTCAATTCCTTAAAATCATTTATGATGCTTTAGTTGAGAACAGGCCTTTTGCTGGTCTTTGGTTCCTTGATGTCCAGCAGAGTAATTGGCTGCTGTACATTTGAAACAGAGCCAGTGCTAGCAGGCTCTGCCTCCTCTTCATGTGTTTCTGGTTGAAGTAGCTCAGAGACAGAGCAGTGTTCTTCCTCATGATTCTCTGAAGGACAGATATCTTTGGTATCCTTGTCTTCTCCAGATGCTGGGATTTCTTGCTGGTTTTCCACTTCTCCAGGCCTTGAAAGCTCCTGAGTACATACACGTTGCCCAGCCCCCAGCTGCTCGAAGGTCCCAGTGGGCTGAGCCTTAGCTGGCTCAGCACAGGCCCCAGACATTTGAAAAGACTCCAAAGTTTTGTCAGTCTCACCAGATTTAAGGTCTTGATCACTGCTTATAACCAAACCTGGAGAGGAGGATTCTGCAGGCATTTGTTCAAAGTCCCCTTTGTTCTCTTTTGGCCATGGAAATGAAAGATCCAGCTTCTTTCCAAACCTTAGTTTTGAATCACTTGCCACTACACTACTCCCCTTCCCCTCACTACCTCCCTCAAATAGAGTTGACAACTTCTTAAAACTGGACATTAAACCAGTCTCTGCTGCTCTACTGCCAGTGGAGGAAGGTGAGGAAAAGAAAGAGCTCAGTGATTTCCCGTAGTCAGCAGCAGAAGATGGGAAATGGAGCTTTGGCCAACTGGTCACGTTTGGGATGGGCTGCTCCATTTCCTGAGGGACTGCAGGTGAGTCTTTCTGGGCATCAAGTATCTCACAATGTTCTTTGGCACAAAGCACAGGTTCCTCCAGTGGAGGGTGAGAAATGTACCCTTGGGTTTCCGGTGTGGCACTCTGGCTGACACTTGCCTCACTGAACAGCGCTGTTTCTAGTGAACTGGCTGCCTGTAGCTCTAAGAAGTCTTGGTTTGCGGAGATGGATTGCATATCTGGCTCTGGCTCAAGAGGAAGAGGTGGCTGAACTGGAGGAGGAAGTTCTTTGGCAATCCAGGTAGGATCTGGATGCAACTGCACTGGCAATGGGATATGCTCTGCTTCCAATGATGCCTCTGTGTCCGTAGCCTGCAGCATCCCCATGTCTCCTTCATCGCTCAGAGACAATACTCCTTGCCCAGTATCATCCCCTGAGACAGAAGATGTACCCTCAACTGTTTCAGAATGTTGGGGTTCTGGAATATTATTGTTTTCCATTTCAGTTGTTAATTTAGGATCATCTGTCAAGGTCTCCAAGTCTGACTCTGCACTAACCACTGTCATTCCACAGTCACTGACCATAGATTCTGAATTGAGTGCTCCCAAGGTAACTTCTTTACATAAATTTTCTGGAGGTACTGACCCTACAGTATCTTTGAGACTACCATTTTGAAGCAATGCAGTAACTGCAACAGATGATTCTTGTTTGCATGTCTCTGGTTTGGGACTTTTAAAAATTCCAAATAACTCACCTTTGAGAGGCTGAGATGATGTACCAGAAGAAAGAGAGAAAAAAGAATTTTTCTTTGGAGGTTTAGGAGAAGAGAAAAGTCCGGAGAATGTTTTGGGAGGTTCAATTAAGGACCCAGAGAAAGATTTCACTTTGGTCACAAACCCTGAAAGCATTTCTACTGAAGAGTCCAACACTGATTTGTCTTCCTCTTTATCTGCACCTTGACTCTGGAGCTGCCATGTATCTCCTGGCTCCACAGAGGAAGAAGTTGGCTCCAGGATCTTTGTTAAGACCTCATCAGGGGCCTTTTCTAATGGCAAATTCAACGGATCACTAGTAAATCTTTCATTTTGGTGGGAGTTAGTACAAGTGTCTAAATTGTTGAGCTTTTCAACCAAATGGCTATCATGGGAAAAAGAGCTGGTCAGTGAGTCACTCATGGATGCTTCTTGTATAAAAGCTTCTTCATGGGTAGATATCTCAAGGCTCTCTGGACCAATAAGCAGTGTTTCAGTCTGTGCCTGAAATCCTGGTGAATGAGGAACAATGTCTTTTTCTGATTGATTTGTCTGGAAATCTGAAGATGTCCTTGGTCCATTACTGGAACCTAGTTTTCCTGGATCTTTCTCCTCTACGTTGAGCTCATCTGCAAGGGAGATCATCTCAGTGGTGTTGCTAATGGAAACACAAAAAGCCATTTGCTGTTCATGAACTACTTCCTGGACCATGCTATCTCCGTTGCCATTAGAACCTTCTTTAGTTGTTGTACCACTCATGTCCACAAAAACACTTGGCTTCTTACAGGGCTGGGAAGTCACTGGAGCAGTAGTTGAAAGGTTCTGTTTGTTCCCAGGACTCTGCTGCTTTTCATCCAAAAGAGACAAGTTGAAGAAACTGAAAGAGCTTTTAGGAGAGGCATCCTTCTTGCTGCCTGAGTTAGCAGTGGGGAAAAAGGAAGGAAGTGTGAATAGCCCTTCTGCTTGAGATTTGGTTCTGGGTAGAGCAGTAGAGGCTCTGTTCTCAGATTTTTCAGATCCAGTCAGGAAAGAAAATATACTCTTTCTTGTTGGCAATTCTGGTTGGGAGGGAGATGTTGTGGCAGTTGAAAAACTGTGGTCTTTGTCAGAAAACTGATCTCGTTCATTTGAATTTCTTCTGCTCGGAATATCTAAAGATATTTTATCACTTCTTGGGACTTCTGTCACTATAGACCCACCACTGGTTTCTACTGAAGAATCTTTGGAAGAGTCTTTGAAACCTGTTGAGAAAGATGAATTTGGTGACTTGTAGGTTAGGTGGTTTCTGGAGGGTACCTCTTCTTCAGTTAAATGATCACCCTTGATGTCCTTAATTGCTGGTTCCTTTAGCTCACTGTCATCAATGGTAGTCTGCTTGTTCAGACCTCTAACTCGAACTTTCCCTTTAGAGGAAACTGGTCCAGCAGGAAAGTTCCCAATATCCTGTCTAGCTAGATGTGTGGCATTAGGACTAGACTTGACCTCTTCCTTATTAGTCACTGAAGAAACAGCCACATTTTCTGTTGTCTGTATAGGAGACATACTGCTTTTAAAGAAATCCCCTAGAGTACCAAAAAAATTTGAAACACCAGGAGATTCGTTCTTTTCCTGAGATGATATCTTTCTATTTTTATCATTATTCTTTTCTAAACTTGGTGATCCTTCTTTATTTACTTGGGTTTTAAACAGGTTCAGAAATCCAGATGACTGCTTCTCATTTGCCACTGCACTTACTGAAGGGTCTTCTTCCCGGCCAAAGAGCTTCAGTGCGCTTTTAAATAAAGTTCTCTCAGGCTCTTTGGAAGATTGGTCCTGGGGAGGCTTATAGTTCTTGTGTTCATCCCTGCTAAGCTGTGATACATGGGAAACTGAAACAGAGTCAGCTGTAATTATCTTGTCATCTTCTATATCTGAATCAT